>NC_069699.1:18615984-19846839 GCF_023699985.2 Odocoileus virginianus
TGCTGTCTGACAGAGGGAACCCAAAGCCTGTACTCTGTGACAACCTAAAGGGATGGGATGGGATGCGGAGGGAGGAAGGTTTAAGAGGGAGGGGACATATGTAAACCTATGGCTGATTCACACTGAGGTACGGCAGAAACCATCACAATATTGTAAATAATTATCCTCAGATTAAAAATAAAATTAAAAAAAATTTAAAGGATATAAGTTAAAAAAAAAAAAAAGAATCTATTGTAGGTAGAGTGAGAATAGTTATTTAAGTGGTTGACCATGGGCTCATCCCCCTAGTTGTAATCCTTAACAGTCCCAGATCCAATCTCCTTCTGGGCTTCCACAGCCGCCCACCTCATGCTCAGCCTAAATGAAATTGTCCAAAATCCCTATTCCCTAACTTTCAGCTGACATTCATCAAGCACCACTTTGGTGGCAGGTACAGAAACGATGTGCTTATGAAATGTTCAACAACCTGTTCCGGGTGAGATGGAGCCCTGGTTTGTAGTATTTGGCAGCATCCATAGGAAACTCCTCTAACTGTGGCCAGTTTCAATCAACCAGCATGACATCATTAAACATGCAGCTGGCAATGGATGCTCAGTGCTCATCCCTTTAAAGTGGGTTCCCGCTACGGACGATGGAGATGTAGGTAACTTCAACTGCATGACTAACAGCAAAAGGCAGAAAAACGACTGGGAAGAGGTGAGTCTGCAGTATTTCTTTGTCTTTTGATAAAATGTATTTAATGACAGTTTTATGTAATTCTGTGTCTAGCAATGGCTATATGGTACAACCCACTTACAATCTTCCTGACAATTTAACCTTTGGCACTCACAAGTCATTAGGAGCCCACTCCTGCATGGCACTGGTGCCAGGCCTTGTGATCAGGTCTGGGGATCCATGAATAAAATATAGTCTCTGCCCACAAGAAATACTCAGTCCCTAAATAGACAGAGACACAGTGAAATAACAGCCAAGTGAAAATGGCTAAGAGGAAGTCTCTACAAAACACCCAGAGCACAAACAAGCCTGCGGGTAAAGTCGGGGGAGAAATTCAGAAAGCGTTTTGCAAAAGATGCAACATTTGAGCTGAGTCTCAAAGCATGCTTTGAAGGGGAAAGAAAAGAGTGAGGGAAGCAAGATAAAGACACTGGCATTTTTGGTCCCAGTAAAGAGCACTTGCAAGGGCTTAAATGTAGGAAAAACAAAAAAACATCTATTTCTGCTTTATTGACTACACCAAAGCCTTTGACTGTGTGGATCACAATAAACTGTGGAAAATTCTTCAAGAGATGGGAACACCAGACCACCTGACCTGCCTCTTGAGAAATCTGTATGCAGGTCAGGAAGCAACAGTTAGAACTGGACATGGAACAGACTGGTTCCAAATAGGAAAAGGAGTATGTCAAGGCTATATATTGTCACCCTGCTTATTTAACTTATATGCAGAGTACATCATGAGAAATGCTGGGCTGGAGGAAACACAAACTGGAGTCAAGATTGTTGGGAGAAATAGCAATATTTTAGATATACAGATGATACTACTCTTATGGCAGAAAGTGAAGAAGAACTAAAGAGGCTCTTGATGAAAGTGAAAGAGGAGAGTGAAAAAGTTGGCTTAAAGCTCAATATTCAGAAAACTAAGATCATGGCATCTGGTCCCAATCACTTCATGGAAAATAGATGGGGAAACAGTGGAAACAGTGGCTGACTTTCTTTTGGGGGGCTCCAAAATCACTGCAGATGGTGACTGCAGCCATGAAATTAAAAGATGCATACTCCTTGGAAGGAAAGTTATGACCAACCTAGACAGCATATTTAAAAGCAGAGACATTACTTTGCCAACAAAGTCCATCTAGTCAAGGCTATGGTTTTTCCAGTAGTCATGTACGGATGTGAGAGTTGGACTATAAAGAAAGCTGAGCACCGAAGAATTGATGCTTTTGAATTGCGGTGTTGGAGGAGACTCTTGAGAGTCCCTTGGACTGCAAGGAGATCCAACCAGTCCATCCTAAAGGAAATCTGTCCGAATATTCATTGGAAGGATTGATGCTGAAGCTGAAACTCCAATACTTTGGCCACCTGATGTGAAGATCTGACTCATTGGAAAAGACCCTGATGCTGGGAAGGATTGAGGGCAGGAGGAGAAGGGGACGACAGAGGATGAGATGGTTGGATGGCATCACTGATTCAATGGACATGAGTTTGGGAATTGGTGATGGACAGGGAGGCCTGGTGTGCTGTGGTCATGAGGTCGCAAAAAGTTGGACATGACTGAGCGACTGAACTGAACTGTAGGAAAAAAGCCAGGTATTGTATGTAGATTTCAAGGCATTTGAAGCACAGAGTGTGTGGGAAGGAGGAATAAGAAATGAATGCTCAACTTCTTCTCTGGTGACTCAGGACTAAAGAATCCTCCTGCCGATGCAGGAGACAGGGGTTTGATCCCTGATCCGGGAAGATCCCACAGGCCAAGGAGGGACTAAGCCCACACGTCACAACTACAGAGCCTGAGTTCTACAGCCCGGAAGCCACAACTACAGAACCCTCTCACCCTACACCCATGTTCTTCAATAAGAAAAGCCACCACAAGGAGAAGCCCACACACTCTGCAACTAGAGAAAAGCCCGCACAGCAGTGAAGACCCAGCACAGCCAAAAATTTAAAAAATATATATATATATTTTGAAAATTTTACAAGAGAACACTCAAGTTCTTTTTTCTTTATGTCAAAAACTCATGCACATGAGCGAGGTCTTCAGGTACTTGAATCACATGGTTCTTAAATAGATTATTCTATCAACCTCCACCAAGCCTTTTTAGTATATGTGTATCACTTCACATTCCACGGGAAACAGGGTGAGCTTCTTAAAAGTTTCCATAAATGAGATATATACTCTCCACTCCAAATTGCTCACTGGAGTCACAGAAAGTGATAGCAAGAGAAAGACCATCCTCATTGACTCTTGTACCAAGAACATAAACATACTGAAGGTCACAGGGGTGTACTGTGTGATAAAGCTCCTGAATCACCTTTCAGTTATTAACCCAGATGTTGGAATACCACCTGAATATAGCCATCAACATCAGTCCTCTTTGCAAATGGCCTCATTTCATGGTTGCACCCCTAACCAGGGAAGCGTGCATCCAATAGATGGTCAATAAGGGCTTCCAAAGGTCTTAGCTATTTGCCTCAACTCAGGACAACTCTGAAGGAAGTTCCCTGTTGGAATGGATGGGAATTTCTTGAGAATGAATCCTTTTATCCAGTCTTGCTTTCTTCTCCTACATTCCACAGGAGTTCATCCCATTAGACTTTCTGCATTTTTTTTTCTCTTTCTCAGAGTCTTTTTCCCAGGAAATCCAGCTTGCCACAAAAACTAACCAATGAAGTCTCCATTCCGTCCATCAGCCACTAAATTTTGTTAAGTTCTGACCATGTGCCAGGCTTTCTGCAGGGCACTAAAATTTCAAACATGAGCAAAATAAATTAAAACTAAGTACATAATCCTGGTTTCAATAAGTCTAGTGAAGAAGATGAATATATACCAAATACTCATACTAATGAAAGTACAGGAGGTACAAATACAAAAATAACTGCTCAGAAGGCAAAGAATAATTTCCAAGACAGTATGTCATACAGGAGCAAACTCTGCTGGATACTGAGATGAGGGAATGCAGTGTCAAGAATTATGAACTGTCTCAACAATCCCACTACTGGTCATATACCCTGAGAAAACCATAGCTTAAAAAGACACACATACCCCAGTGTTCATTGCAGCACTATTTACAATAACTAGAAGCAACCTAGATGTTCATCTACAGATGAATAGATAAAGAAGGTATGGTACATGTATACAATGGAATATTACTCAGCCATAAAAAGGAATGCATTTGAGTCCGTCCAATCTAATGAGGTAGATGAACCTAGAACCTATTATACAGAGTGAAGTTAGAAAGAGGAAAACAAATAACATATGTTTACACAGATATATAGAATCTAGAAAGATGGTATTGATGAACCTGTTTGCAGGGCAGCAATGGAGATGCAGACTCAGAGAACAGACTTGTGGACACAGCTGGGAAAGGAGAGGGTGGGATGAATTGAGAAAGTAGCATTGAAACATATACGTTACCATATGTAAGAGAGATAGCCAGTGGAAATTTGTTGTGTGACTCAGGGATCTCAAACACGGAGCTCTGTGACAACCTAGAGAGGTGGGATGGGAAGGGAGGTGGAAGACAGGCTGAAAAGCCAGGAGGACCTACATATACCTATGGCTGATTCATGTTGATGTACAACACATCATTGTAAAGCAATTATCCAATTAAAAATAAATTTTAAAAAATCATGAATGCTCTGTTATTTTCCCCCAGATCTAAATTAACAAAACCAACCTGCCCCAGTTTTGTGGATGCTGAATGGAAGACATAGGACTCGAAAGTCATGGGCAAAGGACATCTTGTTACTCACAGAAAGAGCAATGGCCAAAGTGTTAGCATTTTTGCACCATTTCCCAAAGCTGCAGTGCCAACAGGGTGATGTGAAGAGGGTCTGCTGACACCAGCCGAGGTGTTAGGTTGCACTTCAGGATAAGAGTGCTGAGCTTAGGGAACCCAGATCTTTTATAGTACAGAGAGCAGGGTATGGAGCAGTATGGATACCTAACCTTTGTTCAAGAGTGGAGGTGGGGAGGGGGTGCATCTAGCTCTATCTTCCAAAGCTGTTCACCATACAAACATCCTTGAAATGTTTGTCTGAAACAGTTAAGTTCAAGGGATAGCCCTACAGAAACGTGCAGACACAAGAGAGGCCTATGCAGAATTATCCTGTAGCAAGTGGGATATATCTTAAGTCCCCTACATAGGAACCTTCAAGTTACACATTTTCCAGGCTCGAATGTGTCCCTCTATGCCAGCTGTTGGACTGTACTCTACTATACTTTTCAAGGTTCTGTACTACTGTAAGATTAAAAATTTTTTTATATATTTTGTTTTTATTTTTTTTACCTGCATATTGTTTGTGTTATTATATTATAAAAGCATTATAAACCTATTATAGTACAGTACTACATAGCTGATTGTGTTAATTGGGAACCTAGACTAACTTTGTTGGACTTGCAGATTGGACTTATGAACAAATTGGACTTATGAACGTGCTCTTAGAATGGAACTTGTTCGTATGTAGGGGACTTAGTGTACGAATCTGCCTCTTCATTAGAAGCCTTCACTTTAGGCTCTGTGTTTCTCTAACTCAGGCCTATTAGAGGCATGTTTATGATAGATAGTTGCCTTATCTAAAATAGGATCTGGGGTACTGTGTATTTCCTTTCAGTAGTACCTTGATTTGCAGGCTCTTAGGACTTCAAATGTAGGATATGAGGATTCCCTCTTTTTCCTCTCTTAAAGGAGTTGTGCAACTTAGAACTTGTCTAGGCAAATGTTGCATATTAGGTGATATATGGTATTGTAAAGGTATACTTAGACATCCAGAAATTGAAAGCATTCAGTTTCTACAGAAATGTTCACAACTTAATTTCTGGTGCTCCAGCTATAGATGCCAAGGACCCAGAAAATAGACTTAGTTATTCACCAAGGCTTATAAGTCTATGTGGGATATGATAGGAGGAGATTGAAAAAGGTCCTCTCATGCAGACCCATTGCTACACTGACGTAATTTTCTAGAAGCCATTTGTCCTTTGAATTAGGCATTTCAGAGAATATTCCCATTATGTATGTGGACGTGGTGTGGTCATAAAAGCCTCACAAATCACTGAGACAGATAAACCTCCACTTTCTGTGTATCTACTCTGGGGCCCCATCGCTACACATGGAATCAGGGTAGTATCAAATTTGTAGAGGAAACATTTTAAAATTATTCTAACTTATTTCTACTTCCTGTGATGAAACACATTCCTGGGTAATCCTTATAAATTTTACCATTTTCCCCTCAGATATTTCCTACAGAATAAAGTACTATGAAATTTAATACAAAATGCTTTAGAACAGTGCTTTTCAAAGTGTGTCTCCCCCCCAACCCCACCCGGCGCCTCCACCAGCCGTGGAGCAGCCGTGTCACCTGGGACCTTGTTAGACGCCAGGTCTCAAGTCCTACCTTCCATCTGCTCAATCAGAAACTCTGGAGCCCAGTGATCTGTGTTTTAACAAACCCACCAGGGGATTCTAAATATGTTCAGTAGACAACCACTGCTACAGAATTAACTGAGGCTGTTTCAGAAATGAACAGAACTGTTGAATCCAGGGTAGAGAAATACAGCCTGTCAACATTCAGCCTCTTCAACGTTAACTTTAATCTGAACCTTTCTTCCAACAGCCATAAACGAAAATGGTTGACAACTTTTATTTTATTTTGCAATTTAACAGCCTGGGCAATAAACCCAACCATCTGAATTATCTTTCTTATCCAAACAGAGCAGATTCTGGTCGGGTGTGATATACAGTGGCAACCTCAAGATTCACAGGAAATCAATATGCAAATCAATACATTTAACTTCAAGTCTCGTCTGTCGAGTCTTTCATATAAAAAGGCTTCATTAGAAACTGGGTGAAATGCAACCAGAGACTGAACTCCCTATCCCATGCCAAAACTTTATCAATAATAGACCATTTTCCAAAAAATGACACAGGGATCAATAGCAAAAGCTATCCTGCCTTAGAAGGCCGAAAGCTTCATTCAGAGACAATCGGGTAACTCAACTTAGCACATGTCCAGTTCAGTTCAGTCACTCAGGCATGTCTGACTCTGTGACCCCATGAATTGCAGCACTCCAGGCCTCCCTGTCCATCACCAACAGCACAATAGAAGCTCACAAATGGATGAAAAATATTACTTCTATTTAGGAAGAACCTGTGTTATCAAAAGCTCAGCTAATCTTTAAAGGCTGGTAACTCTGACAATTATGCCATCCAGAGAGAACCACTGCAATAGTTCTCAACACAGGCTGCACAGGAGAACCATTTACTTATTTATTTTTTTTGCTTTTGCTCAGTTGCTAAGTTGTGTCTGACTCTTTGTGACCCCATCATCTGTAGCCTGCCAGGCCCCTCTGTCCATGGGATTCTCCAGGCAAGAATACTGGAGTGGGTTGCCATGCCCTCCTTGAGGGCATCTTCCCAGTCCAGGGATCAAACCGATGACTCTTGTATCTCCTGCACCGGCAGGCAGGTTCTTTACCACTAGGGCCACCTGGGAAGCCCAGCTGAAAAGTGTTAGATGGCCCCAAGATCAGGTCATACACTCTAGTTTAGCAGTTGTTAAATTTTAGCATGCATTGGAATCCACTAGAAGGCATGTTAAAAACAAACAAACAGAAACTACAGGGTCTTTTCCAATGAGTTGGCTCTTTGCATCAGGTGGCCAAAGCATTGGAGTTTCAGCTTCAGCATCATTTAAATCACCATATTTGGTATTGGGAACCCAACAGCGATATTTTCTAAGTTTTTCAAGATAATTCCAATGTGTTGCTGAGGTGAGAAGCACCAGTCCATGGGCCAACTCAACCTGCTTACATGTCCAAGGACAATTCTCCAACACAAAACGTGTATGCAGCAGAACAGCAGCAAAAATAAACAGAAACACCTAGAAAATGTGTTCAGAAGCATGAGATAAGGGAGAGTTTCCCCCAAGGTTCCAAAGTTCATTAACTTAAATGACAATGTTATTTAAAATGTTCCCAGCCTCTGGAAACTGGAGAACTGGGGGAGGGGGCTAAAGGTGTGGTGAAGGAAACATCATCTGACCCTGTGAGTTGCACCAATCAGAAGAGATTATCTCAGCAGATCTAACTGCATATTGAGTGAGGCCACAGATGACCCATAATAGAGGTCATTGCATGGGTGTTGAGCCAGGGGCGCTGAGCAAAGTTTTGAGAGTCTGGTGGAGCACTTACTGTGTTAGGAAAGAGAAAGGGGAGACTATTGTGGCCTAAAGGTAAAAGACAGTGAAGATGCTAAAAAGCAAAGACAAGACAAAAATCAGATCTCCTGGCAAGTTTGAGAGCAAAACTATTGGATGAATTAGATTAGTGTGCATAGCTGGAAAACTGAGTAAGAAAAGTCAGATAAATCCACAGTTTAATTGGATCAAGTTCTGGGAGCAGTTCTCAGATACAGTAAATAATAATAATAGTTATTAATATTATGTAAAATTTACTGTATGGATGTGAGAGTTGGACCATAAAGAAAGCTGAGCACCGAAGAACTGATGCTTTTGGATTGGGAAATGGAAGAAGACTCTTGAGAGTCCCTTGAACTGCAAGGAGATCAAACCAGTCAAGCCTAAAGGAAATCAATCCTGACTATTCATCGGAAGGGCTGATGCTGAAGCTCCAATACTTTGGCCACCTGATGCAAAAATCTGACTCATTGAAAAAGACCCTGATGCCGGGAAAGAGTGAGGGCAAAAGGAGAAGGGGAAGACAGAGGGTGAGATGGTTGGATGGCATCACCGACTCAATGGACATGAGTTTGAGCAAGCTCTGGAAAATAGTGGAAGACAGAGGATCCTGGCATACTCTGGTGCATGGAGTCACTAAGAGTTGGACAGGACTTAGCAACTAAACAATACCAACAAAACTTATTGAGCTCTTTTATGGACCAGGCACAGTTCTAAACACTTCACATTTATTAACTCTTAATCTTCAGAACCTAAAAAGGAACAGTCTGAGCCCAGAGAAATGAAGTAACTTGCCCAAGGCCACAGAGCTATTTAGGGTGGGGCGGACTGCACAGTGTGTGCTGCTGAACATGCCAGCCTCTCCGCCCTGCACAGGGGCATCTGCAGAATCTACCTTCACACCCTTCACACAGCAGGAGTGTCTCTGAGTACTATCAAATTCCGGAGAAGGTCTTTGAATTCTAACACCTTGTTAAATACATACTTTGAAGATATGTGAGCTTCCCTGGTGTCTCAGATGGTAAAGAATCCATCTGCTAATGCAGGAGACCCGGGCTTGATCCCTGGGCTGGGAAGATCCCCTGGAGAAGGTAATAGCAACCCACTCCAGTATTCTTGCCTGTAGAATCCCATGGATAGAGAAGCCCGGTGGGCTACAGTCCATGGGATCCCAAAGGGTTGAATACAACTGAGTGACACGCAAGACGTGAAGCCCCCAGCATTTTCAGAAATCTCATTTTCCTTTTCTAACCACATGATGACAAATCTCAGTTTCCTTTTCTAACTACCAAAGGTGGCATGAAGGTACTACTGCTCCTCTTTTATTTCTTAGCTTCTTGGAAAGAAATTACAACAAAGAAGAAAAATGCACGCAAAAAGTTCAAGTAACCATGACCCTCCCATACAGCATCTTTTTGATCCCTGAAAACAAAAAACATGTGTGGCATATAAATTATGACAGTTACTGAAATAGTAAAAGAATGAAAATACCTCACTAATGTGGATACCTACAATAAAGGTGCACATCCTGAAGGGTTTATGCAGAAGAGAAAAAACAAACTAATGAACAAATACACTTAGCTGCAAAATAGAATAAAGAAGCCCAAATATAGAGTACAGCCAGCCCAAGAGTCTGAAAGGGGCCTCGGGGCTACATGGTGATAGATTTCACCAGGGGCCCCCACCACACCATCTGCCAAGGTACGCTCCAGGAGCAGCTTATAGTCCTCTTAACCTATGAGATTATGGGTGTAAATTTACATTCGTTTATTGTCAGTCTCCACTCCAGCATTCTAGCCTGGAGAATTCTATGGACAGAGGACCCTGGCAGTCTACCGTCCATGGGGTTGCAAAGAGTTGGACACGACTGAGCAACTAACATTTTCAGTTTCACTTTCCCTCTTAGAATATAAATTCCAGGAAACCAACTTTGTCTTATTCCTACCATATCCACCTTTTTCAGAATAGGTCCTGGAACATAATAGGTGGTTAGTAAATAATTCTTAAATGAATGGATCAAATTGCAAAAAAACAAAAAACAAAAAAACAGAGTAATGCTAACATGCACTGCTAAGGCAGAAGCAGTTATATTAACCATTCACACTACAGATGGGAGGATATGTTGGCATGAAGTTGGACACTGAATGTGAAGAGCTTTAGGTATTTCCTCCTACTCTTTGCTCAACAACATACTTCTATGACTCTACCTGAGAGAAAATATGAGATGCTATTAAATATTTATTTACGAATAGGTACCCTGCATTATTTACAGGAGCAAAACAACCTACATGTCCAAAAAGAACATAGTAGTAAAATAAATTATGGTACATTCACACCATGGAGCTTTTAATGACAGGGAAAACGTTCAAAATATAATGTAAAATTTTTTTAAGAAGGAAAAGAAAATAAAACATCACATACACAACAATGCCAGATACTTAATCACATATTACCTAAGTGCAGAGAGAAGAGACTGGAAGGAAATATACCATAATGTTCATGGCAATTTTCTCTAGTTCTGAGACTGTGAATAAATTCTTTCTGTCTTTATACATACTGACATTTTTCAAGCTTTCTCTAATTTATTTTAAAACATTAATTACAAATAAGGAAAACATAGTTATAATTATATCTTAGTTCACTGGTAGCAAATAAATGATTGTAACTAAGGCAAAAGACTAATTCATAAAATTTTCCCTTTCCTTTTCATGGAAAAAAATTCCTATTTCAAATTTATTAATTTTGAGCACATAGAAATAAACACTTGAACCGATGGTTAAACACTCCAATGTTAGCACACTGATCGGTATGATAAGTAGTTTCCAAAATTGTACTTCTCTACAGCAGATCTCCTTTCAAATGAAACATTTAATGAAATACCAATATGCCAAAGGGAAACATAACTGATCTATTCAAAGTTGGGGGTAGCCCCCAGAGTACAGAGACCACCAATCTTCCCTGTCCCCTACAAGTGCATCCTCGGGGACCTCTGAGTTCTTGAAAAACAACTCAGCCACTGTACTGAAAGCTCTGAAAATAAAAAAAATTTAAAAAAATCTTTCCACATAGATTCTCAGAAGCTCAAACAAGGCTCCTGTCCCTCTCCCCCGGCAATGAGTTCTGTATCAGCTCTTTCTGACTGACTGGGTTTGTGCTCATGCATAACGGCTACACTATTTCCTGCTGGGTCTGTGATCATAAGCTTCTTTGAATCTGTCCACTCCAACATTAAAGTTTCATGGCACCTAAGCAGCACAAAGATACTCTTCTTCCATAAAGGATACGTCGGCATTGGTTTAATATTTTGATTTAATACTCTAACTGTTGTGACCACAACAGACGTCAGGGAAGGCAGCCCAGGCTGGTTGGATTTTCATTACACAGATGGCTGGTCTTAGGTTAATTGTTCTACGACCCAACTCCAGGGCTTGCTGTCTTCCACCCCAGGGTGTTGGCGTTTAATCTGTATTCCCTAGAATCCCCTGTTTCCAGGAGGTGCGTGGAAAAAACTGCAGTGGAATGGAGGGAGGGGAATAGTAAAAAGATCTCATTGAAATGGAGGAGAGACAGGGCAGACCAGTTCCACTCTTATCTGTCTTACCCATTGGCATTTCACACACTATTTGATTTGAAGAAAGGGCAACTCTGATAGAAACTGGAATTTGAAAGTCGCTGCCTTAAAACTGTCTACCTCTAAAAACCACAGCCCACATGATCTTGCCCCTGGAGAGAAACAGAGGTAATTCTACAAGGTGGCAACAACCCCTGCCAACATTTGGCTGTAAAATAGTCAAGATTATTTCCTTTGTATCCTTCTCAAAATATATAAACAGACCTTAAAGGCATTGCGTTAAGTGAAATGCACCAGACAGAGAAAGACAAATACGGTATCATCTCGCTTATACATACAATTTTCTAACATCGGACTCATCAAAGTAGAGAGTAGATTGGTGAATGCCAGGGGGAGGGGGGGAGGGAAATTAGGAGTTCCTGGTCAGAGGGTACAAACTTACAGTTATAAGATGAATAAGTTACAGGTATCTAATGTACAGCATGGTGACAAAAGTTAACAATACTCTACTGAATATGTGTAAGTTGCTGGGACAGTAGAGCTTTCATATTCTCTCCATAACAACAAAATGGTAATTATGTGAGATGAAGGATGTATGAAATGACCTTAATACATACATCAAAATTACATTTTATACCTTAAGCATACGTTTTCTCTCAAATATATCTCAGTGAAGCTGAAAAATAGATGCTTATCTATAATTGTTATAAAAATTTGTATAAAACTATATATATTTCAGCTTTGTTTTTTGCTTAATTTATCTTAGGTATTTTTTCATGCCATTAAATATAAATCCAGATTATTCTCAATGTACAGAATTTCATTGAAAGACTATCATAAATCTGCCTTCTCTTAAAATAATTTTCTAGACCACTGAACAGACAGGCAAACTATTTTGCTGGGTCAGGAAGAGAAAGCCCTTCCCAGCACTGGAACTGTGGTTTAGAGTTAGTTAGCAGGTCTGATTCCACACCAACCTACCTCTGAGAGCTTAGAGAATGCCCAATTCAATACATAGCTTCTGCAGTCGGCATGAACAGACATTTTCGATCCACAGTCAGTGACAAAGCAACTTAATAATCCCAGTTAAACAGTGAAATCTTCCACTGTGGCCCGAGGCACAGCATGTTGGGGCTATTCCTGTCAAATTCTGTGTTTCATAAAACTGAATGAGATGCTGGATGGGAATGATTCTAAATGCGCATCAATAGTGCGATGCCTCAACACTTACCTCCTTGAGAATCCTCAGATCTCCCTTCTTGCTGTCAACTGCTTAAATGTTGCTGTATCTACCCGAAGGGGCATCTTGCTTCAATGCAGGTACTGAAAGGAGAAGAGTCCTGGACAAGAACTGGCTCACCAGTGCCATGTTTTCTGAGTCACAGTTTTTGAAGTTCCATTCAAGATGATAAGGAGCCAAGCCTACTCAAACAGCCACCAGAAAGCCCTTGATTGGTACCTTTTTTTTTTAACTTCAATGTTTCTGGGACCATAAAACTCAAGTACCTTTGAATGAACTGATTTAACAAATAGGGACTTTTGGTTATTTTAAGTGAAAAGGTACAGTAACACAAGGGCTGGAAGGGCTAAACCTCTTCCACTCCTACTAGTCACTGCAAATTCATTCATCCATTTGTCAAGCAAGTCATGGCCCTCCCTTGCTTACAACCTTCCAATGACACCCAGTGACATGCTCAAAAAACAGCAGGTGTAAGAGCGATAACACAATAAGCTTTGGGTTCATGAAACAGAAGGAAGACGAGTTTCCCTGATATAGAGAAAAGGAAAAGGCTTGAAATGAGATTGGACAACTAGGTGGGAGCCAGATCATATAGGTTATAGAATATGGTCAGGACATTTTCATTTCAGGTGATTTGGAAAACCACCAGGTGGTTAAATCCAGGGAGGGGCTTGATCCAACATTCTAAAAGTCTGACTTTAGCTTCCCTGTAAAGAATGGCTTGGAAGAATGTACCTGTTTCTCATCTTTGGCCCTGCTGATAGACCCCAGAACTGAAAGAACACAAGTGGACTCGTGGCTGCCCAGGGGGCTTTGTCCCTCCCTCTCTTTGCCCTAGAGAAGTTCTCGATTAAGTATGTACCATTCATTAGCAAATGAGATGAGTTCCAAAGTGGGACAACATCGGCACAAAATCAGTGCCCATTTCAGAGCACCCACGAATGTAACAAACCCCTAGAAAAGAAGAATGGCAGATTTCACCACTCATGATCCAAATTATACTTATAAAGCATCTGCTAGGTATTATTATTTATATAAGTAACAGTCATGCATGTTGATATGATGTCTTATAGATCTAAGTAAAGACATACCATCTGTTAAAGCCAATATAATGCCAATGATGGTTTCTACTGATGTTCTAGCTCAATGGATGGGATGAAAGAGATTCTGTATACTCTCAGCTGATCAGCAACACAGCTTTCTCTTCATGCCATCCTCAATTCAGCAAGCTGCAGAGAGGGGATTATACTAGGATGAGTCAGATGGGAAACTGGGAAGAGTCTGGGCAGAAAAGAGTATCACTTCCACATAGATAAATGCAGCCTGCCCACCGGTGATCAGGGGTTCTCAAGGAGGAAGACAGCTCCAGGTACCCACACTTCCCTGCAGTTTTCTGGTATTAAATTGAGAACATCCGGACTCTTAGTGGGGTGGGGAGATAGGCTCTCCACAACAGCCCCACCCTCTTGTTACTTCCCCTTCCCATGTACCACATCTTCTCCAGGAAGAGAAAACATGGCTCCAAGAACATGTCAAACTGAAATGTTTCTGTCTCACCACCTCATCAGAAGTCTGCTGTTGACACCTCATGTGCACGCCTGTTTCTACAGAAGGCAATTCAGTCCTATTAGTGAGAGCACAGACTGCAAGGACATTCTGTGGGTCGAAAGGAAGGAATCGAGTGAGAATGGGGTTATCAAAGAACTCCCTGAATCTCTCTCCACCCGCAGTAATGTCAAAACCAAGGACAGTGACAAGGGAAGAAGGGTCTCTGTTGGCCTCAACTGTTGGCATTTTGTATCAGAGAAGATCCAGTAGATAGAGATAAGAAAGGACTCTTCCGCTGCTTTCCTTGGGTCTAATTCAATCCTTATTCTTGACACCTTAAGCTCCTTGACTAAGGCACCAGTCTCCACAGTGCCCTGTGCTGAATACCAGTTTTCACAATCCACCTTTCAGATATCCACAGTCACCACTTATAAATAACATTGCTCTCAAGTCGAAGGTAGGTGTCCAGCCACCTGATCAGGGGGCTGGGGTGCACGGTGGAGCCAAATGAGCATAAATCACGTTTCAATACTTCTCACTCACCACCGATTATGGCAAAGGGGTTTGCAGGCACAGCACAGAAAGACAGACAAGGCCCCTGCTTTCCAGCGGGGAAAACAAACAAAAATTAAATGAAGAGGCCAATGACCAAACGTGAAATGAACAGTAAAGACAGGAACCTATGACTGAACAGGAGCATTTCATAGACTTCTGTGAAGACAATAAAACAGAGTAAGAGGATACTCCCAACACCGTGGGTGAGGGGCTTGTAGGTGTCACTCCAGGAAGAAGGGTGTTTGCTAGGGTTGCAGTGGTAACGTACCCAAAACTGGGGGGTCTAAAACAACACAAATGAGGTGTTTCCTAGGTGTTTCCAAAGACTTGTTTCCCAGGGCTGAGGTAGCAATGTACCCAAAACTGGGGGGTCTAAAACAACACAATTCTCTTGCAGTTGTGGAGGCCAGAGGAGAGAAACTGAGGTGACAGAAGGGCCATAATCCCACAGTTTCTAGGAGAGGCTCTTTCCTTGCCTCCTCCAGCTTCTGGAAGCCAAAGGTGTTCCTTTTTTATTTCTGACTGACGGATTGATTTGACGGTGGCAGCGAATCTTAGTTGCAACACGTGGGATCTGGTTCCCTGTTGGGGCTCACTCGCCGTTGCTTCAGTCACGTAAGACCCTTAGAGACCCCATGGACCATAATCCACCAGGCTCCTTGGGCCATGGAATTTTCCCTGATCAGGAATCAAACTCTAGGCCCCTGTGGTGGGAGCAGGGACTGTTAGCAAGAGGATCACCAGGGTGGTCTCCAGAGGTGTTCCTGGGCTTGGGCGCAGGAACTATGACAAAGTAACTCCAACCTTTGCCTCCATCCACACGTGGCCATCTTCCCTCTGTGTGTCTCTGTGCCCAAATTTCCCTTGTCTTATGAGGACATGAGTCACTGGATTAAAACCAGTCCTAAGGGGCTCTTCTGAACTTGATTACATCTGCACAGGTTACATAGGCATGCCTTGTTTTACTATGCTTCTTCATTTCATGCTTTGCAAACACTGCTTTTTTTTTTTTTAACAATTGGAAGTTTTGTGGCAACCCAGAAAATGGCTCGTACTTCTCAGCAATAAAATATTTAACTCAGAAATGTATATTTTTTTTCAGTCATAGCACTATTGCACACTTAATAGACTATAGTATACTGTGAACGTAACTTTTATATGCACTGAAAAACCTAAATAAATGTGTGACTGCCTTTACTGTCAAGTTAGCTTTATTTTGATGGCCTGGAACCAAACCTGCTATATTGCTGAGCTTTTGCCAGTATTTTCAAATAAAGTCACATTCAAAGATACTGGAGGTGAGGATTTCTATCTTCCATTGCAGGTAGGGATAGGGAAGGGGTGAGAAAGGGTGACACAGTTCAACCCATAAGAAGCAGTGACACCTGAGTTCAGCTTCACAGCCGCTGGCCTGGTGACAGTTTAGGTGAGGAAGTTGCTTAGATAAGTTCTCCAGAATGAGAAACACATGTGATGATGTCATAAGCCATTTGAAGCAAGACGTCAAACTGATGAGAAAATCATCATGAATACGGGAAAGCTGTCTTCACAGCTCCCTGTGGTAGCATTACTTGCAGTGACGAAATAGAAATTCACATGAGTAACAATCAGGAAAGGGTACAGGGAGCTGAAGTTTCTGTTCTGAAGTCAGCCAAGTTGATACTTGTGAAAAAATATGCAGAATAATGAGAAAATGCATATGATATGTTAAATTAAAAAGTGGGACACATTTTATGTATCTTAATTAAATGATGCCAATATGCACATATATATCAGACTATCAGAATTACCATCACCTGACATCATCATGGTTGTAAAGTTGTTGAGAGTAGGAATTTCATTCTTTCCTTTAATTTCTGGATATTTGGGTTAACATTCTTTTTTATGATGAAAATTTCATAGGAAAAAACAGTACAATTTCAAACAAATTGTTATGACATATTTAAAAATAACAGTCATGTGTGTTTTATAAAATCTACTTAATCCCAGCATCTTGTTATATGTGCTTCAGATTTATTTTCCAAGAAATAAAGCATTACAGTTATCACTGAAGCCCCCTGTGGAAAGATGATGTTTTCAAATCAAGCATTCAAGGCAAAGAAAAATTTCTTACAATATTCTTAAAGCAACGTGGCTTTGTGAAATGAATGCTGTTGTCATCTGCTTTATGAAACAGAGAAGCTTCCACTGCAGTTGAAATTATTTCTTGAAGAGAAAAACTATTATTTCCCAGAACAAAATGGCTTTTACTCTACTATAAGAAAGCTTATATACTATTCAATTTCCCACATTTTAGGAGAAATATTTTGAGGCCATGCCATGCAGCAGTATTTTAATAACAGTTGCTCGACCAGGGGTCAAAACCCGTGCCCCACTGCATCAGGAGCCTGGAGTCTTGACCACTGGACCACCAGGGAAGTCCCAAATGTAGTGCTTGCCCAGATAATGACTGGACTGTGTCTATGTTCTTAGGAAAAAAGAGTAGAGGTTAATGAAAACAGTTGGGGTGAGGCTGAAAAGACTTTCAAGCTCACAATCACTTGGTGATCAACAGTCTCACCAACTGAAACATACAATTTGTGTCCAGGGGTAATTTTCTTTGTATTTGGGCAAAACTGTGTGTCAAATAAATGTCATTTTAAAATCTCTCATTCTCTAAATAGATCCATCAAACATTTCAATAAAAATAAATAAATAAATTACTCTCATCTGATGATACAATAAAACGTATCTAACCTAGAGAGGAAGTGAATTTAAGAATCAATTCTAGAGACTGTGCATGCTCAATTTAAAATGAGAAAGGTGAAGTGGGTACCCTTTCTGCGTTATCAGATCCAAGTACTTGTGTTCTGATGAAGTTAGTCCTCAAGCAAAGCGAACACATCCATTGATTTTACCTACTCATTTCTCTAAATATGGTCCAGGTAAGATTTTATGCTATTTTGTGTCTTTTAAAGCCAGTTTTATAAAACCAGTAAGTCAAAACAGTCCGATGTTTCAAAATACATTAGAGAAGTATATTGCAAACTTCTTCTATTGTCCCTGGTTAGTTGTTATTTAGTGCTGACATGAATAAATATTTAGTTGACTGTCCTTTACCGAGTCATAGGCTCTTTCTACCTCAGTTTATTTCATCTGAAAATTAGAGATCAACACACCTACCGAGTGTGTGGGGAGGATCAAGTAGTGTAGAGAACATGAAATGTCTTTGTAAACTGCTCAGAGTTGCAGGAATACAGGTTATTTCTAAAGGTGGCGATGAGTATCAGGCAATGGAAAAACCCTACCTAGCAATCTCCAAGAGCTTAAACTTTATTATAAGCCATCATACACTGAAAATGATACTGTTGATCACTTCTTAAGTTTTTGTTTCCCAGAAAATAAAGGTCTTACCATCACTTTATTGTGTAGAATCAAACATCAAATAGTAGGAATTTAAATATCTATTCTTGACAGTCTCACTTGGCAGTATTCTAATTTTCTCAATCATTTAACCTTCTGAAAACCAGAAATTACTGATAAAGACATTCTCTATTCAGCTGTCAACAGAGTTCCCCTACAGGCATCTTTAGCCCAAAAACAAAACCAAGAGTTCTTACTTTGAGAGGCAAACCATATGAAAGTTGAATCAAGAAATATGTCTTTAAAGTTGAATGTTTTTCCACCAACCTCATGTATGATTTAAAACTGTGGAAGATATACATTCAAAAGAAGCCTTCTTCCAAAACAGCCACCTTGTGTGGCTTCCTATTTGTTCCAATATGATTTCTTCTGCTTGCTGCAAGTTTGGAGTTTTCTCATTCTGAAATCAGTTGTTTTTAAATTTATGGAACCTCAGGCTCTTTAGTGTCCCATCAAGTCAAATCATTCTTCATACTCAACAACTTGGTAAGGAGTGACTTGTGACTATGTCCAATAATCTAACTCACCTGCAAAGGGTGACAGTTTGCCCCCCTTGAGAGTGTACAAAAGCATCTGCTGCAGGATCGTACATAATGCCCTAAGGGAAACTGAAGAAATATATTGCTCAATGTCAGCATCTTTAGAAAATGTGATTACCTGCTGCCAACATCGAACAGAAGTCCACAATTGGATATATAAGGTCTAAATGTGTTTATTAAATATTGATCAGAGCAACCATTCTAAAATCATCTTTGCAAATAATGTCTAAGAAAATGCTTACGATAAAACAGTACCTGAAGAGAAAAACAGAGTCGAAACTGTGTATTTGTTCTTTCAGATAACCATTACTTACTGAACCTTTGTGTGTAAGACCTGCCTGGTGGCTCAGACGGTAAAGAATCTGCTATAGTGCAGAAGACCCGGGCTTGATCCCTGGGTCGGGAAGATCCCCTGGAGAAGGGAATGGCTATCCGCTCCAATATTCTTGCCTGTGAAATCCTGTGGACAGAGAAGCCTGGCAGGCTACAGTCCATGGGGTCGCCAAGAGTCAGACACAGCTGAGTGACTAACAGTTTCACTAACACTGTGTGCCAAGCACTGCCGTAGGTACTGAGGACCTAGTAGTCAACAGGTTTAGTCATATACCAATTTTGCTTTAAAATAGACTGATAAACAGTTCACGCCTGACACAATATTCCAGGCTCTGTGTTAATAAGCATGTAAGTAATTTATCATTCAATCTGTGTTACAATACAAGAAAGTGCTATTACACCAATTTTTTTTATAACACCAATTTTATAGATAAGTAAATTGAGGCACAGATCAATTAAGTAACTAGACCAACATAAAGAGACACAGGGGTAGAGCCAGTCCTGGAATCTAGGTCTTTTCCCTCTTACCTAACCCTGTGGTTCATTCTGTTGTACCCACATGACACTATTCCCCTATATCAAGGATAATCTCCTTCACCCATTTTTCACAAATTTAAAATAACCCAGAAGATTTTTCTACCCGAGCAAAATGGTGACACATTTGAGAACAGCAAGATCCAAACTTGATTCCTAAAAACCACATCAGTGTTTACGCCTTTCTTTGATAAAACTTGAACAAATCATCCCAGTAACTCTGGCACCTACTCAAAATTCTATCTTGTTTAATTTCTTACGCTGTGTTTTTCTCTGCCCACCAATTTCCCAATACAGCCCCAAAGCCCCAGTGATCCAAGATTCACTTGGGTATCCTTCATTAGCATTTTAAGTAAGGATCAGATTTTCTCTAACTTAAGATAAATCATCATGCAGAGAACAGGAGATTAAAATCTGCAATTACAGATGCAGATCTGATAACATTTTGTATTAATTGAGGTAATGTGAGCTGCCATAGCAGATAAACCCTGAAATCTCAATGAAGGACTAGAACAGAAATTTATTTCCTTCTCATGGATAGCCCATTGTTGGTGTATCTGATAGCCTTCAATATGACCCTCCATGCATCAGGACCACTTCATTTTTGTTTGTGGCCCCATCTTCCTCTACTCCTTCAAGCCTTTCATATTGAAATAGCAAGGGAAGACCATGGAGAAGGCAAGCTTGCTTTTTAATCACTTTAGGAAAGATACACACCACTTCTGCTCATATCTCATTGACTAGAACTAGTCTTACAGTCCTGCCTGATGCACAGAATGATGGGAAATGTAATCCTGGCTAGGAAACATGAATCTTTTGAGGTCAAGTTATATGTTTGCCACACATCCTAACCAGATGGTACAGAAAATTACAGCAGAAAGATATACAAATATAATCAACATGCAAGAGAGAGTAAAAATGAAATATCAGAATAAAGGCTGGAAAAACTAGGATCTATAAGTAATATAAGTTATTGGAATGGGCGAAAGAGAACATCTGGGCTGCCTGGAAAGGTAACATTAAAAGAAAGTGAAAATAGAACTATCAAATGATTCACCCCTGGGCTTATACTTGGAGAATATCATAATTCCAAAAGATCCATGCACCCCAGGGTTCACCGCAGCGCTATTTAAAACAGCCAGGACATGGAAGTAACCTAAATGTCCATCAACAGAAGAATGGATAAAGAAGACGTGGTACTTTAGACATTAAAAGGAAAGGAATGAAACTGTGCCATTTGCAGAGACATGGATAAGACCATGTTATACATACATACATAGAGACCGTTATACAGAGTGAAGTAAGTCAGAAAAACAAATATATATGAATGCGTATATGTGGGATCTAGAGAAATAGTACAGATGAACCTATTTGCAAAGCATAGAGACAAAGATGTACAGAACAAATATATGTACACCAAGGGAGGAAAAGGAGGGTGGGATGAATTGGGAGGTTGGAACTAATGGGTATACACTACTATATATAAAATATATAACTAACGAGAACCTATTGCATACCACAGGGAACTCTGCTCTGTGGTGACTAAATGGGAAGGAAATCCAAAAGAGAGGGGATATATGTGTGTGCATGTGTGTGTATACACACAAATCCAGATAGCTCATTCACTATTCCGTACAGCAGAAAATAATACATTGTAAAGCAACTATACTCCAATAAAAAATTTTTAAATAAAACTAAGACATACATTCAGTTCACCTTTAAAAAAACAAAGAAAGTGAAAAAAAAAAAAAAGATCCATAAGTGAAACTGTTTGAAAAGAGGGAAGAGCTGAGATCATAACAGATTCAATCAATAATATGACAAAGGAAACTAAGTCCATTTAAAGCAACATCCTGTTTCCAGAAACTGCTCACCACTTTACATGCTGAGATATGGAACACATTTAATTGCTGTTTTGTCAGAAGCACTAATTCTCTTGATTGTGCTGTGAAAACAAAACTACTGAAGAAAATCTTTTTGAAAAGCCCTCAAAGAAAAATTAATATTCATACACAGCTGTCCATCTGAAACCACGCAAGGTTGAAGTCAATAATTAGCATGGCCAGAAGAGTTCCAGCAAGTGGACTTATTTTGAGAATTATTTTCATACAAGTCTTTCTCTCTTGAATAAACCTGCTGGGCACATAGAAAATGAAATCAGTGAGGTAACTTAGCAAATCCTATTCTCATATGTAGGGAGTTTATCATTCTGGGGACACCAACCATATGAACTTGGGTTTTACCCAATTAAATAAGCAGAAAGTGAAAGTGTTAGTAGCTTAGTCTTGTCCAACTATTTGCGACCCCATGGACAATAGCCTGTAAGGCTCCTCTGTCCATGAAATTCTCCAGGCAAGAATACTGGAGTGGGCAACCATTCCCTTCTCCAGAAATAAGCAGAAGTTAAGCTATTAAGCTATTTTTAAACTTCCTATTACTTAGAGCCAAACTCAGTATGATTCTGTGAGTCACAAATCTCAGACTTTTTAGGGATGAAGAAAAAGATGAAGAACAACTTGGCCTGATTGCACCTGATTCTCTATTTTCCAGATGAGGAATGGATGCTTCGAGATAATACATGACTTGATCAAAGTTCAAAAATAATTACTGATGAAACTAGGTCTGCAACCTAGGTCTGTTGACCAAGGACTGTCCATTAAATCACCACCCATACTGCTTGTATGCGTGCTCAGTCATGCCCAACTCTTTGCTACCCCATGGACTGTAGCCCGCTGGGCTCCTCTGTCTATGGGATTTCCCAGGCAAGAATACTGGAGTGAGTTGCCACTTCTTGCTCCAAGGGATCTTTCCAAGCCAGAGATCGAACCTGCATCTCCTATATCAGCAGGTAGATTCTCTTCCACTGAGCTTAGCCTTGACCTAAGACCACTTCCACAAAAAGCTCCATGCAAAGCAACATCAGCTATTCCTAAAATGATGGGAAATCCAGGTTGAATATGGGTCCTTGATACAACCTTGAGTCATATGGATCTCAACAATCATTAGGCAAATGAAAATAGTAACAAATACCAGACAATGGGCCAGAATGTGGAAGAGAAGACTAGGAGGCAGCTTATGCCAGAGAAAATGGGGGGCTTTAGGAGAACACACATACCTAGAGAATGCAAGCATCAGTTAACTTGTGATGCGCACTGATCGTAGTGTCTGGTCTAACTTTGTTCCTGCACTGAATGGACACAGATTCTGCTCTACAGCCTGGGATTCCTCCAGCTATTACTGTTTGGGGAAGCTACGTCACTGTTTATAATCTGGGGTGTTCCTGTATTCAACCATCCATTCCACAGGGCTTTTCTGAATGTCCACTGGGAGCCAGTGGTCAGATGTAAAAAAGCAAATGATGAACAACACAAACTCTGATTCTGAGATGCTCGCAGTAGACTAGGGAAAGGAAGTACAGAAAAATAGCATCATATTATCTGATTTTCCCATGTGCTCTCAAGTGGAAGTACAGGACTTGACCAAAGTGCTCAAGAGAAAGGCTATATTTCAACATCCAGGATCCCCTGGGAAAACCACTCATCTACTAAGAACTTAAGACTTCGAGACAGAAAACTGCATGGTTTATAAAGTTACCCACTCAAAGCATGGTCTGAACCCCAGCAGCATATGCAACATCTCAAAGCTTGTTTAAAAGGTCAGAATCTCCAGCCCAGCTCCAGATATAATGAATCAGGATCTACATTCTAACATGATCTCCAAGTGATGTACACATGTGTTCAAGTGTGATATGCTCCACGCTATATTGGAGGACTGTACTGGAGTATTATTATTGCAAACGACTATGTCTAAGAGGCAACTTGTCAGCCAGGATTTTTTTTTAAGTTATGTTTATTGAGGAATTTTCAGAGAGTAAAATCCATCCTTTCCAGATATGTAAGTTGATGATTTCTACAAACATATACAGTCGTATAACCTCTAGCACCATCAAAATATAAGATAACTGTCCCCCTAAAATGTATCTTTGTGCCTTTTTGCTGTCTATACCTTCCCCCTAACCCCAGTCACTAGACATCACTAATCCGGGTTCCATGTCTACAGTTTTGCCTTTTTAGGGATGTCATACATATGGAGTAAGAGAATATAGAGTCTTTTGTGTCCAGTTTCTATGACATTACATAGTGCCTGTGAAATCCATTGGTTTTGTTGGAAACATCAGTAGTTTGTTCTTCTAATTGCCAAAGAAAGAAAGACAGTGTTAAGTCACATCTGACTCTTGCAATACCATGAACTGTAGCCTGCCTGGCTCCTCTGTCCATGGGATTCTCCAGGCAAGAATACTGGAGTGGGTTGACATTTCCTTCTCCAGGGGGATTTCTCGACCCAGAAATTGAACCCAGGTCTCCTGCATTGTGGGCAGATGCTCTACCAACTGAGCTACAAGCTATGCGGGAAGCCCATCTAATTGCCAAGTAGTACTCAATTGTAGGAATGTAACACCATTTGTTTAGCCATGCTTCCGATGATGAACATCTGGAATGCCTCCAATTAAGGGTATTACGAGTAGGAGTACAGGTCTTTGTGTGGTACATATCTTTATCTTAGGTAAATAACTAGGAGTGGAATTCCCAAGACATTTGGAAAGTGTATACTTAACTTTATAAGAAATTGCCAGAAGAGTTCAAAAGGTGGCAGAGAAAGATCCTGAACTCAAGACCCCCCACAGACACAACAAAGCTACAATCACCTTACATAAGAATTATCTCTGGATGAAAACTGGATGAATACAACCTCTACAAAAAGGGTGAAGAGACAGAATCAAGTTGGGTAGGAGAGGCAGAAAATGGTCTCATCAAAGGAAAAACCACACCCCAACCGTACTGATCCACAATCCAAAGTGATCACATAGGTATGAGTCTTATTGCTGAGAAGTGAGGTCTGTGAGCTACACGTCAGGAATGTTGACTCCTAGATGCTTCAGAGGAGGGATGAGCCCCCAAATACTTGGAATTGAAAATCAATTTGGCTTCAAAAATTAATGGGTAATATGCTCAGGAAAACTAAAAAACTGCAGGGAACAACAATGAAACACCTCTTGAAGGGCCTGCATGCTGACTCATTTGACCTGAAAATCAGTGTAAAAATACATTTAAAAATGCATGAATCAGGGACTTCCCTGATGATACAATGGTTAAGAATCTGTACTTCCATTGCAGGGGACATGGGTTTGATCCCTGGTCAGGGAATTAAGAATCGACAGGCCATGTGAAACAGTCAAAATAAATAAATAAATGAACCTTTTCATTCTAACCTTAAAAAATAGCACATGAACCACAGGTGAAGGGGATCCACTACTCATCTAATTCTTCACAAATTCTTTCAAAAAACTGATGAGGAAGGAAGACTTCCAAACACATTTTAGGAAGCCAGCATTACCCAGATAACACAGCCAGCAAAGACATTACACACAAAAAATTATCAGCCAGTATCTTTAATGAACATAGAAAAGTCCCCCCAAAATACAGTTGACTCTGAGCAATACAGGTTTCAACTTCATGAGTCCCCTTATACACAAATTTTTCCATTGTAAATACTACAGGACTACAAAATTCAAAGTTGGTTGAATTCATGGATACATAACTATAGTTATGGAAGGCTACCTGTAATTTATACACAAAGTTTTGACTGTGCTGAGGGTCAGTACTTCTAACTGTGCATTATTCGAGAGACAACTATGTCAGCAAACTAAATTCCAAAATAAAATTCAGTATTAAAATGATCGTCCCACAGTCAAGTAGGATTTATTCCAAGGATGCAAAGATGTTTCAGCATTTATGCATCAATGTGATACACCATACTAACAAAAGGAAAGATAAAAATTGCAAAATCTTCTCAATAGGTGTAGGGAAAAAAGCATCCAGGATTTTTGTCCAAGCCACAACAATCAGACAAGAGAAAAGACATCAAAAATGCAAAAAAAGAAATAAAACTGGCAGTATAGAAGAGCACATGAACTACACAGAGAGAATCCTAAAGGCCACACACAAACACACACACACACACTAGTGGAAAGAATAAATAAATTCTTCTAATAATTAAGACTAGAACTACCATATGACCCATCCAATCCACTTCTGGGCTTTTTCCAAAGAGAACAAAAACAATAATTTGAAAAGATACACGCAGGAAGTCAAGAAATACCTGGAGTAACAGGCAAATTTGGACTTGGAGTACAGAACGAAGCAGGGCAAAGGTTAATAGAGTTTTGCCAAGAGAACGCACTGGTCATAGCAAAGACCTTCTTCAAACAACACAAGAGAAGACTCTATACATGGACATCACCAGATGGTCAATACCGAAATCAGACTGATTATATTCTTTGCAGCCAAAGATGGAGAGGCTCTCTACAGTCAACAAAAACAAGACCGGGAGCTGACTGTGGCTCAGATCATGAACCCCTTATTGCCAAATTCAGACTTAAATTGAAGAAAGTAGGGAAAACCACTAGACCATTCAGGTATGACCTAAATCAAATCCCTTACAATTATACAGTGAAAGTGACAAATAGATTCAAGAAATTAGATCTGATAGGCAGAGTGCTTGAAGAAATATGGACGGAGGTTTGTGACACTGTACAGGAGGCAGGAATCAAGACCATCCCCAATAAAAAGAAATTCAAAAAGGCAAAATGGCTGTCTGAGGAGGCCTTATAAATAGTTGAGAAAAGGAGAGAAGCTAAAGGCAAAGGAGAAAAGGAAGGATATATCCATTTGAATGAAGAGTTCCAAAGAATAGCAAGGAGAGATAAGAGAGCCTTCCTCGGTGATCAATGCAAAGAAATAGAGGAAAGCAATAGAATGGGAAAGATTAGAGATCTCGTCAAGAAAATTAGAGATACCAAGGGAACATTTCATGCAAAGATGGGCACAATAAAGGACAGAAGTGGTATGGATCTAACAGAAGCAGCAGATATTAAGAAGAGGTGGCAAGAATACACAAAAGAATGATCCAAAAAGATCTTCACGACCCAGATAATCACGATGGTGTGATCACTCATGTAGAGCCAGACATCCTGGAATGTCAAGTCAAGTGGGCCTCAGGAAGCAGCACTATGAACAAAGCTAGTGGAGGTGATTGAATTCCAGTTGAGCTATTTCAAATCCTAAAAGATGATGCTTTTCAAGTGCTGCACTCAATATGCCAGCAAATTGGGAAAACTAAGCAGTGGCCACAGGACTCAAAGAGGCCAGTTTTCATTCCAATCCCAAAGAAAAGCAATGCCAAACAAAGAATGGTCAAACTACTGCACAATGCACTCATCTCACATGCTAGCAAAGTAATGCTCAAAATTCTCCAAGCCAGGCTTCAACAGTACATGAACCATGAATTTATAGGTGTTCAAGCTAAATTTAGAAAAGGCAGAGGAACCAGAGATCAAATTGCCAACATCCACTGGATCAACAAAAAAGCAAGAGAGTTCCAGAAAACCATCTACTTCTGCTTCATTGACTATGCCAAATCCTTTGACTGTGTGGATCACAACAAACTGGAAAATTCTTAAAGAGATGGGAATACCAGACCACCTGACCTGCCTCCTGAGATATCTGTACACAGGTCAATCAAGAAGCAACAGTTAGAACTAGACATTGAACAGCAGACTGGTTCAAAATTGGGAAAGGAGTACATCAAGGCTGTATACTGTCACCCTGCTTATTTAACTTACATGCAGAGTACATCATGAGAAATGCCAGACTGGATGAAGCACAAGCTGGAATCAATCAATTGCAGGGAGAAATATCAATAACCTCAGATATGCAGAAGACACCACCCTTATGGCAGAAAACAAAGAGGAAGTAAAGAGCCTCTTGATGAAAGTGAAAGAGGAGAGTGAAAAAATTGGCTTAAAACTCAACATTCAGAAAACTATGACTATGGCAGCTGGTCCCATCATTTCATGGCAAATAGAAGGCTTAACAATGGAAACAGTGACAGACTTTATTTTTTCGGGCTTCTAAATCACTTCAGATGGTGACTGCAGCCATGAAATTAAAAGACACTTGCTCCTTGGAAGAAAAGCTATGACCAACCTAGACAGCATATTAAAAAGCAGAGACATTACTTTGCCAACAAAGGTCCATCTAGTCAAAGCTATGGTTTTACCACATACCATGAATGGATGTGAGAGTTGGACTATAAAGAAAGCTGAGCACTGAAGAATTGATGCTTTTGAACTGTGGTGTTGGAGAAGACTCTTGAGAATCCCTTGGACAGCAAGGAGATCAAACCAGTCAATCCTAAAAGAAATCAGTCCTGAATATTCATTGAAAGGACTGATGCTGAAGCTGAAACTTCAATACTTTGGCCACCTGATGTAAAGAACTAATTCATTTGAAAAGATCCTGATGCTGAGAAAGATTGAAGGTGGGAGGAGAAGGGGTCGACAGAGGATGAAGTGGTTGGATTGCATCATCAACTCAATGGACATGAGTTTGAGTAAACTCTGGGAATTGGTGGAGGCCTGGTATGCTGCAAATCATGGGGTCACAAAGAGTCAGACAGGACTGAGTGACTGAACTTAACTGATATGTACCTCTAAGTTCACTGCAGCATTATTTATAATAGCCAAGAAATGGAAACAACATAGTGATTGTTGCATCAAGTATTCAGTGATTGATGAATGAATAAAGAAGATGTGGTATGTATACATAAGGGAATAGTACTCAGCCACATAGGAGAAATCCTGCCATCTGCAACAACATGGACAGGCCCCGAAAGTACTACGCTAAGAGACGTAAGTCAGATGGAAAAATAGAAATACCATATGATTTCACTGATATGTGAAATCTAAAAGACAACAACGAAAAAAAAAACAACCAAAATCAAACAAAAACAAAAGCATAGATGAAGAGGTAAGATTAGCGATTACCAAAGGGGAATAGAATTGGGGAATGAGCAAAATGGGTGAAGAAGGTCAACTTTATGGGGATGGATGGTAATTAGACTACAGTGCAAACACTCTGTAAGGTACAGATGTCAAATCACAACGCTATACATTTGAAATCTTTTTTTTTACACAGTGGATTTTATTTTTTTTTTCCATTTATTTTTATTAGTTGGAGGCTAATTACTTTACATCATTGCAGTGGTTTTTGTCATACATTGAAATGAATTAGCCATGGATTTACATGTATTCCCCATCCCGGTCCCCCCTCCCACCTCCCTCTCTACCCCATCCCTCTGGGTCTTCCCAGTGCACCAGGCCTGAGCACTTGTCTCATGCACCCCACCTGGGCTGGAGATCTGTTTCACCCTAGATAATATACATGTTTCGATGCTGTTCTCTTGAAACATCCCACCCTTGCCTTCTCCCAGAGTCCACAAGTCTGTTCTATACATCTGAGTCTCTTTTTCTGTTTTGCATATAGGGTTATCGTTACCATCTTTCTAAATTCCATATATATGTGTTAGTATACTGTAATGGTCTTTATCTTTCTGGCTTACTTCGCTCTGTATAATGGGCTCCAGTTTCATCCATCTCATTAGAACTGATTCAAATGAATTCTTTTTAATGGCTGAGTAATATTCCATGGTGTATATGTACCACAGCTTCCTCATCCATTCGTCTGCTGATGGGCATCTAGGTTGCTTCCATGTCCTGGCTATTATAAACAGTGCTGCGATGAACACTGGGGTGCACGTGTCTCTTTCAGATCTGGTTTCCTTGGTGTGTATGCCCAGAAGTGGGATTGCTGGGTCATATGGCAGTTCTATTTCCAGCTTTTTAAGAAATCTCCACACTGTTTTCCATAGTGGCTGTACTAATTTGCATTCCCACCAACAGTGTCAGAAGGTTCCCTTTTCTCCACACCCTCTCCAGCATTTATTGCTTGTAGACTTTTGGATAGCAGCCATCCTGACTGGCGTGTAATGGTACCTCATTGTGGTTTTGATTTGCATTTCTCTGATAATGAGTGATGTTGAGCATCTTTTCATGTGTTTTTTTGCCATCTGTATGTCTTCCTTGGAGAAATGTCTGTTTAGTTCTTTGGCCCATTTTTTGATTGGGTCATTTATTTTTCTGGAGTTGAGCTGGAGGAGTTGTTTGTATATTTTTGAGATTAATCCTTTGTCTGTTGCTTCGTTTGCAATTATTTTCTCCCAATCTGAGGGCTGTCTTTTCACCTTGCTTATAGTTTCCTTTGTTGTGCAAAAGCTTTTAAGTTTCATTAGGTCCCATTTGTTTATTTTTGCTTTTGTTTCTAAAATTCTGGGATGTGGGTCATAGAGGATCCTGCTGTGATTTATGTCAGAGAGTGTTTTGCCTATGTTCTCTAGGAGTTTTATAGTTTCTGGTCTTACATTTAGATCTTTAATCCATTTTGAGTTTATTTTTGTGTATGGTGTTAGACAGTGTTCTAGTTTCATTCTTCTACAGGTGGTTGACCAGTTTTCCCAGCACCACTTGTTAAAGAGGTTGTCTTTTTTCCATTGTATATCCTTGCCTCCTTTGTCAAAGATAAGGTGACCATAGGTTCGTGGATTTATCTCTGGGCTTTCTATTCTGTTCCATTGATCTATATTTCTGTCTTTGTGCCAGTACCATACTGTCTTGATGACTGTGGCTTTGTATTATAGTCTGAAGTCAGGCAGGTTGATTCCTCCTATTCTTCATGTAACTCTGTGAACCTCTCTGGTTGTCTCTCACGGTGGAGAATCTTTTCACCATTAACCTAGAAGTTTTATTATCAGTGCTGTATAGTTGGAGAAGTCTTGAGACTATTGGAAGAATAAAACTGAAATCCAGAGGCAGGAGACTTAGGCCCAAAACATGAGAAAACCAGAAAACTCCTGACTACACGGAACATTAAGGAATAAGAGACCATCCAAAAGCCTCCATACGTACACCAAAACCAACCACCACCAGAGAGCCAATAAGCTCCAGTACAAGACATACCACGCAAATTCTTTAGCAATGCGGGAACATAGACCTGAGTGTCAACATACAGGCTGTCCAAAGTCACACCTAACACAAAGACCCATCGCAAAACTCATTACTGGACACTCCATTGCACTCCAGAGAGAAGAAATCCAATTCCACGCACCAGAACGCTGACACAAGCTTCCCTAACCAGGAAACCTTGACAAGCCAATCGTCCAACCCCACCCACTGGGTAAAACCTCCACAATAAAAAGGAACCACAGACCACAAGAATACAGAAAGCCCACTCCAGACACAGCAATCTAAACAAGATGAAAAGGCAGAGAAATACCCAACAGCTAAAGGAACATGAAAAAAGCCCACCAAGTCAAACAAAAGAGGAGGAAATAGGGAATCTACCTGAAAAAGAATTTAGAATAATGATAATAAAAATTATCCAAAATCTTGAAAACAAAATCGAGTTACAAATAAATAGCCTGGAGACAAAAATTGAGAAAATGCAAGAAATGTTTAACAAGGACCTAGAAGAAATTTTAAAAAGTCAATTAAAAATTAATAATGAAATAAATGAGATCAAAAACACTCTGGAGGGAACCATGAGTAGAATAACAGAGACAGAAGATAGGATAAGTGAGTTAGAAGATAAAATGGTGGAAATAAATGAAGCAGAGAGGAAAAAAGAAAAAAGAATCAAAAGAAATGAGGACAACCTCAGGGATCTCTGGGACAATGTGAAACGCCCCAACATTCAAATCATAGGAGTCCCAGAAGAAGACAAAAAGAAAGGCCATGAGAAGTTACTCGAGGAGATAATAGCTGAAAACTTCCCTAAAATGGGGAGGGAAATAGCCACCCAAGTCCAAGAAACCCAGAGAGTCCCAAACAGGATAAACCCAAGGTGAAATCTTTTAAAAAGCAATTTTTTCCAATTAAAGAATAAATTTAAAAAATAAAACAACAAAAATAGAAGAAAGAAAACAAATTGCCACAGCCTTCCAAATTAGCTGTAGAAGGGTTGCTGTTGATGAGGTAGGATTTTAAACGATGAAAATTTTATCAGCTAAACATGGAGATGTGAAAGAACGTGACAGACCCAAGGAATGAGAACTATTTCAGTAGGGAAAAACTGCAGGGTGGCAGTGGAGGAAGAGCTGGAAATAGCACAGGCAAAACACATTGTATGGACATCTCTCAACTGCTCTCAACTCCACGTCATCGTGAGTTCGGGATGCTCAGTTTTGTGGATTATAAAGATCACCTGATTGTTCTTTTTTTTTTTTAATCTTCCATATTTTTACAATCTCATAAACAAGTAAACACCAATTCTTCAAGAGTGAGGCAAAGGGTTTATCTACACACTCTAAAACTCTGCTGCTTAGCTAGAATAATGAAACACGGACATGCACATTATTTATAAGGTGGCTAAACCCTCAAAGGACTGATGCTGAAGTTGAAACTCCAATACTTTGGCCACCTCATGAGAAGAGTTGACTTATTGGAAAAGACCCTGATGCTGGGAGGGATTGGGGGCAGGAGGAGAAGGGGACGACAGAGGATGAGATGGCTGGATGGCATCACCGACTCCATGGGCATGAGTTTGGGTAGACTCCGGGAGTTGGTGGTGGACAGGGAGGCCTGGCATGCTACAATTCATGGGGTCACAGAGAGTCAGACACGACTCAGCGAATGAACTGAACTGAACTGAACTGAACTGAAACCCTCAAAGGTTTAGCCAGGACGAGCAGGAACCCATCGTGACCCATCTGCTGACAAGCTCAGAACTGCTGCCTATTCTGGCTCATCTGCCTTGCCTCTGGGAATATGGTTTAAAAATAGAAAAAAGTCAAAATCTTTTTCTTCCTCAGAAAGTATTTCCTAGGGCTCCTCAGCCTAAATAAGCTCAATCTCTAGAAAATGTTCTCAAGTAGCAAAGGAAATACTGGTCTCCAAGCTGTTTAGTAGGCTGGGCTCATGTTGATATATGTTAGCCTCTTTTTTCATTCTTTTCTTTTGTTGAGCATCATTTAGACTGTGTTGACTCAGGAAGGACATCATTGCTCCACAGGGTCTGATAGAACCTCCACCTTTTCTCTCTAGATTCTTTTTTTATAAATATCAACATGCTGAGTCCTGGACATTTCATCCAGAGTTTTCTCCCTGTATTTTATCTTATAGGCAGGGATGTCAGGTAATTGTGGAGCCTTGGCATTCATCATGCAGCCACTTGTACTAGAGCTCTTCTGGGATGGGACTGAACCTAAAATAACGAATTCAGTGAGATTATTATTTGAGACGCGGTGTCTCACTAGGGACAGGTGAGAACTAAACTCATCTAGAGCTTCCTAGGTCTCACTAGTGGTAAAGAATCCGCCTGCCAATACAAGAAACATAAGAGACGGGTTTGATTCCTGGGTCATGAACATCCCTTGAAGGAGGGCATGGCATCCCACTCCAGTATTCTTGCATGGAGAATCCCATGGACAGAGGAGCCTGGCAGGCTACATCCCATAGGGTCACAAAGAGTTAGACACGACTGAAGTGACTTAGCACAGGGCAGCACAACCCCGCCTATCTTCAGATACCCTTTAACAAGTTCTCAATTCCTAAGAACGAGCTACTTCCTTCAGTGGTCATGAATGGCAAACCCAATCATGTTCTGGTTATATACTGTGATTTTCCTACAGGCTCTCAAGCAGTACAGATCTTGACCAAGTTCATCAAGATAAAGGCAACAGTTAACATCTGGGGACTATATGGGATCCCCAATTATTTTTCAAGACATAGGGCTTTGCTGGTGGCTCAGACAGTAAAGAATCCGCCTACAATGCGGGAGACCTGGGTTCGATCCCTAGGTTGGGAAGATCCCCTGGAGGAGGGCATGGAAACCCACTTCAGTATTCTTGCCTGGAGAATCTCCATGGACAGAGGAGCCTGGAGGGCTGCAGTCCATGGGGTCACAAAGAGTTGGACACGACTGAGCGACTATCACTGTCACTGTCAATGTCTTCCAAGACGTAAGTTTCCAAACTAAGGAAATGCATGATGTAGTATAAGGCTGCTTGCTCAACGGCTGCAGCTCAAGCATTACATGGAAACTTGTTGAAAGTACAGAATATCCATTTCTGTTCCAGATCTAGGGGATCGTGCTCTCCATTTTAACAAGTTTCTAAGTGGTGTATGTGGATATTCAAGTTTGGTACAGCGGCTCAAGTCTAAGAGCCATCTCAGATGTTGACAAATTTCAGTTATATACCCCTACTTAGCAACTATAGGACTGCTCTTCTCACCTGTAAAACGGGGATAATTATCCCTGTATCAGGATTGCTGTGGAAATTAAATGAGATGTCTAAAGTGAACATGTAGCCTATGTGACCAGGGGCATGAAATTATTGAACAAGAACAATGCTCTGGGTCTACGTGGCTTTTGTGCTTAAGTGCATGTTAAGTTGCTTCAGTCACATCCAACTATTTGCCACACTAAGGACTGTAACCTGCCATGCTCCTCTGTCCATGGGATTCTCCAGGCAAGAATACTAGAGTGGGTTGTCATGCCCTTCTCCAGGGGATCTTCCCAACCCAGGGATTGAACCCAGGTCTCTTATGTCTCCTGCATTGGCAGGCAGGTTCTTTACCACCAGCGCCATCTGGGACGTGGCTTTCAGGGAATATTAATGGTCTTACACAGGAAGTGTCATGGCACTTTGCCATGTGAGATCCATTTTTCAGCCCCACCTCCAAACAGGAAGTGACTCTTCCTACCCAGGAGGAGTCTGAAAAGAAATGAGAATTCTGAACAAAAATAAGTGGAATAACAAGGCAAAGAAAAGAAAGGACAGGAGGGTGTAAGAGTCAAGACTGAGAAAAAAGAATATAGAAAGAAAGGAGAAGAAGGAATAAATAAATCTTGGCCCTCTGCATCCCAGGACTGTACTTTCTTACTCTTTTCCGATGACTTTTGACTCATTGAGTGAATTTATTTTTTTCCTAAATGTTTAGAGGACCTATTGACCCCTAACATTCTCTTCAGATCATTTCTCTCTTGCCAGTGATAGTCATACAGATTTCCAGCAAAGATACTGTCTTTATCGGTTCTGTTCAAGGAGGTCTTCAGCATGGTCCATTCACAAGAACACTTTGTAAAGTGTCACTTTGGAAAATTCTAGAAGTATGTTGGGAGAAGCACCCGAGTCACTGGAAGAAAATCCCAGAAGTATATCAGGCAAAAAAGATTCAGCCTGAAACACCAACTATTTTCTCTGTCATAGACTGGTGTGAACACTGGAGACTGAGATGACCTCTCCAAATCCTAGCCTCCCAGTCTGTGAAATGAGCAGAGTGGGCTATGTGTTATCTTCTGCTCTTTCCGGGCTTCAGGATTATATAATTTAAACTGTGACACACCCCTGGTGATTTTCTAAGACTGTGTAGAGACTAGCATGGTGCTATCCAAACAGAAAGGACCTCTCAACAAGCATGGTTGAGAATAGATGGGGGCGCGGGGAGTGCCGTAGAAGGGAAGGGGTCAGAAGGGGGTACAGGAGGATGGAGCTGACTGTTGTCCAGGAGGGTACGGAGTTATCTAAACAGATGGGCATGAATATTACCAGCTAGGAACAATTCCTATTGCATCCCACGTGATGAGCGAGGGTTGGTGCCCCAGCTGTGCCGGCAGCTGTCTGCCATGAGGCTATATACCCAGCTAAATGGGAAATCTTTTCTGGAATTGATGAGCCATACTCAGGCAGCAGCCAGAGCTCTGAAGCTCCCCATCAGTCACTTGGCCTCTACTACATTCCTTTCCTTGAATTAAACAAACAAATGCAAAAGGATCTGAACTTCCATTAAGTCCTTTCCCCTCCAATTTGTGTCCCAGCCACACTACCTCTCGATCAAAATATTTTCCCTCTCTGTGAGATATGCAATTTCTAGTTGACATGTGTGGTATCTGAAATGAGGCAGTGTAGTAAGCACAGTTAAATCAGATTTCAGGGAATGACCTTAATCTTTGAGTAAGAAAAGCACCAGCAAACTAGTAATCTAGGTTCAGAGAATTTCAGCATGGGAAGACCCCTGCAGATGCTCAGCTTCAAGCCTCATCATTTTACAAATGAAGAAAGAGGGATCAAGGTCACGCCACGTATTGGCAGAAGGACTGACGCTGGAATTCAAGTGACATTACCAACACTTTAGGTCTGCTTCTACCACTCTTATTAAAGTGCATGATGTTAGCAAGCTGCTTGTAAATTTTGGAGACTAATCCCTTGCTGGTCACATCATTTGCAAATATTGTCTCCCATTCTGTGGGCTGTGTTTGTCATGCTGAGTGAAGTAAGTCAGACAGAGAAAGAGGAATATCGTATATGCAGAACCTAAAACAAAATGACACAAAAAAACTTATTTACAAAACAGACTCACAGAGAATGAACTTATGGTTACCAGGGGAGGAAGGGATTTGTGGGACAGACATGGACACACTGCTATATTTAAAATGGATAATCAACAAAGAGCTACTGTATAGCACTGGGAACACTGCTCAATAATATGCAACAGCCTAAATGGGAAAATAATTTTAAAAAGAATGGATACATGTGTGTGTGTGTGTGTGTCATTCTGTTGTACACTTGAAAGTATCACAACAGTGTTAATCAACTATACTCCAATATAAAATAGAAGTTTTAAAAAGTGTATTTCACCTTCTCTTTGAAGCCTATGTCGGTATATTCATGGTGCTGGGTGGTCTTTTGAGTCCTTATCTAAGCAGATTTATGATATTTTTTCACTGAGTGGCTGACACCTAACTGAAAGCACTTTTACCCTACTGTTAGGCTGTTTTCCATTTTTTGCCTTTAGAATTTACCTGCAAAAAAATTTTAATGTACCTTTTATCAGCTGGTTTTGTGCACATTTTGAGTTGGTTCCTTTCTCTAAATTCCCAAAACTAACCACCTTGGTTTTGTTTTTGTTTTTTTATTATAAAGAACTCTCTGAAATTATATTTATTGTAAGGACTACTTAAGTTACTGCAGTCATATACACAGACCTGGGTTTATCAGACTCAGCATTCTTCCACACAAACACAAAAATACATATATGTGCTCAAAAGAAATAAAATGCAATATTGTCTCTCTTGGAGACAATAACCGAATATATTTGGATCAAACTCTTTTCAGAGGCATATTCAAGCACAAGGGAAAAACGGGGCCTGTAAGGAATTTGATAGCTTTGGGTTAAAGGAAAGAATAGTGCAGACAAATGCAATATGGCTCAGAAAAGGAACAAAATGTCTGAGGATCAGACTTACAGGGAAAGAGCTAAAAGTAATACATATGTATAGCTTGACTCCGTTATAAAAAGGACACTCAAACAGCCTCTAAGCTTGAAGTAAACAACAGAGCAGCAAAGAGACACTCTGTTTTGCATTTCATCCACTTGCTTAAAAATTAAAAGAAGGTTCTAGAACACATTTCCCTCTACTCCCCTGAGCTCGCTCCTTTAATATTAAACTTAATTATTTGGCTTAAAGAAGAAAGGAGGACTAGCAAGAATCATTTTCTCACTCATGAATGAATTATATTAACATTTGCTCTTTCCAGTCTCTTTCCTTTTTCCCTGGCCCAACTATCACCTGAGAGGACAACACACAGTTATCGCTTCACTACAGAAGTTCACAGTCTAACAAATATGGAATTCCTATTTCTTCCTTTTCTTTCTGGTTCTCCTTATGGCCCATGTATAGATGGAGGGACAGGTTGGCCTGCTTCATACTCAGCAGAGGAGGCAAGGTGAATGCACTTGCCTCATGGACTATGTCTTTTATATGACATCGGAAAAGCCTATCAATAGACACATCATCATTCCATTCCAACCACCTACATAATCAGTACATAGGGATTCATGACACCAGTCAGTGACAATTTTTAAAAAGTGAGATTCAACAATGCCATTTCACTTGTGTAATTCAGAGAAAGATTATCAAACAGAACCCAAAACATTTCCATAGAAATCACATCAAGTTGCACCGTTTGTAAGCAAAATCATAAAGGAAAGAAACAGTTTAAGAGAGCAACCATGAAAAATAAAAAAAAAAATAGAGACACAAGTGTATTTGAAAAGGGCCCTACTCAAATCTGTTTCATTATTTATGAAGTGGTTAAAGAAATGAGAAATGAAGTATGACTTAGTATCCTGAGGCCATAATATTAAACTTTCTGTAACCCCAGAATCATTTTTCCAAACAAATCTTACTTAGATGCTGAAAATATAAAAGAGAGGCAGAGTGAAAGTCAGTGTATATCTCAGTTTTCAACCTTAAAAAAAAAAATCCCTCTGAAATAAATGCAATGCTCCTTTTAAACTCCAAGTTCAAGGCAAGGCCTTCCAAACAATGAGCCAAACATACCCTGAGATCCATTCAAGATCTAAAGTTGAAACTGTTAGCCCTACATAGAAGAAGTACCAGGAACCACCAACGATAACACTCAGCCATACATGCATGGCCCTTCACAATCAGCTCCACAGGGTTGGAGTTTTGAAGAGCCTCACATCCCTGGGTTTCCCAGGTGGCTCAGTGGTAAAGAATCTGCCTGCCAATGCAGGAAACATAGGTTTGATCCCTGGGTTGGGAGATCCCCTAGAGGAGGATGTGACAACCCACTCCAGTATTCTTGCTGGGAAATCCCAAGGACAGAGGAGCCTGACAGGCTACAGTCCATGGGATCATCAAGAGTCAGACATGACTGAGCATGCACGCATCCCACCTGCCCAGTCTCATGGCCCATATACCTGTGAGCCAGCCACATCCAACATTTGAGAGCTCTAATTCTCTTTGTCTAAAACATCTGCCCCATACTTTTTATTCCATTTGATATACAATCAAATTTCAAAAATCAAATCCTCAGAGATGACAGCACATTTTGTCCCATTTGTCTCTACTACAGGGATTAGTATAATATTAGATAATCATTTAGGGAGTTTTCCCTCTTGTCATTAGAGTGAAAATTCTACAAATATAGAGACTATTTTATTCTTGGTATCAACACAGTGTTTGGCACATGTGTATGTGTGTGTGTGTATGCACACTCAGTCATGTCTGACTCTGAGACCCCATGGACCATAGCCTCCAAGGCTCCTCTGTCCATGGGATTTCCCAAGCAAGAATACTGCAGTGGGTTGCCATTCCTTTCTTCAGGGGATCTTCCCAAGCCAGGGATCGAACCTGCATCTCCTTGCATTGGCAGGTGGATTCTTTACCACTGAGCCACCTAGGAAGCCCCAGCTGGTGATGATAGTGGTCATGAAAACTCATGAAGAGTAATAAAAACCAACATCTATTTAGAGTTCATTATGTGTCCGTCTCTGCGCTTAAGTACTTTACATCCATTATCTCATTTTATCCCCACAACAAAATATTTCCTCTCTTCAGTGCCATTTTTCAGATGTGCAAACTTTAACACAGAATTATTAAATGCCTTCACCAGTTACATGAATTCACCATGCTGGGACTCAGTTCACCCTAACCTAAATAGTCAAGCAACAGAGTCTGAGCAGTTAACCACTAAGCTGAATGAATAACAAGCCAGAAAGCAAATCAATGTAAGACGAGACAAGACTGGGCAATTTTAAGTATATGTTAAAGCCATACATGCTAAGTTCAGCACAATGTTAAAAGTTTCCCTTTGAATCTTACCAGCACTTCTGCTCTTTCTCTTCCTGTCTAACCATCTCTCTATCACTGACTGGACTTACACAAATTTGATGCCTTAAGAAACTTTGAAACAAACCCAATACCTCTTCTCAACTCAAGAGTTTCAATATGTAAGCCCTGTAGGTGACTCTGCATCTATTTAATCCATGGATGGATGGATGGATGGATAGGTATGTGGACAGACGGTGGATCAGTAGATAAATGGGTGGATGGATGGACAGAGAGATAGATGAGTGATCCCATCTCTGCCAATCCTCAAAATAAAAGGCCCAAGTTTTGGTAGAAATAGCAAATGACATAAAAAAGAACAAAGACTGGCTTTGATTCCCAGATCCAAAAAGCAATAGCCTCTCTAAATATTATTTTCACTGTAGCTTTGATCTCAATGGCCACTTTGAGTTCAAAGCCCCGAACTGCATATATTCATAGGTAAGTTATTGAGTTCACTATCTGATGTGAGTCACTCTGTCTTAAGTGAAATGCTACCTCTGGTCCCTTCTGAAATTATGATGAAAGGTAAGATTTGCTTGCAAGGATATCTATTCAGCAACTCTGTGGAACCAGCCCAAATGTTTACAATCTACATAAACATAAACCTCCTCTTTTCTGATTCAAAAAAAAAAGGGGGGGGGTGATTGTGTGGTAACAAAAGCAGAGAACAATGGATATCACATGCCCTTTAGGTAAGGTGCTCTTGTACAGAACAAGTGGCAATTCTCAAGTACTAATGATCTTGGCTATCCTTGTCAACAGCTTCTAAGGATCTTACTTTCTTGGCATTTAAAAGAAAGAAAGTAGCATACACAAAAAATAATTATTGAGCTTCTACTATTTGCTGTGCTCTGGGCTTTTTGACAATATTGCAGTCTATGAGACAAGCAGTCTGCTGTTATGGATCTGTACATGCTGTTATGGAGACTGTACAGAAGTCCCCCACATAGTAACCCTCATGGTGCGGACTTTCAAAGATGAGAACACACCCCTGCGTGCTAGCTGTTGCACAGTACCACAGTACTTTTCAAGGTATTATACAGTCAGATTAAAAACGCTTTCTTTACTTCTGTGTGTGTGTTTTTTATGTATGTATTATTTGCATGAAAAGTTTTAGAAACCTATTACAGAATGGACATGAGTTTGAGCAAACTCCGGGAGGTAGTGAAAGACAGGGAAATCTAGCATGCTGCAGTCCATGGGGTCACAAAGAGTCAGACACGACTGAGTGACTGAACAACAACAGAACAGCACCAAATAGCCCATTGTGTTAGTTGAGTAACACATGGAAATCAATCCTGGGTGTTCATTGAAAGGAGTGATGTTGAAGCTGAAACTCCAATATTTTGACTACCTGATGCTAAAAGCTGACTCATTTGAAAAGACCTTGATGCTGGGAAAGACTGAAGGCAGGAGGAGAAGGGGATGACAGAGGATGAGATGGTTAGATGGCATCACCGACTCAATGGATATGAGTTTGGGTAAACTCTGGGAGCTGGTGATGGACAGGGAGGCCTGGGGTGCTGTGGTTCACGGGGTTGCAAAGAGTCAGATATGACTGAGCGACTGGACTGAAGTGAACTCAGAATAGAACTTATTTGCACATAGTTGCATGAGAAATCGGCTATGAAGAGTCAGCATCATGATGATGCTCTAGTGAAGACTTACACTACGTGGTTGACAAAACATTATGTAACAAAAGATCCCACATTAGGGCCGGGGAAGTCCCCCCCTGGGGAAGTGACCCTTAAGCTTCAGGATAAATAGGTACCTCCTGGGCAGAGAATGGAAGAGAACAGGATTCCAGGGAAATGTTACAGAATGCACAAAAGTGCTGAAGCTGGAATAAATAGGGAGTATCTAGGACTCTGGAGGAATTTCAGTGAGGTGGAAGCACAGAGAAAGTGGAAGAGAGGCAGGGAATTGGGTATCAGGGAAGGTTCATTATTTATCAGCTGATCAGTATGAATGCATTCAACTCCTACCATGTACAAATTCCTGTGCTGAATCTCTGTAGAGCGAAACTTGAAGCAATGGACTCATTCAGTGTGGCTTTGGACTTTCTTCCTTTCTTCCTAATTTCCCTGATAAATCTTCCATTGACTCTGACTCAGTGTATCTGGGGCCTATGTACGAACACTGTTTCTTTCCCAAAAAGCTTTGATGTCCTGGGATAAAAGGAGTCAATTCTTGGGGCTTTCCTGGTGTTCAGTGCTAAAGAATCCACCTGCCAATGCAGGAGACGTGGGTTTGACCCCTGATCTGGGAAGATCCCACATGCCTCAGACCAGCTAAGCCTGTGTACCGCCCGTATTGAGCCTGTGATCTAGAGTCTGGGAGTTGCAACTGCTGAGCCCACACGCCACCACTGCTGAAGCCTGCACGCCCTGGAGCCCGCGCTCCACCACAAGAGAAGCTGCAGCAATGAGAAGCCCATCTACCGCAACTAGAGGGGAGGCCCCACTCACCGCAATTTGAGAAAAGTCCATGCAGCAACAAAGACCCAGCACAGCCAAAAGCAAACAAATAAATAAAGTTTTTAAAAGGAATCAGTTCTCTATGGAAATCAGGCCTCTGTGCTGTCACAATTTTTATAGAAGCAGTATGATTTCATAAAAGCAAACAACAGAAGAAAGACCTTGAGGCATATCACCTAAGTATACGGTATGATCATTAATACCATATTTTTCTCTACTTACCCTCATTGTTAGTCTTGAGGTGATAAAAACATCTTATGTATAGAGTGCTTTATGTACCATTTCTGTATTTTTTTTTCTTTGACTTGAACCAGACAGCCAACTTGGGGAGGCATTATTACAGGTGGGGAAACAACTTTAACAAGCTCATAAATTTTCCCCAAAGACGATGTTAGTTAGTATGAAAAAAAAAGAAAAACAAGATTAGAACCTTCTCTCAGCCCTGTGTTCTTTAATAAAGGTGTTACTCAAAAAGGTGATCCACACAACATCTGGTTAGCATACAGATTCCAGAGTCTTGTCCCAGAGCTGCCACTTCAAAAATCTCCAGAGCCCTCTAGCTTACCAAAGTGGAAATATGGAGGGGAAGGGAATAAATGAGGGGCTTGGGATTAACACAGAGGTTCAGTGATAGCTCATCTGGTAAAGAATCTGCCTGCAGTGTGGCTCAGATGGTAGAGCGTCTGCCTACAATGCGGGAGACCCGGGTCCAATCCCTGGGTCAGGAAGATCCCCTGGAGAAGGAAATGGCAACCCACTCCAGTACTCTTGCCTGGAGAACCCCATGGACGGAGGAGCCTGGTAGGCAACAGTCCATGGGGTCACAAAGAGTCAGACACAACTGAGCGACTTCACTTTATTTGCAGTGTAGGAAGACAGCGGTTCGATTCCTGGGTCGGGAAGATCTGCTGGAGAAGGGATAGGCTACCCACTTCTGTATACTTGGGCTTCCCTTGTGGCTCAGCTGGTAAAGAATCTGCCGGCAATGCAGGAGACATGGGTTCGATCCCTGGGTTGGGACGATCCCCTGGAGAACGGATTAACATACACACGGTACTATATGCAAAGTAGATAACCAACAAGGACCTACTGTAGAGCACGGGAAACTGTACACAGTATTCTGTAATAACCTATCTGGGAAAAGAATCTCAAAAAGAATGAATATATGTATAACTGAAACACTATGCTGTCCACCTGAAACTAATGCAATATTATACATGCAGTTTACTCGAATAAAAAATGTTTTAATGTAATAAATACTATTCTTAAGTTTGAAGACAAAAACTAAAAGTAAGTTTACAACAGGAAGTGAGGTTGCCTCCTTCAAGATGATCCCCACCTATAAGTCGGCAGCACTGGCCCGGAATATGCCAAACATCCACCCTCCTGTCAGGGATGCCTCTGTTCATTACTGGACAAGTCTCACCCTCTTCTTAGCAATCATTTCTTTAGACTGTATTATATGCATTGGGTTTTCTGGTTATAAGAGTAAAATCTGGTCACTGAAAAACATTAGAAACTACAGCTAAGCATAAAAAGCTGAAGTGCTATACAAGCAGCTCTACCACTCCCAAAAATCATCATTGTACCTGGTGTTGGTTTATTTTCTTTCACACTCTTTTCTCCTGTACATACAAATGCATTTTTACACCATTAGGATGGACTTACTGATCATGTGATATCCTAATTTCTTCACTCAGTATGATATTGTGAGTATTTTCCAAATCATCACACATACTTAAAATTATTATTTGGAGGGCTCATTATTTACCAACTCATATGGAGAGTCTACTGAACTCCCATCATGTGTAAACCCTCGAGAGTTAAAGACATACAAAATTCAGATCATAACTTATAAAAATTTTTAAAAGATTAGGTAAAAAAAAAATCCCTTAATCTCCCAGAACCTATTTCCTAATATTTATAAAATAATGCCATCTCAACAGGGTGTGAGAGAATTGAGACAATACATGTGAAATGCTTAGCATTTAGTATGTCAAAAGTAAGTAGTAGTCTCCTTAAAGAAGTATACATGTGGAATACCAGGAAACAGACATTAAAATGGTCATTTACCAGGACAGGGGAGAATGTGAGAAGGAAAAGTTTACTATAGAGTGGAAGCTTGCTCCTCCAAGTGTGGTTCAAGGTCCAGCAGCATCACCATCACCTGGGAGCTTGTTAGACGTGCAGGACTTCCAGCCCTGCCCCAGACTGAGTCAGAATTTATATTTTAACAATATTGCTGGGTGATATGTATGCCAATTAACATTTGAGGAGTACTGACGCTAGACAGATTCTTGGTGATTGGCAAAAATGAGACACCCTGGGAGATGATCAGGTCAAAGAGCATTCCATGGTTGGGAAGAGCAGAGGAAAGGAGTCTCAAAGCCAAAATACTGAACTGTTCTTAGCAGGTACTTTATTTGAAGCAATGGGTTGTTTGGTAGTGCAGTGAAAGATGAAGCTGGACTTATAAAACAGGATCATATTATCCATGGTCTCAGATTCTAGAGATTTTGCCCTTATCTCTCCTCTGGTATCATGCCTTCACAACTCTCCCTCACAAGTTCCTTTTTTCAGTAGAGCTACAATCCTATAAACATACAAATTTTGAAGTGTGAGAAGCTGACCAGCTGGAACGGAAACGGAAAATGTATATTCCAGGCTCCACTCCCCAAGCTCTTTAAGGATAAATGAGTGAAAGTCGCTCAGTTATGTCAGACTCTTTGTGACCCCATGGGCTGTATCCCACCAGGCTCCTATGTCTACAGATTTCTTCAGCCAACAATACGAGAGTGGGTTGTCATTTCCTCCTCCAGAATATCTTTCCAACCCAGGGATCAAACCCAGGTCTCCTGCATTGTAGGCAGGATCTTTACCACCCCCAAGTGGGGACCTAAAACTGAAAGTTTGAGGACCACTATTATCAACCACCATCTATCATAAGGACATTCTTTATACGGTAGTCACAATTAAAAAAAAAAAAAGCTTGTTATACAGAGTGAAATCAGAAAGAGAAACATCATATATTAACACATATATATGGAATCTAGAAAAATGGTACTGATGAACCTATTTGCAGGGCAGGAATAGAGGTGCAAACATAGAAACAGACTTTGAACACAGCAGGGGAAGGAGAGGGTAGGATGAATTGAGAGAGTAACATACACATTGAAACATACACATCACCATATGCAAAATAGATAGCTAATGGGAAGTTGCTGTTTCACACAGGGAGTTGAGACAACCTAGAGGGATGGGATAGGGTAAGGGGTAGGTTCAAGAGGGAAGGGAAATATGTATACTTGCGGCTGATTCCCACTGCTGTATGGCAGAAGCCAGCACAATATTGTAAAGCAATTATCCTCCAATTAAAAATAAATTTAAAAACACAATCAAAAAGAACCTCTTTGGAATTCCATTCCCTAACTTTAAAAGAAGCACTAGGAATTCCATCCATATGCATTACTTACAAATAAAGATCATTATCTATTGTCTCTGTATCCCTAATATCAAAGGCAGAGACTGGGTGTTCAACAGCTTTTGCTGAATGGATAAATGCATGAATGAACCAATGACTAATGCAATAACTTCAGAGAGAACTGAAGAAAACAATGATGCATGTAAGTTACAGTTACATTTTCTTAATAAAAGTAATGAGCAATAAAATTAACTGTACTCCTGTTCATAAAGAATAAAACTCAAAATTACCTACCACTAACTTCTCTTGAAAAAAAAGACTGACTTAAAATTGATGAATATCCAACCAATAAAGGCTTCTTAGAAAATGAAACCTTTCCACTACAGATGAAAAAATGTTTTCATCCATTCATAGTGTTTTGAAAATTGTAGTTTACAAAAAATTCATAGCTTGGGGAATGCTGGAAATTCTTTTGTAAAGCATGGCATGCATCTAAATGAGATATTAACCAAGTTTAGAGTTGGGGCTCAGTGCAGGACTGTGAGAGTTCATCAACATGCCATTCTCCCTACCATTCAAGGAAAAAGAAAAGAATCATTGATGTTATTGGGAGTTTTCTCAAATAATCATCTCAGAAATGAATAAATATGCAGTAGGTGAAAATTCAAGGAATTTGGTATATGTTAGAGTAATGAACAGGCTTCCCTAGAGGCTCAGACAGTAAAGAATCCACCTGCAACGTGGGAGACCTGGGTTCGAACCCTGAGTTGGGAAGATCCCCTAGAGGAGGGCATGGCAACCCACTCCAGTATTCTTGCCTGGAGAATCCTCATGGACAGAGGAGCCTGACAGGCCATAGCCCATGGGGTCGCAAAGAGTCGGACACAAATGAGCGACTAAGCATAGCACAGAGTAGTGGGCAAGATAAGGGAGGAGCATTTCTTTACATTAGCAATGATGAATTGTACAGAACAGAAGGGAACTCAAGTCACCATACTGAAATAGCTCACTTCAAGTGTTGATAATGGTTATTAAGCAGTGTCAACACCCCCATTTAAGCAAATGGGAGCCTACGTGAGACCAGTCTCTGTCCGTATGTGTCAGGATGCTTAGCTTTGCAAAGACAAGAAAGATGCAACTCAAACTGCTCAAGCAAAAGCAAAAATGAAACCAGGAAAATAACTCACATTTCTGAAAATTGCAGGTTTTTTCTCTTTATGCAAACCTTTCTTTTTTTTTTTTTTTTTTTTTCAAGTAATGGTAAAGCATTTCTTTCTTTCTTTGGCTGTGCTGGGTCTTAGTTGTGGCACGTGGGATCTAGTTCCCTGACCAGGCATCAAGCCTGGGCCCCCTGCATTGAAAGCATGAAGTCTCAGCCACTAGACCACCAGGGAAGTCCCTTCTGGCTCCATACAAACCTTGGCTCGAGCGCCAATGTCCTCAAACCACAGTTCTGGGTCCTGTCCTATGACTGCTCTCCATCTTGGCTTAACTCTCAGGCTCCACGTGGTACTGAGATGACTGCCAATAGCTGAAGACTGCCGAAGTGTCCAAGGTTCAAATCCAGCAAGAAATGGGTTTTTCCTCCAAGTAACACCTGAATTAAACAACATCGCCCATCAGGAACTAATTACCTGGGTGAGAGTAGGATGAAATTACACGTGTCCTGTGCTCACATCCATATGAACCTCTGTCACCAAAGAGATTCAGTCCTCTCAGATGGCAAGCTCACAGCTTCCACCTCTGGCATCCAGAGGAGAGCCCACCTAAAAGTCAAGGACCAAAAGCATGGATGAAAAGAGTTTCCCAAGGAAAACTCTGGGTTTCATGATCAAGGAGGAGGACGTGGATTCCGGGCAGGTGAAAAGAGCAAAACACCGCTGTTGCTCAGTCGCAAAGTTGTGTCTGACTCTTTGGGACCCCACGGACTGTAGCTTGCCAGGCTCCTCTGTCCATGGAATTTCTCAGGCAAGAGTACTGAAGTGGGTTGCCAATTACTCCTTCAGGGGGTCTTCCCAAATCAGGGATCAAACCCTTGACTCCTGCATCGGCAAGCAGATTCTTTATCACTGAGCCATGTAGGAAGCCTGAGCAACTACAAACTAAAATGGTACTCAGGTGACAGCTTTATAGGCCATACTTGACAACAGTTACCCCAAGGCATATTTGGTGTTGGTGGTTGAAGGATGAGACAAAGTGGTTGTCTTTTGTGGAATTACAGAGCATCATGCTCTACTGAGAAATCTGAATGCAGGTCAAGAAGCAACAGTTAGAACTGGACACGGAACAACAGACTGGTTTCAAACCAGGAAAGGAGTATATTGTCACCCTGCCTATTTAACTTATATACAGAGTACATCATATGAAATGCCAGGCTGGAGGAAGCACAAGCTGGAATCAAGATTGCCAGAAGAAATATCAATAACCTCAGATATGCAGAAGGCACCACCCTTATGGCAGAAAGCAAAGAAGAACTAAGAAGCCTCTTGATGAAAGTGAAAGAGAGTGGAAAAGTTGGTTTAAAACTCAACATTCAGAAAACTAAGATCATGGCATCTGGTCCCATCACTTCATGGCAAATAGATAGGGAAACAATGGAAACAGTGACAGACTTTATTGTTTTGGGTTCCAAGATCACAATAGATGTTGACTGCAGCTATGAAATTAAAAGATGCTTGCTCCTTGGAAGAAAACCTATGACCAACCTAGACAGCATATTAAAAAGCAGAGACATTACTTTGTCAACAAAGGTCCATCTAGTCAAAGCTATGGTTTTTCCAGTAGTCATGTATGAATGTGAGAGTTGGACTATAAAGAAAGCTGAGCACTGAAGAACTGATACTTTTGAACTGTGGTGTTGAAGAAGACTCTTGAGAGTCCTTGGACTGCAAGGAGATCAAACCAGTCAATCCTAAAGAAATCAGTCCTGAATATACATTGGAAGGATTGATGCTGAAGCTCAAACTTCAATATTTTGGCCACCTGATGCAAAGAACTGACTCATTTGAAAAGACCCTGATGCTGGGAAAGATTGAAGGTGGGAGGAGAAAGGAATGACAGAGGATGAGATGGTTGGATGGCATCACTGACTTGATGGACATAAGTTTGTGTAAGCTCCAGGAGTTGGTGATAAACAGGAAAGCCTGGCATGCTGCAGTCCATGCAGTTGCAAAGAGTCGGACAGGACTGAGCGACTGAACTGATTCTCTACTGCTTAAAATTCCTGAATGGTCAGGACAAACTGAAACACAGCAAGGGGTCTTACAAGCTTCAAGACTTGGCCTCAGTTTCTCTCACTGTTCTCCACATTCCTACTCTACAGTCTACAGCACTCAGCTTTCTTTTCCTTGAAAGCATTCCTATCTCTCCTTTCCTTGTGCAAATGCTGTTGTTTTGCCTGACATGCCTCGCTCAGTCATTCTGTCTGCTCCAAGCTCTCACACACCCCACCCATCTGCAGGGATAAATCTCATCCATCACTCAGCCCTCCCTGCTCAAGAAAGCCTAAGTTGAAGGGGGAGTGCAATGGATTGGGAGATTGGGGCTGACACATATACACTATCAACACCTTGTATAAAATAGATAGCTAATGAGAACACACGGTGTAGCACAGTACACTCCACTCGGTGCTGGGTGGTGACCTATATGGGAAGGATATCCAAAAATAGGGGGATATATGTATACGGATAGCTGGTGCATTTTGCTTACAGCAGAAGCTGCTTTACTGTATGTAAAGCAACTATAGTCCAATAAAAATTAGCTTTTAAAAAAGAAAGCCTAAGCTTATGATTACCTCTGCTATTTTCTCCCATCATGTCTAGTGCTTCACATTTAATACCTCTGATCCCAAAGGAAAATAAAGCTCCAGGGGAAAGTATTAAGTGCTCAGGAAATATTCATAGATGGATGGATGGGTAGATGGATAGATACATGGATCAAAGTCTAAAAAAAATACACTGAAATATTCTAGCTCTACTAGCTTATACATGCATATATAATATTTATGTGTAAGTTATATATTTTCTGCATTCAGTATTTATTTGTCAATTCTGCACCTGCTGTGGTCTGAGGCACTGGAGATACATCAGGGAAAACAGATAAAAACAGTGTAAGGACAGGTAATAATAATAAATAAGCAAAGGATCTAACATGTTAGAAAGTTTTTAACAGAATGGGCACGGTAGATGTTCACTGAGGAGGTGACATCTGAGAAAAGATACCAGGGAGGGGAGAGCAGAGCTGTGCAAATATCTATCAAGAGGGCTGCAGGGAGAGGTCAGCCAGAGCAAGGGCCCTGAGGTGAGCGCAAGCTGGGCTCAACACAGGCTTGCACTGACCTGAATCACAACCATTTTATTACTATGAAGAGCAAAAGCTACTTTCACCTAATTGCCAAAAGATCATTTCTTTTTATTAGTTGGAGGTTAATTATTTTACAATATTGTAATGGTTTTTGCCATGCACTGACATGAATCAGCCATGGATTTATAAGTGTTCCCCATCTTGAACCCCCCCCCCCATCTCCCTCCCCATCCCATGCCTCTGGGTCATCCCAGTGCACCAGCCCCGAGCACTAGTCTCATGCATCCAACCTGGACTGGTGATCTGTTTCACACTTGATAATATACATGTTTCGATGCTGTTCTCTCAGATCATCCCACCCTCGCCTTCTCCCATAGAGTCCAAAAGTCTGTTCTATGCATCTGAGTCTCTTTTTCTGTCTTGCATATAGGGTTATCGTTACCATCTTTCTAAATTTCATATATATGCATTAGTACACTGTATTGGTGTTTTTCTTTCTGGCTTACTTCACTCTGTATAATGGGCTCCAGTTTCATCCACCTCATTAGAACTGATTCAAATGAATTCTTTTTAATGGCTGAGTAATATTCCATGGTGTATATGTACCACAGCTTCCTTATCCATTCGTCTGCTGATGGGCATCTAGGTTGCTTCCATGTCTTGGCTATTACAAACAGTGCTGCAATGAACATTGAGATACATGTGTCTCTTTCAGATCTGGTTTCCTCGGTGTGTACAAAAGATCATTTTTTAAAGATTTTTTTTTGGGGGGGGAGATTTCTTTGATGTGGACCATCTTTAGTCTTTACTGAATTTGCAACAATATTGCTTCTGCTTTATATTTTTGGTTTCCTGGTTTCAAGCCATGTGAGATCTTAGCTCTCCAGCCAGGGATCAAACCTACACTCCCTGCATTGGAAGGCAAAGCCTTAACCACTGGACCACCAGGAATTATTCATTTTTACCTAGTTTTAATTATTTAATTTGGAAATAGCACAGGTATTTTTTACCACAGTAGGAAGACTGTATAACTCAAGAACTTTTTCCGATCAGCCAAAAACTTAAGAAAACAGGAAAAAGAAAAGAAAAAAACATTTTTATCCAGTGTGTACTGACCTAAAAATGTTCATTTTCATTAACTTTATTCATATGACAATTTAAAGGGCATCCTTAATCATTCAAAGAGGAAAATGCCTACTAAAATGTAGGAAAATCATGTAACAGCTATGAAAGTTTCTTTTTATTACTATTTTTATAACTGGAAAGTTTTACAGGTACCAACAATTATATTAATATTACTATCAATGCCTACTTTTTTCATTAGGAGTTGAGAAACATCTAAACAGCTACCTTGAATATTTTGTTTTATCCCTGGTAATGATAAGCTTTCATATTTGAATTCTTCCCATCTGGTTTGCTTCAATAGAATTATAAAGAAAAGAGTATAACAAATTTAATTACATGAGCCATGTTTCTAAGATGATACCCTGTTCATGGAAACACATTCCGGTTCCTCATATTCCCAAACTTGCTTAAGAGTTGTTTACAAAATAAGCCTCTTCTTGTGTTCTAAACTTCCTGCAATGGGTCCACTGATTCTGAGCAAAGCCATCCCTTGGGCTTCCCTGATAGCTCAGCAGTAAAGAATCCACCAGCAATGCAGGAGATGTGGGTTCCATCCCTGGGTTGGGAAGATTCCCTGGAGGAGGGCATGGCAATGCACTCCAGTATTCTTGACTGGAGAATCCCATGGACAGAGGAGACTAGCAGGCTAAGGTACATGGGGCTGCAAAGAGTGGGACGCGACTGAAGCGACTTAGCACACATGCTCAGAAACATCTCTTATAAAGACTGAAAGACCATGTCAAACAGCAACAACAGTAATAATAAGCTTGCATGTACTGATGCTTACCCTGTGCTCAGTCAGTTCAGTTGCTCAGTCGTGTCTGACTCTTTGCAACCCCATGAATCACAGCATGCCAGGCCTCCCTGTCCATCACCAACTCCCAGAGTTTACTCAAACCCACGTCCATTGAGTTGGTGATGCCATGTGACCATCTCATCCTCTGTCGTCCCCTTCTCCTTCTGCCGCCAATCCCTCCCAGCATCAGGGTCTTTTCCAATGAGTCAACTCTTCGCATGAGGTGGACAAAGTATTGGAGTTTCAGCTGCAGCATCAGTCCTTCCAATGAACACCCAGGACTGACTTCCTTTAGGATGGATTGGTTGGATCTCCTTGCAGTCCAAGGGACTCTCAAGAGTCTTCTCCAACACCACAGTTCAAAAGCATCAATTCTTCAGCACTCAGCTTTCTTCACCATCCAACTCTCACATCCATACATGACCACTGGAAAAACCATAGCCTTCACTAGATGGACCCTGTGCTAGACACTGTCAATTATTTCATCTAATCATCACAACATTCCTGATAAAGGATGTACCATTTTTATTCTCACTAGACAGATACATAATCCCTAGAAATTACTCTCTAGATGGCAGGAGCCCTGTGGCACCAAGGGACCTCACTCTCTTGACCATTATGGATTAAATTTGGCTAAGTATGCAATCAAAGCAGGATTAGCTAGACTGTCCCTCCTAGGAGAGATGACACAATTAGTGTCTGCAGTTGCCTGGAACCTCCTATAATCTGGAGACAGAGAAGCAGGGGAGGACCCTTGCACTAAGAGAGTAAAATGAAGCAGAAATGGGAGAGTGTGCAGAGAGAAAGGGGCTTCCCTGGTGGTACTAGTGGTAAAGAATCCATCTGACAATGCAGGAGACACAAGAAACGCCAGTTCAATCTCTGGGTTGGGAAGATCCCCTGGAGGAGGGCATGGCAACCCACTCCAGTATTCTTGCCTGGAGAATCCCATGGACAGAGGAGCCTAGAGGGCTATAGTCCATAGGATTGCAAAGAGTCAGACATGACTGAAGTGACCTAGCATGCACATATGCAGAAAGAAAAGAGAAATACTTGCTTCGGTTGTTGGTGCCTTTCTGGTACCTGTTTCCATTCTCTCCTGAGGCCTGACCACCACCCCTGGGCTCAGAATCTGTACACCACATGGATTAAACTATGGACTATAGCCCTCTAGGATTCTGCTTTGATTGCATACTTTGCAGCTTTGACTGCTGCTAAGTCGCTTCAGTCGTGTCTGACTCTGTGCGACCCCATAGACCGCAGCCCACCAGGCTCCCCCATCCCTGGGATTCTCCAGGCAAATATACTAGACTGGGCTGCCATTTCCTTCTCCAATGCATGAAAGTGAAAAGTGAAAGTGAAGTCGCTCAGTCGTGTCCGACTCTTCGCAACCCCATGGACTGCAGCCCACCAGGCTCCTCTGCCCATGGGATTTTCCAGGCAAGAATACTGGAGTGGGTTGCCATTGCCTTCTCCGAAGGGTTAAGCTAGTGGTCCGCAAAGTTTTGGGCACCAGGGACCCGAAAGAAGACAATTTTTCCAAGGACCAGGGTTGGGGAGGGGATGGTTTCAGGATGATTCAGACTCATTGCTTATTGTGCACTTTATTTCTATTATTATTATGTCAGCTCTACCTCAGATCATCAGGCATTAGATCCTGGACATGATCTCTCACATCCAAGTCATTACTCTGCACCCAATAGGGTTCATCAACACAGCACTCTAAGTAATAACAAGCCCCTTCAAATCTGATTGTTCTTGTTCAGTTGCTAAGTTGTGTCTGACTGCAACCCCATTGGCCAAACTTCCCTGTCCTTCTCCATCTCCTAGAGTTTGCTTAAACTCATGTCCTTTGAGTCAGTGGTGCCATCCAACCATCTCATTCCCTGTCACTCTCTCCTGCCCTCAGTCTTTCTCAGCATCAGGGTCTTTTCCAATGAGTTGACTCTTCGCATCAGGTAGCCAGTTTTGGAGCTTCAGCATCAGTCCTTCTGATGAACATCCAGGGTTGATTTCCTTTAGGCTTGACTGGTTTGATCTCCTTGCTGTCCAAGATACTATCAAGAGTCTTCTCCAACACCGCAATTCAAAAGCATCAATTCTTCAGCGCTCAGCCTTCTTTATGGTCCACTCTCACATCTGTACACGACTACTGGATAAACCATAGCTTTGACTATATGGAACTTTGTCAGCAAAGTGATGTCGCTGCTTTTTAGTAAGATGTCTAGGTTTGTCAAATCTGACACTCAAGGTGTTATGTTCTTTCAACACCTATTCCAAAATCTAATACCAGAAACAGTTTTCTCACCTTTCATACACAAATACTTCTTTAGTTCTTACCACGCACAGACACACTTCATTACTTTTGCTTTCATTGCATGTTATAGTTTCCCTCTGTAACATGTATCACAACTATAATAAAGTAATTGTATACAATTATTTTATTTCTCATCTCTCTCCCCTGCTAGACTATTAATTCCATAAGGGTAGATTGAGTATGTCTAAAGCAATAACTGGCATAGAAATTTTTAATCAAATAATTAATCATCTTTCCCTTCCCCTTATCCCCATTTACAGGAGCTCAGAGAGAGTAAGAAAGCTGCAAGTGTTTACATAACTGGGACAGAGCAAATTGATGTAGAAATCCAGCTCTTTCTAAAGTGTTTTATTTTTCCACTGCTTTCAGTATCCCCCCAGATATGTCCATGTGGCTTTTAAATTACACAAAATTCCCCTTGCCAACAGCTGTATTATTTCAGTAGCCATTTAAGGATGTTAACATAATACTTTTGGCAATAAAAGCAGAATTGCAAAATAATCACATTTATTTTCACATCCAAAATAAAATCCCACTATGTTAAAAACTAAAGATACAAAGCAAGAATTAGGTATATTACAAACCACCTCCAGGGCACAGGTTATCTTGAAGCATCTTTGAAAATCCTCTTTTAAAATAAGAATAGTTAAGGACATACTCAAACTAGTGTCTAATCATGCCTCAAAGAAAGACCAACAGGTGGTCTCCCTGTGGCTCAGTCTGAAGAATCTGCCAATAGTGTGGGAGACCTGGGTTCAATCCCTGATTGGGAAGATCCCCAGAAGTAGGAAATGGTAACCCACTCCAGTATTCTTGCATGGAGAATTCCATAACAGAGAAGCCTGGTGAGCTATAGTTCATAGGGTCGCAAAGAGTCAGGTACATCTGAGCAACTAACATCCATTGATTCAAGGCCAACAGGGTATTTTCCTTAAAATCACACGTTGTTAAGACATTCAACCTCCTCTCTCAACTTCTAGTATTTTAGGTTGTTTTTGGAGCCTAATGTGGTAGATAAAGGAAATGGGGGAATTGAAAGGACTTGGAGGGAATGATTCGTGGGAATTTTTTAAATAAAACAGACATCCTAAAAGATCTTGCCTGACCTGTCAGTGCTCCAAAACTGGCAACCTACAAGAGAGACAGAAATAGGACCTGGGCTAGTCCATTGTTTTAAAAATAAAATATATACCTGATATTTACACAGAGCTGATTTGAAATAAAAATTTTGATTTCTTGCTGCATTTGAAAAAAGTCTGAGCTCTCTTTAGATGGAACTCTTGCCCTCAAACTTGCTTGATTCTTTTCCAGACCTCATTCACTTATAAAATCAGCCGGATGATGTATAATTTGCTTTTGATCCCGCCAGTCTGAACTGACAACTCTCTTCCCATATTCTCAAACTCCAGCCACACTGGATTTCTTTCATTTCCATTAACTCATGAAGCTTCTTCAAATATGTATCCATCAGTGTTTTGTGAGAAAACAGGTCATTCTGTTCTTCTAAATATTTGAAGCATAAAAGTATTTAACACAGGGAATTAGAATCAAACTTTTAAAAGGCTTGAGAGCAAAGGTTAGGGAAATGGCTACCAACATTTAAGAAATCAGGAAGTGAAAGAATCATAAGAAATCACCCGTCATGGTATCAGCCAAAGAATCAGTGAGTCTCAGGACAGCATTTGAAATCTGCTGGCCCAACTCTCATCTGTAGTCTGATTACGTTTACAGGCAGTGCACGGTAACTGCCAGGGAATAAAGGCTTCTCGCTCTCGTCTGTATTTCAGATCTCTCACAGCACCTCTCATTGTTGAGATCTATATAGTTTTTTTATTTGGCTGCTCCAGGTCTTAGTTGTGGTACACAGGATCTTTTAGTTTCCCATGTAAACTCTTAGTTGTGGCATGTGGGATCTAATTCCCCAACCAGGGATTGAGCCCAGGGCCCCTGCTTTGGGAGCCTGGAGTCTTAGCCACTGGACCACCAGGAAGTGCCTCATTGTTGAAATCTACCTGGGAATCCTGCTGGCAAGGAAGTCTAGGGGGAAAAGTGTCCAGGCTTCTGGTCTTTGTTCTTCAAAAGAACACCAAGGCCAGCAGGGACAAAACGAAGTACAAAAAGGAATTTCCAGCACACTGTCACTAGGCCTTTGCCAGTACACTTGCTTTGGCTAGAATGCTCTCCACCATCCCCCCATCTTCAATCAGGTCAATCAACTTTGTAAGAAAGAATTAGGATGGCTGAGGAAGGACCTCAAAAACTGCACTTCTTGGTAAAATCAATGACAATAGTGGGGGAAATGATCAAAAACAATATTTTCAGACTCTAGAAATTAACCAAAGTCTGTTAACAATCCAAGGTAAATTTATACTCCCCAAAAGAAGGTGAATCTCAGTTTTTTAAAAACTGTGAACTTTGAGGTTTCCTAATTTGCCCGTCACACATGCCCTTCTATATTTTCATCTCAGCATTGAAAACTAACAACCTCACGGTTACGGCCACCATGAAAACCAGGAGCCAAGTAGTCACTGAAAGAAAAAAAAAAACAGGTTTGAAGTTTCTTTAAAAGCCTGATTCCTGGAAAACTGTCATTATGTGACTTATCTGCCAATTCCTTATAAACCCTCACTAACAGCACTTGTCTTTAATTGACCAAAAACTCAGAACCTGCCCAGTACAAATAGTCTTATCTCTATGGTATTTGTCAAAAAAAAAAAAAAAAAACACTGGCAATTATTTAACACAGCATCTGCCTGATGAGGTCATAGTAGTGGGGAAAAGAATAAGAAATTGAAAAGATTAAAAGAGAGGCACGGGCAATTGGATGTCCATGAAAGGCTTTCAATAGCTCTACAGAGAACTGTGGACATAGGTTCGTGACACTGTACAAGAGGCAGTGATCAAGACCATCCTCAATAAAAAGAAATGCAAAAAGGCAAAATGATTGTCTGAGGAGGCTACAAATAGCTGAGAAAAGGAGAGAAGCAAAAGGCAAAGGAGAAAAGGAAGGACATACCGATGTGAATGCAGAGTTCCAAAGAATAGCAAAAAGAGCTAAGAAAGCCTTCCTCAGTGATCAGTGCAAAGAAATAGAGGTAAACAATAGAATGGGAAAGCCTAGATCTCTTCAAGAAAATTACAGATACCAAGGGAATATTTCATGCAAAGATGGGCACAATAAAGGACAGAAACGGTATGGACCTAACAGAAGCAGAAGATATTAAGAAGAGGTGGCAAGAAAACACAGAAGAATTACACAAAAAAGATCTTCATGACCCAGATAATCACGATGGTGTGATCACTCACCTACAGCCAGACATCCTGGAATGAGAAGTCAAATGGGCCTTAGGAGGCATCACTATGAACAAAGCTAGTGGAGGTGATGGAATTCCAGTTGAACTCTTTCAAATCCTAAAAGATGATACTGTGAAAGTGCTGCAGTCAATCTGCCAGCAAATTTGGAAAACTCATCAGTGGCCACAGGACTGGAAAAGGTCAGTTTTCATTCCAGTCCCAAAGAAAGGCAATGCCAAAGAATGCTCAAACTATTCCACAATTGCACTCATCTCGCATGCTGGCAAAGTAATGCTCAAAATTCTCCAAGCCAGCCTTCAACAGTAGATGAACCATGAACTTCCAGATGTTCAAGCTGGTTTTAGAAAAGGCAGAGGAACCATATATCAAATTGCCAACATCTGTTGGATCATCGAAAGTGCAAGAGAATACCAGAAAAACATCTACTTCTGTTTTACTGACTATACCAAAGCCTTTGACTATATAGACCACAAGAAACAGTAGAAAACTCTTCAAGAGATGGGAATACCAGACTACCTTACCTGTCTCCTGAGAAATCTGTTTGCAGGTCAAGAAGCAAGAATCAGAACCATATTGGAATAACAGAATGGTTCCAAATTGGGAAAGGAGTACGTCAAGGCTGTATATTGTCACCCTGTTTATTTAACTTATATGCAGAGTACATCATGAGAAATGCCGGACTGGATGAAACACAAGCTGGAATCAAGATTGCAGGGGAAAATATCAATAACCTCAGATATGCAGAAGACACCACCCTTATGGCAGAAAGCAAAGAACTAAAGAGCCTCTTGATGAAAGTGAAAGAGGAGAGTGAAAAAGTTGGCTTAAAACTCAACATTCAGAAAACTAAGATTGTGGCATCTGGCCCCATCACTTCATGGCAAATAGAAGGGGAAACAATGGAAACAGTGACAGACTTGATTTTCTTGGGCTCCAAAATCACTGCAGTCATGAAATTAAAAGACACTTGCTCCTTGGAAGAAAAGGTATGACCAACCTAGACATCTTATTAAAAAGCAGAGACATTACTTTGCCAACAAATGTCCATCTAGTCAAAGCTATGGTTTTACCAGTAGTCACGTATGGATGTGAGAGTTGGACTATACAGAAATCTGAGCACTGAAGAATTGATGCTTTTGAACTGTGGTGTTGTAGAAGACTCTTGAGAGTCCCTTGGACTGAAAGGAGACCAAAACAGTAAAACCTGAAGGAAATCAGTCCTGAATATTCATTGGAAGGACTGATGCTGAAGCTCAAACTTTAATACTTTTGCCACCTGAGGTGAAGAACTGACTTCTTGGAAAAGATCCTGGTAATGGGAAAGATTGAAAGCAGGAAGAGAAGGGGACGACAGAGGATGAGATAGCTGGATGGCATCACCGACTCAATGGACATAAGTTTGAGCAAGCTCCGGGAGTTGGTGCTGGACAGGGAAGCTTGGCAGTTCTTGGAAGTTCTGCAGTCCATGGGGTCACAAAAAGTCAGACATGACTGAGTGACTGAACTGAACTGAAACATACCAGGGGATTGAAAAGGCTATATGCACATGCAAGGCTGGACACATGCCTGAGAACATCTTGAGAAGCCCTCATCTTTCTCTAATCATTAGCTGACTGTTATGTTAACGAAGAGAATTCAGTGGCAACAAACAAAGAATTTGCAGACATCACATAATTTTTTTCAGGAAAGTCACTGAATGAAGAGCAACAGTAAACCCTAGGGAGAAAAAGTATCTGATTTGAGAGTTGCCTCATTACTTACAATGACCAGTTTCCAATAGAGTTTATAAGGCATGCAAAGTAATAAAAAAGTATAGTCTATACCCAGCAGGAAAAGGCAGTCCATAGCAAATGTCTCTGATGTAGCTCAGATTTGGACTTACTAGATAAAGATTTTAAATCAGTCAGTTTAAATACTTTTAAATAACAAAAGTATGAGAATGGTATCTCACCAAATAGAGAATACAGTAAAACAGAAATTTTAAAAAATAGAAATCTTGAAATTAACATATACAACAAGAGGAACTCAACAGCAGATGTCAGCAGAATAAATAAATAAAATATAAAATGGAAGAATTTAAATTGTACATTCTGAGGAACATTTAAAGAAGAATGAAGAAAAATTAGCAGAGCCTCAGGTCTCCTTCAGTACTATATGCAAAGTGTCAGTGTTGCAAGACACCTTACTAAGTACAAAAAATAAAAACAATGTTAAAACAATATGTGTGATGTCAATGACTGTATGAGAGGGGAAAGTATGATTTTTATTTGCTTAGTCTTTGAAAGTGAAAGTGGATGTGAAGTCACTCAGTCGTGTCCGACTCTTTGCTACTTCATGGACTGTAGCCCACCAGGCTTCTTCAATCATGGGGTTTTCCAGGCAAGAATACTGGACTGGGTTGCCATTTCCTTTCCAGAGGATCTTCCCCACTCAGGGATTGAACCCAGTTCTCCCACATTGCAGGCAGATGCTTTACCCTCTGAGCCACCAGAAAGGACATAAAAGAATATACCACCTTTGTTTGAGGGTAATGAAGAATGGGCAGAAGTGGGACAGAGGAGAGAGAAAATCTTTTTGCTGTGTGACACTTAATAATTTTCAATTCTAAAAGGCCTGTGAATGTGTTCTCTTTTTTAAATAAATACAACCAAACACTTAGGTGAATTTACAGCTCATTTAGGAAAAAAATGTAAAACTGTTGAGGGTTCAATATACACCTTCCCAGAGAGAAGACTTTTCTACCAACAGACCCTCACCCAATACTGAAAAAAAAAAATCATCTGGAAAGTGAGGCTGTCTCAACCAAGTAAAAACCCTGGGTCAATGGGCAAAATTGTCAATTAAGTGAGATGAGCTTGCATGAAATTAAAATACACTTGCTTCTTGTGAGGAAACCTATTACAAACCTAGACAGTGTATTTAAAAAGCAGAGACATCACTTTGCAGACAAATGGTCATATAGTCAAAGCTACGGTTTTTCTAGTAGTCATGTATGGATGTGAGAGTTGGACCTAAAGAAGCCTGAACACTGAAGAATTGATGCTTTTGAATTGTGGTGCTGGTGAAGACTCTTGAGAGTTCCTTGGACAGCAAGGAGATTGACTTGGTTAATCCTAATGAATCAACCCTGAATATTCATTGGAAGGACTGATACTGAAGCTCCAAAACTTTGGCCACCTGATGCGAAGAACCAACTCATTGGAAAAACCCATGCTGGGAAAGATTGAAAGCAAAATGAGAAGAGAACGGCAGAGGATAAGGTGGTTAGATAGTATCACTGACTCAAAGGACATGAGTTTGAGCAAACTTCAGGAGATAGTGAAGGACAGGGAAGCCAGGCATGCTACAATTCTTGGGGTCACAAAGAGTCGAACACTACTTAGTGACTCAACAAGAACAAGGAAGCAAGATGAGAAAGTTCTAGAGCTCTGCTGTACAAAATCATACTTATAATCAAGACTCTAATGTATACTTAAAAAATTTATTGAGGGTAGATCTCATGTTAAGAGTTCTTACCACACACACACAAAAATTTAACTTAGATAAATAGATAACCAACCTGATCAATTTTGCCCTTCTTTCAATGGACCAAGAAGAAAAACATTAATAGGGAAATATCAAGGAAGTCTTCAGTTGGAGGATAAAATGAAAAAATAACATGACCTGGGGGACTAACAGAAGTGACCAGAACCAAAATATGCTTAAAAAGTAGTCCAAATCATAAAGAAATTATACAACCAAGTTAAGCCTACTCATATGAGCTGCCAGTTTTTAAAATATCTAATGATTACAAATAGGCAATTTGCTAAACTTCACATTGGTGAAGTGAAGTGAAGGGAAGTCACTCAGTCGTGTCAGACTCTTTGCAACCCCATGGCCTGTAGCCTACCAGGCTCCTCTGTCCATGGGATTTTCCAGGCAAGAATACTGGAGTGGGTTGCCATTTCCTTCTCCAGGGGATCTTCCTGACCCAGGGATTGAACCCGGGTCTCCTGCATTGTAGGCAGATGCTTTACCGTCTGAGCCCCCAGGGAAGTCAACATTGGTAGGTAGAAAAATATTCATTATATAACAGTCTCATGTTAATTATATAAAGGTTTAATAACTCAAATTTCACAAACTTCTGCAGCTCTCACCAAGTTCTAGCTTGCTGCAGAAAGTCTGTACTTGGTTCTTTTTGCTGCCGGTCAATCCTAAAGGAAATCAACCCTGAATATTCATTGGAAGGATGGATGCTGAAGCTCAAATACTTTGGCCACCTGATGCAAAGAGTCAACTCACTGGCAAAGACCCTGATGCTGGGAAAGATTGAAGGCAGGAGAAGGGGCTGACAGAGGATGAGATGGTTGGATGGCATCACCAACTCAATGGACATGAGTTTGAGCAAGCTCCAGGAGTTGGTGATGCAGGACAGGGAGGCCTGGTATGCTGCAGTCCTTGGGGTCACAAAGAGTTGGACAGGACTTAATGACTGAACAACAGCAATCATATTAGGATAGATCTGTTAAGTAAACATACTTGTAGAGTTTAGGATCACTTACAGTCCCAGGAAGCAGGAGCTTTAGTGCATGATGTGTTAAGGTATAAGCCACAGAATTAACAATTGAAGGCAAAGTCTATGCATCCTCCCATATATCATGGCATACAAAATCTAGGCATTTCAGGCTTTGCAGTGGGCAACATGTGATGCTGAGGAATCTGTCAGGGGCCATTTGCAGTAACGAAGAGCGGAACTGTGTGGACAAGCTCCCTGAAAAAGCTGATCCAGGAACTTTTCCTCCTGTCTCTTTTGTTCTTGTCAATTACCGTGATGGTGGAGAAAGCACACGCTGGAGAGGAAGCTGAGAAATCTTCTTAGAAAATCCTTAAGGACGCTTCTCTTTCTACATTAGGAATGGACCAGGGCATTAATTCCTTGATTCCTATGGTGTCTCCTTATCAATAAAATCTAAGAGATTCTGTCTCATAGGCTCTCGTCATCTTTTAAGTTGCCCTCAGGATCCTAAAACTTTCAAAAGTCATCACTACTGAAGTAATGGTCTGAGTATGAAGATGTGTAACACTGGATGCCATAATTATCTTCCTGAAGATCTCGGTGGCATCATGAGCTGAAGGGATTACTTGCTACTCAAGACAATCTTACTATAAACTCACAGAATTTTACTGTGATACTAAAAAATATATATATATGGGTCTTGATATCCAGAAATTATTAAAGCATGTATACTTTGTTGCCAATTTTTTGTTTTTGAAACAGGAGGAAAAGGTTTCCCAGCCACACTGTTCTTGGTTTGGAATTTCATAGCTCAGAATGCAAGCTTTTTCCTAAGGATTTCTGCACACCATTAGAAACATTGTTGTCAGCTCAGCAGGCACACATGCACACACACATACAAATTCATACACAAATTCACATAGGGAGAGAGAAAAGTAATCAAAATTATTTACTTTTATTTTACTTTGAACCACTGTAATTACATTTACCCTGGTTGTAGTTGCTGTTCAGTTACTAAATCACATCCAAAGCTTCACAAACCCATGGACTGCAGCCTTCCAGGCTTCCCTGTCCTTCACTATCTCCTGGAGTTTGTTCAAACTCATGTCCACTGAGTCAGTGATGCCATTCAACCATCTCATCCTCTATTATCCCCTTCTCCTCCTGCCTTCAATCTTTCGTAGCATCAGAGTCTTTTCCAATGAGTTGGCTCTTCACATCAGGTGGCCAAAGTATTGGAGCTTCAGTATTGGTCCTTCCAATAAATATTCATGGTTGATTTCCTCTAGGATTTTAGGATTCACCTCCTTGCAGTCCAAGGGACTCTCAAGAGTCTTCTCCAGCATCATAATACCAGAAGTCAAAGATAATGTAAATCCCAGATCCATTATACCTAAGTCAGCATCACATGATCTCTAATAACGTATAAAACATTTAACAGCTCAATGTTTACTAATATATTCTGAGCATCTGTTTAAATACAGCACAGTGTTACTCCCTGTGGGGCAACAACACTGAACTACTAGCCTCTCTTCACTCTAGGGGCTCCCCATTGGCATGTGGGGGGGGACAAAAGGGGGTTGTCATACCTGCCAAAGTACATTTGATGCAAAGCATGATATGATGGCTCTCATGTTTGAAACTCCCATAAAATCAATTTAAACATACTGCCATGTGATTCTGTTGAGAGTTTGTTCACATCAAAGTTAGCATTGTTCATTTGAGACAAAACAAACCATTCCACGCTAAACAGATCTGGACTTGAATTTAGAAGTAAAGGACCTGCCCTCCACCATCAATGTTCAGCATCTCAGGAAATGACACCCACCACACAGTTGCCCAACCTCCCAAAACAAGAATCATTCTTATTTCCTCTTTTTCTCCAACTCTCACATCCAGTCCTTCATCAAACCCTCATCACTCCCCTCCAAACTATACCCAGATTCACTATCATAGTTTCCTTACTAGTCTCATACTTCCATCCTTTTCCCCCTATAATCTCCCCACAGGAGCCAACTTGACTTTTTAACACCTGAGCCAGTCACCTGGTTCTATAAACAATTTAGAACATAGCCATTAGTTTAAGTATTGTTCATGGCTATTTCCATGGCATAGCAGCAGAAATGAGTACTTATAATCGAGACAGTACAGCCTACACAGAGATTAAAACACTAACAATCCAATACTTAAGAGTTTACTAATACCTCTTCTTAAAAATAGATCAGGCCATCTCCCTTTCTGAAAAAGCTCAAGAGTTCCTCCTCACACTTGGAAGAAAATCCAAATGTCTTACTTTAGCCCATGAGACAGAAAGTGAAGAAGAACTAAAGAACCTCTAGATGAAAGTGAAAGAGGAGAGTGAAAAAGCTGGCTTAAAACTCAACATTCAAAAATGAAGATCATGGCATCCGGTTCCATCACTTCAAGGAGAAGTGATGGGGAAATAGATGGGGAAACAATGGAAAAAATGACAGACTTTATTTTGGGGGGCTCCAAAATCACTGCAGATGGTGACTGCAGTCATGAAATTAAAAGATGCTTGCTCCTTGGAAGAAAAGCTATGACCAACCTAGGCAGCATATTCAAAAGTAGAGATAGTACTTTGCAGACAAAGGTCCTTCTAGTCAAAGGTATGATTTTTCCAGTTGTCATGTATGAATGTGAGGGTTGTACCATAAAGAAAGCTGAGCACTGAAGAATTGATACTTTTGAACAGTAATGTTGGAGAAGACTCTTGAGAGTCCCTTGGACTGCAAGGAGATCAAACCAGTCAATCCTAAAGGAAATAAGTCCTGAATATTCATTGGCAGGACTGATGCTGAAGCTGAAGCTCAAGCTCCAGTATTTTTGCCACCTAATGCAAAGAACTGACTCCTTGGAAAAGACCCTGATGCTGGGAAAGATTGAAGCAGGAGGAAAAGGGGACAACAGAGGATGAGATGGTTGGATGGCATGACCAACTGGTTGGACTGAGTTTGAGAAAGCCTGGAAGTTGGTGATGGACAGGGAAGTCTAGCATACTGCAGTTCACGGGGTCACTAAGAGTCTGACATGACTGAGCAACTGAACTGAAAGTGCACTCGTTCATCCACCTTGGTCTCTGCTATGCCAAGCGTGCCGCATTCAAACAGTGAGGACGATGTATCTGAAAACTCATTATTCATGTTTTAGAATAACTGCTTAGGGCTTCCCTGGTGGCTTGGTGGTAAAGAATCCACCTGCCAATGCAGGAGACATGCATTCAACCCTGATCTGGGAAGATCCCACATGCTGCTGAGCAACTAAGCCCCTGCATCGCAGCTACGGAAGCCTGCATGCCCCGGGGCCCATGCTCTGCAAAAAGAGATGCCACTGCAATGAGAAACCCGTGCACCGCAACTCAAGAGCAGGTCCCGCTCGCTCCAACTAGAGAATAGCCAGAGGAGCAATGAAGATCCAGCACAGCCAAAAATAAATAAATAAAATTATGTATAAAAAAAAAGACAACTGCTTAGATGAGGTGGACATACCACAGACCTTGGAATCAGGACCACACAGACTAGGGTTTCATGTTAGGCTTCAAAACTTGCTCTTTCTGGGTTCCTTTTCCCATTTGACAAACCGGAAGAATGCTATTTATCTGAGGGAGTGTTAGAGGGAATTAAAGGAGAGTATGGAAACACTCTAGCATGTAAAGTCTAGTATGTAAACACTAAGGATTTTACAAACCTTAGTCATGTTCTTTCCCAGACCAAATTGAACACTCTTCATGTTTTAACCTGTCCTCATTTGGGCCCTGGATATTAAAAGTCTACATCCTGCAGAAAGAAAAATACATAAAAATAAACTATCTTAAAATTTTGTATGTCTCAGATATAAATCTTTTTTTTTAATCTTTTTTTAAGCTGAACCATTTTCCTCTTCTAGAACTTACATTCTTTATGGAAATCAAATACAAGCTCCTCTTTGCCATCCAGCCAAGATGTAGTTACACATGAATATTTTCACTTCTGGAATCTTTTTTTAATCAAAGAAAGCTTGGAAGACACAGTAGTAAAGCCAACAGAGGCTTTACTATTGCTTCAGATGCAAGCAAATGCCTTTTGATGACATCTGTGTGACCTTATGAGGCATGGAAACAGGATTATGCTTGCAATACTCCATCTAGGGATGCATACTAGTTTAGCACAGGCTGAGCCATTAGAAAAGGAATCTGGAAGGAAATATTTCAGGATTGTGAACTTGGTGCTGGTTCAGGTTATTTTAAGACCAGATTTCAGAAAGACCAGTCAGTCCTCTTTGGCTTAGCCACTGAGTCACAAAGTGCTGTCTCTTCCTAAAGCCTGGCAACAGGGTTTAGGTTCACAGAGTTTATTTGGGACAGAATCCTAGCAAACACCAGTCAGGGGAAGAGAGAACAGGACAGGGAAACACAGAGGATGAAGGGTGTGTGACTATGTAGAGTAATTGGAATTTAATGTCTCCAGGAACCTCTGGAGCCAGAGTATCTCTGAGTTATATCCATGAGGCGGGAAGAAGCCAAGACACAAACTAACTCCAGTAAGTCACTGGTTGAAGGCTGCACTCGGGGCCAAGGACAAAGTGCCCTCCAACTATCCAAGAAGCCCGCAGGCAAATACAAGCAGAGGCTGCCAACTGGTCCATGTGAACGGCAGTGGAGGCTCAATGAGGTTGAGGAAGGATACTGACAGCATTTGCCACACAGGCAATCCGAGTCCCCAGACCTGACTGGGTCCCTGCAACACAACTCCAATTTAATACTGAAGCCAAGATGCAGAAGCAGATAAGAGACAATGTCAGGCCTAGGAATATCGATTCACTAATCAAATGTTTATCAACAGCCTCCTGCAAGGCAGAGGAGCTAGTCGTAGACCAAACGTTAGCTTCTCTTCCCCACCCCACGACCTCTGCGCAACCTAACCTCAGCACGTCACACCTGTCCATGGGCCTGTGCATCCTCACTGGTTCTGTCGTTGACTTCCTCTCTGAACGATCCCCTTTCCTTCTAGGCTCAGCTCAACACTCAGCAATCTCAGCTCCTGGAACATTACATATCCTTCTCTAGTAGACTTCCTCAGGATGTATCATCTTCAGTTCTTTCACGTCTGTCCACCCCTACCAGGCTCTGGGCACCAACACAGAACAGATGCTCAAGCAATGTCTCATTGACTTGAAAAAAAGCAAAGTGTAAGCAACAAAAGAAACCAAATCTGGATGATGACATTTTCAACAGGGCAGCACATATTTAGAAACATGGAAATATGCTCATCCAACATTATCTTAAATATACACATATACACAGAGGAAGTCTGGACAGATAATACACATTTTATATTTTAATAGAGAACTGTATCTTTGGTTTATCTGCATTTTCTAATTTTACTACCATGAAGCATAGTAACTGTATCTTTGAAAAGTTAAATTGACCTTTAAGAATAATGCAAGGTTTACTGATGGAAAGTCAGGGTCAGGCCAGTTACAGGTCACAGACTTTAAGGCCAGTCAGGGAAGCCAGTGAGTAACTAACAGGCAGGATCCAAGCAGAGGAACACTTTGAAATTGAGGCAGCTCCTCTCTCTGATGGGAACCTTCACCCAGAACAAGTCTTCATAGTAGGACCACTTGGGTCTGAATGGGGGCTGGCATATTAGGTTATGGATGTTGTGCAAGGACCAGGCCAGAGGGGCTGGGGGGACTGGAGGTAGAATCATAGATCCTCACTCCTGATCTCATGGACTACTTATCTTCCTTCTTGTAAGCAGCCTCAGCTTTACCAACTGAGTGATTATCCGCAGAGCATTAAGCAAAGCATTCTCCTGGAGAAGGAAATGGCAACCCACTCCAGTATTCTTGCCTGGAAAATCCCATGGACGGAGGAGCCTGGTAAGCTACAGTCCATGGGGTCGCAAAGAGTCAGACACAACTGAGCAACTTCACTCAAGCAAAGCACGGAAGCCAAACTCTTTCAACCTCTGACAATCCATTTCTCTCTTTAAATACCGAGTCATCAAATTAGAAAGCCTTGAAAGTGATTGCCCTTCAAACTCATTTTACAGAAGGGAATATCAAACATCAACGAGGAAGAAGATCTTAAACCAGAAGTTGTTATTTCATTGAACATGCCGATGCACAGAGATTGGAGGTAGGTGCTAGGAAGGCTGTTTGAGGACTCTGAGGTCACGGTCAGGCTTGATGATAGAGCTATGTGTGATTGATTAGTAATGTCTGCATGGCAATGGATAGGGCAACAGTGACCCACATGCCACTCTCTCCTTAGCCCTGAGCAGCAGCAGGACAATGAGCATTTATGAGAGAAGCCCCAGGGAGAGAAGATGATATGGCACCAAAGACATTTCTAATTTTATAAATCAAGGAAACACACTTAGACAAAGTCATTATATCTTTTGACGTAACTAAAAAAAAAAAAAAGTAAGTGATGGAATAAGGATTCAAATTCCTATCTATCCAACCCCAAAACCCATGCTCTTGACAGCCACCCTTCAGGGTCTTCCTGGGTGGCTGCCTCTTAATCCCCCAGTATCACCCCCTTCACTCAGCTCTGACAGCTCAGCTCCTAAAATAGCCTCAGGACTCACCCGCTTTTCATTTCAATAGCTAGCACTCTTTGCCTTGGACACAAAGACATAATGTCCCAGGTCTTCTTTTACAGGTCCCAAGTTGTCACTCTCTGCACTTTACCACTGAATGTGTCATGTGGCTTCAGCCCTTCCTTTCAACCTGCTTGATTTATTCAAGTGCGTGAGAATGACTCACGAGTTACACGAAGACAAACCCAGCTGTGTGCCAGAGATAATTATTTCCGAGTAATTAAAATGAGCCATGGGCTGCCAAGTTAAACACCAAAACATGATTCTGCACTTTTTCTCTTATCTGCCTCGTCCGGTCTCCGGCTGTCAAAGGAAACTGCTTGCGAAGGTAGGGGCTCCCCAGCTCTAATACATTAATCATCGCCGTTCAGCAGCCTTATTAAAGGATCATCTCTGCATTAAAGACTTTCTGCAGCTCAAGAGAAAACCTCTGGTCTGCAGTGAGAGGGCTCCAAGGTGACCACTTACGCCACTTGCTGTTAGTAAGCTCCCCCCAAAATCTGTCCGACATGTCTAGAATCAACCTAGATGTCTCACGACAATAGGCACAGTGAGGAGGGAGGACGCAGAGATGGAGAGAAGGGAGAAGCTGCGCCCCCCACCCCCAAATCGCATCCATCACATTCACTCTGAACCTCCTGGAGAGCTGTCTCACATTCCTAACTCAGGTCCCAAACGCGGACAGACTTAGAAGTTTGGGCAGGTGGCGCTAGTGGCAAATAACCTGCCTGCCAATGAGGAGACATGAGAGACTGGTTCGATTCCTGAGTCGGGAAGATCCCCTGAAGAAGGAAACGGCAACCCACTCCAGTATTCCTGCCTGGAGAATCCCATCGACAGAGGAACCTGGCGACGGAAGTGACTTAGCACACAAACACGGACTCAGATGCAGGGACTCTCACGCAAGTTCTTTCCTGAGAGAACACTCTCAGGAGAGACCCAGAAGGGTGTGAGGGAGGTGGGCAGGGCAGGGGCCAAATCTAGGCAAAAAGCATGCTACCATGAAAGTTCTCGGTCTGATCCCACAGGAAGCTCAGAAGCATAAACTGTATCACAGTGTCTGAACTACCCAGAGGCAAGGCGACTAGGACATTCTATGTCCCCATCAGTCAGTCATGGCTGAGGGCTACCTTTGTGGCAATGACTTGGGGGTATGGAGCATGCAACTCAAGGACAATCTCAGATGAGAAGTGCATGGATAAGCCATCAGCAGCCTGTACCCACAGCAGCTGGGAGAGGGGGCACCCCAGTGAGGTAGCAAAGACCTAGATGGGGCGCTGACAATACCTGCTCCCCTTTTGTACATAGTCTCATGGTGTTTAGACAGAGAATATCCAACCTGGAAGTGATCTCAAAGTGGGGGGTTCTAAGCCTGAGGTTTATGTCCTCCACAAGACACACGCTTGACCTTGGGGATTATGTGATCCCCCTGAAATTGTCTGCAAAATGTACACATGTGAAACTGACAGGGAACAAAGACCTTGGGTCTCATCTGAATCTCTGTAGAGCAGGAGTCCCCAGCCCCCGGGCCACAGACGGGTACCAGTCCCTGGCCTGATAGGAACAGGGGCGCACAGCAGGAGGTGAGCAATGGGCTGGCAAGCAAAGCTTCATCTGTATTTACAGCCACTCCCCATCACTCCATTATTGCCTGAGCTCTGCCTCCTATGAGAGGCGGCATAACAAATATAATACATTTGAATCATCCCATAACCATTCCCCACCCCTAGTCTGTGGAAAACCTGTCTTCCGCAAAATTAGTCCTTGAAGCCAGAAAGACTGAGGACTGCTACTATAGAGTCCATGACCCTCTTGAGTTCAGAAGTTCACCTCCAAACATCCTCAGTGCACAGGCAGCTGTAATTCAACCTTTTCCATGAGGCTTTCCCAAACTCATCCTTATTTGCCGCCTATTTCAGGGGCATGCATAGTTGGGGGCCTGGGGAGGGGACAAGATGTTATCATACCTCTTCTAAGCATGGTAAACGTATTAATGATTTTGAAGGTGGTGATGAGGACAATGAAAGCTACAGTTTATCTGAAAGCTAAAGCTTATCATGTATTTCAGTTCAGTTCAGTCACTCAGTCGTGTCCTTCAGTGACTCTTTGCAACCCCATGAACTGCAGCACGCCAGGCCTCCCTGTCCATCACCAACTCCCGGAGTATACCCAAATCCATGTCCATTGAGTCAGTGATGCTATCCAACCATCTCATCCTCTGTCGTCCCCTTCTCCTCCTGCCCTCAGTCTTTCCCAGCATCAGGGTCTTTTCCAATGAGTCAGCTCTTCACATCGGGTGGCCAAAGTAAATTCAGCAGTGGCCACAGGACTGGAAAAGGTCAGTTTTCATTCCAATCCCTGAAGAAAGGCAACGCCAAAGAATGCTCAGACTACCGCACAATTGCACTCATCTCACACACTAGTAAAGTAATGCTTAAAATACTCCAAGCCAGGCTTCAGTAATACGTGAACTGTGAACTTCCAGATGTTTAAGCTGGTTTTAGAAAAGGTAGAAGAACCAGAGATCAAATTGCCAACATCCGCTGGATCATTGAAAAAGCTAAAGAGTTCCAGAAAAACATCTATTTCTGCTTTATTGACTATGCCAAAGCCTTTGACTGTGTGGATCACAACAAATTGTGGAAAATTCTGAAAGAGATGGGAATAGCAGACCACCTGACCTGCTTCTTGAGAAACCTGTATGCAGGTGAGGAAGCAATAGTTAGAACTGGACATGGAACAACAGACTGGTTCCAAATAGGAAAAGGAGTATGTCAAGGCTGTATATTGTCACCCTCTTTATTTAACTTATATGCAGAGTACATCATGTATTTAATACATGCCAGTTATTGTCCTAAACTTGTGTGTGCTATCTCACTTAGTTTTCAAAACTATTCTTTGAAAGAGGACCTATTAATACATCCCACTTTATCCTGTGTAAAAAAAAAAAAAAAAAACTAAAATACTGAGAAATTAAATAACTTACCCAACTTCAGATAGTTAAAAGTAGGAGAGGCAGGATTTGAACCCAGAAAGTCAGACTCCAGAACTACAAGAATGCTGAAGGAAGCCACATAAAATATGTGGTTGAAGCATCAGGATTCAGACCATAAAGCCACAAAGATACACAAAGGCAATGGCTTTTCAAATCTCTAGTTTTGAGAGATGGGCCATGCCCTCCCTGCCCCCTCTAGGATACAGCAAGGGCTCCAGAAACACTAGTTATACAAGTGACTAAATTAAATGGTTAAATAATAAAGTGAGTGTAAAAGTGCCCAACTCAGTCCCTAGACTTAATGGGTACACAAGCAATGGTAATTTCCTTTCTATGAAAAGAAAGTCATTTTTCCATTCCATTTCCCCAGAAACCCACCATGCCTCAGAAAATAATGACAGGTACAAAATTTGCTGAACTGAACTGAATGGGTAAGAGGAAGGGTACTCATTGGAAAAGACCATGATTCTGGGAAAGATTGAAGGCAGGAGGAAAAGGGGACAACAGAGGATGAGATGGTTGGATGGCATCACTGACTCAATGGACATGCATGTGAGCAAGCTCCGGGAGTTGGTGATGAACAGGGAAGCCTGGCATGCTGCAGTCCATGGGGTGGCAAAGTCAGACATGACTGAGACTAAACGACTGAACTGAACACCAAAAAAGTGATATGAGGGACGTCCCTGGTGGTGCAGTGGGTAGGACTCCATGTTCCCATGCAGGGGACCTGGGATCGATCACTGGTCAGGAAACTAAAATCCCACATACCACAACTCAGCCCACTCAAAGCCATGAGGAGCATGTACACCACAATGAAGACCCAGAACAGCCAAAATAAATAACAAAATTTAAAACAAAAAAGCAAAATGAGAGAGTGGGAGAGTAGTGAGGAGGGAAAAAAAAAAACCGAGAGAGGGAAATGAAGCAGCCAGACTTCTACTGTTAGACATGTACCCAGCACATACAGACAGTAGGCAGCTGCCTGATGTGTGCAATTTGATTTGCAAGAACCTAACATAGTTTGGGTCTGTAATCGCATATTCCTTTGCAACCCCCAGTTCTGCAATGGAGAAAGGCTTACCTGCATTGGAGGGAGACTGAACGAGGATGGAGAGACACTGAATGAGGATGCATATTCATCCTACCCTTCTTTCAGCCAGTCCACTCCAACCACCGCCCCCCTCCTCCAGTTTCTCCATCAAATATTTTCTTCCTCCAGAACATTTTTTCTCTCTCTCCTTTAATCGTCCTTTAACACCATAGCACCACCTACCGTCTCTGGATGCTCAGAGGCAAGGTGCGCTCGGCTTGGACCTGAGGGAGATTTTAACATCACTGGCAAGCGTGCTACCAAGGACCATTCATCAGCCCTGTGACAAGCCTGGCCGAGGTGAAATTGCCACTCAGCATTTCAAATTGCAGGCTCTCCCCTCGGCCCTGCTCACCGCCAGGCTCTTCCTCTCCACTGAAGCATTTGCTCACAAAACTAAATGGGTAATTCAAAGAGAAGGGAAGTCTCCCAGGAAACGAGACACGGTGCTGGGCCAGCCATGGGGTTTCTTCTGCTTATACCAGGATGACTACCTGTGGCTAAAAGGAAAAATGGCTCAAAAGAGCTAATTAGTCTGGGAAGTGACCCAGCAGGCTGATGTGCCTCTTGGTTTAAGACCACATAGAGCCTCCGGTGCAAAAGGAACCCACTTGACTGAAAGCCCTAAAATCAGCCCAATTGTAACAAAACTGGAGGCACGGGGCTTGCGGAGGGATCAATCTCTCCTCAGCTTCCCATCGGGATCATTCTCCTCACAGGCAGCTGCCCATGTCCACTGACACGGCACACGTCCACCCCCATGTCCACCTGGACCTCCACGCTAGCCAGAGAAACAGCGCTTGTGCCTGCTATTGGCCCCTGTCTCTCAGCCCAGGCCCGCCCTCTCCACCCTGCTGTGCCGACGGCCTTTGTATGTAGTCGCTCAGTTGTGTCCCGCTCTGTGCGACCCCATGGACTGCAGCCCTCCAGGTTCCCCTGTCCATGAGATTCTTCAGGCAAGAATACTGGAATGGGTTGCCATGCTCTCCTCCAGGGGATCTTCCGGCCCCAGGGATCGAACCCAGGTCTCCCACACTGCACGCAGGTTCTTTATCATCTGAGCCATCAGGAAGCCCTGGGTGTCTGCAAACTGGCTCCAGGGTGTCCCTGCTCCTTAGCTTTCACTTAGGGTCTGCGGTGAGGTTATGGAGCAGGAAAGTCACTCCTGTCTGTGTTCAGCTCACGTTGGTCTTATTCCAAGAGCATCAGATAGCTTCTGTGCTTCTCGGGATTCAGGGTACCAGCCCTGCGGTGTCCCCACTGAATAAGCCGAGTATCAGACATCGGCAAGCCCCAAGTGGGGGCACGCAGCCCTGCAGGACCCTCTCCCCTACAAGTACCTAGAGCTCCGCAGCATCATCTTTTCTTTAGTGATGACTACTACTTCCACACTGCTTCAGTGTCTGTTTTTGCTTTCAGCCTTCCATTACCATGTAACCAATCCCCTGATTGAAATCCCCTTAATCTGAAATACCTGAGGTGGTTTCAGTTTCTTGTCTAATACAGTCAATGCCATGCCAGGGGGATGAAAAAGTGAAAAGGTTTTTGCAAGATTTAAGGTTTCATAGGGGGCTAAGCAGTAAAGAATCCGCCTGCTAAGCAACAGATGTGGGTTTATCCCTGGGTCACGAAGATCCCCTAGAGAAGGGAGTGGCAACCCGTTCCAGTATTCTTGCCTAGAGAATCCCATGGACAGAGGAGCCTGGCGGGCTACAGTCCATGGGGGTCTCAAAGAATCAGATATGATTTAGCGACCCACCAACAAGAACTGGTTTATAAGTCCTGCCCACTTTTTCAGGAATAGTATCAACAGCAGTCAACAGACACCTGGGAGTCAGTCAGACTTCGGTTTACGTTCTGGCTCTGCCACTCACTATCTGTAGAACATTAGACAAAGTACTTAAAACACCCTGGCCTTGGTTTTCTCATCTATATAAAGGGTATTTATGATACCTCATTCACAGAGTCTTGGATTAAAGAATGTATGAATCACACACAAAATGCTTCATGCAGAGTCTGGCACATAATTAGCCCTCTCTAAAGTTTTTTTGTTTGTTTGTTTGACTATCATCTTTAGGTTCCCTAATCAGGAAGCATTTGTGAAAGAAATTTCTAAGTTCCGGATTGATTCAGGAAAAGTACCATTCCAAACACTCTGTGAACTCCTGAGCTGATAGAAGAGAGGTGAAATTTTGGCCAAAGGATGTCCTGGCCAGGAGAGCTGTAAGGGATATGATCAGTAATAACAGCTATGTTTAGTCACTGCCTGATCTATGTTACAAGCTGTACCTGCATTTACTCAGTTCATCCAGAAAACCATCACTTCAGGTGGAGATTATTGTCATCATTACATTGATAAGAAAAGTCAGTTGCAGGGGGCTTTCCTGCTGGCTCAGTGGCAAAGAATCTGCCTGCCAAGCAGGAGATGCAGGTTCGATCTCTGGTCAAGGAAGATCCCACATGCCACGGGGCAACTAAGCCTGTGCCCACAATGACTGAGCCTGTGCTCTAGCAATCAGGAGCCACAGCTATGGAGACCAGGAGCTGCAACTACTGAAGCCCACACACCCTAGAGCCCCTGCTCTGTAACAAGAGAAACCACTGCAATGAGAATGAAGCCCTGGAACTTCAACCAGACAGCAGTCCCCACTCACTGCAACTAGGAAAAAAAAAAGCCCGAACAGCAATAAAGATCCAGCACAACCAAAACTAGATTTTGCTTTAATTTTTTAAAAAAAGAAAACTCAGTTTCAGATTAAAAAAAAAAAAGAAAAGAAAACCTTGCCCCAAAACATGCCAGCCAGCAGAGGGATTGAGCCTTGACCCTCTGAGTAGTTCTAGAACCCAAGCTCTTAACTGTTAAGCTGCCTGGTAGAAGGAAAAGAAGATTACAAACTAGGAGAGATCACAGATAAAGCAGAAAGGGGGGACTTACCTGGTGGTCCAATGGTTAATAATCCACCTCGCAATAGAAGGGACATGGGTTCGATTCCTGGTCAAGGAACTAAGATCCCACGTGTCACAGGTACAACTAAGCCCATTCACCACAACTACTGAAGTCAATGCAGCCAAATAAATACTTTTTTAAAAAGCAGAAAGAAATGCACAGAAGCACCATTCTGGAAGCAATAACAGCAACATGGAACACACTTGATAACTTTTTTTGTACATGTCAAAGGTGGCGCAGTGGTAAAGAATCTGCCTGCCAAGGTTGGAGACACAAGAGACCTGGGTTTGGTTCCTGGGTCGGGAAGATCCCCTAGAGAAGATCCAGGATTCTTGCCAGGGAAATCCCATGAAGAGTGTCTCAAAGAGTCTGCCATGATTTAACAACTAAACAACAACAGGGACAGAGGAGGTAGTGTGAATGCATCATATGAGGCCTGGCAGCAGTGATGTCTCAGCTAGTAACAAAGGGCTTACCTATTATATGCTCAAAAGACCTTTACTCCCCAGGGTACCCTGAGACTCTCGAACTTTGAAGAATTCAAAACAAGGAAGCCCACTTCGAAGGTCAGCTCCCAGGAGACACTCCCCCAGGCACCCAATAGCCAATTCCACGTAGAGTCCCAAGCACCAACTGCAACACTTTAAGCAGGTGCTGGGTTCCTTGTCCAAAGAAAACTGCAGCCTCCTGCCATCTGCATGAGACAGTATGTCAATCCCTGGGCTAAGTGCATGCACACTGGATACATGCTCAGTCTATAACTAAAGAGAATCACTGATCACCACTAATAAAATAAGTCAGTAGTTTCCATGTCATAGGTGACTCAGCCAAGGCTCAGTTCAGAGGGGCCCATCAGCAGCTTTGCAATGAGAATGACATGTCGGAGAGGCCTTTGGAACAAAAGAGCAGCTGGGAAGAGGTCCCATCAAACTTGGGCTATGCCAGAAATCCTCGCACAGGGGAGGGGGGTTCAAAGATAATCTAAAAATGATTATTTGCATTTGCTGGAAGTGATGGTTTTACAAAAATACTCAGTGTGAAATCAGTATGAAAGTTTTCTACTCTCGATCTCCCACCAGCTGGAAGAACTTCAAGGCCTCACAGCAGAACAAGACAATGAGGGGAAAGCAGCCCAATCTCTGAATTCAGGCGCAAAAGATGGCCCCCACCAGAAGCACCCAAAAAGACTTTCATATTATAAAAATTAGCATGACTAACCATAACTACTGGGCTTCCCAGTGGAGCTAGTGGTAAAGAACCCACCTGCCAATGCATGAGACATAAGACATGTGGGTTCGATTCCTAGATCGGGAGGATCCCCTGGAGGAGGGCATGGCAACACACTCTAGTATTCTTGCCTGGAGAATCCCCATGGACAGAGGAGCCTAGTAGGCTACAGTCCACGGGGTGGCAAAGAGTTGACACGACTAAAGGACTTAGCATGCACACACGCACAGCCTAACTACTAAGTCACGGATTTCACATGGAGAAATTCCCTTCCCTTAATTCTTGTCCAAAGGTACCTTTCTGAAAGTCACAAAAAGGACAGAAAAGAAACAGCAGGGCAGGTCTAGAAGCCTCCTTCTCGAGGTTCCCCTGGGTGAGCTTGCTGGACCGTAAATGGTGACCCTCAGCCTGGCAAAGGAAGACACAAGCGCTTTGGAATGAGAGAGAGCTGGACACTTTCAATTAAATAGCTGGCCACTCTGAAAGCATGCCAAGCAGTAACATGCCTCGCTTGACCTGTCAGTCACTCCCTTTTATTAATAATAGAGTGTTCATGCTTTGACTGCTGTCCTGAGAATCAGATGCAACGCTGACATGATTTGGTAGCATTTCAAGGTCAGCGATGTCTCAACAGCAGGTGATGAGCATTAAAATTTAAAAAAAAAAAAGAATATTCCAGTTGACTGGCAGCGAGATTCTCAGAACAAGAAAGGAAATATTGCTCACATGACATTTTATCTGTCCACCCAAGCACTGCAAGAATATTTCTCAACTCACTTATCAGCAGTGGCACCCAAGATAGAAGTGGATATAAAAGTGATTTTCTTTTCTTTAATAAGTATTGATTTTTGTAGCTACCTTACTGTAAGCCTACTACACTGGTGATGCTAGCTGCTGTAACAAATGAGCTTGAAGCTGCCAGTAGCCTGAATACAACTGAAGTTCACAGCTGGCTTGGGTAACAGCATGTGGAGGAAGCTCCTGTCAGGGACCTGCTTTCATATATATAGGACAGCCTACTTCTGTCTGTGGCCTCGCCATCCCCTAAGTTTTGGGGGTTTCTTCAAGCCCATCTAGAAAAGGAGTAAGAATGTATATAATATACACATAGTCCTTATAATTCTGAGGGCTCAGAAGTGACACCTCACTTCCACTCACACATTGTTGGTGAGATCTAATCACTGGGCCACATCTGGAAAGAAAGGAGGCTGGGATATATGGTTCCTGCTTGAGGAATTCCCTCAAAACAATTCTACGCCATGGAAAAACAGACCTAAACATCAGGAGACAGCTAGCTATCTCCAGGACAAACAGTGGGCCTGGATTTCCTCTTCTGTAACTGTAAAATAAATTTACTTTTAGGCAAAATATAAATTGCTAATCAGTGTGAAGGAAAAGGTTATATAAATAACAGTACAGATGGGATGTGACTGACCACAATTTTGAGTGAAAGAAATTCAGAAAACAATGTGCAAAATTATTACAAACATGAACCAAACCACCTCCTTGTGTTCGCGGCGTATTTTGCCTTCAAGGCTTCTACCATTTTTATAACAACTCTTTTTTAATGAGAACAGCATTTCAGTAAGTTAATGCATGAGCAATCAGCACTAGTCCCTCATAAAACAGATAGAGGTAACACTCCCTCCCAAGCACAGTATTTCCTTGGCTATTCAGGCTGGACAATGGCACAGATAACCTTACAATATGCCAAGCCCAGACCCAGGGACACACATTTAAAAAGTCTCACATAGCTTTCTGCCCGTGGACAGCACCGAGAAAGCATCGTTGAAGACTTCCCCGCCTCCACTGCCGTCATGTCTAGATCAGAGTCTCCCAAAGAGCCCGAACAGCTGCAGAAGCTCTTCATCGGAGGATTGAGCTTTGAAACAACTGATGAGAGCCTGAGCAGCCATTTTGAGCAATGGGGAACGCTCACAGACTGTGTGGTAATGAGGGATCCAAACACCAAGCGCTCCAGAGGCTTCGGGTTTGTCACATACGCCATGGTGGAGGCGGTGGATGCAGCCATGAATACAAGGCCACACAAGGTGGACCGAAGAGTTGTGGAACCAAAGAGGGCCGTGTCAAGAGAAGATTCTCAAAGACCTGGTGCCCACTTAACTGTGAAAAAGATTTTTGTTGGTGGCATTAAAGAAGACACTGAAGAATATCACCTGAGAGATTATTTGGAACAGTATGGGAAAATTGAAGTAACTGAAATCATGACTGACCGAGGCAGTGGCAAAAAGAGAGGCTTTGCTTCTGTAGCCTTTGATGACCATGACTCTGTAGGCAAGACTGCCATTCAGAAATGCCACACTGTGAATGGCCACAACTGTGAAGTGAGAAAAGCCCTGTCTGAGCAAGAGATGGCTAGTGCTTCATCCAGCCAGAGAGGTCGAAGTGGTTCTGGAAACTTTGGTGGCGGATATGGTGGCAGTGGGGATGGATATAATGGATTTGGTAATGACGGAAGCAATTTTGGAGGTGGCGGAAGCTACAATGATTTTGGCAGTTACATCAATCAATCTTCAAATTTTGGACCCATGAAAGGAGGAAACTTCGGAGGCAGAAGTTCTGGCCCCTATGGTGGTGGAGGCCAATACTTTGCCAAACCACGAAACCAAGGTGGCTGTGGTGGTTCCAGCAGCAGTAGTAGCTATGGCAGTGGCAGAAGGTTTTAATTACTGCCAGGAAACAAAGCTTAGCAGGAGAGGAGAGCCAGAGAACTGACAGGGAAGCTACAGGTTACAAGAGATGTGTGAACTCAGCCAAGCACAGTGGTGGCAGGGCCTAGCTGCTACAAAGAAGACATGTTTTAGACAATACTCATGTGTATGGGCAAAAAACTCGAGGACTGTACTTGTGACTAATTGTGTAACAGGTTATTTTAGTTTCTGTTCTGTGGAAAGTGTAAAGCATCCCAACAAAGGGTTTTAATGTAGATTTTTTTTTTTTTTGCACCCATGCTGTTGATTGCTAAATGTAATAGTCTGATCATGATGCTGAATAAATGTCTTTTTTTTTTTTTTTTTAATGTGCTGTGTAAAGTTAGTCTACTCTGAAGCCATTTTGGTAAACTACCCCAACAGTGTGAAGTTAGAATTCCTTCAGGGTGATGCCAGGTTCCATTTGAAATTTATTTACAACCTGCTTGGTGGAGAAGCTGTTGTCTTCAGAACCTTGGTGTAGTTGAACTGACAGTTACTGTGTTGTGACCTGGAGTTCACCATTAAAACGGTCACCCATGCAAAGTCATGGAGGTTTTTTTTTTTTTTTTGGTTATTAATGATTGTTGGCACATCCTATGCAATATATCTAAATTGAATTATGGTACCAGATAAAAGTTATAGATGGGAATGAAGCTTGTGTATCATCCATTATCATGTGTAATCAATAAAAGATTTAATACCCTCTTGAAAAAAATAAAAAATAAAAAAATAAAAAGTCTCACATAAGAGTTCCAATTTTTTAACAAATGCTCGTTTATCCAGTAAGAAATTATTATTGGTTTCCTCTTTATCAAGTACATTCTCTATTATTTTTGTTCACATGCTTCAGTTCTTACTTTCTTCCTTTTTATTCCTGTGAAAATTGGCAGTTTCTTTCAGGGTTCTTTCTTTTACTTCTACTCACAATATCTTGCAGAGAAACTGACTTTTCCAGACAACTGTATGTACTGAGTGTATTTGTCAGGTTTGTTGCAATGTAGCTGGGTAATAAAAAGACCTTAAATGCACCGGCTCTCAAAAATAAGCATTTATTTCTCACTCATGGGTCTGCAGGCAGGCTGTGACTCAGTTGAGCTAGCCTGGGCTTGGCTCCAGGCTGCAGAATGCATTCTAATCAGTTCCACATGTCCCTTTATTCTCCTTGAGCCAGCTCCCTGGAACATGTTTGTCTAATGCAAGACGTCAAACTAAACCACACAAGCACCTGTAACACTCTACTTACGTCACATTCTGTTGACTAAACCAAGTCATATGGCCAAACTCAACAGGGAAGTATTTTTCGCTCTCTAAGGAAGCACCAAAGTAAAATGGCAATGTAGAAAGAGCTCTCATTCTCTTATTGGAAGCCAGTAAAAAGATGGGGAAAAAAATAACCCCATCTATCTCTCAGATAAACTTGTATTATCTAAGCGCCCTGAGAAAACCCTCCATCTGGGCAGCCATCTTAACCCTGGGTGCAATGGAGTGAGAAGAAACAAAGATCTTTAAGAATTTGCTATAAAGCCAACCTGTGACCTCACCTGGAGACAGCCCAGATATGTTTAACGTTTCATCAAATATCTCCATCTGTATTTCATAAAGCTCTTAATATCAGATCTTTAAACTAAAGATGACAGAAATGTTCATTTATCCACATTCACTCACATTTTATTGATGAGATCTAGTCACTTGGCTGTGTTGAGAAGGGAGCTTGGAAAGAGGGGTCCCTGAGGCACTGTAATAAAGAGGATCCTGACATTACATCTGGGTCCATCATTTGAGCTTCCACAATGAATAAATACCTGAGGTTATGAGGAGCAATAGCACCACATGTATGTGTTACTCAATTTAAAAAAAATATCATTATGTAAGTCATAGTATAGGTTGTTCATGACTGTAGTTAAAATCTAAAGGATAACTAAAATTTAGAAAACTCTAAAGCAGAACGCTTCAAATATTGGACCCAATCCTTCCGTTAAAGCATGAGATTTTGTATACATGAAAATATTTAGGGCTTTCCTTGTGGTCCAGTGGTGAAGAGTCTGCCTGCCAGAGCATAGGACACAGATTCAATCCCTGGCCCGGGAAGGTTCAGAATGCCACGGAGCAGTTAGGCCCGTGCACCACGACTGCTGAGCCAGCAGTCCAGAGCCCACAAGCCACAGCTGAGCCTGAGCACTGCACTGAAGTCTGCGCGCCTGGAGCCCGTGCTCTGCGATAAGAGAAGCCACGGCAATGAGAAGCCTGTGCACTGCAGTTAGAGAAAGTCCACAGGCACCAACGAAGACCCAGAAAAGCCGAAAATAAATAAAGAAGTCTTATAAAAGAAAAACAAGACAGAAAGATGCTTAGACCCCAAGCCTAGTTGCTAAATATCAGGAAATTAACCCAACGATAACAACCCCAAGGAGATGCTTTATAGTAAAGATACAAAGTACAGCTAAGGAAGGAGTCCAAAATTCACACTGTATCCGTAGAACTTTAGACTTGAGGTTATCATAGGCAAGTGTTTCACTAATGAGGACATATCTGGAAAATTAAGTCTAACTGGAATGCAACATTTTAAAAGTACACAAGTGATATTGTAAGTACAGAGATATAAACACTAAGAATTCTACTACTCTAATCAATAACCTCTTTTAATTCTAGTTTTTATAATCCTTATCTAGGTTTATATTTAGGGGACATAAGAGATTCAGGCTCGATCCCTGGGTCAGGAAGATCTCCTGGAGGGCATGGCAACCCACTCCAGTATTCTTGCCTGAGAATCCCATGGACAGAGGAGCCTGGTGGGCTATAGTCCATAGGGTCACTAAGAGTCGGACACGACTGAAGTGACTTAGCAGTAGGTTTATATTTAACAGTTACATCAACAGAATCAATCTAATTTTATCTTCGGCTTATTCATTTGGTAAGACTTTCACATATTTTCCCCATGTTGTTACATTTTTCCCACATTATAAATTTTTGCACTTGCTTAATAACCAATCAAGGTATGCTTTGATATGCCATAATAGCACTTCTATGTGTTAAATATTTAAATCAGTCCCATTTCTTGATATTTAAAAATGGTTCAATTCATTGATTAAATTTTTGTTACAAATTAAATTAAGATCTAGGTTTTTTTCCAATCAACCAATCTAATAAAATTATCCAAAATGCAGACTTCCATGCCTAAGATGTGCTATTAATATCTGCCCTTTCCTTAGAGTCCTGATTCACAAAAGATAAACTTTTAGGTTGGAGTGCTTTGGGCACTTGATTTTATCAATGTGGTCAAAGCATTCCTCTTTAGAGAAATAAAAATCAATTGTGAAATGGAATTGACTCTGATATCATATATACACTTGAACCTGTGACACCATCTGGCTTTCCTGGTGGCTCAGTGGTAAAGAAGCCACCTGCCAATGCGGGAGACACGGGTTTGATCCCTGGGATGGGAAGATCCCCTAGAGGAGGACATGGTGACCCGATTCTAGTATTCTTGCCTGGGAAATCCCATGGAGAGAGGAGCCTGGCGGGCTACAGTCCATGGGTCACAAGGAGCAGGACATGACTTCACGACTAAACAACAACATGACGTTATCTTCCACCAGAAAATTAAGGCTGGCTGGTGACCGGAGTAGGATGGCTTGAGTGTCCTGATGACATGGCAGTGAGCTTCCCTTAGAGGGAGTCATCCAACAGAGAACAGGGACATCACACTACCTTTTATGACCTAAACTCCCATGCTGACCTCTCTCCTTGTCCTTCCTTTTCTCTATTCACCAGAAGCACATCACTAAGCCCAACCCACTCTTCCAGCATCCGTATCACCTCAGGGAACATTCTAATTAACCCTTCTTCATCACTGCCATATTCAAAACTTTCCATAACTTCCCTTCACAGTGCCAATCAATGTCTTCTCCATAGACGATCAAGTGAAAGTGAAAGTCACTCAGTCACGTCCGACTCTTTGCGACCCCATGGACTATGTCCATGGAATTCTCCAGGCCAGAATACTGGAGTGGGTAGCCTTTCCCTTTCTCCAGGGGATCTTCCCAACCCAGGGATCAAACCCACATCTCCTGCATTGCAGGTGGATTCTTAACCATTGAGCCACCTGGGAAGCCATTACCTGAAATCATTACCTAAAACCATTACCTGACATTTAATTATATCTCTGTTTATAGGTTTGTTGGATGTCTTCTTTAACTAGAATGTAAATTCTCTAAGCTCAGAGTCCCTATTTTGCTTCCTGTTGTATCCACAACAAAACCCAGCACTTGACACAGAGTATGTGGTCAGTCGATACTATTGCATGAATGAATGAAAATGCTAATCCACAAACCAAATCACTATGACTGGAGAAGGGGGTATTCTGATGAAAAAGAATGACATGTCCTTCCCAGGGGGATCAAGGCTGAGACTACAAGCATGACAGTTGGCAGTGGTTTTCCAAAAGAAAAGCAGGGTACAATTTACCAGAAGCAACCAGAAGGAATGCAGGGCAGGCAGAAACCCTAGCTATCACCAGATTAGATTTATCCCAATCCCACATGAAACCCTGCAAATCAATGTGAAAGGAGAGGTCACAGAAAGATAGAGTAGATGTTAAAGCTCTTACATATATACTGTCCAAGGCACACTGCCAAAAGCCACTGTGAAGTTCATGCCAATTTCATAGACACACACACATAACCCAGAAAAAACCAAGTACAAAATTTATCACAATACCTGATAAAAACTCCAAGAAGCCCAAGCACTCTGAATTAATGATTATCAATGAGGGACCCCGCATTAGAAAAGTGAAAGGCATTTTGTGCAAAAGCAGGCAATGAGAAAGAGGCATTAAATCAAACTGCAGTACCATGAAAAGGCAAAGTCTAGGTGGAAAGGATCATTTCTCATAAAGTAACTTTCTGACTCTGAGAATGGATTGATAGTACTATCCGTTCTTTATAGGAAAGTTCCCAACAATGAATTTCCTTGTCATCATGATCTAATATTGGTTACCAGCTATTACTCTCATTCATCATGTTCTACATCCGCGCCGTAGTATAAACAATATCAGGGATTTCTTCCCTCGTATTTCACAGCATCTCTTGGAAGAAAGGGGGTGGATTTTGTATTCAAGTGCAAACCAAAGTGTTCCAAATCTATCTAGGCTCATAAAAACTATAAATGACTTGGTTTGTGGCACACAGATGCCCAGCGGAACTGTAAAATGTAAGGCTGGTTTGCTCTAAGCCTCCCTTGCTTTTGAAAATTTACTTCTCCTTACAATCAGATTTAAATTAGGCTGCTCCACATAAAATCAGATTGCTTCTACTCGCAGACTAGGCTGTTCATTCATGCTCCAAGACAACTTGGCTCTCATTTCTCTCCGTCTTTGATTTCTATAAATTGTAGCTACCTTTTATGGAGGGCCTGATATTTCCTACGAATCTTCACACAATGTCTCAAACCATCAGGACAACCCCTCCAGACAGACAATATCATCTCCATTTGAGAGACAAATCATGGTTCACTGCTGCTGAGTTGCAGCCAGATATACTACAAATAGTATGTGGCAGAATCAATCTTTCAATGATGATCTGATTCAAAAGCCCACACTCTCAATTTTATCACGTGCCGTCCACTGCCACACAATTCTGCTATTACTTCCTCAAACCATTTCTTGGATGGACTGTTCCAACTGCCCTATTCTAATTCCAACTTTCTTCATTGCTTTATGCTTATGCTGCGCTTAGTCGCTCAGATGTGTTCAACTCTGTTACCCCATGGGCTGTGGCCCACCAGGCTCCATGGGATTCTCCAGGCAAGAATACTGGATGGGCTGCCATGCCCTCCTCCAGGGGATCTTCCCAACCCAGGGATTGGAGCCAAGTCTCCCACAATGCAGGCAGATTCTTTACCTTAATCTGAGGCACCAGGGGAGCCTAAGAATACTGGAGTGAGTAGCCTATCCCTTCTCCAGGAGAACTTCCCAATCCAGGAATCGAACCAGAGTCTCCTGCATTGCATGCATATTCTTTACCAGCTGAGCTACCAGGGAAACCCCACCTTATGTTTAGATCACTATAGTCACATCCTGATTCACCCCCATAATCCCAATTTCTTCCAACTCAAAAACCTCCTGAAATAGTATTAGCCTCCTATCAGGAAACTTGTTACGCCCCCAGTGCGGTCAGATGGAGCGTAGACATTTCTGCTGCAGTCTGCTATTTGAGACTCTGTCCCTCTTCCACTGCTATGCAGGCCAAGGTCTCTGTGACCTGCCTCGGTTCACTCCAAGCCGTCTCTACCACATTGGAGTCCTGTCCCACATCCTCAGAGCCAGAGAAATAGACGTAGTGAGGGAGAGAGAAACGGACACAAAGAGGCAGAGGAACACGGAGATATAAACAGACAAAGAGGGACTTTGAGGCAAAGAGACATGGATGCAAAGAGAGACAGAAAGACTGGACTTGAAGCAAGATGGATTCCAGAATCTGGGCGCTTTCTAAGTAGAACCCCCTTATCCATAGGGAATATGTCCTAAGACCCTCAGTGGATGCCTAGAACCACAGGGAGTACTGAACCTTCTTTCAGTTCAGTCACTCAGTCATTTCTGACTCTTTGAGACCCCAAGAACCGCAGCATGCCAGGCCTCCCTGTCCATCACCAACTCCCGGAGTCCACCCAAACCCACGTCTATAGGGTAGGGTTTTTTCTTTACATACATACCTGTGATAAAGTTTACCTTATAAATTTGGGACAGTAAGAGATTAACAGCTATAATTAATAAAAGATACCATTTATTGACAATATACTATAATAAAAGTTCTGCAAATGTGGTCTCTCTAAAAAAAAAAAAAGACAGATTTTGCAATAACATAAAAACAGATGTGGACAGAGAGATACACAGAGAAACAATGAGATAGATGAGGAGGATAGAGACAGAGAAACATATAGAAACAAAGAGGACACATACAGACTCAGAGAGAAAGAGAGAGAGCTTTAGATCAAGACCCATTCACTCTTCACCCGCCTGCTGTGGATTACTGAGCTCTCACTAATTTCAGAAGTCTTACATGTTCTCAGTGTAACCTTCTCCATCATCTTAAGAGACATGTATTACTATTTTCCCCATCTTATAAACGGGACAGGGGCTTCACTGGGTTAGGAATCCCCACTTCCACCACAGGGGTCAGGGGTTCAATCCCTGGTCAAGGAACTAAGATCCCTCATGCTGCCCAGCAGCACAACAACTAAAATAAAATAAAACACATTTTTTAAAAATGGAACACTAAGGCTTTTACAGGTTGACTTGCCTCACACATGACAGAAAAATACTTTCACCCAGGTGTGCACAACTCTCAAGGACAAGGTGGCGGACATCAGTTCTCAACTGGTGATGATTTTTCTACCCCAGAAACACATGGCAATGTTTGGAGATGTTTTTGATTATCACACGAGGAGGGAAGGATGCTATAGGAAACCAGTGAGTAGAGACCAAGGATGCTGCTAAACATTCTGCAATGCACAGGCCAGGCCCCACATCAAAGACATGGTGGGACCAAAATATTCAAAGTGCAGAAGTTGAGAAACCTCAGTATAAACACATAGCCTGATTCTAATGCTCAATTTCCCCTCATCTAACCTGTACCAGTCCCTCTCCCCTAGACATCTAAATCACCTAATGTGTTTATTCATTAACCCAGCAAACAATGCTGAGAGCCTAATTAATAGGCACTGAGAGGGAAAAAATGATGAGGACTTCATTGCTTAATCTTTCACAAAAAGAGACAAGCAGTATGTGAGCAAAGAGACCCAAGTCAGTGGGTCAAGGGCCACGATAAAAATGTGTGTGAAAGACCATGGGAACACAAACAGGAGGCATTTAACTCAAGAAACATGGGGTCAAAATTCTTAATTCTCAATCCTGAAAACTGAAACGTTTTCTGCCTAGCAGAGCAAACAACCAACAAAATGCAATGACAGTGTATGAAATGGAAGAGAATATTTGCAAACTATAAATCTGATAAGAGTAATACTCAAATAGACAAAGAACTCATAGAGAACCCAATAGCAAACAATAACCTGGGTTTCTAAATGGGCCAAGAACCTGAATAGACATTAAAAAAAAAAAAATATATATATATATATATATACACACACAAATATCCAGCAGATATTTGAAAACATACTCAATGTCAGGATCACAGAGATGCAAACTGAAGCCACAATGAGGTATCACCTCACATGTGCTCAAATGGCTATTATCCAAAAGACAAGAGACAAACAGTGGTGAGGGTATTAAGGGAATCCTTTGTGCACTGTTGATGGGAATATAAATTGGTGCAGCCACTATGAAAAACAGTATGCAGTTTCCTCCAAAAATTTAAAATAGAACTACCATATGATCCAGCAATTCCACCTCTCTGCATTTATCCAACGGAAATGAAGTCAATATCTCAAAGAGACATGTATACTCCCGTGTTCACTGCACTATGAATAACCAAGACATGGAAATAGCCGAAGTGTTAACACAAATTTTTAAACTGTGATGTGATATATAGAAGTCTTTTATTGTATGATATGTGTGATATATATGATAGAATATTATTCAGCCATAAAAAGGAGTTCCTGCCAATTATTATAACATAGATAAATCTGGTGGATGTTATGCTAAGTAAAATAAGCCAGACAGAAAAACCAATACGACATGATGATTTCATATGCGGGATCTAAAAAAGCTGAACTCACTGAACCAGGAAGTAGCAACACTTGCCAAGTGCTGGGGGTTGAGGAAAATGGGGAGATGTTGGTCAAAGGGCACAAACTTTCAGTTATGAGTGAGTTTTGGGGCTCTAACGTACAGTGTGGTAACTAGTTAATAATACCATCTGGTATGCTTAACACCTACTCTTAGCATTTCAAGTGCTCTCATCACAGACATGCACAAAATCAGTAGCTGTGTGAGGTAAAGGATGTGTTGATTTAACTTGATTCTGGTAATTGCACAGTGTGCACTTCATGGTAATACATAATATATATCAAATTGTTACATTGTATACCTCAGTTCAGTTCCGTTCAGTTCAGTCCTCAGTCGTGTCTGACTCTTTGCAACCCCATGAATCGCAGCACATCAGGCCTCCCTGTCCATCACAAACTCCCAGAGTTTACTCAAACTCATGCCCATTGAGCCAGTGATGCCATCCAGCCATCTCATCCTCTGTCGTCCCCTTCTCCTCCCACCTTCAATCTTTCCCAGCATCAGGGTCTTTTCCAATGAGCCAACTCTTCGCATGAGGTGGCCAAAGTATTGGAGTTTCAGCTTCAGCATCAGTCCTTCTGATGAATATTCAGGGTTGATTTCCTTTAGGATGAACTGGTTGGATCTCCTTGCAGTCCAAGGGACTCTCAAGAGTCTGCTCTAACACCATAGTTCAAAAGCATCAATTTTTCAGCACTCAGCTTTCCTCACAGTCCAACTCTCACATCCATACATGATCACTGGAAAAACCACAGCCTTGACTAGATGGACCTTTGCTGGCAAAGTAATGTCTCTGCTTTTACACTTGATCTTAGCCAAAAGGCTGAGAAGCGATGTGTCTCTGCTTTTTAATATGCTATCTAGGTTGGTCATAACTTTCCTTCCAAGGAGTAAGCGTCTTTTAATTTCATGGCTGCAGTCACCATCTACAGTGATTTTGGATCCCAAAAAAATAAAGTCTGACACTGTTTCCACTGTCTCCCCATCTATTTCCCATGAGGTAATAGGACCAAATGCCATGATCTTAGTTTTCTGAATATTAAGCTTTAAGCCAACTTTTTCACTCTCCTCTTTCCCTTTCATCAAGAGGCTTTTTAGTTCTTCTTCACTTTCTTCCATAAGGGTAGTGTCATTGACAAATAAACGTTATATTATACTTGTATACCTCAATATAATTTTTATTTGTCAATTATACCTCAGTGAAGCTAGGTGGTAGTTTCATCGCTAAGTCATGTCTGACTCTTTGCAACCCCATGGGCATAGCCCACACCAGGCTCCTCTGTCCATGGGTTTCTCCAGGCAAGAATACTGGAGTGGGTTGCCATTTCCTTCTCCAGGGGATCTTCCCAACCTAGGAATTGAACCTGGGTCTCCTGCACTACAGATGGATTCTTTACCAATTGACTTATGAGGGAAATACCAGTAAAGCTAGAGAAAGCTAAAATTAAAATCTTTCAAGGCTCAAAGATTTTTTTGACCTTAAGTTTAGCAGCAAAATCATCCATGGCAAAACCTACCTCCACCTAAATTTCAGTTCTGTACCAGGGACCCTGCCAGTCCTAAACACCTTTGCTGTCTGTGCTATTTTGTAACTTTGGGTTTAGCTACATCTTGAAATTCTCAAAAAGAACTAAATATATGCCAGCGAAGGGCAATGGCAAGAACAGGAAATACCATAACCAACACCACACAAAGTAGAGTCATTGCGAAAGTGTGGACCTAGAGATTACCAAACTAAGTGAAGTAAATCAAAGACAGGTATCATCTGTTATCCCTTATGTGTGGAATCTGAAAACTGATACAAATGAACTTATTTACAAGGCTCACAGACATAGTAAAGAAACTTATGACTCTGTGGGAAAGTGCACCCTTCCATACTTCAGTTGGTAGAGAGGAGGACTTAAACATGTGATTACCAAAGGGCAACAGGGGTGAGGAGGGATCAATCAGGAATTTGGAATTAGTAGATACACACTAATATATCTATGTAATTGATAAATGACAAGAACCTACTATATAGCACAAGGAGCCATATTCAACAACTTATCATAACTATAATGGAAAAGAATCTGAAAAAGAATATATATAACTGAATCACTTTTTGTACACTTGAAACTAGCACAACGCTGTGAATCAACTATATCTCAATAAACAAAAGGAAAGAGAGGGAAAAAAGGTTTAATTAAGGTCTATCTGTAACACGTCTACTGAAAATGTGGTGAAGAATCTATATGACTAAAAGAAAAAAAGACTATTTATGTGAATTTAGCAGTGATAATGACAATTAAGCACTAATGACAACTGGGAAAGCATTACAAACCTGAAAAAAAATGAAGATCTGGACAATGTGTTGAATGGCACTTTGTTTATCAAAGAATGGGTTATATGCCATTAACTACTCATTTGGTTTTGCAGCATGCTAGGATATACTGTGAAGAACTGAACACCAACAGTAAGTGTGAATATTCTAAGTTTCAGCTGCAGAAAAATGACATGTGCCATAGCATAAAAGATAGTAATCAGAGGGATACATGTTCTGCTGATGGTGAGAGTTACACTGACAAATTTGCAAAGATGATATCTGATGAAAACCTTAGCCCTGAACAAATTTACAAAACTAGTAGATCAGCTCTGAACCAGCACTGCTTTCTCAGAAAAACATTAACAATGGAGAGCATGAAGAGGTCTTAAGAATGTCAACAAACACCCTGACTTTCCTTACACATGCCAATGCTTCAGACAGCTGTAAGGGGAAAAAATGGCAATAAATGAAAAAAAGTCACCAATCATGACACTATGGCCTGCATATCATCTGAAAACGTTTTGCTAAGTTAAGATTGTTTTATAGTCACTATGTCATGCCCGACTCTTTTGAGACCCATGCACTGAAGCCCACCAGGCTCCTCTGTGGGATTTTCCAGGCAAGACGAGAATTCTGCCACTGAACCACCCAAGGAGCAGGAAGCCATTTCCTCCTCCAGCCAAGTAAAGAAGCCAGTCAGAAAATGACACATATCACATGATGGCATTTATATAACATATCCAGAGTAGGCCAGTCTAGAAAGACAGGAAGCAGAGTTGTGGTTTCCAGGGACTAGAGGAGATGGAATCAGGAGTGACTCCTATTGGGTATATGGTTTCATTCTGGGATAATGAAAATGTTCTGAAATTAAATACCACTAATGGTTACATGACTCCATTAATACACTAAAAACCACTGAACAATTTCAATTAGTTTTGTACGGTATACGGATTATCTCCCATTAAAGTTGTTAAGAGACAAAAACATAGAGTAATCATAAATTCTTTTTCTGACAGATTACATAGTTGTACACCAAAGGCATAAGGTAGACTGGAAAAAAATTTTTGTTTGCAGGTCTCTGTCCCAAACTTCCTGTGAAAAATAAAGTCACTGGTGCTTACTTTCCCACATTGTGACATCTATAATAAATTCCATGACCAAGGAATCTTATGGTTGTTAAAGAATCAGGTACAAATACTCTTTTAAAAGTTCTATGCTTGCTATACTAAACAAGGAATTAAGGAATTCAAGATTTCCTTGAATAGTTCAGTCTTGAAAATACAATTTACATGGTTGTTAATGTCAGGAAAATGTTGATCAAAGCATTATAAATGCTTGACACGGATTTTGAAAATGAGCTTGCATATGAAGATTTGAAGAAGGACTCAATGCACCTAATGAAAACGATAAACAACATTGCTTACCCAAAAAATGAAAACAGAAAAGAGCTTGTCAACTAAGAAATGTTGAGCTTTAACCATAACACACCAGATATACTTTTCTTCGGTGACAGGGAAATGGTGGTGTTAAATATAAGTAACTATAAGAACACAAGAAATGATGAGGATGCTATTGTGAATCTAGGTGAAAAAATCCAAAGAGGTGAATATGATGAACAAGTATCATGATATAATAGTTGGCCTTGAACAATGTGTATTTGTCAGTAAACAAGAGATATAGGCACTTCACTTAATTAACAAGCTGCCTTCTGGACAAAAACTGCTAATGAAACTGATGATCCTGGGAATCAGTATTATAATTGATGCAGGGGAAAATGACTATTTTAAGGCCATCAATTACAGCCACAATTTATCACATAAGAGTCCAGTTTGTGTTATCAGAGGTCCAACCAAGGCAAAATGTATCTCCCTCAAAGGAGTAGATTTAAGAACATTTACTTAACATAGAGGGTTTCCCAGGTGGCTCAGTGGGTAAAGAAATCTACCTGCAATGCAGAAGATATAAGAGACAGGGGTTTGATCCCTGGATCAGGAAGATTCTCTGGAGCAGGGCATGACAATCCACTTCAGTATGCTTTCCTGGAGAATCCCATGGACAGAGAAGCCTGGCGGGCTATAGCCCATAGGGCCGCAAAGAGATGGACACGACTGTAGTGACTTAGCATGCATGCACTCAACATATAAATATGGATAATTTTTTGCTTAGTTTGAACCCATACACATTTGAAGTTTAACTGAAAGGTTCTCTTTAAAACATGGTCCGTATTTATCAAAGTTCTAATTTTTTTCCATTTTTTTACCCCTTTCTAATTGGCAAGCTGTACTGTTTATTTCCATCCCATTAATAGTTTCCTTCCTGAAGGGGAGGGATAGAGATTTAGGTGTAGAGAAGGGACTTGTGGACATGGGGGGAAAAGGAGAGGGTGGGATGAATTGGGAGGTTAGCACTGACATATATACACTACTGTGTGTAGTGTAAAATAGATAGCTAACAGGAAGCTGCTGCATGGCACAGGGAGCTCATCTCGGTGGTCTGTGATGCCCTCGAGGGGTGAGATGGACAGGGGGCAGGGAGGCTAGAGACGGAGGGGATGTATGTATACACATAGCTGATTGACTTAGTTGTACTGCAGAAGCCAACACAACACTGAAAAGCAATTATACTCCAACTAAAAACAGAACAACACACACACAAAATTGTTCCCTTCCCTTCTCTAGCATGAATACATTTCAAAAGCATGGCAGAATTCTAGGAAGAGGAAATATTTAATGTGTTTTCAAGTTAATTTTTAAGTTAGTAAAGGTTGATTATTCCTATAAAAATACAATTCACCTCCACCGTATCCTGAAAACCAGTAGTAAAAATGGTGACAATTCATTTTATATACTCTTGATCTCTCTCAACTGGCTATATTCCAACCTCCAATGTTCCATGATTTAGTGGGAAACTTGAGAAAGTTACTTGAATTGGACGTATCTAAATTTCCCCCAATGTAATGGTTCTGTTAATACCTAATGTACCTTGTGCCAAGGTTATGAGAATTAAATGACACAGTGGCTATAAAAACTTGTTAATAAAGATAAAGCTCTACATATAATGACACCAAAGTTCTACTGAACCCAAGACACATTCCTCAGAACAGTAGTCTCACAAGATAACTTGACGGGAAAAAAATGGTTTCTGAAGATCTGCTTGGAAAATCGTGTCTAAGATACCTTTCCTTTAGAGATTCCAACTCGAATGTGTGGAGTGAGTGTGTGTGTGTGTGTGTGTTAGTTGCTCAGTTATGTCTGACTCTTTGTGACCCCATGAACTGTAGCCCACCAGGCTCCTCTGTCCATGGGATGCTCCATGCAAGAATACCGGAGAAGGTAGCCATTCCCTTCTCCAGGGGATCTTTCCAATCCAGGGATTGAACCCAGGTCTCCTGCATTGAAGGCAGACTCTTTACCATCTGAGCTATCAGGGAAGCCCTTCCAATTATACATAAAAGTATAAAAATCTTGGGGGTTCGAAGGTATAAGAGTCTTGTGATCAGAGTTTGGTACTGGGCTCAAACACATCAGTGCAATTCTGAGCTCTCCCATTTACTGACTGAATTTTGAGAAGGTTATTTAACCTCTCTGAGCCTCAATTTTCACACCTACAAAAGTGGATACATGTATAAGCAAGGCTTAGTCCTTCGATGTGCACCTAAAACTAACACAGGAGATAGTTAATTGGCTATACACTCCAATACAAAATCAAAAGGTTTTAAAAATGGAAATGAAATTCCTCCCTTATAAAATTGTGGAGAAAATTCAAAGAAGTGATATATATGAAGCCCTTAACAGATTGCCTAGCACCTGGCATTGGCTATCTGACTGATGGCAGCCATAATTCACTTTACCTTATTCTTACAAAATTTTGCCTAACAGCTTTTTCCATAGGTTATGGCCACAGACTTTTGTTTTTTCTTGTTCTATAGGAATGTAGATACTTTGGCGCATCTTTGGGAAGGCCGAGTCATAGGAAACTAAGATAACACATTCTCCATTTTTCCTTTCTTCACTTTGTAATTTTTTTTAATTGGAAGATAATTGCTTTACCAGCTTATGTTGGTTTTTGTCATACAACAGTATGAATCAACCATAATTATACGTATATATCCCCTTTATAAATTTTTCCCATCATTGATCATAAGCCAACTGTGAAACCTCTCAGAGATTGCTCCTTTGTCTCAGAGAATGAGAGGGTTCTTCCTGGAATAAACATTTCCTACACCCAAGGCAGTATGTGATTAAGTGCAGACAAGTGTTATTCTCGTAACAGCACTACAAGAGTTTAGAGGTGGGAATGATGCCAGGAAGATAAACATCCCAGGTGTCCTGGGGCATGGGAGACTTGGGAGAGTCTTGAGGTGGAGTAGGGCTTGAGAATTTGAGAAAGATGTGTGGCTAAGACTAGGAAATTAAATTTTAGGACTGTATGTAAGGTGTTTCAATACATATATTTTGCCTCATAACACTAGAAAACTTAAAGTTTAAAATGTTTTCCATATGTAAGTTATTTGACTTGGTTGACTGTCCATAATATTTGTTTCCCTTCCCTTAAATCAGCAGGAGTGAGTTCCCTTGTCATCTCTGTGTGGGTTCCCCTCCCCAGAAAAGCACTGGGAACACCCACCCAATGGACCTATTCCTGCAATAGGCTTCTCTCCTAAGCCCATCTGCTTTGCCATCTTCAGCAACTGGGGAGGGGGAGGAAGGAGGTGGAAGTCTCATAATTTAGAATCCCATGAGTACACAGTCCATGTTCTATTTTTTTTTTTTCCTTTTCCAGAATTGTAGGATAAGAAAGTAAAAAATCATTTCCAGGCAAACGCCAATTCATGATCGATTTTTAGTAGCTACTCAAAGCTTTGTGTTGAGAAGGACACCAAGGCTGCACCTGAGCCCACAGGAAGAATTCTGTTGTCAATTCAGGGCTGAGAATACAGGAGTCGTGATGGTCAAGAATGCCACAAGGCTGTCACTCACACAGGAACAAGCAAGCCCCCATTTTCCTTCCCTCTGAGCAGTACCGTGGATGCCCAGAATCAAGGACCTAGATAGCCTGAGATTCCTCCTGAGCTTAACCTTGAGTCTGGCACAAGATCCAGCTCAATATATGCATATAAATGGATTGAGTGAAACCAACAAAAAGTCAACTCATGATAGTCAAGAGCAGGAACAGAAAACTCCTCCTAGTGGAAAAGTTTTCTGTACTTGATTTTTAAGTAGAGGAATCTTTAGGTTCTCGAATTTATGAGAATCTACCATTTTATTCTTGTTGAGAGATGGAAAGGGGGATGAAAGGTATGTGGGAAAATAAGAAGGTACCCAGAAAAGGGATACAGAACTAAAGAAAAGAAGCATGGTAATTCTTTCCTGCGTCACACTGCCAAGGCATGATGTAGTTCTCATGATGCTGAGAAATATAAAAGATCAAATAACAAAGGCCTAGACTAAAAAGTGGTGTGCATATCTAGAAATGCATGTTATGGCTTAGGAATTGTTAATTTAACCCATAAACCTGCTGTTGTTTTAATCTAAAATCATAAATCCTTAGAGATGTTTTGGCATTGCCATTTGTTTTAAAATTTAGAAGACACAAAGGCTTTTATAAAAATGATATATGCCAATTGTAAAAGACCATGCAGATGGCTTAGGATGGGGTAGTGGAACAACCAAATGGAACAGCAACTTATTTGAAATGGAAATTCACTTACCGGATATTGTCTCTAGTATAAGAAACATCCATGTCTTCCAAAGTTATGAATATTTGGACATCCTATAAACATCCATCTCATGCTTATTGTTTTCAGATTTCTGTGAAATCTGTTTTTGAGAAGTTAGTTTTCTTCCTAGTATAGTTATGACATAACAATCAATTCAATAACATAGCACTGAATTTTAAAATAAAGTTAATGTGTTTGGATATTCAAAGCATCAACCTGATTCTTTTTCTTATCCTGAACACTCGCCTTTCAGATGAGATTTATTCTTCCAGTGCCAAGTATGGATTTTAAAATCAAAGTAATTGAAGCCATTCCATGAAGAAAAATACTTCAGGGACCCTTATAACATTTTTGTAAATGCATTCTGAAATATGAAGCCCAAGCTCGGTATAATCTTGAATGTGAATGCCTCCAATGAACTTGCACGGATTTCTGCAGGATTAGAATGGCCATTGGCCAGTCTCCTTTCACAGAGGGAGTAGTTCAAGAAAAAATGGCTCAAGGAAGTTAAGAAATAGTCAAGTTAAGAAATAGTCAAGAAATAATCAGAGCCAAACTTCCCTCGTAGTCCAGACCTTTGACTCTACAGTGTACTGGTAATAATTTACCAACAAGGAATCCTCTCAATATTTCTAGCCAACTATTAAAAGGAGGTTTATATGAGCTGTTACTAATTGTTTTTGCTAATGATAACCAACTGCAACATAATATAAACTCTATGACAGCAAAAACATGTATCTGCTTGCTCACTGGTATCTCCAGCCACAAAATAGTGCCTGGCATATAGCAGGTACTCAGTAAACTGAGGATGTTTTAGTACTAAGCACTTGCTATGTGTTAGACACTTCACATGTATTTCCTCCTACATTTAATCCTGAAAAAACATTTATGGGCTCAACTGTGCCCTCAAAATTCATATGTTAATATTCTAACCTCAAGCATTACTCTGTGTGGAGATGGGGCCTTTCAGGAGATAATTGTGGTTAAATGAAATTATACGGGTGGGGCCCTAATCTAACAGGACTGGTATCCTTCCAGGGAGACGAGAGGCAATATGGAGGCACACACAGGAAAACGTCATCAGCAAGAAGGAAGTCTACAACCCAAGGAAACAGGTCTCAGGAAAAATAAGTCCTGCCAGTACCTTGATCTTGGATTTCTAGCCTCTAGAATCACTAGAAAATAAATTATTTTGTTTAAACCACCCAGTCTGCCATATTCACTTATGGTGGCCCTGATACATACTCCCTCAGATCAATAAGAGTCATGCCACTTTTTAGATATAAGGAATCTGAGAGATTAAGTAGTTTCACAAATATTATCCTTGTTGGTCTCAGGTTTTCTAGAATGTTGGTAGTTAAGACAATGGGTGTCAAAAGCAAAGAAAGGTAGATAGATTTGTCAATAGATTGCAATGTACAGTAAACTCTTGTAAGTCTTACTGAATAAGTACAAAAAAAGGGGGAAGACTGTTTCTGTTAAGAATAAAATAGTTGTTCTAACATATGATCCAGCAATCCACCCCTGGGCACAAATCCAGAGAAAAACATGTCTCAAAAGGAAACAGCCACCCCATGTTCACTGCAGCACCGTTTACAATAGCAAAGATATGGAAGCAAAGTAAATGTCCATCGACAGATGAATGGATAAAAAGATGTGGTATATCTATACAGTGGAATATTACTCAGCCATTAAGAAGAATGAAATAATATCTTTTGCAGCAACATAAATGGACCTAGAAATTATCATAATAAAGGAAATAAGTCAGACAAAGAAAAATATATGATATCCCTTATATGCAGAATCTAAAAAAAATACAACATGAACTAATTTACAAAACAGAAACAGATTCACTGACTTACAGAATATACTTATGGTTACCGGGGGGAGGGATAGATCGGACATTTGGGATTGACACGTACATAGTGCTGTATTTAAAATAGATAACCAACAAGGACATATTGTATAGCACAGGGAAATCTGGTAGATACTCTGAAATAACCTAAATGGGGGAAAAAATTGGAAAACAAAAAGAAACATGTATGTGTGTGTGTGTGTACATGTATATATATGTATATATACATGCAGTTGCTCAGTCATGTCTGACTCTTTGCAACCCCATGGTCTATATAGCCCACCAGGCTCCTCTGTCCATGGGGATTCTCCAGGCAATAATACAGAAGTGAGTTACCATCCCCTCCTCCAGGGGATTTTCCCAACTCAGGGATCAAACCCAGGTTATTACAGGCAGATTCTTTACTATCTGAGCCACCAGAGAAATCCATACACACACACACACACACACACACACACACACAGATGTGTATATATATGCCTATATATGAATCACTTAGCTGTACACCTGAAATTAATGTTGTTAATCAACTATACTCCAATATAAAATTTTTTAAAGAAGGCAATTTTAAAAAAAGAATAAAGTAGCTCTTGGTTTCCCAATTTTACTATTGTTGCCAAATTTTAGGTTCAACATTACCATGACTTCTTTTCCAAAACGGCAATGCTCGGTTTGGGAATAGCACTCTCTGCGTGGCCTCTGACTGGTGACAAGATTAACTTGGACAACCCAGAAGGGTCCTACATAATCAGCACCACTCAGAGAACAGCAGACTGTTTTCTGGGTCTCCCCTTTGGATCAGCAATCATGAAAGAACACTATTCTCCACCTGAATCTACCAAAACTAAAGCAAACTACTTCAGGTGAAGTAAGGTACTTTGCTCCTTGAAGTTCCCTAGTACAAAACATTGGAAATTCTTTTATACCCTGAAAATTCTTATTTACCCTGAAAAACCTTACATATTCATGTAAGTCAAGTTAACTGGAAACAAAGCATCCATTGCAAGATTTCTGAATAATGGCTTACTAAAAAAAAAAAAAAAAAAAAAAACACTCTAGTTTTAGGCACTGAACAAAACGAAAACTCTTCCACCTTCATTCATTCAGATGAATCAGCATATTCAGAGGAATCTCCCATGTTCGGGAGGGAGATGTACAACGTGGACAAACCCAGAAATAAACCCAGAGGCAAACAACAGCCATGTTACCCGAGCACAATTCACTTCAGTCAACAAACTGATGCTTCCTATTAGTGATGGTCCAGGAAACAAACAAAAATGTAGGCTACAAAGTGACTGTAATCTTTCTTGGAAAAAGAGAAAGGTGATTTCTCAGGAAGTATTTTTGAAGCTCCCCAAGGCTAGGAAGCCAGCATACTGCACCCACAAATTGGCTCCATTGTAACTCTGCTATAAGGCAACACCAAAACCATCATACACCCCAACTGAACAGTCTGAGCAGCTTGGGAATGGGGAAAGCTGAAGGAGGAACCAAAGATTAGAGAAACCAGTCCTGCACTCTCCATGTTCCTCAGGTCCAATATTCTGCACAATAACCGTGTGGTATTTAGGAGAAAGCAGACCTCTCACATTACTATAGGCTTAAGATTTTTACACATGCAAAGCAGAGGGCACAGCTTAATACCACCTTGCAGAACAACTCACAAACAGCCTTTTCAATGGCGCTCCCAGCCTCTCTCTTCAAGAAAAAGCTTCTGTCTCCCCAAGACCTAATATTATGAGTCAATAATACATTTTGGCTAACTACCTGTTTATGGAAATGCAAGAACACTATCCTCATAGCCGAAGAATTATACACCAACTCCCTCTAATAGCAGTGCGATTCTTTATTTTCATCTGAAATCAGGAAATAAATATCTTTCCAGTTTAACATTATCCCAGATCCTGTATCACAAAGCAATGTAATTGGCATTCTGGCTTCAGCAATATAGTACTCAGGGAAAGAAGACATCCATCTTTTCAGTGTACTTTTGTAGCCCATTTGAAAGTGGAGAACTGAGCTGAAGAGGCACTTAAGGAGAAATCTGAGAAGGAATGGAACTTATTGCCATGATTATGCTGTCTTTCCAAGCTGCAGACTTGCCAAATGGAATCTTCAAAGGAGAAGTGAGGCCCCCAACGGACACACACATTGTAATCTATATCTCTCAGGATACTAAGGCATATTGGTACCGTGTAGAGGTATATAGTCCTGAATTCATACTGGCTTATTTTCCCTGATAAAATTTAAGCTAACCTAACAAAGAACTTAAAATATTAGGCTTGTATTAAATTTCATTAACAAATGTATTTTTTAAAAAGAAACCACCAAAATGTTACAGGAGTCCTGTCCATCCCTCCCCTCTTTAAGCTAGCTATTCCGCTAGAAACCATAGCAATTTTTTGTTAATGGTGGGTGGTAGAGTGGATGGCTTAAGAACATGGGCTCTGGGACTTCCCTGGTGGTCCAGTGGTTAAGACTTTGTCTTCTAGTGCAAGGGGTATGGGTTCGATCCCTGGTCAAGGAGTCAAGATCCCACTTGCCTCATGCCAAAAAACCAAAACATGAACAACAGAAGCAATATTGTAACAAATTCAATAAAGACTTTAAACCACTTTAAACTTTGAATTCAAAAATGTTTTAAATAATAAATAAAACAAAGACCATGAGCTCAGGAGTTATAATGTGTAGGTTCAAATCTGCCCAATAAAACTTTATGGAATAACAGAAGTGTACTATATCTGTGTTATCAAAGATGGTGGCCACCAGCCCCATGTTGGTATCAGGCATCTGAAATGTGGTGCAGGCATCTGAAAAGCTGATTTTTAAATATTTAATTCTAACTAAATTAATACAGGTTCAGGTGTCTAGTGGCTACTATACTGAACAGCATTATCCTATACCCTTTACTCACTGGTTTCTGGTTGTGCAACTTTTATGTCTGTTAGTTTCCTCACCCTTAAAAATGATACCTCACAGAACTGTTAAGGGGATAGAACAAGTTAAACCAAGAAAAGGTCTTGGTTCAGTACCAGAGACTTGGGATATTCTACTGCAGTATCTTTTCACTTCTCCATCTCCTATGTTCACACAACTGTCACCTTTGTCAGACTCTTATTGTGATCACAGTTTAAAAAACAAAAAAAACCTCTTAACATCTTACTCCTCCTAGTGAGCTAAATCCCCAAAACTCCCAAGAAAATAAATCAATCTGTCTAAAATACAACTCTTTGCAGATTATTCTTCTGTTATCAAAATTTCATATAGATTCCTATGACCTTCAACAGAATATACAACCTGGCTTTTAAGGATCTTTATGATCTGACCCCAAACTGAGGTTTCACACCGCCTGCCACTGCTCCTTAGACACAACCTACAGAGTTGATCAGATGTCCCGTCTCAGACTGAAACTGAGCAAGATGTTATGGTCCTTCCCTCCCTTCTCCAACCATGTCCTCCACCTGCCTTTTGTCTGTAGACAAACTTTACTTGAAGAATAAATTTTCTCAGAGATGTGAGAAAACACCAAAGCAAAGGAAGACGGTCAAACAGGACAAAACAGTAACACTTTAGCCATCACGCAAACCAAGGACCTTTAGTTCCTCATCCAGGGGCACAGGTAATATCCTGAGCCATATCCTTTAAGCTGTCTTATAATTTCTGAAGCCCCCACCAGGTAGAGAAGTTAACTACATGATAAGCAGACTGTAGCCATGACACAAACTGCCACAACTCCAAGAACTGGCCTCAAAGAAACAGGAACAAACTGACCCCAGAACTGAAGGTTAACTGTACTTCAAATAATCAAGATGACTGATCAGACCACCGATGACCAATGTTAAGATGACTGTCAGAGCTGGCTGTGCTTTTTCTACATATAGCCCCCGTCCTCCACCTATGATAGCTCTTGCTCATTCATTATCAGTTGGGGGAGTTAACCCTGGACAGGAGTCCACCCTCCCTGTCCCCACCCCCTCAAACCCCCACTCCCAGTTGCCAGTCACAGAAATAAAACAAACTTTCCTTTCCATCAACCTTGCCTCTTTATTGGCTTTAGAGCAGAAAACAGCTTAATTGCAGTTTCTAAACACAATCATGGACCTTTTTACCCAACACCCTGTTGACAATATGCCCATATAAAACACTGGTTTTCTTCTCCATTATTTCGTCATAGTCATCCTTTGAGCTCTAGCCCAAAACATATCATTCAAGAAGCCAAAACCTGTGAGTTCCTTATGAGAAAAATGAGACATGAAACTACCACGTGTACTTTATCAGTACTTCATTTCTCATGTTTACTTTTCTCTGTTTTGGTCTCTCCATTTTTCTTAATACTGAACAGTATTCTTTATCAAGTTGTAACACGATTTCAAGAACAGAAGTAAAAAACATTATTGATAAACTTCAGGGTGTGAAAATATCACTTTTAAGGATGGCTAGTGAGGCTGTTTTAAACACAAGTATTTTTTTAAAGCTTAAGCTTCTAGTGTCATCAATTTTGTTTCATGTCAGAATTACACTCAAGGCCATGAAGCTTTTTTATTTTGCAGGGGTGGTTTACTGTAGCCTGAATTCCACCATCCAGGTGCCATGCTTCTTGAACTTGAGTGGGCTTCAGAACCCCCTGGAGAGCAAGTTACACAGCCCACTGGCCCCAACCCAGCCTGTGAGCCAGGGGTCTGGGGTAGGGCCTGGTGTCTGTACCTTTCTTGATAGCTCTCCAATAACACAAGCCCTGCAAAGATAAGGAGTTATGCCTCTGTGTCCCCCTAACAGTGCCAACCATAGTATGTGTATCAGTTATGAGGCTCATCACATACACGATCAAGAAATACGGTTAAGCATAAACACAGATGCTATTCAACTAGAAATCACTGTCATTTAAATCACTAAAGGTATTTGAAATGCCTGCCTCAAAATAACTTCCCATTTTGAACAAACAACTGCAGAAAGAAAATTGGGACAATATTTATCCATGATTAAACCAATGTATGAGGCTTCCCAAGTGGCACAGTGGTGAAGAATCTGCCTGCCAATTCAGGAGACACAAGAGACGCAGGTTCAATCCCTGGGTCAGGAAGATCCCCTGGAGTAGGAAATGGTAATCCACTCTAGTATTCTTGCCTGGAAAATATCAAGGACAGAAAAACCTTGCAGGCTTACAGTTCATGGGGTGCCAAAGTGTCAGACATGACTGAGCACACACACATAAACCAATATATGCTTTTTTTTTTTTTTGTAGGTACAATGATAGGTGTTTATTGTAATTAGCATCATCCCAATGGTACAAACTTTTTTTTTTTTTTTTGGTGTTTTCTTTTTTTTTTTTTTTATTAGTTGGAGGCTAATTACTTTACATCAAGTCCTTGGTAATTCCCTGCTGTCCTTCTGAATCCTCCTAGAGAAACATCCAAAGGATGATTTCAACTTGTCCTTCTGTTGCTTTCAGCATTTTTTTTTTTTTTTTTTTTTTTTTTTTACAGACTAACCTGCCTTTTCATCTGTCCCTGAACTATACCTTCCCTTCCGCTCCTGACTTTCCTAAGCCTAACTTCCCTACCCTGGACTCCCCCACTATCCTCATAGTCATCCCCACCACTAGAGAACTTTCTCAAACTTTTTGAGTCATCTCATGAAGATCCATCTTCAAAGCCTCTGTAAAACCCCATCCCTGTCTATTTTCTCCCTGTTCCATGAGCAAACCCTGTCACACTTCCCTTAGGTAACATATAGTTGAAAAAAGGCACACATGAACATAATCAGAGAGAAAATGTCTTGAAAGCTCTCTAGAGTTAGAGCTTTACTCTTGTTTTCTGGCACAGAAGAAAGATCTTTGATCTCCAGGAAAGTGCTCTACAAAATAACACTCCAGAAAGCTTTCTGCAATTTGTCTTCTCTTTACAGTCAATCCTAAAAGAAATCAACCCTGAATATTCACTGGAAGGACTGATTCTGAAGCTGAAGCACCAGTACTTTGGCCACCTGATACAAAGAGCTGACTCACTGGAAAAGACTCTGATGCTGGGAAAGATTGAAGGCAGAAGGAGAAGCGGGTGACATAGGATGAGATGGTTAGATAGCATCACTGACTCAATGGACAAGAATCTGAGAAAACTCCTAGAGACAGTGAAGAACAGGGAAGCCTGGCGTGCGGCATTTCATGGCATTGTAAAGAGTTGGACACGACTTAGCAACTGAACAATAACACCGCTCTTTTAATGCTCCAGTGTTGTGGTTCTCAAACTCTGGTGTGCATTAGAACCATCAGGAGTACTTGGTGAAAGGCTGATTCCTGGGTTTGCTGCTAAGGGATCAAAGTCCATGTGTCTGAGGCTAACCCAGGAACCTGCATTTTAATAAATACCCAATTCCTTCTCTTACAAGGTCAAGATCACACCGACCCACACTGCAGATGCCTCCACTTTCCTCTATGTCAGTCTTCTGTCCCCTCCCTGTATACCAAGAGAACCAGAAAAACTCGCCACAAAAAAAGATTTATATATCCTGGAAAAAACAAACTCTTCCCAATGAGGGTAATTTGATGGACAATTTGGGGCAGAACAAGATCATCAGGCAAAAAGGATAAAGATTAAAAGGCTTTCAGTAACCAGAGGTCAAACAGCAAATCACAAGTCCCAAGAAATGACCTGGGCAATTCAGTGCAGGCAGAAGGGCAAACATTTTTTAACTGCTGTTACAAAATCTTAGCACATGTAGGGGGCATCCCAGGTGGCTCAGTAATAAAGAAACCACCTGCCAACATGGGTTCGATCCCTGCATCAGAAGATCCCCTGGAGGAGGAAACGGCAACCCACTCCAGTATTCTTGCCTGGGAAATCCCATGGAGACAGGAGCCTGGAGGTCTACAGTCCATGGGGGTTGCAAAGAGTCAGACATGACTGAGCAACTAAACAATGGGGGTATATCAAAGGGGCATAGAAATCAACTGCAAGAGCTTCCAATGGTCAAAGCCCTAACAATCTGAGTAACAAAATAAATACTGGATTATAACCCCAAGTATAAAATAAATACCTAGGAGTCCATAGTGATATCAATGTTTGATTGATTGATTGAATAAATAAATAGGGGAGAAGAGAATACTCATGTGCAGAAGAAGTTCAAATGATTTGTGGAAATATTCCAACCTAAAGGAAGAAGAGCCTAACTTCCCATTCCTTAAGTGCAGGCCACCGATGGAGACTTCCTCCCAAAGGAACTGGGCAAGAGGTGGGGGGATTAACTCGACAGTGAAATTACCTGACAAACACAACCTCAAGCAGGTAGATGTACACACCCTTGGTCTGGTGTGATGAGAACTGGACTTTACCTCTCTGCTATACCTTCCAAGACCCACAAGACCAGTCTAACCATAACAAAAATATCAGGCAAATCTCAGTTGTGGAGTGTCCTACAAAATTCCTGACCAGTACTTCCCAAAACATCGAAGAAAGTCCAGGAAACTGTCACAGCCAAGAGGAGCCTACAGAGATATGACAACTGAGTGTAGGTGGGATCCTGGGACAACAAAAAAACATTAGATGAAAACTGAGGAAATACAAACAAAAAAAAAGAATTTAGTTAAGTAATTTAAATTTAGTAATTTAATTTGCTTGATTGTGACACCATATTAATTTAAGAGGTTAAAACTTGTATGGGGTGGGGGTGGGGGGCTTCCCTGGTGGTCCAGTGGTTAAGACTTTGCCTTCCAATGCAGGGCTTGCAGATTTGATCCCCAGTTGGGGAGTTTTGATCCCAAACAACTCATAAGCAAAAAAATGAAATATAAAAGAGAAGCAATATTGTAACAATTCAATAAAGACTGTAAAAATGGTCCACATCCAAAAAAAAATATTAAAAAAAAAAACCAAAATCTGGTTTAGGGTATATGGGAAGTATTTCTACTTCCTGTATGGTTTATCTGTAAATCTAAAACTATGCTAAAATTAAGTTTATCTTAAAAAAATAATTAAGGACAAAAAGATAGCACCTACTTTTCCAAATTTAAACTCGCAGCAGGATCTAATTTGGGAGAGATTTCCTTTCCCTGCATGTTTTACACACTGCAATTCTGTCTGAAGAGTGCAAAAGACAGATTTTTAAATTAGCCTCACATAAATAATTCAGTTTGTGATTAGTGCCAAAATAGAATAGATTAAAGCTGGTGTAGATTACCAAGTTACTCTGAGAAAAATTCTGAATAAGAAAAACTGCACTTGGGATAAAGGAAACACTGCTTGATCAAATCCTAGAAGATGTAACTCAGGTATCAACACCATAACTGACCATGTTTACTTGGCTTGGCTTTTGTACAAACACAAATAGTGGTAGTACCACCCCTTGTTTGAAAACTGATCCTCCTGCTCAGAGAGGAAAATTCTGCAGGAAAGAAAACATCCAGCTTCAAACCTCCACAGCCTACTGTCTTCTTGGTGCTCACTTGTCTATAGATTTCTCACAGATCTCTGGCCAGGGGTGGATAACACTATACTAAGAAGATCTATGTTGTTGTTGTTTAGTTGCTAAGTCATGTCCAGCTCTTTTGCAACCCCATGGACTGTAGCCCACCAGGCTCCTTTGTCCATGGGATTTCCCAGGCAAGAATACTGGAGAGGGTTGCCATTCCCTCCTCCAGGGGATCTTCCCTACCCACGGATCAAACCTCCATTTCCTGCACTGCAGGTGAGATTTTTTACCACTGAGCCACCAGGAAATCTGTGACCCAGCCTGTCTCCTCCAACCACACTGAATTTCCCTCTGTTGCAGAATTAGGCTAAATTCTCATAACACACTCTTTTGATCTTTGCTATCACTTAATAAAATCATAACAAAATATTTGTGTACTTCCTCATTGAATGTTCACCTGCCATATTAAACTGAGAGCCTTGTGAAGACCACTTCTATTTTGTTCACTGCTATATGCCTAGGATTCTATGTATCCAAGTCCTGGTAAATAGTAAGAACTCAATAAATATTTGTGGAATGAACGAAGGGATGTATCAATCACAGTTTAACAAAGTTTAGCTCAAGTCTGCAGATGACCCCAAATAACTTCAAAGCCATGCACAGTTCATTTATAGATCTGCCTTGAGAAACATCACAATCTTGCCTTTGGCTCATTAGCTTTATTTGTGCTAAGTCAGTGTTATAGGCTCAAACAACTCAGTCACGGAAGATAGGAGTGATTAGCATTATGTTCATGTTCAAAGTGTCAGAGAAAAAATATGGAAAGCAGAAATCTGTCTATGAGCTTCCAACTGTATGATTGATTTCTGTTTAACAACTTTACTTGTTCAGAGGCTAATTTCTCCTGGGTCCAGGCTCACTTTTTTCAGACTATGTTGCTGTAAGTTTAAGCTAATTCACATAGCTGTTTAAACTAGGATTTTACATTTTAAATATCTACCCTCTCAAGTAACACTCCATCAAGACTAGAATATTTGGAATTTGTAGAAAACTTAGATTCAGCACGTTGTCATGGAAAGAGTACACAACCTTATCTCGAAAGGCCTTATTCTACTCTTGATTCATCCCCTAGCCATTCATCACCAAATGTTCACTGTATAACTTTTTTAAAGGAATATATTAATTTGGTTGCACCAGATCTTAGTTGCCAACAGGTGGGATCCAATTCCTTCACCAGGGATAAAATCTGGGCCCCGTGCATTGGGAGCACAGTCTTATCCACTGGACCAGCAGGGACATCCCCACTGAATACCTTTAAGAGACACAGTGCAGTTAGAGCCAAAATCACTGAAGCAATCTCAACCTCACCTCTAAATTTAGATGGAAAGATTAGATCAAGTGTAGAATGAAGACTTGCTTGGCGGTCCCATGGTTAAGGCTTAGTACTTCTATTGCAGGGAACTCAGGCTTGATCCACGGTCGGGGAACTAAGGTATCTCATGTATAGAAACACAGTCAAAAAAAAAAAAAAAATGTAGAGTAAGCTTATGCAACCACCATTCTGCCCACTGGAAATTCCATGAAATAGCCTAAAAGTTTCTAGAAAATGAAATAAACCTGCCTCATTGTTTGTTGTTTGGGTACTATTTGACAGATGAAAAATTCTGCATTTCAAGTGTTGGTGGGCCAGAAACACTAGGACTTCTTAAGTATAGAAAGCATATTGGAACAAATCTAAGGAGATACAAAGCCAGGGGTGGCCGGAGTGGAGAACAGACAACAACATGTTGTGAAGACAACTGACAAGGAAATATATGTGGTTCAGAAGTCTAAATCCAAAGGTAATTAATATACAGGACATGGGTGAGAAACAAATCAGAGGGGTAAACAGATACTGTCATATTTTACTCTGCATACTTAGATAGTTCTTAACTTGATTACACGGAGAATATATTTGAGTTATTTTTGCCTGTAAACAACACTGAAAGGAACATATTAATAGAATTGAAGGATGACTCATTCTCAACTCTTTCTTTTCTACTAAAGGTAGAGTCATGAGAAAAGCAGAAGTGAATTTCCCGGCACTCTTCAATTCATCACCTAGAAAAGAGGCAACAGATGCAGAGACAGGATGCAGGAAGGTTATACATTGCCACATTTTATAATCAGAATGAGAGACTCCATGTCTCAGATTCAACACATATCTCTGTTGTTGCTTCTTTACAGTGAAAGAGCCCCTCTATAATCTGGGAAGACTGTGCAGACTTGTCTCTCTTGTTCTGAGTTTAATTAAGGGAAGACTCTCGAGAGTCCCTTGGACAGCAAGGAGATCAAACTGGTCCATCCTAAAGGAAATCAACCCTGAATATTCATTGGAAGGACTGATGGTGAAGCTGAAGCTCCAACACTTTGGCCACCTGATGCAACAGAGCCAAATCACTGGAAAAGACCCTGATGCTGGGAAAGATTGAAGGCTTCAAGAGAAGGGGCAACAGAGGATGAGATGGTTGGATGGAATCATTGACTCAATGGACATGAGTCTGAGCAAACTCCAGGAGATAGTGAAGGACAGGGAAGCCTGGTGTGCTGCAGTCCCTAGGGTCACACAGAGTTAGACACAACTTAACAACTGAACTGCAACAACAGGGGTCATGGGACTTTTCCCTAGGAGAGAGCTGGTATGAGGCAAAGCAGCAAAACATTTCTTGTCTTCCTCCACTTGAGAACATGGCTTTCCAGAGGCTGGCTACTTGGGCAAGCCTCATTTCAATTAACCTCTCTGATTATAGATCATTCTACTCTGTGACTCCCACATAGCCTAACAGAGGCACACCAGAGCAAGAAAGCTCATATGCATAGGGTTAGAAATATGAAAACCACAGAGAGGTCAGGTGGCAGGGTAACGACCGCACAGTATGGATTTATTCACTGAATAACAAAAGGTCACTTTTCCTAATCGAAGTGCCCCAGAGCGTCCCATCCACTATTGAGCCGTTTCAAATTCATCCCCTGGAATAAACCAGAACAAGGCTGAATGTCAACTGCCACCTGAATGTCTTTAGTCTTTTGTTAAAGGGTAAGAAAATCAAGAGTTAAGGCTGGGGACATTGGAACCTTGTCCCTTTTACTGAATACCTTCCTCATCATGGCTGTGGCTGTATTTCAACAATGTGGTGAGTCTCCTGGGAAATCAAAAGTAAAATACAGGGTTTCAAATATAAAATATGTCTCCATGCTAGAGTGAGCGACCAGGGAGGCAGGCAGGAAATGATGTTGAGACATTTGTGTCTCAAAGGCAGGATGGTGAAAGCTGAAAATCAAGGAAGGTAAAGAAAAGGGCTGGAAAGGGGCAGAGAAAAAGGAGCTTATTGCAACTTCATCAGCTTGCTGTTGGGGAAGGGGAGATGCAAAGTCCCCCCAAAAAGGCCCTCTTTAATGACGTTGCACACTCAGAGCAGCAGAGGCAATTAACAAAAAGATGAGGTCTCTGACTTGTCCCTCCTAAGACAATCCTTTTACCAGTAAGACTTAGAATCTATTTTATCCTACATTAAATTGACCATATTAATGTGCTTCTCCATAGAAACATCTCCTCTGTGCTCACTTTCTCCAAATAAACCCATAATTCTAAGCCCAGGGATCCTGTTTGCCAAAAAGCAACTACCAAAGACCTTGGCTCACAATATGCATATGTATATTGCATACACATAGTTGCATATATATGTCTATACAACAAAATTATGATTATTGGTCCCCTGTTCTTTTCCTCTTAGTACACGCATCCTTCCTGGGCAAAAGTAAGGGGAAAGCACTACAGAGCAATCTTCTGAGATTGCCCTGAACCACACTAACCTCCCCAAAGCACCAGAAGAAACCTTTTCTCATTCTGCATTTCCTTAATAGCAATAACAGTCAATAAGTAGAAGAGGAAGAAACAGACAGTTTCACGACTTATTACCTATGCTGGCTCTAGTAGAGTCAGCAGGTCGAGGAAGAAATTAGTCGTATCAAGCTGTTTAAACACACAATGTTTTTGTTTATAACTCCAACGACTTTCTGCAAGAGGAATTCATGGTTTACATCATGAATGAGCAAGAGGAATTCATGGTTTACATCATGAATGAGCTTACGTCAGCCCTCCATAACAGCAAATGTGGAACCTGCAAATACTAAAAGCCAACCCAAAGATGCCATCGTATAAGGGACATGAGCATCCTCAGAATTTGGTACCCACTGGGGTCTTGGAACCAATTCCTTGTGGATACGAAGGGAAAACTGCACTTATTCCACCCCAGATGATTCCCACAAGGTGGAGGCAATTCAACCATGCTTAGCTCCTCCTGTCATTTTGATTTCTTCTATTGGTCATCATTTTTTTTAATAGAAGGATAATGACAATACTGTGTTGGTTTCTGCCACACATCAAAACATGGATCAGCCCTAGGTACACATGTGCCCCGTCCCTGCTGAGCCTCCCCGCCACCCACTCCACCGCTCTAGGTCATAGCTTTTCTTATTGTAACATCATCGTCATAAGCTGGGGTTCCTGCTTGACAGGGCAGCCAGCAGTGAAACACTGTCCCAGCGCACCCGCGACAAAAACCTCTGACTCTGCTTTGTCGCATTCTTGCTATGCCCTTGTCCCTCTCACACTCCACCCTTGTGGTTGGTTCTGTGGTTCCGAGTATGATCTGTCCTCGCCTCGTCCCCAGTTCTCTGCTCAGCGTGGCTGGTCCACACAGTGCCTCTTGAATTTACTAATTCATGTTCATTTTTATTTCTACCATGTCACTTTGATTCTTTCCCTGCCAGGCACACACAATTCCCTCTCTAAGCAACATTTTCCATTAAGTCATAATAATATGTATTAAAATTACTGTACCTTCAGAATAACTAAAGTTTATTAAGCACTTCCTTTGTGTCTGGTTCAATGCTAAATGGTTTATATTCCTTCCTGATGCTATTTAACCTTAATAGTCAAATAAGAAGAGCCTCATTATTGTCGCCATTTGACGCAAGAAAAAACTGAAGTTCAGAGCAATCAGTTTCCTGCCATTTGTCTGACTCCAAGAGCAGAAATATTAGCCAACACTGCACAGTCCGTAGCAACCATAGGCTGAGAATTTTGTTGTTTTTTTGTTTGTTTGTTTGTTTCAACAAAAGCATTTCATCACTGCATATTTGAGTTCCCCCCAAATTCTTATATTGAAACTCTAATCCTCAGTGACACTGTATTTAGAAATGGACCCTAGAAGGTAACTCAGTCATGAGGGTGGGGCTCTCATGATGGGATTAGTGCCCCTTTAAGAAGAGACCAGAGACTGAATCCTTCCTCTGTCTGCTCCTCCAGTGAAGGCACAGCTAAAGGTGGCCGTCTTCCAACTAGGAAGAAGGTTCTCACCAGGAATCTAATAATCAGCACCTTGACCTTCACGTTCTCAACCTCCAAAACTTGAAAATAAATGTCTGCTGGTTAAGCACCCAGTTTATGGTATTTTGTTAAAGTAGTAAGAACTAAGGCACTAGATGTAGAAGGTGATTAAACTTAAATGTCCTTCTTCATATAAACATACACAAACCTGAAAATAATTTTTAAAAAACGTATTCTGACTTAAAGTTCTAAAATTTTAGTCACCATAGATTAAGATGTGCAGAAAAATTGTGGTATATCGGAGAACCTCAAGAATTATTTATTCGTTTATGTATAACTTCAACCTGCAGTGGCTCATGTTCTATTTCTGAGATTCATACTATATTTTTTCTTACCAACAGGCTTTCTTTATTGGCACATACCACTTACTAGTAGGAGAAGGAAATGGCAACCCACTCCACCACTCTTGCCTGGAAAATTCCTTGGATAGAGGAGCCTGGCAGGCTACAGTCCATGGGGTCACACAGAGTCGGACACGACTGAAGCAACTTAGCACCCCTTACTAGTATTCAGAGAATGGGTACAGGAAGGCTTCCAACCTACAAACACCAAAATCCTCCCCATTTTAACACCTAAAATGTCACCACTGGCAGTTAATTCTTTGAGGCTAAGCTACATCCTTTTTCTAGATAGTCTTTTAAAATATAAATTTATTCACTGGGAAAAGTACCACTAAGACACTGACAGTTCACTGTGAGTAAATGTCCCAAATGCTTCCTGACAAAATGAACTGGAACAAAAGGAACCAGCACAGGTAATTCCTTGGGAGGAGAGCGAGTGCCCTGAAATGGAAGAGGTTTCCCAAGGAGGATGCCTGACCAGTCAAGACAAATTTTTCCCCAATATGCTGAGCTGGATCAGTCCTGCATTCCTGAATCAAAAAGCTCAGTCATGCTATGTAAAAAGAGTTTCATTTACTGAAAGGAAACTGGTCATAATCCTAGCCACTGGGAACTATTTGGCCACACTGCAATAAATCCAAAAACTAAGTTGAAAGATTGTATGGAAAAATGCTGTGTGAGATCACTTTCAGCTGGCCAAGTGAGGGCCACAACTCTAATAAACTCAGTTTAAAAGGAAGAAACATCCAAGTATCACTTGTGTTGAATCAAAGGGATGAGCTGCTTTTTTCTTAATTGAAATTATACATCCTTTTTCATTCATCAAACTTCAGTAATAATTTAAATTGCCCAAGTCTTAAATCATGAAATTATTTGCCTTTCAGAATGGACAAGTAGACAGTTCTATTTAAAATGCCACCTCTTTCAACCATCTGAGTTCTACTCATTTAACACAAATCTTCTACTGCCACATTTTACTAAATTACTTCTGACTGCAATGTTCAAAATATCAGATACCCAAAGGGCTCAATCAAATGTGTTCTTTCCTGTTCTAAAGCTAAAAATTCACCCACATCAATGGCAAATTCAGCTTCTGGAGAAGCCCACTCCCTGGTTCATAATACAGCCATCTTCTCACTGTGTCCTCTCGTGACTGAAGGGGCATGGGAGCCCTCTGGGGTCTTTTTATAAGGACATTAATCCCATTTGTGATGGCTCCGCCTTCATGACACAAAGACCTCCTAAAGGCCCACCTCCTAATACCTCCTAATCATATACTCAAGATAATGTTTGTAGAATCGAGTAGACTAGAAGTGGGATGCAATGCAGAACAAGGCATGGAAGTCATGGAGCAAAGAGGACTATAGTCCCAAAGATACTTCTTGTACCAATATTACTCCCCAGATCTGAATGGCTTTATCTATGAAGTCATACTTGGGCAAATAAGGAGTTGTACCAGAATCAGCAAACAAAAGTTAAGAAGTCTGACTGCATTAGACTTGGAGAAATGATGTGACCAACAATGCAATATGGAAAATAAACAACAACAACATTGCTCTTGCCAGAGATAGTAGGCTGTGGGCATGAGTATGATAGCAAGCAATACAGTAGTTCCTTTGCCTTACTCAAGTAATTAGGCATTTGATCCCTTCATGTTGAAAGCACTTCTCTGGAACTTCCCTGGCAGTTTAGCAGTTAAGACCCTGAGCTTCCAATGCAGGGAGCACGGGTTCAATCCCCAGTTGGGGAACTAAGATCCCACACGTTGCATGGCACAGACAAAAAAAAAAAAAAAAAAAAAACAGAAAGCAAGCATTTGTCATGGACCCTCTTACTGTCTACACACATTTTCCAAGTACACACCACATAGCCCCCTCACGCATTTACCACCTTCCCCAAAGTCTATCAGCCAGTCACACAACCTAGACAGAGAATCACTCATGCATTCTACAATTATTGAGTTTGTAGGATGTTAAAGGTCCCTTGCTATTGTGAGACAACACTACTTAGAACACAGACCTGAGTGACAGAGAAATGGATCTGAATTCTGGATCCAGCCCTAACTAGCTCAGTGTCCCTAATGCAATTTTGAATCTTTTTTTTATCTCAGTTTTCCCATCTATCAAGTGAGACTGAAAACCACCTACCTCACGGACAAGCCGCAGTATGTATTATTGGGCCTACTGCACAGCCGTCTTCATAGAGGGATAGGGAGAACACATGAAACATCAAGTACCTGACTCAAGGTTAGCTATCCCAACTGTTAAATGATGGTATCATTCCAGGTTGAGTCAGCTGTGGACCTGCCCTCCAGGAGCTTACAGTCAAGAATGGGAAATGGTACATCAGTAGACAGAAAGTAAAGCATGTATGACAATTGTCAGTGTAGCTAAGTGGTAACTGAACCTGGGAAGGGGGGAACTCTTCCAACTCAGAAGACCACGTTGCAACTTCTTATTTACCATTGAAACATTTCTGAGGCATGAGGGATTCAGAGTAGCTGCATACCAGTCTGGGGGCTGCCAAAATCCAAGGTGACAAATTTAAGAGGCTGAAATCAATCACTGTGAATCTCTACATTCCGCACAAAGTTCCTCACAATGCAGATGCATGAGCACTCGCCCATGTTCTGATGTCCATCACATGGGGACACATGCAGCAACCTGGTCTGAACACACTTTGGTTAAAACTTAATTTATTCCTAGAGACTCACAGACACAGAAAACAAATTTACGGTTACCAAAAAGGGAAGGGGGATTAGGAGAGGAGTAAAGTAGGAGGTTGGGATTAACATATACACATTACTATATGCAAAATAGACAACCAACAAGGACCTACTCTATGGCACAGAGAATGCTACTGATATTTTTTAATAACCTATAAGGGGAAAGAATCTGAAAAATAGATATAAATACATATGTAAACAAATTGCTGTGCTGTATATGTAAGACTAACATAATATTGTCAATCAACTGTTTCAAGTGAAGAAAGAAAGGTCTAAGGGAAAAAAAATTAAACAAAACTTACTTTATTCTTATTATTAAGGACCTATCACATGCCTGACTTTGTATGTAATACTCTCTGCCCATGAGAGGGACCAGATGAGTCAGGATGGTCAACTTAGAAACGTAGTTGCCTAATCCAGCTTCGGGATGACAATCTCAGCCCTCCTCGAAGAGGAAGGAAGAGTTCTGAGAGATGACAACAGGACACACGGCAAGCTCAGAGACGAAGCATGGTTTTAAACTCTAGGCCATGGAATTAGGCACCTTTGACTCTTAATAGACTGGCTTAAGATTTATTTCAGCTGAATATGGAAGGATATTGCTCTATTTTCATTCTCCTCAATATGGAACTTCTTATGCATTACTAAAATACAAGTAAGAAATCTAATTGCATGACAAAAATATTTCACACAGCAACTGCCCTTAATAATAGTATGCTTACGGTTAGCCATTTCATTACCTGATAATTACCAGACCATTAGAGCAAATAATATATCCTTGTGGGATAAACTTATGGCAATAATTTCACAGAAAACAATTGTAAAAGCTCCCTAAAAGTTACGGGTAGGCCGGGTGTAGAATTAGCTCTCAGAGGAAATGAATATAAATGTACTTTCAAAGAGTAAACATGAGTGCAATGACATGTATAACTAAATCTGGATCATGAGATCAGAAAGAAAATGGCTGGAAGGATCTGGTGCAACCTCCTTATTTTACAAGTAAGGACAATGAGACCCGGATAGTCGAGGGAGACCTACAGCTCAACAGAGAGAATTTAAGTAATGTCAGCACTGCAATGGATTTCTCATTCCTTATCACAAAGCTCTTCCTTTTTACTGTTGAATCTTAATGCAACATAAGAGTTGATTTTCAAAAATTTTATTAACTGAACTATTGAGGAAATGAAGAGAACTGGTTAATTAGATTCTTGAACTAAGCTGGATTTGGAACAAAAACTAATTTTTCTTTTTTTGGGCACACCACCCAGTACGTGGAACTTCTCCAACCAGGGATTGAACCCAAGCTCCCCCAGGGATTGAAGTGCAGAATCATAACCTCTGGACCCCCGGGAAAGTCTCTGAAACTAATGTTTCTGACTAACAATTTTATATCCTGTCTGGTCTCTGTTCACCTGATTTTAAGCCATGCATCAGCCTAGAACACACTGCCACCAGCTCCACGGGGCTCTCATCTTTCTGATGGCAATTTAAGCATCCCTTCCCATGGGACTTCCCTGGGGGTCCAGTGGCAAAGATTCCACACTCCCAATGCAGGTGGCCCAGGTTTGATCCCTGGTCAGGGAACTAGATCCCACATGCCACAGCTAACGATCTTGTAGGCTGCAATGAAGATCAAAGACCCAGTGCAGCCAAATAAACAAATTTTAAAAAATTTATAAACACCCCTTCCTCAAACAGGCCCTTCCTACACTCCAAGTCATGCAAGCTTCCCTAACTTCCTAGAGCTCTGACTCCCAGGTGAAATACCCTGTCTATAATTATTCATTCAGTATTTGTTTTTCCCCATTAGACACCGGTCCTCAAACTCAACCATCCATTAGGATACACTGGAGAGCTTGCTCAAATAACATTGCTGGACTCCACCTCCTCTAGGTTCTGAATCCAATATGGGCTGGGGCCTGAAAAACTGCCTTTCAAACAAGGTCTCACATGATGCTGATGGTCTGAAAACCCCTTTAAAAACCATGAAGCTATAATTCATTATCCCTTTCATGTTAAGCTTGTATACAGTGTTCGTTAGTATTAGCAGCTTTTTTTCAAAGTACTTGTTTTCATAGCTTTAGCCAACTACTTTGTCTCCCATTTTGTATAAAGCCTTTGCTATACATACAGACATACATACATACATACCATTAAGCTAGACTTTCAGACCCCCATGGAGGGGCCAGGGCTGTCTCATTCATTGTTCTATTCCTAGTGCCTGGCGCATAGCAGGTTCACATAAAAGAAGTGATAAGCAAACAATTTTCCTCTTTGGGGCAAAAATGTTATGACTCCGTAAGTCTAGAATATAGTATGAGCGGTAGCTTAGTTGGATCTACAGGAACTTTCATATCACTGCAATTTTTCTGTAAGCCCAAAATTATCCCAAAATAAAACATTATGTTTATACACACATTCACCAAGGATCAACAATGATTCTAGGGTGAATCAGGCAGGACATTAAGACATATGCTGGATATTTCCCTTTTCATTCAGTTTCTGATAGAAATTGATTAGAAACTGATGGCTTTTCCCGGGTTCTCTTCTTGCTGGAGAAAACAGGCTGCAGTCAAGTGCTGAATAATTAAACATTCAGGGTTGGCTGGCTTTGGGTAAATAGCTGTGTCATCCTTTACCTGTAAATGTGGCCAGCTCCTCTGATTTCAACTCCCCAGGACCAAATAAAGAATGAATATGCACTGAGATGAAGCTTTCTGTTCTTTAATGGAAGTATTCTAATCACCAGCAAATGACTTCCCCAGTGCCCTTTGAGAGCGTGCAGGGCCTGGCAAATGCAAAAGCTGAGACAGCAACCACCTGTTAGATGATGTATAGCAGCAGTGCCCAACATCTGGGATTTAATGGTTGATGATCTGAGGTGGAGCTGATGCAGTAATAATAAAAACAAAGTGCCCAATAAATGTAATGTGCTTGAATCATCCTGAAACCATCCCAGTCCATAGTAAAATTGTCTTCCGCAAAACCAGTCCCTGGTGCCAAAAAGTTGCAGACCACTGATTTAAAGGCTCTAGAAAGGCCCCTTGGCTTCCAAATACCCCAACCCTACCCTGCCACAAAGGTGGGATTTCCACCAGGAGAAAAAAGATCCTTGGCTTTTCAACCTTGCCTCTCCCCAAGACCTCTGGGGGAAAGCCATTGGTACAGCATTTCCAAACAAGATCCATCATTCTGGCCCCAGTTAGAATTTATCAGACTTCCTTCTAGTATGACAGCCAGCGTTAGGAGCCATGACAAAGCTGTGTTTGGAAATGGGGACTGCAACTGGCAGCCTCAGGGCAGGGGACACCTGTGGGAAGTGGGTTGCTGGGGAAGAGGCCTGTAGAAGGTCCTGGAAAGGACGAACCAGCTACATGATGCATATCTGATTCTCAGCCAGCCTGGGGACCCACCATGTACTTTCAGTGGGTCTCTTCCACAGAAAAGATAGGAGCCTTGCTCTCTTGGTCTTCGCTGGTAGCTCAGATGGTGAAGAATCTGCCTGCAATGCAGGAGACGCAGGTTCAATCACTGGGTCAGGAAGATCCCCTGGAGAAGGGAATGGCAACCCACTCCAGTATCCTTGCCTGGAGAATCCCATGGACAGAGGAGCCTGGTGGGCTACAGTCCATGGGGTTGCAAAGAGTTGGACATAACTGAGCAACAAACAACTTTTCTTTTCACTTGCTCTCTTAGTCCTTTTCAGACTACTTTAACAAAATACCAGAGATTGGGTCATTCATAAATAACAGAAACTAGTTTCTCACAGTTCTGGAGGTTTGAAGTCTGAGGTCAGGTTGCCAGCATGGTCAGGTTCTCTGTATTTTGAGGGTCTGCTTCCCCATTCACAAATAACCTCTGTGTCTTCCCCTGGAAGAAAATGCTCCCCCAGTTTTATATAAATGCACTAATCCCATTCATGAGGGTTCTACCTACCTGCATGATCTAATTGCCTCCCAAAGGCTCCATCTCCAAATAGTATCACCTTGAGGGTTGGGATTCAATATATGAATTGTGGGTAGACATAGACATTTAGACCATAGCATTAACCTTCAACTCAGACAGAGGCGAAGCACAGAAATATTCTTAATTAAGTCAGAGAGGGCCTGAGGCTGTGCTAGGCATAGTATCAACACATCCATGCCTCTACCACTGTGCACGTGGTCATGAAATCATCTTAACACCCTATGAGGCAGCTGTTAAAAGGGAGTCCAGAAACCAGGGCTTAACGAAGTGATTTGGTCAAGCTCCTCCACGGGGTAGGAAGGGGAACTGGAATCTAACCCTGGGGCAATCACCATGCACTGTGCTTTTTTCTTTGCTATTCTACCCCTGTTGCTGGGAGGGATTGGGGGCAGGAGGAGAAGGGGATGACAGAGGATGAGATGGCTGGATGGCATCACCGCCTCGATGGACATGAGTTTGAGTAAACTCTGGGAGTTGGTGATGGACAGGGAGCCTGGTGTGCTGCGATTCATGGGGTCGCAGAGTCAGACACGACTGAGCGACTGAACTGAACTGAAACTGAACTCTACCCCTAAGGAGGGGAAGCCAGCAAAGGATAATGAGGAGGAATGTCTCAAAACATGTGGCATAGCAGAGGCCGAGAAAAGAATGATTCCAGAGGGGAGATAAACAATGCAGAAAAGTCACCAAACAAGAGAAAAGGGCCACTAGACCTGGCCTGGTGGAGGTTGTTGAAGGCAAGTCCAGATTTATTGGCTGGATTAACACGGAAGCCCAGCTGAAGGTGTTAAAAGGGGGAGGTAAATCCAGTGTGTATGACTCTCAAAACGTTTGCAATCAAGTGAATAAGATGCATAAGGTGGTGGTTGGAGGAGGCCTTGGCATCAGAAGAAGGCTGTTTATTTTTAAAATGAGAGATAGCTAGATACAAGCCAGTAACAGAGGAAAACGATGCAGAAGAGAGAAGAGAGATGCAGGAGGAAATACCCCAACAGTGAAAGGGGCTGGACCCTAAAGCATTCAGGGAGAGGTCAGCCTTTAATAGAAGCAGAGACATTCCTTCCAGGGGAGCACAGTAAGACAAAGTGGGTGGGTAGGGATGCAGGTAGGTTTGAGGGATGAGTAATAAATGGAACCACCAAGCCTTTGATGGCTTTTTAAAAGTCATCTTTGTTCTGGTGTCCCGAGATGTGATGACTATATAAACAGTAGCACCACAAAACACAGAAAGGATTATTTTTCTATCTATGAAAGACATTAAATCTCCAATGGTCCAAAGAGCTCCTTTCACAGAAGAGGTCCAAAGGAGCTGATGTGTTCACAGCACAAAGATTCTTAGTAACAGTGATGACACTAGAAACCAGGGTATCAGGATATTAATCTTTTTGTAAAACAACAAGCTGTTCCACCCCCTGCCTTGGATTTTCATAGCTGAAAAGTTCTCTCAGTACATTTTAAACAGATAACATATCAACCTATAGTCCTCAATTCTTATCCCCACATTCCTGCTATAGATCAAGTCATGGGGAATTAACCTCTGTACCAAACTATGCAGCTGTAATGAGAGAAGGTGGAGACACAAAAGAAGACAACCTGCAGAAGATCTCAATAAATCTCCCAATAAAGGGTAACTAGGTGTTCGTGGAGCTGTCTGGATGAAAATATTACCAACAGGGATTTTTTCGGCACTCTCCCCACAGACTCCTTAATAATAACGATGCTGTGAATATTTGCCTTGAGAAACAATATGGGCTGGAATTACAAGCCAATATAAAAAGAGGCAAAATTGGCCACCAGAGAAATGATCCCTTGATTTTTCTGAAATCTGAAGCTATCTGCCCCCCAGTAACAAAGCCAGCCAGCAACTTCACTAGCTAAAGCTAAAGTGAGAGATTTGACCTATCCATACCCACTGCTTCTGGCAGGGCACCTGGCATATAGAAGTGCTCAGAAAGTATTTGCTATTGTGCTGAGTGAAAAAGAAAAGAAAAAACAGCTTCAAAAGGTTCTACACAGTATGGTTCCATTTATATAACATTCTCAAAATTGTAGAGATGGAGAAGAGATTAGTGGTATCCAGGGCTTAGGGATGGGGGTGGGATGTATTATGAAAGTGCAGCCTGAGGGAGTTACCATGTCAGGAAGGGAGAGCTCTGTACCTTGATTGTGGTGGCTACCCAAATCTCCACAGATGATAAAATTGCATATATAACAAAGCATGCACACCCACACACATCAGTTCAGCTCAGTCTCTCAGTCGTCTCCGACTCTTTGTGACCCCATGAATCGCAGCACACCAGGCTCCCTGTCCATCACAAACTCCCGGAGTTTACTCAAACTCATGTCCATCGAGTCGGTGATGCCATCCAGCCATCTCATCCTCTGTCATCCTCTTTTTCTCTTGCCCCCAATCCCTCCCAGCATCAGGGTCTTTTCCAATGAGTCAACTCTTCGCATGAGGTGGCCAAAGTATTGGAGTTTCAGTTTCAGCATCAGTCCTTCCAATGAACACCCAGGACTGATCTCCTTTAGGATGGACTGGTTGGATCTCCTTGCAGTCCAAGGGACTCTCAAGAGTCTTCTCCAACACCACAGTTCAACTTTCTTCACAGTCCAACTCTCACATCCATACATGACACACACACATAAAGGCATATAAAACCTGATGAAATGTGAATAAATCCTGTAGATTCTACCAATGTCACTTCCTTGGTTTTGATGTTATTTTACAGTTATGTAACATGTTATCATTGGAGTTGAAGGTACATGGGTCCTCACTGTACTATTTTTTTTTTCAATTCCTATTGATTTATAACTAGTGATGAAGAGTTTTAAAGAATAACTGATTTTCATTCTCTACATATGTTGCCTGAATTCTTTTAACTGGAATCCTCATAAAAATTCCTTGACAGGTATTTTAAGCCAGCTCACTCAACACTTAAAGAAACTGAGAAGTATTTCATAGTGGTTAATAGAAGAATCTCTGGAATCTAACGACCTGGACTCTATCTAGCGCCACAACCACTTGTTAGCTATTTAAGTCTGGGCAAGTGACTTACTCCTTCTGAGCCTTGGTCTCCTTGTCTAGAAAACAATGACATTACATATTCAGCTCAAGGTGCAAAGCCAAGGATGTGATAGTTCATCAACAACTGTTAGAGGCTATGATTCACTTTGCTGCACTGCAGAAACACAACATTGTAAATCAACTATACTCCAACAAATTTTTTTTAAAAGTCACCTGCATGGACATAGTAGAGCTGAAAATCAAATGCAGATCTGAATCCTAAGCCTGGATCTTAATCACCATACAATACTGCCTTCTGCTTAAATAGCAGGTGAAGAAATGAACAAATGTGGTGGTTATCCAGGGTTTCAAGCCCTCTTCCCCCACACGCGTGCATCTATTTGCCCTCTGTGAGTCACAAATACCTCTGTATTCATTTCCTAGGGTTGTCACAACAAAGTACGACAGACCTGGTGGCTTCAAACATAAGTTGATTCTCTCCCAACTCTGGAGGCTAGAAGTTTGAAATCAAGTGTTGGCAGGGTCATTCACCCTCCAAGACCCATGGGAGAATCCTTCCTTGACTGCTCTAGCTCTGGTGGTGGCCATCCATCATGGGGCCTCCTTAGCTGTTAGCTGCACCACTCCGGTCTCTGCCTCTCTCACCTTCCATGGCCATCTTCCCTCCATGCCTCTTCTACTTTTCTCAAAAGGACACCAGTCAGACTGGATTAAGGGCCCACCCAACTCCAATACGGCCTTCTCCTAAGCTACGTCTTAGTTACGTCGGTGAAGACCCTACTTCCAGGGACTTCCCTGGTGCTCCAGTGGCTAAGACTCTGCACTCCCAATCCAAGAGGCCCAGGCTTGATCCCTGGCCAGGAAACTAACACACATGTTGTTGCAACTAATAGTTTGCATGCCGCAACTTAAGATCTTATATGCTACAACAAAGATCAAAGATCCCACATGCTACAAGTAAGACCCAGTGCAGCATAATAAATAAATAATTTTTAAACGAGTCTATTCCCAAATAACATCACAGATACCAAGAGTTAGGACTTCGTCATATCTTTCAGGAGGGGAAACCATTCAATCCACAAAAGCCTCCAAGATGGTTTCAAAGCTATTTCAGATTCCATCTGCCCCCTTCTCCATCCAGCATTTGAAACTTCAACACCCCTACTCTGATCAAGACGAGCTTTCTGCAGTCCACTGTTTATTAAAACATGGAGAGTGTTCATGGAAGTTTTCAGCACAGATGGGCACTTCTCTTCACGAGCAGGTTCAGCTTTCTAGCACAAATCCCACAGGCACAGGGCGGGGAGGGAGGCTTGTGCCCCATCGTCATTTCAAACCACTTAAGTGATCATTTATGGCAGGACATAAAAATTATCACTGTTTTGAAACATTAAGCTGGTATTCCAGGTAATGATACCTCCAGGCTAACTCATTCTTTTTCAGGAGTTTTAATTATCAGGATGGGCACACCAGTGTTTATTCAATTCTCTGTATACTAGAGATGGTGTCTGGGAAAGATGAATGCCACCCCCTTTTCAGCCATGCTCAGCTGAATGGATTGTTCTCATTTTCCCTCTTCCCTCATCAGCTGATAAAATCAAAGGCAGGATCCAAAACAGTATGTACCCACACAGGACAATGTATCCTGGAGCCTGTGGGCAGGAACAGGGCCCCCAGTTACAGAACCCAGGTTCCAAGCCAGCCTCCATCCCATTCAGCACATTGCCCCACTACTTCTGGGATTCTGGTGTCCCCTAGAGGTGACAATAGTAACTATCTCCTTGGGGTTTGTCTGCAGGCGATGTAGCATAATGACTGATGTTAAGATCTCAAGTTCAAAGACATTTAAAGAGAAAAAGGAGATGTAGCCTCAGAGAGCTGATTCATTTCTCCCATCCAAGACTTGTAGACAAGCCATCCCCAGTCCACTTCTGTTTAGAAACAAAAGCAAACTCCTCACGTCAAGATGGCAGGATCACTGCTCTAGGGAGGAAAAAAAAATGGTATTTCTATAACCTACTTCAACTTAGCAAACCCTTTCATGTCTTTGGAGGGTCCCAACCACCTGGGAAGCAAGTATTACTGCTCCTCCCTCAGAGACTTAAGAGCTCAGGCTCACGCACACAGGAGGGAAGCAGGATGGTACATGTGTGAAAACCCAGACTCAGGCACTAGATTGTTGAGGTTTCAATCCCAGCCTCATTTCATGATTCTTTCACCTCCTGATGACTAGGCTTCCTCATCTCTAATATGGGAATAATATTAGTACCAACTCCATCTGATAAAATGCACATAACACCAACTCCATGGAGTTAACACCTGGACTAAATGAGTTTATATAGAGAGAGTGACTGGATCATTGCCTGGCTCACAGTAACCACCGTATACATTTATTAAATAAATACATGGTAAGCTCTCAATAAGTATTAGTTATTAGTGTCTGTATATTATTGGCTGTCTCAACGGTTAGCAAATAACCATCTCTAGCCCATAGAACAAGTCTGACCTTCTACATCTTTATAAAGTTTTGTTGGGGACTTCCCTGGTGATCCAGGGGCTAAGAATCCACCTGCCAACTCAGGGGACATGGGTTCAATTCCTGGTCAAGGAAGATTTCACATACCACCAAGCAACTAAGCCCACACACCCTAGAACCCATGCTTCGCAACAAGAAAAGCAATGCAAAGAGAAGCCCACACACCACAACTAGAGAGCAGCCTCCACTTGCCGCAACTAAAGAAAGCCCACACACAGCAATGAAGAGACAACACAAACAAAACTAAAATAAAAAATAAACACATTTCTTAAAAGCTTTATTGGAACATATCCCTTCCTTTTCTTATATCATCTGAGGCTACTTTCAGCTACAGTGGCATAGTTGGGTGGGTCCAACAAATACCCCCATGGCATGTGTGGCCTAAACAATTGACCATTTGGCCCTTTAAGAAAATGTTCACCAACCTCTGGTCTGCCTCCTTGGCCAGATTCTGCGCTCTTTCAAGACCAGGACTGAGCTTGCTTTCACTCATTCATTCTCAGTATCTAGCACCATGCCTAGCATCCAATAGATGCTTTACAAGTGGTAGTTCAGTTGGTAAAGAATGTGCCTGCAGTGGAGACCTGGGCTCAATCAGGAAGATACGCTGGAAGAGGAAATGGCAATCCACTCCAGCAATCTTGCCTGGAGAATCTTATGCACAGAGGAGCCTGACAGGTTACAGCCCATGGGGTTTCAAGAGTCAGACATAACTTGGTGACTAAACCACCACTACCCAAATAATTGTGCAAACAATACATGAAAACTGGAAGCAGGACATAAACTACAATGGCTATCATCTTAAGCACTTGCCACATGTCAGACACCACACCAAGTGCTTTCCTTGCGAAGTCATGTAATCCTCAAGTCGAATCTCAGATCCAGGCACTATTATCCTATTTTAGACAGGAGAAAACTGAAGTTGAAAAGCTAGAAAATTGCACCAAGGGACATAAGTGTTACATAATAAATTGCTCAAGTTCAATCCTAGGCTTGCTTACTCAAATCCTCTATGCATACTTACTCTCTACTCAGGAGTTTAACATTTTCAAAAAGACAGACGTTCCTATGCTTCCCTGTGGTTATGTGCTTCAGGGGGCTTCCCTGGTGGCCCAGATGATAAAAAAAAAAAACCTGCATTTTGCATTCCTTTTACTCTCATGTCCCCTGATAAAAGATCCTAGGCTCAACCATCGCATAAAAATCTGTTCAGTTTACCTTAAAGCTCCAGGCTTACCTGGATCCACACTCTGCCAAACTTGTAATTAGCAAAGTAAAACAAACAAAACAGTCTTGTCACCGTTTGTCTTTTCAAATGACAAGAGGCAAAGTGACAACTGTGTGGTTTGCCTTTTGCTGCAGTGAGTCAGGTGCCAGCAGCAGGACTGAGTAACTACCTGCACTAGTTGGCCTATTCTTGGATAGATTTTTTTATAATAGTTATTGATTTAGGGCAACCTAACAAAGTGGGTATCGGGCATTTTAGAAATCAAATTGGACATTTATTTTGATCATTAATATGCTGCTGCTGCTGCTAAGTTGCGTCAGTCATGTCCGACTCTGTGCGACCCCATAGATGGCAGCCCACCAGGCTCTTCCATCCCTGGGATTCTCCAGGCAAGAACACTGGAGTGGGTTGCCATTGCCTTCTCCAATGCATGGAAGTGAAAAGTAAATGTGAAGTCGCTCAGTCGTGTCCAACTCTTCTCGACCCCATGGACTGCAGCCTACCAGGCTCCTCCATCCATGGGATTTTCCAGGCAAGAGTACTAGAGTGGGTTGCCATTGCCTTCTCTGGTTCATTAACATGAGATCTCTTTTATTTTTTTGCACATAGATTTAATGCAAATCTTTCCTGTAGATAGATGGGTCTATTGTATGTTTCTTCTAGGATTTTCCCATCCCCACCTGTTCCTCCGACCTCAGCCCCTTGCTCAGTGGAACTCTGCCTGCTCCTACCTCCACCTCACTTTGTCCAGTGCCTCCTCTTTCAACATCCCTCAGCTGGAAAAAGGCCAAAGTCTTGAGTCACTCTTACAAGAATGTCACCAAGGAGAACCATGTACCTAGCATTAAACCATAATGCAGTTACCTTGTTTTTGCAGCATAACACACAGTCACTTAAGTCCACGATCACTTCACTTTCCTAAGAGTCAGAGAAAGGCAGTCACTATGATGTCTACTATCCCCTGAAATAAACTGGAATATGCTGTACCACGCTGAGTAATCATCTGAGGTAGCAAAGCCTCGCCCGCAAACAGTTGCACCATCTCCTGGGAATATTAACCTGTCCTGTTTATGGCGACATCACCCCTCAATTAGGCTGAGCTTCCCCAGAAGTCTTCCTTGGTGTCTCAGATGCTAAAGAATCTGCCTGCAACGCAGGAGACCCAGGTTCAATCCCTGGGTTGGAGAAGGGAATGGCAACCCACTCCAGTATTCTTGCCTGGGAAATCCCATGGACAGAGGAGCCTGGCAGGCTACAGTCCATGGGGTGGCAGAGTCAGACACAACTGAGCAACTAACAGAACACTTTCCCCCGAAGCAGGCCTAAGGCAAGGACTCAGTTGAATTCATTCACTTGGGAACCATTGGTGGTGGGAATATTAACGTGGTGGAGTAGAGAAGAGAAGCAGGAATGAGAAGGAAGAAGTCCAAGGTGCTCTTGGGAGCCAGTTACTGCTGTGGAGAGCTGTAACTCAAGTTCATGGACAGCTCTGGGAGTCAGGAAGGAACACGCCTCAGACTTTCCCAACCAACAAACAGGGCAGTGAGGCACATACGCACCTACTTGCAATCCTGCATTGAAGATGGCTTCCAGAATCACCCCTTCAGAACTCCTGGCTCGCCCCCTGCCTCACCACACATACTGACTAAGCAGACACTCTCAACAACATCCCCTCCAGGAAGAGTCATAGGTGTGCACAGGTGATCTGTATGTAGAAGTTGGCACCAAGAGTAAACGTGTGAAGCACATGTCAGTTCCATCCTCGACATGCAAATTATGTCACCGGCAAACACAAACCTAGGCTAACAAGCTAGGAAGGTTCTTTCCAACCAGTGTGGTTTTTTTCCCTCCAAATGGGACATGTTGCCTCCTACTATTTTAAATGACCTCAACAACTCAGATTCCATATCACAAAGACAAAATACTGTGGAAGGGTACCCAGCTCCCATCCCACAGGTATACATTCAGTTAGTAGTGTTCACCTCAGGTCTCAGCCTGTAGCGTTCTTGGTGGACAGGAACGTCCAGTCTCCTGGCTAGTCAAGAAACACTTTATAACGGAATTCTTTGAGAGCACATTTTCTGATATTATGTGGCCTTCAGCAGGGCAGCAGCACCCTGAGGAGAAGCTATTCCTCAGAAGCAGCATGTACATAATCAACAGCACTTCATTTTCTGTTTTGAGGGTTTCTCAACAAGTCTCCATTTCCGTAATGAACTGCCTGATCCCGACCATTTTCCCCACAGAGCAGTGATTAAGTCTGTCACCGTTATTATTGTAGGAGGGGTGTCTGGTTCCCATTAAAATGACCTCATCGCTGCTCCTCACAGACCACTGCAATTACGTGCTGAGTCTTTGTGAGTTGAAAAGCCAAGTGGAGATAACTTCACCTTTCTTTTCTACTTGTGAGTAAATGCAGAAGTTTCTGGCCAAGTTCAAGAGTCACTGGTCTCTCTGGAGGCCAGCACTGCCGTTGGTGAGGGAGGAGGTGAGGGTGTTTGGAATTATCAGCAGCAACTCTAGTTTTAATGAGAAAACTCTTTGCACACCTATAACTTCTCAAGCTCAGCCAACCAGCTACGGAGGGCACAGGAGGGTCATCATATTTTTCTAATGTGAGTATTCAAGGTGACACTGAGATGGCTTCCATAGTTCTAACTAGATATTTAAAACAAAAACATTGATTATTTTGCAAGTGTAGAGACATGCCTGACCAGTGACATCTCAGTAACACTGAGAAGTACCATCAATTCATGGCTGCTGGGCCATCCCATATTGGAGAGCCATATGGATGACATTACAAACACTAGCACTCATACACAGTTTAATTTTTTTATAAAAATTATCCTCTAAAAAAAATTGGGGAGGGGTGTTTCATGATCTTATTATCTGGAAATATGTCAGCTAACTTAACCCTGACATATACCGGATGGAGGGCTCAGAGGGGAAAAAGACCAACAGGAGGAGCACGCCCCTACCAGCCGGGAGAGGCAGCCAAGAACCCACGTCACGTGAGCTCTGCTTCCTTGGCAGCTTTGGATTATTAAGAAAACAATTGCCAAGACAGAAACTAGCAGGCCAGACAATGCGCTGTCTTTCCAATGGATGAGAGTGTCCCATGAAAAGACCTCTTGACAGAGCCACTCTTATCCAGTGCTGATTTACAGAGCACCATCCCCAGGGAAAAAAGCAGTTAAGTTTAATTTATAGTAACCGAGGGCTAACCAAGGAACAGGAGTCAGCAGCTAGCTGGCACCAGAGTGAAAGATGCGCTCAGCTATTCATGTAAATCTCTCTATTTTATTAACCACCAAACATCAAAGACAACCAGCTGCCCAGCCGATTATTACTACTTTGCCATTCTATCAAAATGACATAGACATCCAAATCCCCCCATGATCGAATGTCTCCTGTCCTTGCTGAAAGGGACTCAGAAGTCACCTAGCCCCTTCCTGTGGGTTCACACATAGGAAAAATGATGTTCCAAATGATCATGTCATTATCCAAGATCAACAGGCGAGTTTGCAGTGAAGTACTATTAGAATTTGGGGCCCTACCTTTAGCTTAGGTCTCTTTTCCACCACTTTCAAAGGCCAAGAACTCTGAATTTGGGGAGATTACTACTGACCGCACCAGCCAAAATTGATGCCTTCAAACTGTGGTGCTGGAGTAGACTCTTCAGAGTCCCTTGTACTGTAAGGAGATCAAACCAGTCAATCCTAAAGGAAATCAACCTGAATATTCATTAGAAGGACTGATCTGGAAGCTGAAACTCCAATACTTTGGCCACCTGATGCAAAGAACTGACTCCTTGGAAGAGGCCCTGATGCTGGGAAAGATTGAAGGCAGGAGGAGAAGGGGATGACAGAGGATGAGATGGTTGGATGGCATCACCAACTCGATGGACATGAGCTTGAGTGCACTTGGGGAAATGGTGAAGGACAGGGAAGCCTGGCATGCTGCAGTCCATGGGGTTGCAAAGAGTCGGGCAAGACTGAGCAACTGAACACCACCACCACCAGCCAGGGTCATCAGTAACATATAATGAGCCAGATCTCAAGCCACATCTTGTGGATAAATTAGGAACATCCCGAGGCTTCGTTAATAACACTCAGATCCCCAGGGTACTCCTGGGTACACTGAAGAAAATAACTTAATAAGCAAAGTCACTGTGAAATAAACATCCATTGATCTTTTTCTCATCATCGTGGTAATATACGAGGCTACTCAGGGAGACTCTGGCTGCCCTCCAGGAGAAAATAAGTCTTAGACTTTACCTGTTTGAGAACAAAGAAAGGACCCAAGTGATCTCCAGACATCTCTCCTGGTTCTAAGATTCTGTAAATTGAATTTATATATTTCAAGGCTGAATCAGAGTAGCATTCTTATAATATAACTTCATAAAAATTTTACCTTCTATCTCTTTAACTTTTCACTGGTTACAAAGTATGTTCACTTACATAAAGTCTTTACCTTCTAGTAACTCTTTGAGGGTACAAAAGCAGGAATAAAATATTTTGAACAACCCTAGGAGGGAGAAAAATATACAGGTGAAGAATGCCAACAAAGGTTTACTTTTCAAATGCAAACTAACCAGGTTAGAACCCATACCCCCAACCACCATGAGAACAAGTGGGACTCTCTCACTTCAGGACACTAGCCAACTTCTCTGATCACCCCAGGCTCAGGTACCAGGGGACAGAAGACAGTCCTCATGCCCCAGAGCCCCTGAAAATTCTTTAAATTGGCCACCTCTAAGCCTGCTTACCCTGCCTCACCTGTTCCTTCTCCCAGAAACCACAGTCAAAGTGTCAAAGTTTGCACAATCGTTCCTTCCTTTCCTTCTGCCCCGACTGACCCTGGTGCTTCCCCGTGTTCCCCCCACACACACCACGGCATGACAGGCCCCTCCTCTTAGGGGTAATATCAGTAATAAACTATTTTTCTAGTGGCAATCATCTCTTGGCTGGCTGGCTTCACTCTACCTCCAATTTTTCTATACCTGATTCATAATTTAGGGCACCTCCACCACCTTTTACCCACCCCAGCACCAGCAAAGGTGAGGTCACACGGCAGATGCTCAGCAAGCAGCTATCATAGTATAGACTATGTGTCAACCTGGTTAGACCACAGTGCCCAGATATTTGATCACGTGTTATTCCAGATGCTTCTGTAAAGGTTTTGATTGCTATTTAAAATCAACCAACTTGGAGTCAAAACAGATTTCTCTCCGTAATAGGGGTGGGCCTTGTCCAATCAGTTGAAAGCCTTAGGAAAATAAAGACTGATCTTTACAAAGGAAAAATAAACTCTACCATCAGACCATTTTTTGATTCAAACCCACAACTCTTCCCCTGGTCTCCAGCCTGCTGAACTCCCCTGCAGATTTTGGACTTGCCAGCCTCCACAAGCACAGAAGCCAATTCTTCAAAAGAAGTACACACATACCTTTTTTTTTTTCTTTTCAAATTTCAAGAGAAGCTAACTTTACTGATTATAAGCTTACAATTAGTAATATATAGAAGCACTTTGGGGCTTCCCCGGTGACTCAGATGGTAAAGAATCCACCTGCAATGCAGAGGACCGGGGTTCAATCCTTGGGTTAGGAAGATCCCCTGGATGAGAGCATGGCAACCCACTCCAGTATTCTTGCTTGCAGAATTACCATGGACAGAGGAGCTGGTGGGCTGCAGTCCCTGGGGTCACAAAGTATCAGACACAACTGAGCAACTAAGAACAACACAGCACAAAATTACTTTTATATTGGTATTTTTTTAACTTTTATTTTGTATTAGAGTATAGCCACTTAACAATGCTGTGACAGTTTCAGGTGGACAGCAAAGGGACTCAGCCATACCACACATATCCTTCTGATTCTCTGGACAACTCTGATTAATACAGTAATGCTGAGATTTAAAGTACAAAATGATGTCTGCTGTGAATAAGAGTGCTCGTAGCAGCACTTCTCATAATCAGTAAAGAAGACCCAAATGGTCATTCGTGGTGGTTTAGATAAATTAATACTGCTGCTCTCATCACATGAAACACCAGATAGTGAAGAAAATAAATGAGCCACAGTGACAATCAACATAAACACATCTTTTAAAAAAAAATGGACATCTTGGTACTCCGTGACAACCCAGTGGGGTGGGAGGTGGGAGGGAGGTTTAAGAGGGAGGGATCATATGTGTATCTATGGCAGATCCATGTTAATGTCTGGCAGAAACCAACACAATATTGTAAAAATTATCCTCCAATTAAAAATAATTTTTAAAAAATAAATCACAAGCAAAAAATAATGGGTATCTTGCAAGTACATTACTGACCAAGGCAATACCAATCTACAGTGCTAGAAGTCAGGACCTAATCACTCTAGGAGGCTGTCCAGGAAGAGTTGGGGACCCCTGGGTTCTTTTGGAGTGCTCCCTGCAATATCGTTTCTTGATCTGGGGGTCAGGGGTCAGGGACAATTGAGAACCAACCAGTGAAAAAAATTTTTGAACTGCGTATTGATGATGTGTGCCCTTTCCTGTATATATGTGACCTTCACACAAGGTTGCAAAGAAAGAATAATAAATTAAAATGATTTTTTAACATTATTCCCCTCTGCAATCGAGATCCAAGATATAGTAGGCATTTGTATATTACAAACTCAGCAATGTAGACCATAAATGTTAAGCATGAAAATAACCTTATATAACTGAATATGTTAGATGTTTTGTAAATCAAATTTTGGAAAACATGCTATAGCATCTATCTCATGTCTCTGGAAGTACTGAGAAAGCTCAGACTCTTGAGCCTCTAGAATCATCCCACCAGGTACATGAAGTGCTCTCCCCTCCCACCCACCCACAGGGCACAGAGTCCCACAGAGAACTGGCAGAATCATCCTCTTAGCATCTAGGTTTTCTCAGAAAATGGAATTCCCCACTGTAATTATCTCAAGAGTCTCTGGGTGAGCTGAATAAATTAGACATGCAATCTGTACCACACACTTCAAGAACTGTGAGTTATTCCACAAACTTAAAAAAAAAAATAATAATAATAATGCAAAGAAAAGAAAACTAGAAAATCACTGTGTTGCCCAGACAGTGCAGCAAACCTGCTTGGATTTGGGAATTGGGGGCAGGGTAAGTGCTTTGGGTGTTCTCTTTTTTAGCAGCTGCGTATTGAGAGTGGGTTCACTCAAGGGAGGTGGTGTTAGTGCTGAAGTCACTTAGTGATGTCTGACTCTCTGCAGCCCCATGAACTGCAGCACACCAGGCTTCCCTGTCCTTCACCATCTACCTGCGTTTGCTCAAACTTATGTCCACTGAGCCAGTGATGCTATCCAATCATCTCATCCTTTGTCACCCCTTTCTCCTCCTGGTGGTTGGGTTGAAAACACAGCCTTCAGTTATCCCGTGGGAAAAGGGAGCTGTGAGGCAGATGTGGAACAACAAACCAGTTCAAATAGGAAAAGGAGTACGTCAAGGCTGTATATTGTCACCCTGCTTATTTAACCTATATGCAGAGTACATCATGAGAAACGCTGGGCTGGAAGAAGCACAAGCTGGAAACAAGATTGCTGGGAGAAATATCAATAACCTCAGATATGCAGATGACACCACCCTCATGGGAACTGAAGAGCCTCTTGATGAAAGTGAAAGAGGAGAGTGAAAAAGTTGGCTTAAAGCTCAACATTCAGAAAACTAAGATCATGGCATCTGGTCCCATCATTTCATGGCAAATAGATGGGGAAACAGTGGCTGACTTTATTTTTCTGGGCTCCAAAATCACTGCAGATGGTGACTGCAGCCATGAAATTAAAAGACACTTACTCCTTAGAAGGAAAGTTATGACCAAACTAGACAGTATATTAAAAAACATAGACATTACTTTGCCAACAAAGGTCCATCTAGTCAAGGTTATGGTTTTTCCAGTGGTCATGTATGGATGTGAGAGTTGGACTATAAAGAAAGCTGAGCACAGAAGAACTGATGCTTTTGAACTGTGGTGTTGGAGAAGACTCTGGAGAGTCCCTTGGACTGCAAGGAGATCCAACCAGTCCATCCTAAAGGAGATCAGTCCTGGGTGTTCATTGGAAGGACTGGTGCTGAAGCTGAAACGCCAATATTTTGATGACCTCATGTGAAGAGCTGACTCATTTGAAAAGACCCTGATGCTGAGAAAGATTGAGGGCAGGTGGAGAAGGGGACAACAGAGGATGAGATGGTTGGATGGCATCACCAACTCAATGGACATGGGTTTGGGTATACTCCAGGAGTTGGTGATGGACAGGGAGGCCTGACACGCTGCAGCCCATGGGGTCGCAAAGAGTTGGACATGACTGAGCGACTGAACTGAAACTGAGCCAGATGTGTGAGGACCAGTAGCCCTTGCTTCAGACCCTGGGCTCTGCAGGGTGTGGGGGATGCCTAGCACCTAGACCCAGAAACACTAGCACTTGACTGGCCAAGTCTCAGGATCAAGTCTACCCAGCTTCAGCTGCCCCAACCCAGCCTGGTCCAGCGTCCCCTTCTCCTCCGGGACACATGGTGCGCACCTTGGGGAGCTATAGGGAGGCAATGGGAGTCCTGACCTTCCCACGTTGGGGCACCCTGTCTTCACCTGGAAGACTAGAACATGGCAAACTCCCGCTCAAGACTCAGTTCTCTCAGAGGTGTTTGCAACCCTCCCCCAGCCTCCACCCCCCCCCCCACCACCCCTGCTCTTAGCACCTGGAGGGCTGAGACTTCTGGTTCTGGATCCCCCCACCCCCTTTGTCTACCTCCCTCTCTGGGTGTGTGTCTGTGTGTGTGTGTGTGTGTCTGTATGTGTGTGGGGGGGTGGGTGTGTGTCTGTGCGTGCGTGTGTTTCTGTGCTCACACGCCCCCCCATCGGTGTGTGTCTCCTCCCCTTCCTGGCTCCCTCTCACTTTGCCTCCCCGTCCTCTCCCTCTGCCCTTCTCTCTCTCCCTTTCCCTCTTTCTGTCCCTGTGTCTCTCCCTCCCCCTCTTGCCCCGGCCCATTAGATTCTCTCTCTCCCATCTGTCCCTCTTTGTCTCCCCCTGTGTGTGTCTCCCTCCTGTGCCCCTCTCTCTGTCCCCTGACTCCCTGCCCCCATCCCTCCTCTGACCTCGGATGTGTCAGAGTCGTGGCTGCCCCCTCCTCAATTTCCACATTTATTCATTCTGTTCCCATAACACCCGCGAGCCACGGAATAATTTCCACCTAAGAATGATCTGTTAAGTACTATGAGCTCCTCGGCTGAAACACAATCACTCGAATCGCACCTCCCTCCCATACCTGCATCTCCACCTACTCCCTCCATCTGTCTGTCACCCCACATCTGTCTCCCCAGCCCCTCTCCCTCACCCCCTTCTGTTCTTCTCCCACACCTCCCCCCTCTTCTAGGCCCCTCTTTCCCTGCTCATGTCAACTCCCCCCAGGTGCCCCCACTCTGCACTGCCCCCTCCTTGGCTATGATCACCTCCTTCTGTCCTTCTCCATTTGAGAAGGATCTCTCAGAACTCACTCTTCCTATAGCAAGAAACATAGATCTGTAGTCAGTCTTATATCCTTTACCAGCAAGCAGAGAGTCTCCCTCTCTTGAATTCAGTAAGAAAAAAACCTAGGGGGAAATTAGGATTGCTTCAACCCAGACCAAAGTCCTTTCCTTTAGGCCAGTTATTGTGGCTGGAGCGGGGAGATCCTCCATACCCCCATTTAAATTCTAAAATGTGTTGAGATTAAATACAAATAATCTCAAGATGACTTGGCATTCTTATTAAATTTCAAAGCTACCCTATATAGAACAAGCTCCAGATGGAGTTTATTTACCCTTATCTGTGTGTCTTGCACAGACACGGTTCACAAGCCCATCAATCTATCGGACCGTAGAGCCCGTAAGACGGAGCTGTGCCTGTCGGCTTCTCTGCTGTGTCACCAGCACACAGCCCAGGGGTGCTTATTAGACATCTGAGCAAAGAAATAAACACATGACAAATGATGGGGTAGATAGATGATCAGCGATAATTTCTTAAGACAATTGAGAATGTCTCTTCACTAAAAACAGACTTCCTTCTCTCCTCACAGATACATCCCCATACTTCACCCAACCAAAGAGAATTGGAACGTAACACTTCTCCGTTTTTCTATCAACCACCACTCCCAGACACAGTGCATTCTGGGGACCTCCCATGGCATGCTAAGCCACAGGGAATCTTGCCCTCCCTCCCATACCTGCAGCCCCTTTCTTCTGATTCTTTTTAGGACCAGTTTCCACAAGAAATCCTAAGTGTCAGACCTAGTAAGTTCATGAATGAAGGAACCAACCCTGGTTTCCACCTGCCCACCCTGACCCAACTGAGGAAGGCTGAAGTTCACAACAAATGAAGCATCTCCCATCTGATTGCTTCCTAACTGCCTGTCTGACCCAGGCTCAGGAAGCAGATGAAAGTGAGGACAGGATCATTAGAAATCAAATCTGTACAAATGAGGTTGCTTACAGCAGATTAAAAAAAGCAACTCAGGGTCCTTTTTCTGGGTATTGCATCATTTCTCACAAGGCGCCTTTGCAAACAGCCCCTAATGATACAGCGGGCCCCAGAAGGACCACATGAAACCGAATAAAACATCAGTGCTGGGCCAACAAGGTTGATCATGCATTTTAAAAACCCCAGTGTGCAGAGAACAGAGAATTGGCTCCGATCAGCCAAACACATACAGCCTTTTTTTTTTTTTTAAGCTGGATGAGACCTTCATCTTTCAACTCACCTCGGGGCTTTTGTGTTTAAAAACCAGGCAGGAACACAACGAAAACACAATTTGTGCTCCAACATCAAATCTTTTCAATGCCCCAGCCAGTCCTGACCTTGGATGTCTCAGAGTCGTGACTACCCTTCCCTCAATTTCTACACTTATTCACTGGAACATTCTGTTCCCATAACACCCATGAGCCATGGAACAATTCCCACCTGAGAATGATCTGTTAAGTACTTTGAGCTCCTCGGTTAAAACACAATCACTCAAATCATGCTCTTGAACGAGCCATCAAACATGGCGAAGCCTCAGTCTTCCTGTCTATGAAATGGGAATAATACCTCCTACATCTCATGGTGGCTTGTTTTCATTAAATGAAAACAAATGGGCAAACCACCTCCCCCAGGGCAGTGCATCGTTTATGCCAAGTATTTCAATAATATCAGTTCCCTGTGCATCCTAATCAAAACAGAGAGAACCAGAACCTGCTATTTCATGATTGCCTTTCAACACAAATGCACACACTGCAAGCCCTAGGAGACAGCCCCCCAAGTTGGAGAGCTGGACCTTCAATACAGACCCTGTACGTGGGATTTCACTCTCCACACCAGCTGCATAGTGATTATAACCAGAACACACATGTACCAGGAACTCCATTATTCAAAGTCATGGGACAGATCGATAAGGGGGTCAAAGCAGAGCAAAGAAGTAACAAAAAATGGCAACCAAGACAATGGATGAAAGAGCCAGGTCAGTTTTTTATTAAAAAAAAAAAAAAAATCCAAACAGGCAAACAAAACAGGAGGAAGAAAAAAGACAGAGTACCAGGACATAAAATTCTCCCGATGCTAGTCGAGGTCCTCAGAAAGGCAGCACCAGGATGGGAATAAGCACCAAGATTTCTACTAGGGGACATGACTTGTGTGAGAAAACACGGAGGAGGCCTAGAGAAGATGGGGGAATCGTCAGACCGCATCACAGAGGAGAGAGGGAAGGAAGTTTGGTGTGCCGTGTCTTAGCCTCTCAGGCAGGATCAGGAAAGTCAGAGGTCACTCTACGAGAAGTGGGAGAAACATTCTCACTTCCATCAGTCAGCATTTTTGACCAATAATAGATAACAGCATCTCCCTCCCTTGCCCACCGGCCTATCTCTACAATGCAGGTCACACTCTGAACAAAAGGACAAGATATAGAAATATACCACAAAGGGACTTGGAAAGCTTGTAAGTCAGGTTAGAAACCCACGATGCTAGTTCCAAAAGGAATGGCAAGGGGAGGTTCAGGGATACTAGAGAGGCCTGGAGAAAGAGGCAAAGCGGCCAGGCTGTGCTCCTGTCTTGACCTGGGCCCCTCGGAGCCTGAGACAAGGATTGGTTGGTTGGCAGTTGATTTATTTGGAAGATGAACCAAGCAAGTTGGCAGGAAGGTGGGAGGGGGTGAAGCTAGGAAAACAGGAAAGGAGACACGAATGTACGGAAGGGTGCACTATGGAAGTTGCTAGAGGCAATGGAATCTCAACTCCCCCAGGATCTGGGTACCCCAAAAGTGTCCCCTAAAGAGCCAGAGTCTAAAGCATCTACCCATGGGCTCTCTTCTCACTGCTTGAGGGCTGTCTTGAAGAGTTACTCCTTCAGTCTTCCAGGCTGGGAAAAGCCTAGACAGAAAGCCAACTTTTTTTTTTTTTTTTTTAAGAAAGCCAACTCTTAAGCGAAGACAGTGCCAGGGATTTGCAAGCCTGAGCATGCCTGAGACCACACATGACAACTTCAGAGCAAACCAGAGATAGGCCCAGAGGTGAAACCCAAAGGCTACAGCTCCAAAGGCTGTCCCACCAGTGTCAATCCTACGATGTCACATTTAACCCTTTAGTTATCTGTGCCCTCCCACCCTGATACCCCAAAGCATTTCGACTCTGCCCGATTTCAGGGGCCCATTAACCCAAACCTCAGAGTAGGTTGAAGGAAGTAGAACAAAGCCAGGCCTTTCCATCTCCCAAATCCTCCCCCTCCCAGTAATGCCCTTCAGAGGCAAACTCACCCTGCTCCATGAAGGATGACTCTCAGAGACGTGGACCTTCAAGTGAGACAGGCTCACAAGTCCTGGCTGATACCACAGGGACCTCTCTGCTGCAGGTAGGGTCAGCTGTTGTCGCAACCCAGAAGCTCAGGTCGCTGGCCAAAAAACTGACACCCATCTTCCAGCTTCACGCCGTCTCACCGCCGCAACTCTCAAACTAGTAGAGTCTACCTTCACCTGATGCAAATATCTAGTAATTAAGCCAGCAGTCTTCAGCCCAAGGTGTGTATCAGAATCACCTGGTGGGCCCAGGAAGCATCCAGAAACCTCTGCTTGCTGAAATAGGAAAAAGAGGACCTGAGTCCTGATTGGTCCCCTCAGGAGATTCTGAGGCCCACTGAAGTGTAAGAACCATTGATTTCAGCCTTGACCACAAGATCTCAACAGTTTCTGTACATTTGACTCTCCTGGGGATCCCGTTCAACTGCTTCAGCAGCCTTGCTGTGGGGCCTGGGTCTATGGCTCTGATGGGTGTCCAGGTGAGACCAATACAACCAGTCCACGGGCCAGCTCTGAGGAGTCAGAGCTCCGATGCAGGACTTGCTGATCTCAAGATGGTTTCACAGAGGATCTGCAGGAGCAGCTCTCCTGGGTCCTGTTTTTCCCTGGCTTCATGGTTCTTACAGGAGCCAATCCATGCCAGCATCAGTGACTTTTCGGCTATGGGTGGAGGAAAGAAAAAACCTTGCTGTGCTGCTGCGTGTTTTGGAAATTGAATAAGCTGCAGTCTTTGAGCTAATATATCCCAAATATTATCGTTTTAGCAAGTAATCAATATAAAAACTATTAATGATACATTAAACTCCTTCTTGTTTGGTTTGCATATTCATGCTCAGTCGCTAAGTCATGTCTGACTCTTTGCCACCCTAGGAACCGTAGCCTGCCAGGCTCCTCTGTCCATGGAATTCTCCAGGCAAGAATACTGGAGTGGGTTGCTGTGCTCTCCTCCAGGGGATCTTCCCGACCCAGGGATCAAACCAGGGTCTCCTGCATTGGCAGGCGGATTCTTTACCACTGAGCCACATGGGAAGCCCTTTTTGGTATTGTTACTACATCTTTGAAATCCAGGGTACAGTTTGTAATTACAACCTGTCACATTCCAAGTAACAGCCACCTGTGACTGGTGGCCACAATATTGTATAAGGCAGTACCCTCTTACTCTCAGGCTTACATCACAATCAAGGAATTCTTTTTCTATCAACCTATGTGCTTCTTATCAAGCATCACACAGTCCTGGTCCTTAAGCCAAACCTCAGCTAAAGAGAGAACAAGAGCTCCAGATCTCTGAAGACATGTTCTTTTTTTTTGCATCTGGCTTTTCAGTGGCTTCCAGGAAAGTCCAGGATGATCAACCAGCCCAGTTTGCCTGGGACTGCCCTGATCTTCATGTCAAACAGCGAAATCCCAGAAATACCCTTAGTTCAGATAAACCAGGAGAACTGGTAATCCTTAAAGTCTGTTTCTGCACAGATCACCCTCTAACCTTAGAGGACTTTTTTGCATAGGTAGGATAACTGCCTGGTTCAGCTGTTAAGAGCTTAACATGAGCATATAAGATCTGCAGTCTCTGAGTCCCTGACAACTAGCAGTTTCTTTCCATCTCTCTGATTCTAATATTGACTCCGACCCTCGATGTATCTCACCAAGTTTCAGGGGTATTGTAAGAATGAGAAAGCACCTTGAAAACTGAGAAATTAAGTACATGTGTCTACTACAACGCTTTTTGAGCAAGTATTATATGCCAAGCCCTGAGCTAGAGCTTTACATTCATTACGGGCTTTACAACAACCCCATGGAGGCAGGCAGGTACCATTATTGTCTTCATCACACCTCTGAGCCAGCTAAAGCTCCAAGGGTCTAAGTAACTTGCCTACAGTCACACGGTTCATTAAATCTCAGAGGTGTGCCTTGAACCTAGGGCTCTGAGGCCAAAGTTCACTAAAATAGCAAAACAGAGGAGAAATAACTGAGAGAGGGGAGATCCCTACGTGGCAAGACTGATCTCCATGCTATATGAAAAATGCTCGAAACCATAGGACAAAAAACAGCAACAAAAATTTCCAGGGTTATTCTAGACAAGATCAGACGATATATCTTCAAACACATTTAAAGAAAGGATTTATGGAAACTTGTGAGTCCTAATCACCCCTCTTTGCCCAGCTCTTAGGAGGAGCACTTGCTATTCCCTTGACCTGGGACACCATGGCCCCTGATCTTCAGATGTATGAAACTCTCTGATCACCCAGGTCTCAGCAGCTTCCTTCACGAGAGCTCCACTTACTAACTTATCTAAATTTCCATCTGTCATCTCACTCACGTGTCACCCTAACCCATAACCCACTCACGTGTCACCCTAACCCATAACCCTGCTTTATTTAGATTGTAACATTCACCAGGGATCTGCCTTTAGCAGTACCTTATGTTTGTATGTTTCATCTTTGTGTGTTAATTTCTCCCTTCCCATATAAGCTCCATGGGCCAGGGACCTGATTAACCTTGTTTATCCCCAAGTCAGGGGGGCCTTGAGAGCAGAGTCCACTATATGGCAGGCCCTCAAACTTCTGTGACTGTTAAACAAACACAAGACCTGAAAAGTCATGGAATATATTGCCAATGGGGGAAAATAAACTACGTGATTGTTTTTTAAGCAGTCTGCAATCAACAAGGAAAACAAGACTTAGTCAAAGGACTTATCTTCTTAGGATTGATCCATCGCCATTGGCAAAGTGACCAAACCACAAAAGCTATATTGAAATCTTCGCTTGCTGCAATGAGTTCTCACTCTCTGCTTAAAGACTGGAATCTATTGATTACAATTACCCAAAGTGTCACCACAAGTGACACCCACTCAAATTCCCTGGCTCTGGCGAAGTCAAAACCCAAGTTGGCCAATCCAGAAACACCTTCACCAATCTGGTTGTGTTCTGAATCATTTCTGTAGAAACTGGACGAATTCCCAGCAGAGGGTTCCAAACTTCCAGCAATTATCCTAAGGTCTGATTAGCATTTTAAATGTCACCTGTATAAATTAAAACTGTTTACAGCTCACAATGTCATTATTTTGTGATTCACGATTTCGCCGCAGCTAGCCAAAGTGCACTTTTTTGAAAATCGCATCCTAAATGTTACCTGCTGGATTAGGCCTGGCAAAAAAAAAAAAATCTTTCTGTTGGTTCAAGTACCTAGCTTCTCTTTTTCTTCTTCACTTTGGTAATCTCAGCTTCCTTCCTTGGAACATTTCAAGGATTGAGAGTGTCAAATTTGGCAGAGAGACTATTTGAAAACAGTTCTTTTGGTGATGTAAGTTATTCAACACCACTGGCTGCTGACTTGAAGAATACAAATGAGGATTTCTGAATATATCCCACATCAATCAAGCATCATTCATCATCATCTATCTTCTTGGTGTTCACATTACTTTCCCAGAGATCAGAAGATGGGATAATGATGTCTGGAGGTCATCTCTACTCCTGGCAAATTTTTTTAAACCAAAAGCAATATTTTTTAAAATTCCCTTTTATATACACTTTCTCTATGCCACCAGCATTTCACTGCTTTACTGCATTTTGTTCCAGGATTATAGAGGACAGAGGCATTTTCTTTCCATGATCAAAGGCAGCTGGGCTATGAAGTCAGCTAGATGGGAATTCCAAGCTCCTCCTTCAAGCTTGGGTTCTGAAACAAGTTCCGCAGCCTCTGTTTGCCTGAGTTTTCTTCTGGCCCAGCCCTGCACAGGGAACAGAATAGAGTGCAGGTCTTCAGTCTAGCTGGACACTCGAACCAACACAGAGGACAGCTGGAGGGTCAGCCACAAATACTCCACCTGGGGCCATGGTGATCTTCCTAAGCTTCCACTCCCCTGCTTTCAAACTTCTAAGCAGAGGTCAGCAAACCTTTTCTGTAAAGGGCCATATAACAAATAATTTTGATTTGCCAGGCTATATTGGGTTGGCCAAAAAGTTCTTTGGGGTTTTCCTTGTTTTTTAACATGGAAAACCCAAATGAGCTTTTTGACCAACCCAATGCATTACTCAACGCAGCCCTAGTAGCATCCACGTAGCCATAGACAATATGAAAACACGTGGCCAGAGCTTCATTCTGGAATGATCGCTCACCTCTCCAGCCCCGTTGCTTACCAATATGCCCCTTCCCCATCACACTTCAGCCACACAGGCCCCTTTTTTCAGTTTCTGGAGCATTCCAAGATTATTTCCTTAGGGCCTTTCCACTAGCTATACTTTTTTAGGATCAGTTCTGCTCCTCTTATCAGCACATACCTGGTTACTCCCTGACATATGTCTGTCCACTTACTGTCATCAATTTGGAGAGCTTTCCAAGACCACCACCTCTTCTTATTAATATCTTCTGCTTGTGTTAGGTCCATACCATTTCTATCCTTTATTGTGCCCATCTTTGCATGAAATGTTCCCTTGGTATCTCTAATTTTCTTGAAGAGATCTCTAGTCTTTCCTATTTTATTGTTTTCATCTATTTCTTTGCATTGATCACTGAGGAAGGCTTTCTTATCTCTCCTTGCTATTCTTTAGAACTCTGCATTCAAATAGGTATATCTTTCCTTTTCTCCTTTAGCTTTCCCTTCTCTTCTTTTCTCAACAATTTGGAAGGGCTCCTCGGGCAATCGTTTTGCCTTTTTGCATTTCTTTTTCTTGGGAATGGTCTTGATCACTGCCTACTGTACAATGTCACAAACCTCCATCCATAGTTCTTTGGGCACTCTATCAGAGCTAATTATTAAGAACAGGTGGCGAGAATACACAGAACAACTATACAAAAAAGATCTTCATAACCCACATAACCATGATGGTGTGATTACTCACCTAGAGCCAGATATCCTGGAATGCAAAGTCAGGTGGACCTTAGAAAGCATCACTACTAACAAAGCTAGTGGAGGTGATGGAATTCCAATTGAGCTATTTCAAATCCTAAAAGATGATGCTGTGAAAGTGTCACACTCATATGCCAGCAAATTTGGAAAACTCAGCAGTGGCCACAGGACGGGAAAAGTCAGTTTTCATTCCAATCTCAAAGAAGGGCAATGCCAAAAAACGTTCAAACTACCACACAATTGCACTCATTTCACACGCTAGCAAAGTAATATTCAAAATCCTCCAAGTCAGGCTTCAACAGTACATGAACTGTGAACTTCCAGATGTTCAAGCTGGACTTAGAAAAGGCAGAGGAACCAGAGATCAAATTGCCAACATCCACTGGATCATTGAAAAAGCAAGAGAGTTCCAGAAAAACATCTACTTCTGCTTTATTGACTATGCCAAAGCCTTTCACTCTGTGGATCACAATAAACTGTGGAAAATTCTTCGAGAGATGGGAATACCATACCACCTGACCTGCCTCTTGAGAAATCTGTATGCAGGTCAGGAAGCAACAGTTAGAACTGGACATGGGACAACAGACTGGCTCCAAATAGGAAAAGGGGTACGTCAAGGCTGTATGTTGTCACCCTGCTTATTTAACTTATACGCAGAGTACATCATGAGAAATGCCAGGCTGGATGAAACACAAGCTGGAATCAAGATTGCCAGGAGAAATATCAATAACCTCAGATATGCAGATGACACCACCCTTATGGCAGAAAGCAAAGAACTAAAGAGCCTCTTGATGAAAGCCAAAGAGGGTGAAAAGTTGCCTTAAAACTCAACATTCAGAAAACTAAGGTAATGGCATCTGGTCCCATCATTTCATGGCAAATAGAAGGGGGAACAATGGAAACAGTAAAAGACTTTATATTCTTGGGCTCCAAAATCACTGCAGATGGTGACTGCAACCATGAAATTAAAAGACACTTGCTCCTTGGAAGAAAAGCTATGACCAACCTAGACAGCATATTAAAAAGGAGAGACATTCCTTTGCCAACAAAGGTCTGTCTAGTCAAAGCTATGGTTTTTCCAGTAGTTATGTATGGATGTGAGAGTTGAACTATAAAGACAGTTGAGCACTGAATAACTAATGCTTTTGAAGTGTGGTGTTGGAGAAAACTTTTGAGAGTCCCTTGGACAACAAAGAGATCCAAACAGTCAATCCTAAAGAAAATCAACCTTGAATATTCTTTGGAAGGACTGATGCTGAAGCTGAAACGCCAATACTTTGGCCTCTTGATGCAAAGAACTGACTCACTGGCAAAGAGCCTGATGCTGGGAAAGATTGAGGGCAGGAGGAGAAGGGGACGACAGAGGATGAGATGGTCGGATGGCATCACCAACTTGATGGACATGAGTTTGAATAAGTTCTGGGAGTTGGTGATGGACAGGGAAGACTGTTGTGCTGCAGTCCATGGGGTCACAAAGTATCTGACATGACTGAGCAACTGAAATGAACAAGGGCCACCAGTCAGTCCATCTGTTTTAAGCAGATGTCCTTGCTTTATTTTTGCAAGGCACACAGCACTGATGAGTGATACAAAGACGTCAGTTTCCCCAGCAATGGTTTTGGAAATAGACTACTGATATTTTCTCAGTCTTATATGGAATGTTTTGCAAACTTTTTCTCTTATCCATTTATTTGTTTTTTAAGTAATTATTTTTAACTGTGGTAAAATTCACATAAGGTTTACCATCTTAGCCACTTCTAAACTTTTTTAATTGCAGTATAGTTTACTTACAATGCTGTGTTAATTTCTGCCATACAGCAAAATGATTCAGACTTTATATATATTCAGACTTTATATTATACATATTCTTTCTCATATTCATTTCCATGATGGTTTATCACAGCATATTGAGTACAGTTCTCTGTGCTATACAGTTGTGTTGTTTATCCATGGCTTCTGATCTTAGCCGTTTCTAAGTATACACTTCAGTGGCAGGAAGTATATTTACATTGTCGTACAACCATCACCACCCTCCATCTCCACATTAATCTTGCAAAACTAATCCTCTGGACCCATGAAAAACTCCTGATTCCTCCCTCTCCCCAGGTCCTGGCAACATCTTATCATTTTTTAACATTAAACCTTACCAGGTAAAATCAAATTAAGGAAATGTCAATGCCTTATAAACAATTTTACCATCCAATTTCCACCACTGAGCCCTTAGATGTAGAGATTCTGGAACCATCTTTGAGATCTGATGTTTTCTAATCTACTTTTTGTTTGTTCTTCTCTCCCCTACTACAGTGTAAGTCCCATGAAAACAGGAACCTCATCCTTGTCCTCAGTGAATGGCAAACACCTAACACAGACAGGTGCTCGGCAAAGCTTAGTTAAATAAGGGACCAAAGATGTGAACAATTGCTTCCATGGTTGGGTTAAACCAGTGGTCCCCAACATTTTTGGCACCAGGGATTAGTTTTATGGAAGACAGTTCTTCCATGGACTAGGAGAGGGGGATGGTTTCAGGATGATTTAATCCCATTACATTTACTATGCACTTTATTTCTGTTATTATTACATCAGCACCACCTCAGAGCATCAGGCATTAGATCCTGAAGGCTGGACCTTGAGCTGGAGTCTCCAAAGTCTTTGGATATGTAAAGAAGAGAGGGGATGTCAGCTCAGGGTAACAGAGGAAAAGCTTAGCTCCTGGAGGCCTGGGTAGTATCTAAGTTGTATCACCAGGGCCAGGCAAAGGAGAGAGGACAGGAGGAGGGATGCAGATAGGTATGCAGTGAAAAGGGAGAATGAGAAAGCTCTAGATTTACTGCAGAGAGTATGCATTTAAGAGCCTTGCAAAAAGGAGGCTGAGGAATCAGAGAATTAGACCATTAGAGATCTAGGAAGTGTGGTCCTGTGAGCCTCTGGTCCTTGATCAGGAAATGTCATGATGCCAGCTGGTGTATAAGGAAAATGTCCCTTGCAGGCCAATGAATATCAAGGTGAGGGGTTGTGTCCAACTGTCATGTCCCAGGCAAGAACTTTATTTCCAAAACATCAGCAACATCTGGAGGCAAATGTTAACATTTCCAGGGCAGAAGCCTCACCAAAACTAATCTCAGAAAGGGGAGGGAGGCAAAGGGTAGACCTGTCAGAAATACAGTGACTGATCTTTCCTACTACCCAAGAAGAAGGGAAGGAGAGCTTGTCCATGGGGCCAGCATCTGCTCAATACCATTCTGACCTCTGTTCTGACCTCCAGGCACATGAGTCCTGTGACCCGTGGTCTTGATGAGGTAGTTGAGATGCTGATCAACAGTGCGTGGGCTGGGGGCTGTATTATTTCCCTGCCTGTGAGTGATCATTCACAAAGGATGTGATTCATCAAGCATCTCTGATCGTGATTTCGTGCATCAGCCCTCCGGGAACCCTGACTCATTCACGAGCCAGGAGGAGAGTGTTTCAAAGTGGTTGAAATCACACAACAAATTTATACAAACAGAAGTGGGCTGGGCGTGGGATGTACTGATATAAATTTGACTTACTCATGGATTCAGATAGTGTCTGTCATAATTGCCTCTACATGTAATATCTACCTGGAGGCACTGTTCCTGCTGGGGTTAATGATAAACCTTGGTGGAAAACTTACTATGTGCAGCTGATCCTACAAGGCAGCTGGGTTGGATGACTATAAATCTAAGCTGCAAGTTCTTGAGGAATTCACAAGGTCAGAGAGGAAATTTTAGCTCTATTCAGCTGGGATTTATCAGAATGGTATTGGCAAAGAATGTAGACTTGAATCCCATCTACTTATTTTTGCAAATGAGGAAACTGACTGGCTGAGATCAGTTAAAGGAAACTGGCACACAACTGGATTATCTGACTCATGGGACTGATGTCTTTGAACACTGGTTTTTACCGAACTGTATTCTAGAGAAGGAGGGGTTGGATGAAACAGAGGTCCTGGTCTTCACTGAGGTTAAAGAACTTTCAAAGAGGTTGGACAGACACACAAGATTGTTCCACAAGAAGTGAGTGATGTGGGTGATAAGTGGAGAGTATGGAGAACAGAGTACCAGGGGAGGGTAGGAATATTCAGGGAGGACTTCCTGGAGGAGGTGATGTTTGGTCTGGGTCTTGAAGGAAAGGCAGGATTTGAGAGAAAGGAGTGAAATATGACAGCAGAAAAATGGCAGAGAGCTGCACAGAAGAAGTCTGAAGCCAGAAGGGCAAGAGCTAAGAGCTAACCAAACATACCCACTTCAGAAGAGCATGATCCATTGAGACCACTAGCTTTGAGCAAACCTGGGCACCTTGCTGTGCTGATAAATGCTTAACAACCAGCTCTTGGTGACAGGAGCCCTAAACTGTAGCCTCTGCCAACTGTCATGGTATAAATACTCCCTCCACAGCGAATTTCAAAGATGGCTATGTTTAACAACAGGCTCATGAATTTTCTGAAAGTTTAACTCTCAGTTTCTGTGGGCAACTCCAGCACACCTCTGTTTGGGACTGTCTTTGTTTACAAGGATTCTTCTCTTCTAGTCATTTCACAATGGCTGCCCCCTTACTGAGCACTTACAGGTCAGGGTCTGTACTAACATACTAGCATGCATTATCACTTTAATTCCTTACAAGAATACTATGGGGTAATTTTTAACAATTAATATTGCCATTGCATCAGTGAGGGAAAATGATATTTAGGAATATTTAGTAAGCCTGTCAGTCTAAAACTTATACCTTTTCTTGCTGCACAGTGAGACATGCAAGATATTAGTTTCCTAACCAAGCATTGAACCTGCACCCCCAGCAGTAGAAATGGGAAGTCTTAACCACTGGACCTCCAGGGAAGTCTCTAAAACTTATACTCTTGACTTTTATACCATACTCTTTACCTTCCTCTGGCCACAACTAATATTAACATTCTCTTTATCATCACTCTTGGATTGTTCCTTTAATTCCTCTAATTCAGAATTCTTCTGAACCTATGCTAAGAAAACAAACCAGAAAAATGATTGGTCACTGGAACCATGGGCCACCTTCAGATACAAAAAACAGTGAGGGAAGTTGCCTAACTTTATGAGTACATTTTATTGCCTAGATTTTCAAACTCATATTTTAATAAAAAGGTTAATGAAGTAAAACCATTCCTCATCAAGAAAACATCAACATGTGACTAGATAAAATAGAAAAAAAAACTTTGAGTTTTCTTAAATTTTACATTTCATAAAGTTTTCAGTGAGAAGTTAGTTGACATACTTGACTGCTGAATTTTTTTTCCTCTCAACTCTCAAAGTTATTCTAAGACAGTGTCTTTGGCAAGGTTCCCTGGAAACAAGCCTAAAATGGGGATTCTTGCACAAATGATTTTTTTTTTTTTTTTTTACAGAAAAACCTGTAAGGAAGTGAGGGTGTGGGGAGACAGAGCAGAACAAAGTGGTTTCAGATGCAGTTCAACCCCAGCCTGATCCCACAGTGAGCTCTGGAGTGTGTAAGAGCATCATAGCCCTGTCTTCCCTTAAGGCAGAAACACCAAGCTTTATATCATATCATTGTCTGTGGGACAATAACCTCCCAAGGATTTCCCATTGAAGTGACTCTCATGGACCAAAGGAAATTCTTTAGAGCAATTTACAGCCAACATTCACAACAGGTAATTTTACTGTACCAGCCTGTAAATGGAAGCCAAGTAAGGCATTGATAGTGTCTATTTCATACAGGTAACCACACTACACTTCTTCATCAAAAGAACTTCATTTCTTAAGTCAGACAGAGGAAAGCAAATATCACTTATGATATCACTTATATGTGGAATCAAAGAAAAATGATACAAATGAACTTATTTACAAAACAGACACAGAGTTGCAGACAGAGAAAACAAATTTATGGTTACCAAAGGGGATAGGAGGAAGATAAATTAGGAGGTTGGGATTAACATATACATACTACATAGTGTGTATATTAACATATACACACTATATATATATATATATATATATATATATATATAAAATAGATAAACAACAAGGACATAATATATAGCACAGGGAACCATACTCAGCATCTTATAATAACCTATGAAAGTGAAAGTGTCTGTTGTTCAGTCATGTCCAACTCTTCTGACACTATGGACTGTAGCCCACCAGGCTCCTCTGTCCATGAAATTCTCCAGGCAAGTATACTGGAGTAGGTTGCCATTTCCTCCTCTAGGGGATCTTCCAGACCCAGGGATCAAACCCGCATCTCTCACATCTCCTGCATTGACTGTTTCTTCACCACTAGCACCAACTGGGAAGCGCTATAACTTATAGTGGAAAATAATTTTAAAAAGAATATATGTGTATAATTGAATCACTTTGCTATACACTGGAAACTAATACAACATTGTAAATTACACTTCAATTTTAAAAAATGAAAAAATACTCTAAAAAAAATAAGAACTTTATTTCTGCCTAATCAACCAATCACAGGAATTGTTCAGCATGGGAAACTAAATTGTTTTAGATGCATGGGAAACCTTACAACCCCATTTCCTGCTTCGAGATTTCACATCAGCCAAAACTCAAATGTTTTGAGTGAAACTACTATGAATGCTCATAGAGCCACATAAGTTCTTATGAGGGATTGAATTTCTCTTCATGACTCTACGATCTTCCTGGGAAAAGACTATGTCTTATTCATTTATGGATACTTAGTCTTGGAGTCTAAGACAATATTGGGCAAATAGTAGGTTTTTGATCAATGCATTGATATATTGGACACTTAATACCTCAAATAAGATGAACAATTCATCACAGTCTGCTTAGAACTGTCCAGTTGTATTGTTTGTTTGTTTAATTTTGGCTGAGCTGGGTCTTCATTGCATCACACGGGCTTCTCTAGTTTCAACACTTGGGCTTCGTTGCCCCAAGGCATGTGGGATCTTACTTCTCGGACCAGGGATTGAACTCACACACCCTGCGTTGCAGGGTAGATTTTTAACCACTGGACCACCTGTGAAGTCCCCCAGAACTGTCCAGTTTTAAAACTAAAAGCCACACATCCTGGGCACCTTCTCAGTGCCAGGCTAAATGGGACAACTGGTCACCCTATCCTTACATCTTTCTGCTTCTGCATCATGAGTACATTCAAGTCAATCCAATCTCTCCATTTTTCCTAAGTATCTCCTAAGAGAGAAACTTCTGAAATCCCATGGGTAATACATTCATAGAAGTTTCTTGGAAATATCTAATGTAAATGTTCCTGCTGCAATTTGCATCATTTTCACTTTTCTGGTCTCCAATAGAAACATCACCACAACTACCTACAGAACTTTAACATAGGAAATATTAGCTTACAGTCCTGCCATTCCACTTCCCACCTCAACCACTGGGGTAGCCAATATCCTCGTGTTGAACTCTGGGTACTGCACACTTGAAAAAGGCTGACTACACTTACAGCTCCTGAATCTTTTCTTCTACAACCTTTGTATCAAAACTTACCTGTCCTGTGTCATAGGGCCCTATTTAGACAGTAATGATTTGGTCCTCAAAATCACAAAATCATTATCTTAAGTATAACAGTAGAAGTGTAAGCAGTGAGGCAGCTTTTGTCCCCATCTGACCCTGAAACTATGCTCAACTCACGGGTATTCTTGGTGTGTATAACAATACTTTGTTGTTATTCAGTTGATAAATCATCTCTGACTCTTTGCAACCCCATGGACTGTAGCATACCAGGTCCCTCTGTCCTCTACTCTCTCCTGGAGTTTGCTCAAATTCACATCCATTGAGTCGGTAATTCTATCTAACCACCTCATCCTCTGCTGCCCCCTTCTCTTTTTGCCTTCAATCTTTCCCAGCACCAGGGTTTTTTCTAACGAGTTGACTTTTTGCATTGGGTGGCCAAAGTAACAATAGTAACTCAGTACAAGCAATGTTAAGGAAAAAATGAGTTGAGATGGTGATGAGGTGCGGATTATTGGTACAGATAACCCAAGAAATGGGGCTCTCCTCTGCTTTGCCATCTTTTAGTTCCAAATAAACATTCTTTTGGGAAGTGGGAATACAACACAGGTGGGTAATCATCATTGCTGCCCACAGGCACAAGAATAGAGATTCCTTCATTCCAGAATCCATACATGAAATGTCTCACAAGGACTTGGGGTATGCCCACTCGGTATGTGCTGCCCTGAACCAGTCATTCTGATTGAAGATAGCAAAATCCTCTAATAGGTTAAGTTGGGGGGTCACTTGCCCTCCCAGGTGTGAGAAAGAGAAAAGGAGAGAAAGAGGGAAGGATTGGGTGTGGCACTGATTAAGACTAAAGCTGTGAAAACCACAGCCATCCAATTCCACACTTTACCCACCAACAGGGCTTTGCCTTGTCACCATCCTTATTTCATCATAAAATACTCCAGGCTAAGGCACCGGAGCCCAATTTAGAATCCAATGGGGGATGGGATAAAATGTGCTATTAAAAATCATAGTAACTATCTGTGAAGAATTTTGAAAGTCAAATAAATACAACTGTTCAGGTAATATGCCCCAAACAGGGGCAACATTTAACTGAAAAGTGGGAGGTTTTGCTGAAGCAGCCCAGGGAAGTTTACAGGTGGTTTGGCAAAGCTTCCCCCTGGTTGATGCCAGAAAGACCTGCCTCCACCCAGCTGCGTTCCCCATTTATTCAGAGCCCTTTGTAGCAACTCACTCTCTAATTGCATGTAGTTAGTCATTACGTCTCAGCTGCAAGACTGGGGGATGCCAAGAAGCTAGCTCACCCAGAGGCCTTTTGTGTTTTTAATGTTTGGACCAAAAAAGAAATTTGCTAAGGAAAGTTACCACTTCGACTTATGCTGGCTAAGGGGGTCTGGTTGGAAACATTTCCGGGCAATCCAACTTTGAAATCCCTGAGGTTCAGAGAAGAAACTTAGAGTGGCAGTGTACTCAGAAATGAGAGGTAACAATTGTTTGCACTTATGCTTGTGCATGGCACAGACCACAGAGGAAGTTGTCCAATCAGTTAGGGGGATTCGATCCTATGAACGATAATTGAGCTCTGTTCCAGTTTTCTAACAGTTGAAAGAGCCAATTAAAATTGGCTTTAAATATTAGGAATTAATGACTTCACATAACAAGAAGTTTGAGAGATGCAGGTCCAGAAGTTGGTTAATACAGCAGTTAAACAATGCCAGAAATAAAGGGTTGGATATTTTGAGATTCCCATAGAAATATAGGCATGATTTCAAGATGGCTATCACAGCTTCAAATATAACTTCCTCATATAACAGCATCCAAAGGCAGGAAAGAAGGCGGGACTTCTTCAAGAGCATCTCTTCATCTCTTTCTAGAATAGGAAATGTTTTCCACAATTCCTCGCAACACTTTCTCTTACAAATCTTTGGGGAGAATTGGATGACATGACCATCCCTAATCCAGCAAGCCAGGAAAAGGAATATGATGGCCATTGATGCTTTAGATCAATCATGATTCGTTTCTTACTTTTGAGCCTTCCCTCCTAAACAAAATGAGGGATTTGTTGGTAAGGAAAAAAGGGTGAAACAATGGCTGTTAAGAAGGCAACAAACAGTGTTTGCACCCAAGTATCTACCTCTGGGGCTCTGCACTGCTTGTATAAAGATGAATAAATCTCAGTTCATCTTCTCAAGGAGCCCACAGATATATAAGAATCCATTCAACAAATTTTAGATCACCCTGCTTGATTCTAAAATGGATTTGCAGTGATAACTTGCCATATCAAATGTTTTCTCAAAATTTCCACAATATATCCCATCCCATATGCTTTTCTTACAGTGCAACTTTAACATTGCTCCTTCAAGAGCCGGGATCTATATTGTCTCCATTTGAATTGAGGTAAATTTGTGACTAGAGCCAAAGTGACAGCACTGGACTTCTATGGCTAAATCTTTACTCAATATTGGCGGGGGGGATTTTGCAGAAACTAACACCTGTGGCCACTGATTTTTATCTTGACTGACAAAAAATTAATTGTCATTTCACTAATACTCTGCTGCTTATTACATTCAGTAGTTATACCTGACACACCTCTAAAGTCTGCTAATTTTCATGAAATGTTGTCTTCAATCCACTCTCCTGTGGAAGCAAAGGAGCATTCTCCAGCACTGTGAGTTTCCTTTTTACTTTCCATTTCAGAATCAGTCACCAAGGTATTTTGTCTTTTTGTTGGTCTATTACTCACACTGTCTGAATCAGAACTACACTCTGAAGAACTATCATCTTCTGAGACACTAGTACGTATGTCACTTGGACAATCAGAGAAAGTATCTGCATAATATTCACTGAAAAACTCTTCTTCACTCAAACTATTGTGATGCATCAATTTTTTTAAAAATTAATGTTTATAATGTCCACAATGGAATAAAACCTAATGGAACAAAATGTGAATGATAGTGACAATCATAATTCATATGATGAATTGTTGATCAATTATAAACTCAACTCTGAATGGTGATGTTAATTGTAACAATTGTATTGATAACATCTCTAGTCAGTAACATTCGGGTAATAAAAGATCTATCAATAGGTCTGCAATCAATACTGAGTTAAAAGTCAACATGATTCTCTGGGTGCTCCCTTTTGTAACCCAGCTACTGTGCTGTGAAGAAGCCAAAACTGCCCTGAGGAGAAGCCCAGCTCCCACTTGCCACCAGGTGAGTGACCATTTAGATCCATCTGGACCCCACTGACCCCCTGTAGCTGATACCTCATGGAGGAGACACAGCCTGCCCCACTGACCCCTGGCCACATCACAAACATAGGGGTGTAGGGTAAATGATTACAAATATATATGTGAGTAATATAAATGACCATTGTTTTCATAGGTCACTGGGCTTGGGGGTTGGTTCATTGAGCACAACAGATAACTAGCGCTGCGCTAACTTCAGAACCAGAAATGTATTTTCAAGCTGCCATAAATCACCTGCTGTTGGAACACAGAGGAAGGAAAAATAAGTATTTGCTGGGAAGATGAGAAAGGGCAATTACAGAGGAATCAGATACAGAGGAAAGGTCTTCAGGGCAAGGTTTCAGAGGATGAGTAGATAACAGAAGATGAATGAATGGAGTGTAAGAAAAGTAAACAGATGATGTGATGTTGTAAAACATGGCGTATACGGTGGATGTCTGTTCGGTTTGACTCCTGGGGTAGACTGCACAGGTGCTCACTAGGATTTCTGGTTCTCTTCTCCCTCCAGACACACAAGTTCCTCAACGTAGGTGGGACCAGCTAGCATCATAGGCAGTATCATGGGTCTCTTTTGATGAAGCATTTAAGAGCCAGTACGGCATCCTCCATTCTCTTGACAATAACCAGCCCTGATGTATCACGTTGAAATGGTAGAGTTTCTGGCAGCCTCACTCTCTGACTATAATATCATTTGTTTGCTTGTATGCACGCTGCCTTGACGCAGGCCCTAGCGAAAAGCCAGTCAATTCCCTTCTGGAACAGCCTGTTAGGTCCACACCCCTAATGACCCCCCCTTATTGGGCCCTCACACTCCAAGCCCCCAAGGACCCACACTAATGCCTCTGGGGCCCAGTCCCAGACAGTGAAGGATAGCCCTGTGTTGCAGAACCCACTAACATTTATTCCAATTAGCCAGTCCTCGAACCCCGTGTGTGCCTCCTCCTGTCCTTCACACAGAAACCACAATGAGGGTGTTTGTCCCCTGTCCCTGCCCCTCTCTCTGCCCCAAGACCCACCCCGGTGCTTCTGGACTCTAGCCCTGCATGGAGCTGTGTTCTCCCTCAAGGAGCAGTGAGGATAACAAGACAGAGAAGTCTTTCCGGCTTCTCTCTCTGATCTGTGCCTGGCCTCCACATATCCAATGTCCAGGCAGTAAGGGTAACACACCAAATTGCCATCACAAGCACAGTGTCCCTGGGAACCTGCACTGGATGTGCAGCTGGTATAAAAGGTACAACTTTATGGCGTGAGACTTCTCGGGTTTTGAGGTTGTTTTTTACTATAACAGAATCCAGACTGTCCATCTTGACTGAGAAGTGCCCGATCACTATTCCCTTCCTCTTGGGGGAGTACCTCAAGTTTTCATTAGGAAAACATTTCTCTGAAATCCATGCTGCTGAGATGTGTTGACTCCACTTTCCTGGCTCCAGAAAAAAACACATCTCATAAAGAATTGATACATTTATAATATGTATGGCCTGGTAGCTCAGATGGTAAAGAATCTGCCTGCAATGCAGGAGACCTGGGTTTGATCCCTGGGTTGGGAAGATGCCCTGGAGAAGGGAATGGCAACCCACTCCAGTTTTCTTGCCTGGAAAACCCCATGGATAGAGGAGCCTGGTGGGCTACAGTCTGTGGGGTCACGAAGAGTCGGACACGACAGAGGGACTAACATTTCCACATGTACGGCCTACTCCCTTCGCTGTTCACCTTAAACTATCGCAACATTATTAATGAGCTATACCCAATACAAAATCAAAAATTTTTTTAATGTCTCTCAAGAGTGGTTAATTAGCATAATTCATTTTATCTTCAAGATACCTAAAATCTGGCCACTTCTCTTTCCACCTTCACCATCCTGATCTGCGTCTACATCATTTCATCACTGAGTGAATACGTTTGCCCTTCCTAGTCTCTTCTGTCATCTATTTTCAACAGAGTAATCAGAGGAATAACTTTGAAACTTAATTCACATCACGTCACTCCTTTGCTCAAAACCCTCCCAAAACTACCCATTTTATTGTGTAAAAGCCAAAGTCCTTCCCATGGCCAGTGAAGATCTAACTGACATGCCTTCTCCTAGGCCTTTGTCCTCTCCTCCTACTTCTTTCCCCCAAGCGCACTCTTCTTCAGTCATACTGGCCTCTTTGCTTTTCCACAAAAATGCCAGGGTTGCTCCTGCCTGGAAACTTTGTACTAGTCATTCCCTCTTTCTAGAGCACTTTTCCCCCGTATCTGCATGGCTCACTCCTTCATCTTCAAATCTTTGTTCAGATGTCAATTTCACAGCAAAGCCTTCTGTAATGTTCAATCAAAACTTTCAAGACTTCCCTGGCAGTCCAATGGTTAAGAATCTGCACTCTCACCACAGGGGGTTTGAGTTCAATCCCTGGTCAAGGAACTAAGATGCCCATGTGTCACATGGTATGGTTAAAAAAAAAACTGCAACTCCCCAGTATTCTCTACCCTCCTTCTTATTTTACTGTTTATTGTAGCACCATCTAAAATGTTTCAGGAGTTGGTGATGGACAGGAAAGCCTGGTGTGCTGCAGTCTATGGAGTTGCAAAGAGGCAGACATGACTGAGTGACTGAACTGATCTAAAATGTTCTATATTTAAATTGTTTATCTGGTATCACTATAAAATATATGGACTGTGCTCTGTTTTACCAGAGTTGAGAATCATGTTTGGCACATAATAGCTGTCATAAATATTTATTGAATGAAAGATAGAATGAATGAATGAATTTCATCTCCTAAGATATTGTTATTAATTCAAGAATAAGGATATGACCCAAACCCTTCTAAGACTTAACTTCAGAGAATTTGGAAGTTCCTGAAAAATTAAAAACAGAAGTGCCATATGATCCTGCCATTCCACCTCTGGGTATATATCCAAAGGAAATGAAATCAGAATCTGGAAAAGGTATCTATACTCCCATGTTCATTGCAGTGCTATTCACAACAGCCAAGATGTAAAAACAACCTAAACGTCTTCTGACAGAGGAATGGATAAAGAAAATGTGAGATATATATATGTTATATATATGAATATTATTCAGCCATTAAAAAAAGAAAATTCTGTTTGCAGATGAGTGAAACTGAATGACATCATGCTAAGCTAACTAACTCAGACACAGAAAGACAAGTACTGTATGGTCTGACTTATACGTGGAATCTAAGAAAGTTAAACTCACAGATGTAGAAAGTAGAATGGAATGTTGAGGATCTAATGTACAGTATGACAACTGTAGTTAGTAACACTGTATTTTTTATTTGAAAGTTGCTAAGAGTGGATCTTAAGTGTTCTCACCACAGGGAAAAGCAAAGTAACTGTGAGGTGATAGATACATTAGTTAAGTTCACAAGGTATACAAATGTTAAACCATGAAGTGGTACACTTTAAGAAATCACATTGTATAGCCAAAAAAATAATAATAATACCACCTTTCCATCATGCGGAATTGATGCTAGGAAGCAGTTAGGCAGTGACTACATTTTTCCTCTTTCTTTGTGTCCACAGTTAGTCATGGGTCCAGTTCTTGCTGCAAGGTGAGAAGATGCAGAGTAAACGTTCTTTGAGCATCGATGAGGTTTCTCCTCATTTTCTTTACCCTCTTGCTGACTAAATGAAGACAGCTGTGAGCCCCAGAGGATGGTGAAGAAACCCCTCACTCCATGGAGAAATGCCACTCACCCATTAGGAACACCAGCATCAGACTGTCACGTGAGAGAAAAATAAATTCTTACGTCAAGACAACTAATTGTCGGGGGCTGTTTGTTACAGCAGCTTACATGATGCTAGCTAACCCAAATGCAGCAGCTTTGACTGTGTTTGCTGAGAGGATGGGTTGCAGGCTGGAGGCAGTCGGGGCTACTGCATGGGAGAAGCCTGCCCGAACTAACTACTGATTGAGGAAACTAGATCTGGAGAAGTACTAGATTCACAGAGACATCACTGGAGCCCCTGGGTAAAGTCCATCCTCCCAGTGAACTTTTCCCACCATTGCCACCAACACATTCTCTTTTGTTCAAGCAGGTTTGACTTGGGTTTCCTGTTACTCAGAAAATTCCAGAGCCAGAACATCCTGAGTGATAACAGATGAGTGGAGGAATATGAGAAAGGAGGAATCAAAAGGAGTATGAGGGAGTTCCCTGGTGGTCCAGTGGTTAAGATTTCACCTTCCAATGCATGGGGTGTGTGTTTGATTCCTGGTAAGGGAGCTAAGATCCCACACGCCCCACAGCACCCCCCCCAAAAAAAGAAAGAAATGTAAAACGGAAACAATATTGCAACAAATTCAATGAAGACTTTAAAAATGGTCCACATCAAAAATACAAATCTTAAAAAAAAAAAAAAAAGGAGTTTGAGACAAGATGACAAGATGGTGGCAGCCTCCAGCACCCAGGGACTTTGGTACTTAGAACTACTCACGTTGGTCAAGAGGGCACCTGATAGGATCTGAGACTTTTCAACATTACATCACCAACCAATGTTCTCTTCCAACAGTGTAATCCACACCACAGTTCCCATTTCTTTCTCACCTACTAGAAAGAATGTTTTCTCTCCATGTTCCTTTCTGGACCTAACCTGCAATTCTATGGCAGTACACCTCTACAGATTTCCTCTGTGCCTGGAAATCTCTAAACTTTGAAGGATGAAGAGAATACTGAGGTCTCATTTTCTTCACACAGTAGGGATCCTGTGTATTTTTGACTCTGTCACTCAAGAGAACCTGCTCTCCCATCAGCCCCAAGTCAATTACCTTCCTGACATCTGTGAGTCACTATGGTCTATACCTGTAACTTATGTAATACTGTACATCAACTATACTTCCATTTAAAAAAAGGGGTGGAAAGTTTTTAGTGTTGTTTTTACTTTGACTCAAACATAACAATTAGAGTAGGGATAGGCATAATGTTTTTCAGAGCTTAAGAGCTTCAACAGTCTTAAAGACCCAACACAGCAGAGACAGGGAGAGAAACTACTTTTAGTAAGAGATAGTCCAAATTATTTCACTGTCATAAAAAAATTGTTTGAAAAAAAAAAGAAAAAGAATTGCTTGAAATAACTGGTTACCTAATGGATGTTTGGAAATCTTAGTAAACATGGATTTCTATTCTAGTGGTACATTCATCTGGAAGCTGCCTGCCTTCTTCAGCAGACAAGAAAAAAGCTAAGGGGCACTTCATAGGACCTGTTTGTGTCTTTAAGGCTCTGCATACACAAGAACGTCACTGCCTCAGTAGACATGAGTTTGAGCAAACTCCGGGAGATGGTAAAGGAGAGGGAAGCCTGCTGTGCTGCAGTCAACGGGGTCACAAAGAGTCAGACACAACTGAATGACTGAACAACAGCAACAACAAATACAGGAGTGAGTGTTTATCCTTTGGGAAATTTGATGCACATTACTTAACAGGAAAGATTCTGAAAGTAGGCTAGATGAGGGGACTAAGGAAAGACAAAAACATTGCCCCAAAAATTGCTTCACATTTTATATCATTAGACTGAAGGAAAGCAACACTAATTATATCTTCAGTTTCATAGGGGACAATCCAATTCATCTAATTATAATTAAGGTTTAACTGGAAATTCAATGCATTGTGCAAATGAGGTCCTTTACACACTATCGTATCAAGCAGGTACCAAAGTATAGCTGTTGTTATATGGAGTAGATGATATCCTGGTTCTCTTCCAGAGACACTTCAAAAGTGATACACAAAGCTCGCCAGTCTAAGCACAAGACAATTAATCTCACTATAGCTATCGTCTTGTTACCATGATGGCTTTCTCTTGGGGGTAAAGTGGTGCAGAAGAGGGAATCTCAGCCCTCCTCTATCTAAGAAAATTGAGCAATGAATTACTGGATGCTTCTGAAGAGTGACATGGGACTTCCCCGGTGGTCCACAGGATAAGACTCCATGCTCCCAATGCAGGGGGCCCAGGTTCAATCCCTGGTCAGGGCACTAGACCCCACATGCCACAATTAAGAGTTTGTATGCCAGAACTAAAGATACCACATGCTGCAACTAAGACCCAGTGCAGCCGCATACATAAATAAATAAATATTCTAAATAAAAAAAAAAAGAAGAAAGAGTACTTATACACAATGGAATATTACTAAGTCAGGGAAAAGAGTGACTTAGTAATTCTTTTTACTAAGGGGTGGGAGAGAGGTTTAAGAGGGATGGGATGTATGTATACTCATGGCTAATTCACATTGTTCTAAGGCAGAAACCAACACAACATTGTAAAGTAATTATACTTCTGCTGCTGTTTAGTCGCTGAGTCACGTCTGATTCTTTTGCAACCCCATGGCTGTAACCTGCCAGGCTCCTCTGTCCATGGGATTTCCCGGGCAAGAATATTGGAGTGGGTTGCCATTTCTTTCTCCAGGAGATCTTCCTGATCCAGGGATTGAACCCATGTCTCCTGCTTGGCAGGCAGATTCTTTACTGCTGAGCCACCTGGGAAACCAGTTAAATAAAACACAAAATACACAAACAGCAACATGACTTTTTCTGTCACTTGTCTGGAACAAGTATGTAAGGAGAGCACTTCCCACTCTCACTGCAGGATAAAGAAACAAGAACTTGCCAGAGAGAATTGAGGCCAGGGTACAGCGAAGGACTCTAGAAATGAGACGGACTTTAGAAACGGGCTGTAAAACGGATGATATCCATGTATCCACTCCCTTAACATCCCCCCTCCCTCCACAAACACACTCACACACATCCCAGACTGCAGTGGCTCTGCACACAACAGGCCAGGCTGTTCCCACCACTTGCAATGAGCTCCTGTTTTCTCTCCTTGCAAACTCCCAACTGCTAGGTGTGGGAACCTGGGCAAGTCATTTAGCCTCTAGTAAAAGTGGTATAAGCACTACTTGACTGGCTTAAATATTGTATTTATGTGTCTAGTACATCGGCTAGAGCACAACCATAAACAATAAATGTTTATATTAGTAACAGCAAAAATGATTAAAATTTAGAGAGCTTGGGTCTCCCAATGGCTCAGCAGGTAAAGAACCCGCCTGTGAGTGCAGGAGACACAAGAGATGTGGGTTTGAGCCCTGGGTTGGGAAGATCCCCTGGAGGAGGAAAGGGCAACACGCTCCAGTATTCTTGCCTGAACAATCCCATGGACAGAGGACCCTGGTAGGCTACAGTCCAAAGGGTTGCAAAGAGTCAGACCAAACAACTATGCAGAGAGCTTCCTATATGCCAGGCACTGTTCAAAAGGCTTTACATTACTAAATTAATCATCAGGGAAATATAAATCAAGACGACCTCACACCTGTTGGGATGTCTATTATCAATCAAAAAGAAATAGGGAAACTTTCTAAGCAGACAGAAGTCCTGTGCAAATGGCCTGTGGTAGGACAAGTCAGCTTGTATACAAAGAACTGAAAAGGACTGGCAGGGCTGGAATGCAGAGACAGGGAAGAGTTTGCAGAACATGGATCCTGGAAAGTAAAAGCAGGGACCACACATGTAGAGCTTTGCAAGCCATGCTGCAGTCTCCAGTGGCTGGTCATTTACACTTAGCCCATTCTATTTTTGTTAGAAAATTCTCCTTCACATTGGATTGGAATCACTTTTCCTTGAGCCTCCAGCTCTAGACTCCATTCCCTGGAGCCCTGCAGAGAAAACCTATTGCTTATTCTACTTTTGGTGCTCTATACCAAGGTCACGGCTGCAGAACGCCACACCAAGGTCACCTCCAGAACTGACTGAAGCCCAGAGCAACCATTACCATGAGCGCCCCTGATCTAAACCAACCAGCTCCCTGACTCCATATTAGGTAAAAATGCACACCCTAACCAGTTACCTAATGCTACCCTTCCAGCGGGAAATTTCTTTGCCTTGAGGCTATAAAAATCGGTTACTAACCCAGAAAAGGGCTCAGCTCTCCGTCGTCTGTCAGGAGGTTGGCCCGCTCTACCTTCAGAGCCCTCATTAGCTCTGCTCTTTGTTCCCAGTAAACTCACTCCTTTCTGAAATACTCTGTATTTGGAAATTCTTTTCAAACTCGCACTCAGGCCACAACTCTACTGTCTCTCCTGATCAGTAGTAAGAATCTTCTCTGGGACTTCCCTAGCAGTCCAGTGGTTAGGACTCCTCGCTGCCACTGCAGCGAGCGTCTGTTTGATCCCTTAGTTCTTGGTCTGAACTAAGATCCTGCATGCTGAGGACACACACACACACACACACAATTTCCATCACTGTTGCCTTCTTTGAGATACATATTACTTTGTCAGTCAGTCAGTTCAGTTGCTCAGTCATTAAAAAATGACTTTGCAACCACATGGACTGCAGCACGCTGAGCTTCCCTGTCCATCACCAACTCCCGGAGCTTGCTCAAACTCATGTCCATTGAGTCGGTGATGCCATCCAACCATCTCATCCTCTGTTGTCCCCTTCTCCTCCTGCCTTCAATCTTTCCCAGCATCAGGGTCTTTTCCAAGGACTCAGTTCTTCGCATCAGGTGGCCCAAGTATTGGCGTTTCAGCTTCAGCATCAGTCCTTCCAATGAATATTCAGGGTTGATTTCCTTTAGGATGGACTGGTTGGATCTCCTTGCAGTCCAAGGACTCTCAAGAGTCTTCTCCAACACCACAGTTCAAAAGCATCAATTCTTCAGCACTTAGCTTTCTTTATAGTCCAACTCTCACATCCATACATGACTACTGGAAAAACCATAGCTTTGACTAGATGGACCCTTGTTGGCAAAGTAGTGTCTCTGCTTTTTAATATTTTGTCAGTACCCTTCCTCAAATGCAATGCTCAGAACCAGACACTTGAGGATGGACCAAGTATGACTTTCACCTCCCTTGTTTAGGACCCATAGCTTCTACCAATGTGACTTTAAGATGAAGTCCTTTTTCAAAAGTCACCTCATACTGCTGATTCATAATAAGCTTGCAGTCAACTAAAACCTTTAAATCCATTTCTTATAAGCTGCTATTAAACCAGGTGTTTCTCATACAATATGTATGCAGGCATTTATTTTTAATTTATACCTTGTTTACTTCTAAAAATGACTCAGCCTAGAAACAGAACACAAGTATACATCTTCACAGTTAAAAGAAAGCTCTAAGGGAGAGCAGAAATGTTACATTTTTCACAGTAGCTTTTCTGAGTTTAAGTGCAGGTATCTATATACAGTTGGCCATCCTCACAGTCAAAAATCTGCATATAATCTATAGTCCCCTCTTATCTGAGGTTCAGCATCTGCAAATTCAATCAACCACAATTCTGATCATGTAGGATCAGAATATTTACTATTGAAAAAAAATCCATGGGTAAGTGTATCCAAGAAGTTCAAATTCATGTTGTGCAAGGACCCGATGTATACCCTTATTTAATTTTCTCCTCTTAATTGAGGATTTTGGGTGCTATTTTTTCAAATCTCGTTCTCTTCTAGGCAATGTAAGCCACTCTCAGCAACAGATAATTCACCCATTTGCTGTTGTTCTCCATTCCACTTGGTTCCCTCTTTCATCTCCATTCCATCACTTGCTAGCTGTGTGACCTTGACTTGTTCATTAACCTGTTATCCCACTTTCCTCATTTGCATAATTATGCCTCCTTCACTGAGGTGTGATGAGGATTAAAGAAAGAAACTGATGTGGTTTCTCCACACTTTCTCCACTTGCTGGCTACCTGACAAGCTCTCTGAGTCCCAAGGGTAGCAGGTGTTGAATCACTCTGTGGAGAAAAACCACTCTCCAATCAGAAATACCCACATCAGACTGCCATGTGAGACACAAAGATACTCTTATTACACCAAAACAATTAACTGTAGGTAGGGGTTGCTTCGTCCACTGTCTATTCTCCCCCAACCCTAAATGGCACTCCCTGCTTTCTGAATTCAGAAGAAGGCACCACTAGGGTCCATCCTGAATCTGTCTGCCCCCAGGTCTACCCCACCCCAGCCCTTGCTCTGTTCTACAACACAACAAATTCTACACAGTGGGGGCCACTTTGGCTTGGTTCTTGTGACTTCTCTGGCAAGAGACTGACAGGCAGGAAGAGATAGCAAGCAGCAGGGGTTTCTCCCAAGCATCTCTGGCAATGTATTCGAGCCTCACATTCACTCCAGACAAGCCCACCACGGACCCAGCTTCCTCAGGTGTCCACTCCCTGGGCTCCAGCTAAGCCACCTCCTCCCTTGGTCGCCTGAACCTCGGAGCGCTAGGGGCTTCCTAGACTCTAGTTTCTGGTGGCCTGACTGCCTCTACTTCACATGCTGCCACCACCTACGTATCTAGCTGCATCAATGAAAAACCTTCTGTATTAATTATTCAAGCAATTTCTGTTTCCTGGCTAAATGGATACCTAGGAAAAGGAATCATCACTCTTCACATCCCAATTAAGGAGACATTTGCTAGTAATGAGCTTGATAGCTTATGTTTCATCTCGGATTCAGTACTTGGAATATGTATCTCCAACAGCCAACACCCTAGGTTGCTATGACTTCCAGATGGAGTTGGGGGTGTGTTTTGGGCTTGAATTTAGGCAGACACCAAGAGACAACCTTTTACATATCCTTTGCCTCCCTTGATCCAAGTATTATTTTGTAATATTTATTTTTGTTGATTTATTTGGCTGTACGGTCTTAGTTGCGGCACATCAGATCTTTGTTTCAGTATGCAAATCTTTTAGCTGCAGCATGTGAGATCTAATTTCCTGACCAGGAATCGAACCCCAGCTCCCTGCTGGAGTCTTAACTGCTGGACCACCCGGGAAGTCCCCAAATGTAACTCTGAGCCACTTTTAAGAGCCTCATAACTCATCTCACAGCTCCTACTTTGGGCTCCCTAATGATTTGTTTTTGAAAAGCAGCCAAAATGGTGCCTTTAAAGATGGAAATTTGATCACCTCGCTCCCTTTTTAAGCCTGATAATGGCTGCCTGCTGTGCTCAGAATGAAATCCAAATATCTCAGGACAGACTACTTGGCCCTGTGTCATTTGCTGCTCACCTGTCTCTCCATCCAAACTTGCCACCTCCACCCCACCCTGACCCCTTCTGCTTTAATCACATTGCTTCTTCCTACTCATCACAGTCCCAGCTTCTTTGTGTTCATAGGTTCCTGCTGCTCCTGGGAATTTAGCCTGGCTCTCTCCTATTATTCAAATCCAATCTAAACTACATCCCTATCTGTTCAGTCATTTTCTGTGTTTTCAACTTGTTTTGGTTTTTTTCCCTGGTACGACTAGTTAACAAAAATTAGCTGGTTCATTCATTTGTTTGCTTAAATGAGCACATGACCACACTGTCTTATTCCCTTCAATAAGACATTTAGGCATATCTCAAGCATTTAGAAATTCAAGGCACAGAGACATTTGTTGAATAAATGACCAAATCATCATTTCTCAGATGAGGACTGAAGCCCATTAATGTTAAGTGACATGTGTACAAACGCTCAGTCCACGATCTGACGCCGTATCTTCTCGGCCCTCCTGCCATGCCGGCCCAAATACCCTCACCTTCTCTCCCAGACCTTCCACGTCTGTACGGCCAAGAATTTAGAGATTGGACGAGAGCTTGCCCCACCCTCAGATGCTCCTTGGGCACACTGGTTTAATAACACGACTGCCTCTTGGCGTTGTACAGCTCAGGGAGCTTTGGCCTTTGTGAAAACCAAGGAAACAACCACTACTGATTCCACATCAGTTTTCCTTATGAATATATTCATTGCTGAGATATGTTTTTTCCTGCTTTTAGATCCGCACATAAATGAATGTGTGTTTCTATCTATAAATGTTTAAATAATACCTCCTTCTCCTACTGTCTTCCACTTGTCCTTGGCAACTGGCTCTTGAACTTTTACCTGGCTAAAAGGTTCACCCAGTCCTCTACTCTGTTCAGAGATATTTCCCTAGAGGCTCTGTGGAGGTTCTTGTTATAATTTGACATTAAAAATAAATAGCAAAGCATCCCTCAGCCAGCCCCAGGATCCTACCCACCTCAGCTGGGCTCTAAGCTCACACCAAGAATCTAAAACGTCTGAAAGAGTTCTCAGCCTGTGTCTTCAGGGAGTGGGGGGAAAAACTAAAAGAAGTATATCCTACACATGCCGGCGGCCAGACTAACAGAGAGCAGGGCTGTCACATTTCATCTGCCAAAGGCGGAGAGAAAGACCTGAGCGTGGATTTCAAGATCAAGTGCGACTTGTGGGACTGAACTCTGAAGACATTCCTGGAGGCACCTATGGGGAAAATGTCTAAGGGAATCATACTTTTCCAGGTTGAAAATTAGGACACACAAGCATGTGACAGAATTTTTCTTTTTTCATTGTCACTGTTTTGCTTGTTTTGGTGAGTACATAGATATGTGTGTGTGTGTGTGTGTGTGTGTGTGTGTGTGTGTGTATTGATTCAGTATATATAAGGAAGTCAGTAAAATTTAGAATTAGCCTCCAAATATTGGATTTTCCAGGATCCTGAGATGAACTGGTTTCAGGATGATAACTAGCAAACAACATTTTACAGCAGGAGTATCTTTAAAAATGCTACATATACACTGTTATATCTACCTTGGTTCAGTCAGTTCCTAAAAGAGACAAATTTAAAAGTTCATGTTTCTTCTTACAAAAAATTAAAAAGCTCTCCATTGTTCACCTTGCCTACAAACTACACTGGAAAATCCTTAGGCCAAAACTCAGACTTCTCTTTTCTATATATCTAATTTTATCTCCTTTTATAAACTGTATAGTTTATATAGCCAAGCCAATGCTGAGGTAAGAAATAACCCCCAAATCACAGCTTCTTTACTTGGCAAAGGAATCCTTCTTGCTTAAGCTATATATCCTTCATGATCTCTAGGAGACTCTGCTCCACAAAGTGACTCAGGGTCTCAGGCCAACAAAGGCTCCATGATCTTACAAGAGTATATCTAGAACATAAATCTGACATCTATATCACCACTGAAATGAGGGAAGAGACTGGAGAATCAGAGATTTTCAATGTCTAAGTCTGAAAGTGACATGTGGCCCTTCTCACATTTCTTGGGCCTGGAATAGTTACGTGGCCTCACTTCACTGTACAAAGGGGAATATCCAGGGCAAATGCAGTGTTGGGTGAGCACTTCTGGCTCTGCCACCCAACTCCTCCAGCCCTCAAGAAAAACTGCTTACTTAAAGGCCACTTAGAGGGACTTCCCTGGTAGTCCAGTGGCTAAGAACCCACACTCCCAATGCAGGGGGCCCGGGTGTGATTCCTGATCAGAGAACTGAATAATGCATGTTCCAACTAAGATTCGGTGCAACCAAGTACATAAATAAATACAAAGTATACATAAAAAAAAAACCAGCCACTTAGAATCTCAGACAGAACTAGGTTCAAGTTCTTTGCTTGCATGACTTGTAGGAGATCTGTTTTACTTTTCTGGCTTAACTTTTTAAGCCACAGTTTCTTCTTGCATAAAATGGGAAGAAGAATATATATGTCATCAGGTTTTTGTTGGAATTAAGTGAACAGATTCACATCAACTACTCAGAACAGCGTCTAACACATAAGTTCTCAAACACATTAAGGTATTTATATTGAGGGTGAAGATGATTCTGCATTCTTCAACTGCCTTTAAGAATTCATTGCTCCAGGTCTTTCTCATCTCCATATCCCCAAGGCTAATATAGAATCTGACCTATGCTGGATGGGTCAGAAATTCTAAATAAATGTTGACTTAGGCAGCTGCCATCTCAAAAATTTTTTATTAGCTCTCTGCTGTCTCTTCAACCAGAATGCCCTGCTTACATCCATCTGCCTTTTCAGTACTGTTCATCCTCAGGTCCATCTTTGTCAGGTCCCTCTAGTCCTATATGAATCCATTTCTCTTTATCTCAAAATTTCTATTTTTCTTACTGTAAAAAAAAAATGGAAAACCACCACACTGATTATTTGGGTATTTCACATTTAACACCTTGATTTTCCAACAAGATGGTCCATCTCATGAGTAGGTACTGTGTATTTTGTATTCCCAGCAACACTTCATAGCAGTAGTTATAACAATAATTGTTATAACAATTCATAACAACAACATAACAAAAACAAAAGTGCTTTTATTTTGAGCATCAATAAGCTAATAATTGGCCTCCCTGGTGGCTCAGTGGTAAAGAATCCACCTGCCAATGCAGGAGACTTGGGTTCAACCCCTGGGTTGGGAAGATCTCCTGGAGAAGAAAAAGGTAAATCACTCTAGTATTCTTGCCTGGGAAATCCCATGGACAGAGGAACTTGATGGGCTACAGTCCATGGGGTCTCAAAGAGACGAACTTGACTTGGCAAATCAACAACAAAGCTAATTGTTATACCATAGTACTTCTCAAACTTCAGCATGCCTCAGGGCCGCCTGGTGGGTCTGTTAAAACACAGATCACTGGGTCCCACTCCCAGAGTCTCTGATTCAGTGTTTCTGGAATTGGACCTGAGAATTTGCATTTCTATCAGGTTATCAGGTGATGCAGATGTTGCTGACATAGGGCCCTCACTTTGACAGCTATTGTTACATAAGATGTTTTACATCTGTCCTTATACTCAGTCCTTATAACAACCCTTTAAGGTAGATATTTCTGCTTCATGTCTATATAAATATACCAATGACTCTGAGGCACACGGGGCTGAAATAACTTGCCCAAGTTTACCCTACTGGTAAGTAGCAGAGGCAAGAAAAGTGATTCAGCACCAGTAAACCTTTTCTCTCCACCACATGGATAACTGTGTCTATGGATTACATCCTGATAGACAACAATGCATTACTTATTGAAATAAAAGGCCCACTTTCCATTTCCATTCAACTTGGAATCACACTCTAAAACTCAGAGTACAGGCAAGTAGAGTATTTGTTGCTTAAGGAAGTTGGCTCCAGCTCAATACAAGGATGAGTCTTTGCTAGTAAGTGAAGCCCTAAACCAGAAGCATTACACTACAACAGCAAGGGATACGCAGCCACCACCCAGGGCAGCTGGCGCCACCACCCAGGGCAGCTGACATCAACCCTTCTCTTCTTTGAGGCACTGCTGGGCCTTTCTTCTGGGAGCTCCACCTTTCCTCAGGGCTTGCCTTTATGCTCCAGTTGACATTTTGACTATTTCCTAAGGCACTCAGTGAAGAAAATAAAAATAAACTAAAAGAGTACAGCACGTCCCCAGAGCAGCATCTGGGTAGGCTTCATGCCCAAGAAGTCTTGAGAAATCAGACTTCTCAAGTCTTTCCCTGTGACCACAGTGCCCTCTAGAGGCCACTGGATTCCAGGCAGAGGGACAGCACCATATTTTCCCTACCAGGATAAACACAGTTGAGGTCCAAACACCAGACCACCCCGAGGATCAAGGTGGGATTTTAAAAGATTTGTACCTTGAGGGACTTCCCTGGTGGTCCAGCGGTTAAGACTTCATCTTCCAGTGCAGGGGGTGAGGGTTTGATCCCTGGTCTGGGGGCTAAGATCACTCCTGTCTCTCAGCCAAAGAAATTTTTTAAATGTAAAAACAGAAGCAATATTATAACAAATTCAATAAAGACTTTTAAAATGGCCCACATCAGTAAAATATGTAAAAAAAAAATAAAATATTTGTACATTGAGAATGTGGAGAGACTGGTCATGACCTGTGTGACCCTCCCCACTTTCACACGCCTCCTCCACAAAAAACCTAGGGTCCCGGTGTGTCTATCCTAGCATAGTCTATCAGGCCACATGCAAAACTGTGTGCTCAGGTAAGGATGAGACAAAAGCAAATATAAATGCATGGGACATGTGAAAAAAAAAATGATCTTGATGGTATAAGAGACTCAAAACCATACAACATAGTTTAAGGAATGATATTTAGATGGAAAAAGACTCATGACACTGCAAAGCCTCTTCTCATATGTCAAAGGTTGGCAGAATTTCCAAAACAGTGCCCTGCAAGATGAAAAACGGTATTCCCTGGAACTTCCCTGGTGGTCTAGTGGCTGGGACTCCATGCTCTCACTGCCGAGGGCCTGAGTTCAATCCCTGGTCATGGAACTAAGATTCCACAACCTGCATGGCATGACCAAAAAAAAAAAAAAAAAAAAGGATATTCCCCAAAGAAGGTTCTGAGGGCAAATACACATGAGGAACTTGTAAAACAAAGTTCAACAGATTTCTTTAAGGCAGGACTTCTCAAAACCTTTAACATAGTGTAGGCCTTGTGAAGGGGCTTCCCAGGTGGCATTAGTGGTAAAGATCCCACCTCCCAATGCAGAAGTCATACAAGACATGGGTTCAGTCCCTGGGTCAGGAAGATCCCCTGGAGGAGGGCATGGCAACCCACTCCAGCAGTCTTGCCTGGATAATCCCAAGGACAGTGGAGCCTGGCAGGCTACAGTCCATAGAATCACACAGAGTCGGACAGGACTGAAGCAACTTAGCATGCATACATGCATCTTCCAAATAAGGAAACTGATGCTTAGAAAGGTTAAGTGACCCACCCTGGATCATACAGTAAGATTTGCTTGAATCCAGACCCATGTGTCTAAGCATGTGACCTGTTCAAGGAAGCTCTAAGTATTAAAAGGGGACTGGTGTCATACAATATGACATTGTCTGAGAATCTACAGGTTTTCCTTGCCTGGGCCCCTGACTATTCCCCTCCCTCCTTCTTTCCCCCTCCTCCAGTATTAAAAGCAGGCTCATTCGTTCCAGCAAAAGAACTTTCAGAAACAAGAAAGTCTCTATCTATCCCGAGATAGTTTGCAAAGAGTGTGGTCCCCTATCTAATCCCTCATGTTTGGTGTAAGTGATGGTAAGAAAGTTAAAGTCCCTTTGGGGGACTGAATATAGAATGAAGCACCTGCTTCTTCTAGGAACACGGTGACAGCACAAAAAAAATTTTTTTAACCCTTCCTAGTCACAGGGTTTTTTCAAAGAGACATTCTGTCAACTCCTTCTAATTATAATCTGAAGTGCTCATTAGTTTTATAGTTTTGTTGTTACCTGCACGTCTCTCTTGTTCATCTGCTTTGTAACGAGCCAGCAACCTCAACTTCGATCAGCAGTTCTGCTTTACCTGCCTCACAGATTGCACTTCTGGGTACATTTTCTGAGGTTTCTGCAACTAAAAAGCTGTGAAAACCAACTAATGACTCAAAGGCCGGTTCCACTGTTAATACCCCTGTTTGATGACTCTGTGGCCTGACACCAGGAGGCCCGGCAGGTGGTGTCATTCCCCACAGCCTCTCCAGGTTCAAGGTCAAAGATGGTGCTTCCCACTCGCTGGCTGCACTTTCTCAACGATGGTTGACCTGAGCGTATGTAGGAAGTAAGAAATCGTCACATGGCCCAGGGACTTGGGTGGGGAGGGAATGTCACATGCCTGTCTAAGAAAATGACATTCCATTTGTTCTCTTAGGCTTTTCAAGCAGCCCTAGAATCCCCTCCTCATTAAACCTTCTAAATTTATTTCTCTTCTTCACCATTCAGAGCTGCCTGACACTTGGCGCTGTCACAGCCTGTCTGAATTGAGGAATCCCACATTGCGCTGTATTTTTAGCCTCCCTTGCTTACGTTCTCATTTCAGACTCAGCTGGGAGTTTCTCTCCTTCACAGTCTTAAATTGGCAAGAAGATCTGGACCTTTGAGCATGAGGTTTTAAGCCTGACAGTCTCTCTGAGTGAGACTTCTGCAGGGGAGCATGATAACCCTGCCATGTAACTCAGGAAGCATGTGTTAGGCACCTACTATTTACTTTGTGCAAGTCCCTGTTCTGGAACTCTAGAGGTTTCAAGAACAAATCTGAGAGACTTCCCTGGTGGTCCAGTGGCTAAAAATCTGCTTTGCAGTGCAGGAGGCTCAGGTTTGAATCCCTGGTGGAGAAAACTAAGATCCCACGTGCCGCAGAACAACGAAGTCCGTGTGCCCCAACTACTGAAGCCTGCGCGCCAAAACTAGAGAGTCCAGGCACCTTAACGAAGGTCCCACATGATGCAACTAAGACCTGATGCAGACAAACAAATGATAAATCCATATTTTAAAAGAGTCTGATATGAATCTTAAGTCTTTTCTAAAAACCTAAGGGCAAAGATAGGGGTGGAAGGAGTGATGAGGGAACCCAAGGTCTTCACTACAGTGAAGCTGGAAATTTCCCCCTACAGCCAACAGGAATGTAGTTAGTGAGAGACAACCTTCCTAGAGGATCATCAGTGACATTAAACACAAAACCATGGCATATGGTTCTGACCCCACCCTGCCCAGGAGGCACAGCACAGAAATCATCTCCAGGCATTTTTTGCAGACACCTCACCTCTGCAAAACTCTCGCTCATGCTCAGGGGAGCAGGGAGGGCAGTGATTCCAGTTTCTGATAGAATTATGCCTTATGTCACTTTGCAGAAGACAGTTGAGCACAGTAGGCCAGGGACTGCTAACCTCAGAAAGACCTGCTGGCCAAGGTGGCCCTCAGCTAGCATCTGGGAACACGGATTTCATCCCTACCTGATGGGAGTGGCTCACTGCACCTCGAGAGTTTCTACAGACAATGTGATTTATGCCAAACACTTGCTTCCATTCTGGGAGCCTGGGATTTTGGCACGTTCAGGCCATACCACGTGACCAGCCCCAGTGAAAACCCTGGGCATCGAGTGTCTGAGCATCTCTGGTGGACAACATCCACACGTGGGTCGCAACTGTATGCTGGAGAAATTAAGCCTGTCCTGGGCGGCTTCACAAGGAGAGGACTCTGAGAAGCCTGCGTTTGGTTTCCTCCAGACTCTGTGCCTCGTGCTTTTCACTTTGGCGGATCTTTCTTTGTCTCCTTTCCCGGTACTAAATCTTACTTGTAAATATGACTTTACACTGAGTCCTCAGAAGTCTAAGAGTGAATCAGTGAAACCTGGGGACCCATAACAGTGACTCTATCTAGCATTCCAAAATTTACTGACTGCTCTGAATATCTGTCCTGAAATATTGCCTGGAAATGTACGCCACCCTCCATAACCCCACGCACACATGCACACATTCTCTTTGGTAGCAGACTCAGAACCTGTCTGTATCACACACTTTCCCATGACTGGGGCCTCTTGTCCATCACCAGAAGGCTCAGGCTGCTCCCAGATCTAAAACCCCTTCTCTCTCTGACCGGGGGAATTGTTAGGTCTCTGGTCCAACCAGTCACAAGATTCAGGCTTGAAGCTCTACTTGCCAATAGTCATACTCTGACTTTATATGCCAGTCTGCTCCAAAGACCAAAGCTCTACCCTGTCACTTTGACTTGTCACTGAAACCCTGCTTGATATAATAACATCCCCAGTCCATCTGGGACTCTGCTTTGATGATTCTACTGAACAGCACCATGTCACTCTAACTGTGCCTCTTACAACTCCACACTGTTTGAGCATTCCAACAGATTTGGAAGCCAAAAACCAGAAAAACAACCAAACAAATAGAAATACATGAAAACAAACCAAAGAGTCATGTCCACACTGGCCTTAAATTATTGATTTGCTTCAATTATTACTCATACATGTTAGCTTGATTGGTTGCAATGCTGTCACTGACTTCTATGGAACAGAAGCGCCCTATGGATTTAAAGCACTCTGCCCTGCAATACCACAGTTTCTAAAATGACTACTTAGAGGTTAGCATGCAATAACCTGATCACCTGGAATTATCAGGATGTGAGATGCAGAAAAAACATAGCCCTTAGTCTTCTGTACTTCCTTTATTCTGTATGATATCAGAATTGTTCATTATCCATGAACAAAAAAAAACACCCAGACTTAGCTAGGACCAAACCAAAAATTGCTAAAATTATATTTTCTTTATGCACTGTGATAGATGAGGTAGTGAATCAAGGGTGAAAGGAATGAGCAAAGATAGAAGAAAGGTATAGAAGTTGTGACATTGGCAAGATTGTGACCATCACTAAATACACATGTACTGAAAGATCTCAAGAATGACAATAATAGATTATAAATAGCAAGAGTACAGAGGTCATTTCCTTTGTGGATTATCCCTACCTGCATTTCTATATCCTTACTATGATTATTCAATCCCAGTAATTAAGTTAGATTTTTTTCTTCTAAGTAATCCTATATTTTAAATATTCTGCTAGGCGATCTATTAGAAACAGGCATTAATTCTCAATTCTTATTTAGGATATGGGATTACAGTGATGGTGCTTTGTTAAGTCCACCTATTTTGACAATGAAATTAAATATGTATATATGTATTCATATATATATACATATATTCCCTGATAACTTAGTTGGTAAAGAACCCGCCTTCAATGCAGGAGACCCCGGTTCATTTCCTAGGTCAGGAAGATCCCCTGGATTAAGGAATCTTACCCAGTATCTTACCCATTCCAGTATTCTGGCCTGGAGAATTCCATGGACTGTATAAACCAGGTCACAAAGAGTTGGACACAACTGAGCAACTTTCACTTAACTTCACATATATTATATAAATCAATGTATATTCAAATATATATCCAAAAAGTTTTTCACAAATCAAATCTTGATTAAGCACATATTAAATCACTATTTCAAAAGCAACTCTAAAGTTAGCAGACTCTAAAATAAAAATTAGTAACTTTCTTTCATGCATTTACTCTGACTAAAATATTTCTTTTTAACTTATTCTTATCCACAGCTCAGAGTCATAACTGCAGACCCTACACATCACTTAGGGATTAAAGGTAACTTAGTTTCAAGAACTCCAGAGTGTCTTCTCTTTGCTGTTGGCTAAGTCTCATTTACGGATGAACGCATTACCTTTCTAAACAGTCTGAGTTCATTAAAGGAGCATCCTTGCATTGTGGTTTCAGCACACATTCTATCAGCAGCCTTCAAGTTTTTCCCTTTCCCTCCAGCTCACTCCTAGAACCCGCTACCTAGTTTTTCCCTTTGGAGCAGAAAAATAAACAAAACCTCTCTCTCATTAGGTCCGGCCTTCTTTATCCATATCAGAAGGTGGTACTTCCCCTTCTTATCATTTGCTTAGGACCACACTCTAATTTCAATCCTAGCATCTTCCCCAACTCCTGTCTTTAAAAAATGATTAAATCTGAACATAACTCTGGAGTGCTACATTAGCTCATGACCTCGGGTCTTACTTAAAATCTGCTTCAAATATAAAATATTTCACTTAGGGATGAAGAATTCCTTTTATAAGAATTGGATATTTTTCATGAAAATACTTTTAATGAATCAAATTGTGGTTGAACTTGTGCTTCGGATTCTATAGCATTAGGCTGGACTGTAGATATTCCTCACTAGCTCTGGGACCTTAGCATTGAAATTAAACTCACCTCTCTTAGCTTTTGCCTCAATTATCTACAAAATAGGAAGGATAATATTGACCTTAAAGTGTTCTAAGAAGACATGAAACAAGTATTTCATGCATGACTGAGCACACAGTGAGCACAGAAAATCTGGTAGCTGCAAATAACATAGTTCTACACTGTCTAATGCATCTGAACTTTGGGTAAAAGGAAAAGGCTTTGTTTAAGAACGTTCAGGTTCCAATTTTGCCCCTATACCAAGCACCAAATAGAGGTCTTCAAGTAAAGCTAGGGTGATCATACATCTCCACTTGCTAGGGAGAGCCTGGCTGATACCTGTTGTCTGGGAGTAATTAATTTTTTAAAATATTTATTTATTTGGCTATGCTGGGTCTTAGTTGCTGTATGCAAGATCTTTAGTTGCAGAACATGAGATGTAGTTCCCTGACCGGGGTCGAACCGGGGATATTGGGAGTGCAGAGTCTTAGCCATTGGATCACCAGGGAAGTCCCCAGGAGCAATCATTAATAGTACCATCTTTCACTCTCAAAAGATCCAGTTTTGGAGAATAAACTATATAGGCATACTAGTTAAATACAGTTAAGTTGTTAATTGGGCAATTATTTGTGACTTTGCGCTTCAATTTTCTGTAAAACTGAGGAAATACTTGTCTAATACATCTCACTGATTTATGATCCTACAGATCTTAGAAATATTTTTATCATAAGAGCTACCAAGGAAAATTCATATTTTATGATAAAAAATGAGGATTTGCTCTGTCACATAAAAGGATATAAGATTCTTATTTTCCAATCACTTCTTATAAATTTCTCCTCCTCCTAGCCAGAGCCTTCACACATTTTATGATGAACACAAGTGAAAGCCAAAACCAGCAAAGTCCTCTGGTCCTTCTCTTGAAAACCAGCTATGACAGGTGACAGAATTTCACCTTCTCTTAGCTCATAGCACACTCACCAACACCTCCTGTCTGTGCTTAGGGCAGACATCGTTAATCAATCACAGAGTTTAGTGCACAGCCCAACGCTGAACACAGGCTGTGGGCAATTTAAGAAACTGCTATCAGAGAACTAGTGCTGGTACATAAAACCAATGTTCTCCCTCCTGTTTCACCTCAACACCTTAATTTTATGGTGAAGGACACTAAAACACTGAGAGTAATGACTCGGCTGGGGGTGAATCTAAGAGTTGTACCCAGGCTGGCCACTTGATGTGAAGAACTGACTCACTGGAGAAGACCCTGATGCTGGGAGAGATTGAAGGCGGGAGGAGAAGAGGACGACAAAGGATGAGATGGTTGGATGGCATCACCGACTTGACGGACATGAGTCTGAGTAAGCTCCAGGAGCTGGTGATGGACAGGGAATCCTGGCATGCTGCAGTCCATGGGGTCGCAAAGAGTCGGACACGACTGAGCAACAGAACTAACTGATGCTGACAGATGGCTGGCCTTAAGACAGAGGTTCTTACAGATGAAACTAAAGCAGACAAAAGTACATTTTGAGGCAAACAGCCTACTAAGAGTTTTGGTATCACCCCCAAAATATGCTCATAAAACAAATAAGAGTCTCCTTTTCATATTTATTACTCAATGTTAAAATTAAGGTATTAGAGGGAGGAGATACATGTCTACATATAGCTGATTCACCTTGTACAGGAGAAAGCAATATTCTAAGGCAATTATACTCAAATTAAAAAGTGCATTGGGCATGTTGGGAACATTTAGTGCTTTTATCATAATTATACAGAAATATCTGGGTATCCATTTTATATTTGGGCATATATTCTATTTATCTGCTTATTTTTTTCTCAAGAGAGAAACAGTGTTCAAAATTATTACTATAGCAATTATAAAAATTGTTAAGTTGGCAAAAAAAAAAAGTCAAACAAACAAAAAACTCACTAAGACATTTACAGAGACCTACAAGGCTCTACAGGATCTTCTATGACACGATCTCCTCCTGCCCCTCACTGCAGCCACACTGGCCTACTTAGGGTCTTCCTCACATGTGCCCAGCACACTCTCACCTCAGGGCCTTTGCACTAGCCGTTCCCTCCGTCCGGAACGTTCCTCCCCAGATATCCATGTCTGTGTCCCTGTGTGTGTTCTCTCACTATTACATTCTCAGCATCTAAGTGGTACCAGGCATACTGCTGGCTCTCAACACACACGGAATTTCATATTTACAAGATAAAAGAGGCACCCATAGAGATATGGAAGATACATATGTTTGTGATGGTTTAGTAACACAAACCACCAAACAACTGTCTAGTGTATCTGTCTGAGGAATGTCCAGAATTCTACAGCACTAGCTCTAAAGCAGGTCAGTACCGCATCAACAGAAAGGAAGTCTGAATGTCTTTGCCTAAGAAATGAAGCCTTTTCATGAAGTAATTAGGAATAAGTTGAAAGATACACACATGTCTTTGTGGTCTCACAAAGTCAAGGGTAAAGACTATCCAACCAGTAGAGGCTCTAAGTACCCTATAATCTGTGAATTTAAGACAGACAGAAAACTGACTGGTTGGTTGCTTTGAGAGAATTTATGTCAAGAATGCAGTTGTATCTACACTGGGTTTTCTTAAAGGTGATTATAGCCACTTCAGAAAATACATTGTCATCCTTAACTGTGTCCGATTCCTCCGAATGCCTGAAGAACTATCTTGCATGTATCCATACAACCTAGCACTTGAGTTTAATCTTGGTTTACAGACAGCAGCTTGGGGCTTCCCTTGTGGGTCAGCTGGTAAAAGAATCCACCCACAACGCGGGAGACCTGGGTTCAACCCCTGGGTTGGGAAGATCCCCAGGAGAAGGGAAAGGCTACCCACGCCAGTATTCTGGCCTGGAGAATTCCATGGATTGTGTAGTCCATGGTGTCACAAAGAGTCGCACACGACTGAGCAATTATAGTCACTTTAGAAAATACACTGTCATCCTTAACTGTCATCAATTCCTCTAAATGCCTGAAGAACTAGCTTTCATGTATCCACACAACTTAGCACTCGACTTTAATCTTGTTTTATAGGTAGCAACTCATTTTTATGCGTAGATCACCACTCTCTAACTAAATTCTAAGAAACTTAAGGGTTGGAACTGCATCTGTTCCTTGCTTTGTGTCCTCCTGGTTGGTCTCAGCCACACATTAGATGCCCCCAAATCTTTAACACTCCGTTTGTGGAAGGGCTGTTTCTTCCTTGACCCTGTACCTAAGAATGGCAAATATCTCTGAAGGACATTCTTTCTCAGCCAGCATGGATAAAGGAGTATGGTAAGGAAGCACAAAAGAAAAAGATAAGATCTATCCCAGAGAAGGTCAGGATGAAGCTGGAAAGATGGATGTGAGCAGCAGCATAAAAATATATTATATATATATATATATATATATATATATATTCCAGAGCACGACAGTAGAGAAATAATCTAGAGGAAACTAGACTGGCCTGGGAATTCAGGGAAGGTTTCCAGAAGTCAGAGGAGGAGGTGGTGGCTTACAGATGTTAAGACTAAACTGAGTAACATCCTTCTCTGAATTTTTTTTTTTTTTTTCATTTTTAAAAATTTTATATTTTGGCAAAATAGCACAGCTTCCAGAGTCTTAGTTCCCCGACCAGGGATCGAACCCTTGCCCCTGGCAGTGGAAGCATAGTGTCCTAACCACTGGACCACCAAGGAAGTCCCCAGATTATTTCTCAATTCTCACTTCTAATCCATCATGTGTGTTTAAGTATATAAATGTTAGTCCCTCAGTCATGTCCAACTCTTTGTGACCCATGGACTGTAGCCCACCAGGCTTCTCTGTCCATGGAATTCTACAGGCAGAAATACTGGAATGGGTTGCCATTTCCATCTACAGGGGATCTTCCTGACCCAGGGATCAAACCCAGGTCTCCTGCATTGCAGGCAGTTTCTGTACCATCTGAGCTACCAGGGAAGCACCCAGCATATGCTTGGTCATTTCCAACTGGATCATGGAGAAAATGAACAGATTGAATTTCACCACAATAGGAATCTTGCTGTACTGATTGACAACACCCCTCAGAAAAAATGAGAATTTTCTGGGCCACCAGAGCCTAGGAATTTCACCAGGAATTCTCAGCAATCATAACAGAGAGGAACTTACGGACCCAAATGAAAATAAGAAGACACCAAGTCCTCCTTTTTTCCTCTCCATGTATCATTCTCAGTCATTTACCCATTTATTAAGCTAACAAATAATGAAGCAGCTACTATGTGCCAACAGGAGAAGAGTGGTCCATAGACCAACAGGATCCATGAGTTCACAGAGCTTTCACAGAGCATTCACTCCTACAATGACCAGAAATTAGCCGAGAAATGGTCTTTACAGCCTGTAGAGAGACTTGTATTATTAAGAGATGGGAATAGTATTGCCTGGAAAATTCCATCCTGCTAAGTAGATGGATTTGAAGCTCACCACCCAACTCACCCAGGCCTTCAAATGTCGCAAATGGTAACAGAAAGTTCCATGTCCCCAGGACAGAGGATTTCCCACCTGGCACCTAGTACAAAGTCACCTTGGTAACATCAAAAATCAGCTTCTGTCTTCTCCTCTCAGTTTAAACATGTGTCAGATGCAATAGGCACTGTTTTAGATGACCACCAGACAGGGCACCTAACTATCCATGGCCCTAGAAAGAAACAGGCAGGAAGGAGTTCAGAAATTATCCAAACCATGCCTTCATTTCCCAGATGAGAGCTGACTTGAACGAAGAAACTGGGTAAGAAATAGCCTAGACTGAACCACAGGTCTCCCCACTCCATCCTCACTACCACTTTACCCTCCCTGGGGCTCCAATCCAACTTCAATCCTATTTTTATAGTTGTCTAACAACCTGGAGCTACATTTGATATTCCTACTGAAGTCCGAGACAGAATAATTATTTCTAGCTTTGGAGGATGGTTTGCCATCCTCTCTGCAGCAGAGGTAATTGCATTTTACCGGGCAAACCTTCTGCAGCAGCCCGCCAAAAGGCAAGGGTCAGCAACCTGCGGCCAGCCAGTGCCCACAACTAGTCCCCCTGGCAAAGCCTCAGATGCGCATCACGCCTTTGGAGAGCGCAGATTCAGAATTAAGGTGGCAAACCGAGCCTGCTACCGACATCGACTTAACATCCGCACACTTTATCACCTTGTAATTGCATCTCAGGTGGTTTTTCCTCAGCGCCGTTGGTTTCAAAATAAAATTTTAATTTCAAGGTAGCACTGTAATTTATCACGCCTGTTCCTTTTGTAGAGTAAAAAGCCGTGTAATCTCTCTTCAGGCAAACGAGCTCTTGTTGCTGTGATCAGCGGTGCCCTCCGTCATGGGGACATGCTCTACCTTAATCAGGTTATAATTAGAAGGTGAGGAGAATGGTGGTGTTTACAAATAGGATTTGAAATGAGGCAGCCACTGTGAGATCTGTCTGGAACTTGTAGCATCTGGCTTCATTCATCCTTCAGAAACAGAAAGGCACTATGTCATCCATGCCTGTGGCAGAGAATGAACCCTTCCCTTTAGATCATGACATGGGGAGGTTGGATGCTAGATGCTGCTAGGTGTGCAGTGTAAGGTGTGTAGGGATAATTAATCACAGAGGCTGAAGGAGGTGAAGAGTCCTGCTACTACTATCACCCTTTCAGGGAAGAAAGGTCCCAGAGAGGTAATTGATACAGGTGGGTTAGTTCCATGAATTTTAAAGCTTTGTTCCAGTCCTGCTCCCCATCAGGTGAACTCCTAGATAAGGCAGAAGTTCCTGCTGCACACAACACATGGAAGATTATTTGCTGGGGGACTTCCGTGGTGGCCCAGAGGCTAAGATTCTGAGCTCCCAATGCAGGAGGCCTGGATTCCACCCATGGTCAAGGAACTAGATCCCACACACTGCAACTAAAGATCCTACATGCCACAATGGAGATCAAAGATCCAGTGTGCCTCAACTAAGACCTGGAGCAGTCAAATACATATATATATATACTTTTTAAAAAGAGTATTTATTGGACATCTTCATACATTTGGAACTGTGCTAGGCAGTGTGATCTTATAAGCAAAGACAATGGACAAAACCCCTGCCCTCATTAAGTCAACATTCTGTGAGGCTTCATGAACAAGAAGGCAAGTCAATCAAATGAAAATTACAGCTTGTGGTTAGGGCTCCCTGGGAAAGGATGAAGATGATGCAATAGAGAATAACTGGGCAGGGAGTGAAGGGAAGCCATCCTCAGACACGGACGACTTCTTGGAGGAGATGACCTCTGAACTGAGACCTGAGTGGTGAGGTCAAGCCATGTGAGGAGAGCCACTAGCACCACTGTGTTAAAGCGGGGCACAGTGCTTACTAAGTGCCTAGGACCATGCCCAGCTTCAACTGCTCCACAGGCCACAAAAACTTTCCACCAGAGACTCTCTGATGTGTGTTTTCTTTCTTTTAATTCTGATAACTCCAAGAGGAAGGTGTAAGTCAGCACCCCCACTTTATAGAAGAATAACTGAGGCACCAAGAGTCTAACTGACTTTCCCGTAACCAAACATCTGGTAAATGGGGAAGCTGGGACTTCATGGTTCACTACTGAAATATGCATTCTTATCTGTTATGATGCTACCTCTCAGGGATGGATCTCAATACAATATAAAAGCCACAAGATTCAGAGTTAGACAGATACCTCTTAAAAGTTAGCAATGAAATCTTAGACATGTCAGCGCATCGCATACTTAGATTTCTCAACTGTGAAGTAACCATAGCAGAAAGCAGATCCAGGTGCCTCACGCAGTATCAGAGTATGCAAGCTCCTTGAGAGAAAGGAATTTCTTCAATTGTAAAGTGGTACCACTGTGAAGAGCCAGAGGTAGATAGCCATCCTCGAGAAGAGCCACCGCTTCATTCGCCATCACTACTGGTGGGCCACCGTCCATGGGGCTGCCAACAGTTGGACGTGACCGAGTGCGTGCACGTGCACACACAGACACAGAGTTAACATACTTATTTTGATGCCCGAGATGTATGTAGAAACAGATGGAATACCTTCTGCCTGGGTTTTCTCAATTGGCCTTTCAAAGTTTTGAAGAGAAGGAGACCTCAAAAATCTGCCCATCTTTAAGCTTTTTCCACCCTATGGAAAAGGAATCCCAGGAATCCCAGATTTGCTCACTTCTGACCCCACCCATGTCTTTATGTCCAGGTGGCTCCTTGCAAATTACTGAACTGTAGCCAATTATATGAAAAAATGTGAAAAGATGAGGGGTTTTGGTTTGTTGTTGTTTTTTTTAATCTTTCCATCCTCCTGTCAGTACCCATGTGTTTTCTCCTTTGCTTCCTGTCTGCTTCTGCGTCCTTAACTTCCTGTATACTGTCTGCCCCTGTAACAAAGATTCCATGCATTTGTCCCCTCTCCATCAAAACTCATTTTTGGGGACTTTCCTGGTGGTCCAGTGGCTAAGACTCTGTGTTGTCAATGTAGGGGGCCTGGGTCTGATCCCTGGTCAAGGAAGTAGATCCCACAGGTCACAACTAAGAGTTTGCATGATGCAAGACTGGATGCAGCCAAATAAATTAATTAATTTTAAAAAAAAACTCATTTTTCCTGTGTCCAGTGATTCAAGCAAGCTCTACCTAAGTCAGGGGTCATTAACCTCCAGGATCTAATGCCTGATGATCTGAGGTAGAACTGATGTAATAATAGAAATAAAGTACACAATAAAAGTAATGTGCTTAAATCATCCCAAAACCATCCCCCTCTCTTTGGTTAGTGGAAAGACTGTCTTCCATGAAACCAGTCCCTGGTGCCAAAAAGGTTGGGGGTTGTTGGCCTAAGTGACGGTCAGATTTCTCTAATGAGCAGATAACATCATCTTCCATCCATCCATACAACCCTTTAAAGTCTACACAGTTCTGTACACAAATGATCTAAGACAGCATGGCAGTCTTCTGTGTTAGGTAGTCATCCCATTGCACAGCTGCAGAAATCAAGGTTATATATTTGAAACCATTTGCTCAACATGACTCAGCTAGTTTGAGACAATCTTGAACTTGAACCAGATCTTGGGATTCCAAGAACAGAGTTATTTCCACTCTATTATACTGCCTACCAACCAAGTATCAATAAATGAACTTTCCCACACACAGGAATTTTCAAGATGGCATTCATGAATGTCTGAAATCATAGCAAAATGTTAAGTGTATTATTTTTAAACAGACTTTTGGGGAGAGAAAGTGTCCTTCACTTCAATATTCATCTGATTATGAAAGACATCAAGACTCAAAATTGTTAAAAAGTGCTGTGAATCTAAGTGATGAGGTTTTCGCTCCTATTTGTCCAGCCCAGGAAGGTAATGAGTCTTATTAACATTCCAGGGAGGTCGACTTCCTCTATTCATCCTTAGCTGGGCTCTGTTATACAACTGCATGCTTAGATTAAAATTGAAAGCTAGGAATAAAATTACTTCTACTCCTATTAAAAAAACTAATTTCCACTTTTTAATCATCACTCTTTAATGTACTTTAAGGCTAGGAGAGGGAAGGGGTCAGAGAGCACAGATCTAAGAGGGGTACTAGAGCCTCATATACAAGTCCAGTAAATTGTCCTTCCTTCCTTTCCCCAATGCTCTCTCAAGGACTTAATAGTTTTTAGAGTTAGCTCTAAGGAATATAAGGATGGTACCCACTGTTAGGGTATAGTGGGGTGGGCAGGGTGGGGAAGGAATAAAGGATGCATTAGTCTGGGTTCTCCCAGAGACAGAACCAATAGAACTGACACACAAATACATACACACATACCCCCACACACATATACATACATACACACATATATGGTATATGCACACACAATAGGATATATACATAGAGAGAAAATTTTAAGAAATTTGCTCACACAATAATTGTCAAGGCTGATAAGTCCAAACTCTGCAGGGTGGGCTAGCAGGCAGGAGACTCAGAAGAGCTGATGCTGCAGTTCATATATGAAGGCTATCTGCTACAGAATGCCTCCTTGCTTGAGGGAAGTCAGTCTTTTTGTTCCATTAGGGCCTTCAGCTGATCAGATGGAGCCCACCACATCATGGAGGGCAATCTACTTTACTCGAAGTCCACCTAATTAAAAGTCAATCCCTCCCAGAAATACCCAGAATAATGTCTGACTATCTGGGCACTCTAACTTAGCACATAAAATTAACCATCATAGTCAAATTTTGTCTACCATCTCCCCATCCCCACCTGAGCAAGGGCACCTCAATATTGTTTTCTTTTGAAGCTTAAGATTTTGTTTGAAAGTTGATTTTGCTACACAATAGTAAGAATAATCATTTTTAAAGGTTTGATCTAGTGTTTGAAAGGTTGTTGCTGAACCAAGAAAAGACACCGGGATTCTTGGCCTCCGGAGAAGAAGAATTCAATCCAGGGCCAGGGACGAGGCTTGATCACTCAGAGCTTTTGTGTAATAAAGTTTTATTAAAGTATAAAAGAGATAGAGAAAGCTTCTGACATAGACATCAGAAGGAGGATAGAGAGCGCCCCCCTTGCTAGTGTTAGCAATGGAGTTATATGCCTTTTAATTAGTTATTACAATGAATCAAAAGAATGTCTGGAGGTTGTAAAGATCTTACTAGACCCACTCCCATAATTTACATTCTAAAATAACAGGATTAATGCTGGAGAGGGTGTGGAGAAAAGGGAACCCTCTTACACTGTCGGTGGGAATGAAAACTAGTACAGCCACTATGGAGAACAGTGTGGAGATTCCTTTAAAAAGTGGAAATAGAACTGCCATATGACCCAGCAATCCCACTCCTGGGCATACACACTGAGGAAACCAGAATTGAAAGAGACACATGTACCCCAATGTTCATCACAGCACTGTTTACAATAGCCAGGACATGGAAGCAACCTAGATGCCCATCAGCAAATGAATGGATTACTCAGCCATTAAAAAGAATACATCTGAATCAGTTCTAATGAGACAGATAAAACTGGAGCCCATTATACAGAGTGAAGTAAGCCAGAAAGATAAACACCAATACAGTACACTAACGCATATATATGGAATTTAGAAGATTGTAATGATAACCCTATATGCAAGACAGAAAAAGAGACACAGATGTATAGAACAGACTTTTGCACTCTATGGGAGAAGGCAAGGGTGGGATGATCTGAGAGAACAGCATCGAAACATGAATATTATCAAGTGTGAAACAGATCGCCAGTCCAGGTTAGATGCATGAAGGAAGTGCTCGGGGCTGGTGCACTGGGATGACCCAGAGGGATGGGATGGGGAGGGAGGTGGGAGGGAGGATCAGGATGGGGAACACATGTAAATCCATGGCTGATTCATGTCAACGCACGGCAAAAACCACTACAATATTGTAAAGTAATTAGCCTCCAACTAATAAAAATAAATGAAAAAAAAAAAAAAAGAACTGTCCTATGACCCAGCAATCCCACCCCTGAGCAAGTATCTGAAGAAAAGCATAATTTGAAAAGATACACACACCCAACATTCACTGTAGCATTACTTACAATAGCCAAGACATGGAAACAGCCTAAATGTCCAATATGTATGTATAACGGAATATTAGTCATAAAAAAGAATGAAATAATGCCATTTACAGCAACAGTGATGGGCCTGGAGATTATTATATTAAGTAAGTCAGAGAAAGACAAATATGATATGGCTTATATGTGGAATCTAAAATAATAACGCCAATGAACTTGTTACAAAACAGAAATAGAATTCACAGATGTAGGAAACAAACTATGGTTCCCAACAGGGAAAAGAGGGGTGGGGTAAACTGGGAGGTGGGGATTTAAGAGTATTAACTATATATAAAATAGATAACTAATAAGACCCTACTGTTTAGCACAGGCGACTCTACTCAATACTCCATAATGATCTCTATGGGAAAAGAATCTTAAAGAAAAAAGTGGATGCATCTGTATGTATAACTGATTCACTTTGCTGTACACCCAAAATTCACACAACATTGTAAATCAACTATAGTCCAATAAAAAGTATTAAAAATCCTTAAAAAAAAATAAAATAACAGGATTAGCCAGAAGGTTTTCAGGAAGGAGAAACTGTCCTCAAGAAGGATACATTTTTGTTGTATGATCCTCAGTACAGAGTTTAAACTGAGTTGTGTAATTGACTAAGACTAAGAAATGTAGAGAAAAAAAGTTTGTCCTTTCCTCCTCCTTGAGAATTCCAGACCGTTCTCTCCTTGGGGACTTCCATGTTTTTCTCAGTCTTGCATGGTTTTCTCATTGATCTAAGGGTAGCATTTAAAAGTGTCTCATGTAACATGCCATTGTGAAAAATGCTCACAGCTTTTATGATTAGAGAATGAAGAATTTTAGATGTACACACTATGCTCTAGACTAACTTGCTAAAAGATTCCATTAATTTTTTCTAATTTGGGATTCTCCTAACAATACCCCAAAATAAAAAAAAAAAATAAAAAATAAATAAATAAATAAAAATCATGTCTCTCTCGAAAAAAGCATAAATGACTTCTACCTGTACCCAAAACCTCATATCATGCTTCCTGTCCTGCTACTGTTTTCATTCCAACTACATCGGGCTTCTCTCCGTACCTTGTTTGCCCCTAGCTCCCTGACACCACAGAGCCTTTGAACATGCTATTTCCTCTGCTGTGAGTATCTTTCCCTTCCCTTTGTCAAGTTCTTGACTCCTACTCAAATACCTTAAACACTAACTGCTCAGGAAAGCCCTTCTTGATCTCCCTGGCTAGATCAAATTCCCCTATTAGAAGCTTTTATAGTACCATGTATCTCTTATCTATAGTACTCAGAATACGAGCAAATCCACATTTGTTGCTGTAATACATTTACAATGTCAAACACACTCTGTACTCTATTCCCAGTGACTGCCATAGTATTTATATTCAGCAAATATTTGCTGGATAAATAAAGCCCACTGCTGCATGATCAATATAGTTGTGGGTAATTCTGAAGCACAATACTTCTAAAAAATTTCCCTTCCCAATTTGATCATTCTAAGTTCAAATTGTCTAAAAAGAAAGACCTTGTTAAGGAATTCCTCATCTATTTTTTTCTGCCACTTACAATGCAAGGCTTGGGAAGCAATGCCCCATTGCAAACCACCTTCGGATGCCATTCCTGACTTCCAGAGGCACTTTGCTCTACTAACACGTGGAGCAGATTCCACATTGTCACAGAAGCAAAATAAATCTTTTGTCCTCACTCTGGGAAATGATCTCATTAATGAAATCTGTAGCCCTGCATTATGCACAAGCAATTGATTTCAATGCATACAGTATACTGGCTCTCAGGTTTAAAACATCTCTACTTCAGTAGTAATGTTTTTTGCTCTTTCCAAAAGGGGAAAGCTTTGTCTCTAACACTGAGTCCAAGTACTGACTCAACTGAAGCCTTTCTTTGTGACAGTGCAAGTTATCTTAAAAAGATAACTTAGAGCACCCCCACCAGGCCCCATCTCCTTGTCAAACAAAAGCCAAACCACTGAGCTCAGAATTCAAGGGCCTAGGACTAGGCACCAACTTGCTTTGACATCCTCCCTTCCTTGGTGTTACCCTGCTGGCTCAAGTAGCAAAGAATCTACCTGCAATGTGGGAGATCCGGGTTCGATCCCTGGGTTGGGAAGAGCCCCTGGAGAGGGAAATGGCATAGACAGAGGAGCCTGGTGGGCTACAGTCCATAGGGTTGCAAAGAGTTGGACACAACTGAGCAAGGCAATGCCAAAGAATGCCCGAACTACCACACAATTGCACTCATCTCACACGCTAGTAAGGTAATGCTCAAAATTCTCCAAGCCAGGCTTCAGCAACATGTGAACCATGAACTTCCAGATGTTCAAGCTGGTTTTAGAAAAGGCAAAGGAACCAGTGATCAAATTGCCAACATCTGCTGGATCATAGAAAAAGCAAGAGAGTTCCAGAAAAAACATCTCTTTCTGCTTTATTGACTATGCCAAAGCCATTACTGTATGGATCGCAATAAACTCTGGAAAATTCTTAAAGAGAGGGAATACCAAACCATCTGACCTGTCTCTTGAGAAACCTGTATGCAGGTCAGGAAGCAACAGTTAGAACTGGACATGGAACAACAGACTGGTTCCAAATAGGAAAAGGAGTATGTCAAGGCTGTATATTATCACCCTGCTTATTTAACTTCTATGCAGAGTACATCATGAGAAACGCTGGGCTGGACGAAGCACAAGCTGGAATCAAAATTGCCGGGAGAAATACCAATAACCTCAGATACACAGATGACACCACCCTTAAGGCAGAAAGTGAAGAGGAGATAAAAAGTCTCGATGAAAGTGAAGGAGAGTGAAAAAGTTGGCTTACAGCTCAACATTCAGAAAACTAAGATCATGGCCTCTGGTCCCGTCACTTCATGAAAAATAGATGGGGACACAGTAGAAACAGTGTCATACTTTATTTGGGGGGGCTCCAAAATCACTGCAGATGGTGATTGTAGCCATGAAATTAAAAGACACTTACTCCTTGGAAGGAAAGTTATGACCAACCTGGATAGCATATTTAAAACCAGAGACATTACTTTGCCAACACAGGTCCATCTAGTGAAGGCTATGGTTTTTCCAGTAGTCATATATGGATGTGAGAGTTGGACGGTAAAGAAAGCTGAGCGCCAAAGAATTGATGCTTTTGAACTGTGGTGTTGGAGAAGACTCTTGAGAGTCCCTTGAACTGCAAGGAGATCCAACCAGTCCATCCCAAAGGAGATCAGTCCTGGGTGTTCATTGGAAGGACTGATGCTGAAGCTGAAACTCCAATACTTTGGCCACCTCATGCGAAGAGTTGACTTATTGGAAAAGACCCTGATACTGGGAGGGATTGGGGGCAGCAGGAGAAGGGGACGACAGAGGATGAGATGGCTGGATGGCATCACCGACTCGATGGGCATGGGTTTGGGTAGACTCTGGGAGTTGGTGATGGACAGGGAGGCCTGGCGTGCTGCACTTCATGGGGTTGCAAAGAGTCAGACATGACTGAGCAACTGAACTTGAACTTGAACTTGGACTTGAGGGTGGGGACTGGTTGCCAGGAGATCCAAACTGATGATTATTGCTCTTATGTAGTCACTCACTGTCCTACTCTTGCGACCCCGTGGACTGTATCCCACCAGGTTCCTCTGTCCATGGGATTCTCCAGGCAAGAACACTGGAGTGGACTGCCATTTCCCCCTCCAGGGATCAAATCCATATCTTCTGCATTGGCAGGCAGATTCTTTACCATCTGAGACACCGGGGAAGCCCCAACCAGGTGATGAGAGGACTGGAAATTTCCTTTCCATCCCCCTGACCTCAGAAGAGAAAAGAGAGCCTGGAGGTTGAATCAATCACCAATAGCCAATGGTATAATCAATCATGCCTATGTAATGAAGCCTCCATAAAAAAACAAAATTATGAGTTTTCCAGAGCTTCTGGGTTGCTGGTTGAATAAGTGGAGATTTGGGGAGAGGGCACACTTTGAGAGGACATGGAAGCTCTACATCCTTATTCCATACCTTGCCTTAGGAATCTCTTCCAACCGGCTGTTTATGAGTTACATATTCTTTTAAAATAAACCAATGTTCTAGTAAGTAAAATGTCTCCCTACATTTTGTGAGTGGTTCTAGCAAATGAATCGAGCTGAAGGAGGTTGTCATTGGAACCTCCAATCTATAGCCAGCAGGTCAGAAGCACAGATGACAACCTGGACTTGTGATTGGACTGAGTTAGGGGAGAGGGCCAGCCATGTAGAATTGAGCCCTTAACCTGTGGGATCCAAAGCTGTCTCCAGGTAGACAGTGTCAAATTGAATTGAATTGTAGGACATCCAGCTGATGTCAGAGAACTGCTTGGTGTTGTGGATAACTCCCACAATGTGTTTCTCATTTCAAAGTACTGCAATGATTTTCCAAGTTAACTATTATCTGGGTTTAGTGAGCTGGTTAACCTGTGCAGTCCCCCTGACTCAGCCCAAGCCTAAAAAGAAAATAGATAGTATAGAGTTTCAGGAAGTGAGGACATTATAGTATAGAGTTTCAGGAAGTGAGGACATTAGGACTGACTTTTGGGGTATGTCAACTCATTGGAGGGTTCACATCTTGTGAAAATCTCTCTCTAAATGAGACTCTCCTCACTTTGGCTGATGTCTAAGCTGTGTCCAAGGACTCCTTGAAATTGAGCAATCTTGTATATTCATTTATGTATCTCTCAAAATACCCAACACAAAGCTCTACACACTGCACATTCAATCAATGAGTGTGTATTGAGCAGATGATGCCCTCCATCGAAACTTCTTTTCCCCTCAGTCCATTCATCCAGTATTTCCCTGCTGAAAGCATACATCAAGTCACTGAGATGCCTAATCTTCCTTAAATTCTCAAGCCTCTGTTCAGATATTTGCCTGGGGTTCCTGTTAGCACCGCACGTCTGCTGTTGCTGGTCCCTTTTTCACAACTGAGAAAACCTGCGCTGGTTCTACCAAGTGGACGGGACTTACCTTTCCTGCATGATACCAGTTTAATCATAGCCGGGACCTCTAAGGAGACTGCATGTATGTAACCTCTGGTCAGTGGATAGTAGCTCTCTAAAAACCACAAGGATTCTGCAACTGGCTCAACAGGGAAAAGAGCTGTGATTGATTATTGATGTCTGCCATGGGACATGCAGGGACCACCCTGCATTTGCCACACTTAACCAGTAAAGCATGATTCATGCTGTGGCATGAGTTTCCCTCACAGTGCCCCACAATGTAAGCCTTAAAATAATTTCTATAAATATTCCTTTTGGTGTTTAAAAGTTGTTTTTCATTGTTGTCTTCACTGTTTGTACAAAAATGTGTGTGGTTGTATGTGTATGTGTTTGGCTTTGTTACATAATAAACTATGAATTTTTCTTTACTGTTTCTGACATATTTATTTTTATCATAAAAATTATCCTATTCCAGTATTACAGAAGCTTACATCCATCATTTTAAGTAGTATTTTTAAAGTTATTTTTATATTAAAATTGGAGATCTACCTGGGATTTATTTTGGTGTAAAAAGTGAAATAGGGAAACACTTTATTTTTTTTCCCATGTAAAAAATCATCTTTGCATAAATTATCAAATATTTTCCTCCATTAATTTAGGTGGCCTTTTGGAGCTAATACTGAATTCCATTACATCTCACTGTTTATCCTGCCTGTTTCTATGCTATTAGTATAATAGTTCAATTACTGTGGTTTTATAATATATTTTAATGACTCATAGAACATGTTTTCTCTGTATTTCTCTCATTTTCAGCAATTAAGGGTGATCTTACATGTTTATTCTTTCCAAGAGACTTTGGAACCATTTTTTAAAATTAGGGGGGGTGGGGGAAAGATTTCATGGGAATTTTAATGAATTTTGTCTTTATAGATTACATAAAGGATAATTTAGTTCTTTATAAAATCTTCCCACCCCCACCCAAATAATTATCCTTTAATATTCCAAGGTGTCCTATGTTATCACTCAGCAAAGTTTTATTCTTATTTTTATTAATACCAGAGTATTTCTTCTGAAGTTTATATCTAGATAACTTATGCTTTCAACATGACTGAGGAAAAATAACCTTTTATCCAATACCTTCTCTAGCTGATTTCTATTGATGTTTAAAAGAAAGTTATTTTTTGTACATTCTTTTGGTTATTGTACACATTGCTAAATTTACTGTGTCTGGAGTTATTAGTAGATTTTCATTGTTGTTGTTTTATATTAAAAGATCATATGATCATATAATTTCCCTTTTTATTTTCCAAAACCAATTCCTCTTACTTATTTCTCTTGTATAAACACATGGGCTATCACTGTCAGAAAAATGTTCAAAAGCAGGAGAAAGAGTGAACTTTCCCCTGGTCTCACTTCTGAGATAAAGGAAACTTTCTAGTGTTTAAAAGAAAAACCTAGACTCATTATCTGTTATCTACAAGAAATCTACTATATACATAAATATTTTTAAAGTTTAACAATAAAAGGATGGAGAAAGATATGCCATGCTAATGCTAATCAAAAAAAGCTCAAGTAACTATATTAACTTTAAGTAATGTAGACTTTAGACCAAGAAAAATGATACAGGATAAAAAACAGCATTATACATGATTTAAAAGGTCAATTTCCCAAAAAGACATAAAAACCCTCAATACACCTAACAACAGACCATTAAAATACATGAGAAAAAAGCTTTAGAACTGAAAGAAACAAATCTAATATTATACTTGAAGATTTCAACATCCTTCTTTCAGTAATTAACATATCTAGCAGGCAGTAAAGTCAGTAAAGATATAGTAACATCCAGTAAACACACACAAAAATAGACCACATTCTAGGCCATAATACACATCTTAACATATTTAAGAGAACAGAAATGATACAAAGCCTGTTCCCAGACCACGTGGAATTAAGCTAGAAATCAATAATACATAGCTGGAAAATCTCCAATTACTTGGAGATTAAACAAAATATCTCTCTCTTTCCTCTTCTTTTTTTTTTTTTTTTTGGACCACAAAACACTTATGAGTGACACATGGATCAAAGAATTCAAGAGAAATTAACAATTATTTGAGCTGAATGAAAATGAAACTGCAACTTATCAAAATCTGTGAGATGTAGTGAAAGCAGTACTTAGAAGAAAATTTATAGTATTAAAAGCATATATTACAAAAGAAGAAAACTCTAAAATCAATTATTTAAGCTTTTGCTGTAGGAAACTAGAGAAAATTTAAGCCTAAAGCAAGCAGAATAAACAGTAAAAATTAGAGCAGAAATCAGTGAATTTGAAAACAGAAATATAATAAGAAAATCAACAAAACCAGAAGTTAGTCTTTTTAAAGGATCAGTAACATTTATAAATCCCCAGCCAGGCTAAACAAGAAAAATGAGACAAAAAAATTTTATAAATATCAGAAAAAAAGAGGGGTTATCCTTAATGAGCTTATGGAAGTTTAAAGGGAAAAAAAGGAGTATTACAAAAATCCTATGCCCAAAAGTTGATAATTTAGATGAAATGGACAAATGCCTTGAAAGGCACATGTTACCAAATTTCACACAAAGCGAAATACATAATTGAAATAGGCCTACATCTACCAAAGCAATTGAATAATTAATAGCTTTCTAGAAAATGAAGTACCAGGCCCAGAACATATCACTGGTGAATTCTACCAAATATTTAAGGAAGCAAGAATACCAATTTTCTATAGTCACTTCCAAAAAAAAGAACACAAAATACTTCCAAACTAATTCTATGAGGCCAGCATTACCCTGATACTGAAACTGGATAAAAACATTTTAAGAAAGGAAAACCACAGGTCAATATCTCTCATGAACATAGACACAAAAATCCTCGAAAAAAATTTTTGCAAATTCAACCCAACAATGCATAAAAAAGATTATGTATGCAGGATGGTCCAATATTGGGGAAAAAATGTAAGTCACCTTATCAACAGGTAAAGAAAAAACTATTTGATTCTATCTATTGACATGCAAAAAAAAAAAAAAAAAAGAAAAAATCTAATACCCATTCATGTTTAAAAAAAATAAAATAGAAACTCTCAGTAAACTAGGAGTAAAGAGGAACTTCCCCAGCTTGATGATGAATATCTACAAAAAGCTATACCTAACAGTGTAAGGGGGGTTCCCAGGTGGTACTAGTGGTAAAGAATCCACCTGCCAATGCAGGAAACTCAGGTTTGATCCTGGTCAGGAAGATCCCCTAGAGGAGGGCATAGCAACCCACTATCTTGCCTGGAGAATCCCATGGACAGAGGAGTCTGGAGGGCTTACTGTCCATAGGGTCACAAAGAGTCAGACATGACTGAAGTGATTTCGCATGCATGCATGAATGTTGTAAAACTGGATGCTTCCCCCACCAAAATCAGGAGCAAAGCAAGGCTGTCCTCTTTCACAAATCCTATCAATTATCATACTGTAAGTTCTAGCTAATGTAATAAGACTAGAAAAAAATAAAATGTACACAAATTGAGAAAGAATAAACACTATGTTCATAGATGACATAATAATATATGTAGAAAATCTCAAGGAATCAATAAAATATTCTTGGAACTAATAAGCAAGTACAACAAAGTCACAGAATACAAGGTTAATACAGAAGTCAGTTGCTGTCCTATACATCAAGAATGAACAAGTAGAGTTCAAAAAAAGTGTTAAATATCACTCACAATGGCACTCCAAAAGATGAAATAGTTAGGTCTAAATCTAATTGAATATGTATGGGATCTATAAATTGAAAACTACAAAGTTCTGATGGAAGATGTCAAGAAAGATCTAAGGAAATAGAGAAATATTTGATGTTCCTAGAATGAAAGATTCAATACTGTTAAAATATCAGTTCTTCCCAGCTTGGCCTATATATACAGCACAACAAACTAATTCTAAAGTCATCAACAAACTGATTCTATAGTGTAAGAAAAGGAGAAACATCTAGAATAGCCAAGATAATACTGAACTAAAAGAACAAAATTGGAGGCCTGATACTATGTGATTTCAAGACTTGCTAACACAACTAAGGTAATCAAGACAGCATGTTATTGAGGAAAGAATAGACATACAAATCAGTGTAATAAAACTGAAAGCCCAGAAAACATGTGTAGTCAATTGATCTTTGATAAATGAGCAAATGGAAATAGAGAAAAAATAGCCTTTTCAACAAACAGTGCTGAAACAATTGGATATCCAGAAGCAAAAATGAATGAACCTACACATAGACCATATATCTTCAACAAAAATTAACTTCAAACAGATCATCTGAAACAAAACTATACAACTTCTAGAACATAGGAAACAATCTGGTTAACCACTGGTTTGGCAGTGAGTTTTTAGATAGAATGGACTTCCCTCGTGGCTCAGATGGTAAAGCTTCTGCCTACAATGTGGGAGACCTGGGTTCGTTCCCTGGGTCAGGAAGATCTACTGGAGAAGGAAATGGCAACTCACTCCAGTATTCTTGCCTGGAAAATCCCATGAACAGAGGCACCTGGTAGGCTACAGTCCATGGGGTCGCAGAGACAGACATGACTGAGCGTCTTCACTTCACTTCACTTTTAGATAGAATACAAAAGCATGATACACCAAAGCTTGATACAGCAAAGAAAAAATTGATAAATTGGACTTGATTAAAACTTTAAAACTTCTCTACAAAAGAAACTCTTGAGAGCACCGAAAGATAAGCAACAATCTAGGAAAGCATAATGGCAAAGCAAAAGCATGAAGGTATTGTATTCAAAATGTACAAAGCAATCTTACAACTCTACAGTAAGAAAACACACAACCCAATTAACAAATCACAAAAGATCTGAGCAATTTTCAAAAGAATATATGTGCTACTAACAAATAAGCATGTGAAGGATGTTCAATGTCATTTGTCATTAGCGAGTTGAAAATTAAAATAATCATATGCCACTGCAGGTCTCCCGTTGCTGTCATGTGTAACTCTTTAGTTATAGTTGCTTAGCAACAACTTTAGTTGCTAAGTCATGTATAACTCTTTGGGACCCCATGGACTGTAGCCCACCAGGCTCCTCTGTCCATGGGATTCTCCAGGCAAGGACACTGGGGTGGGTTGCCATTTCCTTCTCCAGGGGATCATCCCAACATAGGGATCGAACCCTTGTCTCCTGCATTGGAGGGTGGATTCTTTACAACTGAGACACCAGGGAAGTCCACATTTATGGCTAAAATCAAGAACACTGACAACACCAAATGCTGATGGGGATGCCAAGTCATAGGAGCTCTCCTTCATTGTTAGTGGAAAAGCAAAAATAGAATATCTATCTTGGAAGAAAATTTGGCAGGTTCTTAACAAAGCTAAACCTAGTCTAATTATACAACCTGAGAATTAACCCCTTAAGTGTTTACTCAACTGACTGAAAACATACATCCACACAAAAGCCTGGACATTAATGCCTAGAGCATCTTTAGTCATAACCACCCCAAACTGGAAGCAACCATCATGTCCTTCAACAGGTGAATGGGTTAACAAACTATGGTACATTCAACCAGTGGGATACTATTAATCTTCAAAAAGGAATGAGCTAACAAGTCAAAGAAAGATATGGACAAGTCTTAAATGCATACTGCTGAGTGAAGAAGTCAGTCTTAAAAGATCACACCTATGTGATTCCAATTATACAATATTATGGGAAAGACTACAGGGATGATAAGGAAAAAAATTAGTGGTAGCAGGGGCTCCAGGAAACTGTAGAAAGCAAAAAAAAAAAAAAAAAAACTGTATAGTGGGGGGATTTTTTTTAGGGTGGTGAAAGTATTCCCTGTGATATGGTAAAGGTGGACACATGATATTATGCATTTGTCAAAACCATGCATTTTGGGTTTTATAGCAAAAAGAGACTTATTGTATGAAAATTCTTTTAAAAAATAATTTAGGAAGTCAGGGGATCCCAGGATGGAATGCAGAATGTCACAAAAGAATCTAACCATATTGCAAATGTATGAAACAATTTCACAAAAGCATTGAGAAGGTAGGCGCTGACCTAAGTAATGTTGGAAAAAAACTTGTCTATAACACTAAAGGTGAAAAGAACTTTATAGAAACACTGTACTCAACTTTCTAATGGGGGTATGGGTTAATAATTCTGATACTGCTATATGCATATACTGGAGATGATCAGTTAAATAAATGAATGGCAAATGGTGAAAAACAAATTTTTCACTCTTAAGAGTAAGAGGTACAGGTAAGCAAGTAACAGAATTCATATTATCTTAAACAAAGAAAGCTTATTAGGATTATGTGCTAGTTTACAGAATCAAAAGAAAAATCTTAAAGGTTCAGAAACGTAGCAATAGGCAAACTATAGGGATCCAGGTAGCAGAAACTAGGGATTCTAGTTAACAGAAACTAGGGGTTAGTCTCTTTAGACCTTGGTCACCCAAACAAGAGAGCACTTTCATTTCTTCCTCTTATATCACTAAATCCTAAATTCAAATTCCCTGAAGAAAGATCACAACTCGTTTGGTTTAGGTCAATGTCTCCTCCAATGCTAGGGTCAGAGAAACAGAATATGGGGGAAAAAATGCATTTCTGGACTAAATTCTGTCTGATTATGGTATATTATTATCTTAATATCCTGCAGAACTCTATTATTAGCTATTATTTTATTTAGAACTGTTTACATACTTTAATATCCTGAGGAACTCTGTTAGCTTTTACTTTATTTGGAACTGTTTATACACACATATAGGGCTTTCCGGGCGGCTCTAGTGGTAAAGAATCCACCTGTCAATGCAGGAGGCAACAGAGATGCTGGTTGGATCCCTGGGTCAGGAAGACCTCCTGGAGAATGGAATGCAACCCACTCCAGTATTCTTGCCTGGAGAATTCCATGGACAGAGGAGCCTGGCAGGCTGCAGTCCTTGGGGTCGCCTACACTTTTCACTTTCAGTTAAATATAGTTCGGAGGCCAGAAGAGGGAGTTTTCATGCCCCATGTTAATAGCAGAGCCCAACAAGAAGAAAGATTCCTTTCCTGGCACGAACTCAGTTAATGAAACCATGTACCCAGTTTGCTGTCACCCTCCCAACTTCCTTTTCTTTGCTGTAAAAGTGTTCTTCCCTTGCCCTAGAAAACCCATACATGGCTCTCCATGATTGCAAACTCTGAATTCTGAATTCAGCAATTCCCTGATGATCCAGAATAAACCCACCTTCGCTGGAGAAATATGTGGCTGTCTGTTTATTTCAGGTCAACAGGAGTAAGAAGTTTCAGACTAGGACTGGGTGAAATGATATCTGGATCCAAACTCCCACTTCTACCACAAGCCAGCTGTCTGATCTTGAGGAAGCCTCTCACGCTAACTGAACTACAGCTTCTTCACCTCTCTTTAAAAAAGCAAGCCTCTTTAAAGCACTTGTCTTAAGTGATCGGACCTGGTGCACTGGGAAAACCCAGAGGGAACGGGTGGAGAAGGAGGTGGGAGGGGGGATTGGGATAGGGAATACAAGTATATCCATGGCTGATTCATGTCAATGTATGACAAGAACCACTACAATATTGTAAAGTAATTAGCCTCCAACTAATAAAAAATAAAAAATTTTTAAAAAAATAAAGCACTTGTCTTCAAAAATCTAGGTCTCTTAGCTAAACCTAGAGTTTTCAAAGGACTTCGGGAAGCAGAATGTCCAACCCTACTGTGCCAAATGACATGTTACAAGTACATGATTCATGGGGTCCTAACTAGCTGTAAAATTTCACAATTGGAACATGGTCCTTGCTTCTTAACTGCCTGAACAACTGAGCTAGATTAAAAGGAATTCACATAGTAGAAAATAGAGGAGGAAGAATTAGATTCAAGTTCTGGCACTATATTAACCAGCTCTATCACCATAGATACTTGTCTATTAAATGTTCAACTACTCTGACCCTCACTCACCTCATCTATAAAATAGTCATAACATCACAGAGCTCACCAAGCTTAGATAAGGTAATAAGTAAAAAGTGCTTTATAAACTGTGAAGTGCTATAAAGCATTAGTTCCTATTATTAAATACTCATGCAGCACTGATGCAGCCAATGTATTGTGTGCTTTATAAGGTGTTAAATTTAATGGAATTGTTAAACTTACTGCCTTTCATTAAATAGGCAGTTACAGGCAGGTCTAAATAGAGAAAGCAAGGGAATAGGTATTTTGCCTGAATTACCTAGGTAATTTCAGCTAAATGACTTCCGATGACTTAAGAAGAGTAAAAATTAAGAGTTTCTGAAGGCTGGGGAAGTACTTAATAACCTGACTACATCTCCTTCCAAACCATTATTTCATAAAATTGAGGCTGAAGGCTACATTACACTTCACACTGAAAAGGAAATAAAACCATGGATTGACACCTGACTAGCACATTAGCACGAGACAGTCATTCCTGATGACGAGTCTGTCCACTGAGTTTTCACATAAGGTGCTAATCATCCATTTTTTAAGGAAGACGGTAATAAAGAAACATTCTGCTGTTTTCTACCAATCCTAAAACTGTATGAGGAGCTATTATGTAATTCCCAGCCCGCTGACATTAGTGGATACAACTAGTCTATAATCCTATTTCCCCAGACGTAGGCTCAAGAAGATGGATCTGAAAGATTTCTTCCTCCAGCAAAGAATGGTCTACTGATTATCTGAGCAAGCCTGTGTGCTTCCTGTCCTCTTTACCTCCTGGGGAAAACATTCATGATCAACAGTGATAGCAGTTATAAACTGACTGTCCTACTGACAACTGAGACGTTCAGAGTCATGCTTCCTGGAGCCTGGCTCTCTAAACAAAATCCAACCAACTTTCCCAGCAAGGCCAACTGGACTGCCATTCAGTCACTCACATGCTAACCCAGGTGAATGGCTGTCATGGTATATTCCAAGGGGAAACTGAATGCCGTGCTTTTTTTTTTATAAACAGAAGTCTTCCTTATACAGTCCATTTTTTTTTTTTTTTTTTACATTTTCCACTAGCCACATTTTTTAAAAATTGGAGGATAAGTGTTTTATAATATTGTATGACTTTGTGCTGTACAAGCAATGTGAATCAGCTATAACTATATATATATGTTTATATATATATCCTCCCTCTTGAGCCTCCTTCCTACCCCCTCAATTCTGTGCCTCTAGGTCACCAGAGACCACCAAGCTGAGCTCCCTGTTTTATGCAGCAGCTTCCCACTAGCTATCTATTTCACACGTGGTAATGTATATATGTCAGTATTACTCTTAAACTGTCCCACATTCTTCTTCCTGTTCACTGCCCACAAGTCCATTCTCTACATCTTTGTCTCTATTCCTGCCCTGAAAATAGGTTCATCAGTCTCATTCTTCTAGATTTTATATACATGTTAATATACAATATTTGTTTTTCTCTGACTTACTTCACTCTGTATGCCAGCTGAAGTTTCATCCACATCACTACAAATGACCCAATTTCATTCTTTTTCGGGGCTGAATAATATTCCATTGTAAATATGTTCCACAACTTTATCCACACATCTGTTGGACATCTAGTTTGCTTCCATGAACTGGTTATTGTAAACAGGGCTGCAATGAACATTGGTGTCCTACAAAGAACCAAAGAGGATGCTAAAGAGCCAATATCATGATTCAATCTGTGTCCAGGCCATTTAGTTTTATCTTGGTCCAAAAGCATGATCTGTTTACCTGTGTACCTGTATCCTTGACTACAAGAACATGTATCTGTAAGATGGGGGTAGTATAATATACTGGCCACCTGCCTGTGGGTTGAATGGAGACATCCCCCCACCAAAGAAATGTCTACATCTTAACCCCTGGAACCTATGAATATGACTTTAATTGAGAATAAAGTCTTTGCAGATGTTATTAAATTAATGATCTCAAGATGAAGTCATCCTAGATTGGCTGAGGAAACCCTAAACCCAATAAAAATGTCCTTATATTAATCACAGTCAGAAGAAGAGAAGACAGACATAGGGAGGAGAAAGCCTTCTAAAGACAAAGCAGAGATTGTAGATACCCAGTGGCAAACCAAGAAAAGCCTAGCTCCTGCAGAAGCTAAAAAGAGGAGGGGTTTTCCCCTGGAAACCTCAGAGCGAGCCTGAGTCTGCCCACAGGATGAGTTTGGACTTCTGGCCTCCTGGACTGTAAGAAAATAAATGTTCTTTGTTTTAAACCACCAAGTTCATTTTGTTTTATTTTGATACTTGCTTTTTTAAAATTTTTTATTTTGTATTAGAGTGTAGCCAATTAACAACGTTCTGATATTTTAAAGTGAACAGCAAAGGGACTCAGCCATACAAACACGTATCCATTTTCCCCCAAACTCCCCTCCCAGCCAGGCTGCCACATAACATTGAGCAGTACCGTAGGTCCTTGTTGGTTGTCTGTTTTAAATACACCAGTGTGTGCATGTCCATCCCAAACTCCCTAACTAGCCCTTTCCCCATCCTTCCTCCTCCCCCAGCACCAGTAAGCGCTAAACTACCAAGCTTGTGGTCATTTGTTATGGTATCCACAGGGAACTAATACACTGCCTTAATAGGTTTGTTGCTAGCTGTGAATAAAGAGTTTGCATCAGTTCTGAACTGAGGTAAACTGCCTGGGGAAATCAATCCAAGTTTGAGTTCCTTGGAAACTATTTAGAGTTGAGATAAATGTGAAATAAATTTATATTGGGCTTCTTTGCTCTGAAAGCCTGGTCTGCAGAGCTGTGGGTTGGCAGGCAGACCACAGGCTTGTGTGGCTAGAAATGCATAAAAGGCTGATGGCAAACAGAGGCAGCAACTGCTCTTGGTCAATGACCCACACAAACAAGGTTCTTGTTGTGCATAAGTTTACACACCCTTGCAGGTGAGGGGCAAAAGATGCTGTGTTCTTGGGTAGTTGCTGGGCCTCCTGATGAGATAAAAATGTGGGGCCTCTACTTCCTAGTCTGTGTCTTTCTGTACAGTTGAATAAAACAGTATTTGATCGAGGTCTACTGCATTTTGTAAACATGACAGTGAATTCTGACCTGCACTCAGCACTGTACTATACTGCTAAAATTAAAAACTGCTTTATGTAAAATAAACAAGAACTGACTGCATAGCCCAGGAAACTACATGTAATATTTTCTAATAACATAGATGGGAAAAGAATCTCAAAAAGAATAAATATATATATTCAATTAATTGCTGTGAAATTGGAATGACTAGCCCTATTTTAGAGATGAAATTTAACACTTAAATAGCCATCCAGTAGTAATTACAAACTGGCTTTTTAATTATAAACCTTAAGCCATGCTTCTCCCTAATGACAAGGTTTAATAAGTTTAGGTTATCTTATTTTTTTTTTTAATCACAAACTGATATCTGTCAGTTTAATGTATGTTTCCCAGATCTGTTCTGTTTGTATTTATAAGCTGCATTAGCTGTCAATTGTCTAAAATTGGAGAATTCCACTTTAAAATCTGAATTTCTACCTGGTAGTGAATAATCACATCTTGTAACCCAGAGCTCACCATCTTAGAATGCGCTGGACCTGAGTAGTAATCATTCCTTTTACACAAAACCTTCAAATACACCACATCATTCTAAAGTATCAATTATCACCCATCATTTTATACCCAGCCCAAGTAAGACTCAGGTACCCATTTTATTTCTTCTTGGCCACTATAGACTATGAACTGATATGATAACCCTGAGATATTAGTTTTTGCATTTCTGCCATAACAGATTACTACAATTTCAGTGGCTTAAAACAATATCCATTAATTATCTCACAGTTAGAAATCTGGATACAGCATTGCTTATCCTGGTTCTCTGCTCCAGGTTTAACAAATACAAAATCAAGGTGTACCAGGTCTGCATGACTTTTGGGAAGCTCTGGAGATGGATCTGCATCTAGCTCATTCAAATTGTTGGCAGAATTTAGTTCCCTACTGGAGGAATCAACCTGCCTGACTTCAGTCTCTACTACAAAGCCACTGTCATCAAAACAGTATGGTACTGGCACAAAGACAGAAATATAGATCAGTGGAACAAAATAGAAAGCCCAGAGATAAATCCACGCACCTATGGACACTTTATCTTTGACAAAGGAGGCAAGAATATACAATAGAGAAAAGACAATCTCTTTAACAAGTGGTGCTGGGAAATCTGGTCAACCACTTGTAAAAGAATGAAACTAGAACACTTTCTAACAGCATACACAAAAATAAACTCAAAATGGATTAAAGATCTAAACATAAGACCAGAAACTATAAAACTCCTAGAGGACAACATTGACAAAACACTCTCTAACATAAATCACAGCAGGATCCTCTATGACCCACCCTCCCAGAATATTGGAAATAAAGCAAAAATAAACAAATGGGACCTAATTAAAAGTTTCTGCACAACAAAGGAAACTATAAGCAAGGTGAAAAGACAGCCCTCAGAATGGGAGAAAATAATAGCAAATGAAGCAACAGACAAAGAATTCATCTCAAAAATATACAAGCAACTTCTGCAGCTTAATTCCAGAAAAATAAATGAACCAATCAAAAAATGGGCCAAAGAACTAAACAGACATTTCTCCAAAGAAGACATACAGATGGCTAACAAACACATGAAAATATGTTCAACATCACTCATTATCATAGAAATGCAAATCAAAACCACAATGAGGTACCATTACACACCAGTCAGAATGGCTGCTATCCAAAAGTTCTACAAGCAATAAATGCTGGAGAGGGTGTGGAGAAAAGGGAACCCTCTTACACTGTTGGTGGGAGTGCAAACTAGTACAGCCACTATGGAGAACAGTGTGGAGATTCCTTTAAAAACTGGAAATAGAACTGCCACATGACCCAGCAATCCCACTCCTAGGCATACACACCAAGGAAACCAGAATTGAAAGAGACACATGTACCCCCAGTGTTCATCACAACACTGTTTATAATAGCCAGGACACGGAAGCAACCTAGATGTCCATCAGCAGACGAATGGATAAGAAAGCTGTGGTACATATACACAATGGAATATTACTCAGCCATTAAAAAGAATGCATTTGAATCAGTTCTAATGAGGTGGATGAAACTGGAGCCTATTATACAGAGTGAAGTAAGCCAGAAAGAAAAACACCAATACAGTATACTAACGCATATATATGGAATTTAGAAAGATGGTAACAATAACCCTGTATGCGAGATAGCAAAAGAGACACAAATGTATAGAACAGTCTTTTGGACTCTGTAGGAGAGGGCAAGGGTGGGATGATATGGGAGAATGGCATTGAAACATATAAATTATCATATGTGAAATGAATTGCCAGTCCAGGTTTGATGCATGATATAGGGTGCTCGGGGCTGGTGCACTGGGATGACCCAGAGGGATGGGATGGGGAGGGAGGTGGGAGGGGGATTCAGGATGGGGAACACATGTACACCCATGGCAGATTCATGTCAATGTATGGCAAAACCAATACAATATTGTAAAGTTAAAAAAATAAATAAATAAAAGTGGAAAAAAAAAAAGAATTCAGTTCCCTGTGGTTTTAGCACTGAGATCCTTATTTCCTTGCTAGCTGTCAGTTACAGGCATTTCTCAGCTTCTAGAGGTACTCACATGGCCTGACTCATGGCTCTCCGCCTGCACCTGCAAAACTAACAATGGCTGGTCTAGTTCTTCTCAAACCTCACATCTCTCTGACCTCCCTTTCTGCCTCATCTCTCTTCTGCCTTCCTCTTTTTATTTTAAGGGCCCCTGTAGAAGTGACTGAAGCGACCTAGCATGCACACATGACTACACTGGGTCCATAGATAATCCAAGAAAATATTTGCATTTTAAACTCAACTGATTAGTAACTTTGATCTACAAAGTCCATTCACAGCAGTATGTGGATTCATATTTGATTTAATAGCCAGGGGATAGGAATCTTGGGGAAATATCTTTAGAGTTCTGCCTACCATACCTGTTCTAGTCTAACTTTTTCATTTTAAATGAGAAACCTAAGACCCAGAGAGGTGAAGCCAGCTGATTCAAGGTTGCATGAGTGAGCACTGAAGAAACTCCAGGGCAGCTCCTGAATTTCTAATCTAGATATGTCATTCAGATAGCTTGCCAGAGTTTGTAAGCAACAACAACAACAAAAAAAAATCCAAACAAACCTCGATAATATTAGTCTACTTTACTTGTATAAATGAAAAATAAATTATGTAGTATTACCAAGTACCAGTACTCTGAGACCAGCTTTAATGAACAGAACAGCTTATACTGGTCCCAATAATTGCTTACATGCAGATAATTCTTAGTAAAACATCTTTAAGAAATCTTAGGCAAAGTTTTTAAATGTTTAAAAATGTGCCTATAATAGTAAAATGGAAATATTATACGCTTCATATGGATATTGGAAGGATTAAGTGAGATAATGCAAAAATTCTTAGCAAAACAACTAGATACTTGTTGTGTTTGCCTACCAAGAACATACTCCCCATTCTCAAGGTAACAGAGACCCTGTTGTACCCCACGAATCTTGTACCCTTCAGCCCCTTCTACACAGTCTTACAAAGACTGTCAGTCAAGATCCTTAGCCCATGGATGAAACTGGAGCCCATTATACAGAGCGAAGTAAGCCAGAAAGATAAAGACCATTACAGTATACTAACACATATATACGGAATTGAGAAAGATGGTAACGATAACCCTATATGCAAAACAGAAAAAGAGACTCAGATGTATAGAACAGACTTGTGGACTCTGGGAGAAGGCGAGGGTGGGATGTTTCAAGAGAACAGCATTGAAACATGTATATTATCTAGGTTGAAACAGATCACCAGCCCAGGTTGGGTGCATGAGACAAGTGCTTGGGCCTGGTGCACTGGGAAGACCCAGAGGGACCGGGTGGAGAGGGAGGTGGGAGGGGGGACCGGGATGGGGAATACATGTAAATCCATGGCTAATTCATTTCAATGTATGACAAAAACTACTGTAATGATGTAAAGTAATTAGCCTCCAACTAATAAAAATAAATGGAAAAAAAAAAAAAAAAAGATCCTTAGCCCATTTGTAAAGAATGAGTGGGCATATTACCAAACCCATGAATCAGAAATCCTCCAGGGAATCTGAATCATGAGTAGAGTAACCCAACGATTACACTGGAGACTAAACATATTGCCAAAACTGACACGTGCAGTAGGACACACATAAAATAAATTTAACAAAATATGTTCAAGACCTCTATAATGAAAATCACAAAAATCTACTGGGAGAAATTAAAGAAGACCCAAATTAATGGAGAAACATACCATACTCATGAATTGGAAAACTCAGTATTTATAGGATTCCGAATCTCTTCAAATCTACGGAAGACTCACTGACATCTTACAAAAATTCCAACAGCCTTTGTATAAATTTACAAGCCAAGTCTCAAACGGATATAAAAGGAACTAGAATATCCAAAGCAATCTTGAAAGAGTGTTGGAGGATCAATTTCAAGGAAAACTTTTGATCTACAAAATTATACTACACTTCAAGATAAATAAACGTATGGTGATGGATGGTCACTAGATTTGTGGTAATCACTCTGCAGTGCATACAGATGTTGAACCATAATGTTATATACCTGAAACTTACACAGTAATTTTAAAAATATAGAAATGGATTAATGGAACATAATGTAGAAGTCATAAATGGAGTTATAGTTAATCAATTGATTTTAGTAAGATTGAATCTTTGAAGTCAGAATAAATCAAGTATATTCTGCAGATGCCATTTATATAAAATTCAAGAACAGGAAAAACTAACCTCTGATGATAAAAATCAGCAGGTGGTTGCATCTGGGTAGGGAGATCCCTTGGAAGGAAGCAAGAGCCAATATTCTGCAGTGTTGAAAATATTTTCAATCTTGATTGGAGCCATGGTTACCTGAGCAAACTAATTTTCAAAATTCCTCAAATTGTATACTTAAGATCTGTACATTTTACTGTATGTAAATCAAGTTATGATAAATAATCATATATTTCTTTTTTAAAGGATGCAGAAGAAGAAACCAATGTCGTTTAAAAGTTATAATAATTTCTATCACAGTATTACTTTATAGCAAACATTTTTAAACTTAAGGCTTAATGACTGTTTTCTTAAACACCATTTTTAGCTTTACATTACTCCCACACTTCATTAATGCCAATTTGATTTTTTTCCTTTTCGTGCTAAACAACTCTCTAGCTCAGCATCGTCTTCTATGACATGCATTATTCAGGCACTGCACCAAATTAGAGAAAGTGGATATTCCTAAACCTGATTATGCGGTGTAAAAATAAAGGCCTTACTATTGACTCTGGGAACTATGTGAACAAATTAAACATGGATTAGTAGTGTAGGGGGAAATGGTAGCCACAGTTAGGGCTTAATAAAGTGATGCATGGAGTTCATTAGCATGGAATGGAATTTATCAGAAGAAGTTCTCAGAACATTATTAATTAAACCCTCATCATATAGATGCATTCGATTAATAGTATCCCATTCTGAGTTTAAACATCAACATTAATTAACCCCATAATTGATACATTTCCCAGCCATGTGAGAACATTAGTCACATTAATCAAAAAAGATCACAATATTAATGAAAATAAATTGAGTAGCAAATGGAAAAGAGACAATGTCATCCTTCAACCCATCTGATTTTAATTCATTTTTATAAATGGCATTGGGAAAAAATGCTGGGTATACTATATTACAGAGGAAATCTTTTTTGAATTGAGAAATACATGGGTTTTTTTTTTTTTCTGTTTTGCCACTAGTATAATGCATTTCAGCAAGGTACTATAGCTCTCTGTACCTGTTTCTACATCTCTAAAATAATCATACTTGAAAGATCATATCTAGTTTCTCTTACATCTCTGAATTATAATAAGCACTACCCAGCTCATGTTTCACTTATATATACATACCTATGCATATGTATTTTTGCATATGTATGCGATACTTTTGTAGATTTATACAGGAGTCAGCCCATTTTTCCTGTAAAGGACCAAATAGTAAATATCTGAGACTTTTTAGGTCATATAATCTCTGTTGCAACTATTCAACAGAGACACCGTAGCATGAAAGCAGCCAAAGATAACATGTAAATGAAGGAGCTTACCTATGTTCAAAGAAAACTTAATCTATGCACACAGAAATCTGAATTTTATATAACTTTCATGTGTTATAAAGTATTCTTTTGTTTTTCAACCATTTAAAAGTGTATATATGTTATATTAATGCATATATATATGGCATCTAGAAAGATGGTATAGATGATCTTATTTGCAAAACAAAAATAGAGAGACGTAGAGAACAAATATATGGACATCAATGGAGGAAAGGAGGGTGGGAGGAACTGGGGGATTTGGTTTGATGTATATATACTATTGATACTATGTGTAAAATAGATAACTAATGAGAAACTGCTGTTTACTGTCATAAAGGTTCACAAATCTAGCCTACCATGTGCGTTTGTAGAAATTGCAAACTAAGAGTGGTTTGTGCACTTTTATTTTTTAATGTTTAACTAAACATCTTCTATTGGCGTATAGTTGCTTTACAATGCTGTTAGTTTCCGCTTTGCAGCTAAGTGAATCAGCTAGACATACACATCTAGCCACTCTCCTAGTATTTCCTTCCCACTTAGGTCACTGCCGAGCAGTGAGCAGGCTCCCCTTCCCGCTGGCTCAGACAGTAAAGAATCTGCTGCCATGCAGGAGACCTGGGGTCGGCCCCTGGGTTGGAAAGTTCCCCTGGAGAAGGAAATGGCAATCCGCTCTGGTGTTCTTGCTTGGGAAATCCCGTGGATTGAGGAGCCTGGCAGGCTGCGGTTCATGGGATCACGAAGAGTCAAATACAGCTGAGCGATTAACACTTTCACTTCACTTTATGCCAATAGTATAAGCAGCACATACACATGAATACACCTATCTGTTCAAGTAGATAATTCTGTCTCAAATAATTCATGCAACCACAACAAGGTCCCTTGCAACGTGTAGATGAGACACAAGACCACTTCCGCAAAAATAATAACTCTCTTTGTGTTTTCACACTGTTGTGAATTGAATGACTGGATCCAATTCTTCACCCCCCACATAGACTCACACTGTGTGTTTCCATCCCTAAAGCTGGGGTGTATATTTTTTACGCTTGGACTTTGGGCTCAGCCTTGTGTCTTGCTTTAGGTGACAAGACATCCGTAAATGTGATGGAAATAGAGACTTGAAATGCACATGTGTAGTTCAGCTTGATCTCTTATGCCAGCACGTTCTCTTCCCATCAGTATGGGAAGAAAATTCCCCAGCTGGCCCAAACATTCCCCAAAGAGGATGACAGACAGGAAAAGATCAAATCCTGCAGCCTTCTATGTGAAGCAAAGCATCCAACACCACCCAACCACAGATCTGTGAAAACACATTACGGACTCTAAAAATGAGCTTCAGTAGAAGGAGGGAGGGAGGGGGAAATGACCAGTGTTACCTCTTTATTGGATAATCAGCATTCTCTCCTCAGGTAGTTAACTTCTGTACTAAGCTGATGAGGTCATCTGACTCTTCAATGTACCTCAAGGAGACAGAGCTCACACACTGTGGGGCCACGTCTCCTTCAACCTCAGGAGTGGAAACGAGGAGCTAGAAAATTGAAAGTGTGTGGAAAATAGGCCTGTGTGGAGGGAGCCGGAGAAGAGAACCCAGAACTCCCAGGTAAGTGACATCTTGTCCCAGAAAGATGTCTCAGCTGGCCTGGACCAGTAAACCCACCATAGTTTCCATCTCCATCAATGCCTGTCAACTCAAACCTCAGATATGCCCACAGTTTGACTTCAAAACCCTCAAAGCTGACATCTGCAGTACCCAACGTGGACAGGTCTTTAATAAATACACAATCTTACCTATGAATTTGCCTATGAATTTGGTCCTGGCTTTTAGACTTTTTAAGAAAGAGAGAAAGAGCAAGAGGAAGGAATGAAGGAGAGAGGGAGAGGGGTAAAAGAGACAGAGGAAGAAAAAGGAAGGGTGGGAGGGAGGGATAAGGAGAAGAATATTCAACAGATCAGATGTATGTTCTGCAAAGCCTGAAATACGTATGATCTGGTGCTTTACACAGTCTTCTGGCCACTGGCCTAGTCAATAAACCTCCCACACCCTTGTAGACCTAAATAATCCCTAGAGGATTTTCTAGACAATGTTTATGAAAGAAAGCCATCTTCCTTTTGGTGGATTTTCGAGTCTTGGATACTTTTCTTGACACTATCTTCCATTGTCCTACCAGAATAGCTGTGTGTCAGTTTAGCTAATAAAGTAGTTAGTAACCTCTAGAAGGCCATGCATGTATAAAGTGGTGTCGCGCCTTCAGTGAAAGGTTGATGGTTTTCAGAAGTAATCCTTCATGGTCTGACAAGGTTGCCCAAGGTTGACTCTCCAAAGATAACTAGAATTTGGAAGCAAGATGTGTTCACCTCCATGGGGAGTTTCAATCCCATTCTCATAAATGAGAAAAACTACACTTCCGTCCTTCAGGACTGGGCTCATAAATCATTAAGAATATTGGACCTTTGACTGAATTTTTACTTCTTTTTTTTAAACTACTCAACTGCTTTCAACACAACAGCAGTGTCCTGCCTCCCCCACAGCCCAATTACGTTGTATCATAACCACCCTGGTATATTAAACTTTTATTCATGTAGACCAAGACTTCCTGAAGCTATTAATATGTTTTCTAAAAAATGAGGGTGATTAATAAAATTAAGCAACTCTTTCTGGTTGCCCGCTCCAAAAGAAAACTCCTACTGATAATATATGAAAATCCATTCCAGCTTTCTGAAATACACCATTTATCTCCATTAGCTCATTTACTGGTATCCATTGACCTCCCACTGGGTATGAAACATCCTGCCACATATTTTCGCAGATGGAAAAGTAAGAAGATTTCATCCATGTCCCTGAGAAGATTAAAATCTATTTAGAGAAATGCAGAGCATATAGCCACAAGGGCAAACCCAAGAAATGCAAAATCCAAAGGCTGGTAGCATCCACGGCATGATGTCCTCTTGTTTCTTTTTTTTTTTTTTTTAATAACTATTTTATTGTACACAGACTATATTCAAACAAACTGCCCACTCAGAAAACAGCAGGTTCTGGCTTTTCCCAGAGCCCCCAGAAGAATATAGATTGGAGCCTCTGGGAGACAGTATCCTCTCCAAAGTGAAATGTGAGAGAGATTGTGTGTGTCTGTGTGTGTGTGTGTCTGTGTGTGTGTGTCTGTGTGCGCGTCTGTGTGCGCGCGCGAACACACACACGCATTGTAACCTTTTGATTCCATGGGGTTTGGCCGGCCTCGTGTGTAGATGCACACCCTCCTTGCTTCTCTGGTCCAGGAGGAAGCCTCATCCTGGGGCAGGCATAAACCAGTCTCTCAACCGCCATTTTATTCTTTTGCAAAGAATTAGTGAAGGCTTGCCACTCTGCTGGGTAAAAACGCTTGTACACGTTGATCTTATTCCGAATCTGTTTTGGGGTATCTTGATAGTAATTCTTCTCGTCCCGGGCCATAGCCTTATAGTTCTCCCCGTGGTTCTCCACCATGTAGCGAACATAGTCAATGAGATCTCGCGACAGTGTATTTCCTTTCTTTTCTGGAAGGCTGGCTTCTGCCTCCAGGTCATTAAGCACATGCGGCTTCCGCACAAGCTCCTTAGGCCTCTCCTCTACATCCACTTCCATGGCCTTAACCTTTCTCCTAAGAAGGGGCACTGCCCTGTTGGGGTCCATAGCCAAACCCATCTCGGCCAGGTTCTGCCGCACCGATCTGGTCTGGTCCCAGGCATGTCGGATGTGTGAGCATTCGATCCGCGGCGCTGCCTTCCGTCTAGCATTCCGGTTCAGACGCTTCCGGTTAACATTATAACCGAACTTCTGCCTCCGAGTTTTTCCCTTGGCTTTGGGCATTGCACTTACCACAGCACCGACTACTAGACTCTGCTTCTCACTCCAACTCCGTCCTCGTGTTTCGACTCAGAATAGTCTAAGTGTAAAATTCCAGGAAGTGGTCAAAGAGAGGTTGCCTGTTTTATAAGAATCTTCACAAACATTTGGTACTATGATGAAAAACCCAAGTATTTCACATAAAAGAGAGATGGCATGGGTTTTCTTGGAAAGGCCTGATGCACTGACAGACCTGGATCCTCATTGTCATGCGGCAACAATCAACGTGATAGCTTCTTCCTTCTCAGAGGGTGAATGAGAAGAACAGAAACATGGGGGCTTGTTAGAAACAGGAAATCTCAGCCCTCTCCCCCCATCCCAAAACTACAGCCCCACAGGCAAACCATACCCCCAAGCACAGGAAAGTGTTAAGAAACACTGAACTACAGCTGTGTTATTTACAACATTCAGGACAAGGAAGCAATGTAAACGCCCCTTAGCAGAGGAATGGATAAAGAAGATGTGGTACATATATACAATGGAATAAATAAATATATACTCAGCTATAAAAAAAAAAAGAACGAAATAAGGCCATCTGCAGCAAGATAGATAGACCTAGAGATTGTCATATTGAGCAAAGCAAGTCAGTAAGAGAAAGACAAATACCATATGATGTTGTTTATTTGTGGACTCAAAAAAAGAGGTTTAAACTTAGCTACAAAATAGAAGCAGAGTCACAAATGTAGAGAACAAGCTTATGGTTACCGGGGGAAAGAGTGGGAGGGATAAATTGGGATATCGGGATTAATATATATCCACTACTATGTATAAAGTAGACAACTAATGAGAACCTGCTGCATAGCACAGGGAACCCTACTCAATACTCTAATAACCTACGTGAGAAAAGAATCTAAAACACAGTGGGTATGTGAATACGTATAACTGACTCACTTTGCTATACAGTGGAAATTACATTGCAAATCAATTCTACTCCAACAATAATTAAAAAAAAAAAAAAAGAGGAAGCACTGAGCTAGACCTGGGCAAGGTCAGTAGATAGATGTGCGTTCTAGCTGCTCTAGTTCTCATCCCTCTATTTTCCCTCACATCTGGTCTTCACTTATTTATATTACCTGCCTAGCCCATATAAATATTCCAGTTTTCAGCCCTAATCCACACCCCCTTGGTCTATCAAGCAAAGTCTTCCAGAACTGCATTTCAAAACCTGCTCTCACTGCTCCCTGGCCCAATACTTTCTATTCCACTCTCACTCTCTAATACATCTGTCTTCCAGTCGCTTTGCCCATCATTTCCTTCACCTTAAACACCCTCCTCTGAGGGCACCAGGCCTGACACAGAGCAGGAATTTGGTAAGTGGTTGTTTTGTTCATCCATTTACTTATTCACATTTGAAGGCATGTTCATAGACACAGTTCTCATTCCTAATTAATGGGATTCTTCTAAGGTCAATTTTGCTCATATCTGTGGGCTTCCTGGTAGCTCAGATGGTAAAGAATCTGCCTGTCATGCAAGAGACTGGGGTTTGATCCTTGGGTTGGGAAGATCCCCTCGAGAAGGGAATGGCAACTCACTCTAGCATTTGTACCCCTAGCCCCCAGAACAGAGCCAGGCATATAGAAGGCATTCAGTGATGAAATTACAAATGTAGAAACAAATACACCAGTAAGTGAAGGAATGTCATATTAAAGCCAGAACTCCAGGCCACAAATATTTATTACCCATCAGGTACTGTGCTAGACCCTGAGGGTGTAAGGTAAATAAGATATTGTCCCTATTCTCGGTGAGTTCTCAGTACATCTGAAGAGCCTAACAAATAAGCCATAATCGCAACACAAGGAACTCTGAGCAATAAGAAAAGAGTAGCTATAATCTATTGCTTTAATAATGCTGCATAACAAACAACCACAAAACCTCAGTGGCACGTTACAATTATTACCTATTGTTCATGAATCCAGGGTGATCAGCTAGGCAGCTTTGTTATTCTTGGCTGGACTTAATTATAGACTGAGTTGACTGGAGGTCAGATGCTCTTGGCTAGAATGACTGGCTCATACAACCATTTTCCCAGGAAAAGAATCTAGTTTTGCACCAAAGAAGACACCTGTCTTGTCCCGTGACATTGTTTCACAATATATGAACTATCACCCCTGCCATGTATGTTCACCTGGCAACACTTCCAGGTGATGCCCTTGGCTTTGGACCCTAGAACAGGCTGCAGACATGGCATGAGATGGTTTGAAAGATGTGGTTCAGTGCTATGCTGGACTTCATGAGACTTGTGCCAACTGGAGCTGATCTTCAAAGGAATCCTAGTAGAAATGTGGCGAATACTTTTCATTTCATTGTGGAATGACTCAAAACCAACAGAAACACTCAATAGCTTTGTCAAGTCTTTCTTTATACCATGTCTGCTAACAGATCACTGGCCAAAGAAAGTCACATGATAAATCCAGAAGCAAAGGATAAGCAAATAGAACACCTTTGTGATGGGAGTGATAGGAGTAAAGTAGGATAATTAAATAGTTTAAAAATCCCACTAGGGGATTAAAGAGAGAAGGGGGATTTTTAAGGGAGTTCGAGAGACTGTTGTAAGCTAAAGATCACTCAAGGAAAGAATCCAGTAACCTAGCAATAACGTACACCAACTTGAAGGAAGACCAGGTTCATTCAAGTGCCAGGCACATTGAACCATAAGCCTTCATAGTTAAAACACAAGACAACAGATAAGAATCTTGTTACATGAGGTTAATGGTCCTTGAAGAGAACCAATTTTTTCATGTAGCCAAGACAGCGATATAGGTGAAAGGGGAAAGGAACTAGGTAAAATGGGACATTATACTGAAACCTGAGATGAATTACCATATTTCAGTGTATGTTACTATCATTTTGCTAATGTACATATGATTCAAATAGTGCCATGACAGTCCCAGTTAGACCATAGAGAGTTAAAGGAGGAACTAATGATGTAAACCTTGACATCTATCCAAACGTAAGGAAGAAGGTGGTTTACTCCCCTCCTCACTGTTTCTTGGATTATAAAAATGTAGCCCTCTTTGTTCTGTGGGCTGTGTTCCCTGGCCTGCCTGCTTGGGTCTCTCACAAGCCTCCTATGCTAACTCACTCTTGCTCTATCACTTTGTCTCACTCTGAGTTATTTCTGCATGAAGAAAAAAGAACCTGAGCGTCAGTAAGTCCCGAGGCCCAAGTGAGTGGGTTGGAGTCTCCTCTTAAGTCAGGGTTTGGGGATTCAAGTCCCTACACCACAGTGCCATCCAAGGAGGATGGTGACTTCAGGAGGAGCTTTGAAGTCACATGGCAAAGGCCGTGGATACCAAGGGGGGGAAGAATTGGTCCATTTTTGTTATTGACTACAGGGAGTGTGAAAAAGTGCTATAGGCAGGAGCTTAAAGTCTAAACACAGGAGAGTGATTTGGGAAGCTTTTCCATTCCACAATCCCAAGATCATTTTTTTTCTAAACACTGCATAACCCAGAAAGAACACTGCCATTCAAAGCCATAAAAAATAGTAAAATCACTGTACCTTTTCAGTGTCTCAGGTTCTGTGCTGGGCACTCCACATGCCCTCACTCAGCTCTCCTTCTAACCACTCTAATCCGAGTATGACTACTCCAGTTATAGAAGATTTCTAAGGGTCAGAGAAGTTTTATAACCTGCTCAACTTTGCACAGCCAAGACTCAAGCCAGGATTCCAGCACTCTAGAGTCTTTGCTCCCACTCAGCTACATCACAGAAGCGATTATGAAAAGAGACTGTGCCATGGTTTTCACCTATAGAACATTTCTGGCCAAACGTAGAGGGTCAAGAATTAAAATTTCAATGAAGGAACCACCAGGGGTAAATTATAGCACAGGCCAGTCATGAAATTGCAGTTGTATATTTCTAGCGCCCTTGTATACTAACAGACAAGGCCTATTGGTTTTCCTTTTCCTGCATTATTGAATTTTGAAATTGCTTCCTTGGTTCAAAAAGTTCTGATGCCTTTTGTGTCATGTCAGTCACAAAACAAATTCAAGTAATCCCGAAGATGCTAATAATCAAACATCAACCAAAGAAAAGGGCTGTGTGTTTTCATCCTGCAAGGAATGCATTTTTAATGAAACTGTTTCACGTCTCAAGTTTGAAATCTATAGCCTGAGTATTCCTTTCTATCACTTACCCTGTTCTGGGTGGTTCATTGCCAGCCTTTGCTCAAGATACAGAAAAGGAAGAAAGCAAGTACATCAACCAGAGCCTTTAGGGTCCCTTGATGCTTACTTGCCATCAGAGAAAACATTCTTCCCCTAAAAGACTGAATTCTCACATGGTACAACCCATTTACTCTCTCTCCTGAAATATGCAATTTTCCATCTGTTCCAGGAATTGGCACCCATCCATGTCTGGCATGGAGTAAAAAGCTCAAACCATCAAACAAAGACTTGCCTCAGCAATTCTTTCAAATTCTCCAGTGGAACTTCTAAAATGGCCCACTTTTCAAAGTGGCACAACAAGCAATGAGCCATTTAGTGATTCAGCTGGAAATACAAAGCCCAGGCTATTTATCCTCAAGAATTTCCAGAAGGTTAAAAACAAAAACAAACAAAAAAATTCCAGTAAGGAGGGAAAAAAAAGATAATTTTTTTCTTATGATCTGCCTCAAGGATGGCAAAAGGCTTCACCTCACGTGACAACTTCAGTCAAATAGGAGTTCTGCTTGAACTGCTGGATTGAGAGGAATGTTAAAATCAGACCTGGACATAATGGGCAATGTGCCATGATCAATTAGTAATGTTTGCACATATAATGATGAGTAGAAGCCTATATGACATCCTGCATTCCTTCTTCCAAAAATTAGAGTTGTTCAAAAGTTCATTCATCTGGAGTTATCTAGTATGTTTTATTGTATATGAACAATTGAAAAGTATCTTAATGCCCAGCATAACTGGGGCTCCTCTGGTGGCTCAGTGGTAAAGAGTTCGCCTACGATGCAGGAGACGTGGGTTTGATTCCTGGGTCAGGAAGATCCCCTGGAGAAGGAAATAGCAACCCACTCCAGTATTCTTGCCTGGGAAATCCCATGGAGAGAGGAGCCTGGTGGGCTACAGTCCACGAGAGTCAGACACGACTTAGAGACTACACCACCACCACAGCTGATGGCATTAAAGAAATTACAGTACGTATCAGCAGTTTTCCACAATGGGCCCTACTCAGAAAAGTGATTGAGGGTTTTCTCTAGACAACTATGTAAGAAACCTATAACATGCTCACATCCTTATTGCTCACATCCAAGCTCCATAAATTGGCCTCACCCAATTGGATTTCTCTTTAAAAATAAATAGCTCTTTCCTATTCTCACTCCACAGTTTGGAAATTGAGTGCCATAAAATGACTGTGTAGCCATGTCTTTCTGCAGCCCTAGAATCCAATCAGTGGCTTTTTGCTAGACACGGTCAGACAATACTGACAGCCTAGTTCAATAAAAACAATACAACACAGCTTATGTCTCTAAGGACAGCATCAGATCATTAGGTAGAAATTAACTGCATTTCTTGTCTGGTACCTCATTAAAGCTCAAAAATAGTAGTTGTTCTGACTAGTTAGCACTGTTGTACATCTTTGAGTATCACCTGGAGTGGCTTGGTAAGAGAAACAACCTTATTGATTGATACCAGCAGACCTGGGAACAAATGATGCTTTGTTCATTAAAGAAAGGTTGGAGTGCGTGGTGACACGCCTGCTGTCAGTGGAACCAGACAGTTCTTGCCTTAATCAACATCTAAGTAAGATATGCTGAGAAGCCTCCAATGTCTCTCTTCTCTCCTTTCTTCCTTTCTTGTGTTCTTTACTTTCCTTTTTACTTTCCTCAACTTTTTTTTCTTTCACCCTTCATCTTTTCCTTCCTTTTCAAAAAAAAAAAAAAAACTTCTTTGCTTTCTTTCCTTCCTCTCATCTTTCTACACCAATTAACCTCTGTCCAGCCACCGAAACCATGAGTTTTGAGTTCAACATGTATCAAGAGTGCCCCTCGGAACTTCCCTGATGATCCAAGGGTTAAAATTCTACACTTCCACTGAAGGGCATGTGGGTTTGATCACTGGTCAAGGAAGTAAGATCCTACGTGCCGCATGGCATGACCGAAAGATAAAAATGTGCTTTCTGACTCAGGGAACTCAAACCGGGACTCTGTAACAACCTGGAGAGGTGGAATGCGGAGGGAGATAGGAGGGAGATCAAGAGGGAGGGGACACACGTATACCTATGGCTGATTCATGTTGGCGTTTGGCAGAAACCAACACAATATAGTAAAGCAATTATCCTTCGATTAAAAATAAATACATTTAATTTAAAAATTTTTATAACAGTGAAGCTGATCAACAAGACAGCTCTCAGATCCTTTTCTGAGAAGTGCTTTGCTATTGGCTGGGGAGAGATACGGAGCAAAAGGAGGCAGAGTGGACCATCCAGGTTCCTGCTAGCTGGTGGTGCCTCCACTGCTGAAGCAGAGTATGAGAAAAGACTGGTTTCCACAGTCTTAAAGCTTCATCCCAAATTAGGTGATAAACTGTGGCTCAAGGAAGATTCAGAAGGAAAGTAACTTTCATCCACATTCTATTTCTTTTAAAAAAAAATTTTAATAGGATTTGGTGGAAATGTCATGCCATCCCTTGGTTGCACTAATGTCAGCTTCTTGCCAGCTTGCGGAGCACCATGCACTGCCCACTCAGTAAACAAACCCAAACAGAGAGGGCTAAGGGGTCTCCTTCAACCTGCAGTTTAGACCAGTGGTTGGGGACTACCCTAAGCGGTCTAGTGGTTAAGACTGTGCTTCCAGTGCAGAGGGTGTGTGTTCAATCCCTGGTCATGGAACTAGAATTTCACACAGCAAGTGGCATGGCCAAAATATTTTTTTAATTAAAATAAAAACACAATAAACCGGCGGTAGGTCATGGCTGAGTCTCACAGCAGAAGATTCACTGGAGTCCACAACGCACATCAGCCCCTCCGTCTGGCAGGGCCCCCATCTCCTTTTCTCCCTGGATTCTAGTCCCTGTAAGCCTTGTTGGGCTTCCCGGAGAAAAAGGCTGAGGCTTGAAACCCGGATCTGAGCTTAAGCTATTCTTAAAAGATCACCGTATCAAGGACTTAGACACACCAACATTATTGCAAAAATGAATCCCTTTTGATTTTTCACAGCAAACTTCTGAGGTGAGAACCCTTGCTGTTGCAATGTAACAGGTGTGGAAACTGTGGCCTCAATGTGTGTGTTTATCCGCCTGAGATCACACAAGCAGAAGTGAGGTCACACAACTTCAAGCAAAGCTTCGAGCTCCAAAGCCCGTGTTCTTGGTCCCTACACTTCACTGACTTCCTTAAAAAGCTTACAAAAGAGTCTGTACAAAGACTAACCGGTACCCATCCTCCCAGGCAAGCTCAAGCTTCCTTTCCTGTGATGTCTTTTCTATCGACCCACCTGCATGACGCCTCACAGTGTATGGATTAGCAGGGATTTCTATCTGTACTGAATTTTCACTTTCTAACCATCTTCTCTGTTTTCCAACTAAACCGTGAACTCCTTGAGGGTCAAAACACTTCCCTGCACTTCATGTATTTGTCCAAAAAGCATAGAGTTTCTCCAGCCTGGCATCTCAGAGTCACCCAGAGGGGCCTCGTCCAAATATAGACAGCTGACCCCTAACCCTGGACTACTGCAATATTCTCTCCAGGAAGGGTCCCGGCATCTTCGTAAGTTCTCCTGAGGCAGAGCCAGGCATGGACACCACTTAACTACGGTGTCTGAAACAGGTTTACAAATTACAGTCTTCTCAGGGTATATACCCAGTAGTGGGATGGCTGGGTCATAAGGTAGCTCTATTTTTCATTTTTTAAGGAATCTCCATATTGTCATACTGTTCTCCATAGTGGCTGTATCAATTTACTTTCTCAACAGAGTGTATGTGGAATGTTAAAAAAAAAAAAAGTACAGATGAACCTATTTGCAGGGCAGACATAGAGACTTGGACGTAAAGTACAGATGAACCTATTTGCAGGGCAGCAGACATAAAGACTTGGACGTAGAGAATGGACATGTGAACACAGGAGGGGAAGGAGAGGATGGGATGAACTGGGAGACCGGGATTGACATATATATACTGCCATATGTCAAACAGATAGCTACTGAGAGCATGTTGTACAGAACTTGGAGCTCAGCCTGATGCTCTGTGACGACCTGGAGGAGAGGGATGGGGGTGGGAGGGAGGTCCAGAAGGGAAGGGATATATGTGTACACATGGCTGATTCACCTCCTTGTATAGAAGAAACAAAAGAGACCCAGGACAGTACTAGCCCTTGAGTTAAGAGGCAGAGCCTGGCCCGATAGAAGGTCACACTCACACACACACATCCCAGGCAAAGCTAAACTGTGCTGAGTGCTGTCACAGAATTGTATGCACGATGGTCTCTAAAGAAGAGGAAATTGGGAAGGCTGCTCCAAGGAGGTTACCCTGGTGGAAGGATGAATACCTGTTATAAAGAGTGGGACTGGGGATGAGTTTGGGAACAGACCCAAGAATATGTATGAAAACAAAAAGAGGCAGTCAAAAATATCTGGGATTTTTAAAAAACCCAAGTAACCCTTAAATGCCATTCATAGGGAACTAGTTATAAACAATAAAATAAGCTACACAGTGGAATACTACACAGATGGAAAAAATGAACACAATAGAATTAGATATGCTAATCTAAGATAATCTCCAAGAAACAGTATTTTTTTTAAAAAAAGCAAAGTACAGAGCCCTGTGAATTGTATAATCCCATTAGTGCTGAAGAAAAAACTCGGGCATGGGAGGTGAGAAGACTGTGCATACACACACATTCACAAAAGCTTTGCCTAAGTAAGAATACTTCTGAAAATAAAAATGAAATACACTAGAAAGAGTGATTGAGGATAGGAGGCAAAAGAAAGAATGTCTTACAATGTGTTCTTTTCATACCGAGATGCTAATGTGTGTATATTAATTCTTTGTTTAAAAAATGGGTTAAGTATTTTTAATTAATTTTTATTGGAGTATAGTTGATTTACAATGTTGTGCTAGTTTCTGTTGTACAACAAAGTAAATCAGAGCTATACACATACACATGCCCACTCTTTTTAGATTCTTTTCCCATATAGCTCAGTACCGAGTAATTGAGTATAGAGTCCCCTGTGCTATACACTATGATCTTATTAATTATCTATTTTACATATAGCAGTGTGTATATATCAATCCCAAGCTCCCAATTTATCCCTCCTGCCTTCTTCCCTTTTGGTAAACATAAATTTGTTTTCTACATCTGTGACTTGATTTTGAAGTATTTTAAATGTATGCTGTTGGAGATCAAATAAAGGGAAAACAAACGCCATGTAACAAATTGTTCCTTCCTCTTAGAAAGTGTCCCATCACTAGCGGGCCCAAATAGAAACTTGTCAGCTGCCAGGCCAGAGGATGCAGGCAAGGGAATGAGATGGATTCAAGGATTGATGTTAGCTGGATGAGATGCCCTTCTGGGTACCAAAGCGCCCGGAGGCTGTCAGACTCCACATGTGAACATCTGCAGGCAGAGCTTGTATCACCGAATTCAATGAAAGGAGCCCATCATTTAGTACTCCATGAAGTCACTGAGTCCAAAACTTATTAAAACGTCTATATTCTGAAAGTCTGCAAATAAACAATGAAGCTGCACTTAACCAAGATTTAAATAAAGTTAAATTTGTGTCAGCAAACACACTATGGGTCGGAATCACTACTTTCAACACGGTCAGGCAGCATCTACTACAAATATTTTTTCTCGCATAGGCTACTCCTTGGTTCTGTTGAAAATGGTTTGCCCATTGCCCCTGACCATCTCCTTCCAGCCCAGGAAGCAGTCATCTTCTCCTTATACTCACCTCCAGGGCAGCACAGCCTTTGTGATATGATCATTTAGCTTTCTCAGGAAATTTCCTTCAAGCTCCTCATTATCGGAAAAGAAATTTTCTCCACTGCCTGCAACCCACTGGTGGGTGTAATTCAAGGCATTATGCCTCACCACCAGGAGGGTGAATGAGGCAGGAACGTTAATCAAATTTGGAAATGATAAAGAAACTGTGGGTTCCGAGTGAATCAGTATGTGATTAGCAGCCCACATGATCAGATTTAAAATATGAACACCAGAGGGCCCTGTGGCTAACCTGCAAGGTTAAAGAACCAATCCCAGCACCCCGTCCCCCGCCCTGGGCTGTGGCAGCAAATACTGTCTCCAGAGGCGTTATGTCAGTGTCATTAATTTACTGGTTGTATTTCCTGTCTATCATGAACTTTGGTTTTTCAGAAAACTATAAATTGATGAATGTGGGATCACTGACTCAATGGACATGAATTTGAGCAAACTCCAGGAGATTGTGAAGGACAGGGAAGCCTGGTGTGCTGCAGTTCATAGAGTCACAAAAAGTCAGACACAACTTAGCAGCTGAACAACAACAATGTGGAAAGTCCCCTAACATGGCACCAAGGGCTTGGGGGTTTCATGAGTACATTTCATGATCAATGAATGTTTCTTGAGCAACTACCATATACAACAGATATTCAGGGACACGTAGCTGACGTTTCATCAAAATAAGTCATTGTTCTATGTGATATTTCTCCAACTATGGGCTTCTCACTTTTTACCCTAGTGGAAATATTCTCCTATCTTTCAAGATTCTACTCCTCCTGCAGCTGAATCCTGCATCTTTCAACAGTATCCCTGATTCCCTGATATCTTTCTCCTTTGAGATCCCACAGTGCTTTGTATGCTCTTGAGAATATATTCCATGAATGTCATGATACAATAGTTCCCTGTATTTATTCCTTATTCTCCTTCCCAGAGGGGAGGATCCTGATTGCTTGATCAGGATCTCTGCCCATGCAGTGCCCAGCAAAGAGCCTTAGAAATAGCAAGCTCTCAAACTTTTTCAAGTAAAGAAGAGAAATTATCAGACTTCCTTGGTGGTCCAGTGGTTAAGGATCCATCCGTCAACATAGGGGACAAAGGTTCGATCCCTGGTCCAGGAAGATCCCACGTGCTGCGGGGCAACTAAGCCCATGTGTTGCAACTACTGAGCCTGCATTCTGGAGCCCGTGCTCTGCAAGAACAGATGCCACTCCTATGAGAAGCCCACACACACAGCAATGAGTAGCCCCCGCTCACTTCCCCACTAGACAAAGCCCTTCCACAGCAACAAAAATAAATAGATAAATTAAAAAAAAAAATTAACTGTCAGAAAACTAAAAAAAAAAGAAAGAAATTACCATGAGATTTTTGTAGAGAACTTAATAGTGGCCCCCAAAATATATGTCTGCCTAGAACCTGGGAACGTGCTTATTTGGGAGAAGGGTCTTTGAGATTAAGTGAAGGATCTCAAGGCAAAATCATCCTGGATTAACCACATGAGCCCTAATCCAATGACACAAATTCTTCTAACAGACAGAAATGAAGGCTGAGATGCAGAAAAGGAGGAGGCCCTGCGAAGGCCCAAGAGAACACACAGGCAGGAGCTGGAGTGATACTGAGACAAACCAAAGAATGCTTGGAATCACCAAAGCTGAATGAGGCCAAGAAGAATCCTTTCCAACAACTATTGGAGAGAACGTGACCCTGCCAACACCTTGATCTCTAACTTTTGTCTTTAAAAAACTGTGAGAGAATACATTTCTGTTGTTTTAAGACTCCAAGTTTCTGGTAATTTGCTACAATAGCAATAGGAAGTGAACACAGAATTTCTGGCTTTAAAGCAAATAGTTGGAGGAGAAACACTGGCAGATTTTGTAGAAGGATATCCAAACATAAAAAGACAACAGTAAAATCCGGGGTTACTAGTGCTATGTGAGTTGCACAGATTTCAGATACAGGTATTCATTCATTCTGTAAAAATCAGTTAATCGCCTCTTAGGCTCCAGGCTATGGGAACACAGTAGTGAACAAGGTGGAACTGCTCCCAGCCTCACAGAGACTGGGAAGAAACTTCAAAGCCCAACAGCCCCGCCAGGCCCAGGCGGGTGATAGAAAGCAATTCAGAGGATTCTGATAAAATGATAGCCAAAAACTCACTCAGTTTCCCACTTATGATAAAACAAGGAAACAGACAAATACTTCTTTACTTAAAAAAAAAAATAGCAGCACGACCATGATGATAAATTACAGCAACACTCAGGTTTCATTTGGTGACATAGTAGGAGGAAGTGGGGACTGCAGCAAACTAGAGGCATACCCCCGCTAAAGGACAACTTCCTCTCCAGTCCCAGCTACTGTCATATGGAAATGGCAGCACAGTGTTAGGCTTCCTATTTTTAAGAGAAATCAGAAATCTAGGTTTTTGACTGCCTTGTCCTTTGAATGAAGGCTCAAACATTTAAAAAATGACAAACTGGAAAATAAACTAGTGCACCAAATCAAGCCATTATGCCTCTATCACCTTTGGCTCAGATATTAAATGAGTTCAAAAGAAGACAAGCTCTCTCTGAATTGTACCGAAGAATGCACAGAACCTGGTAGACCTGACAAGTAGGAATGTTCTTGACAAAGAGAGGGAGAATATTCCAGTCTGGGGGAGTTTCTCATTGAATGTGAAGCTATAATCAAAGATCACCAAGGTATTTCCAACCCCCACCTGGGTCATAAAGATAGGAATGCATGGGAATGGTGCCAGATAAAGAAGACACAGATGTATAAAAGGTTTAAAATTTTTAAAAAGCTGGTAAAGAGAAATAAAGGCGCCTTCCTCTTTAAACTCTGTGCTTATGTAAATCAGGTGGAAGAGAAGAGGTTCCTGAATCTTTTCATGCTCACACATATTCAGAGGGGAAAAAAATTTCTGCTGATCTTTTTATGGGAATTCTAAAATTCAGAGACATCTTGGAGAGAGAAGGAAAAAGAGGAGAGTAGTTGACAAAGCTAAAGATCATGTGTACATTCGTTTATTTATAGTGTGGAGCATCCGCTAAGAGCCAGCAGTTATTTTAGGAGCTGAGGATGGAGCCCTGAATAAAGTAGGCAAACCCCCATCTTAAGGGAGACTCTGAGTCTCCCTTCCAGTGAAGGAAGACAGGTATCAAATAAGCATATAAATACATAATGTGTCAGTTGTGCCAGCCATGGGACTCTCTGGGGAAGAGTTTCAGACAGAGGGAACAGCAAGTACGAAGGTCCTGGGGTGAGACCTACAGCAGCATGTTTGAGGAATCATGTAGGAGGCAGAATTCTCCTCCCTCCCCCGATTACTCCCATGACTGTGCACTGGGTTGGCCAAAAAGTTCATTTGGGTTTTTCCATAACATCTTCCTAAAAAAGCCAAATTAAATTTATGGCCAGCCCAATATGTCGAAGTAATTCTGCCACTCACATTAAGATTACTAATCAAAAAAAATTACTAAACAAATTTGGCCTTCACTGAGGATTATCCAAGTGGACCTAACCTAGTCATACGAATATTCCAGAAGCAGAGAGTTTTCTCTGGCTGGATGCGGGAGGGGGAGTCAGAGAGATTCAAAGCATGACAAGGATCTAAGGCACCCTTGCTGGCTTGGAGATGGAGGAAAGCATGTGGCAAGGAATCTGGGTGGCCTACGGGAGCTAAGAGTGGCTCTCCCTTGACAGCCAGCAAGGAAGCTGGGACCTCAGTCCTCTAATCACAAGGAACTGAATTCTGCCAGTAAGTGGAATGAATTCTGATTCTGGAGTAAACTTTTCCCCAGAACCCCCAGACAGAAGTCCAGCACACAAGCTGATTTTAGCCTAAGCTGAAAATGTGGTTGAGCCCACCTGTAGTTCTGATCTATGAATATGTGAGCTAACAACACATGGCATGGGTGTTGGGGGTTTGAGGTGCTACCATTGTAATAACTGATGATACTTCAACAGAAATCCAACAGAAACAGCAAGGGCAGGAGTGGAGTTACCAAACAGGACTGTTGAGAAGATGAAGTCTGAGAGAGAGCTGGAGGCTAGAAAATCCAAAACTTTGTGGGCCTTGGTCAGTCCACTAAATTTCAGGCAAATAAGATGGGGCACAGCTTGGAGGGTTTAAGCAGAGGAAATATGAACTCAACTTGATCCTGAGAGTTCAGTACTGCTTGATGAACTGATGCCCAGAGAAAGAACTCGACTGATAGAGTTCCCGAGGAGCTCCAGAGGCACTGGTACATACTTGATTATAAAATATTCAGAAGAAGCTAGCAAAACAAATGGAGAACAGGCGGAGAGTTTGGGAGATGGAGCATATCAAAAACAGCATTTAAGATATGCCAGCAACTGAGAAGAATGAATCCATCAAGAGAGATTACATGAGGCAGCCTGAAATGCAGCCATGCTTCCCACTTTCCTCAGTTCCCACGTGCACTGGAGAAAATGCTTTTGGTCCACACATTTCTCTAACAGATATATCTGTGCTGTATAGATTCAGCCTCAGGAATATCTCAAGTTTGCCCCTATGCCACTCTGGTAAATGATTAATGTATGATTAAACCTGATGATTAGCCATGGCCAGGAATTGGATAGCTAATAGTCAGAGACTCGGGGGAGGGCACCTTTTATTAGCAGTCGAGTGCTTGACAGCAACTGCCTCCCAGAGGGAACTGGGGGATTGGAAAGATGACTAAGGAGCCCCATGGTGGGAAAAATTAAACCATAGACCCATGAGATAATAACAGCAATAGAGAAACAGGCAAAGCTTCCCACGCACACATACCAAGTCAGAAATACCTCAGGTATAATTAAACCCTTCTCCAGAATTTAGCACCTTTTTGTTAGAAGAATCTTTACTTGCAGTCCTCAGCATTCTGTTGCCTTGGCGGAAACCCTATCTCTTGACATTTGAGAGGTTTCTGTACCCTTTTTCAAATAACAGCACTGGCGAGCATGCTTTTGAAAATATGGTTCGTAGCCAGGGATGACTTTACCATTGAGTGTGTATACTCCCATCCCACCTGACCCCAGGCACAATCTGTTCATTCCCTCTGTCTGCCTTATCTATTTTCGCACCCCCATTTCACCGCAATCCTGGGACTGACCAGGTCTTCAGGACCTGATTGTACAGGGTGCTGTGAGATCTTCATGTCTCACGGAGCTGGGGGAGGATACCTTTGTGTGTCCACTGTCAGGACTGGCGACCTGTCCTCAACCCTGGCTCCTGGGAAGCGTGGTTTCCTAAAGCAGGCTGAGCTTCCTCAATTTGGGGATGGCGACTTATGCTGTCTTGACTCATGTCTGATCAGCTTTATCCCCACTGCCAATTTACCCTGCATTTCTATTCTTGCCTGTATTTGCTTTCTCCTGGCTACCTGCTCTCCCTGTTCAAGATCCACGTGTCAGCTACAAACTGGCCCTTGCCAAGAGCATTTGCCAGCAACTGAGCAACAAGGGCATTTGCCGTCTGCCTCTGAGGACACCGAACACTGCGCTGCTGCAGCTGCTGACCTTCAACACCCACCGAGGGGAATTCAGGGCAGAGAGTGAGGCAGTCTGCTCCAGGACACTGGTGGAGCAGGTGTATTTCCAGGAACTGATTTCATGATCCCAATCCTTGCACCTCTTCATAACTAGAAAAGCACTAAGCCCTTTTATGGTAACATCAGCTCCCCATGACTAGCAGAAAAACTTTTGTAAAGTAAACGCTTGATTGCGTTGAACTCCACCCTCATCAAATTCTTATTTCTTTTTTAATTGAAGGATAGTTGCTTTATAGTATCTTGTGGTTGTCTGTCATATATCAACAAGAATCAGCCATAGGCACACCCATGTCGCCTCCCTCTTGAACCTCCCTCCCATCTCCCTCCCCATCCCACCCCTCTGGATAGTCACAGAGCCCCTGTTTGAGTTCCCTGAGTCACACAGAAAATTCCCATATACTGACCTTTGCCACTGCCTCTTTGGAGCAGTTTATTGGAGCTATCTGAGGTGCTGTCTCCCGGGCTGTGGTGTCCATTTTGCCCTAAATAATACTGAACTCGCAACTCTCACATTATGCATCTTTTTAGTTGACAGACACTGGGTCAGAGCCTAATGCTATTGGAACCAACTATAACTGGGAATTCTCTAAATTACAAAAACTCAACATCCAATCACAAAGGGGGATGGTGATGATTTGGAAGATAACACCTATAAAGCATCGTGCAGGGAGTTGGCACATGATACTGGCTGAATGAACATGAGCTGTGTTTAGCAGGAAAGCTGGTAAAGAGGGGAAAAACATAAGGATGAAACTCAGAGACAGTGTTCCGGGAGGGCAGGAACCTTAGGCTGTGCAAATAGAATTTCAGAATCCTACTTACATGCATGGGGCTGTCCTGGTGGCTCCGTGGTAAAGAATCTGCCTGCAGTGCAGGAGATGCGGGTTCGATCCCTGGGTTAGGAAGATCCCCTGGAGGAGGACATGGCAACCCACTCCAGTATTCTTGCCTGGAAAATCCCACGGACAGAGGAGTCTGGTGGGCTATATCCATTGGGTCACTAAAGAGTCGGACAAGACTTAATGACAAAACAAGAACTGACATACAGAAGGCCATGTGTAGTAGACCCAGTTTCATGAGCATGGGTTCAGTCCTATAGCCACGGAAACAGAAACTGTGGCACTTGGGAGTTTACTGAAAGCTGTACGAGGGTGGACATTCTCTGTTTGAAAATTCTAGGGATGCAAAACTCACTTGAATCCTGTTTTAGCTTTCTGTGTCACAGTGATGACAGTTACAATGTCTTTATCCAATGGCTATATATTGAGTGTGCCCATGTGGTAGATGCAGAAGACAGTAGGGAAATAAACAGTTACTATGCACTCACCATAAAGAAGTCACTACAGCCAAAAGCGTGGTGTGAGTAACTGGAAGGTGTCTTTCAGATACAGTGATCCGAGAAGGTCTTCTTGAGAAGGCAGCTTGTGAATGGAGATTTGAGACAAATGAGAATTTATCAAGCAACAACAGGACTTCCCTGGTGGTCCAGTGGCTAAGACTCTGTGCTGCCAATGAAGGGGGTTCAGGTTTGATCCCTGGTCAGGAAACTAGACCTCATACGCCACAAGTAAAGGTCCCATATTCTGCCACAAAGACTGAAGGTCCCACATGCCACAATTAAGACCCAGTACAGTCAAATAAATGTTTGTTTAAAAAAAAAAAAAAACAATGGATGGGAGTAAGGGAGAAGGAGGATCTCAGATGGGAAAAATGGTAGTAATCTTTTACTGTGTTCTGAGCTACATGCCAGCCCCAGACACGTCACCACATGTGACCCTGAAACTCAGAGAGAAAGGCACATTTTTCTCCCTAGGAAATAACTGAGGCTCCAAGAGCTGCAGTCCATCACCCAAGGCAAGTGGCAGCACTGACTAATATTGCATCACATCAGCATCTAGCTCTGATGCACAGCCTGGTTTTGGAAACCCTGGTCCAGAGCAAGGCATGGACTAGACTAGTAAGGACAGAAAAGTGAGGCTTCTGGGCCAGGGGGAAGGCCAGAGTCCACCATGATTGATTTCAAATAATTTTCTTAGAGAGAAGTAATGATAGACATCATGTTCCAAGTGATGGTTTCATGCCAGATACCATGCTAAACCTTCCACAAGCACCATTCATGGTCTCCTCCCAACACCCCCTAAGAGGAAGCCTAAGAGGAAGCACTGTAATCCCTGCTATGTGGATGAAGGGAGGTGACACTCACCTCCCTAACTTCTCCCCTTCTTCCTCTGCACCATGTCCCACACAGACCCAAGCAGAAGCCAGGATTTCAACCTGGAAATAGGGACTGCAGAGGTGAGGGACATGGTGGAACTTTCAACCATGTCATATGAGAAACTGAATTAAAACTAGGTTAACATGGAGAAGAAGATGTTTTTCTGGAACTCTCTTGCTTTTTCAATGATCCAACAGATGTTGGCAATTTGATCTCTGGTTCTTCTACCTTTTTTAAATACAGCTTGAACATCTGGAAGTTCACGGTTCACGTATTGCTGAAGCCTGACTTGGAGAATTTTAAGCATTACTTTACTAGCGTGTGAGATGAGTGCAATTGTGTGGTAGTTTAAGCATTCTTTGGCACTACCTTTCTTTGACTTGGAATGAAAACTGACCTCCTCCAGTCCTGTGACCACTGATGAGTTTTCCAAATTTGCTGGCATATTGAGTGCAGCATTTTCACAGCATCATCTTTTAGGATCTGAAATAGCTCAACTGGAATTCCATCACCTCCACTAGCTTTGTTCATAGTGCTGCTTCCTAAGGCCCACTTGACTTCACATTCCAGGATGTCTGGCTCTAGGTGAGTGATCACACCATCATGGTTATCTGGGTCATGAAGATATTTTTTGTATAGTTCTGTGTATTCTTGTCACCTCTTCTTAATGTCTTCTGCCAAAGCCTTTGACTATGTGGACCACAAAAAACTGTGGAAAATTCTTAAAGAGATGGCAATACAGACCACCTGACCTGCCTCCTGAGAAATCTGTATGCCGGTCAAGAAGCAACAGTTAGAACTGGACAGGGAACAACAGACTGGTTCCAAATCGGGAAAGGGGTACGTCAAGGCTGCATAGTGTCACCCTGCTTATTTAACTTATATGCACAGTACATCATGAGAAATCCTGGGCTAGATGAAGCACAAGCTGGAATCAAGATTGCCAGGAGAAATATCAATAACCTCAGATATGCAGATGACACCACCCTTATGGCAGAAAGTGAAGAACTAAAGAGCCACTTGATGAAAGTGAAAGAGGAGAATGAAAAAGTTGGCTTAAAACTCAACATTCAGAAAACTAAGATCATGGCATCTGGTCCCATCACTTCATGGAAAATAGATGGGGAAACAATGGAAACAGTGACAGGCTTTATTTTGGGGTGCTCCAAAATCACTGCAGATGGTGACTGCAGTCATGAAATTAAAAGATGCCTGCTCCTTGGAAGAAAATTATGACCAACCTAGATAGCATTTTAAAAAGCAGAGACATTACTTTGCTGACAAAGGTCTGTCTAGTCAAAGCTATGGTCTTTCCAGTAGTCATGAATGGATGTGAGAGTTGGACTAGAAAGAAAGCTGAGTGCCAAAGAATTGATGCTTTTGAACTGTGGTGTTGGAGAAGACTCTTGAGAGTCCCTTGGACTGCAAGGAGATTCAAACAGTCCATCCTAAAGCAAACCAGTCCTGAATATCCACTGGAAGGACTGATGCTGAAGCTGAAACTCCAATACTTTGGCCACTTGATGCGAACAGCTGACTCATTTGAAAAAACCCTGATGCGGGAAAGACTGAGGGCAGGAGGAGAAGGGGACGACAGAGGGTGAGATGGTTGGATGGCATCACTGACTCAGTGGACATGAGTTTGAGTGAGCTCCAAGAGTTGGTGATGGACAGGGAAGCCTGGAGTGCTGCAGTCCATGGGGTCACAAAGAGTCGGACATGACTGAGTGACTGAACTGAATTGAGCCTGGAGAAAAGAAGAGTACAAGAGACACCCACATCGCATATACAAAAGTCTTTCTTTTATGGAAGCTGAACTATATTTGTTGACGCCAGAATGCAGAACTCAAGACATTGGGTGCACTGAAGCTTCCAGTACACCTTCCCACTGCCCTTACCAGACCCCTCATCTCACGCCCAGGTGGGTGGGACTATTGGCTGCCAGGTTCTCACGGTGGCACCTTTCTGGGGACAACACACACTGCTGATGGTCCCCAAAGCCACTGAGTATATGCTCTGTCCCAGTCACACTATTTGGACCCAGGGTTTTTTTAATTTTTCATTGGAGGATGATTGCTTTACAATTTTGTATTGGTTTCTGCCATACATCAACATCAATCAGCCACAGGTATACATATGTCCCCACCCTCTAGAAGCTCACTCCCACCTCCCACCCCATCTCACCCCTCTAGGTCATCACACAGCACCAGTTTGAGCTACCTGCCTCATTCAGCAAATTCCCACTGGCTGTTTAACATACTGTAGTGAGTATGTTTCCATGCTACTCTCTTCATTCATCCCAGCCTCTCCTCCCCCCACTGTGTCCACAGTGTGTTCTCTAGGTCTACAAATCTTTCTTGTCCAGCTGGACACCAGTTTTCACACACACAATGATCATCGAAAATCCAGCCCTCCCCCATCCCCCGTACAGCTCTAAATCAGAACTTAAAGTGTCAAAGACTGCAACTTAGAGATAAAACAAATGCCCTAATATACTGATTTTCTCCAGCAGATAGACACAAAAACCAGAAAAGGACATACCAAATATAACACCTGGGAAATAACGGATCTGGAGTTTCTCCCTGTTGGTAATTTTTACATCCCTGAGGCTTTCCTTCACTTGGATAATTTACAGGTCAATGGTTTCCTTTCTCTTCACACACCTCATGTTTGCCTCCTCACTTTAATCAGGGAAAGATGGAGGCAAAAGCAAAGATGTCTGAGCAAAAAGCAGTGGTGAAAAGCACTAGACCAAGATCAAATATTTATGCTGCGGCAAACTAGCTAACTGATTGTGATATCAAAGGATAATAAATCATTTTTAAAAAGGGAGAAAAAGCAATCAATGTGAACAGTATAATTTGCCTTTCATCAGGTGCTGATTTCTTTTTTCTGGTATTCATCTAACAATGATCGTTTCTGACTTTCGTCTCGTTTAAAAATACATTTCATGTCCCTCCCCCCAGGCAGTCAGATGTGCAGTGTTTTAAACAAGGTATTGTGAAGGAGACATCGAATTTCATATTTTGTACCCTGTGAAAAGGAACACATGTAGTTCTCTGTAGCCCCTGTCTCTTTTTCAGTGGTTCCTGCTGTTGTAACGTGATTGAGAAATTGATTGAACTTGGAGACCAGAGCACTTCAAAGAACAACCATGTTCAAATTACAGATTTCAGCAAATGAGACTCATGCAAAATTAACAGTAGTCAAATAGCCAGTATTTCTCATCTGTAGCTCCCCCAGCCCCTCTTCCAAGCCCAAGTGGGCAGCAAGTAATAAATGCAGGTAACAAAAGAAATGTAGAGAACAGGTAATGTAGATTACAAAAGAAAAATGATAATGATAATCTGACACCTCTGCCATTAATGTTTTCTAAAAATCTGCTCTTTCAGTATTTTAAACAGTACCACCCATCTCGTTGCATTTTTAAAAAATTTTATCACTTCAATTATTAATTCTTCAACAAGGTCATACTTAGAAAATAAATTGCCTGAAGGGCAATTTCCAGTGAAAATAACCTAACTCTTACAGAAAGCTTATTGCATGTGGAATTTGGTTTTTCTGATTTTTTTAATGTATTTATAAAAGCTATATCAAGATTTAATTCACATACCACACAATTCAGCCATTTTAAGTATATAATTCAATGGTTTTTACTATATTCAGAGTTGATTTTTTTTAATTTTTTTTTTTAGTAACCTGTCTTGAGTAATTCTATTGTTTTTAAATTGGTCTTTTTGGAGAGACTACCCTAAAGAATTTTTAACCTCATGAAATCTCAACTCAAAGAATCAAATACTGTTTTTCTCCTACCTTGTGGCTTCTTTGTAAATTTTTAGTATTACTTTCGGAAGAATTCATTCCACCAGCTGAAGCCCTCTATGCCTAATGTCAGTACAGAAGTAATTTAATTAGATTATGAAGAGAAGAGGACATCTTCACTCTGAAAAGCATAGTTGGACTTTGCTACCAGAAAATAAAATCTTTGTTTCTCTCAGCTTCCCTTACACACATTTCTGAGCTCAGCTCACTGCAGGCTGATCTTTGTGACTTCACATTTGCTCAAGGCAGGTGATTTACCAGCAGTAGCACCAACATAAATTAATAAAGGAAAAATCTGTATAAAATATCAGTGAACCAAGGTTCACTTTACACACTGTGCTATTATGTGTGTGTGTTTGTGTTTTGTATACACACATCACACACACATTCAGTCATTCAAAGCATGGCTCATAAGTCTGATTGTGTTATGGTTTCCTTTTATAAGAGAGAGAATTAAACTTGAACACTTACTGTTCATTCAATTCCTATACATCATTCCTTCTCACTCTAGGCTTCCTGCACCTCTTAGAGAGGTGGGACCCATGAACCTGTATTTTACACAAACTTTCCAGGTAACCTGATGGCCCAACATTGAGAAAGCGAGGCTCCTCTGCCACATGCTGAAGACAAGATATTCAAAGCAAGCAGTGAATGGCTTCATGGCTGATACTTAGGGAGACTGATGCACTGGAGTTGAATCCCAAACTGCTATTGTCTGAATGTTTGTTTCCTACCGAAACTCATATGTTGAAATCCTAACTCTGAAGGCAATGGCATTAGGAGCTGGGGTCTTTGTTGTCAGTTAGGACATGAGGGTGGGGCCCTCGTGAATGGGATTAGTACCCTTATAAGAGAACCCAGAGATGCCCCTCACTGCTTCCACCAAGTGAGAATGCAGTGAAAAGTCACCACCTATGGACCAGGAAAAAAACTCCCACTAGAACCCAACCACACTGGTACCTGATCTCAGATTTCCAGCTGCCAGACCTGTGAGAAATAAGTTTCTGTTGCTTATATGCCATCCAGCTGTGGTAATTTGTGATAGCAACCCCCAAAGACTAAGACACTAACACAACTTCAGGAAATTCAGAGCACCCGCAGGTAACAGGGACACCTGTCCATTTCATACACTGGAAGCTGTCACCCCTCCTTTAGGCTGGCCCTCTGCCACTGGACTTCTAAGAGAGATGAAGAAGTGCATTTGTCAAAGACGGCCTGTGACTCTCCAACCTGGAAACCAGGCAGGCTTGCATGTTCTTCAACCACAGAGCGGAGTTGATGCTGATGGCTTTGGAGGCTGGGTCATCACAGGTGAGGGAGCCTCTGCCCCAGGTCTAATGGCCCCGAGGCTCCAATGCTTTGAGGAAGCCACACCAGTCCCAGGCACCACACATGTGCAGGAATGAGCCTTCAGCAGAGTCCAGGCCCTGCATTTCCATCACCACCAACCTTTGATTCTTCCCAACTGAGATTCCAACATCCTGGAACGCCAATGTGCCACAGAAAGGAGACTACACCTTGTCTGCTTTCCTGACCCACAGAATTCAAGGGTATAAATCACTATGTGTAACAGCAATTTATCACACTTCAGAGGGCCCAGAGCAAGGGAATGGAATACCAAATGACCTACGAACATGATGAGAGCCAACAAATTCTATCAAAGCCTGGAGAAAAGGGTGTTGTCAGCCAGGCCAAGCACACTGTCCTAAAATCACCAGATTCAGGCTGCTTTCTTTCCTCTCTGGTCTAAACAGTACTTCAAGCCCATGGGATCACTCCCAGACAGAAACTGCAGGACAGAAAGAATCAGCAAGCAGCAATAACGGCTTTAATCCCTCGTGTTGGCTGCCAGAAGCCCTGTGAGGGTATATCTGGATATGCCCTGCTCCATGAGGAGAGTATGATTTCCTCAATGGTCTGAACATCAACAGAACCCAGGGCATGCTGAACCCACACAGCAAGGATTGGACAGGAATTCTTGCAGGCACAATTGGGCTCCAAGGAAAAGGGTAACCTGATGCCCTTTACTGTTTTCCCCTAAGAAGAAATTGTGAGGCTGTGGTGCTACCCAGTCATTGCTCTCTGGGGCCTTTTTTGGGGATATAAAACACAAGCTTCTTCCTAATATGTATAGCAACACACTACCAATAGTCCTACCAATGAATATTCAAGGTTGATTCCCTTTAGGATTGACTACCATCATTTAACCTCTGCCAGATGGACTGGGATAAACCATTCCTCCTTAACAGCTCCCAAAATAGCAAGACTGTTCCCCTCTTTCAAAGAAGTAAACAGCTCTGAACAATTTTCTACCACTGTTCTGAGAACTGAGTATTGATCTTCCTCCATCTCAGATAAAATACCTGTCCCTAATCTTCCGTGGTGGCTCAGTGCTGAAGAATCAGCCTGCCGATGCAGGAGACTCAAGTTTGATCCCTGGGTTGGGAAGATCTCCAGAAGGAAATGCAACCCACTCCAGTTATTCTTCCCAGGAAAACCCCATGGACATAGGAGCCTGGCGAGCTGTCGTCCATAGCATTGCAAAGGGGTCGGACACAATTTAGCGGCTAAACAGCAGCAACAATCTAAGGACAGCAACTACGTTTTCTGAGTTTCTGATCTATTCTCTCCCCTACTGGATCTGTTGGAATCATAGGGAAAGAATTCTGGGGTAGATTACTGATGTCTGAAAGGGATGGGGAACAAAAACATAGACCATAGATTTGCTGTCCTGTGTCTAAACTGAAATGAGATAGAAGGCACTATTTTAAAACAGGATTACTACAAAAATTGCTACAAAAGTCAGTCATAAATAAGAAGGGAAAATGTAAACAAATACTGGGGTTTTTAAAAAATATTGTTCTTTTTACATCACCAACACTCAAGGAAAGAAAAAAAATGTGCAAACTGAGCCCATTTTAGTACACTCCCAGATCCTGCTACTGATTCTAGTGGGATTAGAGTTAATAAACCTCTGAGATTGGAAGATTGAGTTGAAGTTGCTGGCAATCCCACTTCATTTCATTACAGATTAATATGTACTCACCAAAAGTAACTTTATTACTCTTCTGACATCTTTTATCTAATTCAGAAATGGGCAGTTCTAGCCATGAGACATGTATGCTGCATGCCAATATATTCTGAAGCTGGGCAACCGCCTCAGTGCTGGTTGTGCATGAAACAGGATCTGTGCTTGGCTCTGCTCTGTTTTAGGGCCACCTGCAGCTCAATAACAGCCTAGAGTTGCTGACCTCAGCCCCTGAGCACTCAAGTCTCCAGAATGAGCAACAAACTGGCCGTGCTTTAGGCAAGGAAGTTTAGGAGACCTGGATGTTGTGTATGCATGCTTCCTCACTCGTGAGTGTGTGCATGCTGTCGCCCAGTCGTGTCCAGCTCTTTGTGACCTATGGACTGTAGCCCACCAGGTTCTTCTGTCCATGGGATTCTCCAAACAAGAATACTGGAGTGGATTGCCATTTCCCTCTCCAAGAGATCCTCCTGACCCAGGGGCCGAACCTGGGTCTCTTGCACTGCAAGCAGATTCTTGATCACCTGAGCTACCAGGAAAGCTCTTGACCTGGATGTTAGATGAATTCTTTCCAGCAACATTTTCTGTGGCAATGATGTTCTATTATCTGCCTATCAAATAAGATACCCCATGTGCTTATGGAGCACTCACTGTGTGGCTAATGCCACTGAAAAATATTAATACATTAAAATTTTATTAATATAAATTTAAGTAGCCACAGGGTGAGTTTGGTCTAGTGACTTAATTTCTCCAGCCCTCAGTTTTACAGACCTCCCAAATCCATCCACTTCTCTTCGTCTCTCTGCCAGCCCTCTCCTCCTCTAATGCAAACTATTCTGGCTGTTCCTACCCAGGATAGACACCATGGCCTTGTTACTGAGTCCAAGCTCGCTCTGCTTGCTGCACAATAGGCCAGTGAATCCCAGAGACGAAGTGTTGAGGCAAGGAAAACGACAAACGACTGTATTCGGAAAGCAAGCTGACCAAGAAGATGGCAGGCTAGTGTCTGAAAATAATCATTGGGATCTGGATGCCAGATTCTTTTACAAATCAGAGATGGGGGAGGGATGGGGGAGTGGAGAGAAAGCAAAGTAAAAAGGCCATCAGTCTTGCAAACATCTCCTAGAATGGCAAGCCTCAGGCAGGAGATGTGTTAATTTCTTCCTTCCTGCCATCCACAGGTGGACAGGGTTCTGAACAAAGGCACTTTAGTTTAACAGTCAGGCAAAGGGGCAGGATTCTGTGAGGCAAACCATTCTGTATGATTATAACAACAAAAGCAATGAAAAGCAAGTCAAAGAAACTGCTCCCACATAAGAGTCAGAATTGGTTTCCTCCCTGCCACAACAGCCTCCTAATTAACCTCCTTGCTGAGTGCGGATCGTGAGCATTAATAAAAATAAAAATTGAACTAAAAAATATCTGTCAATGGCTTCTCAATGCTTTCCAAATGAAGCACAATCATCAAATTGGCCAGTTGATAAAGTCCTGTGTGGTTTTCTCTGTCCTACTTTCCCAGCCAAAATCTCATGTTGAGGCCCTTTTCATCTGGGTTTCAGCCAATCTGTCCTTGTCCCTTAAAACTCTATGCTCCTGCCTGCCCCAGAGCTTTTGTACATTCTTCCTTTCCCATTCCTTGCCCTCCCTCACCTTCCCCCTCGCTCTCTGCCATATTCACCCTTGCACATCCTTTAAAACTCAATTCAAGCAGTACTTCTCCAGGAAAGCCTCCAAGACTTTGGTTTCAGCCATGCCCAGACTTCTGGGATCTTAGTTCCTCTACGAGGGATCGAACCCAGGCTCTTGGCAGTGATGGCGCAGAGTCCTAACCACTAAACCACCATGGAGATCCCCAGGAAGGACTTTTTTAAACTTCTGGAAAGAACCCAAGCAACACATACTCAGCAAAGGTGATAGCAGGAGACACAGCTGCACCCGCCCAGCCCAGCTCTCCCCTCCCTGGGAGGGCCCCCCTTCCCTGCCGCCCTGCCCCTCCCCCCCACCTCACCCCTGAGAGTGTTGACTGCTAGAGGCTCACCGCTGCCCTTTTTCAGATAATTGCCCTCAGGTGGTAGGAATTAGCTAATAGAAGGAGGCCCTCAGAAAAGAGGCTGCTATCTACATAATAAGCTCTAGATATAATGAATACTTCATGGAAATAAAACCACCAACAGGGCAAAATAGTTCTTGGAGGCAAAAAAAAACAAACTTATTTTTATGCATAAAACACAACTATATCTACAATACATAAACAGGTATCTAGTCTATCTGTGGCATTAAAATTTCATTGTCGGGGTTTGGAGAGGATTAGGGGAAAATGTCTAAGAGGCACCTTGTGTGCATGTGGTGCTCAGTCCTGTCTTACTCATTGTGACCCTATGGACTGTAGCCAGGCCAGGCTTCTCTGTCCATGGGATTCTCCCTGGGGCTGGCGCGGGGGGGGGGGGGGGAGGGGAGGGAGGCGGGGGCAATAATGCAAAAAAAAAAAGTTGAAGAATGCTGCCCTTGATGGATGCTAACTACGGTGGTGATGATGTTTACTTGCTAATTCATGTCTGACTCTGCAACCCCATGGACTGCAGACCATCAGGCTCCTGTCCATGGGATTTCCCAGGCAAGAATACTGGAGTGGGTTGTCATTTCCTTCTCCAGGTGATCTTCCTGACCCAGGGATTGAACCTGCATCTTCTACATTGCATGTGGATTCTTTACAACTAAGCTACCTGGGAAGCCAACTATGGTACCTATGTGTTCCAAATGGCCTCTTCTGTGGCTCTGGCAGATTCCAGTCTAAGGACTGGTCAGTCCAGACTGCTCTTCCAACACCCCCACAGTGGAAGGCAATGCTTCCAGCCTCCTCTTGTTAGCAGCTCATTTACACTTGGACAAGCCTGGTGATTCTTCTCCCCCACCTCCCTCACCCATGCTTTGCATATTATTAAAATTAAATCATCTCAATGTCTGGACTGAGAAACTTTTACTTTTTTCCTCATTGAAATCTATTTTGAAACTGATGGATGTGTGAAGAACATATGCAATGTAGATCAGCCTCAGAATGACTGATTTTTCATAATTCTGAGAAAAAGAAATTATTGCCCTTAGAAGGTGTCATCTATCTGCATACAATTTGGGTTAGAAAGAAAACGTCCTTATCAGGACATTATTATATAGCTCTCAACCCAGCACCAGGAAACAGTGTAATTTGAGACAGACAATGAGTATCATCAATGCCATGAATTCCACGTAATTGTATTTCATTGAGAAAAAGAATGTGTCTCCTTGTGCGTCTTCGGGTGGGGGGAGGCAGGGAAGAGAAGGACTGCGCTGTACCATCTGGACTGTCAGAATAGAGATGAAAAATAACACAGCCGCTCACCCGGCCACTGGAAATGCAGTCACATGTTCAGAAATGCAAAATATGAACACAATTAAGCTAAGGTAAAAAGAAATCAGTCTGACAGCTAGTTTTTCTCTTCAATCCAGCCTGCCCGGATTGAGCTCCTACTATGGGCCAAGGGTTGTGGCAGCTGCCCGGCACATTCACTGCCCTCCTTGAATTCCTTCCTCCAGTCTTTGTAACAGAAGTCAAGAATCAACGAGCCTGCAAGTAAGTGACAGAGCCAGGATTTGAACCCTGTCTCCCAAGTTTGATAGTATGACTCAAGGGACTGGAAGAGGTTCTAGCTGAATTAGTAAAGAACTGGCTCATCGAGCTGAAAAGTCTAAGGGTAAATGCTTCGGGCATGGCGGGATCTAACGACAATGATCAGGCTCAAACGACGTGATCAGGATACTCACCGCCTCTCAGCTCCACTTCCTCTGTGTGGGCTTTTTTCCTCAGGATAGTGCATCCTGTGTGGCAGCCTCTGAAATTCCCAAGCCTAAAATCCTCACAGCTCAGTAACTTCAGCCATTATTAAAAGTGGTTTTTACATTTCTTTCTCTCTGTATTGCTGCTGCTAAGTCGCTTCAGTCGTGTCCGACTCTGTGCGACCCCATAGACGGCAGCCCACCAGGCTCCCCCATCCCTGGGATTCTTCAGGCAAGAACACATGAGTGGGTTGCCATTTCCTTCTCCAATGCATGAAAGTGAAAAGTGAAAGTGAAGTCGCTCAGTCGTGTCTGACTCTGTGCGACCCCACGGACTGCAGCCTACCAGGCTCCTCCGTCCATGGGATTTTCCAGGCAAGAGTATTGGAGTGGGTGCCATTGCCTTCTCCTCTCTCTGCACTAGTTTCTAGGAAAAGCCTCAAGACTCAGTCTCCTTAGCACAGCTTGGAACCCGTTGCTGAAGCGTAGGCCGTTGGGGGCCGGAGCAGGCAGATGAATGCTCTGATTGGCCAGACTTTGGTCATGTGCCCACCCAACCCCCAAACTGTGAGTGAAGAAAGTCGAATCTTTTAAAATGTGTAGCAATGAAGATCAAGGTGTCCTTCCCAGAACAAGCATTAAGAGGGCAGCAACGCACAGTCGTCACCTCCCACACCCAAAATTCTATCCTCTTACCCTACCCTTAAAGCTCCTACCATGCGCTAACACTATAGTGTAAATTGGCTTATTTCTGCAAAGGCACATTCTTATCAGCATATCCTGGGTACCCAGAGGAGCACCTGGTACATAGGAGCTGTGGAATATTGCTCAGTAAAAGAATGAATGAATCAGAAACACCAAACCTGCCTCTCAACTAAAAGGGTTTATGTGATGGGGCCTCTTCGAGGGGAGGCTAAATGATCAGGACACCCACTAAGTGCTTAACAAATGTTCAGCACCTGTGCATCCAGGCAAGCAGAGAACAAGCACCCACTCCCATGCCCCCAGCAGGCAGCAGATGGATAAGAACACCTGCCCCAGTGGATTGGGAGGAAGCCCCACTGGTCCCCCCAGGAAGGGGACCTGCCACTCACTACACAATCCCTGAGGCTTCATCATTGACCGGAGACATACTGTTACTTGGACCTTTTTGACTGATGTATCAATATGTTCTTAGAGAGTGATACAATTAAAAGCACTGTGCAAAGTTGTTAGAGCTTAAAACTGATCAAGCGTTCATTATATGAAACTTATGATTGTCATTATCATTCACATTTGCTGTTATGCTTTTGTTACAACCTTGTATATATTATACACATGTTTATTACTATAAAATTTTCAAAAATGACACATCACAAAATTTCTCATTTCTAAAGGAGTCCCTCCACCCCACATGAAGATCCACTTTATTGACTACCAGCTAAAATAAATGAAAATATTCTAGAGGAAATAATACCCATAGCACTTTAAAAAAAAGTGCTGCCTATAAGTGTAGCCTGCTCTTCCACAGACTGGAAAGCACAGTGAAACATGGTATATTTCTAATAGCCTGTTCTGCACACAGGTGCCTGCTATATAGCCTATCACCCTCTAACAAAACCCTGGATGCTTTAGGAAGACATACAATGTTCCAAATAAACGCATTAGGTGCAAAAAAGTTGTTGATATTTATTCAAATACATTGTTTCCATATTCACTGACATAACAAATCACCAGCCACAGGCATGGTAAAAGATAAGCCACAATTTTGGTAAAAAATCCCCTGGTCAGCAACTTGTAAAAGCACAGACTGCAGAACCCACTCCCAGGAGACCCTATTCCATAAATCCTTCGGGAGGCCCAAGAATTAGCACTTCGTGTAAGTTCCCAGGTATTGCTGCTTCTTCAGGAACCAGTTTGAGAACTGAGCTTTTCTGCAGCAAAATTTTAATACTAATATTAATAGTATTTCCAGTGTTTGGTCAGCAGCTACTGAGTGCCCCGGGGGTTCATGGGGCAGTACAGCAGGGAGTTGACTAGAGAAGACAAATTTGCTCATTTGAATCAGTCCCTAAAAGGAAGCCTAAGATGCAGGAGAAACTCCCCCACAGAGATACCCACCACCATCCCCCCAGCAGAGATGCCCACCTCCGCAGCAGACTTCTAGACTCATTCTCAAACTGTGGTCCTCTGACCACTGACCTCATAAACCCCCCTCCCCCGAGGTGACTGTCTCAAAGTAGCTTCTGAATCAGGAATATGTTTAGGAATCATACCAGGAGATACTTTTGAGGTGCACAGAAAGAGATTTACGGTGAGGGATTGTCCTCACCTGGTTATGGAAGCTGAGACATCACAGGACCTGTCGGCCACAAGACGGAGGTGTGGGAGGCCTGCGGGGTAGCTCCAGTCCGAGTTCTAAGGCCCGAGAACCAGGGCAGCCAGGGGTGTGCGTCCCTGAAGATGACTTATAAAACCCTAGAAACAGCAGCGCTTAGGTCCAAGGCAGAGGAAGATGGACGACTTTACCCTGCAGAGAGCAAATTTGCAGTCTCTCTGCCCTTTTATGCTAACCTGGCCCGCTGTGGAGTGGATGACGTCTGCGCATTTTGGTGAGGGTGACCTGGATGCCTCAGCCAGGAACCAGGGCTGCAGATGACAGGAGGACCCATGGTCCAGCCATGCCGTCCCAAGTGACATCCCCACAGCGGCCTGGCCCAGCATCTCCAAATTGAACAGGCTCTTATTTAAATAGGAGACCCACTGCGTCAAGGACTGCTGGGTGGTACTTGAATATAACTAGTCAGTAACAAGAATTTCCCCGAGCTCTCTTAGAATCAGGCCCTACAACCGTAGAAACAGCTGATACACGCAAGAGCGGAAGAAAGGAAAGGGTTTGTTAAGCAGAGGCATCCACAGCATGCCGGGCATGAATTGTGTGGCAACACACACAATTGCTTGACTCCCTGCCAGACCCTATGAGATGTGTATAATTAGCCCCCTTTTACGGATCTGAAGATGCTAAGATTCAGAGACGTTTATAGCTAGCCCAGCTAATAAGAAGCCGGAATCAAACCCACCGTATTGATTCCAAATACTGCCCTCTGTCTGCCATGTGGGATAATGGAAAGGCGGCAGGGCAGTAACAAGCAGGAGGCTCAAGGACTCAGAAGCTTCTAGCATCCAGAGCGAAGACTGTTGGGGAGAGACTGTGAAGAAGGACGGACCGAGGAAGTGGTGGTCTGGGAAACTCCCCGGACACTGAGAGATCCCCCTCCCAAGCTTTCCGCAGAATAACGTACCTGCCCAATTTCATATTAAGCTGAAAGCAACTTCACGAGATGAAAGTCAGACCACCCACCTGAACCCTGAGGAAGGCCTGGTGTGGAAGTTTCCACCGTTCAGCGGTTCTTACTTCCCCTTGCTCTAAAGTGTCATCCCCTGACTCTGACTCATGGTGTTTCCCCAGTTTCACTGCCTGGAAAACAGCAACCCTAAGACACATAGCCCTGTGAGTCTTAACTGAATGATATATATGAAAAAGCTTGATCCTGAGAGGAAGTCCTACAGAGATGCCCAGTGTCCTCATTGTCATTCATACGTCAATGAGCAGCGCATGCCAAGAATTTGATATAAGATTCCCAGGGACCATGAAATTACATTTTTGCACACTGTGTTTAAAACATGCCAAACACTTTCTTTTTTTTTTTTTTTTTTTCTGTACCACTGGTGGCTAAGACTGTATTTTTTTTTTTTAAAGACACCATAAGGAAAAGTGAAGCAAGAGTGGTCTCTTGTGGAAGTAAACAGTATGTACAACAATTTATAGAACATGAATCACACGGGGTAGTGTTTCAGAAGCACATTGGTGGGAAATGGCCAGTTTTCAGAGTGGGTGGTTTTTGAAGGGGCAGGCCTGAAATCTGAGGCTACTTGGGATTCTTTCCTTGGGGCCATGAAAATTTGGTTCCTCCTGTTGGCCGCCAGCCTTCCCCCCTCCGCACCCCTCCATCAGCCAGGTGAGTCTGAAGCAGGTGTTCCGGAGATATGCTCTGAGATTCAGCCTTCCAGTGAGTTTCACTGGCTTTGTGTGGGGCATACAACTGCATTTTCTTCAAACATCACTGTCAAAGTGGGGCCATGCTACTAAAGGCTTTCCTTCCTGGATACCCACTCAAAACCAGGCTGCACAACATGGATGGACCTAGAAATGGTCATACTGAGTGATGCAAGTCAGACAGAGGAAGTGAAATATTATATACCACTTGTATACACAATCTAAAAAAAAAAAAAATGATACAAATAAACTTACAAAACAGAGGCAGGCAGAGACTGAACCTATGGTTACTAGGGAGAAGGGTGGAGCCGGGAGAGAGAGTTTGGGATTGCCATGTACACTCACGTTTTTAACATGAACAGGAGCCTGCTGCACAGCAGAGGGAGCTCGGGTCCCTTTTCTGTGATGACCTGGATGTGTGGGATGCGGGCAGAGAGGGTCAAGAGCGGGGGGGATGTGGGTAAACTGAAAGCTGGTTCACTTCGTTGCACCACAGAAACACAACATTGTAAAGCAATGAGCTCCAATGAAATAAATAAACACATTACATACATACCTCGTATAGTTTTTCTTTAAATGATCATCAACAAGGACCTACTGTATAGCACAGGGAACTCTGTTCAATAGCATGTACAACCTAAATGGGAAAAGAATTTGAAAAACAGTGGTGACATGTATAACTGAATTATTTTGTTGTACACCTGAAATGGACACAACACTGTAAATCAGCTATATTCTAATATAAAATCAAAAGTTTAAAAAAAAAAAAAACAAAAAACCTGGGTTGCAAACCATTGACAGCCCCCTCGTCTTGGTTTGTATCAAGAAAAGACAAGGAAGGACTAAGGCTGGCCCAGGAGGAACAAAACTCAGAGGCTGGGAGGAGCCCCAAAATACTTGGGAGATGTCTCCACAAAGGATGCACGTTGTTTTATGTCCCCCTATTTTGATGAACATTTTGCCATTTTCTTAGGCTGTGCCAGAACTGGATGATGACTTCTGTTTCAAGATTTGGGAAGCCAATTTCACATACAATGAGTTTATCTATTATGAAATCCGACATAAACACTGAGATCATCTAAAATATGTCGACCATACAAAGAATAAAAGGTGGGCATTTGTGCAGCTAAGAACGAGCCCAAACTAAGAACGAACATTGCCAGGACCCCCATGTGCCTCTCCAAGCACACCCATTCCAGGGATGAACCCCAGGCTAACTTTTACGACAATCATCTTACTTTTCTTTGTAGCTCTCACATGTGTTTGTATTTCTAAGCATACATTTATCTTGAGTTGGTCTTGAACCGCATATAAATGGACCTATCGTGACTCGCTTCTCTGCTCTATAATATTCCATTGTACATGTTTCAAGAGAACAGCATCAAAACATGTATATTATCTAGGGTGAAACAGATCACCAGCCCAGGCTGGATGCATGAGACAAGTGCTTGGGCCTAGTGCACTGGGAAGACCCAGAGGAATCGGGTGGAGAGGGAGGTGGGAGAGGGGATCGGGATGGGGAATACATGTAAATCCATGGCTGATTCATATCAATGTATGACAAAAACCACTACAATATTGTAAAGTAATTAGCCTCCAACTAATAAAAATAAATGAAAAAAAATTCAAAAATAAAGAAAAAGAAAAAAAATATTCCATTGTACAAATCGACTCCTTTTGATGAACGTTTGGGTTATTTTCCATGTTAGCATACAAAACTGCTGAGAACAGTCTCACTGTTGTTTAGTCATCAAGTCTTATCTCTTTTGTGACCCCATGGACTATAGCCCACCAGGCTCCTCTGTCCATGGGGTTTCCCAGGAAAGATACTGGAGTGGGTTCCCATTTCTTTCTCTGGGGATCTTCCCGACCCAGGGATGGAACTCGCATCTCCTGTACTGGCAGGCAGGTTCTTCACCATTGAGCCAGCACGGAAGCCCAAGAGTGCCATACATCGCCTGATTCCCATAGGCAAGGGATCCTCCAGACTGGAAGTTGGACACACATTTTCTGTAAATGGGAAGATAGTAAATATTTGGAACTTTACAAGCCAGACAGTCCCTGTCTCTCCCAGCTGTCCAACTCTGCCATTGTATCATAAAAGTACCCATGGCCAGATGTCAACAAATAACATGACTGTGCTGCAAAACTTGAAACAACAGCAGATGGCAGGCTGGATTTGGGCTCTAGTCCCATAGTTTGCTGACTTCTGCTAAAGATGGCCTGCTGAGGAGTGGAAACGTTGGAGCCATCCCATCGCTCAGCTCCATGGCAACCAGAGTGCGCACTGCACATCCTGCTGCAGCCCAGGCTGCTGAGCCAAGGGCGTGGGCACCCACCCGACTCTGCCGCCTGAGGCCAACGCTTCTGCGAAGTGGTTTTGCAAGTCTGCATTCCCACCAGCGGAGAAAGATGCCCCCTTCCCTCACATTCCCACCATGGTTGGTATCAGTCATTTTTGGTGAACTTACAGGTAATACGGTAGTTCGGGTTTGCATTTCACTAGTGAGTGGCTGAGTCCTAATTTCACGCATCTCTGCCAGCCACCTCACTCCTCTGTAAACTGAAGACAAGCCCTTTCTCCTCGGGCACTTGAGTGACGAAGTCCTGTGCTGCTCCATCTCCCTCTCGTCCCTGTGCCCAAACCAGGCCTACACACTGCAGAGGCAACGATGTCCATAATCCAAATGCCATCTTAGAAGTCTGAAGCTTTCCTACCGAGGAGACACAGGTGACCAAGACTGGTGGTTGAGGAACTTCCCTGGTGGTTCAGTGGCTAAGACTCCCGGCTCCCAGTGCAGGGGGCTTGGGTTTGCTCTCTGGTCAGAGAACCAGATCCTGCATGCTGCAGCTAAAACCTGGCACAGCCAAATAAATTAATTTAGAAAAAAATACTGGTGGTTGAGACTGAGGCCATTTGGTGGGGGGAAGGGACCAAAACAGATCATATTAGAACCCTGAACCCTACTACTGAAGAAGGCAGCATAAGCAGCTGTCTAAGTGGTTTCCAGGGGGACCCTGGATCTTATAAAACTGGCCTGGCTGTGGGACGTGGAAAGTTAGGGTGTAGGATATATGTGCAAGTGGAGAGAGTCCCTATTACGACACCTCCTTCACCAGAGCTATGAGTTCTGGGTTGTTTGTCTGTATGTGGGTTCATCTGTTTATAAGTTCAATCACTATATCATATATTATTTTAAAAGAATTTATAAGCTCATGTAAAAGACTATAGACCATTATCCAATATTTGTCAACTTACAGAAAGCCAATCTGAGAAACATCCCCCCAGTGGATACACAGTCATCCCTTGGTATCTGCAGGAGATTGGTTATACAAAACCTGAGGATGCTCAAGTCCCTTCTATAACTATTCATAATGAAGTTGTCCCTCCATATCCCTGGATGCAGAACACCAACTGGTATGATATAGCTAGGGTTTAAGATCTGGGTGCTGAGACCACCCGCTGGCTGGGTGACCTTGGGCTGATGCTCCACCTCTCTGAAACTATTTTCTAATGTGGAAAATGGGAGCAATGACCAGCCTTCTCTCATTGGCTTAGTCTCAGTGTTAAATGAGACAATACATGGGAAAAGCCAGCTACGTTTCAGGGAAAAAGTAAAAGCAGTAAAGGAGGCTGGTGCTGTCTTAGTTTTTAAATGCAATCAGAAATATAGTGGAATATCCCTTAAATAAATCCATGTAAACTCTTCTGCCTCAGGACCACTTGTCTTCTATTGAAGTAGACTTGGCTTGGTTTGATAAGGAGAGGCCAAGAGCCCAGCGACTTGCCCTCTTTGCTCTGGCTGCCAGGAAGTTGAGACTCCGTAACCAGAGGGTAGAGGGGATGTGTTAGGGGATACTCACATGAATGTAAGCCACAAAATGTGGCACATTAAAGTGAAAGTGAAATTCAGTCATGTCCGACTCTTTGAGACCACATGGACTATATAGTCCATGGAATTCTCCAGGACAGGATCCTGGAGTGGGTAGCCATTCCCTTCTCTAGTGGATCTTCCCAACCCAGGAATCAAACTGGGGTCTTCTACATTGCAGGCGGATTCTTTAACAGCTGAGCCACCAAGGAAGCCCCATGCACATTATTAATGTAAGTGTAAATACCAACAGTAGTCAAAGAATATGTAACCAAAATATGTATGAATGAAAGAGATGAATCAGGTGACTTTAATTAAAACAATTTTATGGATTTTGTTATTTATTAGTTTTTAATAGTTGTGATTTGCTGTGATATCTTTTCTCATCCTAAATATATATTCACTTTTAGATTCACTTTTATAATTTTATGATCTTTTTCTTAAAGGGGTGCCTCTAGAACTTGGATCAACCCCTGCAAGACATGGAAAAGTTGACAGTGTCCTTCCTACTAGAAGATTCTCCAAGGGACACAGCTGCAGGGAAAGCTCTCAAGCTGTGGTCCCTACATTGGCAGCATCAGGCTTACCTGGAAACTTACCAGCAATGCAGATTCTCAGGTCCCACCCCAAGCCTACTGAAATCTACACTGAGGTGCAGCCCAGTGACATGTGTTTTCATAGACACTCCAGGTTAACTGGAGGCACTCTGAAGCCTGCAACCCATTCACTCCAAGGGAATCAATTTCCAGATCCTCAAGGTAAAAAAACACACTTGTACTTTTACCTAAAATGGATCAGCTTGAGACCTGACCTATCTACCATCTCTCAACACCCACAGTTCCGTCTTCTACCTTATCAGAGGGCAGGCTCTCACAAATCCAGAATCCACTTCTCTGGATGCACAGCCATGGTGTGTTTTTATTCTGAGGCACCAAAGGGTCCCTTTCTTGGGCTTCCCTGATAGCTCAGTTGGTAAAGAATCTGCCTGCAATGCAGGAGACCCTGGTTCGATTCCTAGGTCAGGAAGATCTGCTGGTGAAGGGATAGGCTACCCACTCCAGTATTCTTGGGCGTTCCTGGTGGCTCAGCTGGTAAAGAATCTCCCTGCCATGCAGGAGACCTGGGTTTGATCCCTGGGTTGGGAAGATCCCCTGGAGAAGGGAAAGGCTACCCAACCCACTCCAGTATTCTGGCCTAGAGAATTCCATAAACTGTATAGTCCATGGGGGTCACAAAGAGTCGGACATGACTGAGTGACTTTCACTTCAAAGGGCCCAGGTGAAATATTTTTCATGTAGCAACCTGCCTTTTCCCCTCCTCCTTGCTGGCAAACAATACCTTGCTCCAGTGATTGTCTCCATGCATTTCATTCCTGCAGCAAACTAGAGCACAATCTCCTGCCAGCATTTCTCCACCTTAGAACCCGGAGGGGAGATGACTATTACTGGACATGCATTACCACATCTATTAGGACTGAAAAATGAAGTCAGACTTTTCCGGTGAGCAAATAAGCCACAGTGCCAATTAGCTTGAAAACAAGGATCGACTTAGCCAATTAGATTAAATGATGCATATATTTTTCTAAATTGGATGTGTTAAGCCTGCAGCTTCAAGGTTCTGATGCAAACATATTTAAGGGAGGTCATAAGATAAAGGCACTTACTCTTAAAAATGTATTATCAGAGGTATGTTGCATTGAATATTATTTCTAAATTTCCCAGCACTCCTGAGTATTTCAGGTTATACTAAGTGCCTTTAAATTGAAAAATAACAGATACAAAGAATAATCATTTGATAAATCTTGGAAGACCTTTCTGAAATACATACCACAAAGTGCAAAAGTAAATGACTCTTAATAACTGAACAAAGCTTTTTGCAAGTCAGTGGTTTCCAATTCTCTGCTTACAACAAAACTGAAAGAGACCCCTATTAATTTGTCCACAATTGGATTCTTAAAGATAAGCCCTCATCATAAAGTAGTAATTTTTTGGCAATATTGCTAAGTTCAAATAATTAATATATCTATATCCACAGATATTTATATGTAATAGCTATAAAAATTCTTTGTATTCCTATCCACTTATTTCTGTGAAGGAGGTTACATCTATGAAAATAAGGAAAACGATGATAATTGATACTGAAATTCATCTCATTCTGTGGTGATGTTCCAGTGGTGTTCATCCAGATACATGCAATTCAACTAGAGAAGGAAAAAAAAAAAAATTGTTATGTAATCAAAAGAAATTTTTTCCACAAAATACTACCTTTTCAATTATCAAAATACATATTTATGCCATTCATATAGTAATTGTAATGTTAGCTCAATCCTGAAAAAAAATTTTTTTTAGTAGTTAAGAGATTTATGATCACAGAAGATGTGTTGAACCTTCTATTTAGCAAACTAGAATATATTTTGTGGCACACCTGTGTGCACAGCAAAACTTATAAAGGATTGAAATATGTTCAATCAGTATAAAATTTTGTGGTGGAAAAGGAATAAAGAAGAACATGTTTGAATGTACTTTTATTTATTTTCAAATATTTTGGCCACACAGCACAGCATGTGGGATCTTAGTTCCCTGACCAGGGATTGAACCAGCATCCCCTGCAGTAGAATGGTAGGTAACAAACTTCAATGGTTTTTAGATTTAAATAAATATATCTAAAAGAATAACTTTCAGTGTTGTTTTAAAACATCCCTAAAAAATCAGTTTACGGTGGCTCAGATAGGCTTTCCAAGGACAGAAGCCAGAGCTGGGCTTCCATCTGGTCTTTTCGCTAAGCAGGTGTCAAGCTTTGCAAACAAGCGGGAAGTTTCCTTCAAGAATTTGACCAGCCTGCCATGGAAGCTGCCCTTAGCCCTGCTCCACTCACAGTGGGGTTTCCTCAGTGTTTCCCGAGACGCAAGAAACCCGAGCCTTGGAAAGGTGGGTACTTGAGAAGACCAAGCTCTTCCAGGAGGGCATTTCTGTCATGTGGAGGCAGTACAGACCCCGAAGTGGCCACACCGCCTCCTCACACATCCTCTGCTCAGGCACAGAGGTTATTCTGAGCTGTGGGGAAAGACTCTCCAGAGGAAAATGAGGAAAACATACTCCTCCCTGGGATCCCTGTTTAAAGGCTGGAGGACTGATCCTTGGTACCAAGCCTGATTTGGTCACGATTATAATGAACATGCACACAGAGGCTGCCGCACCAGCTGGCTCACCTTGCACGTAATAACCCACTGAGTCCACCCTATGCACATGATTCTTCTTCTCATCCCGTGTCACAGATGGGAAAACTGAAACAAGATGGTATAACTTGCGTAACTTGGCACAAACCTCATCAGTGGTAGAGCTAGGACTTACCTCAAATGGTGTGGATCTGAGGTCCAAACCTCACCCTGATGCTCTGCAGGGCCATCCACACAGGATGCTCTAGTCCACTCGCCCCGCGGCGGGCCGAGGACTCGGGCTCCCGGGGCTCAGCCTCCTGGAGAGCGAAGGCGGGGCCGAGGCGGATCGGCTGTCCGCGGGTGTACAGGGCCGGCCTCGGCTTGTCAGGAAGACTAGCCCATGGGACTTCACAAACACCCACCCTGCCTTAAAGGGGCATGCGTTCTGGTACCAGCAGGCACTTCCCACCTGGAGACTACCCTTCACCCTGTAGCAATTCATGATTTTTATAAAGGCCCATCAATATTGCCAGGACACAGAACTGGCACGGCAGGACCTCACAGGGGCCAAATCAGCAGCCTCCTTCTAGACACGGTCATGACTCGGGCAGCAGTAGGCACAGTGGCCACCCCTCCGAAAGCTTCCTGGCTCGCACTGCCTCTGGACCGTGAATCCCATCTTAACCTGTAAGAAGCTGGGAGAAAGAAACTGCTCTGCTTAAGATAACAGAGAGAACTCTTCCAGGCCCTAGAGAGACTTGGATAAATGGCACCAAGAATTGCGAGTGAATCAGTGCCTGGGAGAAAGAGGCCAAGGTGAAGAGGGCAGGGACAGGACAAAGGTCATCAAAAGTGGCTCTGACCCATATGTGAAGGACGGTTAAATCACGGCGTGGCAGACAAACTGCAGTGGTATTACTCAGGGCTGAGCTGTAAAAAAACAACATAAAGTTTTTATTCATCCAGTTTTATGTTTCCCTTAAAGACTGTGCTCTATATAATGTGCATATGTGAGTACATAAAACAGAAACAAAATGACAACTCAAAAAAAAAAAAGAATTCTTTTAATAAAAATTACTCATAAAAATCCTAATAAATTTCCAAGAGCAAGATATTTCTTAGTACATTTATAAAAGAACATTTGGTCCTTTTACAAAAAGCTCCCTTTTAATTTAAATATGTTTCTTATTTACAGGTTACACATAAAATATCATCTATAGTTGCAAAGCATATTGCACATTACAGACAGAAGCATTTGTGTATTTCAATAGGTTTTCCCAGAGTTTCCAACTCTAGATTTTTTTCCTTTTGTAAAAAGAGATTTACCTTTCTTGGGCATAATAAATAAGAAATACAGCTTGTGTTTTGCTATTTAAAACTAAAAATACCTTTCAAAATATTATTTCTCTGCCTCTCAGAAAGAGGGAAGGGGGTAATGAATCGGGAAGGTCCACAGGTACTTGTCATTCTCGCCAGATTCACATGCAGATTCAAGTTGGGAACGCAACCCTGAGCCCTGTAAAACCCGGGGACACAGCCCAGAGACCCCCCTTCTCACTTTCACAGGCGCCCCTGCCCTGCAGGAACAGGCACTAGAGAAGGAGCTGGATGTCTGGGAATGCAAAAGGAGAGAAAGATCAAGACTTTTTTCCCCCTAAAGTTCCTGCTCAGCCACTGTGGGGCTAGGGCAATCATCCAGCCCGACCTGTTAACCAGCATTAAATTTGAAATCAGCAAAAGAGAAAGACCTCCGGGAAAAAGGAATGTCTGATACTGTGTCTGTGAAACCCAAAGCAAAGGATGACAGTTTGTATCACTCAATCAAGTGAGCTACGAAAATGGCTGAGGGGTGTTTTTCTTTGGTGGGGGACACAGCGTGGAGGTGAGAGAGGAATTCAGCTGAGACCCTCAGACTGCGCCACGGCACTTATCCAGCCAGGGAGTTAGAGACTAACTTCCATCTGCACAGACACCATCCTGGAGCATAAATACCTAGAAAATTACTGAAGTGTGTGCTCTTGCCCTATGACCCAGGACAGCCTCAGAACCTGGGGATGCAGAAGCTCTGAAGGACAGACTTGAACATAGAAGCTGATTTTCACCCAGGCCAGGACAATCAGAGAGCTAGCACACACTTCCTTCATCTCCTCCTCCTCCAGGAAACAGAATCCCTCAGTTACACCATCTCAACCCACGAAGCCTGCCCTGGAACGACTGAGAACTCTGTGGGGGTTGATTTCAACTAAACCCACAAAGGTAAGGTAGCTTCCCTCAGAGGTTTGGCAAAACCATTTTCATTGGGTCAGCTGAAGCGGAGTCTTCAGACACTACCTGCACATGGGAAAGCAAGGACGGTTCAGACTGCTCCACAGCACGGAATGCTTGGGATCAGGGTGTTCCCAGCGTAAGTCACAGAGCAAGGAAGCTCCCGACACTCCTGTCCTCAGCCCTCCCCTCCCTGATCTCTTCCAACACAGAACAGAAAGAACAGCAAAATCCCTACAGGATACATCACAGTTGTTGACATTCTGATCTTCAAAAAAAAAAGCAAGTTCTGAACGTGGCTCAGAGAACCTTCTCTTGTAATTAGCAAGAGATGGCATTCTGGCATCCAGTCACTGATGGCAATCTGAAAGCTTGGCAACCAGGGTGAGAATGAGCCCCTCACCCTCGGACTCACAACTGGTACAAGTCCAGGGCCTGGAAGCTGGGAGGGAACACGTCTCCCATCAATCTGTAGCCCTGAGGTGCTTCTGCAACACTCAGGCCCTGGCCCCTGGTCCAGAGTGGGAAGGGCGATGGGATGCCTGAGCCCACAGGAGGGGGTCTGGGGGTGTGATCACACAGCAGTGTGATTACGGAGGGCCCACTTTCTTCCCTGAGGTGCCCCATTCTCCCAAGAGGCTCACTGATAGTCCCACCTTGGTTTACCTGGAAAAAAGGTGCAGGGACACTTGTGTCTGTGTACGTATTTAAAATGGGATATTTTGGTTTCAATGAAGCAATGAAAACATTGAAAAAATACAGGATATCCTCAAAGAAAATTTCCTATTCAGTAGATGAGACAGTGTTGATAAATAGAATGCTTCTAAAATGAAGAAAAAATGTAAAATAAGAAGCATTTGATGTGTTTTTTCCTTTAAAACAATTTGCACAGTAAATGTTAAAAAGACAGGCATTTATTACTGTGACATTTATTACTGAAAATCCCTTTTCTAGAAATCTCAAAGAATTGAATTATATATCCATTTTAAAAAACAGTAACACAAGTTTTCAAGAAGAATAAAACTCCTCTCTCTTGATAGGAAATGCAATGGCTTATGCAGCACTCTCTTCTAGTTTAAAAAAAACTAAAATAAAATCATTTGAAGTGTGCCAGCAGTAATGGGGGCACCACACACGACCGGTGAAGTTGGAGGTTTTGAAGAGACTTCCTACCCTCTCTGCGGAGATTCATTTCAACCTCTGACGCTACAGGGAAGCCAAGCTCAGGGTTCAAGCCCACCTCTGCTTTCTCTGAGCACTGTGCACAAGTTCAAAGAGACACAGTCCATTCTCGCTAAGGAAATAATGACAACAAAGAAAAGAGGCGCTTTGGCAAGACTTCCTTCGTATATATGCTTGCTTAAAATAGCAGGCTGAAAGGCAAGGACGGGCCAAGAAGTTTTCCCAATCTACCCACCTGATACCCCATCCATCCCCCTTTCACTGTGGTCTCAGCATGGAGCAATGCAAAACCAGCCTGCTAAAACCAGAGCAGCAGCTGAGACACCCAGTGGCCCAAACAAAAACATAAGGCACTAATCGAAAGCCTGTATTACACACAGAAACGGCTCAAGGACGCAAGGAAGTCATCTGGTCATTTCTTTCTCCCGGACTTGGCTAATTGGCACTAGACACAGGAAATGAAAACAAAACAATCCCAACCCAAACACGGTCAGAACTGAGAATCCTTGGTGAGTAGATACAAGACTCAGATGATCACAGGTATTTTTCTCTCCCTAAAAGGCACCTGGTTCTGAAAGTGGGGGAGATCCTCAGGTAAGCTCATGAGAAACAGAGACCACCGCCTGGAAGACCTACCTGCTAAGCTCTTATCCGGTGATGTGAGAACCTAAGAGACTGCCTGTTAGAATCTGGCTCCCAGATGAGCAGATAATCTTGTCACTGTGGCAATCACACAGGGGGCACAGATGCATAACGGGATTTTTCCCCACATGACTGACAGTCACGGTGGAGACCTGGGAGGGAGCCCAGTGATCCAGAGAGAGGGTAACAAAATACAATAAACAAGGTGGTCAGGGGAGCCACAGGACCTGTTGCACAGAAATTCATTCACAATCCTCCGGTGGAGAGGTAGTCAGGCCGCCCTCACACGAGCGCAGGCAGAGGAGACTTAACTCAACAGACCCTGAAGTAGGAAGCTCTGAGGATCCAGCCAGACAGCCCGTCCATGGGGCACGTCGTAAGAGGCCAACTTCTACGTACCTTTCCACTTCAAAGTATATCCTTAAGACAAACGGGGGATTTTATTGAACAGAAGAGAAACACTAAAGTGTGCAAGGATCTACCAGATGTGCGCGGGGAGCTGGAAAGAAATTCCTACACCATCGTGGACGGCCAGACTTCCGTCCTCCTCCACTTTGGATCGGGTCTTGGCCTGGCCCGGGACTCAGCTGTTTGGGGTCCGGTTTCAGATGAGACCACACGGGGGAGGGCAGATCAGATCAAGCCAACCATCTGGTCAATCTGTCGCATGTAGATGCTCTTTAGGGGCAGGGCGTATCGCCTCTCATCAGGAACCCGATTGCACTGGAAAGAAAATCAATGAGGTGCCATTTGAATGAGTTAAAACCCTGCGTGCTAATCCCTCAGAAGGGGTGACCAGATGACCTCCCCTGGGGTTTCTCATCCTGGCACTGTGGAGTTTTTAGGCCTATCCTGGGCACCGCAGGATGGCTAACAGCATCCCTGGGCCTCTCCACCTACATGCCCCCCATCCCTAACCCCCAGCTGTGACAACCAAAGTCCCCCAAACACTGCCTGAAGTCCTTTGAGGAGCACAGGTACCTCCAGTTTAGGACCACTGATGTAATTTACAGATGAAGATGTAAAGACCCAGGGAAACTAAAGACATGCACCCAGGGACTTCCCTGGAGGTTAAGACTCCACGCTTCCACTGTAGGGGGCACAGGTCCGATCCCTGCTCGGGAAACTAAGATCCCACATGCCACAAGGTGTCGCCAAAAAAATAAAGACATACACGCAAGCAAGTACAGATGGTTTGGACTAAAAGCTGTATCCCTTGGGTGTTTAATTGACCCAGAATTGCAAAAAGGAAAAAAAACTGGCTATTCGAAAACTGTTGCTTTTCTGAATTTACATGCTTAAGAGTGCTAAGCTTTCTTCTCCTCTCTCTCAGAGGGACCTAAGTTTAAGAACCAAACGTGTTGTGTGGAAGCAGTTTCCACATACATTCATGCCCCTCCTCAGAGAAACACATTCCTGCTGCTCGTACTAGAACTTGCTTGCCCGGGGCCTCATCTCTGCAAGATCCAGACTGGCAGGTCCTTCAGGTGGTGCCCACCCTCCCTCCCAGCTCCTGCTTTTTGTAGGAGCTGTGCCTTCTGCCTGTCCCTCTGGAACCTCCCCATCATCATTCCAGCAGCGACTGAGACGCACGCTCCCGAGTGAAGCCCTCCTTGTCTTGCCAGCAGGCTAATTTCTCCGTCTTCCATGTCCCTACAGCGCTTCACATGGCCTCCTACTGACGAGCACTCAGGGGGAGCAGATCTCCGTCCACACTGGACCCTGAGCCCAAGCGGCACCAGGACCACAGGGACTGGCCCACATCCCCGGCACCTGGCACGATGGGATCTGGTCTGTGAGGTGAGCATCTCCTTCAGTCCAAGTCAGGGCTCCACCATGCCCTCCGCCGTGTGACCCGAACCTTTCAGCACCTCCCTGTTTCCATCTGTGAAACGGACACACCCACTAGCTACCCCTCCCAGGGCTGCTATGAGAATTTCACATACTTAATTTCAGCACTTAGGTTGGTGCTCAGCACATGTGAGCTCTGTAAGTGCTGACTCTGAGGGTTACTTTTCCTTCTGCCCTTCCCTTTCCTTCTCAGTTGTGTTTTATTCATTTAATCTACACTCCATGGCCTAATGGAAATTTCAAGGACTGTGCTCTGCTCTGGCCTGTCGATTTAGTTCAGAGACTGATGGTAAAGACTTTCAATGAGACACGAAAGGAAAAACTACAGTCTGAGATGAGAGGGCATGCCCTAACCCAGGTAGCCTGGGGGGAGGTGGCAGGACTCTTGGCAACTGAGGCTTTTCCTGAGGAGGGAGCTGGCATACAATGCAGTGTGAGATCATGAGGTTTGCTCTATCACAGGATGCAGCACCCACGTCCAGACCTTCCTGCTGGGCTCAAATCAACACAACTACCTTTGGCTGAAAGGAAGGACTCAAGGACTTGTTTCCAAACCCTCCCCACTGCTCCCGGGACAGTCCAGGCATGCCCAGTTGAGCCCCCCTTTAAGCGGGGCCAGATGCATCTCGCACTTTTAAAATTCTTTGGCTGCACCGTATGGCATGTGGGATCTTAGTTCCCTGACAGCTGATCAAGCATGCACCCCCTGCATTGGGAGAGCAGAGTCTTAACCACTGGACCTCCAGGGACGTCCTGCCCCGAGGGATGCTATGCACAGGCTCCCTGGCCCTCGGGCTCCTGGCAGGGCTGGCCCACGAGAAGCTCCAGCAGATCGGAAGCGCTGTGTTCACTTTGCCAGCCCCTCTCCCACACAGTCACAGAAGCCCACCCAGAGCAGCGGCTCCTGCCCAGGGGCCGCCCCCGGCACAGGCTTCTCTGCATCAGGGTTCCCATGACCACCCTGCCCGCTGGCCCCTCAGCCCGTAGCACTGACAGGCTGCTGGCCCCACGGTGTCCTTACACCCTGATGGCATCTATGAAACAGCCCCTTGCTGAAACTCTTCTCAAATCGTCCAAGCTGCGGGTGCCAGGAATATTCTGGCAGGACCCCCGGATGACAACGTGATGAGGAGTGTTTTCTCTACCTCCACAGACAAATCTCCCCCCGGAGACAGCAACTTACATTGGAGCTGGAGTTGATGACTTTCAGCTCCTGAGGTTTAGGCCTATGCCCAGGCTTTTCCACTTGGTCCGGCCCTCCCTCTTCAGAGAAGAACTCCTTCCAGGGTGACTCCCGGAGATGCTCGTCCACAGATATAATGTGTCCCTCCGTTGTAAACATGTACCTGGTTCCAGATTTGTGTACGGGGTTCTCCTCATCAAAGAGCTAGTGGGGGGAAAAAAACAGATACAATTGTAGCATGTTTGGAACTAATTCATAGGGGTGAGTCCAGACTACTTAGAGATAGGAATTTGCTAAGCTCTCAGACCAACCCAGGCTGTGAAGTGTGCATGCCAAGTGGCTTCAGCCAGTCTGACTCTTTGTGACCCTATGACTGGTAGCCTGCCCCGCTCCTCTGTCCGTGGAATTTTCCAGCCAAGAATACTGGGGTAGGTTGCCATGCCCTCCTCCAGGAGATCTTCTTGACTCAGCGATCAAACCCGCGTCTCTTATGTCTCCTGCACTGGCAGGCAGATTCTTTACCACTAGAAGCACCTGGGAAGCCCATGGGGCAGAATCACCAGTTATGTTTAAGTTCAGATGCCTGAACTTCCCTGACCCCACCTAGACCTAGAGGTCAGAAAGCTCAGGGCTAAGACCCCGATGACACTAGCCTGTATAGGCCCCAGATGGTGCTCCTCGCCCCGCTCCCCTGAGGGTTCAGGAACTGGCCCCCATCTCAGCCCTAAACTGTAAAAACTCCAGAGAGAAGGAGGTACATGGCTTATTCTTCACTGGACCCCCAGGGTCTGGCCCTGACACACATTCCTGCATGGGCTCTGTGGGAGCAGGGCACCCAAGGCAGTCCCTTCCTTCAGCAGTGGACATGGGGGTGAAGGCTGCAGCGAGGGCATCTAGAACGAAGACCTACCTAGCAGAGTAGGGACAGGTCAGAGTGGGAGAAGGCAGGTGTGCAAAAAATGACAAACAAGGCAAAATGTAGAAACAGATCTCTTCAAGATGGGAAAAATCCTTACAGGCATCTCAAGTATTTTACCAATGAGAAAAAAAACACTCAGCGGGGCTGGTCTGTGTTTACACAGCTCGAAGGAGAAGAACATGGCCAGTCCAGGTTCTCCCCCTCCCCCCCATGAGCGGATCGAGTTCTTTCCCTTCAAACACCCTGGGGGTCTCCTTCATTCACTCACTCCAGGATTTGCCCCGTGAACATCCCAGATGCCAAGGCTGCGGGACAGGATATCTGGAAGAACCACCTGAGCCACTTGGCAGAATGACAGACTCCTGTGCCTGCTTCTGCAGCTTCCAGCTCAACACGGTCTAATCTTAACAGGGTGACTCCAATCCAGCTGCCCCCGGGCTTGGAAACCACTGAACAGCGAACCTATCACCACTGATGGCTATCTCCGGATTTGGCCTAAACACCCTGCTGTTTCCCACCAGGAAGTCCCGACCTCTGGAGCCTTGAGAGAAGAAAAGCAGCTTCACGCCCTGGTGCCAATGCCTCACATGTCCATGGCTGAGCAGCCGAGTGGAAAGAGCACTGGACAAGGTATCGGGACCAGTGCTCACGCCTCGGCTCTGCCACGTCAACATCCCCGGAACCCAAGGCAAGTGCCCTGACCTCCCTCCAGAGATGGCAGATCCCAAGGGGAAGAATGAACACCGACCAGATGATCCCAAAGGTTTCTTCCAGATCCAAAAGTTCAGTTTCTACCCAAACCGGTGAGCATGTGTGTCTGGACAGGGAGCTGGCCAGGCTGTGGGTCTCACGAGAGCACACGTGTCAGGGAAAATGAGATCTGAGACCCTGCTCTTTTCCTCAGAGAAGCCTTCCGACCCCCAGGCTCGCAAGGGTCCCCTAGGAACTGCTGTCTGCACTCCACACACTGTGTGACGCTGGTCTCTGTATGTGTGTGTCCTCGGCGGTACTTCCTCCATGAGGCCAGGAACCACAGGGGCCACAGCAACGTGCTTTTGTTCTGACAGGGTGGCACCCCGGGCCAGCGAGATGCCCAGCACGGAGCAGTGCCTGCCCGTGTATGACAGATGGAAGCAAAAGGCACTCCTGCTTGCTGCTTAGCACAGGGCCATGATCTGCGATGACCTACAGGCGTGGGATGGGGGTAGGGAGGTGGGAGACTCCAGAGCGAGGGGACATGTGTATACTTACGGCTCATTCATGTTGTCACACAGCAGAAACCAACACAACATTGTAAAGCAATTATCCTCCCACTAAAAAAAAAAGGCACGCTTGCTTTCAGCAGAATGAAACGCTCTGGGTGAATCTCACAGCACACGTACCAGGTACAGGTATTTACAGGTCTCGCTGAGGAAGAAGCTCTCCATCCGGTCCTCCTTGGACTTGTCGATGACATGATGCAGCGTAGCGTAGCCGCACCTAGGAGACAATCGTCCGGTCAGCCCCGCAATGCTCCCTCCCACCTGCTCACTCATTTAAGAGGCAGAAGCAATCTATTAACAGAATAACCAAATGATCAAACACCGCAGGGAAAACAAAATAGGGTGAGTTTAAAGGCTACCTTTTTTTTTAGCCTCAACTGACTCTCTGCTAATTCATTAAAAAGTGGTCTGGCAGCCAAATCACCAGGTGAATGGTTGGGAAAGGGCTATGAGGGTGGTGGAGAATGTTTACCAAAAGCAAGACAAGACACCAAGAAAAATGTCTGGCAGCAAATTCTAAAGGACTGATTTACATCTCATGTCCCAATACTTGTAGACTGACTTCTCATTCAGATGGTCTAAAACAGTATTTTGTAAGAAAATATTTTTATTACTACTAGGTTAAGAAAAGCAGGTCACAAAATTTAGTTTTTATACATATATACACACATTACAGACATATATAAATGTATAAAAAAGAGTGTAAGACTCTACTTAAATGCTAATGGTAGTTATCTCTGCATACGGAGATCACAGTGATAAGATTCTACCTCTGTATTTTCTATACTCCCTAAACTTTTTAGTATATGTATTATTTGTATAACAGGGAATTAAGTTACTTAAAAAGAGCCCATAGAGTCTGCTGGAACTCTACAGGAACAAAGGTGAAAAAAATTTTAATTCACACTGTAATGGGCAGGTTCTACTACACAAAAAGCAAGGAATCTCTCTGCAAAATTAACACTGAGGGTCTGTTCTAAAACGTAAAACACAAAATAGAATATTATTACCCCAGAATGACTCAAAATAAAAGTGGTCAACAGGAAAAGGAAGGAACTTAGGAAACTAACTTGACTTTTGTGTACTTTTCCAGACTCTGCAGAATGTCCATTCCTACATGGAGGTAGAAGGGATTCTTGGTTGCCTAGAGAGAACATGAGAGAATGTGATCCAGCAGGGCCTGGGAGACAAGCCATCCATACACACTGCGCTGCCTGCAGGGCTTTCCCAAGGAGGCGCGCTCACTTTATCCTGCAGGATCTTGAACGTTAGAGGACTAAGGTGTGCTGTGAATTCTGGTCAAAGTGCACCTCCAACCTGCTTAACATGAATGTGGGGGTGGGGACGGCAAGAAGGCCTGCTTCCAGGGCAGATCAACTCCTGCCTTTAGCTCTCCTGATCCCCATCACGACAGGCCTGCATCTAAGGACAAATCCAGTTTCTGTATTGCCTCAGAACTCTTCAGAAACGTCAGCTGCGGGCACAGGGAAACAGGACTTTGCCTCCATTCCATGCACAGTGCTGGGAAGACTTGCCTGGGGACAAGATTTCTGAAGCATCTGCAGGGGCCTCCACACTCTGTTCTCTAATCGCCCTCAGAACGCAGACCTGGGGCTGCTTCCTCTTCTGTCACAGGCTCATACATGGTTTTGTGAGGGGAAGAAAAATTCTCTGGGAGGGCAAGACTTTCCTCCCAAAACTAGTCTAAAAGTTGGGGATCATCTACCATTCCCAGTGCCAACCCCGCAGCAGCAGCAGAAGCAAACAACCACAGAGTCACTGTCTCTGGATTAGAAGAGTGCAGGGAGTGGCTTCAGAGGGCAAGGTGGTAAAGCCGAAGATTTCTTTGGCTTCTAAGAAAATAGTCAATGTGAGGAAGAAGCTGCAGGAGGAAAGACGCAGTGACAGAAGCCAAGAGCCTAAACCCAAGGGCAACAGACCTCAGCTTAAGGGGAGGCCTCAGATGGTGCCCGCATGTACCCTCGGAGTGTGAGTGGCCTGACTCGGCCCTGAGTTCAGGGAGGCAGAATCACAGGTTACCTACAACTCACGAGGTCTCTCTACCTATGAGGTCAATTACCAGCTGCACAGGTTTTCTCCCTCTTTTAGAAGCAAATGGCAAGGATTTGGTGTTTTGTTTTGTTTTTTTAATTATTGAAAAAATCTAAACTACAACACTGGGAATTCTTCAGTGGTCCAGTGGTTAAGAATCTGCCTTTCAAAGCAGGGGACACGGGTCTGATCCTGGGTCAGGGAACTAGGATCCCACGTGCCATGGGGTAACTAAGTCCATGTGCCACAAGCACTGAGCCTACACACTCGAGAGTCCGTGCTCTGCAACGAGAGAAGCCCACGCGCCACAAGGAAGACCCAGTGCAGTCAAAATGAAAAAAATCAAAATAAACTACAGCACTAATCCTGCTAGCAGAGCTCGGAAGATCTCCGTGCAAGGGCCTGCCCACTGCACACGTCATTATACGGCTGCTGAACGCAGAGGGCCAGCTTCTCAGAAAGTGAGCAGCTCTGGTGCTGTATTTGCGAATGGCTGACAGCTCTCGGTGTGTATATATGCATGGCGTGCACAGAGGTATAAATATCTGCCTTAAACTGTGGGGGAAAAGATTCTTCACAGTTAAAGTGACATTTCCTCTGGCATTCAAGTAATTTCACAAAAGAGAAAGACTGTTCTTATTTTAAAGGATTAAACAAAAATAGGTATTCAGATGAACCCCAGGTGATTCCCTTTCCAGCTAAGAAAGAGACTTTGTTCATCTGAATAATTTACACAGCCCAGGGTTCCACAGTACATGAGGACAAAACTGCGTCCCCCCAGGAGAGTTTTTTGGTCCAATATATTTGGAAAACAGTGAGTGCCAAATCTGCCTCTTGACTGTTTTAAGGGTGGGAGAAACAAGTCCTGGAGTGAAGACATGAGCCAGCTGTGCAGAATGTGGGCCACACGTGTACGTGACCGCAGACGCCTCCCCTGTCCTGTGGAACCACAGCGGACGCTCCGTGCTCACCAGGCTCTGGGCTGGCGGTCACCCCAAGAGTCCCTGTGAAGTAACTGGTTCTCCAGCTGACAGCAGGCACTCCCTGGGAACCACCTGCTCCCGGTCCTCCCGGCATACCTGGTAGAGGAGGTACGTGGACTCCACCAGCTCGGGCCTCAGCGGGTAGAAGGGCACGTCGGGGGCCTGCAGCTGCCAGTTGTACCTCTCGGGGAGGGCCCCGTAGCGCTTCCAGATGGCGTAGTAGAAGGCATGCAGGCAGATGGCGTCTTCCACGTCCCCTATCAGAACCTGCGGGAAAAACGCGGGTCCCCAGGCTAGGACGGGGCTCTCACAGTGGCAGAACAGGACACACGGGCCCTGGGCTCCCCCTCCACCCACTGGCTATCTGATCCACAAACACAGCCGGACACAGACCCAACCCAAAAGCTGCCTGTGGGACAGACGCCACCCCCATCTGGCCACCAGCGCCATATCCCTGAGGACTGCAGAGGACAAGAGGCTAACTCCTCATGAGCAGAGCATCAACGGCTGAGAGGTGGACCAGAAATTTCACACCCTTTACTTTTCAGGCATGGCTTTGCGCTGATTCAGTGCGGAGTAATTTTCAAAGAGAATAATGGACACACACTGTGCCATGAACTGCCCAAATCTGAAGGAGCCAGAGAACGTTCTGGAACCATAAAAAGAAAAGAGGGGACGGAACCCTTTCCAATGACTTCTTCACTGAGCGAACAGAACTGTGAAATACCTGCAGTCCAGGGAAGAAGGCCTGCAGAGAGTCGATCCACGTGTTCATGAGCTGCCCGCTGAACATGTTCACGTTGACGTAGAGGGGCGGGTCCCCTTCCCCCTCGTTACAGGCTTCCCGGCTGAGGAGCCAAGCACAACGGTCAGAGAGAAGGGAGAGACACAGCTCTAGCCCTGCTCCTCCGTCAGCCCCCGCAGCTTCACTTCAGTGGAATCAACATCAACCTTTGCTCCCAACACATTCTTTAAACCTTTGGAGACAGACCGCCTCTCCCTGTCAATACAGTACTCTAGCATGTGATGACACCTACTGTAAGACAAAAGTTCTGAACCTGGCCATCGTAACACACTGACTTGTCACTGCACTTTGCAGAAAGCACTTTGACATGCAGGTTTGAGTAACATTTCCATGTAATTTGGTATATTTCCCAGCCAATGCAAAAGCATTTCCGTACAGGGCTTCCCTCATAGCTCAGTTGGTAAAGAATCTGCCTACAATGCAAGAGACCCCTATTCGATTCCTCGGGCGTGAAGATCCGTTGGAGAAGGGATCAGGCTGCCCACTCCAGTATTCTTGGGATTCCCTTACAGCTCAGCTCGTAAAGAATCCGCCTGCAATGCAGGAGACCTGGGTTCAATCCCTGGGTTGGGAAGATCCCCTGGAGTAGGGAAAGGCTACCCACTCCAATATTCTGGCCTGGAGAATTCCATGGATTGTATAGTCCATGGGGACGCAAAGTCGGACACAACTGAGCAACTTTCACTTTCACTTTGGTATAAAGAGTGAGTCAGTTTTGACCTGAGTGGGGAATCCTAGCTCTTTCTGCACAAGAGTCTCATCTCTAATAAAATCCTACACCATGGGGCCTGGGCCTGGAGGAGCACATCAAAGCAAGGAGCTCACGGATTACCACTCGATTTAGTAAATGTAGGGGCTTTAAAAAGCAAAAAGGACTGAACTCTGGCCAAACAGCCTATTACCTAAACACAGCACTCGCATGTTCGTACAACAGCTAGGGTGGAAATATGTCCAAGAAAATCCTACCAAGCAGGCAACGCAGTAGCTGTCACTTGCACTGTCCACTAACAGACGCCAAGTGCACAGGGGAAGAGCCAGGAAGAGAGGAGGCAGAGGGCAGAAGCTGCTGCAGCTTCAAATGGCACTTCTCTGCCATCCTGAATGCACAGCTGACAAGCAGCCAACAGCATTGTTTTTAACAAATACGGCATTTTGCTGTATAATAAAAACTAATGCAACACTGTAAACCAACTATACTCCAATAAAAATAAATTTTAAAAAATAAAATAAAGAATAATTACTAAGAAAACAAACACAGAGGGGAAAAAACTGTGGTAACTATCCTTCCTCTCATCAAGTATAACGACCGAACCTAACTTCTCTGGAATGTGAACCAGAACAACTGTGCTACAAGACAGCTCTGTGTACAATGAAAGCTGGAGAAACGCAGGGGCATGTCACTCCTTGTGGCAGCTGCCCCCGAGGAGCCCCCAGTGGCCGCTCTCGCACCTCTGTGCCGCCCCTCACACTGCAGCCGCCTTGGTGTGCGCGAACAAGAGGCCAGCAGGAGTGCCGGTTGTCACTCCCAGATTAGGGCGTGAAAGCACAAGGCGGTTTCTGGCGGTTCTGTCTCTCTCAGCTCTCTCATTCTGGGGCAGCCGGCTGCCATGAGCTGCCTGTGGAGAGGTCCATGTGGCAAGGAACTGAGGCCTCCGGCCACAGCAGGGAGCATCTGAAGCCTGGGAGGGAGCCCTCAGCCGGGCCCGAGCCATGACAGGGCTGCAGCCCCCACCAAGAGCTTGTGGGCGACCTCGTGAGACTCGGTCAGAGAACACTCGCTGCTTAAGCCACTCGGTTTCAGGGTAATTTGTTACACAGCCGTAAAGAGCCAACATACCTCTTCATCCCCAAAGGACCAGCAAACAACTAGGAGGCAGTAAAATGAGGACAGAGACCAGAGACCGTGAATTACGTGGAAAAGAAAATGAATACTTCATGATACATTCTACCTGCTCAATGAAACAAGAAATAGACGGTGAGAAGACATACCCTCTTCTTAAGTAGTTCTGAATACTCTGATATGCAGCATTAAACATTTCTAGGTCTTCTTTTTCTCCAAAGAGAATGTAAGATTTCAAGAGGTATTCATAGAAGGAGTCCAGTCCGGCACCCAAGCCACTCTGCTTGCCGACCCAGTGGCCCGTCTGAATGTTCACAACATTGCCTGTGAAAATATGTGGAGCTCGTCAGGACCCAGGCTGGGGGGAAAGGGGGCCTCCTACTTCGGCCCCGTGGCCCCTCAGTATCTTCATCCCGCACAGGAAAGAGGAGGCAAGGTGCAAGGCCTCTTGCGTGATTTGACAAATGTAAGCAAGACTGAAAATAGCTATATTAGAATTTAAAACTGCTGTATACAAAAGTTTCATGTGATAAGCTGCAAGGGCTTATGGAAAATTTTAAAGTTGACAGTTTGGGGTGACACTGGGTGACAAATGGGGCAATTATTTTATTTCTCCTGTTGTTAAATACAACAAATTTGTGAGAACCTAAGAAATAATCAAAAAACACTTTTAAATGTCAGTGCTTTTGCAATGACACTCTAGGCTCCAGAACCCCCAATCCAATTCCCTCCCAGTGGCAAGAAGAAAATATTTCTCAAAACAAGATAGTCACAAGAGGCAACAACCTATTTTAAGATAACATCTTGAGGTACCAAAATACTAAGAATTATTGAAGATAACTAATGAAGTACATAGGGGCTTATTACTCATGACCCTTTTTCCTACTTCAGTAGGAAATTGAATTTTTCAGTATGTTTGAAATAATTTCTTAATAACGTCTTGACCAAAATTCTGGAGGAAAAAAAGAAAAATCTAATACTGGTTTAATCTGGCTTTCAACCTACTATTACATGGCAAGATTTCTTTAAAGGAGAAAGTCACTCTACCAGTTAACTCTAAATTCCTATATTTGGAACCTCGTACTGAAGCAACATCATTTGCCTCCGGGGCAGCTCTTTTTATAGCATTCCCATTAACAATTATTTTCAAGCGGAATATGCCAAGGGATTCAAATCAGAAGGGAGCCCGCAGATAGGAGAAGCATGATTCCATGCCATCAAACCTTCCAGCCTCCCTCTAAGAGAAAAGTCACATGCAGGAACACTGAGGGCCCCCCTCTCTGAACTGTCAATTTTCAGGTTCCACGGCACAAGGAAAAAGGAGCGGCGAGGAGGGAGGGCCCCTATAGAGGTAAGGAAAGAGGGTGATGCTCTCGGCGCCAAGACCTGACAGGGTCCCGCACCTAACAACCCCGTGTCGCTGCTCCGCAAGCTCCAAAGGGCTTTCACGGCGCGCCTGGCCACCCACTCAAACGTGGAATCCCCCAGCAGCCGGCTGAGAATCCCAAATTCCACCAGGAGGGAACCCGCGCCGGCCGTGCACGTCTCATTATTGCTGTCTGGAGGAACGCCTGTCTTTAGATTCACCTGGGGAGAGGAAGAGACAAAGGATTTGCGGCAACAGTGAAGGAACTCGCATGGCCAGGAGGCCAAGTCGCAGCGACCACACTCCACGAGGGAACCAGGCTCACTGCAGGTGAGTCAGCCCCTGCCTCTCGCTCTACATCCGAGACAAACACGGGGACGAGTTTAAGACACACACACAAGATGATATGAACACCAAAGCCCTGTGTCATTCATAAGAGCCAGTTGTGGGGGAATCGCAGTAATGATATTCACTAATATGCCTCTTTTCAGCAGATTTCCAGATTCTCTTCATGGTTAGGCAGCTCCAGGCTTTGGTACGGGGACAAAGGCAAGCTGTAGAATCATGCAGAAATTTTAACTGAGCTGTTACGAAGCCAGTCCTGCTCAGCAAACATTAACAAATCTCAGGCTCGGAGAGAAAGGGCAACCAGTGAGAATGTGACAGCCTGTTCCATCATGGAGGCTCCTGAGGTCTGGCAGCTCTCCACTGGTTACCCAGAGGCTGACTCAATTCCCAGAGGAGTTCTGGGCTCAGCAAATCAGATGCCACAAAGATAGAATCTTCTTCCCGATCTTGCATTTAAATCAGCAGCTAACTTACTGGTCTATACAGGCTTTATTTGAAAGATCCACATGAAATGTTCAAAACAACATACACTGAACTCCTATGGTATACATGTGAAGGTGTCTGGGGAAATGGACCCAGGTCAGAAATGAAGACAAATTCCCCTCACTGTTTTGCTGTAGCACAGGATACAAACCCCCGCCCCGTAAAAGGGGTTAAGAAGACTGAGAGGAGAACGTTAACTCACTTAAGAGGAAGGATAAGTCAGATATGTCCTATGCCCAGCACACAATAGGTGTTCACTAAATGCTGAGTGAGTTAAAACCTATGTCTATCATATTTAGGGCTAAATTCTCTCAAGGACACGGATTTCCTCTCCCACATCAGCCCCACTCCTCCCCACAAATAAATTCATCAACAAAGAGTGTTCATTCAGGCAGGAAGTGAGTATGGAAACCGTCCACCTACCCGAGGGTAGGGGATCCCGGTCTTGGTGTTTTCAAAGGCAGGGAGGAGCCTTACGGCCAGGTCGTGAGCCAAGTGCAACAGCTCGTTGTCGTAATCCTTAATCGTCATGTCGCCAAAGGGCTGCTTGGAGTCGGTTATTATTCTGTGGGCAGAGAGAAGGCTCCCCAGGACCCTAAGGACAGGAAGAACAAAAGAATAATAAAAATCATGCTGGCTGTACAATCCGGTTCAGAATGACAGCAGCAAGCTCGAATCCTCTATGGACTTAGCACTGCCTGAATCAGAGGGGAATGCCCCTCTGACATTCCTTCTGGCCCCTGACAGGGAACAATCAATTGCTAGCTAAGCACACTATTCAAAGGGAGAAGGTGATCCATCCATCTGAGTCCACTAAGAATAATCCACTTCTAGTGATAACCGTGTTTGGTCATCGTCATCATCTCATCACAAGGGAGCGGCCTCATCATATCACTTTTTAGTACTAATAAACTACTCTTGGTTTCTCTCACTTGGGGGAGAAAACTTAGCCAAACAAGAAAAGAGAAAAGAGCAAGATAACAAATATCAAGTAACTTTTGTAGCTCTGGCTGCCAAACAACATGAAATTCTCCAACTTCTGGTGCAGAGGCAAGGAGGGGAAGAGGAAGAGAAGAGGAGAGAATGATCCACCGAGAGGCGTGGGCCATCAGCTTACATCCCCAGCCCTCAGGGGCCATGAGTTCACGTCCTCTCCAATGAGTTGAAGTGGACTGTGACATCTTTCAGAACGGTAAATAAATGCTACATCTGGAATGGTATGCAGTGATACAATTTTCAAAGTTTCAGTGGACTAGGAAAGCCGTCACACTCTACCAAACTGAAAAGGCGAGATATAAAGCATGAGCGAATACATTAGAGTGAGAGATGGAGGGAGTCAGGCGGGTAGAGAGGAAAGGAGGGGGAGAGAAGGATACACAGGGAGCAAAGTGACCCACAAGGTCGGCAGTGGTCTTCTGCAGGGGGTAGGTGAGATGAGAAAGTCCGATTTCTTCAGAAATACACAGGGGTTTTCCTGGGACACAGTGAAGGAAATGAGACCAGACCTAAAGTGAAATCATGAAAAACTCTTTTAAAGGAACACCTATCTAAAATCCACATTAAAGTGTCTTTCTATTTAGCCCCAAATGGAATTACCGTGAAATGGCAATTGTTTCCGTTTGATCCATCATCCAAAAGAGATGAAAAAGGGACAGTGAGCCCACGAGGTCTACATGGACTCCCTAGCTGGACCCCATGGCCTGTGAACCCTCAGACTGATATTCCCCTCACTCACACACACAAGAGCGGCTTTCAGTCTGTTTGACGACCCTTTTACCTTATTGTGGCCTCGAAGACTTGGACGGTAGAATCTCTGTCAAAGGAAACTGTGTTGATCACTAACTTGACTGCTTTCTGGAACTCAGATGAATTTCCCATTATCTTTAAAAAGAGGAAGACAAGCCATTATGATGGCATGAAATGACGCTGAGGTTACACGATCGCAGGAGCTGGGCCACATCATCTGAACATCTGCACGTGCTGTGGTTTTGCCACTCATGGGAGCAGAAACAGAAAAGCCCAGTTATCTCTTAGAACACATTCTGGGACAGGCGGCAAGCCCATTTCCACCAAACTCAAGAACCAGACGGCAAAACTTTGACAATAACTCCTCACAAAATCATTAGCAGCCCTCATCACCCCTTCCCATCCTCCCTCAGCTTCACTCTGATCTTATTTAGCAAGGCAGGCATTACAGTTCCTGAAGTTCCTGAAATGAGTAAAAACCAATCCCAAAATTAAAGAAACAAAAAACATGATATTCCCTCTGTTCCACAAATAATTCAACAGCTTGGGCGCTTGGCTCCCAGGAGACTAAAACATCTGGGAAATTGACTCCTTGCTTGTTACCCAGATGTCTGAACACGTTGAGAAATAGTGGTATTATCTTTGGGAGGACAGCAAAAGGCCAATGGCATTCAAAACCAACACAACACGCAAGTAACCAGACCTACGTCCTTTGTAAAAAATATTCTAGAATTATGATTCCTATTTTTGGGTGGGTGGATATGGTATCATTCCAAGCTTCTCTTATGTGAAGTGCAAATTGAGCATAAAATATGATAAATTAACCTGAACTGAAATGTTTTCATGTTGTTCACAATTTTATGACCATCCTGGGACTATAATGACAACATAGGGACACATCCAAAAGAAAAAGAAAGAAAAAACAAATGATGTCATTGAGACACTACTTTTTCAAGTGTGTCTTATCTCCTAGTATTTATTGATCGAGTGCATCTTTTTTCTCTTTCTCCCCCTCACTGTTATTTTGCTGTTCCATGCAGAAAAAGTACAGTTTCTTTTCTGGCTTTTAGTTTTGTTTTTCGTTTTTTAACAAGATTAGGCAATCCTGCTGCAAGTTGCATCAAGTAGTCAAGGGACTGCTATTGTCTGAGTGTTTCCCAAATACACCTGTTACAGTTTGTTTAAAATGTTAGCAAAAGGGAAACCTCAACAGAAGTAACATCTGAAAAAGAAGGCTGCAGCGTACATCAAAGACCGGATATTTCTACCTTGAAAACCACAGAAATGGGTCTGTTTCCCTACAGATGTTCACCAGCAGCCGAATCTGTTAGCAGCTGCAGATGCTGATATGAGCTCAGAGCACGAGCAAGACAGAGGAGGAAGGTTTCAGTGACATATTGTAATTTACCATTTTAGAAGCTACAGAACAGAGTAATGATGCTTTGAAATCGCTCACTTGGGCTTAAGAAAAGCTGGGTTGGACAGAAGCATTACACAGGCTAGACTGGAGAACCTCTCACAGCCTTGAATAGGCTGCTGTGCACTGTGGCTTTCCAAGAGTGGGCAGACTGGGAGGATTTCTCAAGTTCGTTTGGGAACAGAATTCTCCTTTGCGGGAGCACACCCTTGGAATCTGTGTTGGGAAATGTCAAGACTTGTCAAAATTCATTTTCTTAACACCTACTGGTACTTCCACCACGTATCGGACACCATGAGGCGTGGACAGAGCGCAGTGATGAACAGAGGCGAGGTCTCTGTACTTCACAAGCACAGCAGAGAGAGAAAAAGATACAATGGGACCAAAAGAAAGGGCTCAGGGAGAAAAGGTGGCCTTTCATAAGCTATATATATATGCATATGTCTTGGGATTTTTTTTTTTTTAAAGCAATACTTGTAGGCTGAGTCAGCCTCTGGTATCTTCAACGAGTTAAGTCTAATTAGGGTGAACATACTAGTCTGGGCGGCTTCCTGGGTGGGTTCAGCAGTAAAGAATCTGCTTGCCAATGCAGGAGATGCCAGGTTTGACCCCTGGTTTGGGAAGATCCCCTGAAGAAAGAAATGGCAACCCACTCCAGTATTCTTGCCTGGAGAACCCCAAGGACAGAGGAGCCTGGCGGGCTACAGTCCACGGGGTCGCAAAGAGCTGGACACGACAGTGACTAAACGACAACACTAGTCTGGGCCCATTTTGACGAGCGACGGTAGATACTGAGAGGCAGCAACCATCACTTGAGAAGGAGAAATTAAACTGAGAAGGGAAACTAAACTGCTGTGTAACTACAGCCTGGCAGCACGCAACCCTGGACTTCCTGCAGACCATGAGCCTAGAGGAACACACAAAGACCGCTCAAGCTCTCCCCAAGTTCTGGTAATTCTGCTGCTAGCCAAGACCTAGGACACCTGTAATGCAAACTTGGCTAGCGTTACCCAATTCTAACTCCTGACACTTTTAAACCCTTTTAAGGACAGTTAAAATGCAGGATTGGGAATTGGCTAGAGTAAAAATTTTCTAATGGTAAAAGTGTGCTGAAACAATGAAGAAGAGTCAAGAGGTAGTAAAATCAGGTGTATAAGGAAATTTTTTAACATTCTGCTGGAATACAGGCCCTCACCATGAAGCAGAGCGTATGCACAGGGCAGTCTGGTGATAAGAACCGTGCACGGGGCCTGCCTGTTCTCCATGTGCGAATGCGTGCAGAGGTCTCCAGCTGAGGGAAACCGATAAGGGCTCAGAAGAAGGTAAAGGCAGTCTCCAAGTTGGCAGCCCAAGTCTGGAGTTGGCAGTGTCCACACGCAACTCAGAAAGCAAAGAACACAAGAGTGTTCACACAGACAGTCTCCTGCAGAGGCTGGGACAGGGCTTGGACCTGCTCTCAGGGAGTCAGGAGCTGTGGGACCTTTCAGGGGATCTTATCCCCTGGAGATCTTGACTTTCACTTCAGAAATCTTAACTCCAGTAACTGTAAAGTGGTTCCTTTAAGGAATAAAATAGTGGGAAATTGGGACAAAAATAGGTTTCCCCAAAATAATCACACTGCCTTCTCCACATTTTTAGGGGGATCACATTTCCCCTCATTTTACCTTCAGTGTTTTTCTTGCTCTCCATGCTAAGTTCATTAAAATAAACAATGACTATGAATACATTCTGAGTATCACATTTCCTGCAATTCTCATCCCTGGGGGGAAGCAAAGGTATTAACTCCAAAATATCTTAATTAACTTCAAAAAAAAATAATAAGGCTGAACACTTACTGCAAGGGTATCCAACGCATCAACCAGAGTAAGGGAATAATTCCCTAGCACATCATTGATGTTCAAATTTGAACTGAAAAAGAAATGAAATGAAAATTACACAAAGGTACTTTAAAAGAGGGTGGAAAAAAACAATAAAACTAAATACTCATCAGAAACTAAAATTGCTGGAAGCTTTTATTTATTCAGGGACTACTGTGGATGCATCAGTTGGGCAATGGTCCTTCTGCCGCACAAGGGACAACCTCTACAGTGTCACAGGCGAGCAGAGATGCATGCATTTACACTATGGTATAAAGAAAGAGCATGAGACAGGAAGCAAGGAAATGCAAAACAAGTCATTGCTCTCTGTGAGATCCAGTTTTATCGCCACAGATGATCTCTCTGTCTAGCTTCAAAAAGCTCTGATTTTGAAATCGTTAGGAATGAAAAAGGAGAGGCCCTGTCACATGACCTGTAACTAAAACTTGAATCCAGAAATCAGACACTGCGGCAGATTACACACACAAAGCATCAAATAAATACCTCAACTATGGTCCCCATCTCACTCATCTGTCCTTTGGGTGGGGGAATAAATTAACTGCTTTCTACATTGTTTCACTAACATCTCACCCAAAGAATCCCACCCCTCCACCCCAGCTCCATCAATCTTGAGGAGGTCTAACAGGATGGAACTTTAACAGAAACAAAGGCAGGGATTCTCGTAACGAGAGCTGTGTTAATGCTTCTGCCACACACCTCCTGCCCCACAATCAACACCCATTCTGAAATCATCTTCAGATGCCAACTTCAGGACCACAGCGAGGTTAACTGACAAGTTCTTTGTAACACTAAAAAAGCCACCAAGACAACAATAATTTATCTGGGAAAGGTGGGGATGGAAAAAGAGTGAAAGTCATAAAGTCAGTTTGACAAATTCTAGGAAGACCCAGGAAGTACTAATAACTGCAGAAGCTTGAAAACATTTGGAACTGAGGAGAGAAATGAAAAAGATGTAAGTAAGGAGGGAAACAGGATGACTGTTTAAAGGTTATGAGTATGAAAGACCACAGTGAAAAAGCCATAGTTTTGTTTTCAGCAACTGATGCGCCGATATTATGACATCTTCCATCCAATCCCCAGACCACGTTACCTACTCCTTGGGTGTCTCTAAAGGGTCCTGTCCCACGCCCCTGGGGACAGCAAGCATCTCTGTGTTCCTGATGCTTGCTCTGCCTCTCAGAGGCCTCCTATGTGCCTTAGCTGGGGCGAAGCAGGCCCCATGTGGCGCAGGTGCAAACAGCTCCAACACTTCATATCTTCTCTTATCTGAACTTTAGTTTTATGTTGCTCATGCCACTCAGCCTAAGGCAAAGAACGTATAGCAAAACTTCACCTACATTTTGTGCAGCAGGCTATCTGGAAGGGGCTGTCTAGGAACCTGGGCAAACCCGTGTCTCACAGCCATGAAGCCAGCACACCGCACGGCTGAAAAACTGCACCTGCTGCTTCCAGCTGTTGATTCTTTCTAAACACACGTACACAATCGTAAAAGGTCCCCTCAAGACAAGAGCTGTGGGTTCAAATCTGCACTTCCAGGGCAGTGCCAGCCAGAAAGGGTATAGGAAGTATCAAAAGCTGGAGGAGAAGGACAAAGGAGACAGAGAGAGCCTCAATTCAGCCAACTCCAGATCATTCTCCTGGACTTAAATTTACCTCCCTTGCTTTGCTGTTCAGAAACAAAAAGCTGGCTCCAAACACCCATCTCAGCAGAAAATGGGGCCCCTCATCACTTAGCCTCCAGGCTAGATGCTGGGTGAACCGCGTGTGACCACCTTCCCAAGCAATACTCTCTTCTGTGGCATTTGTCGCCCTCCCCACTGGCCCCGGCCCCTGGAAGGAGTGACTGGTCTGGAGCCCTGAACTCCGTCCCATGTTTTACTGTGCTTTTGCTTTTAGGACATAGCTAAAAGGGACTCAGGTTTAAAATACTTCTCAACAGAACACCCTCGCAGTCACTGACAAAGAACCGGTACAAGAGCTGTCACAGGAAAAACTGTATTTGTGATAACTGGTACTTCCTTCTCTCCATTCAGTCAGACAAATCCACTCAAAAGATCTAAGGCGTTCATTAAAACACCTTTAAATTATTTTCTACCAGACCAGGGTTCGCTGGTGGCTCAGCTAGTAAAGAATTCGCCTGCAAAATGCAGAAGACCTAGGTTCGATCCCTGGGTTGGGAAGATCCCCTGAAGAAGGGAAAGGCTACCCACTCCAGTATTCTGGCCTGGAGAATCCCAAGGACTGCATAGTCCATGGGTTCACAAAAGAGTCGGACACGACTGAGCGACTTTCACTTTCTTTTCACCAGATCACTGATAGACACTCTTTTCAAATGTGCCAAGAGAGAAAAATAGAAAAATGGAGAGGGGAAGGAAAGAAAAAATAAACATCACAAAAGCCTCTGGGCCTAACAGCACCGAACTCTCATGATTCCATTCAGGCCAGCCCGCCGTGCAGTTACGACTGCGGACCTGTTCTATAGAGATCTTCTTGATCACCATCCAGCCTGGCCAGGAACTCAAACTTCTGGGACAGGAACGGGTATTCAAGAATCGGTAACAGGCTGGGCTCAAAAGTACTCGTCTTTCCACATAAGTGGCTGCCAAACCACCACGGCACCCCACTTAATTCATCACGTATGGCTACTCATGACCCTCATCCCACTCTGAATTTTTAAGGTTCTTCTCAACCCGTAACAGAGATGATGGAGAGAACGTTGGCCTTTCATAGAAAATTTCTGGTAATGCTCACACAGAGTGTTCAAAATTAAAGGTATGTGTTAAAAAAAAAAAAAAATTCCCACATATACTTAACCTGTTCAGAAAGCTACCTGGTGCTGAGTAGGCACAGAGGTAATAAAACAAACAGTCCCTGTGTTCCAAGGATTTGATATTCTGGGGAGACAAGACAAAGGAACAGGAAGGTGAACTCACAACAGTATTCAACTGTCGTGCGATATTAAAACGTGGAACAGCGGCTTCAAGGAGAGGACCTAAAAGGAGAACTGAGTAGATCAAGGACAGTCATCTTCAAATAGTTCAATGACGTCATGGAAAAAAAGACTTGCACCTGATTCTGAACAGGCCAGGGTTTCAGGAAGGAAGAACAATGTGGAGGAGCCATTCTAAACGAGAGGTGCCTAGGAACCAGTCCATGTGGGAACCAGTATGGGTTTGGTTTAATTTGCTTTCTTGTTTGAACTGCAATAGCGTTGGGCAGAAAGCAAAGAAGGGTCACATATCCGAGGTCTGAAATAACATTGCTGGTTCATGAGACTGCAAATATTTAATATCCAGATTGACTTGAAGGAACCTGAATTTGGATCCTCCAACCCAAACTGGGGATGTGAGAGGAACTGAGTTTGCATAGTGATCTGTAGCTGGACAGAACAGTTCCTATTTTTAAACAGTGTTCCGGTTTTATTTATTTCATGTCAATACTCCTCACCCTATCTCCAGTCAAACAAGACAGGCAAGTTAAGCCTTAAGTAAATGTGGCTACAAAGAAAAGACACATATGTTTAGCACTCGCATTTCATTTCTGTACTTTTTACATATTATTCAAATAGTTATTTTATTTTTAACATGAATCATGAGAATTCACTTGACAACAATTATAAGAATACATCTGCTTAAAATAAATATCTGGAATATATTTATTACTGGCCATTTATTTCAGAGGTATAAATGTGGTCTACTGTTTCCTCAAAGATACTAAAGTCTGAGAGTAGCTATGTTAAAGGAAAAGGAGGAAGAAAAATTAACTTTTCACTTCACAAGTGGCCAGGGTCTATTCAAGGCTGCCATAATCCCAGAGCTCTTTCATCTCCTCAAAGACATCAAGGCTGACTGAGCAAAAGGTTTATTATTAACCTATGGGCACAACTCTTCTCATACAGTATCCCTTCGATATTTCTAACTCCGTCTTTCCAACAGTAACATATCTATCTGTCTCAAAGCGACCTGACCCCAACTTATCCAGACTGTCACTGAACAGTCAAACCAAACCACTCATCAGCATATGTCATCAGGAAGCAAAGAAAGTCACTTAAGCAAAACAACTCAATTTCCCCCAATCTGGAAAAGCCCAGTAATATTTTTAAAATTTTTTAATTAAAAATTTTCTCAAAAAAAAAAAAAAATTGAGATAGAAAATACACTTCTGTGTATAAAGCCTGATACAGTGAAACATGAAAAAATAACTCATCAGTTTCCTACAATTTTAGAAAGGCCCAGTCCTTTTCAGTTAACCCGGGATGTGTCCATGGCTTCATGAAAAATCATTCTCTCCAAACGCAATTTAAGACAAGAGTTTGTAGATAATCAAACCATTTTTAAAACTCTTCAATCCCCTTTAGTGTATGGGGTCTTTTTTAGGACCTAAGGACTGAACTTGGCTGCTTCTCATCAGGTGAAGGAAATCACAAGCCTCCAATGTTCAAAGGGACCAGCAGCCCAACTCCTCCAGTCCCACCCGAGGGGAGCGAGCCACAGAAAGACAGTCACCTATCCAGTCTAACAGGGTTAGTGTCAAGGCACACTGGTTCCCTCCAACTAGGAGGTCCTCAGCTGGGAGCGCTGCCCTCTTGGACTCTGAAGTCAACAGCGGTGACCCTTGAGCTCAGCCTCTGCAAACACGGTTGACAGAAGGGGAGGGCTGGCAGAGCTTTCCTCACAACTCTGCCACCAGAGTGAGGGAGGTTACGGGACAGACCCTACGGGGCAAGGAAGGTTACTCCGAGTATCCGGACCCTAAATCTGGACCACTCAACCTCTCTCTCCCCCTTCCACCTAGCCATCCTCAGCCTAAGCAGCAGCCCCTGTAAATCAAGCACAAAGAGTGTAGCCCTGTTCCGCCTCAAACTCACTGCACGGCTTTAAAAGTCCCTTCTCAGGATCAACTCCTGAATTTTTATATTTTTATACAGTTAAGTTGAAGTTGGCTAGAAGCGGGGAGGTAAGAGCTGGTCTTGAAGCTGCGTTTCAGTTTCATTTGACGTTCACCTGGAGAAAGGGTTGGAGATGGATGTTCAAGCGCCCCCCTCCACCCCCGGCCCCCAGCCCAAGCCACTCCTCGGCAGTGCCACTGTCCCTTCAGCTCTCTGGGCCTCAGTTTCCCCATCTGTAAAAGGGCTCAGCTGTCCAGTAACTCAGAGATTCCAGGAGAATCAAGACAGAAGACAGCCACCGACCCATCCACGTACCCCCCTGGCCCAGGCAGACCTCAAAGCGGGTGAGCCGAGGCGCCGGGCGCTGCCCCCTGAACACTAAACACCCGGGCACCGCCGGGGGAACCCGGAGGACCTAAGGCTGCACCCGCCCGGAGGACGGAAGGAAGCGCGTGCGGCGCGCGGTCCGGGGCGTCGGGCCGGCGCGGGCTACTCACGGGTCCCCGCGGTCGGGTCCTCGGCCGCGGCAGTGGATGGGGTTGAGCTCGTCCTGAGGAAAGGCGTGCGCCATGTAGTTGTCGTAGCCGAACACGAACATGCCCCGCGCCAGGTCGCGCATCTGGGCGCGCAGCTGCGGTGGGAAGGCGCTGCTGTAGCGCTTCTCATACTCGTCCCGGCCGCGGCCCCGGCCGCCCAGCACGTAGCCCCAGTGGGCCGGACCGCACACGCCCTGCCCGGGCCGCCGCGGAGCCCGCCGCCGCCTCCCCTCCGCCGCCCCGGGGGCCGGCGGCTGCAGCCACGACGGCCCCGACAGCCCCCCGGGCCGGTCCGCGGGCCCCGAGGCGGGAGACGCGGGGCCGTCGGGACCCCTCAGGCGCTGGAAGCCGAAGCTGAGCGGGAAGCGCTGGTAGAAGCCCATGCTGGGCCCCAGCCCGAAGACGAGCCACAGCACTCCGTGGAGGCCAAGCCGAAGGAGTACCAGCCCCAGGACGAGCGCTCGCCATTGCATGGTCGCGAGGGCGCCGCGGGCATTATTTTGAAACGCGGGGGGCCTTCCCCGCCGACCACCGCACCCCACGTCCGCCCCGCAGCTCCGCTCACTTCCCCTTTAAGGAACTCCCTCGTGACGCACCAGGAACTGGCCCATTGTCCCCCCGCCCCTAGCACCTCGGGCTCGGCCGGCCAGTCCCCGCATTCGCCCGCCCAGTCGCCCGGATTGGCCCGGCCCCGCCCGGCCTCGCAGGGAGCGGCCCGGGACTCCCTACCGCGCCATAGGCCGCCCGGACGTCCTCAGAGCCGCGAGGCCCCGCCCCTCCCTTCCGCCCCGCCCCCGGGCCGGCGTCCGGCCCCGCCCCCTGGGCAGTCGGAGTCGGACCGGCTGGCGTGGCGAGTAGGGGCCGCTCCGGCTCGGGACAAGGCAACTTCCAGCCAATGGGAGCGCGGCACGGGAGCAGCCAGCTGCCGGACAAGGACGTGGCCACGGGCCCGCCCGGTTCCGTGTAGAGCCTGCTTCCCGCGGACCTGGGACGGAAGAAAACCACTCCAACTCTAGGTTAGGGATAGTGACAGATAAAAGACGTAAGGAACGAGGAGGAAAAGGGACATTTCTGTAGGGCAGGGTTTTTCATTTGTCTGTTAAGTGGTAGGAGTGATGATCCTACCGTTTAGCTAAAGACTGCACAAAACGGTGTCCTGATTTCTTTTTGTTAATACATCCTACTTTGCACCTTTAACACTTTATTAAAACACCCTAACTTGTCAGAATCTCTCACGGAGATTGTAAAACCCATATTCCCAGCTCCTGCCCACCGAGCTGCCAAGGAAGGTCCCGAGAACGTACGTGTAACAAGCGCTCTTGAGCAATTCTTAGCAGCTGGCAATCTCAGGAAATATTGAGGTAGGTTATATTGCCTTTGTCAAGTAAAGAATCTTTCTTAAAGGGATCAGGAGTTGGGGGGAGAAGTCAAGGCTGCTACTGCCAAGACCAAATTATTTTTACCGTATCTATTTGTGGCTCAGCTGGTAAAGAATCCGCCTGAAGTGCGGGAGACCTGGGTTCGATCCCGGGGTGGGGAGGATCCCCTGGAGAAGGGAAAGGCTACTCACTCCTGTATTCTGGCCTGGAGAATTCCATGGACTATACAGTCCATGGGGTCGCAAAGAGTCCGACACGACTGACCGACTTTCACTTTTCACTTTTTCATTTAACCATGTCACTTCTTGCCCCTCCCACTGCGACCATCTCTCCTGTACACTGTAATAGTGACCTAACCTTTGGGGTGTGGGAAAGATTCCAGGTCAAATCTTTACCCTTCTGAATCTGCTTCCCATGGGCTTCTGTGGTGGATCAGCGGTAAGAAGAAAAAAAAAAAAAGACTGCAATGCAGGAGATACAGGTTTGATCCCTGGGTGGGGAAGATACCCTGGAGAATGAAAGGCAACCCTCTGCAGTATTCTTGCATGGAGAATCCCATGGACAGAGAAGCCTGGCGGGCTACAGTCCATGAGATCACAGAGTCGGACATTACTGAGCAACTACACCACCACCCAGAGAAGGCAATGGCACCCCACTCCAGTACTCCTGCCTGGAAAATCCCATGGGTGGAGGAGCCTGATAGGCTGCAGTCCATGGGGTCTCGAAGAGTTGGACATGACTGAGTGACTTCACTTTCATTTTTCACTTTCATGCACTGGAGAAGGACATGGTAACCCACTCCAGTGTTCTTGCCTGGAGAATCCCAGGGATGGGGGAGCCTGGTGGGCTGCCATCTATGGGGTCGCACAGAGTCGGACATGACTGAAGCGACTTAGCAGCAGCAGCAGCGGCACACCACCACCACCAATCTTTCCATAATTAGTAAGGTAGCAAATGTCAGCTTCAAAGGACTGTTGCTTTCATGTGATGACAACAGTTTAAGGGTTTTTTTCTTTTGTTTCCTGCACTGGAAATGTCTGCTAAGTTTGGCCCTCCATAAGTTTAAACCGTGTGGCTATTGTACCGAGGTTGCTGAAAAGTTTGAGAAGCAAGGCCTGATGGTTAGCTCAAATCAGATTGGCCAAGGGACCAGGGGAGTGATTAAGAGGATGACAAAGCCATCACGTGGCATACTCATCACATTCTCAGGGTCAGGGGATTTTTAAGAACACAGAGGAGGTATGATGGGGACTAAGAAGGAACCCAAGAAACATCTGATTACAATACAAGGTAGCTGGCACATAGTAAGGCCTTTGTTGACTGAGTCTTATTCTTGTCCAAAATCCTGCCTTCCCAAGTGTTGAAAAGAATGTAAAAAGAATTGGATCCTGGATCTTTTGCCTATAGATTCTTCTCTGTGAAAGGCACCTAGGGACTCTGCTGAAAGTCCAACTTCAGGTCTTGATCCTCAACTTTCAGGTCTGCCTCCTCCAGAACTTGCAAAGTAAATAGGAATATTAAGGACCATGTCGTATGTTTCCTAACTTATTTTATTGCAAATTTGAACTCATCATGGTCAACTATAGACCACATTGGTAATAACTCCTATCTTCACATTAGATACAAGTTCTAACAAAGACCAGGACCCCCCTGGTGGCACAGACAGTAAAGAATCTGCCTGCAATGCAGGAGACTCGGGTTTGATCTCTGGGCCATTCGCTTCCCTGCAGAAGCAAATGGCTACCTACTCCAGTATTCTTGCCCAGAGAACTCCATTCTCGCCTGGAAATTTTGGATGGGTTCATGGGGTCGCAAAGAGTTGGGCACGACTGAGCAGCTAACAAAAACAAATCTTTTTTCATAACCAGAGAAAAACCATTTGAATTTTGAAAGATGCTTTTCATGGTCAAACTGACAACAGCTGCCAGTTGTATATGTTCAGCGAGTTTCAAAATAATTTCACGTGTTCTCATTTAATCTTTGCAGAAAACCTTGTAAGCTCTGTTCCCATAAGCCATAAAGGGAAGAAGTCAGGTTGAGGGGCGCTCAAGTTCTCCAAGCTAGTTGACTCCAGGCAGAAAGAATTATTGCCCTGGTTTCTTACACTTTAGTCCCAGAAAACTCACTGTAACTGGTTGGCCCTCAAAGAAAAAAAAAAAAAAAAAAAATTGGTCCTTCCCTACACTAGTGTCCTGCACAGCCTAAGATTTAGGAGTCAGACTCAAAAAGTGTTTCGTTCTCCAATTAAACTGAACAGTAACAACAAAAATCTTGTGCTAGCCTTTTAGACTAGACTCCCCTCAAGGTAAATGTAGCTAAGACTGGAACAACACCCAGATTTAACAAGAAAACCCAATCTTAAAAATCAACTCCTTAAGTAACTGTCTTGTGATAGCTTTTCCCATACATACATAATCTCACAAAAGCATCGGGGGACTGATTAAAGGGACACTGAAATGCACTATGGGAAAAATGGGTCACACCAGAGATAACAGCTAAGAACCCAGACTCAGAAGTCCAACTGCCAGGTCTTCAGATCTTAGCACTGCCCTCTGAGTAACTTTGGGAAGTTATTTTCCAGGACCTGTCCTCTCATCTGTAAAATGAGGGTGGTAAGACAGTATTTACCACATAGAGTTTTGAGAATTAGATTTATTGTATATAGTATACCCACAACAGTGTCACATATATGGTAAGCCCTATCATTGCTGTTGTTTAGTTGCCAAGTCATGTCAGAATCTTTCGTGACCCCACGGACTGTAGGCAGGCTCCTCTGTCCATGGAATTTCCCAGGCAAGAATACTGGAGTGGGTAACCATTTCCTTCTCCAGATCTTCCCAACCCAGGGATCAGACCTCTGTGTCCTGAGTGCAGGCGGATTCTTTACCAATGATCCACCTAGGCAGCTTGAGCTTTATTATTATGACACATGAATTCTGTGCTAAGACCTGCATCTAGAAGTACCTGGAACATAAACAGCTGAGGTCTGTTGGATGAATTATATAAATAAGCCCCTATTATCAAAGCATTATTTTAGGAGGAAAAAAATGTGTCTAAGGAAACTGAGTATAAAATAGGACAAGGGCTAAAACTCACCATAGTCTAAGAAACAGTTGAAAAAGCTTTGAATCAAGTCTAATTCCAGCTCTATTTAACTCAACCTGGTCCAGCTTCCACACATCAGGGTCCATTCAATCTCCATCTGACTTTGATAGTTGAAGATGACTGCTTACATCTATTCCAGTTCCTTCAAAGATATCCTCCACTGTAAACAGACGTTACAGTTTTGGGGATCAGTTTTATAAGGCTGCATGGGTGAATCAATGCACTAGCCTCCTAAAACTGCAATGCCAGAAAAAAAAACCTCTGGCCTTTTGATGACCCTAAAGAGTAGTCCCAGAACTTCCTATGTGAAATATCAGGACTAAAATAGTCTATTAAAAGGAAGGATTTTTCTACTCCAAGAAGTTATAAGTGATTACCCAAAACAATGTGAAAAAAAGAAGTGATGATGATGACTTTCAAAATTCTGACCACTGCTTCTTTCTGAAGCAATATATACTTGCTTTATAAAGGTGGGGGTAAGGGAGAATAAACAAACAATAAAGGGGGGGGGGGAATACCTGTAACCCCATGATTGATTTGGTAAAGATCCAACTCCATAATTCAGTAATACTATTTCCTTAGCTAGGTAAGAAAAGCTAAATTTCACATTTGTTTTAAAACTGGACAGTAGAGAACTAGTATTCGTACCTGTTTTAAGGGCATTAGTCCCAAAGTCTGTCAACACACTAGGTTGAAAAGACACAGGGGACAGAGACTAGTGGAAATAAAAACTAGTACATCCCCTGAGGGGGGCAAAGTGGCAACTGGCAGAGTATCTGTGAATTGCTGCACGTGGACATAATGATCCACTGGAGTAATGTTCATAAAAGCAAAAAGTTTATACTTGTTTTTTCAATACGAAAACACAATAAAAGATAAGAAATTTATATTAAGAGTGATGATAGTGGAAGAGTGGTAACTCAGCCATGGGTGAATAATGGAGCTTACATATGAAAAAATCAAATTATTGGGAAAATAAATGGAATTTAGAAAAAATGTGGTGAGCTTCCTTGCCCACATGTTCTAACTGCTAAATCAAACACAGCAAGTTTCCAACAAAAATAATTTTCATCACCACCACTCATGCCACATGCCCCAGCCCTTAAGTTATTGATGCATCCAGAAAAAGTAGGAATGATACAGATTTTTAACTCTTAAGGGTGAGGAGAACTAGCAATTTCATAAATTGGCTACTAGTAAGACAATTTCTTTTTTCTTAGGGGATTATACAAGTAGAAAAAGGAGTCATCTAATTCATGTACTGGGTAATAGTAGAAAAGATGGACTCACTTAAAACATAGAAACAAGATAGTGCATTATGTAATACAGACTGTACAAAACTGAAGGCTGTAGATTATGTAAGAGCTGGTTGGAGACATACTATAATTAGCAATCTGTTGATGTTCTACTCCCCCAGCTCAAAAGGGAGCAAAAGTTTTGTTGGGGGAGTTCCCCCTCCCTTACTATTTTAAAGGAAGTATTTTCTAACTGCCCCAGGTTTCTCCAAGCTCTAGATAAATTCCAGCAGAACCCTAGCAACACAGCAGTTATCAAATATTAAACATTCACTCTAAATGTGTGCCCCCAAATTGGTAGTATATATATATGGCTTACATTTTTCCACATTGTATACCAGAATATATTTTTTTGCAGTCTGGGAGAAATGCTTGAAAATTTTTAATGGCTTTCAAAGCCCATGTGGCTGCAGCATTTCCTTCAAAATATAAGTTATTATGTCATTCTGTAAAATGTCTGTGATCTCTAGCCCTTAACTACGTTAAAATTAAAGTTACGAAAGGTAAACATTTCTGTGGTTTTAGGATTATTTTAAGAGGAACACACAACACTAACATAATCACTGGACACTAGGATTTTCATCTCTTCCCTGCCTTCTGTCTCACCACCATCCAGATCTCTAGGCTGCTAGAACCAGAGCTTGTTAGTGGGAGAAATGATATTAGAAATCCTCTACTCTTCATAAGGAAAAACTGCAGAGCCAAAGGGGATTCAGCAACTCACCAGTCACACAATCATTAACAGCAAATCAAAGAATTCATTCTCTTAAACACCCATCCAGCACATGGAACCAAGCTAAGGAAGCATTTTAAGGTGACAATTTTTTCCCACCACAACCCTTTGATGAATACAAGACCTGCAAGTCCCAGTAAAATGAGGTTAAGGTATCCCCTCCTTCCCAACTCCTTCCAGGAAATCCACATTACCTAAATCACCGGCTACCTTGGGATTTTAAAATAAATTACCTTACAGAGAGAGCTTGTTAATGAAAGGGAATAATGAATGACTTTGGCTGTTGTTCAGATTAAGGAACTTCCCATTGAGTCTGTCTAGTACCTCAATGACTCGTTTTCCTAAGAACATTCAAGAGGCAGCCATTACAAAAGTAACCTAATCAGGACACGTGGGTTCGATCCCTGGTTCGATCCCTGGGTCAGGAAGATTCCGTGGAGGAGAGCATGGCAAACCACTCAAGTATCCTTACCTGGAGAATCCCATGGACAGAGGAGCCTGGCGGGCTACTGCTGATGGGGTTGCAAAGAGTCGGACACAAATGAAGCAACTTAGCACTCATTCTTCCAGGCCAGACGATTGCTGCCAGACAAATCATTCTTACCCCTTCATCTACGATTCAGTGATGCAGTATAAGTCCCCAACTTCTGGAATTTAAATTTCAGCCTAAATTTATTTAGCCCACACTGAGTTGATTGGGAAAACCCTGTGATGACTGAATTTACCTTCAATTAGCAAAATTAGGTTTCCCACAACTAGCAGAATGGGGCTCAAAATGCATGCTAAGATCAGTTATATAAAAACAGAGATTTCTCTACCAGCTGAGAAATATCCTGAAAATGTATACCCCCTTAAAAATCAATGTTATTTCTAAAGAAAAAAAAAAGTAACCTATTTTTATTAACAGCTGAATTTTAAACAGAAATTGTATGGAAGATATTTACTAATCAACAGGAAGCACCTGCCATGGGTTGCGTTATTTGTAGAACCGCAAACTGAAGGGAAATCAGGCAAGCCTAGTGTTTGCTTTAACTGTCTCCCTTTTCAAGTATCTTCACTGATGTACATGTTACTGAAGGTACAACCTTTAAAGTTTGGAACAAAATGAAAATATTTCACATACTGAACATAGTGGTTCCCCCAATGACACATTTCTAGAGAAAAGCATTCAGTCAGTTGGGCTTCCCAGGTGGTGCTGGTGGTAAAGAATCCACCTGCCAATGCAGGTAGACCTAATAGATGTGGGTTTGATCTCTGGATCCAGAAGATCCCCTGGAGGAGGGCAAGACAACCCACTGCAGTATTCTTGTGTGGAGAATCCCAGGGACAGAGGAGCCTGGTGGGCTACAGTCCATAGGATAGCACAGAGTCGGACACGACTGAGGTGACTTAGTACCCATGCACACACACTCAGCCAACTGGACGTTACAGATATGGTTCCAACTACAGTAAAATTAATGCTCCAGTTCTCAATCCTCCAGTCCCTGAAAAGGTTGAATGATTATACCAAAGCAACATTTCAGTGTAACTGGATCCTACAGGAAAAGAATGCACAAGGCAATTAGTTCCTTAGTCAAAAACAATAAACACAAAAGCAGACACAGTCCAATTCATCTAATTTACTTGACAGAATCAAAGGGACTAATTTTAGAAGTCTCAACTTTTGAAAGCAAATACAGACTTAGAACAGAGGGTAAAGTAGGCTAAATTTATATCCTCTCCCCACCCTGCTCCTAGAACCCTCCTCCTTCAAAATACCACTTTAGTAGGAAGCTGCTGAGGACCAGACTGATAGCTTGACTATGGCTCCACCAATTCAATTGAAAACTTAAAGCTGATACCCAGTTACTTCTATCCTAGAAACGTAAAAACACACACGTCACTGACCAACACTGTATGGTTGTACAGAGTGACAGTGTAGATATGGAAGAAAAGCCAAGTTGAACTTCTCTGAAAAAAATACATAAAATCATTTCCCCAATAGCTTTGATGGAATAAATGCTCACGTTCACAGTGTGAAAGATAACATACTAAACAAAACAGATCAAATGTTTTACTTTAGAAGTGTGCCTCTCTGCAAAAACCACCATGTTTGATACTTTAATTAAATCTTTTCATTCTGGAACTGAAGTCAGTAAGGAGACATGTCTTGTAATTTCAGTTTATTAATAGTTTTGTTACGATTTTAAAAACTGGATTACAAAATGTTTAACTAGCTCTTGCCACTTATTTTCAGAAAGTCCTAAATTTGGTGTATTATGACAGTTTACAAGATCTTCTCGACTTAGGAGTCAAACCTAAGTCTCTGCATTGGGAGTGGATTCTTTACCACTGAGCTACCAGGGAAGCCCAGTCCAAGTAATATCATTGCCTCCATCCCACCCCACAAATCGCAGCATCAGTCCTGTGAATACTCAAGTGCTTATTTCAATTTTAACTGGCCCACAGACCCACTTCTTTGAGAGCTGAGCTGATTTCCTTCTAGCACATGGTCTATAGACTGTGTTCATGGTACCTTTCCAACCCCTTTCCAATGTGTCAGCACCTTCCATCATGATGCATATTTTAAGTTCAAACTGTCAATACAACCCTCAAAATGCAAGTTTATTGAATAAAGCTGAGAAGAGCAGTAAACAGACAAAAAAATGCATCCACCTAAATTAAAAAAATTCATGTATTTACAAAGTTCGGTAACTGTTAGGTTTCACATGCAGAAGTTAATGCACAGGAAAATGTTGGTAGTAGTGTCTGGATGTCTTGAAATGCTGGAAGCAATGAAGAGACACACAAACACATTACGGTTCAGCTGTAGGTCAATTAAACGAACCTATGCGGTCCCTGCAAAGTTACACATTCGCGTTCTGGTTCCTCCTTTTAGGCACAAGCAAGTTGCCACATTCTTGGTAATGGTTCACAGTGACCATTAATGGTGTTGAGATACAGTAGCAAGTTTACATATCCCTTTGTTTACAGAACCATCCATCCCATCAGGGAAGTATGCAACATGCATCAAAGAGTAAGAACAGAATTTTAAAAGTTGAGGTTCTACTCATAAAAACGTGAGTGGAGGAAAGCAAGTAGTGTCTGTGCAACACGATGCAGTGTTTTGTACAGAATATTTTTAAGGCCATGGCAGTCTATAAATTAAAACTTGGTATCATTAAAAGAACTGACGCTGACTGCACTTTGAGTGCTCAACACGTTCGGAAATGCACTGTCTACATGAGTGCTGCTTAACAAAAGAAACAAAATCACACACAGTGTGAGGCAACACATAAGCAGGTGTACCACAGACTTTTAGCTACTACAGATGGCTATGTAAGTAACGATTCACAAGTGATCCAGTTTTCATATGTCCCTTTATGTGTATGGAGATCACTAAGCTACAAAACATGTTCACGGAAGTCTGCACACATCTCTGCAGCACAGAAGCAAACAACAGACAGCACTGGTTCCTCCGCTCTCTCTGTGATTATTCAACAACCTGCGGACTGGGCATGATTACATCAGAGAAAGCAGGCAGGTCTAGAGTTGTCACAACAGTCAGGATGTCCAACGGCACCGGAGAGAACAGTGCCAAAGCTTGTATCGGTAAGAGAGAAAAATAAGACTTTTTATTTATCTCTAAGTATCTATTGTGCTGAAAGTCAACTTTATGACTGAATATAAAAAGTCAAGAGTTAGAGTGTCATGCAGCAACACTGGTTTAATAACTGGACAGAGAAAGAACAAACAGGTGTGTGAACAGTCTGACATTCTTAACACGTTTTATTATATTGGCTGGAATGCTCTAAATTCATGAAAGCTTTTGAGAAAATCTTCAATTCCCAACCCCTTAAAAAAGTGTGTTGAACCAGGAGAAAATAAAGGAGAAAAAATACAGAAGTAATGATCTGGACAGATACAAAACAGCATGCCTCAGTTCCTCCCGTACCCCCAACTGCTTTCTGGAGATGAAGAACTCTCACAGAGCAGAATGTGTTTAAAATTCATTGCCTACGATCTTCCCAGTGTAAAGAACCAATAACAACATTGATCTGGTGCCTCTGCTCACTCTTTGCAGACCATTTTTAAAAATTCCTAAGGTGTAATTATATATTTCACATGCATTTGTGAGATATATAAACATTATGTTTCTATCCCACATGAGTCAAGCTAAAGGTTTGCTAAATACTGTGTGTGGCACTAGAAACGTCATGCTGTATCAAGTCAATATCAGTATTAAGCTACTGGACTCTATAATGAAATATCATAGATACACATTTACTGAAAACATATAGAAAAACCTGGCCCAGAAAGACCAGAACAGAAGTATGCAATTTTTCTCGATTTAGGATGGTCAAAAGTGTGTTTGTTTGTTTAAAAAAAAAAAAAAAAAAAAAAAGCTCTACACACTGTTAAAGACAAGTATGTATAGGAAGTCTTTTTGTGTGTGTTGACTTTATCATGACAACTCTAGCTGATTCTTTATGAAGGATCAGGGATATACATCTTCAGCAGTGCACATGAGAAATAAACTCTGAAAAAGGCAATTTCTTGGGTTTAGGAAGGACCGTATTCTGGGAAGTACTTCAGAGGAACGGACAATAATTCTAGGATTAGAGCCAGGAAGGACTGGAAGACTTCAGGAGATGCTTCAGCTTCTTCTAGATTTTGAATGTTGAATAAGCCACTGAAGTGTGATATCTAAAGATGGAGGGAAAAAAAGTGAAGATGTTAAGAGACCCAAGTGAAGAAACTAGGTATCAGAGATAACATTAAAATGCGCTACTTCGCAGCCTATGTCAGGCCCGCCCTCTTCTCTTCTGCCCCGCTGCTGCCACGATACAGAAGTGTCTGTGCCTGCGCTGCTGCTCTTCCTTACCTGACCTCTGAGAGGCTCGTCTGCAAACTCGAGGGACCGAACAGTCTCCAGTTTAAAAGTTAAACTGTGTACAGATCGGCCTGTGCCTTTCTTTATTCATTCAAAAGTTTACTGATTGCCTGTAAGATCAGGTATTGTATGTCAAGTACCAGAAATGCAAAGAGATGGGAGAACCCCTCTCTACTTTCAAAGGGCTTTAGCATATAATAGTTGGAAAATACGCAAATAGAATTTGGATTTGGAGGATGGCCCTCACAGAATTCCAGGCACAAGAAAGCGCAAAAGAATAAACAAAGGCAGGAAACTGTGTAGAGCTCTAGATGGATGACAAGTGGTAAGAGGTAGCTGAAGCGCAGGGATGGGGAAGGGATGCCGCTCACTGCTAAGGCTAGAGCAGGGGTTCTCAAGCTCACCCTGACATGGGGGGTTGGATATTCTTTGCTAGGAAGGTGGAGGGGACAGTCTTTCCTGTGTATAGTAGAATATTTTGCAACATCTATAACCCTGACTACAAGATGCCATTATCACCACCCCCCACCCTCAGCTGGGAAAACAAGTCATGTCTCCAGGGATCCCCAAACAGCCCCCGTGGAGCACAGCTGGCTTCAGTTGAGCACCACAGGCCTAGAGAGAGCCAGATACCCTTATGTGCCATTCTAAGAGGCTCAGAAGTTGGGCTTTTATTCTCAAGTCAGTAGGAAGTCATTGGAGAATTTTAAGCAGGGAAGCTATACTGTTTATTATAAACTGTAAGTTCACTGTAGCAAGTTCAACAATGGCAACGGAGGAGGGCGCCTGGGAGGGCTGCCGGTACAGAGACTGATCATTCACAACGGGAACAGGAAAGGGACGAAGGCCTGGAGCAAATCGGATGTTGTGAGTACAGAGGAATAAAATGGGAAGCATATTTAAAATATAGAACTAGCAGGACTGACCAAATGCAGTGGGTGAGAAAGAATCTTTTCACCTGAATAAGTATGTGTTTATCACGGAGCTGCTAACTAATCCAGTGGCTAAAGGAAGAACAGATTTGGAAAGAAACAGACTAAGAATTCGGCAGTGAGCACATCAGGTCAGAGGAACAGAAGGGTAACACGTGCAGACGTTCAGCAGGTCGTTTCCGCTGTACAGATCTGAGGAAGAAACGGAGACACCATCGTGGAGGCGGCAACTGAAGCTACAGCGCCTGAGAAGAGTCAGGAAAAGCACTTCTGACAGAAGGCAGCTAAATCAAAACACTGAATTACTATCCCTTGAGTTCTTTAATATGTGTTACCCACATAAAGGATACGTGAGCATCTACTAGAAGCAGAGCTCTCTTCTCCAATCTGGAGAATATTCAACCTCCCAATTTTCCAGCTAACATTCATTACAGAAACTGTAAGCCAAACACTGTATACAAAGAAGAGCCTAGAGCTGAGATCTGAACAGACACAACTTGTTCAGAGTTGGGGAAACGATGTTAAGCGGGTAATTTGCACTTTAAGAGGAGGACAGCAGTGTGTAATATGAGCAAAGCCGCAATCACTGCAATTGAAAGGGGGAAAAGGGAAATGTGAAAGTGAAATGACTAGGTTTAAATATTTAAGAAGCACACTGTAAAAACAAACAAACCTATGGACACTGGACTTACGTCACACCCTAAAGACAGATGAATCCTTAAGACCAGACTAAAAGGCAAAAACTAAGATATTCAGATGAAGGAGTAGTTACCTCTATATTAAAAAAAGGCCACAGGTATCAACCATCTTCAAAAAAGACCATCTTCCCTGAAATAATCTATGCTACTCGTAGTTTGAGGACATATTACTAATGAAACTAAGGGACCTCATGTTCCCCATTAGAAACCTGTGAGTATAACATACAACCCAACCCATGTGCAACGAATACTTTGGGGAGCAATTTAGAAAATTGGTAAATTCGGTACTAAAATATATTACAAAAGCTGAAATTAAGGAGAGTACTCTGAGATTTTTTACTCAAGAAGCTTGACTTGGCTGTTGCACTTCTCGCTCCAAATAAACAGGCCTTACAAGCTAATTTTGAATCTAGTTAACAGTGCAGGTCAGTTTCCTTAAGCTTGATAATAATATGAAATGAACTGTGAAGATTAGGCTTAAAGAGCATTAAGAAGGTCTCACCAGTTCTCCTGCATTTCCTTCATAAATGAGCAAAGTATCTGACTAGTTTGTCACAGCAGAAAATAAGGGTTTTTTCCTACCTTCCAACATTTTCCTCTCCCCCATGTCGGAAAACTCCACAGGAAATTTAAGGGAGTCATGAATTTACAGAATAGCACAATGAACTAAAAATCATGGTTAGTATAGAACAGGGTTTCTCAATCTTGCCACTACTGACATTTCAGGCTGAACAATTCTCAGCTCTGGAGGCGACAGAATGTTTAGGACCACCCTGGTCTCCACCAACCTGATGCCAGCATCATTCTCCTCACTAAGACAAGTGAGAGAGTCTCCAGGGGAAAAATGCCAAATGTCTCTGGGGGAAAAATAATACCTCCGTGAAAACCTCTGCTGTTTAAGTAAATGCTCTCGTGGGGGCACAACTTAAAACTTAACAAGAGTTCCCCTCAACATAGGAAAAACATTTTAAATAAACTTGAAGTAACCCTAAGTGCTGGAACAGTCTGTTCTCAAATGAGCTAGATGATCCCAAAATAACAAGTCACTTATTCTATCTAATTAACAGAGGAGAGTTTGTGTCCATCAGCAATGTACTGGGCTCAGACTGCTCTGGGTGGTCTTTAAAGGAAGCCCAGAACCAGTGAGAAAAACCATCAGTACTATAAGCTAATTAGAGCAGGTCTGAGGGGAAAAGGGCAAGAGCTGAGATACAGAATGGAAATGACTGGGGGAAAAAAGTTAAGTGTGGTGAGAAACAATACATATTGAATAAAGGCTAAAGAAAAAAGTGTCAAAAAACTTTTTAAACACACAGTTTTGGCACTACTGATTCATTACATTTTATTCTGATCTACTTTGTTAATTGGTGAAATGACTATGGAAGAATGGTGAGCAAGAGAGAATTTGAAGATGGGGAAGGAGCCATGAGCCAAGAGAACAGGCAGTCTCTAGAAGCGGAAAAGGACCAAGTAATGGATTCTGCCCTCTACAGTCTCCAGAAGGAGCTCGCCTGTCATTTCAGTCCTAGACTTTAGCTCAGTGAGGTCAGTGACAGGCTTCTGACTGACAGCAGCAAAACGAACAGACTCCTGTGATGTCCCCCACAAGTTAAACTCTGCAATTCATTTTTTTACTCACTCCTGTGAGAGAGTTTTGAAGTTGCTGCCACCATCCTCATGTTACAGATGAGTACAACGCAGAAATCAGGCAGCTTCAGTGCTCTGTCCAAGGCCAGTGAGAAAGTAACAGGACCAGGTGCTCCACGCTGAGGCTGCCTTACTCCAAAGCCCACGCTATTTCTAGCCACTACGCAGCCCTGATGGAGAGCCTCTTTTTCTACAATGACCCACTGAGAGAAACTTTTTCACCAGTAACCACCAACTGGGAGAAGTGAAGGAGCCATGAAAATCCCTTGGTTCCTACCCAGCTGCTTCAAGGCACACGTATCAAACTCTCCTTTCAGACTTCAGTGGAGTCTGTCATGCCAGACAAGACAGCTTGAGAAGCTTGTGTCACAAAGTTATCTTTTACTAGGGAGTATTTTTTATTGCACTGTTACTGGTCTTTTCACTTGAGCAGCTGTCTAACACTGAAAAGCCTTTCATCTTGTCAAACATTTCTCTTTCTTTTCTTTTTTTAACCTTCTGATCTCCATGCCAATACACTTTAATTAAACAATCCCTCACCAAATTAACAGACTGCAGTTGAGTCAGACATATTTATTCTTTACGGATACTGTACTGGATTGAATGGTGACCCCTAAAAATTCACATCCACCCAGAACCTCAGAATTTATTTGGAAATTGGGTCTTTGCAGACATAGGATGAGGTAATTCCGGGTTAGGGTTGGCCCTAATCCAGTAACATGTGCCCTTGGTAAGAAGAGAAAACAGACACTCAGACATACACACAGAGGAGAAAGCCACGTTGAAGCCAGAGGAAGAGGGTGGAGCTACCACCCAGGAAGGTCAAAGACTGCCGGCAGCCACACGCCAGGAAACGGCAGGGAAAGATCCCCCCCCAGAGCCATCAGAGAGAACACAGCCCTGCTGACACCGACACCAAACTTCTACCCTCCTAAACCTGAGAGAATAAATTTCTGCTGTTTCTAAGCCACCCCGTTTGTAGTACTTTGCAGTCCTAGGAAATTAATACAGAACATTAAGTAGGTAAAGGGTTATTTTTAGCTTATACTTGCGAGTGCTAACATACTGCAGTAATATACTGGTTTGATAAATGAAAAATCCTTACAGTGCCTGTAAACCAACCTCTGTTAAGTCTTATCTCAAGAACATCTAAAGCACAGTTAAGACACTAGCTCTGCAAAAATACAATAAGCTGATAGCACATAATTAACTTCATGTCTTTATTTCATTTACTTCTTTAAATAGCATAGAGCAGATTCAGGATACTGTATTTGTTGCTAAAAGGTATAGTGCCTACTCTTTTTCCTGAGGCAAAAGCAATTGTACTTTATAGGAGAAATCAAGTAAACAGAAATACAGGTAATAAACAGTAAAAAGAATGAGACATTCCTTCTATTGATATCAACTTCTCCACAAATATCAGTCATTTCTTACCTATATTATCCTTTTCTTTGCAAGAAATTGAATAGCAGCAAATTTCTCTATCCTGAATAGCAGACAGATTCCTGTAAGAAGCAGAATTAGGAAAGTTAAGTCTGGGCTTTTAAAACAATTGTCATCTTATCAATCTATGCTCAATTTTACCTGTTCTTTTAAATAATTTACTGAAGAAATATTATTACTAATAAAATTTTACGGGTTTACTTCTCTAGTATGTCAAGTTTACCTACCCCAAAATAGGGCTATGATCATTACTAAATAATGGAGCAAAGCTAAACAAAACAGTGGGCAAAACAGTGTATCTTATGGGCAAAATAGAACCAATTTTTTTTAAAAAACCCATCATTCATTCTTAAGACATACATTTTTTCAATTAGCTGTTTCTCATCCAAGGCATTAGGAAGATCTCTCTTGTTTCCAAGTACTAGCACCTTTAAAAAGAAAAGTCACTGAGTAAATTTTATGTAAGAAAACATCACAGACGCATATTCACATGTGTACACAGTAAAATCAGGTTACCTCATGCCATAATATTAAAAGCATATTTATATGACCAGTGGCCTATCTCATTTCACTTCATAATTCAAATAAGCATTTACTCTAACTTCTATTAATGCCATGCAGACGTCTAATTCAGTATGTGGCTACCAACTTCTGTTTAATGCAGAAGCGTGGCCAAGAGGAGCTACCCCTCGCCCAAGGTCAGGGGCGGCGACCAAGAGCACCAGGCTGCAACTGCGCAGGAGCATCCGAGAGGAGCTACCCCACGCCTGAGGTCGGGGCAGAGGCCGAGACAAGCTACCCCACGGCTGAGGTCAGGGGCAGAGGCCGAGACAAGCTACCCCACGCCCGAGGTCAGAGGCAGAGGCCGAGACAAGCTACCCCACACCCGAGGTCAGGGGCAGAGGCCGAGACAAGCTACCCCACGCCCGAGGTCAGGGGCAGAGGCCGAGACAAGCTACCCCACGCCCGAGGTCAGGGGCAGAGGCCGAGACAAGCTACCCCATGCTAGAGGTCAGGGGCAGAGGCCGAGACAAGCTACCCCACACCCGAGGTCAGGGGCAGAGGCCAAGACAAGCTACCCCACGCCCGAGGTCAGGGGCAGAGGCCGAGACAAGCTACCCCACGGCTGAGGTCAGGGGCAGAGGCCGAGACAAGCTACCCCACGCCCGAGGTCAGGGGCAGAGGCCGAGACAAGCTACCCCACGCCCGAGGTCGGGGGCAGAGGCCGAGACAAGCTACCCCACGCCTGAGGTCGGGGGCAGAGGCCGAGACAAGCTACCCCATGGCAGAGGTCAGGGGCAGCGGCCGAGAGAAGCAATCCCATGTCCAAGGAGCGGCGGCTGCGCGGGGGCCGAGAGGAGCTACTCCACATTCAAGGTCAGGACAAGCGGCTGTGAGAAGACACCCCTCATCCAAGGTAAGGAGCAGCGGCTGCGCTTTGCTGGAGCAGCAGTAAAGAGATACCCCACGTCCAAGGTAAGAGAAATCCAAGTGAAACCCAAGTAAGATGGTAGGTGTTGCAAGAGGGCATCAGAGAACAGACACATTGAAACCATAATCACAGAAAACTAGCCAATCTGATCACAGGACCACAGTCTTGTCTAACTCAATGAAACTAAGCCATGCCGTGTGGGGCCACCCAAGATGGACGGGTCGTGGTGGAGAGGTCTGACACAACATGGTCCACTGGAGAAGGGACTGGCAAACCACTTCAGCACTCCTGCCTTGAGAACCCCATAACAGTATAAAAAGGCAAAATGATAGGATACTGAAAGAGGAACTCCCTAGTTCGGTAGGTGCCCAATATGCTACTGGAGATCAGTGGAGAAATAACTCCAGAAAGAATGAAGGGATGGAGCCAAAGAAAAAACAATACCCAGCTGCGGATGGGACTGGTGATAGAAGCAAGGTCCGATGCTGTGAATAGCAATATTGCATAGGAACCTGGAATGTTAGGTCCATGAATCAAGGCAAATTGGAAGTGGTCAAACAGGAGATGGCAAGAGTGAACGTCAACATTCTAGGAGGAATCAGCAAACTAAAATGGACTGGAATGGGTGAATTTAATTCAGATGACCATTATATCTACTACTGTGGGCAGGAATCCCTTAGAAGAAATGGAGTAGCCATCATAGTCAACAAAAGAGTCCGAAATGCAGTACTTGGATGCAATCTCAGAAATGACAGAATGATCTCTATTTCCAAGGCAAACCATTCAATATTACGGTAATCCAAGCCTATGCCCCAACAAGTAACGCTGAAGAAGCTGAAGCTGAACGGTTCTATGAAGGCCTACAAGACCTTTTAGAACTAACATCCAATAAAGATGTCCTTTTCATTATAGGGGACTGGAATGCAAAAGTAGGAAGTCAAGAAACACCTGGAGTAACAGGCAAATTTGGCCTAAGAGTACGGAATGAAGCAGGGCAAAGGCTAATAGAGTTTTTCCAAGAGAACACACTAGTCATAGCAAACACCCTCTTCCAACAACACAGGAGAAGACTCTACACCTGGACATCACCAGATGGTCAACACCGAAATCAGATTGATTATATTCTTTGCAGCCAAAGATGGAGAAGCTCTATACAGTCAGCAAAAAACAAGACTGGGAGCTGACTATGGCTCAGATCATGAACTCCTTATTGCCAAATTCAGACTTAAATTGAAGAAAGTGGAGAAAACCACTAGACCATTCAGGTATGACCTAAATCAAATCCCTCATGACTACACAGTGGAAGTGAGAAATAGATTTAAGGGACTAGATCTGATAGAGTGCCTGATGAACCATGGACGGAGGTTCGTGACATTGTACAGGAGACAGGGATCAAGACCATCCCCATGGAAAAGAAATGCAAAAAGGCAAAATGGTTGTCTGAGGAGGGCTTACAAATAACTGTGAAAAGAAGAGCAGCAAAAAGCAAAGGAGAAAAGGAAAGATATTCCCATTTGAATGCTGAGTTCCAAAGAATAGCAAGGAGAGATTAGAAAGCCTTCCTCGGTGATCAATGCAAAGAAATAGAGGAAAACAACAGAATGGAAAAGACGAGAGATCTCTTCAAGAAAATTAGAGATATCAAAGGAACATTTCATTCAAAGATGGTTTCGATAAAGAACAGAAATGGTATGGACCTAACAGAAGCAGAAGATACCAAGAAGAGGTGGCAAGAATACATAGAACTATACAAAAAAGATCTTCACAACCCAGATAATCACGATGGTGTGATCACTCACCTAGAGCCAGACATCCTGGAATGTGAAGTCAAGTGGGCCTTACAAAGAATCACTACGAACAAAGCTAGTGGAGGTGATGGAATTCCAGTTGAGCTATTTCAAATTCTGAAGTGAAAGTGCTACACTCAATATGCCAGCAAATTTGGAAAACTCAGCAGTGGCCAAGGATTGGAAAAGGTCAGTTTTCATTCCAATCCCTAAGAAAGGCAATCCCAAAGAACGCTCAATCTACCGCACAAGTGCACTCATCTCACACGCTAGTAAGTAATGCTCAAAATTCTCCAAGCCAGGCTTCAGCAATACATGAACAGTGAACTTCCAGATGTTCAAGCTGGTTTTAGAAAAGGTAGAGGAACCAGAGATCAAATTGCCAATATCCGCTGGATCATTGAAAATCCAAGAGAGTTCCAGAAAAACATCTATTTCTGCTTTACTGACTATGCCAAAACCTTTGACTGTGTGGATTACAATAAACTGTGGAAGATTCTGAAAGAGATGGGAATATCAGACCACGTGACCTTCCTTTTGAGAAACCTACATGGCAGAGGTCGGCTCGCCTCTCCTCCAAGATGGCGAGCGGCGGCAGTGGGGGGGTTTCGGTGCCTGCGCTTTGGAGTGAAGTGAACCGTTATGGCCAGAAACGGTGACTTCACGCGCGCTCTCAAAACCGTCAACAAGATACTGCAGATCAACAAAGATGACGTTACTGCCCTGCACTGTAAAGTGGTTTGCCTTATCCAGAACGGAAGTTTCAAGGAAGCCTTGAATGTCATCAACACTCACACCAGAGTGTTTGCCAATAACACTCTTTCCTTTGAGAAGGCATACTGTGAGTACAGGCTGAACAGAATTGAGAATGCCTTGAAGACAATAGAAGGCGCCAACCAGCAGACAGACAAACTAAAGGAGCTTTATGGACAAGTGTTATACCGGTTAGAACGCTATGATGAATGCCTGGCTGTATATAGAGATCTTGTCCGAAACTCCCAAGATGATTATGATGAGGAGAGAAAAACAAATCTTTCAGCCGTTGTTGTAGCTCAAAGTAACTGGGAAAAAGTGGTTCCAGAGAACTTGGGTCTGCAAGAAGGCACGCACGAGCTGTGCTACAATACTGCGTGTGCTCTCATAGGACAAGGCCAGCTAAGCCAGGCAATGAGAATTCTGCAAAAAGCTGAAGATCTCTGCCGCCGTTCATTTTCAGAAGACTCTGATGGGATTGAAGAAGACCCCCAGGCAGAACTGGCCATCATTCATGGGCAGATGGCCTATATTCTGCAGCTTCAGGGTCGTACAGAGGAGGCTTTGCAAGTTTACAACCAGATAATAAAATTAAAACCAACAGATGTGGCATTGCTAGCCGTGATTGCAAATAACATCGTTACAATTAACAAGGACCAAAATGTCTTTGACTCCAAGAAGAAGGTGAAGTTAACCAATGCAGAAGGAGTGGAGTTTAAGCTTTCTAAGAAACAACTGCAAGCTATAGAATTTAACAAAGCTTTACTTGCTATGTACACAAATCAGGCAGAACAGTGTCGCAAAATATCTGCCAGCTTACAGTCACAGAGTCCTGAGCGTCTCCTTCCTGTGCTAATCCAAGCTGCCCAGCTCTGCCGTGAGAAGCAGCACACGAAAGCAACAGAGCTGCTGCAGGACTATTCAGATCAGCATCCAGAAAATGCTGCTGAAATTAAGCTGACGATGGCACAGCTGAAAATTTCCCAAGGTAATATTTCCAAAGCATGTTTGATATTGAGAAGCACAGAGGAATTAAAGCATAAACCAGGCATGGTGTCTGCATTAGTGACAATGTACAGCCATGAGGAGGATACTGACGGTGCCATCGAAGTCTTTACACAGGCCATCCAGTGGTATCAAAGCCATCAGCCCAAATCTACTGCTCATTTGTCCTCGATAAGGGGAAGCTGCAAACTTCAAACTCAAATATGGGCGGAAGAAGGAGGCAATTAGTGACCTAGAACAGCTATGGAAACAAAATCCCAAAGATATTCACACCCTGGCACAGCTTATTTCTGCTTACTCACTTGTAGATCCTGAGAAGGCAAAAGCTCTTAGTAAACACTTGCCCTCATCGGATAGTATGTCTCTAAAAGTAGATGTTGAGGCTCTTGAAAATTCTCCTGGTGCTACGTATGTTCGGAAGAAGGGTGGAAAAGTTGCTGGAGACAGTCAACCAAAGGAGCAAGGACAGGGAGATTTGAAAAAAAAAGAAGAAAAAAAAGAAGGGAAAACTGCCTAAGAATTATGACCCAAAAGTGACCCTAGATACAAAAAGATGGTTACCAATGCGTGAACGTTCCTACTACTGAGGAAGGAAGAAGGGTAAAAAGAAGGATCAGATTGGAAAGGGGACCCAGGGAGCAACTGCAGGAGGTTCCTCTGAACTGGATGCCAGTAAAACTGTGAGCAGCCCACCCACCTCGCCAAGACCTGGCAGTGGAGCCACAGCGTCCACATCTACAAGTAACATCATACCCCCACGACACCAGAAACCCGCTGGGGCTCCAGCAACAAAAAAGAAACAGCAACAGAAAAAGAACAAAGGTGGGAAAGGTGGCTGGTGATTAGAACATTCTTGTTGCAGGCCATTTTTAAACTAGCCTCAGTGACACAAGGAAAGTAAATAAAGGTAACACAGCAAGAAGCACAGAGCTGCTCCCTCTCCCACCCCTACATCTTCATGAAACTGTTTTGTTGTGCATCAAACAGAAAAGCATCTTCCTTCAAACTCTGCCTATTCAGACGGCCTACTAGTACCACCTTGCTTCGCACAGATGATGAGGATGCAGAACAGTTGGGCGTTTAACCCACCTTGATATCCATCGCATCCTTTCTCTTTGTGTGCTGATCTGGTATTGTTTTCAGTTTCAGAAGCAAGGCATGTTACCCAACGTTTCCTAGGATATAAACAGAAGCTACTACTGTTTCAACTAGAGTCCAAAGATACTTGTTCCTTCAAGTCCCATTTTATGTCTTAGGAAGCCTTAGGAGACTGAAAGTGGAGTCTTCTGAGCATTCCAAATATCTGCTTAGAGAGAGCATGTAATAAAAGGGACCTTATTAATACACTGGTGTTTTCACTTCGCTACATGAGTGGCCACAAAAAAACTAAATTAAATGTCTTGATTATTCTGACTGTAAATTCTCTGTCATGTGATATTGGAATATGGGCTACTAAATATATGTGGTAATGAAAAGTATGTGTATGTATATACATATATACACACACAGATATAAAGTAGGACTTCTTTATGCCCCCATGTAATTTTTAAATTATAAAATTATGCTAATTTAGCACTATCGAAGATATCAAGAGAAATACATCAATGTTGCAAGAAGTTGACACTTAAAGACGCAGTGTTCTGAGGTCAGATGGATTTGGACCCTCTTGGTCAGAAAGATTTAAATGGCCCCTATCGAGCATGAACATTGACTTCCAACAGAGAGGCAATCAATGCCAGAGTTGAGGAGTAGGCAGTATTAAAGCTTAAAAGAGCTGTTTGGCCCAATTAATAGATCTCAAATGACTCCTCTTTCTAGTTGCGGGGCATGACCATTCACACTCTTCTCAAAGTAATGAAAGTCAGTCCGTGATATCAGTGTCACTTTGTTCTTGCCTTGCTTACAGGTCACTTTCTTACTAAACAGGTGAGAGGCAGACACACCAGCATGCCTACCCAAGTTAGTGTTCATTTTATGCTGCCCAGGATAGCATTCAGTTTAGACTTGCGAGTATTTCCTGTGATCATAGCGCTCTGTCCTTGTTAATGAAGTGCTGCTGTGTTTAAACGTACCTGCTAAAACTTCACAGGGTTTTTGAAAGTTTTTCCTCCTTTTCCAGAGTAAGAAATGTGGTGCTGCCTTTCTGTTTAACATAATCTATCAAGAGACCCTCTTCTATGAATGATTTATTATGGCATTATACTTTCTGAGCTCTCAGAATAGTCTTTTGGTAAGAGTGACAGATATTTATTCCTTCTGAATATAGAGCCCACTACAATAATAATTGTTAGTAAGTTTATGATTTTAGGATTCTGTTAAATTTCTGTAGTGAAGGATAATCAATTCTTAGGTTACAGAATTTTGGTGAAATTTATTCATCAATGAAAATTTTGACCCAAGGCACAACAGAGAAATTTTCAGTTCTCTCTTTAGTCATTGTAATTGCTAGTTGTTGTTATCATCAATGAGTACTAAGCAACTTGAACCTCAGTTCAAATAAATTGTCATTGTCAAATGAAGTGTAAAAAAAAAAAAAGAGAGAGAGAAACCTATATGCAGGTCAGGAAGCAACAGTTAGAATTGGAGACGGAACAACAGACTGGTTCCAAATAGGAAAAGGAGTACGTCAAGGCTGTATATTGTCACCCTGCTTATTTAATCTCTATGCAGAGTACATCATGAAAAACGCTCGGCTGAAAGAAGCACAAGCTGGAATCAAGATTGTCGGGAGAAATATCAATAACCTCAGATATGCAGATGACACCACCCTTATGGCAGAAAGTGAAGAGGAACCAAAAGCCTCTTGATGAAAGTGAAAGAGGAGAGTGAAAAAGTTGGCTTAAAGCTCAACATTCAGAAAACTAAGATCATGGCTTCTGGTCCCATCACTTCATGGGAAATAGATGGGGAAACAGTGTCAGACTTTATTTTTGGGGGCTCCAAAATCACTGAAGATGGTGACTGCAGCCATGAAATTAAAAGACGCTTACTCCTTGGAAGGAAAGTTATGACCAACGTAGATAGCATATTAAAAAGCAGAGACATTACTTTGCCAACAAAGGTCCATCTAGTCAAGGCTATGGTTTTTCTAGTGGTCCTGTATGGATGTGAGAGTTGGACTATAAAGAAAGCTGAGCACGGAAAAATTGATGCTTTTGAACTGTGGGGTTGGAGAAGACTCTTGAGAGTCCCTTGGACAGCAAGGAGATCCAACCAGTCCATCCTAAAGGAGATCAGTCCTGGGTGTTCATTTGGAAGGACTGATACTGAAGCTGAAACACCAATACTTTGGCCACCTCATGTGAAGAGCTGACTCACTGGAAAAGAACCTGATGCTGGGAGGGATTGGGGGCAGGAGGAGAAGGGGACGACAAAGGATGAGATGGCTGGATGGCATCACCGACTCGATGGACATGCTGCTGCTGCTAAGTCACTTCAGTCGTGTCCGACTCTGTGCGACCCCATAGATGTCAGCCCACCAGGCTCCCCTGTTCCTGGGATTCTCCAAGCAAGAACACTGGAGTGGGTTGCCATTTCCTTCTCCAATGCATGAAAGTGAAACGTGAAAGTGAAGTCGCTCAGTTATGTCCGACTCTTAGCAACCCTATGGACTGCAGCCTACCAGGCTCCTCCATCCATGGGATTTTCCAGGCAAGACTACTGGAGTGGGCTGCCATGAGCTCGAGTAAACTCCGGGAGTTGGTGATGGACAGGGAAGCCTGGCGTGCTGAGATTCATGGGGTTGCAAAGAGTCGGACACGACTGAGTGACTGAACTGAACTGAACTGAACTGGAGTCTATGGTATGCATTCTGTTATTTCTTAACATATCTTTACCAAAATGTGAATATGATCTTAACTGCCGAGGGTGGAGGCATGATTTTCAACCATTGTTATCTGTTAGGCATTAACCTAACAGTAATTTTAATTACTTTAAAATTCTGCACCCATCCTATAAAATATCATGTATAAATATTAAGACAATGGGTAAGTTTGGGAATCAGGATAAACACAGTAGCCATCAACTCTGAGAACAAACGTGTCATGTGATTACTCAATGTGCTTTGAAAAAAGAGGAAAGTGGAGAGGGGCATCCCAAAACCATTCTGTCTTTCCCAGGTATCTTCTTTCTGCCTTACAAAAAGCAAATACTATGAGCACACATAATGTATTTGATAACATCCTTACTCTGAGTCAATGTTCTCCAAGAACTTGTATCTTTGACCAAGCCTAAGAAAGTGCACACCATGTCTACCTGGCCGGCTCGTCAAACACGTGTCAAACCTACGTCTTTCACTTAATACAAGTCCCACCCCCACCCTCAACTCCAGACACTGTGACTGATTCTACTCAGAGGCCCTAGACTCATTCTCAGAAAGAGGAAAGAGCCAAGAATAGACCCACAGAATGCAAGGAGCACCACGAGCTCTCCAAAGAATGCTAAAATCGTAGGAGTCAGAGAGTCAAAAGCCAAATCTGTAGCCTGTCTGCCGTTCTCCCATTCTTACCCCTCTCCAAACTCTGGTGGCTCAGAAGGTAAAGAATCCATCTGCAATGCAAGTACCAGGTTTTGATCCCTGTGTTGGGAAGATCTCCTGGAGAAGGGAATCGCAACCCACTCCAGTATTCTGGTCTGGAGAATCCTGTGGACAGAGGAGCCTCGCAGCTACAGTCCATGGGGTCACGAAGAGTCAGACACGACTGAGTGACTTACCCTTCCACCAGGTCTTACTAAGTAACCCCAGGTTCTCAACCTGGATCTATGTGAGTTTAAATAAAAAAAAACATATCCTGGTCATTTGTGATCAGTTCTCAGTTTTGGGATTGCCTGGCATCTTAGTCCTCTTCCTACTTTTAAGTAGTCTTTCAAAGAAAAAAACAAACAAAGAAATCTTCCACGTTATGACTCTGCCTCCCAATAAAGCTACTTGCTTCTGTAGATAATTTCTTTTCCAGCCTTCTTTTCTGCTAGAGAATGGACATACAATCTATGATCAACCAAAACTCTGAATGCAGAGCCAGTTTTACAAGAAAGCAGGAATACTGAACCCATTCTGCTATGGAAGGGGCATCAACTAAATGACCTTCCAACTGGAGCAATTGAGTCTGGTGTTCACAAACTGCATGGGGTCACCAGACTGACTGTATGATGTCAATCTGGATGTGATCCTGGCAGCTGCTAAGCTTTCCCTTGTTCCAGTGTGTTTTCTCAACACAGTTATGGGCAGCCTTCTCAAGACTCTGTAAACTACCCAATATTGTTTCAATGAATTCCTCTCTACTTAAACAGCTATCTATTGTTTGCTACTAAGAACTCTCATGGGGAACAAGATTTTTTTTTTTTTTTTACTTATGGTGTGCAATATTTTAGTCATCTGATGCGAACAGCTGACTCATTGGAAAAGTCCCTGATGCTGGGAAAGACTGAGGGCAGAAGGAAAAGAGGGTGTCAGAGGATGAGATGGCTGGATGGCATCACCAATGCAATGGATATGAATTTGGGCAAACTTCAGGAGATGGTGAGGGACAGAGAGGCCTGGCATGCTGTGGCCCATGGAGTCACAAAGAGTCAGACTTGACTCAGTGACTGAACAACAACACATGCAGAACTAGTTAACACAAAAGAAAGAGGACAGGCCTTAAAGTCAGAAATAAATAGATTCAAAACCTGGTTGTGCAATGCACTAGTCGCCATGTGATCCTGCGCAAATAACAACTGTCACCAGGAGGGATCACACCATCACCCTCAGTACACTGTGATGATTACCTAAGATAACATACTTCAGGGATCTGACACTCACGACCTTGTCATGAGGGTAAAGCCGGGGCCTTTTCCAGCATTCTTTCACTCAACAAATGGCACCATCTTCCATCTAACCATATTAGCCAGGAACTAGGAATTGTCCTGTTTATCTTCCTTTCTAAGTCTGGTGGACGGTCTTCCTAAATAGCCTCCACATCTATTTCCTTCTCACAACCTTGTCTATGACCCCCCAATCCATGGTACTCTATTTGCCAAGAAAAGTTCAAAACTGTCTTGAACTTGAAAACTGTTTCAACAGCTTCCTAAAACTGTTCTCCTTATGCTAAGCTGCTTCAGTCGTGTCTGACTCTTTCCCACTTCATGGACTGTAGCCTGCCAAGCTCCTCTGTCCGTGGGATTCTCCAGGCATGGAGTGGGTAGCCATGCCCTTCTCCAGGGAATCTTCTCAACCCAGGGATCGAACCCGCGTGTCTCCTATGTCTTCTGCACTGGCAGGTGGGTTCTTTACCACTAGCGCCACCTGGGAATAGTCCCCATGCAATCCATTTTTAAACTGAAATAATAATGATTTAGATAGTAAGTCTGAGCATTTAAAACACCCTGTCCCACCCAGCACAGCCTCCTGAAGTACCCCTGCTCACAAAGCTCTACCCGCCCACTCGGCTCAGCGCTCTAGAGACACCAGCCTCCTCCCAAACCCTACTTCCTCCTACCTAAGAGCCTCTGCCTGCAAGTCTCTTTCCCTCCAACTGTCACATCCCTCACAGGCCTACACATCCCTCGCATCTCAGCTCAAGTAGCACTTCTTGGGGAATCTTTCCTTCTTCCCTCAAACTATACCAAATCTGCCCTGTAACTTACAACTCCATAAGCCCCTTGTATCTCTCCTTCATAGCACTTATCAGAGCTGCATTGTTCAAGCGATTTTCATATCATCTACCTAGTTTCCTACTAAACCATAAGCTCCATGATGGCAGGAAGCATCTACTTCTATCCACTTCTCTTCACTACTATTTCCCCAGGACTAAGCACTGCTTCTACTACATACAGTTCACTAACCAGCTTGTTAAGAAATGACTAAATAGCACACTGCCCAGCATGTGATGGATACTCAGTAAATATAAACTGTCCAGACTTTAAAACAAATAAAGACACTCTACTGATTTCAAACATAATTAACAAAAATGCATAATTAAACTTTTAGTAATATAACTACAAATATTATAATCATATAATGTGAAATTAACCATACTTACTGGAATTCCTTGTAACTGCGGTTTATCTAGAAGATTATGTAGTTCATTTCGAGAGGCTTCTATCTTTTCACGATCTGCAGCATCTATCATGTAACTTAAAAAAAAAAAAAAGTGATCTAAAAATGCCTCCACCACATTCTTTGATGATCACAATGAACAAATTTTTAATTTTCTTAATTTACACTACTGAAACTGTTGATCAAAATTAAGTCCTAGATTTTAAAAGGCTGTCACCCCAAAATACTTTTTAATAGACTGTCCTACAAACTACTATATACAGAATTAGATAAGCTTCAAGGATATATAACACAGGAAATCATACCCATTATCTTTCAATAATCCATAATGGAGTATAACCTGCAAAAATACTGAATCTCTATGCAGCACACCTGAAACTCATACTGTTAATCAACTAAACCCCAATAAAATAAGCAGAGAAACAGACTGCTCTTTAGGGGGTAAAACATGTATATCCATTAGCTCTTAGCAACATACAGAAAAAAACAAAACTCCAATTTGATGATTAATTTTTTAAAGTCTGATGTTAATGGGAAATTATACTAAGAAAATACCTAAAAAAGATTTTACTGCCAGAAATAAAAATTAAGCCTTTAGAAGTATGGAAAATGACTTATTTCCTTGAAACCTAAACTGACTATAAGGGGGGTGAGGGCGGAAGGGAGGCAGCTTACACAATAGCGTTGACTCCTCTGCAGTACCGTTCCCACATGCTCCGGAAGCGGGGTTGTCCTCCTATGTCCCAAATCTTCAAACCAAGACAGACATATCTTAATATTTCAAATAACCAGTGAAGAAATAAGTGGCAGATGGAAGGGAAAACAAGCAGCAGATATGCTCAGCTCCACAATGTTAGAGCCAAACTGCTTTGGAAAAATCCGAGCTCAAACAAGCTCTTGTCCTGGAAGTTCTTGGGGCCATCTCTGAACTTGGAAGTTCATATTTAACACATTTACATTAGATCTAATAGGTGCTGCTTGAGCAACGATTTCATTTTGGGGCAATACTTTCTTTGCCTGTTAACCAATAGATTTCCAATATTGAAAACCTATTTTTAAAAAAATAGTAACTCTTAGAATCTGCATGATCACACATCATCCACCTTTGAAGTCCAAGAGAAAAAAAAAACTCTTCATTCAGAATCTATTAAAAGTTTAATTGTCTGATGGGGTATATATATTAGGATGTAACCATTTTAAATTATTCTGTATATAACATAGAAAATATTCCTACCTAGATGCTTTTCTTATATAAAGTTATTTTATCCATATGAAAGCCACCAACTACAGTTACTGCACTATTATGGCTATTCTGTAGGGCTATGTAAAGGTCTTAAGTCATGATGTTTATCTTCAAAAGGCTTCCAATTTAGCTACAGACACTGGACGCATGCATAATGACATACACGAGACATTAGAAGCTTCATTAGAAAAGCTACAGAAAGAATTTAGCAAACAGCTTCTGTGAGCCACAAGAACTGGGTAAAATGGCCATAAGGGTTCACGCTATAGAAGCAAAACTTCCCACATGAACAAAGGAGCTAAAAATAATAAAAATAAATTAAAAACCGGTCCAACAGTCCACAATGCAAACCTATCAAACTTATTCTAGAAACAAAATTATGTTAAACTAGTTAATTTTTACTGTTTTATAGTTTTAATTTTAGGGCTTAGTAGCAAAGAAAGGGAAAACTGGGTTACCGTATTTGCTACCATAAATACAATACTGAATTACCAATATTATAAACAGTTACTCTCTTTCAACATAAATTATTTATGAAATATTTGCAATATTACATTCCAAACACTCTGAAGATGGGATTTTTATTTCCCAGGAACATCTAAATCCCAAATATTACTTCTGTCAACCCATATGCAAAGTTTTTTATGGGACTTCACATTTCAACACTCAAACATTTTTATCTATTAGAGAAAGAAGGAAAAAAATTAATTTACACTCTTTTGGAACATGCCCAATTAAGAACTGCCAATACTCATGTAAAAACCAAAGAAACAAACAGAAAAATTCCTAATTTGTATGTGCTAACAATTTACATCAAGTATGGCAAGCAGCTGACGTACCTTTATTGTGACGTTACCTTTAGTTACTTTTCTCATGTTGAAGCCCACTGTGGGTATCATATCTTCACTGAACTGACCTGACTGAATGAAAGAAAACATTTGAAGTTACAATAATTATTACTTATTAAAACTGCAACACTGTATAACCTTTCACACCAACATTACTTCTGTACCCATATTAGAAAATAACTAATTTTTTAGTGATGGTAACCTTAAGAAAATACTGATAGCCATAGCTTCTGAAGAGACGCGTTTTTTTCATTCACAGACATTCTCCTTTTAAAGATATTTTTGAAACTAATGCAAATTTTATATATTTTTAAGTTTAAGAAAAATACTGCACAACTACTTAAGAAATATGTTATGTAAATTTCCTCCACCTATACATACATTTTTGTATACAGGGTAGAAGTAAATCAGAAGTAAATGGTTAAAGTTTCCTATTTGTAGCACTGAAATTATATTGACAATACTGTTAAAATTCACTGCTGCTCTTCTGAGTCAGCTTTTTAATAATGCTTATGTTTTTTTTTTTTTCCATAAAGATGATCCTCCTTTTATGTAGGATTCTATTCTATTCAATTCCATTCTCTTTTTGGTTTATAACCTTCCTGTCAGAGACCAAAATTAAGTATCTTCTAATACTATTTATATTTTTAAATGTTTATCCATCTGGAATTTGATTACACAGTGTAACAAAGGTCCATTTTACAAATGGATCTATAAATCCACACTTTCCTGACTAGATTGATGTGAAATGGCAAATTTCACATAGCGGCAGTTCTATATCTGAGTCCTCAATTCTTTTCCATTAGGCTGTTTTTTTCCAATTGGAAATAAATTAGGATTACACAAATCACTATAGCTTATCTATATATTATTCTAAATAGCAAATCAAGAATTTGGAATGTTTAGAAATGTGGTTGATCTCTCACACTTGAAATAAACTTTAGAAAGTAATTATTTCTGTCACAATACTAGCTGCCTTTTGTCAACTCTTGACACTGAACGAAGTCTCTCCACCCAAGCACGTATGTCTGTCCACTCAAACGTTCTTTATATCCTCCAGTGAAGTACACCTAATCAGTCACATTAATACTGATTTTATATATTATGTATTTTGCGAAATGTTTCTCAAATGATCTGACTTGGGAATATGAAATATATCAACACGGGGCTCATTAAACAAATGGGACTATTTTAAAGGCCCTAACATCGGCCCATTGTTAGCCACACATTCACTTCAAAATGTCTACAAGTACTGAGAACAATGAATTCCAATTTCACAAGCTAATTTCTTCTACATAACCCCCAAAATGTTCTACTTCTTTTTCTTTTCCCCTACTGATCAGTGGCGTTTGGGCTAATCTCAGAAAAAATGTTAACACAACCATAATCACTATTTACACCTGTCAAACAGTATAATTTTCAGAACTTTCATATATGTGATTTATATGTGAAGATTTAGTTGTGATATTAAAACTACATATATCAAAACTAGCCATGACAAAAGAACAAAAAATATAACCTGATTAAAACATGCACAGAGGTAACATCAAAGGCATGCTCTATAAAGGAAATAATAAGCTAACTTCATTAAACACTTCTGCTCTGCAAAAGACAATGTCAAGAGACTCAAAACAAGCCACAGAGTAGGCGGAAAATATTTGCAAAAGACATCTGATAAAAGACTATTATTGGAAATATACAATGAACTGTTAAAACTCAACAATATGAAAACAATCCAATTAAAATATGAGCCAAAGATCTTACCAAAGGAGATATACAGATGGCAAAGAAGCACACGAAAAGACGCACCACATCATACATCACCATGAAAATGCAATTCAGAACAATGAGATACCACTGCAATCCATTTAGAGTGGCCCAAATCTGGTATTTTTTGATAACACCAAACGCTGATGAAGATGTGGAGTAAGAGGAACTCTCAGTCACTGCTGATAGGTTTGTAGAAAGGTGCAGCCACTTTGGCAGACAGCTGACAGTATTTTACAAAACCAAACACACTCTTACCATACAACCCAGCAATCACACTCCTTGGTATTTACCAAAGGGCTTGAAAACTTAAGTCCACACAAAAATCCACACATTAAATGATTACTGCATCATTATTTATAATTGCTAAAACCTAAAACAACCAAGATGCCCTTCAGTAAGTGAACAGATAAGACCGGTACATCCAGACAATACAGTATTCTTCAGTACTAAAAAGAAAGGATGTATATTATCTAGGGTGAAACAGATCACCAGCCCAGGTTGGATGCATGAGACAATTGCTCGGGCCTGGTGCACTGGGAAGACCCAGAGGGATCGGGTGGAGAGGGAGGTGGGAGGGGGGACTGGGATGGGGAATACATGTAAATCCATGGCTAATTCATTTCAATGTATGACAAAAACCACTGCAATGTTGTAAAATAATTAGCCTCCAACTAATAAAAATAAATGGAAAAAAAAAAGAAATGAGCAACTAAGTCACAAAGGACATGGAGGAATCCTAAACGCGTATTTAATGAAAGACCCAATGTGGCAAGACTACATACTGCATGGTTCCAACAATATGATATTATGAAAAAAAGAAAACAGTAAATAAAAAGAGCAGTGGTTGTCAGGGGTGGGAGAATGAAAACAATATGGCAGTTCCTCAAAACTCTAAAAACAGAATTACCACATGATCCAGCAATTCCAGTTCTGAGTATATACCCAAAATAACTGGAAGTAGGAATTTGAGATATTTATACAACCATGTTCACAGCATTATTCACAACACCCAAAATGTGGAAGCTACCTAGCGTCCATCTGATGATGCACAGATAAACAAAGTGTGGTCTATCCCTACAATGTAATACTATTCAGCCTTAAAACCTTATTCACACTCCATCATGGAGGAACCGTGAGGACATTATGTTAAGTGAAACAAGCCAGGCACAAACAAAGATAAATACTTCATGATTCTATTTATATGAGAAACCTACAGTAGTTAAATTCATAAAGACAGAAAGTAGAATGGTAGTTGCCAAAGGCTAGAGCGGTGGAAACAGGGAGTTAATGCTTAGTGGGTATGGGATTTCAGGTTGGGTAGATAAAAGGTCCTATTGATGGAGAGTGGTGATGGCTACACAGAAATGTGAATGCACTTATTAGTACTGAATTATACACTTAACAGTTAAGAGGGTAAATTTTACATCTTGTGCATTTTACAATTATAGAAAATTGTGTGATGTAAATGAAGGCAATCATCATTATCATTTTATGGAACAGGAAATAAATTCCCAAGGTCACACTGCTCAACAGTGGTTATTTTTCTTAAAGTTCACCACTGTGAATTATAATAGGCTGTAATTAATTAGTATCTGAGGAGAGGTCTGAGATAATGCCTCATTTATTTGGTATCATTAGGAAAAGAAGCTATACATAATGAGGCAGGCAGAAATCGTAGATGAAGTTTTTAGGTACCAAAACTTCTAAAACAGCTTGTACACAAAGCTTTCTAAAGTGCAGTGCATACTTGTCTGACTTTTCACAATCCGTGGAATATGACTGAATATGTTCTTGGTGTTTCAGGGTCATTTTACAAATTGTAAAACAAGAAAACTAAACTCCATAATCCTCAAGGGCCCTTCTGGCAGTAAAATTTTATGATTATGATCATGATGTAGGGGCTGCAGTATACTCAGCTGACCCTGAACTGTCTAAGTTGTTCATCTCTTTCTTCACTGCTACTTCTCACTGCTGGCAGATGTTAACCATAGTTTTCCCTCATTCACCTGCCACTGATAACCTGCAAAGGCTGAAAATTAGGTAATCATATCTTTGGGTTTTTAATTCCAAATGTCCTGAGTACAGCACAATGTTCAAAAAACATTTGTTGGCTTTGATGAATGGATTTTGTGGAATAACAACTTTATAGAATTGGAAGCATTTTCTACTTCTTTCTTAGTGTCAAACCTTAATTGTCACTTTTCAAAGCTTGTGTTGAATGACTAAACCACTCAGTTGGCAATTGTGCTCTAAATAACAGAATTTATTTCTATGCTGTCAAAATGCCACTAAACTGAGACTAGCAATTTAGGAAACAAGTAGATGTTTGGAAAATACTACTTAATTGTGTATCATGCTCTTTCTTTTAACAAATACTTAAATAGCATGAAGCACTGTTCTAAATACTCAGTAAATATTAATCAATATTAACTTACTTAATCCTAATAACAACCCTATGAAGTATGTAGCAATATCATTTTTCAGATGAGAAAACCAAGGCAATGACAGGTTAAGCCATTTTTGCTCAAAGTCACATTATTTTTAAGATCTGTAAAGAGAAATAAAAATATGCTTTCATACCTGTCTTCCTAAATAGCATATCAAACATAAACTGACCTTCACTTAACACAAATTCAAGATCATGAGTGGCACTCACAGTGATTTTGTGACAATGGATGAAACTGCAGCTATTACGCACACCTAGAGTCACAAGGTTGTATCTCTGGAATTTGTTTGGTGGGACGAAATAACTTTGAAGCAAAATAAGACGGTAAAAAGAAAAATACCTTCAAGATCGAGGAATCTTATTACCAGTTATACACACAAGTCATCTTACCTTCAGGATTAAGCTATCTTACTAGAAGAAAAGGAAACTGGAAGACTATCTCCAAAGTCACTTACAGCTCTAGCATTTATGGTTTTATGTTTATTCATCAGTTCAATTCAGTTCAGTTGCTCGGTTTTATCCAACTCTTTGCGACCCCAAGGAATGCAGCACGCCAGACTGCCCTGACCATCACCAACTCCCACAGCTTGCTCAAACTCATGTCCATCAAGTCGGTGATGCCATCCAACCATCTGATCCTCTGTCGTCCCCTTCTTCTGCCTTCAATCTTTCCCAGCATCAGTCTTTTCCAATGAATCAGTTCTTTCCATCAGGTGGCCAAAGTACTGGAGCTTCAGCTTAAGCATCAGTCCCTCAAATGAATATTCAGGGTTGATAACCTTGAGGGTTAACTGGTTTGACCTCCTTGCAGTCCAAGGGACTCTCAAGAGTCTTCTCCAACACCACAGTTCTAAAGTATCAATTTTTTGGCACTCAGCCTTCTTTATAGTCCAACTCTCACATCCATACATGACTACTGGAAAAACCATAGCTTTGACTAGAAGGACCTCTGTCGGCAAAGTAATGTCTTTGCTTTCTATTTTATGCTTATTCACAGGCCTCTCATTTAAAATATACTGCTATATTTAAAGTGGACAGCCAACAAAGACCTATTGCATAGCACACAGCTCTCTCCTCAGTGTTATGTACCAGCCTGGATTGGAGGGGTTTTGAAGGAGAATGGATACATGTACATAGTCCCTTGGCTGTTCAACTGAAGCTACTACAACACTGTCAATCAGTTATAACCCAATACAAAATGTTCTGTGTTAAAAAAAAATTAAAATTGAATAAAATATAGTTAAGTGATGAATGCCATCAAGAGTAGGAAAAATGTGACTCCCCCCTGCCTCCGACAAAATCATTAGTATACCAAAGGCTAAAAGCAGACCTTGTCCCATAAAGTTCTAGTTATGTCAACTCCAGTACACAGAGCTTACCTAAATTTATTACTGCGGACCACAGGAGTAAGGGAAAATGAAAAAGGAAAGGAAAGAGAAGAACCAAGCTAACAGTCAACCCCAAGAAGGCAGAAAACATGAGGGAGAGGACCTGTACTAGTGAAAGGACACTCCACTGACCACACTCAGTAAGAATGGGGAAGATGTTCACTCTTTGTAACCAGATTATGGTAGAAATGCACCATGCAAGCAATGGCTGCTCATATACAATGGTATCTGACACGTGTGAGAACACAGTGAAATACCCATACATTTCAGTGCTTTAAAATAGAGATTCCAAATGCAACAGATTAGATTTTACAATTGCTCTCAAAAATGAACAAACGCAGAAATCAAGCTATGAACAACATGGGAGAAGTTTCTCTTTGCTTGATCTGTTTCACTTTAGTAGCAGGTCTGATCCAATTCAATAAACTTTAAACACAAGTGGAAAAATACCTGCTTTGACAAATCTCTCACAGGTTTTTCTCTAAGAATCTTTTTATTTTTTAAGGCTTTAGTTATCAAGATACTCTGTAGACAGAATGAAATAAGGAGCAAAAACAAAAGACTCAGACTGCCATTTCTCCTCTCAGCAAGAAGAAATGACTTTCCCATGCTAAGCAGAGCCGTCTTCTCTCTTTTTAAACAACATACACTATGACTCAAATCGCTTAAATTGCCAAAATTTACACATTTGACAAGTGAGAAGATAAAGCAAATAAATATACAAGTAATTCACTTTTCTTTCCAAGAACGTTTAATTCAATCAGAAAACTCTTATTACTAATACCCATTTTCCTAGTTTGTATCATTACTGTGGTTCTTATATTTCACTAATAAGTGAAATTACTGCTAATAATATTAATCTTACGTTTCAAATTACAATAGTTAAAAAAAAAGGATGGCAACCTACTTTTGCTGGAATTATTTAAAATGAAAGGTAGATCTAGGAGAAAATTTTGATGAGAATAAGGCCATTCCTTAAATGGTCTTAAAGTACACCTCACAAACCACTCATCAGCTGCAGAGGTAAAAACAAGTAATTATACAATGAAGAAATCAAGACAAAATCTTGACTTCATGTGGAATTCTCAAATGGACCTCATGTGCCCACAGAAGTAGTGCCATGAGAAGACGACCTCCCTCCGTGTATTTCAACTGAGACGGCATAAAATCACGAAGAAACATCAGACTGACCCAAAACAGAGGAACAGTCTATTAAGAGGCAGGTGGAGAGGAGGAGCTTCAAAGACACCAATGTCATCTGAGATCAAAACTCTAAAAGGTTTCAGACTGGACAGAAGATGCTGAAGAGACAAGACATCTAAATGCAGTACCTGACCCTAGACTGGATCCTCTACTGGGGAGCAAAAACCATCAGCATTATTGGACCAACTGACAAAACAGGAATAGACAACATCTATGAGATCAATTTTTTTTAAACATAATAAAGTTGGCAACTAAATTAGTCAGATAAGAGAATATTCCTAAACTCAGAAAACACAAATGTAAACATTTAGAAACAACGGGCATGGCACACAGATCTTACTCATATAGGGTGACATACACACTACACGAATGATACAGCAAATGAGGGAAAATGTCTGACCTCAACAAAGGGTATATAAATGTTTTTTGGAGGGCTTTCATTCCTGCAAATTTTCTGTAAATTTGAAATTGTTTTCAAAGTAAGATTTCTTAAACAAGATAATCAAATACCACCTTCTTGTGTATCATATCTAGGACACATCTAGAATTAAAAAAATAAATTTTCTACTATAGTATTAGTGAAACTCATGAAGAGATCTAATCTTAAGAAATTATGACAACCAGCTCAGCAACAAATCATTGCTAATCTAGTTCTGTCCTTCAATGTTCAAAAAGGATATTGACTTACAAATGTCTTCTAATAGAAAAATCCATATTTTATCATTTCTGTATAAAGGAAAAGACTCTAGGCTTTGAAATTGGCATTTTAAAATCTACTCTGATTTTCTATATTTTAATATTTATATATAAGCTGGGAAATGAATTAAACACAGTGTGCTCTCCCAAGGCTAAGTTCCTCTTAATCTGGGTGAAAACTATCCCACTTAATACATATTCTTCTTTCTTCTTTCTCAGCACTTCATAGAGTAGTTTCCACTGTGAACACATACATCACATCTGAGGCTCTCTTTTTTTAAAGGGCTAGAAAAGGTATAATCATTCACTACAGCAGTATTTCAGGGATCATATCATGTTCATTTTCTATTTTAGAAATCTTTGGACAATTTTCCTTAATTTCCAAAAAAAACTGTAGTTTGTTATCAGTTTTAAGTGCAAACCCAGAATTACTTCCAACTACAGACATAATTCCTCCCCACAGGACATCAGTTTAAAAGACATATTTAAGCTTCGTTTGACAGTTAAATCTTACTAACCAAAAAATAACATCTCTCAAAATCCCAGTGGGTTTCGACTTTAGTTTGTTTTAAGATGGAGGGATTCTCTTCAGTCCTTACCAAACAAAATTAAGTAGCACGCGAAATCTTCAAATTTCAGGCTTCTTAGAGGCATGGTCAATTAAGGCCTCTCATCTTCAAATGGCCCAAATTCTGAAAAAGAGCTATCACTCCAAATAAACTAAACTCCTAAGTTATTTTTCTGAAGCAAATCAAGTAATAAAAACCTTCAGCAAAATCATAAATTTATAAAATTATCCTTCAAAGAAGGACAAAATTTGCAACAATAGTCAAAAAAGCTTCTAACTGTTCAAAAACACTAGCCAAAAAGATAAACGCACCCTCAGGATCTGGCATGGACAGGCCCCCTGTATAGACTCTGCTCTAGATGTCAATATTTTCCATCTGCTCTGCCAACTCCACCTGACTGGCAGCGGCTTCCCCCTGGGCACAGCGGGCGCTGCGCTCTTCCTTCATCCGTCTCACCCACGCAGAGGAGGCAGGTATGAACTCTGGTCTGGATGTTCTGATGCAGGCAGGCCAGTTCTAAAACTCTGCTGCATAGATGAGCCCATCAGCAGCCGCAGACAGATAATGAATCTGGGTTGTACTGATGCACAAACACCTATGACTGTTCACTCCCTTCTTTATGGTCCAATGGGAGTTTCGTTGCTGTGCTTTAGTTTGCTCAGTCATGACCAATTCTTTGTGACCTTATGGACTGTAACCCACCAGGATTTTCTGTCCATGGGATTTCCCAGGCAAGAACACTGGAGTGGCTTGCCATGCCCTCCTGCAGGGGATCTTCCCAACTCCTGGATTAAACCCATCTCTCACGACTCCTGCGTCGGCAGGCGGGTCCTTTCCACCAGCACTGCTAATACCAAGACAGCACCTCTGCAGCAATCTCCTCTACAAAGACAACTCCTGAGGACTAAACGTCCTCAAACCCACAACTTCTATCAGGAGCCTGAAAACCTTCATTCCTGCAAACCTCTATTTCCGAAGAAAATTCACTTCAAAAAGTCTCTAATTACTGTTTCATATATCCATCATAATTTTCATCATAACTTGCCTTAACAGCACATTAGTAATGGTTTTACATATCTACTGGATTGGCCAAAAAGTTCGTTCAGGGTCTTGTCCAATCTTACGGAAAAAGTGAAAAGAACTTTTGTGCCAACACAGTATCTCCAAAGAACTGCTGAATAAATCTCAAATTGTTTGTAGAACAATTTGATAGGGAGCATCCTAGTCAACCACTGGGCAACCACATCACAGTGCAGCATTTTCACTCAGTCAGAAATTCTGATGATATAACAATGTGAAAGAAGGGCTCCCAAAGAAATCAGTGCTGGAGAGTTTTAGCACATACAGTATTTGCTAACTTGTCAAGTCATTAATGTCTGGATTTCCCATGAACACCAAGAGTTCACTATACATCTGTAAAATACACTTGTATCTTTACATTAAAAAAAGATTATCCTACATAATCTTCACATGTGGGATCAAGTAGATTCTAAAGTCAGAAGCGTGAGGGTAGGGGGGAATTAGCATCAGATCAGTTCACTTCAGTCGCATCCAACTCTTTGCGACCCCATGGACTGCACCACACAAAGGTTCCCTGTCCATCACCAATTCTGGAGCTTGCTCAAACTCATGTCCATCGAGTCAGTGATGCCGTCCACCCATCTCATCCTCTGTTGTCCCTTCTCCTCCCGCCTTCCATCCTCCCCAGGAGCAGGGTCTTTGACAACGAGTCAGCTCTGGGCACCAGGTGGCCAAAGGATTGGAGCTTCAGCTTCAGGATCAGTCCTTCCAATCAATATTCAGGACTGATTTCCTTTAGGATTGACTGGTTTGATCTCCTTGCAGTCCAAGGGACTCTCAAGCATCTTCTCCAACACCACAGCTCAAAAGCATCAGTTCTCTGGCGTTCAGCTTTCTTTATGGTCCAACTCTCACATCCATACATGACTACTGAAAAAACTATAGCTTTGACTAGATGAACTTTTGTCGGCAAAGTAATTTCTCTGTTTTTTAATATGCTGTCTAGGTTGGTCATAGCTTTTCTTTCAAGAAGCAAGTGTCTTTTAATTTCATGGCTGCAGCCACCATCTGAGGTGATTTTGGAACCCAAGAAACTAAAGTCTGTCACTTGTTTCCATTGTTTACCCATATCTTTGCCATGAAGTGATGGGACCAGACGCCATGATCTTCGTTTTTTTTGAAGCCAGCTTTTTCACTCTCCTGTTTCATTTTCAAGAGGCTCTTCAGTTCCTCTTTGCTTTCTGCCATAAGGGTGATGTCATCTGCACATCTGAGGTTATTGATATTTCTCCTGGCAATGTTGATTCCAGCCTGTGCTTCATCCAATCCAGCATTTCACATGATGTACTCTGCATATAAGTTACATAAGCAGAGTGACAATATACAGCCTTGATGTACTCCTTTCCCAATTTGGAAGCAGTCTGTTGTTCCATGTTCAGTTCTAACTGTTGCTTCTTGACCTGCATAAGGATTTCTCAGAGACAAGTAAGGTAGTCTGGTACTCCTATCTCTTGAAGAATTTTCCAGTTTGCTGTGATCCACATAGTCAAAGGCTTTGGCGTAGTCAGTGAAGCAGAAGTAGATGTTTTTTTTGGAACTCTCGTGTTTTTTTTATGATCCAACGGATGTTGGCAATTTGATCTCTAGTTCCTCTGCCTTTTCTAAATCCAGCTTGAACATTTGGAAGTTCTCAATTCACGTACTATTGAAACCTAGCTTGGAGAATTCTGAGCATTATTTTGCTAGCGTGTGAGAGGAGTGCAACCGTGCAGCAGTTTGAGCATTCTTTGGGATTGGAATGAAAACTGACCTTTTCCAATCCTGTGGCCACTGCTGAATTTTCCAAATTTGCTGGCATATTGAGTGCAGCAGTTTCACAGCATCATCTTTGAGGATTTGAAATAGCTCAACTGAAATTCCACATTTCAGGCCTTCATACTATCATACTGGTTAAGTCTCTAGACAATTCACCTACTTTTTTCATTTTTACCTTCCTTTTTAACAAATACCTTTTCATTAAGAAAGTGACAAGAAAAAAGAAATAGAAGGAATCCAAATTGGAAAGTAAAACTGTCATTGTTTCATATTAACATGATACTATATATAAAACAATCCTAGACACCACCAAAGAACTCATGAAGAATTCAGTAAAAGTGAAGGATACAAAGTTAATATACAGATATCTATTGTGTTTTTACACACTAACAATGAACTCTCAGAGAGAGAAAGCAAAAAAAAAAAAAAACAAACCCATTTACAACTGCATGAAAAAGAATAAAATATCTAGGAATAACTCTGCCTAAGGAGGTAAAAGACCTTTACTCAGAAAACTATTAGACACTGATTAAAGAAATGGAATATTTGCTGTCCACCTAAAACTATGACAACAGTGTTAACTGTCTACACCCCAATACAAAATAAACAGCTTAATTAAATAAAAAAATTGAAGATGACACAAGATGGAAGATGACACACCGTGGTCGTGGATTGGAAGAGTAAATGTTAGAGTAACTATACTACCCAAGATTATCTACATATTCAATGCAATCTCTATCAAAATACCAATGACATTTTTCACAGAATTAGAACAAGTAATTCTAAAATCTATATGAAAACACAAAAGACCCCAAGGAGCCAAAACAATATTGAAATGAAGAACAAAGCTCGAGATGTCACACTACCTGATTTCAAGCTACTCCACAAAGCTACAGTAACCAAAACACCATGGTGCTGGCACAAAAACAGGCACATATATCAATGGACAGAACAGAGAGCCCAGAAATGAAGCCACACTTGAAACTGAGTCTCCATAAAACCAAGTTCCCTTACCAAGTTTACAATTACTCTCTCTATCCAAAACCTTATTCCCTTTCATGTAACCTCTGACCTCAATCCTATGCTAACTGAACACTAATCAACCAGAGCTGGATGACTAAAACTGCTATTGTTGATAACATCATCAATGTCCTAAAACTACTACTACACATATCATCACTAACATATAAACTCAGGTTGTTCTCCAGGGCAAGATGAGCTAACAGGCCCCCAAGCCAGGGACCATTTAACCAAATAATCATAAACCAGACTCCCAAATCTACAATTAAGAAATGTCAAAGAAATGTCACATGACAATGATTAATCCCAGCCTCTCTGTTCTTCCTCCTTTAGAAATAAAAAAACAAAACCTAACTCAACACTGAGTGGAGTGGATCTGAGGCCTGCCTCCTACTCCCTTGCTTGGCATCCTGTAACACATCCTGACTGTGCTGCGAACTACCACTGTCAAGAGTCTGACTTTCTGCACCATGGGTACATGTGCCCTAAGCAAATAAGTAATCTCCTATATTTAAAAGTCTCTCTCCCTCTTTTGGTGAAGAACTGGGTATTTAGGCGACTAAAACGAGAGGCTTATTTTCCACTGTATGCCCCTCTCTGTGTGCACATAGAGCCTGTTTCAACAAAAGTATAAAAACAAAAATTTTTCCTTCCAATTCTGAAATAGACTTCCATGATTAAACTTAAAAGGAAGATTCCTAGAACCAACCAAAAGCTACAGAATCAATGAGTTAGGTATGTAACAAGAGTCCCTAGTCTTAAGCAAAACACTGGTGGAAATCACAACAAATATGTAATCCACAAATGGTAAAATGAATTTTGAACTCTTTAAAACAAAATAAGAAAGTCAAGTCTTTATTGATCTATTGAAGATCTATTACAGTAAGCCAGTATCAAAAGAATAAAACAAAAAAGAGTATTTTGAATGTAATTAAAGAGGCCCATCACAGAAAAGTAAAGCCAGTAACTGATTAATAATCATTTGAGAAGAGTTTAAATTACCCCAGTGGCTGTAGATTGACTATAATAAGTTTTGCTCGTTTTCTCAGGTAATGGATGTTCATGCTAGTATTCTGGCTATGCCTGTGACTCTGGAGAGAATCATACTGGGTTATTACCCTGGTCGTACCACTTGCCTAGCTGTAGATCCTTCTTGCATGTTCCTTACCTTTCCAATGTCCCTCTTTCTCCAAATGTAAAATGAAGATAACGAGTCTCTATCTCAAGTTAAATAAATTAAAATATATACACCATTTAGAACAATGCCCACTTCAGGCATTGGTTACAGGTACAGTGGAAGCACTGAATATTTGCTACCATCAACAAACATCACACAGGGTCCATGAAATGTGATGTCAGAAAGTAGTTCACAGTGTTCTGGTTAAGTTTAGGTAAACAGGCTCCACCCTGGCTCTTTGACTGAATGTAACTAAAAACCATGGCCTGAACACATGCAGCAGCTAACTGGGAACTCTGAAAGGAAGCGGAACAAATAGATCAGACAAGGAAATCAGAACTCAAAACACAAGCAATCTGACACTATTTCCTAGCTGCTTTTTCCCTCCCTCTCAATCTCCCAGAGCCTGGACCAAAGGCAGCCCAATTGCCAGAAAAGTGTACCAAGCATGAACAGAAAAAGCTCAAGGAGGAGGCTTCTGATTTTGGTATGAGGACCGTGTATGGGTGCTTGTGCGTGCGTCTGTGTGTTCCTGGGGGAGAGGGTGGATAACAGGACAGAGAAAGTGGAAACCCTCTGGGTTTTTTCCTTTCTTCTGCCATAGTCCCCAGACAAGTCAAGTCTGGAAGCCATGAGCACCTAAGAGCAGCTATGCCCAGGGCAAGTACCTTGAGAGAAGGGAATCTTCTCTAACCAAAGGAACTGTGGTCCAAATAGTACTTGGGAGTGGGATGGACAGCGGGGTGGTGGGAGAAATAGAAGGAGAAATCCCTGTTGTGGTTTTTGGGCAGAGTCTTCATTCTCTCTTCTACCACTTAGTCTTTGAGACAGATTCAGCTGAGGGAAGGGCATAACAAAGCAGGCAGACTGAACCCATCTATCCATCCATCCCCCTCCAACTTTCTGGCAGCAGGGGGTGGGGGGGTAGGGGGAAGGGGTTGGGGTGGAGATGAGGGTAGAGTCAGAGAGTATCAGAGATTCATAATGGAAAGGACTAGGTAAATGGACCCCATAAAGTTGTATACAAACTCCTGAGCTCATCTGCAAACTGTGATATGTGAATCTGACCCTGAACAACTTATCAAAGGTCTTGAGAGCTAAACTATGAGGTAAACCACTAGCCAGATTTCCAGCTAACCCCTCAGCAGTGTACAGGCAGGAATGATCCTAAAAGTGCTACTGCAAACTGCACTGACATGAGAACCAAAGCCCACAGAAGAAGGCAAATCGGAGCCTGTGGCCTGAATCTAACTGGGTCAACTGCCTGCTAAAACAAAACAATAAAAAACATTCTCCAAAGAATTTATTAAAAACCCAGAGTCTCATTTCTAAGTATTTAGAATAAGTAAATATGTGAAGAATTAAGAAAAATTTCAACAAGCAAGGGAAAAAGACAATGAACAGATACCAACATCAAGATGACCAACATATTGGAAATAACAATAGCTATCATAACCATACTCCAAGAAGGGAGAACCATACTCTTGAAATGAACTGAATAGAAAGTTTCAACAGGTAAACAAAAGCCATAAGATAGAACCAAATGGACATCTTAGAAATGAAAAATACAATAACCAAAATTTTAAAAAACTACCTCACTGGATGGGCTAATAGACAAATGGAGGTAAAAAGAGAAAAAACTCAAGGAAGCTGAAGATAGAACAAGAGAAATTAGCTGAACTAACAAAAGATTGGGGGAGGGGGGAGTCAACAGAGTCTCAAGGATCTTTAAAATAATATAAAAATCTCTAACACTCATGTCACTGAAATCCCAGGATAAGAGAAAAAGAATGGTACCACACAAGATTTCAAATAGCCAAAGTCATCCTGAGAAAAAAGAACAAAGCTAGAGGCATCATGCTTCCTGATTCCTAACTCTATTACAAACCTGCAGTAATCAAAACAGAATGGTATGCGCATAAAAAGCCACAAAGATCAATGGAACAGAAGAGAGAACTCAGAGATAAACCCATGCATGGTCAACACTAATTTACAACCAAGGAGCTAAGGATATACAATAAGAAAGACAGTCACTCCAATCAATGGCACTGGGAAAACTGGACAACCATAAAACCAGATAGTGGTCCAGTCTCACTGACCAAAGAATGAAAGTGGACCACCATCTTACACCATACTGAAAACATTAATTCAAAGTGGATTAAAGACTTTAATGTAAGACCTAAACCTGTAGCGCTCCTGGAAGACACAGTAAGCTCCCTGACAGGTCTTGCTGACATTTTTTTAAAATTTAACATGAAAAGCAACAAATGCAAAAATAAACAAGTATGAACTGTATCAAACTAAAAAGTTTTGCAAAGCAAAAGAAACCATCAACAAAATGAAAAAGCAATGTAGCAAACAGGAGAAAATATGTACATATCATGTAACTGGTAAGGGGTAATAGCCAAAATATAAGAACTCATACAACTCAACAGCTAGCAAAAAAGCAACTGGTTAAAAAACAGACAGAAAATCTAAAGACATTTTTCCAAAGACATACAGATAGCCAATAGGCAGATGAAGAAGTGTTCAGTATCATTAATCATCAAGGAAATGCAAATCAAAATTACAATAAAAAAATCACCTCACACTTGTTAGAATGGCTATTATCAAAAAGACAACAAATAACAAGTGTTGGCAAGGGTCTGGAGAAAAGGAACCTCTTGCTTTTGGTGGTAATGTAAATTGGCACTATTGGCTACTTTGAAAAATGATATGGAGGTCCCTCAAAAAATTAAAAACAGAACTACCATATGACCCATCAGTTCTACTTCTGGGTACTTACCTGAAGAAAATGAAGACTTTAACTCAAGAAGATACATGCATCCCCATGTTCAGTGCAGCATTATTTACAAAAGCCAAGATATGGAAACAACCTAAGTATCAGTGACAAATGAAAAGTCCTTTAAAATGTGATAGACAGTTACATACATGTGTGCTGCGCGCGCACGCGCGCACACACACACACACACACAAACAATGGAACATTATTCAGTCTTTGAAAGAGATCCTGCCATTTGGAACAACACAGGTGACCCTCAAGAGTAATGCTAAGTGAAAAAAGTCAGACACAAATACTAAATGATCTCACTTATATGTGGAATCTAAAAACAAAACAGCAAAAAATATAAGCTTATAGATACAGAAAACAGACAAGTGGTTGCCAGAAATGGGTGAAAGGGTCAAAAGTTACAACATTCCAATTACAAAATAAGTAAGTCATAGGGATATATTGTACAGCATGGTGACAAAAGTTAATAGTATTGTACTAAATATTTGAAAGTTGCCCAGAGTAAATCTTCAAAGTTATCATCACAAGAAAAAAAGTTTCTTGGCAACTATGAAAGGTGATAGAGGTTAACTACACTTATTGTGGTTATCATTTTGCAAGGCATATGAATATTTAATCATTTTGCTTCAGATCATACAACTAACCATTGTATGCCAACTACACAATAAAGAAAAAGAGAAGAATGGCTGAAAATGTTCAAAATCTGGTGAAAGACAAACTTAGAGATTCAAGAAGTGCAACCAACCCAAAACAGGGTAAGCTCGAAGAAATCCATACCCAGATACATCTTAAGTGAGCTGCTGAAATCAGACCAAAAAATCTTGAAAGTAGCCCCAAAGAGAAATGATGAAAATAGCAATTAGAACATTTATGAGTAACACTTTGAATGATTATGAATTTCTCATCACAAGTAATAAAAGTCTATTCAAAAGTGCTGTAGGAGGGGAGAGAACTGTCAACCTAGAACTCTATATTAAGTGAAAATGCCCTTCAGGAATGAAGATAATAACGACATTCTCAAAGGAAGGAAAACAAAAAGAATTTGCACCTGGCAGACATGCTCTAAAAGAAATACTGAAGGAAATTCTTCAGCAATAAAAGAAACTAACAGAGGAAACCTAGAGTTTAGTAATTAAAAGAAAGCAACAGAAATGGTAATATTTGGATAAATGTAATAAATTATTCACTTTCTCTTTACTATAAAATATTTGATAGCTGAAAGAAAAAATTGTAACATTGGTATGATTCTTAACGTATATAGATATGATATGACACGTATAAAGGGAAGAAGGTAAACACATCTATATGGTCGTTAAGTCTCTACTCTCCACATGAAATGATAATTTTAAGTAAATTAGGTAAAGCATATATATGTTAATCCCAAGGATAACCACTAAAGGGGCTATACAAAGATAACAGTCAAAATCTCAATAAATTAAAATTCTAAAAAAGTCCAAATGAACAGAAAACAGGGAAGAGGAAAAAGAATAAAAAACAGAGACAAATAAACAAACAAAATGGTAGAACTAAATTCAAGCATACCAATAATGACAGTAAAAGCAGTCTAAATACACCAACTAAACAACAGATTGTCAGAATATTTATTTTTCAACCATATGCTATCTTCAAGAAATCCACTTCAAATGACAGAGGAAGGTTAAAAGAAAAAGGACAGAAAGAGTATCACCATGCAACCATTAACCAGAAGAAAGCTGGAGTAAATATGTTAATATCAAACAAAATAGACTTCAGAGCAAGAAAAATTACCAAGGATAAAGAGGAACACTAAGTAATGATAAAAGAATCAACTCACCAAGAGCATATAACATCCCCCCATGTGTATGCACCTAACAAAGCTTCAAAATACATAAATTTAAAACCCTATATGCAAGACAGAAAAAGAGACACAGATGTACAGAACAGACTTTTGGACTCTATGGGAGAAAGCGAGGGTGAGCTGATCTGAGAGAACAGCATCAAAACATGTATATTATCAAGCGTGAAACAGATCGCCAGTCCAGGCTGGATGCATGAGACAAGTGCTCGGGGCTGGTGCACTGGGATGACCCAGAGGGATGAGATGGGGAGGGAGGTGGGAGAGGGGTTCAGGATGGGGAACACATGTAAATCCATGGCTGATTCATGTCAACGCACGGCAAAAATCACTACAATGTTGTAAAGTAATTAGCCTCCAACTAATAAAAATAAATGGAAAAAAAATAAACAAAACTAATGAAACTAATGGAGAAATAAACCCACAATCACAGTGACTTTGGAATTGCTCTCATGCTAACTGAGAGAACAGATAGCAAGAAAACCAGCAAGGACACAGTTCAATAACCGACAACAAACAAGGTATGACTGACATTTACAGAACACTCAAAAAGAGCAGAACACACATTCTTTTTAAGTAAACATAGAACATTCAAGATAAACCAAATACTAGCCATCAAATGACACTGGGGAAATGTTAAAAGGTTCAAGTCATAGAAGCTATGTTCTCTGACTACAGTAGAATTAAACTATCAGGAAATAACCAAATATAGACTATGGGGCAAGGAGGAAGTCTCAAGGAAAATTACAAAATATTTTAAACTAAATAAAAAACATATCCAAATTTGTAGGATGCAGCTAAAGCAATGCTTAGAAGGAAGACTCAAATGTTTATATACTTCTCTAATAAGAAGAGTCTCAAATTAGCAATGTGAGAAATTTAAAAAAAGAACAAATATGTACAACACGATGACTATAGTTAACACTGCTGTACGGTATATTTGAAAGCTGTTGAGAGAGTAAAAGCCTAAGAGTTAATCATCACAAGAAAAAAAAAAAATTTCCCTCTTTTTTTTGTATCTAACTGAGATGATGGGTATTAACTAAACTTGTGATAATCATTTCACAATATATGAAAGTTAAGCCATTATGCTGTATACCTGAAATATACCCAGTGCTTACGTCAATTATGTCTCAATAAAACTAGGAAGGCAGGGTGGGAGAGAAAAAAACACCCAAAACAAGGAGAAGGAAACAGTAAGAGCAATAGTTAATAACACTGATTGGAAAATCCTCTGATGTAAATGAAAGGAACCAAGGGCTGATTCTCTGAAAATAAATAAAACTGATGAACAACTGAGCAATGAAAAAAGAGGAGATAAAAATTACAAACATCAACGGAGATATTACTAAACTCAATAGACAGTAAAAGGATAATAAGGAAATACTATGAACTCTATGCACACAAATTCAACAACTCCAGTGAAATGGACCAATTCCTTAAAAGTCGCAAGCTACCAAAATGTACCCAGGAAGAAAAACTTTTTAACAGTCCTCCAGTTACTAAAGAGGGCTTCCCTGGTGGCTCAGTGGTAAAGAACTCGCCTGCAAATGCAGGAGACGCGGGATTCAATCTCTGGGTAGGGACGATCCCCTGGAGAAGGCAATGGCAACCCACGCCAGTATCCTTGCCTGGAGAATTCTGACAAAAGAGCCTGGCGGGCTACAGTCCACAGGGTCGCAAAACAGTCGGACACGACTTAGTGAGTAAACAACAGCAACAATTTATTAAAGAAATGGAATTATTAATTTTAAATCTTCTTAAAAAGAAATCTCTGGACCCAGACAGTTTCACTGGGGAGCCCTACCAAAACAATACCAACTCTACAAAATCTCTTCCCTAAAAATAAAAGAGGTAGGAATATTTTCCAGCTCATTTTATAAGTCCAGCATTACCATGATACCAAAAAAAAGTTTACAACATACACAAAGGTTGATACTCTGTCCAAAAATAAATATAAAATGTAAGACAGGAACAAGAAGGAAGAGGAATGGCTCACCAGGTATGATGCGCTCAATGGTCTGGACGTCAAAACTGTCAGTTCTCTCGAACCAAATGCTGGTGGAGGGGGGAGAGCGGGAGCATGCCAAGCCCCTTGGCTTCTGGTGGTAACCTCTCTGAAATTAATTCTGATTTTCAAAATACAGCAAATCACAGTTTCACATAGAGAGCTGCTTCTCTCAGAGTGTCTTTTCTACTCTGACTGTACCCATGCTTCAGTTTTAAGCAGTGTTAAAATCTGTTTCAACATTTACTACAGAGAGAATTAAAGACAAGATTAATCTGTGTTGGAAATTATCCATGAGGTTTAGTTCATGAGGCACCATGAGAGCATTATTTTTAAAACTGCCAAAAAAAATAAATAAATAAAACTGCCACACATGGTCCCCAAAGTGAAGAAAACAACTAATCACATCCTGTATAGGAAGATGATGCCATGACCACCGCCACCTCTGAAAGAACATGACTAGGAAGGCCACTGGGGGCCCCACGAGCTGTGTCGCAAACCGCCCTAATTTCTCTTAGACAAAACACCCATGAGAAATTGAACTGACTCATTCAGAACTCCCAGGTCCAATAATATCCATTAACTACTTTTGCTTCCTGTTCATCTCCATTTCTTTAAGGGAAGTTATATGGGTGTTGTTCTGGGCCATGTAACTGTTGACAAGATTTAACACAATTTTCTGAGTCTGCCTCATTCTATTTCCAGGGAAACAAATTTCACTGTTCACTGAAACTGTAATAACCATTAGTGGCTTTTTAGATCTGCAATTAAACAAATGCCAAATACTGAGAAAGTACCAAGAAACTGTCTCCTAGTTTAGAATTTAACCCATGACTCTTACTGCTACTTGGAACCCTTAAACGTTAGAATGAAAAATTCTCTAAATATAACCAAGGATTACAGCATATCATGCCAGATGACAGCACATGCATGACCTCTTATCAGTTTCCTTTTCCATCTGGAAGTATAAATGAAGCTACTGAAATCCTGCTCCACAGGTTTTTATTTCATAAAACAGGCAAGACTCCTTTATCTTTTATTCTTGACAGCAGTAGTGGAGGCAAGAAAATGTTTCTAAACACAATTGTGATGTCAGACTGAGAAAACAAACTGTGAGACCTATCCTTAGGATACATTAAAACATGGATTTAAATTTATTAGCCCTTTTTGCCTACTTATAAAATTTTCCAGCCTCGTGGATTTACAATCTTATCTCACCTACTAATAACATCATGTGGATTGCTTTGTCTTCCCCCACTGTACAATGTTTAGCAGCACTGTTTACCTTTTAAAAAATTAAAGTCAGTAATTCAGCCTCAATGTTTTAAACTAGAGTGTACCAATTCTTTTAGCTATCTGTTTATCTGCGTTATCAGTAGAGACATCTCTGATTCAACATTTATCAGTTTGGCAGTATAGTGGCATGGCTGCACAAAACGCCCTGGTCTGAATACACTCTCTCTCAATGGTTATTTTTCACCCTCTGGCTCTCTGGGTGTCCCTAAAGAAACATTACACACTGCGAAGTTATTCCATTAGCCTAGTCAGTATTATCAGGATTGCTTCATCCTGAAATGCAGCTCTTAAAGACGGCCAGGCATGAAACACTGAGTCACGGCACACTGCTCAGGCCCAACTGCAGCGCCTTCTGAGATGCTGACATCATGCTTCCCTCAGTAGCCGTCCACAACCCCGCTCACTACCATCCGGTGGGGAGTGTGGCAGGGAGCTGCAAGTGCAGAGAGGGACTGAAGTAACGAGAATATTCTCCAGTTATATGTGTTTAGCGCATCAAGAACATATTAGTTATTAGCTAGGATACATGCTGTTGGCTTACCCTATTAATAACAATACAAATAACAATAGTGGCACAACATCTTTCATTTTACAGAAAAGGAAACTGGAAGTCAAGTTCTCAAAATCACATACTCAGCTAAACAGGGGCAAAATTGGTATCTGAACCCAGACCTAAATTTCAAAGCCATAATGTCACTCTCTATCCCAATATAATACTTCGAGTGCCGCAACTACATGCCAGTCAGTAGAAAACAAAGTACTTCGCACATTTGAGCGTTATTTGATAGGCAAGGGTCATTATTTGTACAGAAGCTTGAAACCAATGTCAGGATGTTCAACAACAGCAATAACAAAATACACACTTAATGGTCAACTGAGAGGTTGTAAACATCAATAGATACTATGTTAGTAATCTACTAGCATGTGCAATAAAATAGCGACTTAGAGCAAATAGAAGCTCTTCCACCAAGACAAAATTAGTGACCACAAAGCTACAAACAGGAAGACAAACCAAACAGACTAGCAAATTTTTCAAAGGGTTACTCCAAACATCCTAGCACATCTATAGTGGATTATGGCAAAGGATAGTCTGTTATTTTAATTTCTCTCTCACAATAATGGAAAACTCACATCAACACTCAGAAACTGGTCCCCTGAGGCCACTACACCTCTAGTCTAAAGCTCAGGGGTCACTGAAACAGGATTCCTACTCAGGGCTCACGTAAGGAGTGAGGGGCTTCCATTTCATCTACCATTTAACCCCTGTCCGAATCCCCAAATGTCACATCAACCACAGTGGTAATTACCAACCATGGAGCACTCTATGCCAGGGACTGTGCTGATTATCTTACCTCATACCATGAGTGCACGGGATACCTAGGGTCACTCCCAAATTGCCAATGAGCAAACTGAAGCTTTGAGGGGGTCACAGAACTTGGGCAGATCAAGAATTCAAATTTAGGTAGGTCTGATCCAACATATTTAAACATGACCAAACACTGCTTCACTCTGTTAAATCAATAATTATGGAGTACCTACTGAGTCAGGCCCAGAGCTACACAGAGGGACCAAAATAATAAAATAAAGGAAGCTTACAGTCTGGAAGTGGGCACAGAGGAACAGATAACGGGCACAAAGACAGTTCTGAACAAAGTACTCTGAGAACAGAGGGAGAGACAATTACCTCCCCGGGAGAAGAGCTGGGGCAAGCACTCACAAACGTGGGCCCTAAGCAACACAAAAGACAGTCATCTAAGGGAAAGAAACGCTGGGAGATAAAAACTGTATTGTAGTCCAACAAAGAAAGGTGCACGCCAAAAAAGAAAGGGTGTCTCATTCTCCTTCATTACCAGAGTCTAACATGTACTCCAAAGGCCTGATGCCTCCATCCTTCCCCCATATCCACGTTGCTGATTTTCACTGGCAAATTTAAGACCCCCTCCAACACAACACTAAAATTTAGAAATGTTCTTAGGAACAATAAAATAGGGACTAGTAAAGCAGACTTAAAGCGTACAGCAACAAACAGCCAAAGAAAGCTAAAACTGCAAATGGACTACCACAAGATCCATGTAATTTCCAAACTAGGCTCAGCTGCAGGACTTGGAAGAGCAGTACTTATCAGGTGGCAAAGCAAGCCTAAAGGATTTGTCTGTAAACATGGATTCATCACAGCTCACCGTTTTTATGGAACAGAACATTCAACCTGAGAGTTGAATTCCAGCTCTATCTAAAACCTGTGTTATTACACCTTTCTTTACCCTATATAATTAATACTCACTCAACAAATGAGCCAATAAAAAAGTACAGCACCTTGTGTGTGAAAGCACTTCTTAAAGCTTCCTTAACTAAATAAATGAAAAGATTTTTATTGAATGCACTGTGTAATGGAGATAAAGGAAAAGGATGATAAAGACATAGTAGGATGTTTAGGAACATTCTTCATGTTAACTACCATTGAGAACAACATGGTGGTGTTGGCACAGCCATTTCCTGTCTTGTTTTATGGTAATGTCCACATGTTCCAAAATGAACTGGTGTCTGTGAACACTGCGAGCACCATAAATCCACGACAGACCACACCAAGTGAGTTTCTAAGTAGACATCAAACAGCCTGAGATATGAGGACTGAGGATTACATTCTGTCTTTGCAACTACACAGTAAAATAACAGAAAAAACAATATTCTGAGCCTAATATTATCCACAAGCTTACCTAACACCTAAAAAAAAATCCCAACTTAAATCACAAAAGATCAGATACCCTTTATATGTTTGTTGTTGTTGCTGAGTTGCTCGGTCATGTCCAACTCTTTGCAACCCCATGGACTGCAGCACACCAGGCTTCCCTCTCCTTCACCATCACCCAGAGCTTGCTCAAACTCATGTCCGTTGAATTAGAGATGCCATCGAACCATTGCATCCTCAGTCGTCTCCTTCTCTTTCTGCCTTCAACCTTTCCCAGCATCAGGGTCTTTTCCAATGAGTTGGCTTTTCACAGCAGGTGGCCAAAGTATTGGAGCTTCAGTTTCAGCATCAGTCCTTCTAATATATATTCGGGCTTCCCTGGTGGCTCAGAGGGTAAAGCATCTGCCCGCAATGCGGGAGACCTGGGGTCGATCCCTGGGTCAGGAAGATCCCCTGGAGAAGGACATGGCAACCCACTCCAGTATTCCTGCCTGGAGAATCCCATGGATGGAGGAGCCTGGTGGGTTATATAAACAGTCCACGGGGTCACAGAGAGTTGGATACGATATATTTAGAGTTGATCTCCTTTAGTATGGACTGGTTGGATCTCCTTGCAGTCCAAGGGACTCTCAAGAGTCTTCTCCAACACCACAGTTCAAAAGCACCAATTCTTCAACGTTCAGCCTTCTTTATGGTTCAACTCTCACATCCACTTCTCTGGTGGCTCAGACGGTAAAAGCATCTGCCTACAATGCGGGAGACTTGGGTTCAATCCCTGGGTTGGGAAGATCCCCTGACAAAGGAAAGGGCAACCCACTCCAATACTCTTGTCTGGAAAATTCCATGGATAGAGGAACCTGGTAGGCTACAGTCCATGGGGTCGCAAAGATTCGGACATGACTGAGAGACTTCACTTTCACTTCTCCCTTTCTCACATCCACACATGACTACTGGAAAAACCATAGCTTTGACTAGACAAAGCTTTGTCAGCAAAGTGATGTCTCTGCTTTTTAATATGCTTTTATTATGCTTTATTAATTATGCTTTTTAATATGCTTGGTCATAGCTTTTCTTCCAAGGAGCAAGCATCTTTTAATTTCATAGCTGCAGTCACCATCTGCAGTGATTTTGGAGCCCAAAAAATAAAGTCTGTCACTGTTTCCACTGTTTCCCCATCTATTTGCCATGAAGAGACGGGACCAGATGCCGTGATCTTAGTTTTTTGAATGTTGAGTTTTAAACCAGCTTCATCACTTTCCTCTTTCACCTTCAAGAGTCTCTTTAGTTCCTCTTCACTTTCTGCCATAAGGGTGGTGGTGTCCGCATATCTGAGGTTAGTGATACTTCTCCTGGCAATCTTGATTCCAGCTTGTGCTTCATTCAGCCCGGCATGTTGAAAGCACACAAATAACACATACCGACTTTTCTCTCCAGAACAAAGACACTAAACCAGATATGTTCCAGGGATAGAAATACCCCCTTCAAATTAAGCAGCAAAAGCTTCCAAGACTATAAAAGAGTCTGAGTCACTGAATTCAGCTGTCTAAAGGACCTGTTATGGACAGCCTGCATTCTGGGCACAGATTAACGTCCCTAAGCACCAAAAATAAGTCAAGACAGTCCAACTGCAATTCAAAGTGGAGATACCCTGCTTGGTCCTTGTGTACAAAACACTGACAAGACATGGAATGAAATTTCAATTTTCAGTTTTAGTTCCACTGTACTTAAACATGGCACTAATTCCCAAACTTCATTCCCTTTATATCATTAATTATATAATACATTTTATACTCCACACACCCCCTTCTCTTCACCATACCCTCTCTTCTCTACCCCATATGGGCTACTTGTTCATCACACAATCACATTTCCCACCATTCACTTAAATCCTTAAAAAGGTCTTTGACTACGAATTTCCCCTTGCTCAACCTATCTGATTCAACTGCTTAACTGTACTCACTCCACTGTCACAATAATGCTCACTACTTTCCCTGACTCCCCATCCCCATTTCATTATCTCTCATCTAGATCCTTGTAATAAGCTGATAACTTTTTGATGGTCTCTACAAGTTAATCCCTTGGAAACACAGTTCTTCATTCCCTTGAACAAAAATCGTCAATGCCTCCCCAAACCTACAGATTCAAATTTAGTCAAGGCTTTTTGTGAACTAGTTCAGCCTGTTTTTCCAGTCTTTGTTTCTTTCCTTCATGAAGGCAGACTACAGTCCTATGGGGTCGCAAAGAATCAAACACAACTGAGCATGCGCTCACACAGGTTACAATTAATCTGACAAAAGGTTTTGCCCTCAAATGTGTCTCTGCTTCTCCTCCTGTTCCTTCATGGCACTGGAAGCTCCAGAAGGGAAGCAAACGTGTCTGTTTTGTTCTTCATTATACACATGCTGCCTAGAACAATGCCTCAAATAACTACTGAATGAATGAAAACTACTCTAATCAAAGCTTAGCTTGACAGCCATTCTCAGCATGGTCCCACCAAAAGCCAGCAAACTGCCTTTCTAGAACTCCTCTGATGTCTTCCATGAGGGTAGGGAGATTTCCAGAGCATTATGAGAAAATTTTAAGACAGTCAATATTTCTAAACTATACAGGACTACTACGAGGCACATATTCTACTATAAATAACCCTGTCTGGTACATTTATAAATCATCTCCTACCACAATGCCTTGCACACAGTTTGAGTGTAACAGAACAGACACACTAGTTTACTGTTAAATTCATTCATTCACTCAACATTTAGAAAGCTTATTATGTGCCAGGCACTGTTCTTAGCATTGGGATGCAGCACTGAAAAAAGGAAAAAGCACCTATGGAACTTATATTCAGAAAACAGATGAAGACAAAAAGCAAGATAACTTCTGATGGTGGTATAAGTGTGGTGAAAATTATGATGGAGGTAATATGATCAATCCTGACTGGGGAAGATGTCCATCCTTGGATTGAGAGGGGAAGAGATCAAGAGTTCTGTCTTGAACTGACTGAACTTGAGTCACCTTTCACCATGACAGAAGGTAAATCAAATAGACTAAACTACACGAGACCACTCAGTCTGTATAGCATGATCCCATCACTGTTGTCAAGAAAGCATGTACTGGGCATTACGCTAAGTGAAATAAGTCACACAGAGGAAGACACAGATACGGCGTCTAAAACAAACAGCAAAACAAGCCAAACTTGTAGGTACAGAACAAGGGATTGGGAACAGACGAAAGGAGATCAAAAGATACAAACTTCCAATTACAAAATACACAGTAAGCCATGAGGTGCCATGTACAGAAATGTGACAATAGTTAAGAATACTGTACTGTATATTTGCAGTTGCTGAGAGTTAATCATCACAAGAAAAAAAACTGTAACAATGTAAGGCTAGTGATGTTAGTGGTGTGAACTGGATTTGCTGTGGTAATTATTCCACAATATGTACACAGAATCATTGTTATACACAGAAAATTCATGTTACATGTCAACTATGTCAATTTTTTAAAGCATATATTTGTACATACAAATATATATATATATACACATATATACATACAAAAATATATATATATATACAAATATATCCCCCCCCATTGATGTGGGAAATTGTGATGGATATCCAGCTTAATATTAACAGTAATTAAACCTTAATGGTATTATTATTATTATTTCCTATTTGTATCAGCACTATTTAAACAATATGAATTTGGGGTATTTTTTTAAAAACACATTCTAAGGTTTCTTGGTTTTTCAAATTTTTGATTGGAGATCAACTGTTTTACAATGTTGAATTGGTTTCTGTTGTGCAACAATGTGAATCAGCTGTAAGTACACATAAAGCCCCTCCTTCTGGAATCTCCCTCCCACCCCTCCCCATTGTTTTAAGGTTTTTAATTCAGCCATTGAATAAATAAACAAGATCAAAATAAGGAAACCAACAGCTAGTGGAGTGAAACAGGTAGATTTTGGAAGGGGCAAAAAAGTAAATTTCCTCCACTCAATTTCCTTCTATTCAGAAATGACCAAATCTACACATTTGCTAAACCATTCTCCAGACAAAATGACCTTTCAAGAAAAACATAAAGAAAAAGTAGGCCTAGCGATGAGTGTCTAAACCAGACCTTAAGGCACATTGAGAGAGGAAACTCTGCCAAAAGCCCTTTCTGGCCCAGTCTGCATGCAGTCTACACAGCCCACTTCTCATCTAGGGGAACAGGCCAACACAGATACAGAACTGTCTGTTGGGACTTGCAAATTTACAGCTGTCAATGGTGATTTAAACCCACCTGACCCTTAAATCCTGGCTTAAAAATTGAAACAAACACATGCAAGAAACAATACTATGGTCTTGTCCAAAATTAAAATAGTCTTCCGTGCATACACTTGTACAGGACACCTATATTCTAGAGGGCAGGTACAACTCAAAAGGGCCACTCTCTTCTTCCTATTAGGTTCAATCTACTTTTCTACCTTTTATATCTCAATTTTTCTTTTGGGAAGAGGCTGAGATCTTATAATTATCTTATATTGGAGCCTCATGCTTTCATTTTATTCTTGGGTTTCTGGGTAAAAGGTCCAATTTCAGATATAAGAAAACACCACTACACTCTCAAATAATAAGGTTCTCAGTGCTTATTCACTCTTTACAAGCATCAAAATTGAAGAAGAGAAGTTAAATGAGTTGGCCACAGTCCTGCTATTAGTCAGTGGTAGCACAAACAGAAGAACAACTCATATTTCCAATTTCCAGTTTAAACTGCTGTCACAACAAAAACTGCAATTACACACACACACACACACACACACACACACACACACACACAGAATTATACAAGTCGGTCCATCAAAAATTACTAGCCTATCCAGGAGGCTAAAACATTTTCCTACCAGCCCCCCTTCAGCTATCAAAAAAATTCAACATGATAAAATATAACATGTTCAAGATTTTTCAAACAATTAAACAAAACACAAGCTTACTTTCTAAACAAAAGCTACAGTTAAATATAATCAAGAGAAATCTAAACAGTAATTTAACATAAAGCTGATGATTACACCCAACATTACTCCCGACACACAGCAGTCCCCATCTTTTTTAGCTACATTTATTGAGCGCTCTCTATGCACAAGGCACAGCACTAAGCACAAGGTTAGTGCTTCACAAACACTCATTTAATTCTGAAAGCCACTCCAGGCGGCAGTTCTTTGACTATCTACTTTTTACAGAGGAGGAAAAAATAAAACACAGATGCTAACAAAAGTGATGTAGAGCTAAGTCAGTATTCAAATCCAAATCTGTCAAGACTCCAGAACTCTCATTCCTGACTATGCTACACTTCACACACTGAAATACGAATATGGGTTCATAAAGACATTTGTTCTTAATTTTGTATTTTAAATGCAATATTTGTCCACTGGTAAATACATCTGAGTACCTAGCATGTGCCGGGCACTGTTTAAGGCACTTTTATACTTGAGAGAACAAATAAAGAGAATTTCCAAGGGGATCACATTATATAAACAGTAACTAGCAGCTAAAACATGCCTTATTCTGATCACTGTTCAAAGTGTTTTACAAGTATTAACCCACAGTAACTCTAAGAAATAACTATTATTCCCATCTTACAAATAAAGAAGCAGATACTGAATGGTTGAATAACTTACCAAAAATAACACAAGAGTCAGAATGTGAACCTAGATTGTGTGGCTTTCAACTCCTAACCTCCCTGCCATTTTAACTCAAGTAGCCACTTAATTTAAACATCCTCTAAATAAACTCAACTATACCACATTCATATGCCAACAAATTTAGGCTCAAAATATATTCTTACGGTAATACTATTCTGGCAGATGCTTAACTAATTCCTATCAAGTAAATTGGTACAAAGGACATTTTTAGAATCAGTTTGCCAATCATCATTCAATTTTTCCTTTTTAACAACAATTACTTTTCTAACCCCAGTCTAGGAGAGAAGGCCTCAATTTTCAAGATAGGTATCACTACTTAGACACCTGAAGCCTAAAATTATTTTGCCAGTATTACAATTTTTTAAAATTATGGTGTTCGTGGAGATCATTTCTAAATGAACCCTAAAGCTTTATTACTATTTTAATTTTTTTTAAGTTCCTGGCAGGATATGAAATAAGAATGTTACTCTATTAGATAAAACTGGGCAAACTATGAAATCAGATCCAAAAAGCAGATCCAATGTCTAATTTAAGAAACAGTGTAACCTTAAAAAAAAAAATAGCACAATATATAAGACCTGTGGTTTTGATTTTGAAGAAAGAAATGAACTCAAATTACTCCATTACAGATTTCAATTTTGATTTGTCCCATCTCAGAAAAACTAAAATCCTTAAATTATCATTTGATTTTGACCTATTGAGCAAACAGGTTAATACTTTTTCCTTTGTTTTTTTCATACAAGAGCTCAAAAGACATGAACCAACTTTTACAAGTATAAATGATACTCAAGTTACAAGTTTAAAAATTTCATATACTATAGTTTCACAAAGTGATCTACCTAGCAAACTTGTTTAGACTCTGGTTTAGAAAAAAATATTTCTAACACCCCTCCCTTCCAAAAGCAGCATCCCACTATAACAGGTCAAGATTAGGTAAGGACTCCATGGAAATACATCATAATTCTGCAATACAAACTGCTATTGCAATCCACCAGTAAATTTAAAACTAAAGTGTGATAGCTAAAGGGGATTAGCTGTATTTTTATGGGTTGCCTAAAAGTTCAATTAAAAAAAGAAAATTGAAAAAGGAATTATGTTTTCTACAGCCTTAGCCTTAGCAGTTGCTGAAGCATAAATGGTACTTCTTAAAAAGTTAAAACAGAGCAATTATCTGATAGGATAGTTTAAAAATACTGCTGGTTAACTTTACAATAAAACTAAGTATGCCCTAAAAATACCATAGGACAGAGTGCTTAAATGAAGTCCAAGTTTACATAGTATATAAAATCTGTTCAGAAGACCTTCTAAGTAGGAGTGCATACTTTCTGGAAAACAATTTTGGCCATTTGACATGAAATATGTTCATGCCCTTGATTCAGTGATGCCAACTCTGGAACCCTTCCCAAGGAAATGCAGATCAAATTGATGTACAACAGTAAAATCTTGGAAACCACTCAAATGTCCAATAATGAGGAAATGATCAAACACATTATGGTATGTGCACAAGATATGCTGTAGCAGAACAAATTATAAAGGCATTAAAGATGGTTTTAGAACAGAAGAATGTGTACATGATAATTAAAACAAACCAGTATACAAACATTATAAATAGTATCTCAAAACTTAGAAAAAAAAAAGTGTTTGGATATATACTTTTTTTTAAAGATGATAAGTAAATACTTTGATATGCTGACAGTAGTTAACCGTAGATGGTGGGGATAACAAGTGGTTTCTATGTTATACTATTCTTTCCAAATTTCTACTAATGACTTCGCGATAGTTTGATAATTAGAAAAAAATCTTCTAAAAATAGTAAGCAGCTATTTTTTTATAGTACAATGAATTTTGTATCCATGTTCAGTGACATTCTTTATCTTAAAAGAAACTTAACATTTGAGAAACTTAGTAAGTGCTTTAAGTTGTGAAATATCCTCTAAGGTAGTAATTTTAAATGCCTTAATGCACTCTTAACAGCTTCTTAACAAGAACATTTTGCTCTGGGATTCTAAGCCTGTACTGGAAAAAATAATGAGTGAGAGGAAGAGGATAAACAAGTTTGAAGAAACGGTCCTTAGCAAGTTGCTTCCTGTTCAACAATTCCGAATCTCTATCTGAAGGCAACCCGGAAGGCCAGCTCCTATAGTCATGGTTCAAATTTGCTAAACTTTACAGGTGAATATAAAAACTATTTTTGGCATTTTTACCCCAGAGCAATTCAATAAGAAACACCCTGATCACAGAATTATTTCTCCTTTTCGAAGACATTAAACATAGGTCAGCTTCTCTGGTCGCTGAGTGGTAAAAAATCTGCTTGCGAATGTAGAAGATGCAGATTTGATTTCCGAGTCGGGAAGATCCTCTGGAGAAGGAAATGGCAAACCTCTCCAGCATTCTTGTCTGGAAAATCTCATGGACAGAGGAGCCTGGCAGGCTACAGTTCATGGAGCTGCAAAGGGTCTGACAGGACTTGGCAACTAAACATTAACAACAAACATAGTTCAATAACCCAACGACGCCTGTCTGCCAGTTATTTAAATGTCCAACATAATAATATTCCACTGTTCCTGTGTGCCTACTAGACCCTAATTCATGGGCAGATCTTCTTTCCCCTAATTCATGTCTTCAAATACACACACACACACACAGTCTATGTGTGTGTGCGTGCATGTGTAGTCCTCAGATGGTAGTCAATACGCTTAAGATGCTGGATTTAAAATGCTATTCATATTCATAAGCGGAGTATGCTTATATTCAGAACAGATATTTAAGGAACTAAGATCTCCCAATTCACAGCTCTATGATTCTAATCTCAGGTAGATCTACTGAGGGAGGTAAGGAGAAAATGCACTGGCCCTGGGTTCTAATTTTATCTCTGCTACTAATTAGCCTTAGGAATTTCACTTAACCTTTCTGGATTTCTTGGCTACATCTATAAAATGACGATAAAAGGAGACCACTTAATTTTTTTTAACAAACTTAAAAAAATTATTCTAGGTCCAAATTTCTACAATCTTTCCAAGTATCTCCTTTTCATAATTCTCAGGAGTAATAAACTTTTCCTTTGATTAACCTCTGAGCTATCAACACTTCACAAAAATGTAGAGAAATTTTTATAATACTACTACTTTCAAAACTACACAATGTCTATAAAACTTTTGGTAAATCCTATCAAACATTTCTTCGTAACTATCCTACAACCCATGTAAGAGTCTCAGTTAAGAGTAAAGGTTACTCAACATAAATTACGCATACAAGACACATGATTTATTATGCAATAACTGCCATAATACTTAGCAATGGGCAGTATTTCATTTTCTAGCATTAATCATAAAATTAAAGACTTGGAGGTGTTTTTTTAAAGGTTCAAAACAAAGAGAACACGGTATATATTAATCTCTACATAAAATCACATTACATGAAGTATCACTTGGGGTTTGAAACCATAAGAATATGAATTTGAGGACTAAGACTCTCTGTAAGCAAACTGCCTCATTTCAAAGTAGACCAAATCCTACATGTAAGTAATTCAGCTTCACAAACCTCTACAGTAAGTTAAATAACATCTCTCAGTTTTCTTAACTTTTAAGGCAGTAAATATAGCCACATTTTAATGTGATGTTCACAAAAAGTTGATTTTTACCTAAGAAAACCAGTTTCACCTGAAGCTTTTCATATCTGGAAAATTACTTTGAATTTGAGAAATAAATGGTCATCTTTCTAAAGTGACACATAGTGTTAAATACATCAGAATCTCTGAATCTATAAATCAAACATTTTATATAAAGAATAATGCAGTTGATTTTTTAAAAATAAAGCTAAATTTACTATTTTAGACATAGTGTTTCTATCTAAAACTCTGTAAATTCACTATAGATTACTAACTTTTTCCTAACCCTTGATATATAAGAACCACAGATTAGGTTAAAGCCCGTGGTTTATAAAAAAGGCATAAAATTTACTGAGGTCTCTTTTTTCCAGGCTTCCCTGGTGGCTCAGCAGTAAGGAATCCACTTGCAAACACAAGAGACGTGAGTTTAATCCCTGGGTCAGGAAGATCCCCTGGAGAAGGAGATGGCAATCCACTCCAGTATTCTTGCCTGGGAAACCCCATTGACAGAGGAGCCTGGTGGGCGTCCATGGGGTTTCAAAAAAGTCAGACAGGACTTAGTAACTGACAACTTTTTTCCAGCATCTTAAAGGCCACAGGCAATCACAGTCACGATTTTTTTCTTAAGAGAGTCTAGTCCTACATTATGGTCTCTCCTCAGATGGTAAAGAATCAGTCTGCAATGTGGAGACCAGGGCTCGGTCCCTGGGTTGGGAAGATCCCCTGGAGAAGGGAATGGCTACCACTCCAGTATTCTTGCCTGGAGAATTCCATGGAAAGAGGAACCTGGCAGGCTACAGCCCATGGGATCACAAAGAATCAGACACAACTGAGTGACTAACACTGCATCTGCAACCCACATTACATCATTCAGAAAGAAGAGTCTAGGTGATTCCCGGGCAGTCCAGTGGTTAGGATGCAGAGCTCTCACTGCCAAGGGTCAGGGTTCAATCCCTGGTCAGGGACCAAAGATCCTCCAAGCTGCACAGCTTGCCCAAAACGAAACAAAAATAAGAGTCTTAACCGTTAAAAAAATAGTTCACTTTGAGTTCAACAGCTTTCCAGATGTTAACAGATGGGGGGAGAGGGAGGACATGCTGCAATTACTTGTCATGATCTATGAATCCACTACAGCAGTCCACATTTGAATACCTACACAAATGCAAAGGAATGCCCCCGCTAATTCCCTTCTAAATATTTTTCAGAATACTGTTTCTGCATTAAATGACTGTACCCACTACAAATAATACAGCACTTACCATTTATCTAGCCCCTTCTATGGGCAGGCATGATGCTAATCACTTAACATCTGTCATTTCATGCACTCACAGCAACTCTGTAAGAAACCTATTATTAACTCCTCTTAATAGACAGGAAAGCAAGGACTGAAAGAGGATACAAGGCTGCTAAGTGGCAGAGCCAGATTGCAAATCCAGGGTTGTTTAGACTTCAAAGTTCATGCTTATTATGTCAAGCTAAACCGTCTACTAAAAACACAAGCATGAAAATCGAGTTTATGGTTTCAGAAGTTCCTCGAGATTTATTAAAATCTTTCTAGGTTTCCCAACCATAACTACTTCCTGTAACAAATACAAATACTACAAATTGATTGTAGTAATAAACCTACAAAACACTGTAATTAAGTCTTCTCAAAAAGAGAGGATTTAGGAAGAGACACCAATTCTTATCCCAAAACAGTATCAGAAAATTTACAGTTAAATGAGCTCAGCTTGTCTTTTCCACATCATATAAGACTTCAAATATGTGTATTTAGCCAAAGCCTGAAGTTTTTTCTTACTAATTTTAGTGGTATTAGATATCCATTCCACTCTTATAGTCCTGTTGAAAAGACGCAAGCCTCCGGCCCAATAACATTACAAGAGCCCAACAAGTAGGCAAGTTTTCCTTATGCTTATATGCAATATTCCTCAAAGGAAGTTTGATGTCTGCCCATCTCTACTTCTCCTTCCTGTTGCTCTATCACTGCAAGGACTAAGAGTCACAAGTTACACAAGTTGTGTTCTCCAACAAGACAGGCGTGCTTGAATCATTCCAGTAACCAAACCAGTCGGACAGCTGGTCGCCTATAAAATAAGGATTTCACCCATCATCTAAACGGTGGAGAAACTGCTGCCATCTCTCTTTGGAGTAGCTCAAAAGTTCATCCCTGACAAGCTCAAGTCCCTATCAGCTAAGACTGAGTCACAGCAACTCCTGGGCTCTAAATGAAGACTGACGAGAATCGTTCACTCTTATTCCTTCCCCTGCCAACCAAACGAGCAAAATTTAATTATCCTCCTTCCCTCAATCACCGATGAATAAACACCACATTGTATATAGGTTCCCAGGGCAATTTCTTTCCCTCCCAGATACTCATTCCCTGGGCGTGGAATGAGCTATGTTTCTACCCAGACGCTTCCTTTCTCTTTATGTTAAGAAAAACCATTACAGAAGACCAACACCTCTTTTCCAACTTTATGCTGACTGCAAATCTTATCCCCTAGACGACGACAATTAGCTCTAGAAATAGAGACCCCACCCACTCACCTTCTTCACTTAATAAAAGCTGTGCACTTGTAAGTCAACTATACTTCGAATAAACAAACTAATTAAAAAAATAAAAGTAATGCACTATTATGGGCTGGCTGGAAATGCCTGTCTTTAGCTTTACCGGCGAACGCAACACAATCCACTGGGGCCTTCGGGGGACGGACGGGCGAAAAAGCCAATTAACTGCCCCAAGACAAGCTGCCCCAAGAATTCAGGGATGAACCCACACTGGTCCCCTGCTTTCCTCACAATGGTGCTCTCCGTCCCGAGTGGCTAGTTGAGACAATCTCAATTATTTTAGGCTTTCTCATGGGACACACGAACTCGCCAAATCCCGCCCTTCGGGAAAGTGACAAGCTGGTTAACCCCTCCGCGGCCCGCAAAGATCAAACCCGAAGGAAATCCCAGTCCCCCCAAGGGCCTTAAAAATGTGACAAGTCCAATTACATCCCTTCCAAACCCCGGCCGCGACGAGGACACGGTGCTTGGAAGAAGACGACTAAATGGGAATAACTCTTCAACTGCAGACCTCACCGATACACTTGAGCCACCAACACGCGAGAAAGTCCAGGTCCTGACGCTCGGAGAGGCGACCAGCACAGCTGCCCCCCCGACACGCACACTCCCAAGAGCCCCGCCGCGCTGAGGGGACCTCCCCCACCACCACCGGCCCGGCCTTCGAGCAGACGCCGGGCCGGACTCGCGGGCTGCGGCGCCCAGGGAGGGCAAGCGGGAGGGCGCTCACCGCGATGACATTGACGAAGGTGGTCTTGCCCGAGTACTGCAGCCCCACGAGCGTCAGCTCCATCTCCTCCTTCCAGAAGAGAGAGCGGAACCAGTCCAGCAGGCGGGAGATGAGCGCCAGCATGATGGCGGCCGGGAAGGAGAACAGACGGACGGGCGAGCGGGCGGGCAGCGGCGGCGGCGGCGGCGGCGACCTCCACACGAGCGGGCCTCGGCCCGGACCCCCCCCAACGGCTCCTCGGGGCCCCGGCGCGACACAGGCGGACACTGGCGGGCGGCGGCGGCCGGAGCCAGGAAGCCGAGCGGGTCATATGACTCGCCCTACCCCCCACGCTCGTCCCCGCGCCGCCGCCGGCGCCCACGGCAAGAGCGGCAGGGCCCGTCGGGCCAGGCGCGCCCGCCGCCTGCAGCGCCACCTGGTGGAGCCTCTGCGCAGCACCGTGCACCAGCGTGCCGCCCTTGGGCTTCTTTCCTGCTCTGCTCCTTGGCTCATTCCTGTTGATTCATTCATCATTCATTTTCTCTACAATTGTTTACTGACTGTCGGCTCTGTGCAGAAAGACTTCAAAACTCTGGAGGTTTCATCATGAAAATCCCTGTCCTATGTAACAAAAGATGGAAGCCACACGTGTTTATCAGTAGGGAAGTGATTAAACTCTTATCACATTCCTAAAACCGAATACTGTTTTTTAAAAAATGAGAAAGTTTTCTGTAAACTGATATGGAATGATGTCTAGGAAGTATTTTCAAGGTAAATAAACCAATGCATAATTTATGCATTAAATTATGTTTTTGGTATAATATGGGAAAACAAGAATACATATGTACGTATATACAAACATATTATAGTTGCATAAAGAAATACTGGAAGACTAATAAAAACAGTTTTCTACTGAGGTGAGGTAAACTCGATGGTCAAAGGCAGAAATGGGGATGAGACTTCTCTGAATATCTTTTTATATCATTTTCACTTAAGCCATGTAAATAAGTTGCCTGTTCAAAAGTTTAATTGAATTAAAAGGTACATTAAAATGTCTGCAAGGTTTTCAGATTTTAGAAAACCCTCCCCCTGAGGAGCTTACCTTCCACGAAGGGAGAAACAGGGAGTGGCCCCTGTTCTAGTCAGACTACACCTCTCAGAGGAGGTGGCCCTGCATGTGAAGACCTGGAGGGCAGAGGAGAGCCAGGCACTCATCCAGAGGAAGCACATTCCAGACCGAAGGAACAGCAAAGAAGGGGAAAGGTGTTTGGAATGCTCTAGGAAGTGTCAGTATGGTCAGCTCAGATTAATAAAACAGGGAGTGGGAAGTGATATGGATGGAGGCAGAGGCTGGGATCAGAAGGAGGAAGGCATGGTGGCTCTAGTTCAATCTCAGTGTGATACGGAACGAGGAAGGTGAACCAATTTATATTTTTTAAAGTTTGCTCTGGCAGCTCCCTGCAACAATGATGGTAGGAAGGTGTTATGGATTGAATTGTGTCCCCGCAAAAGATATGTTGGAGTCCTGACCTTTCAGTACTTCAGAATGTGATCTTCTTTGCAAACAGGGACCAAAGCAGATATAATCAGTTAAGATGGTCTTAGCAGACTACACTAGGGCCTTAATCCAAAATGACTGGTGTCCTTATAAGAAGAGGAGAAGATACACGGGCATAGAAGGGTAGAAAACCACAGACAACAGAGGCCGAGACTGAAGTGTTGCAGCTGCGAGCCAGGGACCACGAAGAAATGGCCAACAAACCGCCACTTTTCCATTTAATAGAAGAGTCACTTCTTACTTCCTGATTCTAGTTTCACGTTAAAAGAAAAAAAAAACTTCATGTCGGGACTTCCCTGGTGGTCCCATGGTTAGGACTTGGCATTTCCACTGCTGCGACCCAGGTTCAGTCCCTGGTGGGGAACTGAGATCCCGCAAGCTGTGCAGTGGGAGCAAAAACAAAAGAAAACCAAAAAAAAAAAAAAAAACTAAAACTTTATAAATTATATTTTGTCATAAAAGCACAGTATGATGGTTGTACAACAGTGAACAAATACAGAGGTATAACAAGAAAAAGGTAATCTGTCTCTGGGCATCCTCACTTCCTCGTTTCTGATGTAACCCATTTGAAGAATTTACTTTTTCATTGATCAAATAAACATTTATGGGCTCCCTTGGTGGCTCAGGCAGTAAAGAATCCGCCTGCAATGCTGAAGACCCAGATTCGATCCCTGTGTTGGGAAGATCCCTTGGAGGAGGGCATGGCAACCCACTCCAGTAGTCTGGCCTGGAGGATCCCATGGACAGAGGAGACTGGCAGGCTGCAGTCCATGGGGTCGCAAAGAGTTGGACACGACTGAGTGACTAAGCACCCAGCACCAGCAAACATTTATACACATATATGGGGTAGAGAATTTTCTCTGAAGCACAAAAATGGGAACACAAAAATGTTGTAGGTATTATTCTGAGCTTCCTTTGTTCACCTACAGTTAAATACATTTCATGAAAAATAAAACCATAAATAGTCAAATATTCAAAACATCATTTCCTAATTATTTTAATGCAGTTTACTATTAGCTATAATTCTTGAAGCTATGTACATGTATCCACAGAATGGAAATACCATATAATGGAGAATATTTCTTTTCAAAACTCTGGGTTCATTGATGTCTCATTGGAGATTAACCACTGGGGATATTTGCACCACTGAAATTGGCAAACACTACAAATTAGTCTCCTCCCTCCCCCAGTGAGCCAGTTATTAGACATTTATTGGTATACCACTGATGTAAAAACATAATTTATAGCATTAAAATGAGAATGAAATAAAATAATTGCAGATTAGATTAAGTAAGGTAATGAAAGGCAAGATGATATACTTACCATATATAGCATTTATAGTATAGAAGGAACCTTGTGATACGACCTCATCCACCTATCAGCAGTGTGAACTGTGCAAGTTGCTTAACCTCTCTGTGCCTCTATTCACTGTAAAGTGAGATCATTGTTACCAGCCTCCAAGGGTTATGTGAGGAGCAAATGAATGAGTCCATATGAAGCTCTTAATATAGTGCCTGGCACAACATTCACATTCACTAAATGCTAGTTATTATTCCTGGGACATAGCGACTCTGGACATCTAGTTAACAATATAGGGACTCATTTTCTCATCTGAAAAATAAGGGGCAAAGATACCACCCTTATCTGATATTTTAACCAGTATCATGTACAAAGTCCAATGTGTGTACTCTTAGAATTAAGTTTTTAAAATGGGAATGCCAGATCATGTGCTCAGATACATTCCCAGGTCACATGTAAAGGTCAGGTATCCCAGTGTCCTGAGAATGTGGATGAAGAGAACTAGGCAAGTCAGAATGACCCATGCGCTTGCTATATGACTATTGTATAAGAAAACGAAAATTCTATGGCATCAGAGCTAGAGGCATCCTTGAAGACCACTCTAGTTTTAGCTATCAGAAAAAGAATTTGAAAAAGAAGATACATGTATATGTACAAGTAAATCACTTTGCTGTATCCCTGAAACTAACACAACATCATTAATCCACTCTACTCCGATATATAATAAAAAGTTAAAAATAAAAACAGAATGAATCGTTCTTGCCAGGTGGGTGAGAAATTGATTCTTTGGCCACTGAACAAAGCTTGCACTGTGTCAATCTCAAAAATAAATAACCAAGAAGAAAAGAAAAAGGCAAAAAAGAAAAGAAAAGAAAAATGAGACACAGAGGAGGAAATATCAGAGCTAGGGACATGATTTTAAGTTGCAATCGCCCTAAGAACAAGGAGCATTTTGATCTAAACCAATAAAGTCATTCTGAGAAAATGAGTGGTTAGTGTCTCATCTCTTAGCTGTTTTGTCAGCCTCACATTTGTCTAATAGGATAATGGTTTTGGACAAAGAAGAAGATGGGTGTGACACATTCCATATGTCCCCACTGGCCTGACTATCAGCCTCACAGCATCTTAAAATGACAACACCTGAGCCTTCTCCGCAGGACATGGCTGCATCTTGGCCCAGTCAGTCAAGGAGCCAGAATCTTTTCTTAGCCGTGGATGTCAGCCCAGGTTATGGAGAGAGTCCTTCGAAATTGACAAGGGGAAGAATGTCAGCTTTGTCTTTTAAAAGGAGGGTAGGCCTTAGGAACAGGAAGCAAGAACCAGTTAGGAGTTCTATTTATTTATTTTTATTTATTTGGCTGCATCAGGTCTTAGATGGATCACGCAGGATCTTTCATTGCAACATATGGACTCTCTAGTTGTGGCACATGGGCCAAGCAATTGTGGCCCAAGGGCTTAGTTGCTTCCTAGCATGTGGCATCTTAGTTCCCCCACTGGGGTCTGAATTGGCATGTCCTGCATTGGCAGGCAGATTCTTAACCACTGAACCACCAGGGAAGTCCCAGGGAGTTCTCTTTAGAAGGAACACTCTTCATTATTCTAAAACTGAGCTAGTCAACCCCACTGTAAGAAAAGTCAATCATTAGAGAATTTCCAGGTTACTCAACACAGCCTGGGTGATGAAAAGAGCATTCTGATGAGAGGAAAAAGCCTTAAATAAAATGTTCTTCTTCTGGCTAAAACTAAATGGTGACCTTGGGCAAGTCATGTCCCCTCTCTGGGCTTTAGTTTCCACTGTCTATGAAAGGTACAAAGCGAGGTAAGGAAATGAAATAAAATGCAACAAAGTAGGAAAAATAGAAAAATAAAAGAATATAGGTACAAGATAGAAGCATTCGGTTCAGTTCAGTTCAGTCACTCAGTCGTGTCCGACTCTTTGCGACCCCATGAATCGCAGCACGCCAGGCCTTCCTGTTTCAAATGGATCTCTCCTTCATCCAGGTCATCACTGCTTTTTGGTGGAGTTGATTACTGATCATTGTTATGGTTTCAGGGATAAAAGTCTAACCAGATAAGAAAGGGGAGGGATCCTGGAGAAAGAGAACCAGCAAGGCTTTCTTGATGTTCAGTTCAGTTCAGTCGCTCAGTCATGTCCGACACTTTCAACCCCATGGACTGCAGCATGCCAGGCTTCCCTGTCCATTACCAACTCCTGGTGCTTGCTCAAACTCATGTCCATCATGTCAGTGATGCCATCGCATCCTCTGTCATCCCCTTCTTCTCCTGCCTTCAATCTTTCCCAGCATCAGGGTCTTTGCCAATGAGTCAGTTCTTCGAATCAGGTGGCCAAAGTACTGATTCAGCTTCAGCATCAGTCCTTCCAATGAATATTCAGGACTGAATTCCTATAGGATTGACTGGTTTGATCTCCTTGCTGTCCATGGGACTCTCAAGAGTCTTCTCCAACACCACAGTTCAAAAGCATCAATTCTTCACCACTCAGCTTTCTTTATGGTCCAGCTCTCACATCCATACATGACTACTGGAAAAACCATAACTTTGACTAGACAGACTTTGTGAGCAAAGTAATGTCTCTGCTTTTTAATATGCTGTCTAGGTTGGTCATAACTTTTCTTCCAAGGAGCAAGTGTCTTTTAATTTTATGGCTGCAGTCACCATCTGCAGTGATTTTGCCGCCCCCCAAAATAAAGTCTTTGCAGTTTCCATTGTTTCCCCATCTATTTGTCATGAAGTGATGGGACCCTATACCATGATCTTCATTTTTGAATGCTGAGCTTTAAACTAGCTTTATCACTCTCCTCTTTCACTTTTGTCAAGAGGCTCTTTAGTTCCTCTTCACTTTCTGCCATAAGGGTGGTGTCATCTGCATATCTGAGGTTAGTGATATTTCTCCCGGCAATCTTGATTCAAACTTGTGCTTCATCCAGCCCGGCATTTCACATGATGTACACTTCCTGTAAGTTAAATAAGCAGGGTGGCAATACGCAGCCTTGATGTACTCCTTTCCCAATTTTGAACCAGTCTATTTTCTTTCTTGTGGCAAGAGAAGCCATTCTTTGGCCTAAGTCATTCTGTGATCTAAGCCTGGCCACAATGTTTGTTTCGGAGCAAGTCTCAGTAATTAATGATCTTAAGGAAACAAGGGAAGGCAGGAACAAGGGAAAAGCAGTCAAGAAACAATAGTTCAGGGACAAAACAGAGTCCAGTTCCTCTTCAAGAGCTATGCATGACAATCTGACACAAATCTCTGAGTTCTGCAGGAATTAATATCCCCACAAGCTGAGACCCTAGACTGGTGGGAACCTAAGGAATGATGATGTTGATCTTTTCTGACTCCTGAGAATTTAATCAACCGAAACGTGGACCCTGACAACCTTTGCCCCAATTCTAGGCGGAATTCTCTGCTCAAGCCCTTTAATGAATATGCACACCCTGTCCAAGCCCCTTCATGAATATGCATGTACTCAACTGAAGTTTTGCTGTTCCAGGAGGCACTGCTTTGGGAAAGATCCCGGTGTTCTAACTTGCTGCAAGTAATAAGACCTCTTTTCTCTGGCTCTTTGGCTTAGTTGTGTCTTTGGGCTCAACACTCACCAAGAGGCAAACCCAGTTGTAAGGTAAGAAAAGCACACATTCTGGAGTCAAGAGGAGTGGGTTTGCATCCCAGTTTTCTCCCTTCTGACTTTTGGCAAATTACTGCACCTCTCTGAGCCTAAATGGAAAGAATATCTACCTGTCAGTGTTGTTGGACTTCCTCGGTGGCTCAGCAGAAAAGAATCCTCTGCCAATGCAGGAGACAAAATTTCGATCCCTGGGTTGGGAAGATCCCTTGGAGGGGGAAATGGCAACCCACTCCAGCATACTTGCCTGGTGAATTCCACCGGCAGAGGAGCCCAGCAGGCTACAGTTCATGGGGTCGCAAAAGAGCTGGACACAGCTTAGAGACTAAACAACAACTGAGGGTTGTCACAAGAGTCAAATGAAATAATGCAACATTGCCTCTCAGCACAGAGCTCTGCGCACAGGTGCTCCTTAAATGCCACTCTTGATGCTTCTCACGTCTGAGATCCCAGTGCCTAACATGGAAGTTCCCTGTTGTGTGTTCCTGTGACAGGCATGCTACCCAGCAAGTGACCAACACAGTCCCCTCCTAAGGCTTCCCATTCTACAGTCACATGCCCTGGGGGCCCTGTTTGTCTGCAGGGGCATGTTGGAAGCACTTAGGATACATCCTGTGGTTTCAGTGTTGAAGCCAGAGCTTCTCAATCTCAGCACTATGGGCATCTGGGGGCCACAGAATTCCAGCTGTGGCCACCTGTTCTGTGTGCTATAGAATCTCTAAAAGTATCCCTGGCCTCCATCTCCTAGGCACTGGTAGCACAACTTTACCCCAGATAGGACAATCAGAAATAGCTCCAGACATTCCTTAGGGACAAGACTGCCCCCAGCTGAAAAACCGCTGGATTCAACGTTACTTTTTTGTGTTTGTTTTCTCCTAATTCCCACTGTCCTGCCTTTCAAATCCAACCAGGGGCAATGGTATATTGAGAGCCGCGAGCTGCAGAAGTGGCACCCAGGTAGGAGGACTATTTTATCACCAACCTCGCTCAATACTGCAGCACAGAAATACTAACTTGAAAACAGCTTAATTGCTGTTGGTTTGCTATTGGGTTTTTCTTCTCTCCAGACAACTAGCCCCCTTATGGTGACACCCCGCACCCCCTTGCTACTACGCCATTGCTCTCCGCAGTTAGGGTTAGGCTTCTCTCCCTACATCCATTATTTTTACACCATCAAAATAACCTGCACGCACTTCAGGTTCAGTAACGAATATATGGAGTTTTAAGAAAACTGAAAAAACAAATTATTTTAGGCAAAAATTCCCCTGCTGTCTAGTTTGAGCTGCAGATTGGACCTTTGGGAAGGGGACAGAGGATAAGATTGGCTGCTTCTGTTTCCTGACGTTTTCATCTCCCAAGGCTGCTGTAAAGGATAGCAGACTGGGAGTTTAGACAACAGAGATGCTTTGTTTTCCAGTCTGATGGGTAGAAGTCTCAGATCGAGCTGTCGTAGGATTGTTCCTCTGAGAGCTGTAAGGGAGCATGGTCCAGGCCTCTCCCTGCAGGAGAGGTAGATTGCTGGTAGATTCTGGTAGATTGCTGGCACCCCCTGGCGTCGCCTGGCTTGTACAGGCATCACCCCATCTCTGCCTTCATCCTCATATGGCATCTTCCCTGGGTGCATGCCTGACTCTATGTCCAAATTCCCTCCTTTTATAAGGAAACCAGTCACAGAGGGCCACCTTAATAACCTCACCTTAACTTGATTACCTCATTTCCAAATAAGGTTACAGTCTGAGGCATTGGAGGCTAGATCCGCCTAAGGGGCTACCTCCCATCAGCAGGATGAATAAGAAATCTTTCATCCAAATGGGACCTTTGTGAGAGTGAAAGGGGGTGCTGTTAATAATTATGCCAGAACTTCGAAAGTACATCAGAACCACCCTGGTCAACCTGGGGTCTAAGTCACCCTACCCATGAAGCGCAGACCCAGTGGAGGCAGGGAGCCAGGCGTGGGGCCAGAAAGTGCTGACTTGACTGACACGGCCACGGCGGATTCTGGCTTCTCCGGGCGTGGGGGTGCTTCAGGCTGGTGGTGTCCCTCGTGGTACGCTGGAAGTACCTATTTGCAGTTCACTAGATTCAGGCAAATGCACCTCTGTGTTAGTAGCTGCCTTAAGGATTCCGTCCTTTAGAATCAAAGCACTCAGGAGTCTTATCTTTTTTTGCTGAGATCTCCTCACTCCACCAGGAGGTCTCCATGCACAAGACCTAAGGCAGACCCAGCTCGGTCCTCTCCACTGGAGACCCCCATCCGCTCCCCTGGGAACACTCACTGTACTTTGCTTTCACAAACTTTGGGGGTAAGATCACCCCCAGCGTGGTAACATATTTTCCTCTTCAGTCAGAACAGCTAGCCAACCCAGGGACACCTGTTTTAGATTTCCCAGGTGGCCCCTCTAAATGGTTCCTTTAAAGCCCGTTTCCCTCAGTTTTAAGTTACGAGAACTAGCCTCACATGCCCCCTCCCTGGTTGGGAGGAGACTCAACTCATCAACAGCTCTCTCTGAATACTTTTTCCTTCAATTTCCCTCTCTGGGTCCCTTTCCTACCCTTAGAAGGGGTGAAGGGTTCAGCGCCTCCAAGCCATCCCTTTCTGCAGTCCTGCAGGGCGATCTCACACATATCTCATTGATAAGTGACATGAACTTTGTTTTTGGTGTTTCAGCCAAAAGCGGAACCAAACGGTTTCATCGAAACCATCTTTTACCATATTATCATTAGGACTGAGGCCCTCTGTCTGGGAAGGCGGGTTTGGCCTTACTTGGCATCCCCAGTCCCCGGCTTCAGGTCTGACACCTGATGGGTGGTTTAGCACCAAACTCGTGTCTGACTCTTTGTGACCCCATGGACTGTAGCCTGCCAGGCTCCTCTGTCCATGGGATTTTCCGGGCATGAATACTGGAGTGGTTTGCCATTTCCTTCTCCAGGGGATCTTCCCAACCCAGGGATGGAACCGGGGTCTCCGGCAGTGCAGGCAGATTCTCTGCCGATTGAGCTACCAGGCAAGATCCAAGCTTCCCTGAGACCTAGCAGGGGAAACTGTAAATGTTTACCAGTGAATGAAGTAATGGCCAGTTTCCAGTCCTCTCCACATTGGGGTCTCTCTCCTTGACAACGTTTCAGTTCGGTCGTGTTAAACCCCTAAAACAACCTGTGATAATGGAATAGACAGGCGTAGAAAAGGGAGATGTAAATGAACCTCCGCCCAGCTTTGGAAAGGATGCCCTTGGTGTGCGCGCTGGAAGCCGGGCGGCGGAGCGGAGGCGCCCCCACCGCGAGGCTCCCCGCGGTCTCCGAGCCGCGCCGCTGCCTTCGAGCTCCAGCTGGCGGCTGCCGGGCGCACTGCAGGGCTCCTTCTGGCAGCTAGAGACGAACACGGCTCCTAAGCGCCGCGGGATCGTCTGGGATGCTCCGGGAGGGTTTCATCGGCTGTCAAGCCAAGTTCAAAGGCGGCCTGGAAGCTTTCAGGATAGACGCGTTAGTCCAAAACACCCCCGGCGTTGACCAGACTCAGGCAGGTGGCCTGCCCTGCGGATGTACTGGGGGAAGACTGATTCTAGGCAGCCAAGGAAAACTTTGTTAATGACGTGGGGTTCCACATACTGCTCTGCGCCAAAAATATGCTGTGGAACAGAAATACTTGAATAGACCTTTCAGATTTTTTTTAAGAGTTCATTATTATTGTACTGGATGTTTGTGAGGGAAGATAAAAGCGCTTGGGGAAATAAATTTTGACATGAGCGGTACTTTTTATAAAATAATTTATATTATATATAATGTAAATTATATAGGACTTCCCTGGTAGCTCTGTTGATTAAAAAAAATCCGCCTGCAATGCAGGAGACCCCGGTTTCATTCCTGAGTCCGGAAGGTCCCCTGGAGAAGGAATAGGCTACCCACTCCAGTATTCTGGCCTGGAGAATTCCATGGACAGAGGAGCCAGACGGGCTGCAGTCCATGGGATCACAAAGAGTCGGACACAACTGAGCTACTAACACACACACACACACACACACACACACACACACAAGCATAAGTTAGAAGTGGCCTTTGATTGGTCTGTGAACCACCTTCGCCTCCTTGGACCCTCAGGTTCACGCCCTCTCAGCAGCGGTAATCGCTACTGGCAGTTCGGTGAGTTTCACCGACTCAATGGACATGAGTTTGAGTCAACTCCGGGAGCTGGCGATAGGCAGGGAGGCCAGGAGTGCTGCAGTCCATGGGGTCGGAAAGAGGCGGACACGACTGAGCGACTGAACTGAACTGAGTTCTCTTTAGTAATAGTAGTGATAGTAAAAATAATAATGGCAAAAACGGATCGAGGACTCACTTATGTGTCAGGCACTGTGTTAAATGCTTTATGTAGACTGCTTCATTAATCAGGATGACCTTTCTGTGTGACGGATAATGTTACTACACCTGCTTTACAGATGTGAAAACCAAGGCATAGGGAAGGTGGGTAATTTGCATTCAGTTTGGGCAACTTTCTACTGATTTTTCTCATGTGTTTATGAAGATATATAAGTGCATGTGTATGTGTTTATGTACAATTTCTGTTAATGAAATTAAGTATAATATGCTTTTGTGAAATCTGCCTTTTTTCACTAAACACATTAGAGGCACCTTTAAACCAGAAGTAGCCTTATAATTTGGCTACTTTCACAAAAGCAGATTATACTTAAAACCTATAAGTAACCTTGTAATTTGGCTTCATTTCACTGAACAAGATAATCTCTCTAAACCTCAGTTTCCATGGTTTCACCAACATGACTGTTCACTTATGGATGTGAAATACATGCCTGGTACATAGTAAGTACTCAAGAAATTACAACTGTTAATATCCTGATTAGCATTCCTAGTTAATGGTCAGGTGTACCACTATTAGAGAAGAGTGTGTGTGTGTGTGTTTCTTTGTTTTCATTTAATGCAATCATCCTAATGCGGCTAAAATCTAGTGAATTGAAAGGGTTTGCCAGTTCTCTCTGGGTATTTTGCTTTAAGGGCTTGATTTTGTGGGCTCAGTAAGAGGAGGGAATTAATAGATAGCTGCTAATTAATGTTTGAGCTACTTTCTAATGAGGCTTGGAAAAGCAAACAGAAAATGCAAAACAGGTGAAATGCAAAGAAGAAATCTGACAACAGGAGGTCGAGTCCAAAGCCTTTCACCTCAGGGACTTCCTTCGTGGTTCAGTGGCTAAGATTCCATGCTTACAATGCAGAGGGCCCAGGTTTGATCCCTGGTCAGGGAACTATATTCCACATGCCTTAACTAAAAGATCTCATGTGGTGAAACTCAGATCCAGAGAATCCAAGTAATAAAATTAATAAAGTTAAAGAAAAAAAAAAAAACTGTCACCTCATCCCCAAACAGAAACAGACCCATAGACATAGAAAACGAACATATGGTTACCAAAGAGGGAAGGGGAGAGGGATGAATTAGGAGGTTGGGATTCACACACACACAACTGTATATAAAATAGATAACCAACAAAGACCTGTTGTATAGCTTGGGGAACGATACTCAGTATTTTGTGATAAACTATAAGGGAAAAGAATCTGAAAAAGAATATGTGTGTGTGTGTGTGTGTGTGTGTGTGTTGTGTATAAAACTTTGCTGCATACCTGAAACTAACAACATTGTCAATCAACTATACTTTAGTTTAAAAAATAATTTATAATAAATAAAAACTTAAAAGTCTATAAACCTATAGCTGACTCATGTTGATGTTTGACAGAAAACAACGAATCCTGTAAAGCAATTATCCTTCAACTAAAAAATAAATTAATTAAAAAAATAGTCTTGTATCTCATCCATCAATCTCTCTGGACTCTGGAACTCGGTTCCTAAGTCTAGATCTGCCCAGAGCCTGTCACTGAGTGAGCCTTTACTGAGAGCCTCTCTCACAGAGCTGAAGCACAAATCTGGAATAATGAGGACATCCCTATTTTGTTTTTGTTTTTGTCAAGCCTTTAGGGTACCACAGGATTTCCCAGGTGGCCAGGTGGTAAAGACTCCACCTGCCAATGCAGGAGATGCAAGAGAAACGGGTTTGATCACTGTATTGGGAAGATCCCCTGGAGAAGGAAATGACAACCCACTCCAGTATTCTTGCCTGGGAAATCCCATGGACAGAGAAGCCTGGTGGGCTACAGTCCATGGGGTCACAAAGAGTCAGACACGCCTGAGCAGTTGAGCACGCATAGAGAGTGCTACTCTATATAGTAAATTGCAATTGGCCTCAAAAGCAGAGGTTGCAACTCGAAGCCATGGATGTTTAAGTTCTAATAGAGGATTCCACGGTTACAGTGATAGGGATTCTAAATTCTCATGTTTCCATGTAGAAAACAGATTTCTTATCTCCTGCTTATTTCTTCTTACCTTTGCTAAAACAAAACAACAAGCTGAGTATCCTTTGAAATTGTAGTGTCATTCAAAACACGTTTGATGGGCACCTATTATGTGCCAGGCACTGTCCTAGGCCGAGGCAATGGGATCTCAGTGAACAAAACAGAAAAAGGAAAACCCTCTTGGAATGTTTGCTCTGCTGGTCTGAACTTCCAATGCGCCATGAAAACCACAGGCCCTGGTGATCTGTTTTCAGTAACCTTTCTGTGACATACATGGTAATTTAATAAAAACAATAATTCCTTATGCTTATTTAACCTGTATGAATTGCTTCCTGACCCTGGGGTTTGCAGCGACTCTATGTCTTTATTTTTAAAATAGAATTAGGAGCTGTTCACAGTCCTATATATCAAGTTTAGAAGGGAGTCTGGTATCTGTCTGTTGGGGGTGCTCTCTTGGCCTTGGCATGCAAGATTCTAGAGGGGACGTTAGAATCCAAGAAGGGGGCCTGCTCAACTTCCAGCAGGAAACATCCTCACTCCAGAGTTGACCAGAGCTGCAAACGTTCCAAGCTATCACTTGATATCATTGTCAGAAATTAATCATCCACTACAGCTATGACCCAAAATAATGAACCATCTGGGTAACATGGCACCAACCCATCAGAAGACAAGCAAGCTGCAGTGCCAGGGCAGGTGCTGGGACCCCCATGAATTTAACCTTTGTTTGTTAGATCATCAATACTGGAGGTGAGGGGGTCAGCCAGGGCAGAGTTGTCAGGATCGAGAGGACACTGGAGGGGACAGGGGATTGAAGTGGTGACTACGGGAACCACCATTACAAAAGTATTTCAATATGTCAACCACCCATACAGTCACTGGGCCCACTGATGGCCTGTCTGTCAAGTGGGGCTGGTGACAGCGGGAGTGGATTTTTGCTTGCCCCACTTCATGCCCTAGACAGCACTTCCTTGAAGAAATGTAGATTATGTGTGTTCCTTTCCATGACCCAAGGAGCTGTTCACTGCACTCTACAATATTTGAACGCGGTTCTTACAGACATCCTCCCATGAGATCACCTTTCCTCAAAGGGGCTACCTCTGTGAGAGCTCTGCAATCTGGTGGAAATGATATCACTAGCTTCCTTCTTATTCCCGAAGGGAACTTCTCAGAGAGTCATTTGAACTTTTGGTCAACCCAATAAAATGCTAACTTCACTGTCTTTTCTAGGTAATGATATTGGTCTCACCTTTTCTAAGAATGACCACCACCAAACCCTTGACACACAGGTTGTGCATATATCCCCCCATACACACACACACACACACACACACACACACACCCTTGAAGAAAGCTACCTGTATTTTGTGCTCAGCATGTCTGACTCTTTGCAAATCCATGGACTATAACTCACCAGCCTCCTGTGTCCATGGAATTTTCAGGCAAGAATACTGGAGTGGTTGCCATTTCTTTCCCCAGAGGATCTTTCCAACACAGGGATTGAATCCATGTACAAGTTCTCAAACTTCAGTGGGCAGAAGGAATATCCCAGGAAGCTGAACCTGCAGATTTCCTGGGCTCCATCCTTCTCCTCACTCCTCCCAGAGTCGAGTTAATCAGGCATCCAGTGATACACAGATTTTTGTATTTCAAACACAATACTTCCCATAAAATAGCTCTGAGGCAGACAACCACGTGGAAACAAAACCCACTTTGGTCCTCACAAGGACTTCATCTCCACTTCGTGTTTTGCAAAGCAACATCAGGTGTGTTGCTCTCTCCCAAGCCCTAAGGCTCAACCTGGAAGTAAATGCTAAACTCTAACTTTGGTGGTCACACTCACCCTACTAGTCTACTTCCTGTAACTTGTCCACGGCAAACATGCCCAGAGATTCCTTTGGAGATTGGAGGGTTTGGAGGTTTTGTTTTTGTTTTTTGGCTGTGCATGTAGGGTCTTAGTTCCCTGACTAGAAATGGAATTCATGCCCTGCAAGGGGATGAAAGCACAGAGTCTTAAACACTGGACCACCAGGGAAGTCCCAACATGGGATGTTACTATTGAGCTAGCATGATCCCTTTCTCCAGCCAAGCAATCTATCTCCAATTGCTTCTTTGATCAATGAGGCACAGGAGACAGCCCAAGTCAAGTACCCATCTTTATGTTTGTTCATTTAGAATATATATTTCCCACAGAGATTGGACAGCTCTTCACCGTGCAGAGTGGAACGAAGAATTTCATGCCCCACACAGCCTTAGAGGGTGGAGTTTCTCATGTTCAGAGAGTTTGAGCGCCGTTTCTGATCCAATGAGACATGGCCTGAGATGTGAGTTCATTTTTCAGATTGTATGACAACTCTTGGAAGAAAGCCCCTCATAGGAATATTTTCCTCAGGGGCAAGCAGGTTCTTGAAGTTTTGTGGAAAACTCTTAACTTCTCCATGTGTTCTGGTCCTAGGGGTCTCCGTGGGTTCTGACTGGGGGCATGTGGTATATATACACAGTGGAATATTATTCAGCCTTTAAAAAGAAAAAAATTATGCTCTATGTGACAACACAGTGGGCCTGGAGGATATTATACCAAGTGAAAGAGCCAGTCACAGCAAGACAAGTATTGCATGATTCCACTTCTGTGAGGTTTCTAAAACAGTCAAATTCTTAAAATCCATGACTGAAACAGCAGTTACCAAGGGCCAGGAGGAGGGAGACATGGGGAGGCATAAAGTTTCATTTAGGAAAGAAGGATTAGTTAAGTAAGAAGAGATCTGTGCTACAACATTGTTCCAACAATCAACAACAATGTACTGCACACTTACAATTTGTTAAGAGGATAGATCATGTGCTAGCTATGTTCTTACCAAAATAAAGGAGGTTTTTCACACCATAACTTTGCTTTCCATCATGTTGAACATTCACTTCTCCAGAACTTAAAAATTCTGACTGACCAAAATTTTTTCTTTGTCATATTATTTCCACTCAGAATTTTTGTTCTGTTTTGAAAATGTGTTTGTGTGTGTGTGTGTGTGTGTGTGTGTGTGTGTGTGTGCATTACTTTTTCAAGGCTTCTGGTCAACTGAGGGCAGAATTTAGCCTCCCAAGGCCTGCTGAGAAGATAAAGGAGTTACTTTTTTATATGCTACTGAAACCGTAACTATGAGGAAAAACAAAGTAGAAGAACCAGAGCCAGAGCTAAAATTGGGGGAGGGAGGTATTCTAAAAGATAGAAGCAAAATGGAATTTGGTGAAGGGAGAAAATAGAAGAGAGAAAGCAGACAAATAAAGAGTAATCCTTCTCAAGGACAAGAGAAGCTTGAAGGTGGGAATCCATAGGGTAGAACAGCTGGGAGGCCATCATGGGCTGAAGAGCAGTGTTGAGGTCATCTATCGTTGGGCTGCAAATGGCGAAAAACTTAAAACAATAACGACAATTATTTTGCTTACAGATCTGCAATTGAGGCAGACAGAATTCAGTGGGGACAGCTGTGTCTGCTCCTTCCAGCACTGGAGCAGTTCAAAGGCTGGGCCTGGCCCACAGGGGCTGCTAACTATCTCTGTGTGGTGTCTACAGATGTGGTGGCTTCTAGGCAGCTCAGCTTCTTACGCGGCAGCTCAGGGCTCCAAAGGGACATGTCTTAAGAAAGAGCCAGGCAGATACTGAGCTGACCCTGTGGCTTAGCTCTGGAAGTCCTATGGTATCACATCCACTGCAGACAGACCATCTCCAATTCAAGGGAAAGAATATAGACTTCGCTTATTGATGGAACAGTGTCAGCATCACATTTTAAGAAGTATATCTGAGATGGAATATTTTGACGTACTTATCTTTGGACAACATAAGCTGCCACAAATTGTGTTTAGACTAGGTACACCAGATGATTAAGGAAAACAAAAAACAGTGAAGAGAAGGATTAAGAGGAGCAAACACACCTGACCCAAGAAGGAAGAAGAAAAATTCAGCAAACACAGATTTAATTTTTAAATAAGAACTAATTAAGACCATCGAAATTGTTTGAGAATATTTTACATCCATAAAATAATATAGGCTGATATGAGAAAGACATAAGCAGAATAAAAGAATCTGACCAAAATTAATTATTGAATAGACGGACTGAATAATAGAACAGATAAAGTGAGGCCCAAGACAGCAACCTAGAAGTTAATCTTGAAAAAAATCCCCTACAATGTAGAACAAAACAAAGAGGTAGAAAATCTATTTTTTTTAAAGATTGTATCTAGTCAAAGGAGTTAAAAGCTTATGTCTACACAATAGCTTCCATACAGATCTATATAGGAGCTTTATTCACAGTTGCCAAAACTTAGAAGCAACCAAGATGTCCCTCAGTAAGTGAATGGGTAAATAGACTGTGATAAATCAAGATAATGGATTATTATTCAGCACTAAAAATAAATGAGCTGTCAAGCCATGAAAAGACATGGAGGAAACTTAAATGCATATTCTTAAGTGAAAAAAAGGCAATCTGAAAAGGTCACATACTGTGTGATTTCAACCATATGATATTCTGCAGAGAACAAAACTGTGGAGACAGTAAAAAGGTCAGTGGTCGCCAGGGGTTGAGGGAAGGGAGAGAGGGATGAATAGACAGAGCACAGAGGATTTTTAGAGCAGTGAAAATAACTCTGCATGATGTTGTAATGATGGATACATACCTTTATGCGTTTGTTCAAACCCACAGAATATATAACACCAGGAGTGAACAATAATGTAAACTATGGACTGTGGGTGATTATGATGTGTCCGTGTACGGTCACTCTGGTTTTTGCTTTTAAAGTATCATTCTGGTTAGTGATGTTGATAATGGAGGAGGTTATGTAAAAGATTAAACAGTTAAAGAACATAGAAGATAAGTCCACTAGGTCACAACTGTTGTGTACTAGGACTATCAGAAAGAGATGCAGCCACAACAAAGAGGAGAAAGTGATCTCCCTAAATAGAGGAAAATGTCAAGATAAAAGAAGATGGGACCATCTGAGAATCTAAAAAGTCCCTGAGTGCTAAATGGAATAAATAAAAAGCTCATGAGTAGAAACACACAATTGAAACTTCAGATTTCTAAGATAAAAGGAAAAAATCCTTCAAGAAATACTCATGTTCTTTGCACCAGTACTGTTTATCTACAACGCAGAGACCCATTACTGTCAATGAACTTCTCAGCAAACGTGATTTGAAAAGTCAGTGACATCATGTTTTCTGGTTTTGAATGGATTTTTTTTGATCCTAGATTTCTATACACAGCCAACATGAATCACATGCAGACATATTCATACATGCTAGGATACATATACTCTCAGTTGAAAAATAAAATTCTAAAAGAAATATTTAACTACAATGAGATGCTACTATACATACACCAGAAAGGCTAAAAAAACAAAAACAAAAACAAAAAATCTGTCAATTCTCTACTGTCAGTAGAGAAAATGCACTGAGTTCTTCATAACTCATGGCCTGAAGACAACAGATACTATCTATAGTCAATAAAATAAGACAGGAATATGCAATAGTATTTGAAATAAATATTAACTACCTGTGAAAAAAAGTGAAAGTGTTAGTCACTCAAGTCGGGTCCAACTCTGCGACCCTTTAGACTGTAGCCCACCAGGCCCCTCAGTCCATGGGATTTTCCAGGCAAGCATACTGGAGTGGGTTGCCGTGCCCTCCTCCCAGGGATCTTCCTGACCCAGGGATCAAACCCACATCTCCTGTGTCTCCTGCATTGGTAGGAGGGTTTTTTACCCACTGAGCCATCAGGTAAGTCCCTAACTACCTGTATAACTTAAAAATAATTAAAAATCATCATCTCTGAGAGTGAGTGATGGATTCAAGACAAGAATGGAAGTTTAAAAAATGTTAACTTTTTAGTTCTTTAGATAGCTAAAATTAGGACCACGGTGGAGCAGATATTAAATTTACTTTTCTCTTTGAACCTGTCTGCAGGGCAGCAATGAAGGTGCAGACACAGAGAACAGACTTATGGACGAAGGAGGAAGTGGGTGAGATGAATGGAGAGAGTAGAATGGAAGCATATACACTACCATATGTAAAGTAGATAGCTAATGGAATTTTGCTGGATGACTTAGGGGACATATTTGCTTTTATTTTTTAGTTTGTTTAGGGTGGCTCTGGTGGGAGAGGCAAAAGCCTCCCCAACTTCCTCCCCAAGCTTTCGCTTGGTATCTTCCATGCCTGCCCTCTTCTGCGTTAGCTTTGCAGGAATTTTTGGTCAGAAATCAAGCCACCAAGGTTCCCATATGACAATTCCTGAGATCACATATGGAAACTACCCACTGGAGGGGTGAGAAGCCGCTGAAGCAAATCTGAAGGCTGGCTGCCTCACTGTGCTCCATTGAACATTTCTTGGGGACACCAGGTAAGGCCAGAATGGCTCCAACTTGCTCACTATCATTCTAAGGGATTAGTTAAAAAATTTATAGCTAATAGAAAGTAAATGACAACAAAGGGATTAACATAAACAAGAAACCTGACCCCTCTCACTCACTCCCCTTCACAGTCACACGCAGGCCTCCTGTGTCCATGGAGGAGCTTCTTCTCAAGCAAGGTTCTCAACTCTGAGAGGTAAAGAGGTGCATCTAGAAATGCATGGGCAGTATTTTGACGGTTAAAGAGCTGAGTCACAAGTCAAGGATGCTAAAGATGGTACCATGTGTCAGGCCCTTCATCCAGAAACTGCCCTACCCGACACGGCGCTGGTAACCATTTAGTAACACCCCACTAGGGTGACACTCTGGCCTCTCTGCCCACCTTCTTCCCCGCCCTGGGGGAGCGGTGACTTCTCTTAACTGGTGGCTCTGGGAGAAGGAATGAGGAGGGTAGCTCAGACCATGGTGGGATCAGGCCTGGGCACGCGCCAGCCTGAAAAGGGGCAGTGGGCCTACACTTCACTGGGCAGTGGGCTGCTCAGCAGGCTCTGGTCTCATGGGAAGACCTGGAGTCCTTCTGTATCGCAGCCTGGCTGGGAAAATCTGTTAGTTCCAGTGGAGTGTTAGCAAGCCCTTTGGGTCTTGAAGATCTGAAGCCATGGTCGACAATCACTTCTGTCAATAATAGAGACAACAGCTTTATCTCCATTTGTCTCTATGCTATGTCTTATTTTCCAATTGTTCGGAACAGGGAAAGGAATCAAGGATTGTTAAGGTTAAAAATCAAGGTTAAAAAACATGTTTGAGAGACTTAAAATAGTGCAGGATGTAAATGTTCATGGTCTAGTTTTTTAGTGATCATAAATGTTAAAATACCCATCATTTGGAATGATTTATTTACATCGTATGAATCTCAGGATATTTAAATGGTGTTTTTATTTTTAACATGGCACCTAGCCTGGGCTTCCCTGGCGACTCCGAGGTAAAGAATCCACCTGTCAGTGCAGAAGATTCCGACTCGATCCCTGGTCTGGGAAGATCCCAAATGCCGCGGAGCAACTAAGCTTGTGCACCACAACTATTGAGTCTGCGTTCTACAGCCTAGGACCCACAGCTATTGAGCCCATGGGCCACAACTACTGAAGCCCATGCTCCCTGAAGCCCACGCTCTGCAACAAGAGAAGACATTGCAATAAGCCGGCACAACACAACTACAAAGTAGGCCTGCTTACCGCAACTAGAGAAAGCCCATGCTCAGCAACCAAGACTCAGCACCGTCAAAAATAAATAAATAAATAAACATTTTTAAAAATAAAAGTGCACCTAGTCTAACTCTAAACATACTTGCTGCTGCTGCTGTGTCGCTTCAGTCGTGTCCGACTCTGTGCGACCCCATAGACGGCAGCCCACCAGGCTCCGCCATCCCCGGGATTCTCCAGGCAAGAACACTGGAGTGGGATGCCATTTCCTTCTCCAATACACTTGAGGCTGCTTTAAAAAAAAATACGTACAATTGTGCAAGATTTTCTTTCTTGCTTTAAGATACAGAGTATGGAAAATCAAGGCTCAATAACAAGATAAAGCCTGCTTTATGGTCTTGTCCAATTTTTAAAAGTAGGCAGCAAATTAGGTACTAAACTTTCATGTGGCCAAAGCAGAAAGAAAAACAGTTTCAATACTGATTTTGATCACTGTATATAAGATTTAAATATATTTTGATTGATTTTACACGTACATGCACCCTAGTCAGTGTACCCGTTGTTCTGGAAAAAATCAGAATTTCTAGCATTGATGCCTGAGCACTGATTTCTTCAGAAGTCTCCATAAAGGGCGTAGTGGCTGATGTCATGGCTATTCCTCCAACAGCACCTCTAAAGCAAATATAGCAGTGAATTACTTTCAGCTGTTTCTTATGATTTTCTTCAACACAAGCCATGAGCATGATGCCAAAGCATAATTTAATAAAGTATCTCCTTCAGAGACCAAGACAATCCAAGAAAATCACCCTCTAATAGTCTGGATCAATGCCCAAACTTACAAGGATAGATCGTCTCACCACTTATAAACATATTCAAATAGCAGCTATTATCTTGTACATATGATAAATGTTTAAGTTCTATACTGTCAATACTCTATCATTCACTCTAGGACATAAATCGTTCCAAACTCTGGACATTCTAATTAAAAAGGACTGGGAAATCTAAATGCTTTTTGGCTTTGGATTACACTGCTTGAATATTTTTTCAATAGTAATGAATTTACTTCCTCTAGAATCTTTTTCTTGGTTGTCTATATCCTCTGATCAACATGTGAACTCACTTACAGAGTACAAGATGGGAGAATTTTTGTACACTAAGGTAAGACATTGAATGGTTTGCCTTGGAAACGAACAGAGATCATTCTGTCGTTTTTGAGATTGCATCCAAGTACTGCATTTCAGACTCTTTTGTTGACTATGATGGCTACTCCATTTCTTCTAAGGGATTCCTGCCCACAGTAGTAGATATAATGGTCATCTGAGTTAAATTCACCCATTCCAGTCCATTTTAGTTCGCTGATTCCTAGAATGTCGACATTTACTCTAGCCATCTCCTGTTTGACCACTTCCAATTTGCCTTGACTCATGGACCTAACATTCCAGGTTCCTACGCGATATTGCTCTTTACAGCATTGGACCTTGCTTCTATCACCAGTCCCATCCACAGCTGGGTATTGTTTTTGCTTTGGCTCCATCCCTTCATTCTTTCTGGAGTTATTTCTCCACTGATCTCCAGTAGCATATTGGGCACCTACCAACCTGGGGAGTTGCTCTTTCAGTATCCTATCATTTTGCCTTTTCATATTGTTCATGGGGTTCTCAAGGCACGAATACTGAAGTGGTTTGCCATTCCCTTCTCCAGCGGACCACATTCTGTCAGACCTCTCCACCATGACCCGTCCGTCTTGGGTGGCCCCACACAGCATGGCTTAGTTTCACTGAGTTAGACACGGCTGTGGTCCTGGGATCAGATTGGCTGGTTTCCTGTGATTATGGCTTAAGTGTGCCTGCCCTCTGATGCCCTCTCGCAACACCTGCCGTCTTACTTGGGTTTCTCTTACCTGGGACGTGGGGTATCTCCTCACAGCTGCTCCAGCAAAGCACAGCCGCTGCTCCTTACCTTGGAGGAGGGGTATCTTCTCCAAGAAGATACCATTCAATATCACGGTATTCAATATATATTCAGTGGTTATATTCAATATAACCATTCAATATCACGGTAATCCAAGCCTATGCCCCAAACAGTAACACTGAAGAAGCTGAAGTTGAACAGTTCTATGAAGACCTATGAGACCTTTTAGAACTAATACCCAAAAAAGATGTCCTTTTCATTATAGGGGACTGGAATGCAAAAGTAGGAAGTCAAGAAACACCTGGAGTAACAGGCAAATTTGGCCTTGGAGTACAGAATGAAGCAGGGCAAAGGCTAATAGAGTTTTGAGAAGAGAATTCACTGGTCATAGCAAACACCCTCTTCCAACAATACAAGAGAAGACTCTACACCTGGACATCACCAGATGGGCAACATATTATAATATAATATAATATATTATATATAATATAATATAATAAATATATAATAATAATAATATAATTATAATATAATCAGATTGATTATATTCTTTGCAGCCAAAGATGGAGAAGCTCTATACAGTCAGCAAAAACAAGACCAGGAGTTGACTGTGGCTCAGATCATGAACTCCTTATTGCCAAATTCAGACTTAAACTGAAGAAAGCAGGGAAAACCACTAGACCATCCAGGTATGACCTAAATCAAATCCCTAGACTATACAGTGGAAGTGAGAAATAGATTTAAGGGACTAGATCTGATAGACAGAGTGCCTGATGAACTATGGATGGAGGTTCGTGACATTGTACAGGAGACAGGGATCAAGACCATCCCCGTGGAAAAGAAATGCAAAAAGGCAAAATGGTTGTCTGAGGAGGCCTTACAAATAGCTGTGAAAAGAAGAGAAGTGAAAAGCAAAGGAGAAAAGGAAAGATATTCCCATTTGAATGTAGAGTTCCAAAGAATAGCCAGGAGAAATAAGAAAGCCTTCCTCAGTGATCAATGCAAAGAAATAGAGGAAAACAACAGAATGGGAAAGACTAGAGGTCTCTTCAAGAAAATTAGAGATATCAAGGGAACATTTCAGGCAAAGATGGGTTCGACAAAGGACAGAAATGGTATGGACCTAACAGAAGCAGTAGATATTAAGAAAAGGTGGCAAGAATACACAGAAGAATTGTACAAAAAAGATCTTCACAACCCAGATAATCACAATGGTGTGATCACTCACCTAGAGCCAGACATCCTGGAATGTGAAGTCAAGTGGGCCTTAGAAAGCATCACTACAAACAAAGCTAGTGGATGTGATGGAATTCCAGTTGAGCTATTTCAAACCCTGAAAGATGATGCTGTGAAAGTACTGCACGCAATATACCAGCAAATTTGGAAAACTCAGCAGTGGCCACAGGATGGGAAAAGGTCAGTTTTCATTCCAATCCCTAAGAAAGGCAATCCCAAAGAATGCTCAAACTACCATACAATTGCACTCATCTCACATGCTAGTAAAGTAATGCTCAAAATTCTCCAAGCCAGGCTTCAGCAATACATGAACTGTGAACTTCCAGATGTTCAAGCTGGTTTTAGATAAGGCAGAGGAACCGGAGATCAAATTGCCAATATCTGCTGGATCATCGAAAAAGCAAGAGAGTTCCAGAAAAACATCTATTTCTGCTTTATTGACTACGCCAAAGCCTTCAACTGTGTGGATCACAATAAACTGTGGAAAATTCTGAAAGAGATGGGAATACCAGACCACCTGACCTGCCTCCTGAGAAATCTGTATGCAGGTCAGGAAGCAACAGTTAGAACTGGACATGGAACAACAGACTGGTTCCAAATAAGAAAAGGAGTACGTCAAGGCTGTATATTGTCACCCTGCTTATTTAACTTATATGCAGAGTACATTATGAAAAACGCTGGGCTGGAAGAAGCACAAGCTGGAATCAAGATTGCTGGGAGAAATATCAATAACCTCAGATATGCAGATGACACCACCCTTATGGCAGAGAGTGAAGAGGAACTGAAAAGCCTCTTGATGAAAGTGAAGAGGAGAGTGAAAAAGTTGGCTTAAAGCTCAACATTCAGAAAACTAAGATCATGGCATCTGGTCCCATCACCTCATGGAAAATAGATGAGGAGACAGTGGAAACAGTGTCAGACTTTATTTTGGGGGGCTCCAAAATCACTGCGGATGGTGACTGCAGCCATGAAATTAAAAGATGCTTACTCCTTAGAAGGAAAGTTATGACCAACCTAGACAGCATATTAAAAAGCAGCGACATTAATTTGCCAACAAGGGTCCGTCTGGTCAAGGCTATGGTTTCTCCAGTGGTCATGTATGGATGTGAGAGTTGGACTGTGAAGAAAGCTGAGTGCTGAAAAATTGATGCTTTTGAACTGTGTGTTGGAGGAGACTCTTGGGAGTTCCTTGGACTGCAAGGAGATCCAACCAGTCCATCCTAAAGGAGATCAGTCCTGGGTGTTCATTGGAAGGACTGATGTTGAAGCTGAAACGCCAATACTTTGGCCACCTCATGCAAAGAGTTGACTCATTGGAAAAGACCTTGATGCTGGGAGGGACTGGGGGCAGGAGGAGAAGGGGATGACAGAGGATGAGATGGCTGGATGGCATCACCGACTCGATGGGCATGAGTTTGAGTAAACTCCAGGAGTTGGTGATGGACAGGGAGGCCTGTCGTGCTGCGATTCATGGACAAGAGTCGGACACAACTGAGCAACTGAATCGAACTGAACTGAAGGTAAGACAATAAGTCATTACACCTCCCACTTATATTTAGGTTTAAAAAAAGAAAGAAAAGGAAGGAAGGGAAAAGGGAGGGAAGGGAGAGGAGAGATGGAGGGAGGGAGGAAGGAAGGAAGAAATAAATCTTTTCCTTCACTCAGCATCCAAATGACCATTTGGCAGTGAAGTATCAGAGGCACTCTGAGAGAGTTCCACAATGATTACTGATTATAAATGCACTCTTTTGGGGTTTTTCTGCTGGGTTGGAGACCTCTTCTGTATCACTTCAAAAGCCTCTGACATGGCCAACATTGTGGCTCTCTCTCCCAACTCCTTGGGATCCTCCTCTGCATAATCCAGAAATAAAAAGGGTGTCTGTGCCCAGAAAGCCACTCTTCATCAACGCAGGAGAGGAGCTGATGGCTAAAGTCTTCTGTTTTGTCCCGAGGGCACTCAGCTGTGAAATGAACTCCATGATGCTCCCCACAAGGTTGCAATGAGTTGAAGCACCAACCTGCCTTACTCAGGGCAGTTGGAGAGACAGCCTGGCAAGACATTCTTGCACCGGTTTCCCTAGTGTTTCACTCCCTTTTCCTGCATCACTGTTCTCTGGGACCACATTCCCGAGTAAACTAGCTGCAAATAAGACTTTGTACCAGGCTCTACTTTGGGGAGAACTAGGCTAAGACATCTGTCTCTAGCATATTTTACTGTGTTCCCACTTATATGGATTTACAGATTTTTCTCCCTTAATTTTAATAAAATTAATCTTCACATAAAAAATAAATATTTTTAATAGAATCATGCAGCAAATCTACTGATGGAACACAAACTGAGAATATAAGCACAAGATGATAAGAAACAGAGAAGGTGATTCTTTTCTTACACTCCAGATGAATACATCAGCTACAGAGGAGAAGAAATAGTTTTTTAGTGTTAATACTAAATTAAATAAAATACTTTTATCCTTGTTTCATTCTTTTAAAATTCCATTTTAGGTATATGTTCTATGAGGTATTTGTGTGAGTAGAGTAGCCTATATATAACTTATAAATAAATAAATGTACATACATATATTGGGAGCATGTGCTCAAAGTTTTCTGCTGATAAAGTAGAAGACGAAAGAAAGTTTGGAGAGTGCTGGTCTAAATAAATTAAAATGAGTTGGCCCTTTTATTTCCCTTATTAACCTTGACTAAGGATGAGAAGGTGTAAGCAGGACGGTTGTTTAGAAAAGTTGCCCTCATAATCCACACTGCTAATCAGAACAAACACACTGATAGACAAATAATTTCTTTTCTTAAATTTCTCTTTTTTTAAAATAGAATTTTTACTTTTTAAGAGTAGTTTTAAGTCCACAGAAAACCTAAGAGGAAGGTACAGAGGTTCCCTATATGCTCTTTCCCTATATGCTCTCTGTCCCCACACTTGCATGATCTCCCAATTTATCAGTATCTCCCCCCTCCAGAGTGGTGTGCTTGTTCCAAAAGACACAGACAAAAAATCACCCAAATAGACTTTAGGTTCACTTTTCATGTCACATATTTTTTGGGTTGGGACAAATGTACAATAATAAACGTCTGTCATGATAGCTTCATGAGAGTATTCACTGCTCTAAAAACCTTCTGTGATATGATTTTCTCTTATTTTTCATATCTTGGAAAAGTTTTTTTTTTCCATTTGAACTCAAACACATGCAACATTCCTCTATCCTTTTTTTTTTTTTTAAAAAGCAAAAAGAAGTACTGTCCTTGAAATTTCTTCATTGATTTTATTTGGAATAAGTACTATGCTCCAAATAAAGATCAGTCAGTCAGTTCAGTAGCTCAGACCCTTTGCGACCCCATGAACTGCAGCACACCACGCCTCCCTGTCCATCACCAACTCCCGGAGTTCACCCAAACTCATGTCCATTGAGTTGGTGATTCCATCCAACCATCTCATTCTCTGTCGTCCCCTTCTCCTCCCACCCTCAATCTTTCCCAGCATCAGGGTCTTTTCCAATGAGTCAGGTCTTCACATCAGGTGGCCAAAGTATTGGAGTTTCAGCTTCAACATCAGTCCGTCCAATGAACACTCAGGACTGATCTCCTTTAGGATGGACTGGTTGGATCTCCTTGCAGTCCAAGGGACTCTCAAGAGTCTCCTCCAACACCACAGTTCAAAAGCATCAATTCTTCAGCACTCAGCAAAGAAAGCTAGTCCAACTCTCACATCCATACATGACTACTGGAAAGACCATAGTCTTGACTAGATGGACCTTTGTTGGCAAGGTAATGTCTCTGCTTTTTAATGTGCTGTCTAAGTTGATCATAACTTTCCTTCCAAGGAGCAATCATTTTCTAGTTTCATGGCTGCAGTCACCATCTTCAGTGATTTTGGAGCCCCAAAAAATAAAGTCAGCCACTGTTTCCACTGTTTCCCCATCTATTTGCCATGAAGTGATGGGACCAGATGCCATGATCTTAGTTTTCTGAATGTTGAGTTTTAAGCCAACTTTTTCACTCTCCTCTTTCATTTTCATCAAGAGGCTCTTTAGTTCTTCTTCGCTTTCTGCCATAAGGGTGGTGTCATCTGCATATCTGAGGTTATTGATATTTCTCCTGGCAATCTTGATTCCAGCTTGTGCTTCATCCAGTCTAGCATTTTTCATGATGTACTCTGCATATAAGAATAGACAATAAGAATATGGACACAGTGAGTAGTTTATTCATTGATTCTACATTCACTGAAGAGTAACTATGTGATACATGAAGAACAACTGTGATCATAAGGGCCTCCCCACTGTTAGGAGAGGAGACAACTAGACAGATTCATAAAATACAGTGTAATAATGGGTGCTATTACAAACTACTGTATAGCTTTTCATGTCTGCATACAGACACAAACACCTACGTACACATCAACATGTATATATGTATATAACATATACTGTTAGAAAGATATAATTATAATACTTACACATTGGTAATATATAACACTAGTGCAATGTATAATAAATAATATATATTATTATATTATATAGTATATACCATAATATATTGTAATACTTATACAATAATTAATGGAAATATATAATGATTATATTATTATATTATATTAATTATATATAATATATATTATTAAAATATATATTAATAAACTATAAATATATTAATACATTATATATTTATAAATATTATATATGCATTTATAATATTTATATTTAATATATAAATATTGATATGTTGCTTATTTAAATATTGATTTTAATATTATATTAAATTATATATTTATTCATAATTTATATTTATAAATATATATATTATTTAATATTGCATAACAATATTATAATATATTATATCATATATATTATATATTATATATACATATTATATATATTATATATTTAATATTGTATTATTATGTATATTTATATATTTATAAATAATATTTATATTATAATATATAAATATAATATATTTATATATTATAATATTTTATATTATATAATATATAAATATATTATATTTATATTATAATATTTTATATTATATAATATATAAATATATTATTTTTATATATTTATATATATTAAAATATATATTAATATAATATAGAAATATTATATATATAATATATTTATATATATAAATATATTTGTGTTTATATATTTATATATATAAATATATTTGTGTTTATATATTTATATATATTCATATACATTTATAAATTTATTTATAAATATTTTTATATTTCTTTATATTTATTTATGAAATTTATTTATATTCATTATATATAATATATTATATATTATATATTATATAATATTATAATATAATATATTAATAATTAATAATCAATATATTCAATATAATTCATTTATATTAATTTTTAATTATTAATTTATATTAATGATATTATATTAATTTATTGTTGATTATTAATTAATAATCAACAATAAATTAATATAATATAGTATAATAATATAATATAGTTAATATAATATAATTAACTAATATAATATTAATATGAATATTAATAATATATTATATATAATATATAATATAATAATATAATATTAATAGAATATTAATATAGCTAATATGATAATATTAATAATTCTTTCCTGCTGAAATTCTTTCTAAAATATCTTGATTTAGGCAATTGTTTTTGTTTAGTTGCTCAATGATGTCCTACTGTGCAATACCATGGACTGTAGCCCACCAGGCTCCCCTGTCCATGGGATTCTCCAGGCAAAAATACTGGAGTGGGTTGCCATTTTCTTCTCCAGGGGATATTCCTGACCCCAGGACTGAACCCACATCTCCTGCCTTGGCAGGTGGATGCCTTACCACGGAGCCATCAGGAAGCCCAGTATTCTGGCCTGGAGAATTTCATGGACTGTACGGGGTCACAAAGAGTTGAACACGACCGAGCGACTTTCACGTCACTTTACTTCCACTTGGCAGTAAGGTTCTATTGAACCCTTGTTCTGCCACATGGCAGGAAATAAAATCTCAGCTCCTGGTTTACTCAGTTATTTCGGGTTTAGGCTTAGTCCTGCTTCCCAGATGGGGAGATGGTTTAGGTGGTACGGTGAGGAAGTGACCAGGCTGGCTGCATCCGGGGATCTACCTTGTCTCACCAGAATTCCACCCTGAAGGGCCTGGTGATGTCATCCCGCATACTGGCATTCACCGCTCAACCCCCGGCTCCAGTATCCACCACACATTAGCACCACACGAAAGAGGCAGACGTGTTTTAGCTTGGCAGGAGCTAAATGTGCTTATCATTTAAAATAGACCATAGATTTTTTTTTTTTTTTTTTCTTTTTTTAAAAATTTTAATTGGAGGCTAATTACTTTACAATACTGTGGTGGGTTTTGGCATACAGTCACATGAATCAGCCATGGGTATACATGTGTTCCCCATCCTGACCCTCCCTCCCACCTCCCTCCCCATCCCATTCCTCAGGGTCATCCCAGTGCACCAGCCCTGAGCATCCTGCCTCATGCATCGAACCTGGACTGGCAATCTATAAAATAGACAGTAGATATTTTAAAATAACTTTAGGGAAATGCTAAGTCCTGCAAAACTTCTAATCAAGTGTTCACCAGTGTGGGATACTTGCCAGATCTAAGTCCTCAGTTGCTATTTGACCACCTTTCTTCTGCCACTTATCTTCCTTTGGTTGACCAAAGATTCCCTTCCTCCAAAACTAACTACCAAGAGAGTTGGAACACAATAAAATCAAAAGCTAGATTAGCACATCATAAAGGGCTTCATTTTCCACATAACAATCAAAAGAAGGAGGGGGGCAAGGCAGACGTGGGGAGATACGACAGAGGGTAACAATGACAATAGCAATAAAAGCTGTTTATTATACACTAGCTGCTCTCTGGAGAATCCCCACGGACAGAGAAGCCTGGCAGCCTACAGTCCACAGGATCCCAAAGAGCTGGACATGACGGAAGCGACTTAGCACAGCGCTGTGCCAAGACTATTTTTAATCATGGGAAAGTTTCTTACTTTCGGTACTGTTTCATATAATTGTTTTTCTTTAATGGGAAACAACAGCAAATGGGGAAGGAAATATTCTACTTCTCTTACTAGCAATCAACCCTGTGCTGCTTAGTTCAAAGCAGGACTTCCTCCTTGGTCATGAAGTTCTCATACATTAGCTCCACGAATCCTCATAACAGCTCAGGGAGGCAGCCCCACCATCACCTCCATTTGAAAGACGAGTGCATAGAGTTTTACGTGAGACAGATACGTGGCTCTTGTTGAAGCCACCATTGTTTTGGGTCTCTGCACTGCACGCAAATCTCCTACAGTCTGGGACAGTCATTGGCTGTCTTGTTTTTGCTGCCCAGGACTATGTCCTTCTCTACGGCCATCATTCTTATTACGGCATGGTTAGTGTACACACCAAAAGCCATACAATAGTCATGGAAAGGGTATATACAGCTAGGAATTTAACTAATTGATTTTTTCTTTATAGCACAGAAAAATTGAGGAGAAGATACAAATTTCCATATATCCACTGTCCCCACTCTTACAGCCTCCCCCATGAACAGCATCCTGCCCACCAGCCTGTTATATTTGTTACATTTGATGAAGCTACATTAACTGCCACATCATAATCACCCAAAGGCCATAGTTTATGCTGGGTTCACTGTGTTGTTCATTCTATAGGTTTGAACAAATGTATAGGGACACATAGGCTTCTCTAGGGGCTCAGTGGTAACAAATCTGCCTGCCAATGCAGGAGATGCAGTTTTGATCCCTGGGTAGGGAAGATTCCCTGGAGAAGGAGATGGCAACCCACTCCAGAATTCTTGCCTGGGAAATACCATGGACAGAGGAGACTGGTGGGAGGCAGCCCATAGGGTCACAAAGAGTTGGACGTGACTTAGCAACTAAACAGCAACAACATAGTAACACATATCCATTATTATAATATCATGCACAGTATTGTCACTATCCTAAAAATCCTCTGCGCTCTTGCTTTTTCAATCATCCCCCTGCCCCTAACCCGTGACCATCACTGATCTTTTCACTGTCTCCATACATCTGCTCTTTCCAAAATGTCATATAGCTGGAATAACCAGCTGGTACTTTTAAAGACACTTTGAGCAACTACTTACGGAGGTGGCCAGGGTTCGAGGAAGTAACAGGGATGCCAAGGTACCCAGAGACTAGCAACTTGAGAAGCCATTACCACCTGCAGGCTTCAAGGTGCTACGAGGACTTCCCTGGTGGTCCACTGGTTAAGAATCTGCCTGCCAATGCAGGGGACATGGGTTCAATTCCTGGTCTGGAAGATCCTGTATGCCACAGGGCAACTAAACCTGTTCACCACATCAACTGAATCCCAAGCACACACTAGAGCCCGTGCTCTGCAACAAGAGAAGCCGTTGCAAAGAGAAGACCTCGCACGGTAACTAGGGTAGCACCTACTCACTGCAACTAGAGAAAGCCTGCATGTAGCAACGAAGACCCAACACAGTCAAAAAAAGAAAAATGACGTTACCAGAGCTTGGTTCAGAGTTAGCACCATGCAGAGGGACTGTTTGAGGGAGGTCGAAGTCACAAAGGGATACAGATGCAGCCCTAATCAGGCCAAGTCATGAAAAAGCAGGAGGAATAAATATCCAGACCTTTCTCCCTCTTCCACCTTCAAACTCCCAGCTGGTGCCTCCTACTGGCCAACTAGAAGTCAGGGGGCAAGAGGACTTGGGTAGCAAACATGGTTCATAGGGATCAGCTTTCCGGGGTTCAGAGCGGAGTCTAGAAATGTGGAGAAAAGATCTAGGGGCAAGTGGAGAATTACCCACCCAATGAACATCCTGAATTCACTATCTGTTAAGCCTTAAACAATCTGTTCACCATGAAAATTTTAATTCACTTTGTGAGTACAACTGGCAAAGAGGGAGCGTATTTCTATAAAGAAACCATGTCCATTTTTAGATATTTTCTAACATGTAGATGCTTTAGACTCAATTTTATTTTTGAAGTGGACAATTTTTACATTGAAAGCACAAGCTGGTGAAACTGTTCTCTCCCGCAGTGAATCTAGAGTTAAATGTGCCTAGAGTTAAATGTGCCTTGGTTTGAAGACAAACTGCAGTCCTTCGGACTCTTCAGCCAGTTCTCATATTTTCTTCTAAATGAACCAAATGAAATTAGCAAAAAACAAGGATTGAGGAACTATACAACAAATGCCTTTTTTTTTTTTTTTGCTTGCTTTTTTTTCCTCTTTTTGACCAGAAGTGATAACCAAGGAGTAGAAACGGGGAATTTTCTGTCACAGGACATATCTGTTATGTTGTTGGACCACAGACTCTTAACCATGAAAAAAACCTCAAAAATCATCTAGTCTTGTGTTTTTAAGCCCTTTTACTTGGGAGGCCCCTTGTTCACATGCCTATTTGAAAATCTGTTCTGTGAAAGAATATTAATAATAGTTCATAGGGCCTATTACTGTGCTTTGCACTTTGCCAGAATTATCTCATTTCATCCTGTCTAAAACCTTAAAAGTGAGGTTTGTTTTTTTTCCCTTATCTTCCAGTTGAAAAAGGGAGACAGCGAGGGTCAGAGAGATGGCCGAGGTCATGTTGCCAGCGGCTGTGGCATGTGATATTCAAAGTCAGGGCTCCTGACTCCATGGCCTGTGTCCCTACTGTCAGATAGAAGCAGAGTGCTTTAGTTAAAGCAGAGTGTGGATTTCATTGCCTCATTCCCCTCTTAACCCTGACTTTACCCTTGGCCACCTGGGGCATTGTTTAAAAAACACCCATCCAAGCCTAACACTTGATAACTTAATCTGTTAGACTATCATTGACATCACTCTATGGAAAAACAGTCCTAGGCTTCTCAAATATGACCTCACTCATTTTCTCTCCTCTGCAAAGTATTTAGATGTAATTCCCCTGTCATCAATACGTACATGCAATTTCATCTTTGGCTTCTTTTAACCTAAATCTATTTTCTATAAAACTTCTCACGTATAAATTCAGACATTGGAGCAACCAAGTTTAACAGATGTTTATCATTTTTATGGAATACTTCTTAACACAACTTCCTACTCTGTATTCCATGGAAGCCTGGTTCCTGGTGATATTAATAGGTTTCTGCAATAAAAAGTGTTTTTTTAAACCAGCGTTCATGTTTATATTACATGTAAAATATATGTATATGTTCATGATACATTTGGGAAAACGTACATACGCCCTTCTCACAATGTCCCTCTGCACCTGCCTATCACATACACATTAGAAAATTAAAGGTGATAAAAAGTCATATAAGACAGTGATGGACATGACCAGGCTTAGCCACCTGATTTAACCATAGAATCCTGTTGTATTCTATTGATCCCCTATGTATTATCCCCTATGAAGCAGATCCACTGCTCTATAGACCCAGCAGATAGAACCCTACTCTAAACCAGATGAGCCTGGTCCTTTATCAGTAAGTGTGGGGCCCTTTCTTCCAAGATGAGAAAGCGGACATTCAAATCACCCGGTTGGCTGGCAACACCATTTAGGATCATAGCTCAGGTCCCCTGATAACTTTTACAGAAATTCTTGTAATAAAGTTGGCTGTTATATATGGGGACATATTCTGATATTTCCCAACTGGTGAAGAGCAAGTCAGCACAATTCCCGTCCCTATGGTCACCTAAAGTCACCTGGTAACCTGGTGGCCCCAAGCAACTGAATGAGCTGCAGAGGATGGCGCAGCTTTGCCTCCAAATCCTAAGGTTCTCTGCTGGGAGGCACCTATAGGAGGCACACCAGTGGCTCAGAACAGCATCCCTCTGCCAAGCAGGCATGCAAGCACTGCCCAGTCAGCAGCCTGATTCCACAGTAGTCTTCTGGTGTTCTAGACCCTGAAGAAAATCGATGGCTTTTGGGGTTACACAGTCAGAGGGTTACAAATGAAGGTGACACAGAGCCTCAGTCAATGCTTGCTAAGGGCAAAAGGAATGTGTGGTGGGGGAAGGAATATGGTGGTTCTAAACATCAGCTAAGATCACAGACCAGCCACAGAAACCAGGACTGTAGTTAATAGTTGTGAGAGTTCTTCCTTTTTTGACATGAATATATGGGTTTATATACAAACCAGTTTTCCCCTCTTTCATTGCTCTAGCTGTTAACATAAGATGTATTAACAGTGAAAGTGTTAGTCACTCAGTTGGGTCCAACTCTTTGGGACCCCATGGACTGGAGCCCACCAGGCTCCTCTGTCCGTGGAATTCTTCAGGCAAGGAGAATACTGGACTGGGTGGCCTTTTCTTCTCCAGGGACTCTTCCTGACCCAGGGATAGAACCTGGGTCTCCTGCATTGCAGGCAGATTCTTTACCGTCTCAGCTATAGGAGTTAATCTCATATTTCATTATTTAAATTACAGGATATCCAAAGGACATTGACTCACCTAGAAAAGAAACCACCCAAAAATGGACTGTGGAGGATTTGGCATCTTTCTGGATGTATGAGACAAATTGTATTATGTTTCTCATTGTTTAAGCTGCCGCCTATCAACGAAACACTGGGTATGAGATGGGAAAGAGATGAAAAGGAGTCTAATTCAGTTAGCACTCATATGAACTTAGAAATAATACTGCCTTTGTCCATGCAACATTATTTAGCATCCTTGAAAAGTAAGTGTGCCGATAAGTTTCAAGGAAATTGATGCCTTTGCCCTGGAGGATTAATAACCAAGTGTCACCTGGTAGGGATGGGGGGGTGGGGGACTCACATTCTCTCGGGCTTCTTAGAACTTACAAGCAGCAGAGACTTGTTGTTGATACCAGGAGATGGTGGGGGAGGTTCTGTGCAGAAATGATTTCTGGTGCCAGGTGACTCATTTTTAAGCAACTTCCACATTTTGGCAGATGGTGATAATGCCAGCGCTTAACGATAGAGCTGAGCAAATCAGGACAGCATGTTTCCACACTTCTCAGATGCTTATTTCTAAACAGTATGTTAAAACCACATCTCTGGGTACCTCTCTCTGCAGTGAGTCATGGAGCCTAAGTGAGGCTGCTGCCTCTGGAGTCCATGCTGGCAATGAAATCCTACAGTGGACCACACTGAACAGACTACAGAGAAGATCCAGACTCATTTTTCAGATGCTGAAAACCTCAGGCCATAGAGAACGTTTACTACAGACATTTTCTGTCTTGGCCATTTCTCACATGAATACTGTGCTATTGAAAGGACTTTCACCCTCATCAAATACTCATGTATTTCAGGCAAATAACATCATGTAACCATAGAACTTATGGGATGGAAGGAATTTATGGTCATTGAGATCAGGGCACAAATAATTCTTTGCTGAATATTTTGTGCTCCCTGTCCCATGCTGCAGAGTTGATGCTGAAATATGTCTGCCCAGGGAGCCAACATATTTCCTAAGGCCCCTTCATTTATGCAAAGATATGTAAGTAGTGTTGGCCAATAGAAAGTGAGCAGAAGTAACATGTGTCATTTCTGTCCAAAACAGTTAAGAATAGGCTATGTTATTTCTTCTCCTCTCTCCTTCATCCTGGATACAGAGGTGCTTAAGCCTTTAAGGGATGGCAAAGCCATGAGATAAGTCATGCCTGGGTCACTTAGAGAGTACCATACTGAGTGAAGTAAGTCAGACAGAGAGGTATCACATGACATCCTTATACGTGGAATCTAAAAAGAAATGATACAAATGAACTTACTTATGAAACAGACTCGCAGACATATAAAATGAACTTATGGTTTTTGGGGGGAAGGGATAGTTAGGGAGTTTGGGATGGTCATGTATACACTGCTATATTTAAAATGGAAAACAAAGGAGGACCTGTTGTATAGCATATGGAACTCTGCCCAGTGTTACGTGGCAGTCTGAATGGGAGGAGGGGGCCTGGGGGAAAATGGATACATATACATGTACGGCTGAGTCCTTTCTCTGTTCAGCTGAAACTATCACAACATTGTTAATCGGCTATAGTGAAGTCACTTAGTTGTGTCCGACTCTTTGCGACCCTGTGGACTGTAGCCAACCAGGCTCCTCCGTCCATGGGATTCTCCAGGCAAGAATACTGGAGTGGGTTGCCATTTCCTTCTCCAGGGGATCTTCCCGACCCAGGGCTTGAACCCCGGTCTCCCGCATTCCAGGCAGACGCTTTAACCTCTGAGCCACCAGATCGGCTATACCTCAGTACAAAATAAAAAGTTCAAAAGAAAAAGAAAAAAGAGAGAGACAGGCTTGGGTCCCTGAATCACCACATGGATGAAAGCCACCAGAAACAATCTTCATCAGATTGTTACGTAAGTAGCAAATACATTTTTACTGTGTTAAGCCACTGAAATTGGTGGTTTAATAACTACTGTAGCTAGCATTTCCCTAATTAACACAGAGACCGACTTCCATCTTCCTCTCTCTATTTGATGTTTTAATTCTCTTTAAAACTCCTCTCAGGGATATTAGTAGGAATAACCAGGAGCACTTGGTGTGATGGCTAAGAATATGGACACTGGTGTCAGGCAGACTAGGCCTTGAATTTAATTTTGTTAATATTTGTTGTTCTCAGGTATGCAACAATGTTTATTCATTTTTCTACATACTTCATGATTTCATTTATTTAAAAATCTAGAACAAGCAAAAATATATTATGATCAGAACCAGAAATATATAGCTGCAAACCTATTTTTTTAATTCCATTTTCAATACTAAACTAGCTACGTGTTCTTGGCTGAGCCAATTAATTTTTCTGAGACTTGGTTTCCTCATTTGTATAATGGGCATAATAGTAGTACTTAGGTCATAATGTTGTTGAGAGAAGTCAAGGAGCTCAATCACATAGTTCAGTTCAGTTGCTCAGTTGTGTCTGACTCTTTGCGACCCCATGGACTGTAGCATGCTAGGCCTGCCTGTCCATCACCAACTGCTGGAGTTTACTCAAACTTAAGTCCGCTGAGTCGATGATGCCATCCAGCCATCTCATCCTCTGTCATCCCCTTCTCCTTCAGCCTTCAATCTTTCCCAGTGTCAGCATCTTTTCAAATGGGTCAGTTCTTCGCATCAGGTGGCCAAAGTATTGGAATTTCAGCTTCAGCATCACTCCTTCCAATGAATATTCAGGACTGATGTCCTTTAGGATGGACTGGTTGGATCTCCAGGGGACTCTCAAGAGTCTTCTCTAACACCACAGTTCAAAAGCATCGATTCTTCGGCGCGCAGCTTTCTTTATAGTCCAACCCTCACATCTATTCATGACTACTAGGAAAACCAAAGCTTTGACTAGACAGAACTTTGTTGGCAAAGTAACATCTCTGCTTTTTAATATGCTGTCTAGGTTGGTCATAACTTTTCTTCCAAGGAGCAAGCATCTTTTAATTTCATGGCTGCAGTCACTATCTGCAGTGACTTTGGAGCCCCCAAAAATAAAGTCTCTCACTGTTTCCCCATCTATTTGCTATGAAGTAATGGGACAGGATGCCATGATCTTCATTTTCTGAATGTTGAGTTTTAAGCCAACTTTTTCACTCTCCTCTTTCACTTTCATCAAGAGACTCTTTAGTTCTTCTTCATTCTCTGCTATAAGGGTGGTGTCATCTGCATATCTGAGATTATTGATATTTCTCCTGGCAATCATGATTCCAGCTTGTGCTTCATCCAGTCCAGCATTTCTCATGATGTGCTCTGCATATACGTTAAATAAGCAGGGTGACAGTATACAACCTTGACATACTCCTTTCCTGATTTGGAACCAGTCTGTTGTTCCATGTCTAGTTCTAACTGTTGCTTCTTGACCTGCATACATAAGGTACTAAGTATTCAAGGAATGAAGGATTTTGTTCTTACTGGCATTATACAGGTGATCATATTAAATAGATTGATAGGCAGGTTTTTGTTGTATTTTCACTTTCCAGAGGCATAGAAGCAGCTTCCCTGTTTAGATATCAGGACCTTAGAAAACTGGGTGGGGTGGTGGAATAGCAGCATAGGTCTTAGGAGACTTGGGTACCAGGAACCCAGAAGGAATTAGCATCAGACTCTCTGGGCATGAACACATCTTAACAACACTCAAGGGCCCTCAGCAGAGATGAGATAGGAGCTATTGTTTACACAATGCACAGGTGAGGTCACGTGAGACATGAGAGGATGGAGGGCTCCCGGGGTAGGTCCGTCTCTGACGGAGCCTCAGGAAATGGAGCCCTCCCCCGTGGTCTCTAAGAAAATCTCAGAGATGCTCTCAGGTAACTTGGAGAAGCGGAAGCTCCAGCACCAGGGGAAGGCTTAGGAGGAATGCAGCTGGGAACTCGGGAGGGAGATGGAGAAGAGCAAGGGATGACAGGGCAGTTGAGAAGCCTGTGCTCCCAGGAGAACCGGCAGTTTCTTCCTTTGGTTCCCACAATTGCTCCACTGACTGCACTCGGGGCCAGGGGACCTTCTCCCTTTGTTCTTCTAGAAGTGCAGAGTCCACACAGACTTCCTGCTGACCCCTCTGTCACCTGCTGCCCCAGGGCAGTCCTCCTTTGGCCTCAGGAGTCTGAAGGGAGACTCGCCCCTTCCTTCCTCTGCCCAGATCTTAAGGGCTGGAAAACAAATGCAGATGTTTGACCCCAAACCATGCCAGAGAAAGATGAGAACAGCCTGATCCCTGCTGTCGGATGCCTCCTGCCAAGCTACTAAAGAGCCTTCATGACACTGGATCCACCAGCTACTTCTGACGCCCTCTCTGAGAGAACCAGGGACAGGAAAGGAGAAGCAGAAACCGAGACTCCTCTCTAGCACCCTGGTGTCTTCCCTGGGTGGCACCACTTTTTGCCTGGCTGTCCTTTGGCCATGCGTTTGTATTGCTGCTCCAGTTTTCAAGTATTTTGGATCTGAACAGATGAGGGAAGGGTTTCTACCAGGGGAGGGAGAATCAAGAAAATTTCCAATATAAGGCATTTTCCAGATTCCTCTCTTTATGCCAAAATAAAGTACCAGTATTCACCACAGCAAGCAAGAAAGGAGGGAGGGGGGAGGGAAGGAGTTGGAGGGAGGGAAGGAAAGAGAAGGAGCTCTTCGAGTAAAGAGTGAATCATCTTGTGTTTACCTTGAACTCTGATTTTCAGCATTCCCCAAACACATGACCTGGAAGAAAATGAGGTCATGCATTAGTGCATAATTGACCTGTCCCCCCCAAACACACACCTGAAGGAACCCATTCCAGCTTTGGATGATGAGACTGAACATTTTCTTTTATACTGAGACAAAATCTAGCTGCCTCTGTTTCTCATCTCTGGTTCTCTCTCCTCTCTTGGGTCCATGTGGAACACATCTAATCGTTCACATGTGAAAGTCTGTCCATGAGAGAGCGGAGGGAGAGGGTAAAGTTCTTGAAGATTAATTCTCCATAGGTGGTTTTCTCTTTTGCAGCAATAAAAGACAACGTCTTTCATGGCTGGTGTTTTGTTTTGAGGGATGCTAAAGTATGCAGGTTCGATCCCTGGGTCGGGAAGATCCTCTGGAGAAGGAAATGGCAACCCACTCCAGTACTCTTGCCTGGAAAATCTCATGAATGGAGGAGCCCGGTAGGCTACAGTCCATGGGGTCGCAAAGAGTCGGACACGACTGAGCGACTTCACTTCAAAGGACTCTAAATCCCTAATTTTATTTCCAAACTCTAGTCTCAACCTAATGCTTTTACTGTTACCTCTTCTGCCTCAGGGTCCCCTAATGTGGAGCAGAGGCTACAGGCAACATGACTCAGGATAGGTAAGTCTGGAGATCAGAGCATGAGGTGTGATTCAGTCTGTCTTGGGAAGCAGAAAGAGAGCCCCAAATGCTGGAGATGTTATATCCGGTCCACACAGGCCACAGCCACCCTTTTTCCACCATCATCAAGGCCTCATGGGTGAGACAGGAACAGGAATCCTCCCTCTCCAGCAACACCTCCTTCCACCAATCCTGTCTCAACGCTCAACCCAGCCTTCCCTAATCTTTTCACCTCTACTGAATTCTCCTTAGAGAAAACATATTTTTCTCATTTTCTCAGCCTTCTACCCCAATCTTCCCAAGATGACAGATGTTGCTTGCCCACATGACACCCTTTTACCTTTCTCTTGGTAAAAGCTTCTGAGTTTCCTCTGATGAGCTACCCCCCTTGGTCCACACTGAACACTGACCACATACAACTCATCATCACAGAGACGAATGGAAGATTAAGACCTGACCAAGCAGAGTCATGGGGACTGGCCTGGGGATGAAAATGGAAAGAGGGTCTGCACTGTGGATTTTGTTAGAACTACTGGAACGGATGTGCTGTCGTTGCTAAGCTAATAGGACCTAAACCTGTAGCTGCAGACAGTCATCATCACCTGCTTTTAGAGGAAAGCCTACCCAACATGAAGCCAATACTAGAGGGTGAGGGAACAAGAAGTGAAGATAGACAGGCTTTGGCTTATGGCTGTTTGAGTTGAGTTTGTCTCTTGCATCCAAAATTACTCAGAATTCTTTTTTTTTTTTTTTGACACTGTTGTTTTTTTTCTCTTTCTTTTTATTTTTAAATTATGAAAGCACGATAACACATTTACAGGAGAATTGGAAAAGGCTGAACAAGGTTACATATAGTTTCCGCTTTATATTATAGCTATTTTTTAAGTAGATAAATTAAGATTTTTAGTCGGAGTTGCAAAATCAAACTCTCAAAAATTAATAGAATGAATAAACAGAGAAGTAGAAGGCTGTAGTAGACCTGAAAAGCAGTATGAACCAATTCAAGTGTATCCATAATAATGATGTATACAAGTTTCACACAACAGTAGGATAAAAATTCTATGCAAATTCCTATAGACTATAAACTAGGAGACACTGAAACATATCCAGGGACTTAAAACAAGGTGCAAAAGTTTCATGGTCTAAAGGTATTGAAGTTATACAAAGTCTTGTTCTCTTATCACTATACGTTATGTTAGAAATTATGTTAGAAATCAATATCAAAAGATATTTGAAAATAATCTACATATTTTCAAGTGCTATGTGACGTCTACCAAGAGAGATCTTTGACTTAGCCACTGAAAGCCTCAATAAAGTTAAAAGAGTGAAAAATCACAGGGTGATAGCAGAAAAGAAAGCATTTAAATGAGAAATTAGTATCAAATGAGAAATTAATATTAAAGATACTTTTAAAAATCCCATGTATCTGGAAATTGAATGTCCACTTTTAAATGATGGGTGTATATAAGAAGCCATAAATTAGAAAATTAGAAAATATTTGTAACAGAATAAAAATGGAAAGAGAATTTACCAGAATTTGTTGCATGCAGCTGAATCTGCTCAATGCACTTAAATACAATCTGGAGGCTTGAATAAGATATGAAAATAAATATTGGACACTAGCATAAAACTTTGTGAAATTTGAAAATCTGTACTTTAGTTAATAATATTGTATCACATATTAATTTCCTGGTTTTTTAAAACAACATAGTGTTTCTTTATATTCTCAGAATTGGATTAGACGTTTCAAACCTCCTTCAGTTTTTTAAAATCATTAAGATAATAAATATTCTAGACTTTTAGGAGTAATACTAGATGCCAAAGTACATGGAACTGTATCAAAGTTTTGCAAAATTACTCAGAATTCTGGGTAACACTTGACCCCCATAATTCTCAAACTTTTTGGTCTCAGGACATCTTTGCACTTCAAAGAGCTTTTGTTTGTGTGAATTATTTTTATAGATATTTATCATAATAGAAATTAAAATTAAAACATTTTGCAGTCACTTACCAAACTAACAACAAATTCATTAGGTGTTAATACAAATAACATTTTTATGAAAAATAACTTTATTTTCCCAAAACAATATATTTAATGAGAAGTATTCCCCTGTGTTATGTTTTTTTCAGCTTTCTCACAATGTCTGGTTTAATAGAACATAGCTGAATTCTCATGTATGCTTTTTTATCATGACATTGCCATATGTTGTTTTTGTTCAAGTATATGAAGAAAACCTGGCCTCACAGAGATATGTATTGTTTAAAAAGACAGAGAGATTTTAGTAGACTTTTTAGAGTTGCGGGTATTCTTTTTTGGCATTTTCCCCAAAACTTGACAAGTGGTAGTTTCTTAAAGATTTGTTACAATGTGGAATGTGAAACTATAAAAGGAGCTTTTCACATTCTATGCAATATATATTCATGAGAGAATGAGGGTGATAAAAGGCAAAGTAATATCTTAGATTTAAGAGGAAAATAGTTTTGACCTTGTAGACCTCCTGAAAGGTGGTCTTTATAAAGGGGGCGGGGGGAGGTCCCTGGACCACACTTTGAGAACTATTGATCCACCCCAAACCTCATCAACTCTGACTGTGTGCATTTTTCTTTTCTTTTCTCTTCGTGGAGTATAGCTGCTTTACAATGTTGCGTCAGTTTCTGCTTTTACAGAAAAGTGAATCAGGTATATGTATACATCTATCCCCTCGTTTTTTAAATTTCCTTCCCATTTAGATCACCACAGAGCACTAAGTAGGGTTCCCTGTGCTATATAGATTATCCTGTGCTGCTTAATAGATTCTCATATCTATTTTATATATAATAGTGTATATAAGTCAATCTCAACCTCCCAATCCATCCCACCTTATTTTTCTAATTTAAACTTTTTTTTTAAGGTGGGTTATGCCTAATGGATTGCAGGATCTCAGTTCCCTGTTCAGTTCAGTTCAGTTCAGTTCAGTTGCTCAGTTATGTCTGACTCTTTGCAACCCCATGGACTGCAGTACGCCAGGCTTCCCTGTTCATCACCAGCCCTCAGAGTTTACTCAAACTCATGTCCACTGAATCAGTGATGCCATCCAACCATCTTGTCCTCCTTCAATCTTTCTCCTCCCGCCTTCAATCTTTCCCAGCATCAGGGTCTTTTCAAATGAGTCAGTTCTTCGCATCAGGTGGCCAAATTAATTTCAGCTTCAGCATCAGTCCTTTCAATGAATAGTCAGGACTGATGTCCTTTAGGATGGACTGGTTGGATCTCCTTGCAGTCCAAGGGACTCTCAAGAGTCTTCTCTAACACCACAGTTCAAAAGCATCGATTCTTCAGCACTCAGCTTTCTTTATAGTCCAACTCTCACATCCATACATGACTCCTGGAAAAACCATAGCTTTGACTAGATGGACTTTGTTGGCAAAGTAATGTCTCTGCTTTTTAATATGCTGTCTAGGTTGGTCATAACTTTTCTTCCAAGGAGCAAGAGTCTTTTAATTTCATGACTGCAGTCATCATCTGCAGTGACTTTGGAGCCCAAAAAAATAAAGTCTGTCACTATTTCCACTGTTTCCCCATCTCTTTTCCATGAATTGATGGGACCAGATGCCGTGATCTTAGTTTTCTGAATGTTGAGTTTTAAACCAACTTTTTCACTTTCCTCTTTCACTTTCATCAAGAGACTCTTTAGTTCTTCTTTGCTTTCTGCCATAAGGGTGGTGTCATCTGCATATCTGAAGTTATTGATATTTCTCCCAGAAATCTTGATTCCAGCTTGTGCCTCATCCAGCCCAGCATTTCTCATGATGTACTCTGCATATAAGTTAAATAAGCAGGGTAACAATATACAGCCTAGACATATTCCTTTCCCAGTTTTTAACCAATCTGTTGTTCCATGGCCGTTCTAACTGTTGCTTCTTGACCTGCATACAGATTTCTCAGGAGGCAAATAAGGTGGTCTGGTATTCCCATCTCTTGAAGAATTTTCCAGTTTGTTGTGGTCCCCATAGTCAAAGGCTTTAGCATAGTCAATGAAACAGAAGTAGATGTTTTTCTGGAACTCTTGCTTTTTTGATGATCCAGTGGATGTTGGCTATTTGATCTCTGGTTCCTCTGCCTTTTCTAAATCCAGCTGGAATATCTGGAAGTTCATGGTTCACGTAATGTTGAAGCCTGGCTTGGAGAATTTTGAGCATTACTTTACTAGTGTGTGAGATGAGTACAAGTGTGTGGTAGTATAAGCATTCTTTGGCATTGCCTTTCTTTGGGATTAGAATAAAAACTGACCTTTTCCCATCCTGTGGCCACTGCTGAGTTTTTCAAATTTGCTGGCATATTGAGTGCAGCACTTTCAACAGCATCCTCTTTTAGGATTTTAAATAGCTCAACTGGAATTCCATCACCTCCACTAGCTTTGTTCTTAGTGATGCTTCCTAAGGCCCACTTGACTTCACATTCCAGGATGTCTGGCTCTAGGTGAGTGATCACACCATCATGATTATCTGGGTCATGAAGATCTTTTTTGTATAGTTCTTCTGTGTATTTTTGCCACCTCTTCTTAATATCTTCTGCTTCTGTTAGGTGCATACCATTTCTGTCATTTATTGTGCCCATCTTTGCATGAAATGTTCCCTTGGTATCTCTAATTTTCTTGAAGAGATCTCTAGTCTTTCCCATTCTATTGTTTTCCTCTATTTCTTTACACTGATCACTGAGGAAGACCTTCTTATCTCTCCTTGCTATTCTTTGGAACTCTGCATTCAAATGGGTATATCTTTCCTTTCCTCCTTTGCCTTTCACTTCTCTTCTTTTCACAGCTATTTGTAAGGCTTCCTCAGACAACCATTCGGCCTTTTTGCATTTCTTTTCCTTGGGAATGGCCTCGATCCCTGCCTCCTACACAATGTCAGGAATCTCCGTCCATAGTTCTTCAGGCACTCTGTCTATCAGGTCTAGTCCCTTGAATCTATTTCTCACTTCCACTGTGTAATCTTAAGGGATTTGATTTAGGTCATACCTGAATGGTCTAGTGGTTTTCCCTACTTTCTTCAATTTAAATCTGAATTTGGCAATAAGGAGTTCATGATCTGAGCCACAGTCAGCTCCCGGTCTTGTTTTTACTGACTGTATAGAGCTTCTCCATCGTTGGCTGCAAAGAATGTAATCAATCTGATTTCAATGTTGACCATTTGGTGATGTCCATGGTCAGCTCCTTGACCAGGGATTAAACCCAGGCCTTAACAGTGAGAGCACAAAGTCCTACCCACTGGAGCACCAGGGAAGTACCTAACTTAAATTTATGATCTGAAGAAGAGGGAACTGATTTGGCTCATTCTGTCACCCTTCAAGAAGAAATTTCACATCAGTTATTCAGCTAATAGTGCTGGGTCTCCCTGGGTTCTGGGCACCATGGTGGAGCTGGGAGTACAGTGGTGAGCAGTGGACTCTACCCTCAAGTTTCTGGCCGCCAAGTGTGGCTTACAGACACTAATCCTAACATTAGTTTACAAACTGGGGTCCTTACATGAAGAAAACAATAAAATGTTAGGGAGTGGTAAGGGATTGGTTCCTTAAAGAAGCAACTCTTAGGAGATAAATGGATAAGGAGGCATTCTATGAAGGCATATGGAGGAGGGAATGCCTCATGCTCTAGACAGAGGCCATGGCACGTGAGATATCTTAGCCAAGGAGAACAGGCAGGAAGTCAGCCTCCCCAAAAAGCAAAGGTAGAGACCATGGTGTGGAACAGTCTGGAGAGGTATATGGGAGTCATCTGTTAGACCCCGTGCTTGCAAAGTGCCATCTCATTGGCTGCTGGCCCACCTACAAAAGACTGCCTTTGGGTCTGACACCTAGTCCAAGCAGCTGGATCCAAGGTGCAAAGTCATGAGGTGGCCCACACATAAAGGACCCCTGGGAAGGAACTTGGAGTACTGCAAGTTCTTCTGGAGGAGCCATGATCTCCTCTAAATACAAATTCTGGGGACTTCCCTGGTGGTCCAGTGGTTAAGAATCCTCGCTACCACTGCAGGGGGCATAGCGTCAATCCTTGGTAGAGAAACTAAGATCCCATATGCCATAAGGCCAAAAATATAAATAAATATAATATTCTTCCCCTTTTCTTTGCAGGCAAGCTATGACAAACCTAGACAGTGTGTTAAAAAGTAAAGATATCACTTTGCTGGCAAAAGTCCGTATGTCTTTCCAATAGTCGTGTACAGTTGTGAGAGCTGGACCATAAAGAAAGAAGCCTTGAAGATTTGCATTTGCTGGTCATCTATGCTTGATTTTCATTAGAAACACTGTCACAGATGGGACTCCCAAGAGGGAGATTCTGGGATGAAGACTGGTAGCAGCATGACTATTAGGTCTTGGAGACCAGACTTGTGAAAGGGAAGAGACAGAAGCAGGGTTGGACGGAGGGAAAAGCTGACCCATGAGGTGGGCTTAGAGGTCTCGGTTAATCTCATGGGCAGCTCTAAAGTTGTGCTGGCCCTCCAGAATTGTCTTGATTTGCATCAAGAGGGTCAGCTTTAAACCCTCACATTTCCTAGTCACTGAATGTGCATTGTCTCCCCATGACCTTGGAAAAAGTATGACCAGGCAAGGCAGTTTTCTTCAGTTAATATGATCCCCAAAGCTGGATGACAACAGATGGCTGTCTTTCAGCATCATTCCCATCTCTTGGGGCAGAAGGAGGATATGAGTGGTGCATCCTAGCACAGCCAACCCTCAACAAGAATCACAGTGATGTTTGTGAGGACAGCAGTGGTGGAACTTAGCTGGACTGAGTTCCAGTGCTGGCTTTTTATAAACAAAGCCCACATAAAAACTTGTAGTTGATGAACTGGGTGCATACTTCCTGTCCCCTCAACCTTATCTCATAACTGTTCTCCCTCACCCACCTAACTCCTTAATGCAGGTTTGATTAAGGAATGAAGATATGTTTTGTGAGCATAGAAGCTGTGTTTTTCAGCTTTGTATATTCAGAGCCTAGAACACAGTAGGCCTACAAAATATTTGCTGAAAATAGTGAATGCCTGAGGGCCAGGCAGAGTGCATACACTGGTTTGCCAAGGCTATTGTAACTAACTACCACAAACAGGGTGGCTTAAACTATAGAAATATATTTTCTCACAGTTGTAAAGTCTACAAGTCTGTCAGCAGGGTTGGTTTCTTCTAAAACATCTCTTCTTGGTTTGCTGATGGCTCTCTCCTCCCTCCGTCTTCACGTGATCTTTCCTCGGTGCGTGTGTGTGTCCAAATTTCTTCATCTTAACAGGACACCAGTCTTATTGGATGAGGGCCCACCCTAATGACCTCATTTTACTTTCATCACCTCTTTAAAGACGGTGTCTCCAAATAAAGTCACATTCTGAATTGCTGGGGGTTAGGGATTCAGCATACAAATTTGGGGGGAAATGATGCAACCCATAACAAACATAACAGCCCATAACAATTGTGGAGACACAGAAAGGTTACACTGTGAGTTTTTTCTCAGAAGCATCACTGTATCACCCTAAAGCAGAGGTAACCTAAAACTACCCAGCATGATTTTAGTCTCTACCACACACCAGGCATTGTGCTGATGCTTCACGGGCAACATCTTATTTCTCCTTGTCTGTTGAGGCAGGTAGCATTATGCCCATTTTACTGACAAGAAGACAGAGGCTCTGAGACCTTAATGAGTTACTCCAGGTCACCCAGTGGCCAAGGGGAGAAGCTAGTACTTGAACCCAGATCTCCTGACTCTAAGCCCACACAGTTAACCATTTCTAGAAAGTGTCACTTGTTTATCTTCACAGCTTCCTCACCCCATGATTTAAAATGCGAACATCCCGCCTCGACAAGAGCCATAATTAGTTTAATTACATGGTATTCCGTGAAGTTCTCTCTAAGTCACCTGTAGCCCTCTCCAAGGAGAAGGGAACCATCTGGGAAAATAACAGAAACCCAGATGTTGCTTGCATTCAGGGTAAAGAAGCCTGAATAAACATTTCTTTTTGCTCTCAGCACTGTCAAGTCTAATGCCACAGTCCCCTCCCTGAAACTTAAAACCAAAATCAGAACTTACTTCATTCTCTGTTTCATTAGGTTGGCATAAGTCCAACTTAAGGTTAACCAATTGAAGACTCTGAGAAAACTGCAACCAATTACCCTGAAAAATATGCTAAGCCTGAACAGATTTATTCAACGTTGCTTAGTGGGTGGCTTCACAGGATGGAGGCCAAGATTTATCATCTGCTTGGCTTTGCCTCTGATTATTCATTGACTGGGATGACTCTCTTACCATAAGCTGATATAGTCTCCCATCTCAGAGAGAGGGTGAAAAAAATACAAAACACCACATTGACTGATTCATTCCAAACAGATTTTTTTAAGAGAGACAGACCTGTGGTGCTAATGAATATTCCCTGTTTTTCCTTTTGAATTCACAGCAGGAGATTAATGAAAAATTTAGCAATGGGTGTGCAGGTGGAATGTTCCTCAGATTTCAGTGGGTGTATATCCAAACACACATTATAACTGCCTGTTATAGGCCATCCATCTTGCTAGAAGTTCTTTCATATTATTTCCTTTAACTTGCATAAGATCCCATAGATATGTGTTATCATCCCCCTTGCACAGGTGAAGAAATTAAGCCTTTAAAATTGTGTTATTCAAGGGACTTCTTCGGCAGTCAGCTGGTTAACACTCTGTGTCCAATGCAGGGGACATCAATTTGATTCCTGGTCAGGGAACTAATATCTCACATGCCTTGTGGTACAGCCAAAAAAATCCAAACAAAGAACTCTGTTATTCAATACAGCAGTCACTAACTACAGGTGGATATTTAAACTTATAAGAACTATAGGATGATACTCCTTAAATGTGGAATCTTAAAAAAATGATACAAATGAACTTACTAACAATACAGAAAAGACTCACAGACATAAAATGAACTTACGATTACTGGGGGTAAGGAATAGTTGGGGAGTCTAGGAAGGTCATGTACACACCTGGTGTATTTAAAATGGATAACCAACAAGGTTATGTGCATAGCACATGGAACTCTGCTCAGTGTTATGTGCCAGCTTGTATGGGAAGAGGGTTTGGGGAAGAATGGATACATGTTTATGGATGGCTGAGTCTCTTCGCTGTTCACCTGAAATGACCACAATGTTGTTAATTAGCTATGCCCCAATACAAAATTGGTGAAGAATCTGCCTACGATGTAGAAGACCAGGGTTTGATCCCTGGGTCAGGAGGATCCTCTGGAGAAGGGAATGGCAATCCACTCCAGTATTCTTGCCTGGAGAATCCCATGAGCATAGAAGCCTGGCAGACTACAGTCCATGGGCTCTCAAAGAGTTGGACATGACTGAACAACTAACACACAACACAAAATAAAAAGTTTATAAAGTTCGAAAAAAATAAAGTAATTAGAATTTTAAAAGTCAGATTCCCAGTTCCACCAGCCACATTTCAAGGGCTCTAACTGTCAGGGGCGGCTAGTGGCACCACCCTGAACAGAAGAGACAGAACATTCCCAACGACACAGAAAGTTTTGTTGGATGTGCTACTGTAGACTCTAGGGGCAAGAGCCTTGCCATCTGCTTAAGCAAAGGTGACATCCCAAACCAGCTCTCTCTGCTCCAAACCCACTATGCCACCACACCCGTGGCATCTGTGGTCTCCTGCTTAGCTATGGAGGGCAGCAACCTTGACCTGGATTTCTTTCGTACTCTCATGCCCGCTTACACGAGAAACGAAGCCTTAGCCTGGCCTGAAGGGTGTGTTGGAGAAAGCCCAGAAATGACCAGCAGGTGGTGTGCATGTCCCACGTGTCATAAGAGTGTGCCATCCCCAGAGGCACTTGCGTTAGCCGAACACTTGTTCTGCAGCGAGACATGGGCTATAGATGAAATTGGAGTTGTTCTCTCTCTTCCCCTCGATTTAATTTCTTTTTCTTATTACTCAGAAACTTTGTGATAAAGACGTTTAGAAAGTGGAAAATACAGCCACCTTCCAATGACAGCTCCCTTGGCTTTAAATAATATCTAAATGTTTTACCTCTCCAGACAGACCCACCATCCCTAAATCTCTTAATGTGTTTATCCAACTGCCTACTTGGCATCTCAAGTGGGTGTCAAAAATGCATTTCGAAATGAAATTTGACCAAAAAGGAACTCTCACTTCCTTGACCCCTCTGTGTCCCAAACTTGCTCTTCTCTCATCTTCCCTATTTCTAGAAATAGTACCGCCATGTCCAAAGTTGCTCAGGTCCAAACCCTAGCCAGTGTGCAAAAGAGCACACACACACACACTACATCATTTCATTAGCAAACCCTGATGGTTCCACCTTAGGAGATCTTGAATCCATTTACTTCTCTCTGTGTTCACAACATCTCCCTCCACCAAGCTGTCATCCTCTCTTGTCCAAACAACTACAGCGGCTCCAAACTCGTTCCCATGCTTTGACCATTGTCCTTCTCCAAAGAGATCATTCATTCTCCAAAGAGATCATTTAAAACCACATCGGAGCAGGTCACCCCCTTTAGAATAAAATCCAAGCCCTTATCAGGAAGTTCAAGACCTTTCAAGGTCAGGCTCCTGCCTCCCAGGACTTTTTTGGTTGGTCACTAGTCTCTCACACTTCCTGTGGTTCCTCAAGCACACCAAAGTTCTCTTTGCCCTCAGGCCATTGCATGATCTCTCATCTCCTTTCAGGGGTCACCACCTCCAAGAAGCCTTTCCTGATTACTCTATCTAAAGCGGTCTCCTCTTATAGTGTCTAGACCATCACACTATTTTATCCTTCAGAATGCTGACCCTGATTGCAAATTAGGTGATGGTTTTCTTTATTTGTTCACACTAGAATATAAGTTTTTGTTCTCCACTGTAACTTGGACTCAGAGCTAGTAACTTCAAAGTTTCAATGTGTTTCAAAAGAGGAGGGGAAGATGGCATTCATAAAAACTCATGCACTGGAAGGCATAAAAGAAAGTGTTAGTCACTCAGTCATGTCCAACTCTTTGCGACCCCATGGACTGTAGCCCGCCAGGCTCCTCTGTCCTTGGAGTTCTCCAGGCAAGAGTACTGGAATGGGTTACCATTCCTTTCTCCAGGGGAATCTTCCTGGTCCAGGGATAGAACCGGTGTCTCCTGCATTGCAGGCGGATTCTTTTAACATTTGAGCCAGTAGCTGAAGTCATATTTTTCACTAAAATCGCCCTCTTGTCTTCCTTTCTTCAGAACATCTCTGGCATTCCTTCATTGGAATTTCCTTCAGAGCCAGGCTAGCGACAACTTTTGCCTGCAACAAGGTTCTCAGCTACTGATCAGGCCACCATGGGCCCCTCCCCCAAGCAAGCAACCGTTAGCGAGAGCAACTGCCAACCAGCGACCGTTAGCGGCCCCACTCAGTCATTGGTCAGTGCCACAGCGGGCCCTGCCCTTCCCGCCTCCGTGTATAAAAGGAGCCCCGAATTAGGGCTGAGAGGGGATTTTTGGGGGGACTACTCTGCCGTCTTCTGGGTCTGCTAGCTTTCCGATTACAATCGTTATTCCTTGTTCAAACATCGTCTCCCAATTTACTGGCCTGTCGTGGGGTGAGTGGAACAAGCTTGGGCTCAATAACAGTTCTAAGTGGACTGTGATACAGAAAGTAGAGTGCATTTTAAAACAGTATTGTGATATCATCTCATTTTCAAGCTGAAGAAATACACGAAACTTTCCCTTTCCCTGAGCCTACCTCCCTCACACACACACATCTTCCATGGAAACATGGTTGTCCCTTGGTATCCGTGGGATATTGATTCCAGGGTATTGATTCCAGGACCCAGACACCGAGGTCCATGGATTCTCGTGTCCCTTCTATAAGAGGAGACAGTCGGCTCCATATCTGTGGACTCCTCATACACCATTAGACTTGCTCTCTGGTTGGCTGAACACCCGAATGTGCCTGGAGGATGCGGAGTTGTTGTTGTTGTTGTTGTTGTTTAGTTGCTCACCTGTCTGACTCTTTGAGACCCGATGGACTATAGCCTGCCAGGCTCCTCGGTCCATGGGATTTCCCAGGCAAGAACACTGGAGTGGGTTGTCATTTCCTTCTCCAGGGGATCTTCCCAAGCCAGAAATCAAACTTGCCTCTCCTGCATTGGCAGATGAATTCTTTACCACTGAGGGACTAGGGGAGCCATATGACTGTATTTTGAGTCCAGAAGAAGACTCAGTATCAGTGTTTACTGTAAGGAGATAAGAACTTTCAAAATCTGCCATTACTCCTCTGAAAGTAGGATTCCCAACGGAATGGATAGAATGCAGAAGGACCAATTTTTAACTGACATGCATCAACTCAGGCTGATCCACTGGTCACTGCCCCCAGTGCACTCTTATTGGAGTGGGTGGTGGCATAGCTTCTTTTAAATGTGTTCACTAACATCCAGAGGAGGAAGTTCCATTTTCTGGTCCAGTACACACTGCTATATTATTTAAATACAGTATGATAACGTGGATTGATCTAGTTCATGTCACATGTTTGCCAAATTTGGTTCATCTTAATACTGACCATCTACTATTGTTGTGCACTAAGTGCTGGGGTGAAGAGGAAAAGATAGATCAAACACAATCTCTGCCCCCAAATCTTACAGCCCATGACCAAGAATATCATCCCCTAGCTTGATCACCCAGCTTGGCCATGACAGTTTGGTCTGAAAATCCATTGGCTCTTTTTAAATACCAAAATCTTCCTCGATAAGTAAAACCCTAGAAACTTCTCAAAGTGGGGTGGGGGTGGGGCGTGGGCAGAGTGCAAAATAAAATCCTGCCTTGTTTCTGAAAATACTTCCAAGAGAATAGGAAAGTCTTTGGAGAAAAAATATCCAGTAAAGTAAATCCTTGATTACCAAGGAGGCTTGGATGGGACAATTATTTATTTTCTCTATAAATTCTGGTGCCAAAATTATGAAATAGATCTCATTTTCTTAAAACTATAGTTCAAAAGTCCATCATAACCCCTTTTTCTTAAAACAGTGCTTTTGTAACATTGTCCTTACTGTCCTGAATTGCAATTCACAGCTGGTATAATCTACCTACAAACAATTTCTAAAAATCAATGTGCTGTTTTGTCACATAAGTGAGATACAAAAAATATAGTTTACAGTATAATAAGTATTTTGTAACATGAAAATGCTCAGATGATTCAAGAATAAGTGAGTAGTCAATGTTTGCACCTATTTTTAAGGATTACATCTGGATTTCAGGGGAATTAGACCACATTTGACTGAATGTTGTTGACCCTTTTGCTTTATATTTGCTATTTCCAAATAAGGGCTAGAGTGGCATACACAGACTCTCCATGAATGAAATAGCTATAAATGAAAACTGATGTAACTATGTGGCCCTAGTGATTCAGATTCCAAATGTGATACTGCTGTTCATAATGTCATTTTCAAAATGACGAACAACTCTTGGTAAAGTACTAGAGCCTTCCTTCCATTTATACAGAAGTAGCATTCCTAGGTGGAGAAGGAAATGGCAACCCACTCCAGTGTTCTTGTCTAGAGAATCCTGTGGACAGAGGAGCCTGATGGGCTGCTGTCCATAGGGTCACCACAGAGTCGGACACGACTGAAGTGACTTAGCATGCATGCATGCGCTGGAGAAGGAAATGGCAACCCACTCCAGTGTTCTTGCCTGGAGAATCTCAGGGACAGAGGAGCCTGGTGGGCTGCCGTCTGTGGGGTCGCACAGAGTCGGACACGACTGAAGCGACTTAGCAGCAGCAGCAGCAGCATTCCTAGGAGGCATGGTGCCTATTGAAACCATGCTGGTGTTTGTGTTTATATGAAAAAAAAGAAAGAAAAAGTTAAGATCTGTGCTCAAATAATAATAAAAAAAATAAGTTGTTAATCTATATCATTGTGGGGAGGGGATGTTTCAAATCTTGAGGGGACACAAGACAGCTCTTTGCCCCACAGTTCTGTCTCATACTGGTCTCCAAAGCCAGGAGGATGTAAGACTTCCTCATCTCCATCCCCAGAGCACTGCAGTCCTTGTGAAAACGAAAAGCTCTGTCACCAGGAAACACCCTCTAAGGATGATGCCATCCCCTTTGAGAAACACTTCCTTGAAGTCACAACTGTTAGGAGAACTTCAGGCCTTCGGGTCATTCTTTGGGTTACTACAGTGCCTACTCTGTCCCGTCACCCAGTTGGGAGTCAAAACGTGTCAGCAGCAGGCCAGTGGAGGGAACTGGGCCAGCAGATGGCAGGGACAGAGAGAAGCCCTGCCTGTGAAAACAGGAAGGTAAGTTGCAGCCACAGGAAAGCATGGAGTGTAGAGTACCCACAAGACATCCGTAAGACAGGGCCCCAGCTGTGGAAGAATCACAGTCTAAGGACACTTCCAAAAATTCCGAGCTAAAGAGAAGTGGAAGACGTGGGTTAAGAACCTGGGCCTTGGGATCAGACAGGTTTAAATCCCAGCCTTGCCACCACTGACAAGTGTCACTGTGGGCCAGCTGCTTAGCTCCTCTTTGACTCAGTCTCCTCATCTCTAAAATTGGCAGCAATGGCAGTCCCTACTGCACGGGGTTCTTCTGGGGATGGGATGGGATCAGAGGGAAGAGGGTGAGCATACTGCCTGGTGGCCTGCAAGCTGCTCCAAAGCAGGACCCTGTCTAGGTCTGCTCCCCTTTGTACCCAGAGAACTTGACCCAGAGAAACCACAGTTCAGCCCTGGTCCAGTGAAACAGCTCTGAACCAGCCATGTGAAAGGCAACCATTCTCACTGTTCTGAAGGGACCAGTCCTGGGGGCTGGGCTAGGAAGTGGGGACTTGGTTCTTTACTGGGACATCAGATCACAGGCAGTGCAAGAGGAAGCCAGATCAAATGGGTAACGCTGAACCAGGGCTCCCAAAATCTTTAGTGAGGACTGCTCTGGTCTCAGTGCTCAGGGGGCCACTGAGCTCCCAGGAAAATGGCAGGCAAACCTACCACAGGCGAGGGAAGGCAGCAGGGCCAGACAGCCACAGGGAGGAGGCCTGAGCCAGACCCAGAGGAGTACACTGGCCTGCAGACCTGCAGCCCCGTGACAGCTCCCCTGTGGGAACTGTACATGTCAGAGCTAAAAGGAGCCATGCAAAGTGAGAGGAAAGTAGGCCAGCCTTGTCTCCTCTCTGCCCCACCCTCCCCCCGACCAGCTCCAGGTCACGTCACTCTTCCCTCTGCGTGCTGGACTCCAGCCACGCTGGTCATTTCCTTGTTTCTTGAAAACGCTAAGCTTCCGCACCCACATCCCCACCAGACGCTCTTTGCTTGACTGATTTCTGCTCACCCTCCATTTCTCAGTTCAAACATCACTTCCTGGGAGAGGCTTTCCCTGAACTCCCAGACCAGGTGCAGTGGCCCTCTTCCTTACTCTTATCCTTACCGCCTCCAGCCTTTTCCTTCCTGGGATCTATTGCAATGACAATTTTGGTGGTAAAGGAATCTGCTCAATGTCTATCTCTCCAACTAGATTGGACACTCCTGAGAGCAAACACTCCATCAAGTCCATGACTCCATATCCTGTGGTATGTAGCCTCGCCCTGGTACATGGTTAGTGCTCAAGTAGATATTAGGGGGGAGGAGAGGGAACCTTGAAACTCAGAGCAGGGTCACTGGGTTTGTCCTGAAAAATAATCAGATCCACAGACAAACTCAACTCTTAAGAAAACCGCACCACTGACATTCCCCAATTGAATATTCATTTTGCAGCAATTTCTCACTCTGTTTCAAAGCCTACCCCACAGCAAAAATGAATACCATCCTCTCCCCTCAAACACAAGGGATTTGTGTTTGTGAGAAAATATGTTCAGGACTAAATCCCAGGCAGAAATGAAAGTTGGAGCTATATTCCATATCCTGTGATAAATCATAATGGAAAAGAATATGAAAACAAATGCATTAATATATAATGTGTAACTGAGTCATTTTGTTGCACAACAGTAATTAACATATTACTTCAATAAAAAAGAAAAAAGCGGAAAAAAACGGACTTTTTCCTTGTGCACGCCACCATCCTGCCACCTGCTAAAATCTCACGAGCGAGACACCTGAGCAGCTTTTCTGACCTGTGGTCAAGAAATCGTAGTTTGTTTCTAGAGATCACGTCATTCTTCACTCTTTGTTTTTCTTTCTGTATCATCACTCATGGGAAGCTCAGATCCTTTTAGGGGCTTACAGAGTTCAGGCAGAGAACAGCTGGCCCTAGAAGGCCAGCTCTTTCTGAAGGAAGAAAAATGACAATTTCCCAGCATTTCACTTCTAATAGTTCATTACCCCCTTCCAATCTCTGAATCCTCATTCTGAACCAACAAGCATGTTGGAAATTACTTTACATAAATGATTCTATTTAATCCTCCCAGCCCCTCCGGGGAATGCTAATAATCCTCTTCAATTTACAGACGAGGAAAACTGAGGCCTAGAAATTTGAAGTAACCTCCAGACTCACCCGACCAGCAAGAGGTGACAGTGGCGTCAGACCTCCGTCTCTTTGCCCTCACAACCTGAACTCGTAAGTGCTACACTTTGTTGTAAGAATAATTGCAACTTACAAGCTATTTTGATTGTTCAGTCAATTAATGAAGCAATAACATTAGTGAGAATAACCATAGCTAAGTGTTCAATGCGGGTTCCCTGCTATTGCTGTTACTGTCATTACAATATGACTCATGATTTAGAAATAATGTTTTGAAGGGAGGTATAAGCCATCCCTCTGAAGATTCTTTCCTCTTTGTCCTCTGCTCGGGGTCTGGCCACAGAGGCAGCTGTGTGTGTATGACTTGGGCATTCATCAGCTGAAGTGGCCATTGCCCAATTGCTCAGTTCCCCTTGGGTCAAGGGTGCAGCATCATATGGGCCCCAGACAAGCACCCAAGTGGGATTGGAGATGCACCCGTGAAGGTGACAAACCCCAGCTTCTATTACCAGTTCCTAGAACTAGGCTGTTTCCCCACAAACAGTTCTGTTATGATTCATGCAAAGTGAGAGCTGAGCGGCAGGTTCAAGTCTTTCTTTATTTAAATATGTCAAGCTGAAGGGACCTTAGGAAAATGGACGGAGCATTTTTACCAGCAGAAGACTCCTTTAGAAAACTTGCAGCTATTTTCAAGAGGGGGAAATTTATACACATATATATCTCAAAAGCAACTTATGATGTCAAGCAGAATCCTTTTTCTCATGATTTTGAAAATATGGCAATGCTTTTTTAGAAAGAAGCGGTGGTAGGTCACTCAGAAGTGGGCAAAGCTGGAATCAGCAGCTCATATACCAAGGGAGGTGATTCATGGATGGAAGGACCCCTGGGTGTGGGGCCGTTTGGCCCTGGATTCAAATTCTGGCTCCATCATTCAACTAACTGTGCAACTTGGGGCAAGTTTTGTGTAACTTCTCCAAACCCATATGAGATAGTCATATCCATATCTACCTGGTCAACTTTTCAAGGGGATTTTAAAATAAAATCCAGCTCTTCAATGAGCAGAAGAAGTAGGGTACAGCTGTTCAGAGCATTAAGGCTGCAACCCATACCTGAGACAGAAGTCCAGCTTGGCCACTTCTTTGTGTCTTTGGAACAGCCACTAAGCTTCCTTGAGCTTCTGTTTACTCATCCCTGGGGAAGCCATCCACCTCAGAGGGTTTGGAGTAGGAATTATGTGTGTTGATACAAGCTGTGTGCTTACCTCAGCACCTGGGGCTTAGGAGGATGTCCCTAAAGGGTGGTGGCAGTGGTTTATTCACTCAGTTGTATCTGACTCTTTGTGAGCCCATGGACTGTAGCCTTGTCCATGGGATTTAACAAGCAAGAATACTGGGGTGGGCTGCCATTCCCTTCTCCAGGGGACCTTCCCGACCCAGGGGTCAAACCCGAGTCTCCCACATTGCAGGAAGATTCTTTACTGACTGAGCTACCAGGGAAGCCCCCGTGAAGGGTAGTGCTATCTATCAGCTATGGGCAGGACTAGAGACTGGCTTTATGATCTGGCCGGAAGTGTTAAGTGTCCAGGCTGAAGTTGGGCAGCAAGCAATACAGTGTGGGCTGTGGGGTCCCTGGCCTGGTCTGTCCGTGCTAAGAGCTGCCTGCCCTGCTTCTCCACCTATCCAACTGGATTCTTAAGTTTGGGCCCTTAGAACATTCACCACTTAGCCACAGCTAAGGCTGAGGGCAGAGCTGAATTTTAAATTGATGTCATTTTTTTTTTTTTTAATGGCCAGGAAGCTAATACAAATTTTGCTGAGGAGAGAGACATAAAACATTTTGCCTCAACCCTGGAATAATGGAGAGTTGCTTCAAAGATAACTTGGCCACATTCCTCTTCTAAATTTAGCCCTGGATAAAGTTGCAGATTAACACACCTGCTCGTTTTTCCTTGCCACGAAGTAAGCACTGTCCCTGGTTAAAAAGGGATCTTGGGTTGACGTCTTTAGTAAGAGATTTCACCAGTAGCCAGTTTGATCATGGATATCCTCTTTGTACCAGGGCTCATCTTTGATTAACTGAAAGCAGGGATTCACTTCATCCTCCTCTGCTTTCCTCAAAGGACTTAAAAAAAATTAATTTGACTTTCTGCTCTGTAATCGTACTTGGTGGATAAATGGCCAGGCCAAGGGGAATAAGTAGGACTTTGGAGTCAGATAAACCCATGTGTCTCTAATGCTGCATTTCTTATCCGTGAGATGGGGCAAGAAAATCTGCGATATAAATTTAGTGGGAAGATTCAGTGAGATAGACACAGAAGGGTTTGCCCTCTCACCTATCACTTCCTGGAGCCTGCCACTGTTAAGTTTTCTATCCAGAGGTAATTCCATACCCCTTTTGTCTTACAAACAGGATCCCAGCTGGATCCATTCTTTTTTGAATGGCCATGTCCTTTATTTTGGGGAGTAGGAGTACTTGGCTTCCCCAGGCAGCCCTAGGAAATAAATCTTGTTTCATTTAAGCCAGCCCTGGTGGTCTCGGGACCCCTGCCAAGTGGGTGGTTTAAACAAGAGCACATGATACGACTTTGGCCAAAGGGATAGGGAAAATCTGCCGGGGAGTCTCTGGGGAGCTTTGCACTGTTTTGAAAAAAGGGATATGAGACAGACGTATTCCCGCTCCTGTCTCTCTGTGTTGTCATCTGTGTGCAGTAGCTGAGAGAAGGCAGCCATCTTTGGACCGTGAAGACAGCCAGCCTTTGAGGTTAGGACAGCAGGCTGAGAATGACAGGGCAGAAACCAGAAGGAATTTGGGTGCTGGGTGATGGCACTGGGCAGTGGATGAATCAAGCCAGCGACTCTCTGGCATATGGGCCCTTTGCCATATAAGATAACAAATCTCTCGCTTTGGAATTGTAATCACACAGGACCCTGCGGGGCCTTCCTCACGACAGGGTTTCCTCCGTATCCTCAGCTTTAGCTCCTCTCGGAAGTTCCTAGATAGTATTATTTGATGCAAATTTCCTGAGTTGTTTTGCAGATGTGAACCAGCCGACCCTCTCCCCACCAATGGAAAAACTACTTACTGACCTGAGCGCAGAGCCCCAGGTCTCCTGGAGTTTAGGGACTGATACTATTAACCCCTGTGATACCACCCTGCTGCCTCACCATCAGCCAGCCTGAGAACTGTGTACAACTGATTCTGCACCCTGCGGACCACCCCCACCCTCCGAAACTGCCCGTTAAAAATGCTTTGCCAAAACCCTTCAGGGAGCTCAGGGTTTTTCAGGGCATAAGCCACCTTGTCTCTAGTCGCCTCGCAATAAACCTTTCTCTGCTCCAAAATCCAAATAAATAAATAAATCTCCCCCTGGCTTTAGCCACTTCTGGCAGGTGTCCTGTTACATGCAGTCAAAAGTACGCCCATGTGGACCCCCTGATAACTCAAGGTGATTTTCAAGGCTGTTTGCAATTGTTTGTATTCTCTTTCTCTCTCTGGGCACATGATAAAATCACATTTCTCTGCCTTCTTTAACATAGGGAGTAAATATTTGGCTTGCTTCATCCAATGATATGTGAGGGGAAGTACTGTGTGTTATTTCCAAGTAAAGGTTTGTATGTGCCAGGATGATTCTCCACATCCTCTTTCTCTGCCTGAGCCATCAAGGAAATAGATAGAGCCTCCATCAGCCTGAATTCCCCAGTGACTATGATAAACAGTGTACATGTGACATGAGTAAGAAATAAACTTGGTTGTGTTAAACCGGTGAGGCTGGGTTGGGTGTTGGTTACTGCGGCACAACCTAGCCTTTCCTAACTTAACGCATCCAATTGATGCATTCAAATAATAGAACAGGACCCCTGGCAGGGGGAGGTATAAGGGATTTACTAATGGATGTGATGTGAAAGGGCTTCCCAGGTGGTGCTAGTAGTAAAGAATCCACCTGCCAATGCAGGAGACATGAGACGCGGGTTCCTTCCCTGGGTAGGAAGATCCCCTGGAGGCGGGCATGGCAAACCACTCCAGTATTCTTGCCTGGGGAACCCATGGACAGAGGAGCCTGGCCAGGCATGGCCTACAGGGTCACAGTCAGACATGACTGAAGTGATTCAGCACGCATGTGATGTGAAAAATCTGCTTCCTTTTAAGATAACTCACTCTAAGGCCAGACTACTGTAAAGAATTCTTATCCCCTGCCCACATTGCCTTTTAAGAGTCACGCTCCATTCATCAGTAGAACTAGACAGAGAAGCCACACTAGAGATTCAGTGAAAGAAAAGACCAGACTTTCAGTGGAAGGAAGGGACTAAAGAGAGTGAATGAACCCAGGGAGCCTGTAAGAGGCAGAGGGGTAAAGAGAAGCTTAGGTGACAGGAAGCAGGGAGGTCACATTGCCCTCCTGGAGTGTTGAGACTCATGTCTTGCACCTGCTTAAGTAGCTGGAAGTGGATTGGCTAGAGGAGAGAAGTCACTCCTGGGTTCCTCTGTCCTGATTTAGAACTAGGCCCTCAAATCTGGAGTAAACAAGCCTTCTAGTCATGAGGTATGCAGTCTGGGTAAGAGGAGATCCATGTACTTATGAGTGGTGTGTTAATTTGCTAGGGCTGGTGGCTGAAAAAAAAACCCAGCATTTTCATTTCTCTGAGTCCTGGAGGTTGGAAGTTCAAGATCAACCTGCCCAGCAGGGTTGGTTTCTTCTGAGGCCTCTGTCCTTGGCTTGCAGGCAGCTACTTTCTCTCTGCAGGGCTATGGTCTTCCCTCTGCATGGGCATCTGTGTGCTAATTCCCTCTTCTTCTAAGGACATCAAGTCATTTTGCATTAGGGCCCACCCAAATAACCTCATTTTACCTTACTCACCTCTTTCAAGGTCCCTGTCCAAATGCTGACACATTCGAAGGTACTGGGGTTTGGGACCTCACCTTATGAATTTGGGGAGTGGGGGCAGGGAAGGTGGGACACAATTTAGCCCATAAGAGATGGTAATATCCTTCCTTTTCACAATAGGGGTAACAGTGCCAACAGTACATAGGTAAAGTGCCTGGTGTTCAGTTGTTCCAATGAAAGGTAATTATTAATTCTGTTGGGTTGTTTGACCCTTTGCAGGTTCATAAATTCTCCAGTGTTAAGCACTAGGTTCTTGTGCTTCTTTGTAGCCTGTACAGCCCAAAGTTGCATCTTATACACAGCAGTCCGAGGTTATCATGTGGTGGTTAAGAGCATGGCCTTCAAAGCCAAATACACTCAAGCTCAAATTCTGACTCTGCCATTTAGTGGCTGGGTAACCTTGGGCAAGTCACTGAAATATTCTATGACTGTCCTCCTCAGTTTATTAGGTTTATTGCACCTACTTGTATTCATTTCCCAGGGCTGCTACAACAGATTACCACAAGTGAGTGGTTTAAAACAACACAAGTGGTATTACCTTACAGTGGTAGAGGTCGGAAGTCCAAAATCAGTCTCGCTGGGCTAAAATCTGGGTGTCTGCAGGGCTGTGCTCCCTCTGGGGGTTTGCGGAAAGACTCCATTTCTTGTCTACAGGCCACCTGCATTCCTTGGTTTATGACCCTTTTATTATGTCTTTCAGTCCAGCGATTGTGTCACTCCAATCTCTGCTTCTGTTATCACATCTTCTCCTCTCATTCTGACTCTTCCATCTCACTGTTTGACGTATAAAGGCCTTTGTGATTACTGTGGGATAACTCAAGATAAATTCTCAAGATCAACTGATTAGCAATCTTAATTCCACTTGCAACCTGAATACCTCTTCGCTGTGTAACCTAACATATACACAGGTTCCAGGGAGTAGGAAATGGACAGCATTGGGAGGTCATTATTTTTCCTGCTTCTAAGAACTATTGTGAAAGCTGAATGAAGTAATCTATGGAAGGGGTTTGGCACAGTGGGTAATCAATATACAATATTCAGGACTTCCCTGGAGGTCCAGTGGTTAAGACTCTGTGCTTCCACTGCGGGGTACACGGGTTTGATCGCTGGTCAGGGAACTGAGATCCCACATGGAGTACAGTGCAGTCAAAACAAGCAAACAAAATGGCCCACTTAACATATACTTGTATAACTCAGAAGGAAAAAAAAAAGCCAAAATAGAAAAATAAGATACTTAAAGAGATAAACAATGTTCTTTGTTTCCTAAGAACTCATTCTACAAAACTCTTCATTGAAGATCAGTATTTTGGAAACTATGGGCCTGTGCAAATAAAAGTTACTTTGAAATTCTGGCAGAATTTGTTTAGGTGTAGAGGTGTCCAGAATCATAGCATCTTTGAGCAGAAAGAGATGCTATAAGTCATCAAAGCCAGTTCTCCAATTTTACCAAAAAGTTAACTGGGGCCTGAAAGTTATAAGTGGCAGAGGAAGAAGTCACAGCTAGATTTACTGTATGACACACAAATTTAATGTCTTATCACTGGGTGATATTTCAATAATCATCTACTGTCTCTTTTCTCATCATAATCCAGGAAGACTGAAACCTGGAGGGCAATTTAGACTGTCAGCAAAATTGTAATTTCTTGCATTTATGTAGCATTATTCTCCCAGTGAAGTCAAAGAATTTTATACAGAATCTTCCTCTATGAAGGGTTTCCCTGGTGGATCAGATGGTAAAGAATCTGTCTGCAATGCAGGAGACGAAGGTTCAATCCCTGGGTTGGGAAAATCCCCTGGAGAAGGAAATGGCTACCCACTTCAGTATTCTTTCCTGGAGAATCCCATTGACAGAGGAACCTGGTAGGCTACAGTCCATGGGGTTGCAAAGAGTCAGGCATGACTGAACGACTAATACTTTATGAAGAAGGCACCTGGCTGTTCATGAATAATGACTATTTGGGGTTTTGTTTTGTTTTGTTTTTTGGTCTGTTTGGACATTTTTGCTTTGGGTTCCATTCTTCATCCTATTCCATGATAAACACAGTCAGTTCATTGCCTTCAACCTCCTCCCAAGGGTGGCCCATGACCCAGACCTGACCAATCAGAAGCTTGCTTGGGACTCTTGCCAGAGCCATTGGAAAAGATCTCTCTCTTTCAGATTGCAAGCTTGGGGCCATTGGCAGTCATCTCATTTACCATGTATAAAGAGAGCATGATGAAATCATCTGCGCCCCTCAAAAAACCAAAAGACTCTTATTTATGAGTTAAAACAAATCTTTTTTTTTTCTTACACATTTCATTTGAATATCTGCATCTTGTTTCTAAAGGAGTCCTCACCAATATAACTGGTAATAATGTAAAGCCTTATCTTTTTCTTTGAATCATTAATAGAAATGGCTTATAAATTTGAAAGTTTCAGTTCTTAGTAACTGATTTATGAAACAGTACCAAAAGAATTTAGGGAAAACCATTTTTTTTAAAAACTTGAAGTGTGATAATCCTTGGTAAATCCAAGAACTGTATTTTTTCCTCTAATTTTCATTATGAGAAATTTCAAATATACACAAAAATATAATTGTATCATGAAAACTCATGTTCCCCATGCTCAGTGAACCTCAGCATTTGGCCAATCTTGTTGCATCTATGTCTTACATTTTCCCCCCACCTTGCTGAAGTATTTGAAGAGTAAAGAACTATATTTTGATATGAATAAATTCTCCTAAACTGTATGACCTGGGTATATAAATGTCCACTCAGTTATTCTAAAAATATTTACTATGCACTTACCTTTGCACAGGGTCACCATAAAGGCTCATTTCCTTTCTTGTTTTTATGCAGGTAATTTATGTTCACTGTGGCAATTAGAATATACAGGAAGGCAGAAAGTAAACTAAAATCATTTATAATTCAATCACCTAGAGAGAGTTATTATTACTATTTTGATGTATACAAGCCCAGACTGTTTTCTCTGCACATAAAATAATAATAGCTATTATTTATTGAGAGCCTCATCCATGCTAAGAATTAGGCTCAATACTTTATGTGGGTTATTATTTCTTTTATCCTCACGATAATTCAATTCAATATCCTGATTTTATAGTTTGGGAAACTGAGACACAGCAAACTTGTACAAGTAGGAAACTTGTACAAGATTACCCAGCTGATAAATGGTGGGGCTAGAATTGAATGAAAGTAGTCTTTTTTATTATTTGAAGACAAAAAAATAGGATCATACTTTTTTTGAATCTTGCTTTCTTTGCTCAAAGAAATATCTTGAAGATCTTTCTACGTAATAAACCTATCACTTCATTTTAAAGCACTGCAATGCATTCTGGAGAAGGCAATGGCACCCCACTCCAGTACTCTTGCCTGGAAAATCCTATGGATGGAGGAGCCTGGTAGGCTGCAGTCCATGGGGTGCGAAGAGTTGACTTCACTTTCACTTTTCACTTTCATGCACTGGAGAAGGAAATGGCGGCCCACTCCAGTGTTCTTGCCTGGAGAATCCCAGGGATGGGGGAGTCTGGTGGGCTCCCGTCTATGGGGCCGCACAGAGTCGGACACGACTGAAGCGACTTAGCAGCAGCAGCAGCAGTGCATTCTAAGACATGAGTGAACTCCAAGTCAGTCGACCAAATGCTCACAAAGACATAGGCTGGTTTTCATTTTCCCACAGCCATTGTGCCTGTAGGCCAGGACTGGCTAGGCCCTTTCTGTGAACACCATGCCACTCGCCTGTCTCAACACCATGAGTTGTCACTTCTAGGCACCCTGAATGGCAGGCCCTTTCCTGAAAGACATATCCTTTCCCCATGGCTTTACTTTAAGTCTCTCATTATTCAAATTCCAGAAATTATCAATCCTCAAATGTCACCTGACCCTTTTTCTGATTCCTTGCTGGGTGGCTTGCCACTTAGGGCACCAACAATGTATATAAGAGAGGCCATATCACTGCTATGCCTGGCACATTCATTACCTGTGTTTCTAAGACACAAAGCATTTATTTTCTTTTTTTGGCCTTGGCATGTGACTTATGGGATTTTAGTTTCCAGGCCACAGATCAAACCCAGGCCCTTGGAAGTGAAGCATGGAGTCCTAACCACTGGAATGCCAGGGAATTTCCATTTCTTATTTATCTTGGAAACCCCAGTACCCAGCACTGTGTCTAGTATCTCAGCAATTGTATGCTGAATTAAAGAAAATTGAATTATTAATAACAACAGCAATAGTGATAGCTACTTTCTGTTCAGCATCTACTCTATTCCAGCCACTGTGGCTAACTGCCTTGTGTATATTTCAGTTAAGATGCATCTGTGTTAAGATAGTACTATTACTGTCTCCTTTTCTGGGTGAGGAAACTGGATCTCTGAGAGTTCAATTAACCCTCCTAACATTGGCCAATTGATAAAGAAGAAAGATTTGAGTTTAGTCTGGCTAGAAAACCCAAGCCCTAGTCACTTTGGAGTCTTCTCACAACACTAAGAGCTGTATCCATTCTTTGAACAAATATTTATTGAGTACCTACTTGTGTTAGTCCTGGATATAAAGCAACACACATACAAGCATCAGACTCACCTGGTGGGCATGTTGAAAATGCTGATTTCCTGGCTCTGAAAATTCTGATTCAACCTGTCTGGAGTTGGGCCCAGAATCTGCATTTTCATACAGCCCCAGGCAAGGCTGACATTCCGCCAGTATGCACTGGTATGACCCCACTGGTTGTTAAAACACTGATATATTTCTAAACTAGTTGGTCAACAGACATTGCCCTCAAAGGACCTGAGTGTAGGTGACCAACTGTCCTAGGTTTTTGTGGGAATGTCCTAGTTTCAACAATGAAAATGCCACATCCTGGGAAAAGCAGGAGGGTCATCGACCACATCGATGGAGTAGAGTGTTCCCTGCCACCCCAGTTACCCTGATCTTTCCCAAATCGGCATGAATCAGTGGGTCCAAGATGCCTGGCATAGGATGGGCCTCTTTGGTCATAACTACTCTCAGTTCTGACCTGTAGAGGTCCTCACCTTTTCTGTGGTTAAACATTTTGAACATCACCTCTGGCTCCAATGATTCTGATGCAGGCCATTCTTTGAGAAACACTAGTCCAGTGTTCTGACACCAAATGAAGCATTGGGAAGATTTTCAAAACATAATACTAGAAACATTTATGGGCCAGGAGGATTGTACACAAATGAACTTGTTTAATCCTCAAGACAATACTAATGGGGATACTATCACTACCCCCATTTCACAGATGAGGAAACTGAGGCCCAAAGAGGTTGAGCAACTTGTCCATGACTGCATAGCTAGTGAGGGGGCAGGGGGTGGGATTTGAACTTAGCTTAGCCCCAGAGTCTGTGCACCTGGGAAGCCAAGACGAATGTTTACATCCAGCACACCCCAACTTATTTGTAAAGGCCAAAGCCTCAGGAGACCCCTTTCCTCTCCACAGAACCGACCCCACTGCCTCGCTCTGAGCCCCCAGGGTCCAGAGTTGAACCACTGCTACACTATGCAAAGGCGTCGGGCCTGAAGGTGACACCAAGCCCTTCCTTCCATTAATTGCCCTCCCAGAAGCCATTTTTTAGTTCCCACAGCAGGTCTCCTCACATGGCAGTAAACTCTGAATACCAATCACAATTTAGTAGTGAGGGCTTGAAGCATATGTCAAGGAAGAGAGAGAAACCAAGCGACAGCCTTTCTTCCGGGAAGGAGTGTGAGTTTTTTTTTTTTACAGGCAGGGCTGCTTTCTCAGTGAACTTCTCCGCTTCGTTTCTGAGTCCACCTGTTACCAGGGCAGATGGCCCCAGCTAGCCTTTTCTCTCACAGGCTTCAAATAAACTGCAACACCCTGTGAGATGTAAGCGAATTCCACCCACTGACACGAGCTCCCTCTCTGCCCAGGTGCTCTTGAAGTCTTGGAATTTGACACCTACACAATCTGACATTTACGACTTGGAAGAGGAGGCCTGGAGTGGGTGCTCTGACTTCCGATGAGCCTTTCAATAAATCCTGAGTGGGCTCTCACCGTGTACCGAGCTTCATGCTAGGTTTGCGGATACGAACAAGGCAGTGATGGCAGCCGCCCCTTCATGGGGCTGGCAGCCCAGGGACCAGCCAGAGGAGGATCACTGTCATTGAGAGAGGTGCCCTCAGTGTAAGTGTTCAGGAGTAGGTGTGAGCAAGCAAGCAGAGATGAGCATGCTCAGTGAGGTAAGTCAGAAAGAGCAAGACAAATACCACATGATATCACCTGTGAGAGTGAAAGTCGTCAGTCGTGTCTGACTCCTTGCGACCCCATAGACTATACAGTCCATGGAATTCTCCAGGCCAGAATACTGGAGTGGGTAGCCTTTCCCTTCTCCAGGGGATCTTCCCAACACAGGGATCGAACCCAGGTCTCCCGCATTGCAGGCGGATTCTTTACCAGCTGACCCACAAGGGAAGCCCAAGAATACTGGAGTGGGTAGCCTATTCCTTCTCCAGTGGATCTTCCCAACCCAGGAAGCAAACCAGGGTCTCCTGCATTGCAGGCAGATTCTTTACCAACTTCAAGGGAAGCCCTGATGTCACTTGTATGTGGAATCTAAAATATGACACAGATGAACCTATCTATGAAACAGAAACAGAATCACGGACATAGAGAACAGACTTGTGGTTGCCAAGCAGTGGGGAGGTGAGAGAGGGATAGAGTTGGAGACTGGAGCTGTAGGCTTTTATATGTGGGTTGGGTAAGGAGCAAGGCCTTACTGTATGGCACAGAGAACTATATCCAACATGCTATGATAAAGCATAATGGAAAAGTATTAAAAAAAATATATATATATATATATATATATATATATAACTGAATCACTCTGCTATTTAGCAGTAAATAAGCCCAACATTGTAAAGCGACTATACTTCAATTAAAAATAAATTTTAAGAAATAAAGAGGGATTTACCTAGTGGTCCAGCAGTTAAAACTCTGTGCTTCTAATGCAGGGGACACAGGTTCTATCTTTGGTCTGGGAATGAGGATCCCACATTCCTTCCAGTGTGACCAGAAAGAAAGAGAAGTGGGTATAAGCAGTAAGCTGGGTGTTTGTCAGAGGACTGTGACCTATTGGCAAGCAGGGAGGCCTCCATCCAGGAGGTGATGTGTGAAACCTGCAACTGGAAGGAAAAACTGGTGCTGCTTCAGAATGCAGGCAGGGAAGAGATATTACCAGCACAGGGGATGCGTTTACAACAACAACAAAAAAAACCCGTCAAACCTGTAAGAAACTGTCAGAGTCACGAGGGCGCAGACGTGCAGAGCTGCTCCAGGGGGAGGCAGACATGCCAGAACTTGTCGGCCTTAGTGAGAGATTCGGGTGTTCTCTGGAGAACAGGGAAGCATTTTAAGCAGCAGAATGACACAGTTGGAACTGCATTTTGAAAAGATTCTTCCAGCTCCAGCTAATCAGTAGCAGAGGCAGAGTTGGGCCTCGATTTGAGGTCTCTTGTCTTTTATTTTCTTTTTCTGTTTCTTCTTCATCAGTCTCAGCACGTGAGCCCTGCTCTCAGCATTTGTGTTTAAGGAACCCTGTTCCATATGTGTCCAAACCCAGTTGCCCACTTCCTCATCTTCTGCACCATTTGAGGTGCACAGGATGGCCTGAGCCAGTCCCCAGCTCTTACTTCTAGCTTCTTACTTTCTCTTGGGAAAGTTGATGAACATCTTTGGGCATCAGTTTTTCATCTGCAACATGATAATAAAAGTCTACCTCAAGATGAATGGAGAGAGCAGCATGGAAGCATAAACACTACCATATGTAAAATAGATAACCAATGGAAATTTGCTATATGACTCAGGGACCTCACACTGGGGATCTGTAACAACCTAGAGGGGTGGGAAAGAGTGGGAGGTGGGAGGGAGGTTCAAGAGGAAGGGAACCTATGGCTGATTCATGTTGGTATATGGCAGAAACCAACACAATATTGTAAAGCAATTATCCTCAATTAAAAATACGTAAATGGCAAAAACTAATACATAAAATGTAGAATCCCAGGGACAGAGGAGCCTAGTGGGCTGCCGTCTATGGGGTGGCACAGAGATGGACACAGCTGAGGCGACTTAGCAGCAGCAGCAATACATAAAGTCCATCTCAGATCAAGGTTGTGACAGATTTAAAAGATAATGTATGCAATGCATTATATTGTCTGCAATGCATTGTGTGTGACCTATGACCTAAAATCAATACCCAATAAATAGGAACTCTTTTCATTGGAATTCCCCTCTCCAAGGGGGTGCCAAAGAGTTTTGCTGATGTTTTCCCTACTTTTTTTTTTTGTACACATTTTCTCAAGGTTTTCCAAGATGGAAGGAGCCACTGCTTTCTGTACTTTCAGTCTGGTAAGGCTGGTCCTTGCCCTGGCTATAAAAAGGGCCAGGTGATCCAGGCCTGGCCAATCCTAGCTCTCCATCCCCCATCAAGGGGTGGGCTACTGATTTTAAGGGTCAATTCATAATCCTTGCTTGAGATCAATACAAAGATGCCGTGAGCAAGGCGTTTTCTCTCTCTCCCACAGCTCACGGCTACTGCCAGCCATGCTCACGGAGGAGGCTGGCGCTCAGAGAGCAATGAGACCTGAGAGTCAGATGAACTTGCCAGAATTTGGGCAGCAAAGAGTGGCAGGTCCCAGTCCCTGAAGCCATAGGTTGTCACAATTGCCTTTATTTTTCACAATTCTGAGAACTACCTCCACTGCCCTGCAACAAATTTCTCTAGTCACTCATTTCCCAACTTGCTTTAGCCAAGCTAAGAGGAGCTTTGACACTTGCAACTAAATTCTGACAAATTATACAGTTGTCAGCGTCACAGGCAGTTCTGAATCAACATCTTAGAGCCCCAAAGTTCAAAGCGGCCTCAAAGGTCATCCAGGACAGTGGCTTAAAAAAAGGCAACAATAAGAAACTTTGAAGAAGCCAAATCATTCTTTGCACATCTTCAGAAACCCAATATATTACACAGATAAAAGAGGAAGTGCCCTTGCTGCTGTGAAAATGTGGGGGACCCTCCACCCTGCCCACCCCCTCCTGATTCTATCCACCTCCCCTGCATCCATCTCAAAGTCAATGTCTGGTCCAGCTTCCTACATCAGGAATCACCTTGATCACATCTTTGATACTTGGTCATCGAGCCTCAGACACATTTACAACAGGCAGCTGATGAAGCCACGAGGCTGTCCACTTCCTTTTGCAGACTCTTCTGATACCAACATAGTTCCTCATCAGCCTCGTGGTAACACCCACACCCACCCATGGGTCCGAGTCCCCGGGGGTGAAACAGAGCCAAATAAACACACCTTTCTGATGGGCAGCCCTTCCTGAAGACAGCTTTCCTGTCCCACTTAACTTCCCTTCTAAAGCATCCTCAGTTTCTTCCTCATGGGACTTCATGTCCAGCTGATGAGATGCCTAAAGTAGGCAGACTTCTATACAAGGTGTGATTTAAGCTGGGACAGAAAGACAGAAGGCTTATAGTTAAAGAAGGTGTTTATTTTATTCTTAAAAAAAAGTAAGGAGAAGAAGAAAAGGGAAGAAAAACAAACACGCAGAGGTTTCTGACAGCCCCATTACTTCCCACAGTTACCATTTTCCCCCAGGTCAGGGCACTGTGCTTGGGCCTATACACACCCCTTCTCCTTTCCCCTTCGGCCCTTACAACCCACCCATGAATTTAGGGATGATTTGTACCCCCATTTAAAAGATGAAGACCAGAGGAATTGAAATAACTGGCTCAAAGTCAAGAGCTAATATTTGGTAGGACTGGGATTTGAACTCAGATCTCAACTTGACTCTAAAGCTGGGCCTTTTAGGTGTATTTCTAGAGAATACACAGCCCTCTTTGCTACTGACCAGCGAGTCCTGGAAGATGATATGATGCAGCACTGGAAGGAAGATATCAATGTAGTTAATTTTTTTTTTCTTTTCTTTTTTTCTTTGGCCATGCAACAGGTGGGATCTGTTTCCTGCCCAGGGGTGGAACCTGCACCTCCTGTGTTGAAAGGGTGGAGTTTTAACCCCTGGACCACCAGAAGTCCTGATGTAGATAATTTTTTGCAGACTTTATATCACTGTGGTCAAGACACAGACAGACACTTCTTTGCAGGCAAGCCTTAGAGAAACTTCTTTTTAAATATAACACACTCATTGTGTGTTGGAGATGATTTAATCTGTTATAAGAGCAAGCCACCAAGGAAGATGTGGGTCTCTGGGGCTGGGATGATGAAGCATGACTGTCTGCGTGACCAAATTGATGACAGTTAACCCAGCTTCCCTTTTCTCTTGCCTATCGAGTCCCTTTAAGCTCTTTCCCACTTTTGGGTGACTATGGGCTCAAGGGAGAGGGTCTGGGGAGCAAAGAGGTGCAGGAATCAGCTTGGTCCACCTTGGAGCGTGTGGTGTCACCGCAAAGGGCGCTTGGCCTCTGTTTCCTGCTTTCTAGCTTCAGTGTCGGTGACCCACAGCTGCACCTGATGCTTTCTTAAATTGTGCCAGCTGTGAGCTTAACAGTAATAACATCCCTGACGACTTTCAGAGCGCAATTGCTAGGCACAGGCTCACAGAGCATCTCCTTCAACACCCATGACATGCCTACCAAGCAGCCACTACAGTGATCTCAGTTTTACAGATGTGGTCACCGGGGTCTGAGGGGTAACATACTGAGGTTTATTTGTAAATGGCACGGTTGATATTTGCACTCTGGCAATCTGACCTAGAGCCAGCTGTCCTAATATATTAAGTGATAAAGGCAGATCTGAAAACAGTGTAGGATACTATTCAGCAATGAAAAGGAACCAAGCCAAGTTAGGTGGATGAATCTCATGATAATTATGCTGAGTAAAAGAAATCAGATAAAAGTATATATGCTATATGATTTCATTGATGTGATACCTGGAATTGATGAAATTCTAGAAAATACAAACTGACAGTAACAGAAAGCAATCAGTGGTCGTGAGTGGCAAGAGGGAGGGATTATAAGGGCCTGAGTAACCTGGGAGGATGAAAGAATTCAGCCTCTTGATTCTGGTTTCCTAGGTGCATGTGAATGTCAAAACTCATCAAGCTATATACTTTAAATGTATGTAGTCTATTGTGCATCAATTATATATTAATAAAGCCTAAAAAGCAGGATTGGGCATGATTCTGGTCTGGTTTTTAAGGAAAACATTTTAAACACACACACACACACACACACACACACACATACGTAATCAGATACACGGGGCTTCCCTCGTGGCCCAGACAGTAAAGAATCTGCCTGCAATTCAGGAGCGCTAGGTTCTATCACTTTGTCGGGAAGATCCTCTGGAAAATGGAATGGCTACCCGCTTCAGTATTCTTGCCTTGAGAATCCCACGGACAGAGGAGCCTGGCAGGCTACAGCCTATGGGGTCGCAGAGAGTCGGACATGACTGAGCGACTAACACTTTAACAGATAAATGCATGACAATGTGACTCACAAGGTCCTGTGTGATCTGATCCATGACCTTCTCCCCAGCATCATTTCTCACCACCCACCCTAACCCTCCCTGTCGGGCACAGAGTGTCACTTCTCTCGTTTCCTCCCTGGCCTCGCACCGTCTCTCACCCCTTGGCTTTCTCACTTGCTCTGTGTTTCCTCCACCTGGAGGAAAGCTGTCTCAGCCTCCACCTTCTCTTCTGGTCTGAATCCTCTTGATTCTTTTGGCTAAGATGTCCCCTTCCTTCCTCAAACCACGGGGTTTCCCTTTGGCACTTGGTATTGTAATTGTTTAATATGTTTTCTCTACTCTTACCTTGTAAATTTCATGAAGGCAAAAGGCTCTATGTCTTCTACAGCTGAAGGTATTCCTAATCTGGAGTCCCAAGTCTGGCATGTGGTCGGTATTCACTAGACATGCATTTGAATGAAGGACCAAAATGATATTTTAAGAACTACTGAGCAAGCACTATTTCTATACTAATACTTTATTAAGGAAAAAACTCCACACATAATTAATATTCTCCAATATGCAGGCAACTATAATGTTAAGAGTGATTATTGAAATAGCATGTCACATAAGTGGTTAAGGATATATTTACAGCCATTCAGACCTGGTTCTACCAGTTGCCAGGTTATGTTATCTCTCTATAATGGAGGTGATGGTATTGGGTCATTGTTATGAAGTGTCAATCGGATAAAGCATGAGGTGTGCTCAGTATGGAACCAGCACACAGCAGGTGTGTCACTATTATTATCAGTTTTATTATTATTATTGGACTGGCATTGTCATTCAGATTGGTTGAATATCAACTGTCAGCCAAAAGCTCACATTTATCTGGTTCTCCTCCTCTTGCCAAGCATCACTCATATAGTACCTTAGTTGCCCTTTGCAGGAACCTTGCGGGAAGTGAAACAGATATTATTATTACCCATTTTAAAAGGAAACTGAGGTCCAGAGAAGCTAAATGATCTCACCCAAATTGCAGAGAAGGTGAACAGTGGCACAATGGGTCAAACCTGAAACAGTTCAGCACCCTACAAAGGGTACTTGCTGGGTCTTGTCTGCTCCTTGGACATGAAAGTGACTGAAGGCCCCTGCCAGGTGGAACCCTGCCTCCTCTCCTCAAGTTCCCATCCCTGCCCCCCCCCCAAGTCAAATCTCCTGCACCCAACAGAGGTCCGATCCTCCCCTCTCCTCTCACCTCTGCCTCTGCATGCGCACACACACAACTGCACCCTTTTTCTCTCCCTCACACTATCTGCTCCTCTATTTCCCAAGATGCCCCTCCCTCTGAGCTGATCCTTTTCCACAAAAATACTGAAATATCATTTGATTAAGCAAAGCGCTTGACCCTCTACCCCCTCCACCCTGCTCAATAGGACCTAGAGACCTAGGTCAGAGAAAGACGCCCCTAACCTGTCTCTCGCCTCATTTATCTCAGAACTGGGAAGATTTGCTGTGTTTGCCCAGCACAAAAATTTGTTCGATGGTGTGCTTAATTTTATTTTCTTCCTGAAATTCAAATAAAAAATAAATTTCACTAAAACCCTGGTTTCTGGGTTCTCTCAAAAAAAAAGGGTGGGGTGGGATTGGGCAACAAGGGCTCCTGGGTCAAACACAGCAGCAAGAAGCCCAAGTAGAGACATGGCTGCCCCCGTAGCCAGGCCAGACTGTTGCTCTGTGCCAGAATCCACCAGGCTCCCGAGTTTGCGTGACTTGTCTGGCCTCTGGAAGGATTTGAGGTTGTAATCCCTGCTCTGGCCGTGTAACCCAACTGGCCGAGGTTTTACGTCAGTCTTCTTTCTTCCCTTCTCTAAGTGGAAAGACCCAGTTTTAGAGACTCATTTTCCACTGATGTAAATTATACTACCACCCCAAATTAGATAGCAGAAGCAGTTACATGAAGTTTGGTTTTCAACATATTTTCCACCCCAATGCAAAAATGTTATATGGCATATTTAGAATCTTTCCCCGTCTCACAGTAAAGGTTTTTTTTCATTACAACTGAAATTCCCATTATTCGACTACCTACCATGTGCTTTAAAATTTGGAGGTGATTCTAGCTGATTCCAGAACTGGAACTGAAGAAGCCTAACTTTCAGCAATGTAGCCCCTAATGTCATCTGATTTAATGCTCATTAGTTGAATTGCTCTTTAGTTCACTGTTTGAAGTTCAATGCACATTTTCAAAGGCAGTTGAGTTCCTCTTAAACTCTGACACCATTTTTTCCGCCTCTCCTACTTTGCAAATTAGCTGGCCCTCAATTTCTTCCAAGGGCCCTTAGCACTGAGCAAAGAGGAGGTGGTCCTCACTGTGTAAACTTTCTCTCTCACTGCACCAGTGATCAGCCACCTGATTTGTTTTCACCTAAGGAGTCCCCAGCAAGCACCATCTGAAAGAGCAGAGAAAACCCTAGTGAAGTGCTTCGCAAAGTGTGGTCCTCGTAGCATCAGCTAGCATCACACATTTGGGAGCTTGTTAGAAATGCATACACTGAACCCTAGCCTAGACCTGTGGAATCCTAATTTGCATTTGAATAAAATCTCCAGTTGACTCATTGATAAATATTGGTTGGCCAAAAAGTTTGGATTGTTCCATAAGGTGGAACATTTTGGCCAACCCAATGAAACCAGGTAATTTCTTTAGTGAAAAGGACCCTGAAGTAAATAAAATAGAGAGTGACATGAGAGGGACTGGGAATAGACTACAAAGATCAGCTGCTCTCAAATCTTTTGGCATCAGAATTCACCTATATTTTATTTATTTATTTATTTTTAATTTTTTTGCATTTATTTATTAATTTATTTTTTTTTCATTTATTTTTATTAGTTGGAGGCTAATTACTTTACATCATTGCAGTGGTTTTTGTCATACATTGAAATGAATTAGCCATGGATTTACATGTATTCCCCATCCCGGTCCCCCCTCCCACCTCCCTCTCCACCCGATCCCTCTGGGTCTTCCCAGTGCACCAGGCCCGAGCACTTGTCTCATGCACCCAATCTGGACTGGTGATCAGTTTCACCCTAGATAATATACATGTTTTGATGCTGATCTCTTGAAACATCCCACCCTCGCCTTCTCACCTATACTTTTAAAGAGTGCTGAGTTTTTTTTATGTGGCTCATGTGTGTGTATGCTCAGACACTAAGGCATGTCTGACTCTTTGTGACACCATGGATTATAGCCCGCTAGGCTCCTCTGTCCATGGGGATTTCCCAGGCAAGAATACTGGAGTGGGTTGCCGTTTCCTCCTCCAGGGAATCTTCTTGACCCAGGGATGGAGCCCACATCTCCTGCATTGCAGGTGGAATCTTTACCACTGGGCCACCAGGGAAGTCTTAATGTGGGTTATATCTGTTAGTATTTGCCATATTAGAAACTAAAACTAAAAATATTTTTAAATATTGTAATTCATTTTAAAATAGTAGACATTACCTATTAACATATATTTTATTAAAGTAGCTGGAAGAGTGGCATAGTTTCATATGTTTGCTGGTCTCTTTAAATATTTTACCTTAAGAGAAGATGTCTGGATTTCATATCTGCTTCTGCATTCAGTCTTTTGCAACATCACATGTCATGTGGACTTTGGAAAACTCCACCGCATATGTGGGAAAGAAATCGTGAAAAAAACAAATACCGCCCCCCACGTATTGTAACAAAGATAGTTTTGACTTTGCCTATCCAGCCCCCCGCCCCCCACAACACACACAGAGGGTCCCACCGAGACCACATTTAGAGCTGGAGATGCAAAGTGATCTAGCAGTGGAGAAAGGCCTCCCAGTGGGGTGGCGTTTAAAAGGGTGCTCTCAATGATAAAAGAGTCCTAAGGGGAAGACTTCACACTTCAGACAGCATAGAGATCGTGCAGTGAGGGTGTCAGTGCGCTTCTGGTCCTGACTTGGTCCTAGAGTAGCTGCAAAAGTGATGCCAGTTCCCTTATCCTCTCTGAACCTCAGTTTCCTGGTCTGTTGTATGAGGAGGGTGATCTCTAATGTTCCAGTCCCCACCCCACCCTCCAAGCATCTGGGAGGTCCCAGCGGGAACATTGGAGCAACCCTCCCACTTGCCCAGCAGAGGGCGATGGAGACCACCCCTGGCTGGATCACCTCCACCTCGGAGGCCCTTCGCTGCCTTCACCCCCCAGACAGAAGGTTCCCTCGTGATCGGGGCGGTTTCCTTGGCACCAGCTGGCACCAGGTATCTTGGGCAACCTGGGCTGTCCCCGGGGGATGAATGCGAGCCGCCAGAGCCCTTCACATTGCTCCAAACGTGGCCAGGTTGGGATGCTCGGATTCTCCCTAGAAGTCTGTCTGGGAAGAGCAGAGAGAAAGAACTGGTTTGGGCAAAGACACATTCCACCCACCCACCCCACCCCCACGGGGCTGGTCGCTGCGGAGCCACCCAGGAGCTGTTGACTCCTCGCTGGGAAAATCGGGCGGGGTGGCCGGAAGGGAACAAGACAGAGCACTGCGCCAGCTCTCCCTGGGGGCTGCCTGCCTGCAGGCGCGGGGCCACGCTTGCATCAGCGCTGCCAGGACCCGGGCAGGGGCCGCCCGCGACGTCAGCTGCCTTCCCAGAAGAATTCCACCGCCTGCGGCCACGGGCCGGCCTGTGTGGGGGCGGGGGCTTTTGGTTTCAGAGGATGACACCACTCTCTCGCTGCGTCTCCTCGCTCACACTCTGTTGTCATGGAGACGACAGCATCCTGGCAGCCTTGGCAAGGCCAACCCGTCCTCGAGAAGTGACCCGGAGCTCGGCCCACTCAGGAAACCACTGGCTCTAGGATGCCTGCCCTAGGAGATGGGGCTGCGCGTCCTGGATTCTCCCCTGGGCGCGCCCTGTTGGGCCACCTTCCTAATTCCACAGGATTATCAAGATCTCAAAGCACTCTCGCCAAGGGTCTTAGAAACAACCCTTAAAAAAAAAAAAAAAAAATCGAAGCCCAGAGAAGAGCCCTAAAACAGCATGTACCAGATAGACCTTAGAATGAATCCTCTAAGATTTTGCTTTTTTCCTTGTCTGTCTTTCCAGAGAGCATTTTCTTATGATTCTCTTCAAAAGATTCTCTGGCTACAGCTTCACTTTGAGTGAAGCAATGTTTGTTTTAATTCGCTTTGGCAAGCTTGTGCCACTTAGAATGTGCCAGGCAGAGAGAATAGGGGGTGATTCTACAAATAGTACTAGCCAGCGTGCCTTTAACACTTTCAACCACGCAGAGAGGTACTCACTTAACCTTCCCTACAAGCATAGGAGGTAGGTCTTGTCCAGTTCTAGAAAAGGGAACTCAGATTATCCAATGAATCCGAAACTAGCTTGGAAGCCAAATCAGATCTGAATCCTAAACCAGGGATCTTAACCATTACCAAGCAGCCTCTTAAACCATCAGTTAAAATGGTGGCTATGACCTTTAATCTCTGGAATTAATGCATTTTTACTGCACTGAGACCATGCATTTAATTTTTGTGTGAAAATATATAACAACTGGGAAGGTCAGGACAAAAATAAACCTAAAGAATGAAGAATTCTATAATCATAATATAAATGCAGCAGCAGCTGCTGCTTCAGTCGTGTCCGACTCTGTGTGACCCCATAGACGGCAGCCCACCTGGCTCCTCCATCCCTGGGATTCTCCAGGCAAGAATACTGGAGTGGGTTGCCATTTCCTTCTCCAATAAATGCAGCTAACATTGGCTGAATGCCCATTATGCCAGGAACCCTCTATAATCATTACCACATTTGATAGAACTCTTTAAAGTCAGTTCTGTTACTTGGGTCCCCACTTTGCAGACAAGGAAACTGAGGCACAAAGAAATGAAGTGACTTGTCCTTGTATATCTGGTAGATTAATACTTAGTATTTAACAGAATTGTGTGCTGATCTAACGTAGGCATTCGGTAAAATCACACTCTGCTTGGGAGAGAATGGAGGACAGAAAACACAAACACCTCAAGAAAACCTCATTCATTCAGATCATTTCCATCTAAGATATATTAAATTTGAAAGCAGGCCAGGGTGGGGTTCCTTTTATTCCCCTGAGGGGAAAAAGCATTTCTAAGCAAGTCATATAAACATGCTGAGAATATTTCTGTGGGACATTTTAGAATTTAGAATGCACTTTGTACCCAGGATCTAACTTCATCTTTACGACACTCCTGAGAAGTAGTCAGAACCAGTCACTTTAGTCCCAGGTTACAGGTGAACTGCAAGAGGCTTTGCAGAGAAAACTTCTAACTGTTAAAGAAAACAAGTAATCTTTAAGGTTGCAAAAGTAAACCACCCACAAGAGATAAAAAGTGGAAGCAATCCAAATGTCCATTAACAAATAGATGGATAGATAAAATGTAGTGTATACATACAATGGACTATTATTTAATCTTAAATAGGAATGAATGTCTGACACAGGCTATATCATGGGTGAACCCTAAGGACATTATGCTAAGTGATAATAAACCAATCACAAAGGACAAATTGTGTGTGATTCCACTTAAATGATGTGTGGTAGACAAACTAATAGAGATACAAAGATATAGAGGTTATCAGGGACTGAGTGCAGAAGGAAAAAGCGAGTTACGATTTCATGGGTACAGAGCTTTTGTTTGGAAGAGTGAACAAGTTCTAGAAATGGATGATGATGATAATGTACAACACTGTGAATATACTTACTGCCCTTGATGTGTATGCTTAAAAATGATCAAAATGGTCAACATTGTATGTTTTATCACAATGAAAAAAATTGTTTAAAAAGAGGAAACTGCCTTAGCACTCCCCATTCTTATGTGACCTTTTCTTTTCAGAAGGGAATTCTCACGTGTTTATTAAAGCAGAAGTGGGTTAAACCCAGACCCATGTCTTAGCTTCACAGGGGCTGCTGCCACCACTTGAAAGTAAGAAAACATCACACCTTTAAAAATAGCTCATAATCGTGCGTTTTTGCTAACTACAGGAGCCTGGTATTCCCCTCAGGTATTCCACATGAGCAAGAGCTGGCTGGGAGGGGGCAGAAGCAGGAGTGAGTCACTGGTTTGGCAGGTGAGGTCATCGTGGGGTGACCGTCTGCGTCAAGCGGGCTCCTCACCTCCCACTTCTCCCATCTTCTCCCCTCAGGGGCAGCCAGGTCACCAGCCAGCTTAGCTGGAAGTCGAGCTGCTCCAGTGTGATGTGCGCTAGGAGACATTCCTCTCTATGACTCAGTGATTCAACACCCCAGCAGATGGGCTCATAAAGCCTCCGGTAACCAAAGCCAGCTCCGAGGTCAAGACCCCAGACTGCCAAGTCACAGTCTATAAGTAAAAGAGGGAAGACGTACATCCTTGGGAAGGGAGAGGAAAGAGCTTGTTTTTTGTTTGGTGGAATGCTAACTATCTAAGAAATGGTGGAATGGTTCTATTTATCTTGATTATCCTGATTAAGACAACTTAGGAAAGTGGCTCACAGAAAGGGACAGTAAATATTTGCTGAATGATTCTTACTTTGGAGGATTCAACTGCAAAGACAACCCCAAACTACAAGTAGAAAAATAGATATTCTTATAATACTTACTTTCCACCAACCTTGATTTTCTCACAGGGGGCCCCAGAATGGGGGCTTGATATATTTTCCTGGCATTCACACAGGTTTCATGCAGACAATTATAGTATTAACACCAAAAAAAACATAATATTTAGGCAGGTAACTAGGTTATTAAGAAGTGGTAATACGAAGGGACTTTCTTGGACACATTTGTACACTCATCTAGCAACCATTAGCAGAGGTGCCATGTATGTATTTAAGGTGAAAGAGAGTGAGAAAGAGAAAGTTTTTGATTTATTTATTTTTCCTTTTTTCTCTTTCATCTGTATGCTATTGAGTCAATACAGTATGGTTGAAGGCACTTGGGTGTTAGCATCAGACAAGCCCTGTATTAGTCAGTCAGAGACTCTTGGTTGAACTAGGTTCAAATCAGCTGGAAGGGGAGAAATTCAGGGGGTGACTTCAGGCACAGCTGTATCCAGGAGCCCAAGTGATACTGTTAGGGATCTGTTATTCTATATCTCTCAACTCTGCCTTCATGGGCCTGTGAGGTGCCCAAGAATCTTCCCAGGAGCTCTGGGCTTACATTTGCCTGGTATATCTTCTCTCCCATCATAAGTATCTCACAGGCTGAGAACCTTCCAGTCTGAGAAAGAGGTGGAAGCTGTTTCCATAATCAAAGGGAATGGTTGCTGGGCAGGTAAAAACAATGGGTGTCCACTCCCCGTGTGTAAATGTCTGCCTGTGGGAGAGAGGGGTTACAGTGCAGGTGCTGCTCTCCTGGGCTTGTCCATGAGTCAGCCCGCGGTGGCGAAATGTGTGCGCTCTGGACTCAGCGGACCGGAGTCGAAACTGGCTCTTCACTAGCTGTGTGGTCTCCAGCAGCTCACTTTGCAGTAATCATGCTAATAACTACCATGTTTTGAAGGTGAGACATGTGCTAGGCATTCGGTCTGTTAGCTCAGCGACTCAGCAGAGGAGTTAACATTGCCCCATCTTACAGATGAGGAAGCTGAGGGCCGGAGACAAGAAGTGGTCTACCTGTGGTCACTAAGCTGGTAGTGGGCATTACAGCCAAGGGCACTCTGACTCCACGTGGTCTCTCTGGGCCTGAGATGGAGGAAGAGAAGGAGGTGGAAGAAGAGGAATAGGAATAATAAAATGCCAACAACATATTACATATGCAGTAAATCTAGTTCACTGCAGCTGTCCCCCACCCCCTCTATTTTTTCCTTACTTCCTTTCTCTTTTTGTTTTTTTTTTGATCCCGTATTAGGGTCCTAGATTTCCCCCTCCACACACACATTTTTCCTTCCTTCTTTGACCCTCTCCCTTCCTTCTGTCCATTTTTCTTTTTAATTTTAAAGTCCTCACCTGGTCCAAGGTGACATTTCTGCATCACCAAGGGGGCAGGATAGACACTGGGACTTCCTTCATTTTTGCAACACTCACCACCCTGTGTCCCCACCCCCAGTGGAACCCACAGCCGTGAACGCCAGTGCAGCACCTGGGCCTGGCCAAGATCAGGCTCTAATTTCACTCAGGAAGCAGAAATCAAGGCAAATGGGATTCTTTCCATCCCCCACCTCAAGCCCGCGTGCTCACGTGCTCACTGATCTCTGCTTGAAAGCCCTACTGATTTGTTTAATCTGAATCCCCCCTCTGGCCAAGGTGGCACAGGTGCAGGGCATTTTCTCTCCCCGGAACCCTTGCCTGACCTCCCCCGACACCCCCTCCTGCTTGCCTGGGGAGCCCGCTCAGAGGCCTGATGAAAGAGAAAGGAAGTAAGCACCAGGCAAGACCGCCTTAGGGTTCTGTGATAAGCTCCTTTAATTTGGACTTGTCGTAACTAGAAATCAGGAGGAGTTGACACTCAGAACGGGGAGCTGGGCTCTACTCTGATCCTAGGCTAGGGCGAGGGCGGGGCTGCCCCTTGCACCCCACCCTTCTGGGCAGACTCAGGGGTGAGATCTGGAAGGTTGCTTTCTTGAGGAAGGGGGCGCGGGGGGAGGGGGGCAGCGTGGGACTTGGAAAGCATTGAACCTTTAGCTCCTTAGCAACCAGGTCCTGAAATGTTCTGGCCTCAGGGGCAGGAAGTCTGCATAGGTGACCGAGCTGGGAGGGTTCTGTCCCTCTCTGCAATCCCCGCACTCCCTCCTGAAGGCTCACCGAATGTGTGAGAGTGTGTGCAGCATGTTGCATGCACCCATGTGCCGTTTGAGGGCCTCACCCCCTGCCCAAGCCCCTCTGGCCACTCCCGATGGGTTCCGCCCCGAGGCGGGCCCTGCACTAGGATTGAGGGCCTCTGTTTGGGGGCAGCATGCTGGCAGCACTAGTTCACCTAGAAGGGAGGCTCTTGCGAGGAGAGGGGCGACGTGTGCAGAAAGGGGGGCAAGCGTGGCAAAGCTCGTGCTCATTAAGTACCAGCCTGACCCCAGAGACAGAGCACTCATCAACCCCCGTTTTGTAGATGGGGAAACTGGGAGTCCAGGAAGGAACCCGCTACCTGAGTGGTTTCATTTCACGGGCTTCAGTCACCCCGACAGGACCAGGCACCTGGGCACCTGAGTTCCTCACTCTGGGCTTCTCACACCTGAATGTGCTTACGCATCCCCTGGGGGAGCTTGTTAAGATGCAGATTCTGATCCAGCATCTGAGAGCCTGATTTCTAACCTGCTCGCAGGTTTAGGGCCACGTGAAGAGTGAGGCCTCAGTTTCAGGCAGGCTTTCCGCAGAGCTCCAAGCAGAGTGAGCTTCAGCTCACAGCTCCAGAGGCATGGAGCGGAGGCCTAGCGCTGGGCTCTCCAGCTTGAGATGTGCTGTGAGTATAAAATATCCACCCGGTTTTGCAGGCGTAGAATAAAATGATGTACAACATCTCTTGAATAACTGTTTCTCTTCATTACATGTCAAAATAATATGATGCTAGCTATCCTGGGTAAAAGGAAAGCTATTTTACAATTTATTTCACCTGCACCTCTTTAGTTTTTTAGTATGAGTACTAGAAAATTTTACATTATGCCGGGGATTGTGTTATATTTTCACCAAAGAGCTTCTCTCTAGATTTCTGAACCAGGCAGAGGTGATTTTGCCTGCCTTTTCAGCCCCCCACCCCAGGGAATATTTGGCAATATCTGGAGATAGGCTTAGTTGTCATACCTGGAGGGTGGGGGGGTGGGATGGGGAGGCAGGGGTGGCTGCTGGCATCCTATGAGCAGAGGCCAGGGATGTTGCTGAATATCCCACAGTGCACAGTCCAGCCTCTTACAACCAAGATTTGTCCAGCCCCAAATGCCCATAGTGCCAAGATTGGGAAATCTGGTTTCGAGTCATCCCTGGTGTCTCCGAAATGATTTATTTTCACTTATACATCGCTTTCTTCCCCTCTACCAGTATATGAGTCTAATGAAATCAGGGACGTCGCCTGCCGGAGTCTTCGGGACCAGCGCCTGGCATGAGGTAGGAACGGCGTCCTATAATCTGCGTTCATATTAATACAGTGTATTAATAACACAACATCTCTCTAAGCAGCTGAGCCAAACAAGTGGTTTGAATTCATCCATGGAAGTGAAAACAGGCCCACCAGCCAGGGATGGGCCTCAGAAGGCAGTGAGACCACTCTGCCCTCAGATCACACTAGGACGCGCATACTCTAAACGTCTCAGCTGGTTGGCACTGTTATTTGGCTGAGTGCATAGTCATCAATCGATCGGTGGCAGGTACTAACCCTGGGAGCAGAGGTAGGAATTGTCTGTGCAAGGCTGCTGCCCCACCCTGGCAGGCCTTTCACAGCACAGGCTGCTTTGGTTTCCAGTGACTCTATTTACTACCCAGTGGTTTCAAAGGCCTGACTCAGGCCATCTGATTGGGTGCTTTTTCTTAGTTGCCGAGCTTGTGGAAGCCCAGACCCAGGATTTTTGAGGAAGAGTCATCTCCCAGCTGTCTCCCTTTGCAAGAGCCTGGTGGGTGGGGAGGGCGAGGCAAAAAAAAAAAAAACTCGGGTCCACCCAGGGCGTGCAAGGGAACAGAATCAGGACAGATTAATTTCTCTTGTTCAGATAACTCTTTAATCTTCGATGTAAAGTCTTGCAAGCTGGTTCTGGGCCTTCTCCCTTTCTCACTTGTCACTCCCTGGGGTGGGGCCCAGTCCTGGTGGAAGCTGGGAGTCCAGGCTTGGCCCCAGAGGTGGGCTGTGTGATCCTGGGGAAGCGAGGCCAGCATTCTAGGCCTCTGTTTTCTCCCTTCTAAGAGGGCAGAGAGGGGAGAGGAGTGTGAGTTGTATGGTCTTTAGACCTTTCAATGCTTCCCTGTAGTCTGCAAGAAAAAGCCCCAGCCTCTTAGCACAGCCTGGCTTTACTGTCATCTTCCTGCCTCTTGACCTGCAATCCAATTTCTTGCCTCATGTGGTGGGAAATACATCCCAGGCTTTGGCCTAGGTGACCTGCCTTTGGCTTTGTCAGTGCGCCTTGCTGTCTCTTATTTTCTGGTCTTGGCACGTGTCGTTCTGCCCTTCCGTGGAGTGTTCTAGTGTAGAGCTTCAAAGCATGCTTGGTGGATCCCATGGCTCAGGCTGTCTGCCCTTGGAGAAGTTTCTTACCCTCTCTGTGCCTCTGTCTCCTCTTTTGGCCAATGAAGATAACACTGGCACCTGATTTCTAAGGTCACTGTGCCCGTTAAATGAGCTAATGCTTGTTAACAACACTGCCCCAGACCTAGAAAGCAACAAAGAAAACAGTCCCTGCTGCCGTTTGTATTCAGTCTAGAACCTGTTCTCACTCATGTCTCTGGAATCAGCTCATTTGTCACCCTCTTCAGGGAGCCTTCCTTGACTGCCCACCCGTCAGCTGAGGTGGCTGCCCCTTCTGGGTGTTCTGACTCACTCTGGCCTCAGCAGTGTCTCCACCTTATCACCTGGGTGGTAACTCCTTTTTGTTTGGCTTGCTCGCCTCCAAACACTGTCACTTCCTCTCGTTGAGGTTGGAAACAGATCACCTGCTGGCCTAAAACACAGGTGTGCATGAGCTGGTGTAGAGGGGAATCTGGAAACATTGTCAGACGATGCTGACCTTTGAAATGAGGATGATTCTCTAAAAAATTACATCTAGGAGAAGCATCTAAGAAAGCTCCTTTAAAAAATGAGAAGATTTTCACACAAAAACCTGGATTGCCTTTGGACGATCAGAAACGCTGCTGAGACAGTCACTGACATTGCCTACACCTGCAGGAATGTCATTTTTCGGGCAGGCACCTGCAGGCCTGACCCACCCTGATCAGCTCACACACTCTGCCCCAGAAATAAGGTGGTGATACAAGCCTATCATCTAAATTAGGAAACTTTGGGGAGTAAACGGGGGTGCTATTTTTAACCACAAATGAGGTAGACAGCCCAGGGGCAATCAGTGGTCCACACCCCTGCACTGTAGGGGAGGGGTCCTGGCACCTTTGCCTCTCACAGCACACATTTCCTGCCATGGAAATGCCCAGTAAGTCACAGTAAACACGACTAGCATTTCACATGTTCACTCATGCAGGCCTCCTAAGAACCACTTGAGGTGGGGACGATGAGGCAGGATGTGTTAGTAACCTGTCTCACCCACACAGGTGGAAAGGGGGAACCCAGGCTGTCTGAGTCTAGAAGCCTGTGTGTTGGCTAAATCAACAATCTTCTGTTAAGAGTCGTCCCAGCTCTGAAAATCTGTGGTTCTTGGTTGGTGTTTTTTTTTGTTTTTTTTTTAATCTTTATGGATTTATTTGGCTGTGTCAGATCTTAGTTGCAGATCTTTGATCTTGGTTGTGGTATGCGGCATCTTTAGTGGCGTCATGTGGGATCTGGTTTCCCGACCAGGGATCAAACCTGGGCCCCCTGTATTGGGAATGTTTATAAAAAAAAATCTGTGGTTCTTTTCCTTTCCTTTCCTTTCCCTTTGTCTTCTCCCTCCTCTCCTAAGTCTCTCCCTCATCTTCTCTTGTTCTTCTTTCTCTGACTTGTGTTTCCTTCTCTCCCCCTTCTGACTCCCACCCACCCCTCACTGTCTGTCACACTACCTCTTGCTGGTTCTCCGTCTCTCCATCTTTGTGTATCTCCATGGCTTGCTTTTGAACTGTCTGTCTTTCTCTTAGTCTTGCTAGACTCTCTCATTGTGGACAGAGGTACAAAGGCCCCCACTGTGAGATCAGAATCCAGCGGCTGGGCCCCTTCACACCCCAGCTCTGGCCTCTGCTGTGGTGCCGACAACCGGCTGGACGATTTGATGGTTTTCAGTGGACATGCCTGCGATAGAGAAGCGGGGCTGGGCTCAGCCTTCCGTTACAGGAGATGGACAATAGGGAAGGTTAATGGGACGTCTTTGTGCTTGGCCAGAGGACAGTAACTGAAGCACAGTGGTCACAATAAGCCATGCCTCTAATTGGATGATGATCACCCCACATGAAATAAGTGTCTTTTGAAAGGAGAGGTGGTCTGGGAAAATTGTTTTGAAGGCAAGGAAGAGGGCAACTGTTTCTTAAAAGAGGACAGGAGAGAGTGATGCTCCTTCCAAGCAAAGTGGGTGAAGAACTGTGGGGAAAGCACAGCGGAAGGGGAGAGAGAGGAGAAGGGAAACTGAACAGGGGCCTTGGCAGCCCCAGGAGGAGGTGCTGAGAAAGGGGCCCAGAAGGGAAGGGGTGACCGATTTTTCAACATTCCCAGTGAGACTTCAGCAGCTTCAGGCTTAGGCAGCCACTTGGTTGGCTGTGCTCAAAGGATATTGCCTTTATTGAGGAGAGCAGGAGGGGGCGACCTGGAGAAAATCGCAGATGCCAGGCTTAATTCCCAGCCTGGGCCCCACCCTTTTTTCACCTTGGTTTCCAAGTGGGTGTTCCGGCCACTGGAGGGGAAGTGTTCAGGCAGAGTTGGCTGGTGGCGGTGAGTCAGGGCCCCACCCAGGGCCCTGGCAGCCCCAGGGGGCCTCTCGCCTACAGGCCTGGCAGCAGCTGCTGGGTGTTATCAGGAGGGGCCTGACAGGCCATTCAGATTCCCTCCAGATGACCTGTGGCCGCGGAGTCCAGCTCCAGAGCCCTGTGGTTCTGCTGGCTCCATTTGATCTGGCCATCTGCTGAGGGTTTGCAATTTCAAGGTCAACAGTGCAAGGGGAGAAAGCCTTGTGGGGCGATAGGCCTAGCTGGAAAGGACTGTCACCTAACAGTTTATTACCCACCTCCCTTCAGTCAGAAGCCCTGAGAGGGCGGGAGTCCTTTTGTGGGCCCCACTGCATCCCTATGTGCTTGACACGAAGGCTCGGATCCAGTAGGTGCTCCGTGATGGAATGAATTAGCTGTGCCTTCAAATCTCCCTGCTGCCCCTGACCAACTGTGTGACCCTGCCCAAGTCCCTTAACCTGTCTGAGCTGCCACTTCCGTCATTAGTACAGTGGGGTAAAGCCAGGAAAAGTGTAAACTCGGGGCATCATCGCCCTCCTGCCATGAAATAAGGTAGCTCTCTGGGGGTGGAGGGGGGGCATCCAGTCTGTAGCTGTTGCTCAGATATGGGGGGAAATGCGCTCGGAGGAGATGCTTTCATGTTTGGAAAGTGCAGCTTCTGCGGCGGGTAGTTCCAGGTGCGTCTTACAGATGCTACTTTTTAGGAAGGCGGTGTGGTTATGTGGTTAAGGGTGCTTGTTCTGGAGGTGCCATACCTGGCTTCAAATCCTGCCTCCACCCCTGACTTCCTCTGTGGTCCTGGGCACGTCACTTGGCCTCTCTGAGCTTATTTTTCTGTGTGTAAAATAGAGTGGTCCTGAGGTTTCGGGGAGCTCCATCCCAGGCTGACCCTGGCACAGAGGAAACCCTCAATGTATGTAAACTGTGATCACTAGTTTCCATCCCTCAACCCCTTGAAGCAGACAGGACTCTCCCCAGGGTGCAAAAGAGGAAACCAGAGCCGGCCAGGTGGGGAGGCGCGCCTGTCGGCAGAACCCTAACTAGATACCCCCCTGCTCCCGAGGCCCACCACAGTTGCCAGAAATAAGGTGACGTATGGCCACCCCTGCCTCCACCCGCTGCCCCCGGGGAGAAGTGAAACACGAACCGAGCGGGGTAAGAAAGAGGAGAAGGAACCAGCTGAGGTGCGGACTGGCCAGCGGCCCCGGGTCCTGCCAGAAGGACAGTCTGGGGCAAGGTCAAGTCCAGGTCGGTGAGAGGGTGGAGGCAGTGGGAGGATTGTGTGACAAGAGGGGTCTGGTGGCTGAGCTGGCGAGGGGTGAAGCACTGGTCCCAAGAATGCGGAAGGAAGCCCTTTTATCAGCATTCACAAGAACAGAGAGGGAAGTTGTTTGCATCTGGCCAGATACCTCAGCTGTGACCTCCTGTCTCTAAGGAGAGGGTCCCTGCAAGCGCTGCTTTCAAAACTCTCTCGGGAGAAAACTCATGGCCCCGATTCTTAGAAATTGCCCTCATCCCAACGCAATAAACAACTTAGCGGCTTTCTGACTTTCTGACCAGCAGCCAGGGCTTGACCTTCCTCTTGGTAGACCTTCAGCCTCTGAGTTGGCATGCCTATGCTTTCACCCTACCCATTTTACAGATGAGAAAACTAAGGTTTAAACCTGGCCTCGGGTCCTAGCACTGCCATTACTAGCTCTTGGGTCCCAGTGGCTCGCCAGCCGGGCCTGGTTTCCCTTTCGTTTAGGACTTATCTTCCTTTCTGTCCTTCCGCCCTTCCTGAGCAAAGGGTGTGGAATTCTAAGACAAAAAGTCACCTGATCAAGTGGTGTGGATTAGCCAACACCCCAGCCCTGAGGTCAGCCTCTGGAAGCAATTTAAGATGGCCCAGGGATCTGAGACTCCACACTCCCACAAGCAAGCAGAAGTATTCCCTCCCACACGAGGCTGCCTCCCTTCCTGAGCAGTTCTGCTCTGATTTCGTGGGTGAAGCAGCTGTGCTTTCTGCAGTGCTCCAATGCCAAGCTCGTCGTAAGTCTTAGACCCGGCAGGATCCTCCGTCAGGGATCACTGTCCCAGCCTGTAATGAGCACCTTCCATGGGCCAGGCTGCACTCAACAGTAACCACCTCTCCCCTCATGCAACAACCCTCAATGAGGCAAACTGTTCTTATTCCCATATTGCACCCCTGGAAAGCTGGGGCTCAGAGAGGCACCTTGTCCAGGGTCATGCAAAAGCAGAGATCCCAATCCACTCTAAATGACTCCTCTAGATAGAGCTGCTCCATTTAAATCAACACCCGAGTGGATTAACTGTCATTTTCCTTCTTTTTTAATTAAAAACATTTTCCCCCTGTAATGAATATGCATTGCTTGGCGTTTTGAAAGGGAGTAGCCCATGGAAGCATTTACAGATAATTTGCTGTGTCATCTGGAATTTGATTTAAACTAATCCAGTTTGGGGAGGGCTATAAATAAAACAAGATTGTCCATGAACTGATTGTTCTAGAAGCTGAGTTGAGGTTCTCTAGACTGTCCTCTCCCATTGTGAACGTGTTTGAAAATGTCCATGGTCAGATAAAAATCTAGTCTAAATTTAATGCTTGCAAAGTAGTGAATTCGGGATAAATGAACTGGCCTGGGACAGGCTGTGTGCTCAGAGGCAGAGGGGCATGTTGCCTGCCCTACAGCTGAAAGCATTTTAAGGTCACTTGGAGAAGGCATTCATTACAGCCTCCTGGGTCTGCTCTCCTTAGACCACAAGGTCCCTCTTTGCATCCAAGAGAACAGTCTGCCCCAAATGGGCAGCCGAGTGAAGATGGCATGTCGGGGTTCCCGCAGCCACACTGTGGTTTTATGATGAAATTTGGCACCGAATGTGGTTCACGTTCAGCCAGTCAGGAGATTTGAGGAATCTTTTATAAATGTTACCAGCAAAGGCACAGTGGCTGCCTGTGTCCAGGGCCACCCAGAAAATTGGAGAAGATGAGACCTCTGACGTTCACTTGATGGCCACATGTCTGGAAGTAGCCCCTCTCTGCATATCCCCGGGGGCTCAGTGCTTCTACCTTTGTCCACTGTTGCCCTGGGAGCTCCACTTTCCTGCGAGATTCCCTCTGAAACAAGGAGATCTTCTCTGTTGACAGCCTTTCCTGTCTGTATCTGTTCCTTTCTCAGACAAGTGGCATCAGCTCTCCATTGGCCTTCATTATATTGAGCAAGTGTCATTTATTTATTCAATAATGATTTCTTGAACACCAACTATATGTACTGCGGTTACAGCATTGAGCAAATAGATAGCATGACGGGCATGTGCTGCACATAACATGCATGGTACCCACGCTCCAAGAGCTTCTAATTTCGCCGGGGAGAAAGGCAGTCATCTGCTGTTAATACTACTAATCATTTCATTACAGTTCTGACAACTGTTTTGGAGAGGCTTTGGGGCTTTGAGGGCAGATGAGAAAGAACATGATCTGATGAAGTGGGAACATTCAGGATTCAAAGAAGGCTGTTTAGAGAGAATCATGTCTAAACTGAGATCTGGAGATTGGAGGTATTTGATGTCCAAACAGAGAAAGAGAATTATTCCGGACAGAGGGGAACAGTGTATTCAAAGGCCAGGCAAGCATGACTTATTGAAGGAAATGGAGGGATAGTGTATGGTCTGTGGAGTATTTGAGTACAAGGGGAAAGGAGATGGTGGTAGATTATGAAGGGTAGGTCAAGGACGATAGAGAACTCATGAGAATGTGCCTTTGAGCAGGGGAGGTGATGTTGTCCTTTTGAACCTAAAATGATCACTCTGGTTACTGTGGGGCGCTGAGTTGATCAGAGTAGGGAAAATGCAAAAGCTGCAGGCCTGGGCCAGCTCATGTGTCACATTTGTGAGAATTAGGAGAAAGTATCCACCCCCGCCCCCCACCCCCAGGAAAGACACAGGTCTATAGACACGTGCTTACAGAATGGAACCTGGTCTTAATTTTGGTGCCCACTAGCTCTACGTCAGAACCCTTGTGCAGTGAACGACCTGTGCAAATGTATGCAAATGGCCATGGATGGACTCTGAGAACAGAGAAATCAGAAGACGGTAGAACATTTGCTGACACATCTGCCTCGTCCTCTTCAAGCACCTTGAATTCTGAGTTCTGGAGCTCAAAATTTGTGTTTGTAACCCCAGTGCACATAGAAGATGCTACAAATGTTTGCTGACTGAATTCTTCTTTGGCCTATTTTTTTTTTTTTTTCCTTAAGACTTTCTGTCATCTTGTTCTCTTCTTCTAAATTCATAGTGGCTTCCTGTTCACACACACCTGCTGGGTGTTAGGAGGCACTGTTAGGCACTTGACCTTTTTAGTCCTCTAAACATCTTCTCTGTCCATTCGACAGAGACCAGGCCAGGGTCACATGGCTCGGGAAGGTGAACAGGGATCGTTCTAAATCCTTGACAGGCTTGTCATGCTGTGTGTGACTCTATCAAGTCTTGTGGGCGGGTGGGAGCAGAAGGTGGTGGCATGCCTTCTGGTAAGGAGTCTTATGGTTGAATCTCTATACTTTGAATCTTAGAATGTCAGAGTTGAAAGGGACCCCTTTGGGGCCTCGTGTTAGAGATGGGCCCCCGAAGCCCCAGAGAAGGGCTGGAAATTGTTCAAATGTCATTGAGTTAAGTCAGAGGCAGAGCAGAACTAGGAACCAGGTCCCTTAACAGGTTTGGAAGAAAAAGATAGACATCAGAAGTGGAGATTAGAAGAGAGAGACCAAGGTAGGGATCACTCTCTAGGGATCGTATCTGACTGTGATGGGTATCAGTGAGGCAGCCTGGGTTAGCTCAGGACAACAGAGTCCTAGGTGACTGTGTGAAAGAGAAGAACAGGCGGAGGAAACAGAACTTCCTCAAGGACTGAAGCAGGCCTCTAAACTGGAATTCATTTGGATCCAGCCTGGCCATAGACTTTCTTTTTAAAGTTTTTTTCTTTGAATTTTTTCCAAATTGGAGGATAATTGTTTTACACTGTTGCGTTAATTTCTGCTGCACGGCAACGTGAATCAGCCATAAGTATACACATATCTCCTCCCCCCCAACCCCACACCCCACCCCTCTAGGTTATCACAGAGGACCGAGCTGAAATGTTTTATTGTCGTATATCGTTGCTTTATGATGTTGTGTTTAGTTTCTGCGGCACAGCAAAGTGAATCATTTATGGCGGCGGCGGGGGTGGGGGAGTGGTAGGAACTGGGTGATTGGGATTGACATATATACACTACTAAACACAAAACAGGTAACTAATGAGAACCTACGGGCCAAGACACAAAGTTGACTTTCGTGTTCCGGGCTGATGGCCAGGACAGTGTTCACTGTCACCAAGCCGCTGTGAACGGCCACCAGGAGAGGTCAGAGAGAAGGCCTGGTTCCTCTCCCTGGGGCCTGCGGCCCAGGTGCCCTCTGAGGGCCCCACTCCAGTTCCCAGTTGGTGCGGGCTTGGGGTTTTCCTGCCTCTGGGTCTGTATCACAGCCCCTCTTATGTCACATTGCTTCAGGTCCCACTAAGCATTGCTCTGAGCTGGAAAATCCCTCGGAGCCCGCCTAGCAGCCCATGATCGTAGCAGCAGGAAACTGTGACAGCGAGGCTCCCAGGGTATGAGGTTTGTTCTTGGTGTGTGGTTGGGAGGGTGGGGCGGTGTGGGGGTGGAGTGGCATGGGATGTCAGGAGAGAACAGAGAAATCCCCAAAGAAGGAACCCCTCAGGCAGTTTCCGGCCAGTTTTCTTTTCTAAAGCGGCCTTTGCTTCCAGCCCCAGGTCTGTCTCTCTGCATTGGGTCTTCATGGAGCCTCTTGGGGAACATCTCAGGTTTCCGAGTCTAGCATCTCAATTCAGGGACCGCAACTTCTGTGGTTTAGTAGTAGTAGCAATGGTAAAAATGTAAGTAATAGTTGTCATTAATCAAGTCTTTCATAGATGGCAAATTCGGTATGCAGTAGGGTACCCAGCACACAGTAAGCCCTTTATTGATCGCAACTTTTATTTTTTGTTTTTTACAATTTTTATTTCATTTTGGAGTATAGCTGGCAACCCACTCCAGTATTCTTGACTGGAGAATCCACATGGACAAAGGAGCCTGGCAGGTTATAGCCTATGGAGTTGCAAAGAGTCAGAAATGACTGAGCGACTAAGCATACACACACATAGCTGATTAACTACATTGGAATATAGTTGATTAACAATGTGTTAGTTTCAGGCGTATAGCAAAGTGATTCAGCTATACATATACCTGTATCTGTTCTTTTTCAAATTCTTTTTCCACTTCTTAGGTTATTACAGAATATTGAGCAGAGTTCCCTGTGTGTATATGTCCGTCCCAAACTATCCCTTCCCACGAATGGCAGCTTTATTCTAACACATCCACCGAAGAAGCAGGTATGAGTCTCATTTTACAGATGGGAAAACTGAGGCTCGAGACCACGAGTCACTTTCTCAGAGTCCTTGAGTTACTTGTTCATCCACTGACCCAACCGTTACTTACTGGGTCCCCGCTGTGTAGCGGCCACTGTCCTGGATGCGGCAGAGGGAGCTCGGAGCACGGTCCCCGCCTCCCACTTACAGGTAGACCTTCTTGAGGAGTCCGCTGTGAGCAGGTAAGTGCATCAGCAAGGACAGTGCCTGCAGGTTGGGGTCAGGAGCACACGGCAAGGAGATGCAGAGTCAGTGGGGGTGTAGTGGTGGTTTTTGGCTGTGCCCCATGGCTTGCAGTATATTAGTTCCCTCATGAGGGATGGAACACAGGGCCCCACAGTGAAAGCGCTGAGTCCTAACTACTAGAAAGCCAAGGAAAGGGGTGTTTTAGAAAAGATGCTGAGGGCAGGCTTTCCTTCATGATGATGTTTGAGCTGGGGTTGAATGGGCGAGGGGCCCGGGGAAAGTTTCTCTGAGCAGGAGAGCAAAGGCCCTGGGGTGGGAAAGGCCTGGTGAGTTGACCAGAGCTCCAAGGAGGGGCAGAGGTGAGCAGTGAGGCGTGTGGGAGGAGGGGCGCCGGGAAAGCAGGCGGGCCTGGGTCACAGCGGCTTTCCAGACCCAAAGGAAAGAAATGGAGGCATGAGGAGTCTCAGTGGAAAAGGCTGGATTTTAATCCGTAAATTCAGCCTGGGCTCTGCCCTCTTCACCCCAGCCTTGATTCTGAGCTAGACTTGGGGTTGAGGGAGGCTGGCCGGGACCCCCTGTGCTCCCCAAGTGTCACAGGACAGGCAGAGCCCATTTTCCAGCTCCACAGCCTGTGGCTTCCCCAGTGAACAACAGGAACAGACCCTGGGGGATCAGACAATCAGCCCTGAGGAACGAGGCCCATTGTAGCCCAGGACTCTGCCTTGCCAGCTGCCCCCAGACTTCTGGGTCCCCTCCTTTCCTCCACTCACAGTTCCCTTATCATCGAGTCCTCACCAGCCTCACTTGAGCTCAGACCCCACTGTTAGAACCAGTGGGATGGAGAACAAGTCATTTAGTTGCCCTCTGAGCCCCTCTTCCCTCACCTATGAAATGGGCCAAAACCTGTCTGCTCTCCTCGGGCTGTGAGTGAACATTAAACTTGATGGGAGTGCTGTTAATGAACTCAGAGCCTGCTCTGGGCCAAGGGTGCACGCATTGCTTTATGTGCAGGAGTTGACTTGTGAACAACATGGAGCAGTGATGGTTATCGGGCCAGCTTTGAGAGCACGTGGCCCATGAAGTCATGCAGAGCCACTACGTGCTTCCAAGGACCCCACACTTGGTTTTATACTCAGTCATTGCTGTCTGGAAATTCTTGATACTTTTTCAGCTTAGGGCCCTGCGATTTCATTTTGCATGGGGCTCTGCAAATGATGCAGCTGGTCTTGATTATTATATATTCATTCATACATTCAAGGTAGATTTATGGAGCCAGGCGTGGCATATGGCCCTGGAGAGAGGGGAGTGAACAAAGCAGAATTCCTCACCTCCATGGAGTTTACTTTGCATTACTTGGTTCAGAGAGGGTAAGTTATTTGCGCAATGTCACACAGTGAATAAGGGGGTGCCCAACATCCAAATCAGAGCTCTCAACCACAGTACCATCTCCCTTTCAGCCTAAAGCTAGAAAGTATTTAACAGGACACCAACCCCAGAAATAACCATACGGTTCTAAGTGCTTTAGGTGTGTTAATGCATTACAGAAGCTTGTTTTAGGGTCAAGAAAATGGAGATCAGAGAGGTTAGGTAACTGGCCTAGTCACACCACTGGTAAGGAGCAGAGCCAGGACAAGGAGCCCAAGCAGACTGGCTGAGAGCCGTCTTCTGAGCCACTCCAGCATACTGCTTTCTGAAGTCATCACTCAGGAAACGGTGGCTTGTTATAATTATTTTAATCACCACCGTTTTCGTTTTCATCTCCAGAGACCCCATGCAAGTGTGAGGCTTGACCCACATCACTTTGTGCGAAATGAGAGGATTAACAAATGAATGAGCAGATTGCTTTTTACCCATGGGGTAACCTCAATTGCTGCCCGCCTCCATTCACCCAGCTTCCACACGACTTCTCACCGAGACCCTGACATGTGGCCTTCATGACCTCGCCTTCAGCCAGTGATGAAAGCTCTCCATGTCCAGGATGTTGAAAAATAGGGTCGCGCCTTCCAGTAAACAGGCTGGGCTGAAGGGAGAGGATGCTGTGGGGAGCAGTGGTTCACAGCGATCGTGCTGTGGGGAGCAGTGGTTCACAGCGATCGTTATCGTTGAGTACAAGCTTTCCTTTTCCTTCCTACATGAAAATAGGGCTTGTCCTAGGGGTCCCCTCCCCTCAAGCCTGTCACTGTTTAGAGGGTCTCATCCCCCACCAAGATTTGAGGAATTGATCCATCTGGCGGGCCTTGAGCATGGGGTGGTTTCTGAGACTCTATGCAGACTTGCCACTCTACCTCACTGACATGTGACAGGCACAGTCATTCATTCATTACTCAACAAGTACTTACTGAGTACCTACTATGTGTCAGGTACTCTTGTAAGAACTGGGGATATAGCAGAGAATAAAGCAGGCAAAAACCCCTGCCCTCAGGGAGCTTACATTCTAGTCCAAGATATTTCTAGCTGGGACTTCTTTGGATTGTATGGAAGACATCATGAATTTTTCCTTCTTGGTCACTAGAATTTTTTCAGCCTTATGAATATCATCAAGTTTTACCTAGGACACAGTTAGGGTGCTTTTTATTTCAGGTGGAAGAGTAAATCTGGCGCCTCCTACTCCATTTTGGCCAGAATCAGTTTTTCTTTACAAGAAAACCAGTAGGCCTGGGAGGAGCAAGACTTAAAATTTTCATTTGTTGTTTATACCTTCATGTGAATGAGTCTATGGGCTCCTGTCTGAAGCATTATGGTTATGGGAAGTGAAGAACTGAACGACTGAAGTAGAATATAGGGCTTAGAAGATAAATCCAGAAGTGCTCATAGAGTCATTATTTCATTTGAATTCACCACATCTTACAAATCTGCCAGCAAGTCAGGAGCTTCTCTTTTCACTTGACAATGAGGAAGGTGGAGCTGGGAAAGCTGAAATGACTAGCTCAGTCACACAGCTAGTTAAGACTCAGAGCTACTGACTTCTGCCCTCAAGCTCCTAACACCCTGTGGGTCAGGGGTCACCGTGTGTTGTGGGGGAGAAGGCAGAGGACATCTATGATCCCTTATGCTTGTGCTGATTTGGTTGTTTCTCACAACTTCAGCCTCAGCTTCCCTGGAACTCAAGTCAGCACAGCTCTTTTTCCCTGAGCAGTAGCTACAGCTTAGAAAGAACAGTGGGACAGAATATCAACTCCATGAGGGCAGGGGCCACATCTGTTTAGGTTACCCCTGAGGTCCCTGGGCCTAGAGCAGCACCTGACCCCTACTACATTTTCAATGACTATTTGTCCAATAACAGAACATGGAGGAATGGATCTGTGGAGTAAACAGACAGTAATATCTCAATTGCATTACCAGTAAAACTGAAGACAGTAATTTCTGCCTTTTGATGCTGTTTTGATTTTGTTGATGCATTGTATGCTTCCTGAGGGCAGGGTTTTTTTTCCTATTTCACTTGTGCACTATGATGTCCTCAGCATCTATTAAAACAGTGCCAGTCTCAGAGTAGTGAACAGATGAAAGTCAAACATCTAGTTTTCTGTGAATGTGTAGCATCAGGGTGAAAAGTAAGGGATTTGAAGCCAGAGCTGAGTTGGACTTCTGGCTCTGCCACGTCTGTGACCTGGAGGATGTCACTGAGCCTCAGTTTCCCTAGTACTTATGCTAAGGGGTGTCACTGTTTCTGCATCCAGATGTCCTGAGGATTAAGTGAGGTTGTGCAAACAAAGTTCTTGGAATAGCTCCAGGAACAAAGAAAAGGCTCCAAAGTTTTAAAAGTTCTTGTGTGTCTGAGTGTGAAGTGAAGTGTTACTTGCTCAGTCATGTCTGATTCTTTGTGACTCCATGAACTGTAGCCTGCCAGGCTCCTCTGTCCATGGGGATTCTCCAGGCAGGAATACTGGAGTGTTGCCATTCCCTTCTCCAGGAGATCTTTCCGACCCAGGGATCTAACCCGGGTCACCGGCACTGCAGGCAGATTCTTTAGTCTGATTCTTTACTGTCTGAGCCACCAGGGAAACCTGAGTGAGGGTTCATTTTTAAAAAAATACTTGAAAATTCTTTAAAATCGAAATATAGTTAACATATAACTGTTTGTTAGTTTCATGTGTTTTTTTATAAAGATTTGACATTCTCATGCTTTCTGAAATGATCATGATGAGTCTAGTAACTATCTGTCCTCATGCAAAGTTATTACAACATCACTGACCATATTTCTTATGTTGCATATTAAATCTCTATGATTTATTTTAAACTTTATTTTATATTGGAATATAATCAATTAATAATGTTGTAACCATTTCAGGTGGACAGCAAAGGGACTTAGCCATATATATACAAGTGTCCATTCTCCCCCTAAACTCCCCTCCCACCCAGACTGCTTCGAAACATTCAGCAGAGTTCCCTGTGCTATACAGTAGGTCCTTGTTGGTTATCCATTTTAAATATAGTAGTGTGTACATGTCCATCCCAAACTCCCAACTATCCCTTCCTTCCATCCTTCCCCTCTGGCAATCGTAAGTTCATTCTCTAACTCTGTGAGTCTGTTTATGTTTTGTAGACAAGTTCATTTGTACCATTCCTGTTTAGATTGCACCTGTAAGGACGGCACATGACTGACTGTATAACTGGAGGTCTGTAGCTCTGTAATCCCCTTCACCTATTTCCCCTACCCCACCCCTCCCTTCAGGCCATCACTTGTTTGTTCTTGGTATCTATGAGTCTATTTTTGAGGGTGCAGTTTTTTAAGGGCCATTTTTCTCCAAAGGACTTTTATCCCTGGTGGTTTAGTCGCTAAGTCGTGTCCAACTCTTGTGACCCCATGGACTGTACCCTGACAGGCTCCTCTGTCCATGGGATTTTCCTGGCAAGAATACTGGAGTGGGTTGCCATTTCCTTCTCTAGGTGATCTTCCCAAACCAGGAATCGAACCTGGGTCTCCTGTGTTGCAGGCAGATTCTTTACCAAGTGAACTACAAGGGAAGCCCTAGCCCTGAAAATCCCCCCAAAGAGCCTAGAGGTTGTTCTCCTGAAAGGTGAGGCTGCGTGGAAAATAAATTCCTGTCAAATCTCCATGGACAATGCCAGGACTTCTGAAGCCTTCAGGGCAACTCCCTGCTGCCGGCTATCTTGCGCCGTCTGGATCCTGATGCAGCTGGATTCACCGCGGGGTCACTGAGCTCTGCTGGGCCGCCCTAGTCATCTGCAGCCCTTTGAAGTTAGGCTGCGTCTTTTCTTGTCTCATGGTTGATGGGGCCTCAGCGCACAGCAGGCCGTTCCGCACCAGGGTGCAGTGGGTGCTTGCAAGATCTCCAGCAGAGATAGGGAGTGAAATCTAGTTCTCCAGCAAAGGCAGCTGCAGATAAAGTGCACCCCGGGCTCTGCCATCGTCACTGAGGCCCTTTCACCCTCATCAGTGGATCTAGTCTACATCTGGGTCTTGACCTACACAGAATCTTTCTGGACTTAACTCTTCGGGCCTGTAGATGCCATCTGTTCAGTTCAGTCACTCAGTTGTGTCTGACTCTTTGCAACCCCATGAATCACAGCACACCAGGCCTCCCTGTCCATCACCAACTCCCAGAGTTTACTCAAACTCATGTCCATCGAGTCAGTGATGCCATCTAGCCATCTCATCCTCTGTTGTCCCCTTCTCCTCCTGCCCCCAATCCCTCTCAGCATCAGGGTCTTTTCCAATGAGTCAACTCTTCACATGAGATGGCCAAAGTATTGGCATTTCAGCTTCAGCATCAGTCCGTCCAATGAACACCCAGGACTGATCTCCTTTAGGATGGACTGGTTGGATCTCCTTGTAGTCCAAGGGACTCTCAAGAGTCTCCTCCAACACCACAGGTCAAAAGCATCAATTTTTCAGCACTCAGCTTTCTCCACAGTCCAACTCTCACATCCATAAATGACCACTGGAAAAACCAGAGCCTTGACCAGACGGACCTTTGTTGGCAAAGTGATGTCTCTGTTTTTTAATATGCTATCCAGGTTGGTCATAACTTTCCTTCCAAGGAGCAAGAATTTTCTAATTTCATGGCTGCAGTCACCATCTTCAGTGATTTTGGAGCCCCCAAAAATAAAGTCAGCCACCGTTTCCACTGTTTCCCCATCTATTTCCCATGAGGTGATGGGACCAGATACCATGATCTTAGTTTTCTGAATGTTAAGCTTTAAGCCAACTTTTTCACTCTCCTCTTTCATTTTCATCAAGAGGCTTTTTAGTTCTTCTTCACTTTCTGCCATAAGGGTGGTGTCATCTGCATATCTGAGGTTATTGATATTTCTCCCAGCAATCTTGATTCCGGCTTTTGCTTCTTCCAGCCCATAAGTGTAGGTCAATTGTTGCCTTAGCAACAATTGGTCATTATCAACTTTGGTTTTGAAAAGAATGACCAATAAGACTGATCTTTCTCTGAACTGCAAGGGTGAGGGAGCAGTACAGAAGGTTGATGAGGGAGGCTTCTGACATGGAGAGGGTGGGAAGATACAGAAGATGAAGTAGGTAGGGTGCAGAGCACAGAGAAAGCTCTCAACTCATTAAGGCAATTATTACATGGATTGGAAAATAAGGAGATTCCAGACCTAAGTGGCCATATCTTCATTTTGACACTCCAGTCCTACCCATGTTTTTATTTTTTAATTTTTTTTTTTAAATTTTATTTATTTTATATATATATATAATTTTTTTAATTGGAGAGTAATTACTTTACAATATTGTGGTGGGTTTTGCCATACATTCACATGAATCAGCCATGGGTGTACATGTGTTCCCCATCCTGAACCCCCCTCCCACCTCCCTCCCCATCCCATTCCTCAGGGTCATTCCAGTGCACCAGCCCTGAGCACCCTGCCTCATGCATCGAACCTGGACTGGTGATCTATTTAACATATGATAATATACATGTTTCAATGCTGTTGTCTCAAATCATCCCACCCTCGCCTTCTCCCCCAGAGTCCAACAGTCTGTTCTTTACATCTGCGTCTCTTTTGCTGTCTCACATACAGGGTCATCATTACCATCTTTCTAAATTCCATATATATGTGTTAGTATACTGTACTGGTGTTTTTCTTTCTGACTTACTTCACTCTGTATAATAGGCTCCAATTTCGTCCACCTCATTAGAACTGATTCAAATGCATTATTTTTAATAGCTGAGTAATATTCCATTGTGTATATTTACCACAACTTTCTTATCCATTCATCTGCCAGTGGACATCTAGGTTATTTCCATGTCCTGGCTATTGTAAACAGTGCTGCAATGAACATTGGGGTACACGTGTCTCTTTCAATTCTGGTTTCCTTGGTGTGTATGTCCAGCAGTGGGATTGCTGGGTCGTATGGCAGTTCCTTAACCCTAACCCTACCCATGTTTAAGGTTCATTCACAGTCCACTTATTTGGAGAATTTTCTGGAGCTTAAGTTTCTCCCAGCTTCAGTACTGCGTGGCTCTCCTCCCTATCTGCTCTGTTCCACTCCACACTCTCCTTAAACACATGTGTATGTGTGTGTCTGAAAGTTGCTTGTGTGCTTCCATTCATTCATTCATTCAGAAATAGGCAGGATAGCCCAGTGGTTAAGAGTCCACATGGCAGCCAGATAGCTGGAGGTCGCTCTGACAATTACCACCTGTGCGACTTCAGTAAATGACCCACTTTTTCTCTCTACCTCAGCCTTCTCATCTATAAAATGGGCACAATAATGCCAACCTCATTGGGCTTGGTGATGGTTAGCTCAGTGACTACCCATAAGCATTCAGAACAGTGCCTAGCACATAGTGCATGCTCAATAAATAATATACCATTCTTTTCTCAGCAAACATATATTAAACATCTCACAATGCTATGTGTAAAACTATTACTAGGCTCATGGAGATAAAAGATAACACACTTGCTTTCCTGAACTCACACTTTATACCCCACACCAAGCTTTGGTCATTTCCCTTCTTTATCTGCAGGAAAATGTTTACTGATAAATTCATCAAAGAAGGACAATTATTCCTTCCCTGATGAGAGCTTGAACTGCCCAGGGTTACTTTTTTCTCGTGTGCATTGTGTTAAGGACCAGAGGGCTTACAAAGGGCTCTCCCACTTACATACAAAGTTATTTCTCTTCCCTTGTGCCTCAGTTTCCTCAACAGTAAAAGGGAAGGCGGGTGGCCACTTCTGCCTTTTAGGGTTTGCAGAGCAAAACAAATGAGGCGGGGCTCATGGAGGCATTGTGGAACCCCTAATGCCTTGCATAGGATAAAGGTGAGGGTGGCCCCTCTCTATCCCACTGAGAGCTTCCTTGGAAGGCAGGGCAAGCTGCTTGGTCTGTGACAGGATAGCACACACTGGGGCAAAGTGCAGGGTCTCTGTTGCTTCCTTAACAAACGCTCCACACAGTATCCAGTGAGAGTCAGAACTTCCAAACTGCAGAAACTCCTCTCCAACAGCCTACGCCGAACTAGCAATGTGGGGCGATGGCTCTGGGGGTAACGCTGTACACACAGGAAGAGCCTAAGTGTGGCCACGGCCTCAGGACAGCTGAGGGGCTCACTCATACACTCTCTTGCTCTCTTTGTCTCTACCGTCTTGTCTTCTTCTCTGCCTGTCAGCCCCGTTCCCTCAAACCAGCTCCCTCTCGGTGGCAGGAAACATGGCCTCCAACAGCATCCTGTTTCCTTAGAGAGGAAACTGAATTTTCTTCCCCAGATTAAAAAGAAAAAAAAAAAATCTCAGGGAAAGATTCTGATTGGCTTAGCTTGGGTCCTATGTTAATTCCAGGATCAGTTAGCTCTGCGGGGGTGGGCAGCAGGGGGATCAGAGCACAGGCGCAGCCACTAGGGGGCCTACCGGCCGTCTCGACCCCGGAGGGGAGTGTCCACTTCAGCCTCCGAGGATGTCTGAGGCTGCCCTCTTAGCACACTTGATACTTTCCCTGTGCCCTGGCCCTCTTGTCATTTGTCCATGTAGATGATAAGCTCCAAGGAACAAAAAAGTGACATTGGATACGCCTTTCCTTTTCTCCTCTCCTTCACCCTGCCCGTCACACACAGGATGGCAAACCTAAGCACACTGCTAGTTTCGTGGTCATGGAATGCCCCAGATAAGAGAGCACGGAGCTGAGGCACAGAGACAGAAAGCAGTTTGCCCAAGGTCACACAGCTCACACTAGATACCAGGTCACCTGCCCTGCAATTTCTCTTAGGGTTAAAGGCTACAATCCTCATTCTTACAAGGAAGCCTCTGTGTAGCCCAGTCACTTCCTGCCTCCCCAGGCTTATCTTATGCACTCTATACGTCTTCCAGGTGGTTATTATTTTTATTGCTATTCCTATTGTCGCTGGAGGCACCCGCACTGACCCACTTCCCTCTCATTAGAGATAAAGGACTTTTTGACTCTGCATTCCGACCAGGGTGCACTTCTTTCTCAAATCTGCTCCCTACCCCTACCTTCAAGGCTTCTGCACTTGGAATTTCTTCTGCCTGGAACACAGTATTACTTTCCTAGGGCTGTTGTAGCAAAGGAGCAGAAACTGGGTGACTGAAACAGCAGAAATGTATGGTCTCAATTTCTGGAGACTGGAAGTCTGAGATCAAGGTGTCTCAGGGTTGATTCCGTCTGTCCCAGGCCTCTCCCCCAGCTTCAGGTGGTTTGCCAGGGATCTCTGATTGCTTGGCGTGTGGCTGCATCCCTCCAATCTCTGCCTTTACCCTCACGTGGCATCCTCCCTCTGCCATGTCTGTCTCGTTGTTCAAATGTCCCCTTTTTATAAGGACACCAGTCACAGGCACAAGGGCCCACCCTCATGACCTCATGTTGACTTGATTACCTCTGTGAAGACCCCCTGATTGCAAATAAGGTCACAAGATCTCTTTGTGGAGGACACAATTCAACCCATGTGCTCCGTCGCTCAGTCATGTGTTTGACTTGCGACCCCATAGACTGTAGCCCGCCAGGCTCCTCTGTCCATGGGATTTTCCAGGCAAGAATACTGGAGTGGGTTGCCATTTCTTTCTCCAAATTCCACCCATAACAAACACCATTTCTCACCCCCTGCTGCACCCTAAGAGACATCCTCCTTATCCATCCCAGCTCAGGTGCGCCTTCTCTGAACATCCCAGACCTCACCCAGCTGCTGTCTACCCTCGCATGCTCTACGCTCATATCTGTTGTGGATAGCTGGTATCTGCTGTTTCAGGATCTGGTCAGTGCGTGTGTCCCCTTCAGAGACTCCCCTTCATAAGGGCAGAAGTGTGACTGTTCTGTCTCCAACCCCAAAGCCCAGAACCTGGACTGTTGACAAAGAGTATCAGTAAATAACAAGATCAGTAAATCAGTAAATGAAGTGAATGAGTGAAGGGTTGAGAGATTAATCTTCATGTGCTAGAAATGTTATATGCTTAGTCATGTCTGACTCTTTGTAACCCCATGGACTGTAGCCCACCAGGCTCCTCTGTCCATGGGATTTCCCAGGCAAGAATACTGGAGTGGGTTGCCATTTCCTTCTCCAGGGGATCTTCAAGACCCAGGGATCAAACCCACATTTCCAGCATTGGCTGGTGGGTTCTTTTACCACTGAGCCACCTGGGAAGGCCAGATTAATCTTCATTAATCATAAAAGTGAAAGGACAATTCTAAGCAAGGGCCTGGGAGGCAGAAAGATTAGTATTCCTTCTGGAGAGAAAGGATGTGCTTCAGAATCCACCAAGGGCCCAACCCCTGCCCTCACACACCCCTGACTCCTTGACTAATAGTCATGGCTTTCCCTTACACCCTGTCACACAGGGAGAATCCACTCAGCATAGCTTTGCAGGGAAGGCCTCAGGAACCTTGGTGAAGCTGGAGGTGAGTCAGAAAGGCTGGTAAATTGAACAGCTCTGAAACCCAACCCTTGGCATTGAGCTGAGGGGTGGCGGGTTTGCAGAAGGTAACAGTGCTTGCTTTAAAATTCAGGGGGCCCAAGGGAGCATCATCTTGCAGAAAACCACTCTAGTCGGTGAGGAACCAAGCGTGGTCCAGGCTGCAGGTACCTGGGGTTTGCTGTTCCACCTCGGCCTGTGAAGCTGACAGCAAGGACGTTGTCAGGTCTACCCTTCCCCCATAGCCGTCCTGCACTCGCCTGTGTAGGAAATGCAGCTTTAACCTTTGTAGCCTCTCTCTCCTGTGTGGGGGTGGGCAGACCAGGTAGCTACATCGAGAGACCTTCATCTGTCTCAGTTGAACCCACTCGACCTACTCACCCACAAAGCAGTTCCAGCCCCCGGGGTTCCCGGGACCCCTGGGGAACACCTCATAGCCAGTAGAATCCCAAAGGGAAAAAGGAAGGCCTCCCCAGACCCAGCCCAGGACAAGGGCCAAGTTGGAAAAAGTGACTTGCAGGCCAGTCACCATGTTTTTCCCAAGTGAAAGGCTGACTCATTGCAACAGGCCTGGGCTGGCTGGGACTCGAGTCAGTGGCTTGGAACATGCCTGGACAGTCAGTGCCTTGTCTGAAAGGCTGGTCTGTGAGAAGCCACGGGTCAGGAGAGCTGAGGCCACAGCCCTGGGGAGCACTCAATTATAACCCCGGGAGCCAGCGGGAAGTAGAGGGTGGGGGTCCCTATCTTTCCTCCCTCTTTGGGGGCTTGGCCTAGCATGAGTTCGTAGGTCTGCAGGGGCCCTACCACCCAGGGGGAGTTAAGTCCTAATGTCCTGAGACATTCGTATTATGGTTCTTCCTCCTCACAGAACATGCAAACAAAAAAACAACACTGAATGTATATATACAGAAAACCAATCAGGCCTTATTTTCTTCATGAGGTTATCTCAATGCTTTCCTTTGAAATATCAAAGTGAAATTGTTTTACAGTCTGGGGCAAGAGGGAGGGGAATTGGGACCACTTCCCTAGTGTCCCGAGAACGTGTTTGTCTGCTGATGGAGTAATTCCACACCATGCAGAGTGCAAAGTCTGACTGTGAAGGATCCCCACTCCCCCTCCCCAGACTGTCTTCCCTCCTCATGCCTTTGTCCATGTTGACATTCAGGGCTCTTTGGCAAGGACTTTTGAATCATATTTGGCTTAAATCCTGGCTGTGCTGTCTGCTTGCTGTGTGACCTTAGGTAAGTCACTTGATCTCAAGTGACTAAATTTCTGTACATGTCACATGGAAAGTACACAAGATAAATGCGTGCACACCGCCTAGAATAGCACTCAGCACCTAGTCTGGCTGACATACCAGATCTCTTCTGGCTTCTCCCTTTATTGCCCTACAAAGCTGCTTTTTAGGAAAAAATACTGTCAGTCATTTACACTTTAGTGTGAATAAGCTCCTGTACCTACTCTGTACAGATTTTTTTTTCTAACCTCACAACAGTTTCTGCAAGATCATTAATATCTTCATTTGGTGATGGAGGAAACTGAGACTCAGGGAGGTGAAAGAACGCTCCCAGGGTCACATAGCAGAACCTCGTTCATTCAGGAAACATTGATTGAACTTCTACCCTGCCTCAGGATGGGGACTGGGAGCACAGCAATCACTGAGTCAGACTTCTCATCTTAAGACCCTCATGGGTAACTGGCTGTATTTGAATGTTTCTGTCGTCATTCTAATTGTTCAGGTCCCTGTAAACCTTGTGCATATAGGCAGGGAGAGCCTTCACCTTCCCCCCAGTTGCCTGTTCCAAGGAGTCATTTTCTTCCTAGTGTGCAAGACCGGCCCTGCCCAAGGCTGAGCTACCAGATCAAAAAAAGCGTCCTGCCTTTTCTTTCCACATCATCTCCTGGGGCTCTACTGAGTACAGATTTCCAAGTCTATGTCAGAATTCCATTGTTGTCCCTTCTTTTGCACTTCATGATATATATTACAGAAACACATGTCTCATTGTAAAAGAGACAGAGACAGACAGAAGAGAAGAGAGAAGAGCAAAATTTTCGGAGTAACAGTAACTCCAGGTCTTGCTAAGATGGTTACAATTTGGTTGTATGGTCTGCCAGAACTTTCTCTTATGCAATTAGAATATAATTGTGATAATAATAATAATAATAATAATAATGCTACCACTTATTTTAACTACCCGTGACTTGGAGCTTCCCCTGTACCAGATACTATTCTAAGCACGTTAGATAATTTAACTCATTTATTCCTCACGGCAGCTCAGTGAACCGATTATTATTGCCCTCATTTTACAGGTGTGGAAATTGAGGCAAAGAGAGAGAGAATATTTAAAAGTATACACATTACACTTTAAAAATGGGATCATTCTGTTTTGTGACCTACTTTTTCCTTCTTAACAATAACAATTCTCAATGTACTTTTTCATGGCTCTTTGGCATTCCAAACTTTATACATAGCATAAATTACTCAACCAGTATCCTGTAGCCCATTTTTCTGACTTTTAAGTGTTTTTTTTTTTTTAACTATGAATGACATGAAGATGTCCATCCTTGTAGCTTAATCTTTGAAAATCTGACAAGTCACTCCCTTATGATAATTCTTTGAAGTGGACTCAAGATGTACATGTACCAAAGCTTTTGGCATCACTTGCAAATTGCCTCCGAGAGGGACAACCCTCATGGGATGCTAAAGGAATGTGAACAATCACAGTCGCACGGAAGACAATATGGTAATATCCATCAGAATGATGGAGACTCAGGGTATGATCCAGCTTCTGGGAGGCTATCACATAAATAATGTTATACACATACAAAATGATATACATATAGAATTAGTCATTGCAGCCCTTTTGGTAATAGTGAAAGGTCAGCAATAACCCCAGTGTCCATAATAAGGAACTGACCAAATAAACAACAGTATATCTGGACAGTGAAATAATATGCAGTTGTAAAAAGAATTAAAAGCTTTTCTGTGTATTCATGGGACTAGCTTCCCAAGATATAGCAAGTTAAAACTTCGTGAAGTTGAAACTATCACAACATTGTTAATTGGCTACACTTCAGTATAAAATTAAAAATAAAGGCTTCTCTGTCTTTACTACAAAAAAAAAATTAGTGCAGAAAATAAGTTCAGAGGGACAGATTACAGGTACAGGATTATCAGATGCAAACTACCATGTATAAAATAGATAAGCAACAAGGATATATTGAATAGCATAGGGAATTATAGCTATTACCTTGTAATAACTTAATATGGGGTATAATCTGCAAAAATACTGAATCACTATGCTGTACACATGAAACTAATAGAATGTTATAGATCAACTATACTTCAATAAAAAATATGTGCAGAATTATGTAAGTAGCATGCTATTTTTATATGAAAAAGGGAGGCAAATGATAACCCTCATTTCTAGTTATACATATAAACACAGATAAGCTCTGAGAAAAGTTCTAATAGTACCTACCTGACTGCTTACAGGAGATTTTGCCTGGGTCAAAGGGATCAGGATTAAAGAGTATGAATTAAGACAAAGTAATTTTTTTCACTGGTCACTTTTTGTGCTTTAAGATTCTGAAACAATGCTGTGCTTCTATTCAAAAAATTAACCTTTAAACACTGCCTTCCAGTGTTCAATTTTTTTTAGGTGTGATAATGCTATTAATTTAGTATTTGGAGGCTAATTACTTTACAATATTGTAGTGGGTTTTGTCATACATTAACATGAATCAGCCATGGAGTTACATGTATTCCCCATCCCGATCCCCCCTCCCTGCTATTAATTTTTTATAGAATACTTACTTTTGAGAGAGAGTGAAATATTTACAAATGAAATTGTATAATGTCCAGATTTGCTTCAGAATAATGTATAAACAGCAGAAGCAGAATGGTATATAAATTACAGATGAAAGTGATTAGATATGAATTGATGACTGTGAGAGCTGGAAACCTGATACTTAGAGGATTCATGATGCCCTTCTGTCTACTTAAATCATTTACAGAGGTGAAATTCACATAAAATCAAGCACTTTAAAGTGAACAATTCAGTGGCTTTTAGTACATTTACAGTGTTGTACCACTACCACCTCTGTCTAATTCCAAAACATTTCCATCACTTCAAACTAAAACCTTGTACATATTAAGCAATTTTCCTCCATTTCCTCCTCCTTCCAGCCCCTGGCAACCATCCATCTGTGTTCTGTCACTATGGATTTATCTATTCTTTATACTTCATATCAGTAGAATCATACTATTTGTGACTTCCTGTGTCTGGCTTCTTTTACTAAGCATAATGTTTTGGAGGCTCATCCATGTTATTGCATGTATTATTCTACGTACACATGTTGTAGCATAGAGTGTGTACTGCATTTTTCTTTTTAGTCCATGGTGTTTATATACCACATTATGTTTATCCATTCATCTGTTGACATACATTTGGTCTGTTAACACTTTTGGCTTTTGTAAATAGTGCTGTTAGGAGCGTGCTTGTATGTGTCCTTGTCAGAATACCTGTTCTCAGTATTTTGGAGGTATATACCTAGGAGCGCAATGGCAGAGTTAGATGGTAGTTCTATGTTTAACTTTTTGAGACATCACTAAACTGTCTTCACAGCAGCTGAACCGTTTTACATTCCCACTAGCAATGTAGAAAGGTTCCAATTTCTCCACATCCTCGACAACACTTGTTATTTTCTGTTTTTTTCTTTATTGCAGCCTTCCTAGTGGGTGTGAAGTAGCATCTCATTGTGGTTTTGATTTGTATTTCCCTGATGACTAATGATGTTGAGTATCTTTTCATGTGCTTCTTGGCCATCTGTACCTCTTCTTGAAGAAATGGCTGTTCAAGTCCTCTGCCCATTTTAAAAACTGGGTCATTTTTCTTTTTGTTGTTTCTGTCTACTTTCATAGATGTTTTAAATTCTCCTTAGTAAAAGCAAAGGGTACCCAAATATTAGATATTTTATTAACAACTTTGAGAAACATACATCCCCTCCCCCCACCCCCGGAAGGGGAGTAGTTTTCTCTCCTTTTTCTCCTACGTGAATTCCTCAAAGATCTCTGCATAATCTCTACCGCCATCTACCATCCATAATGCGGTTTCCAAGAAAACCATATTAGCTCTTCAAACAAACAAATAAACACGAGTTTCTTCCTTTTCACTGTCTTACAGGTGGGTGTGGGGTGGGACAGCAAGGCTCGTAGGTTTAACCAAGGCTGTCCCTAACACTCCGGCCACAGCCTGAGGCCATCCCCCGGTGTCCCCCCACCTATCTAGCAGCCTGGTGACTCACTCCCTGCTACCCTACCTCAGTGTCTCTGCTAAGATTCCTCCGGGAAGGGAGGGCCCCGTCTATAGCGGAAGAAACCTTCCGGGCCCCAGTCCAGGCACATCACAAGACTGGATGGCCCAGTGTGTCGGCGGCTGCCACGGCCAATGGGAGGGACTTCACCCAGCTCATGTTCTGCTGTGGTAGTCGGGCCAAACAGATGGCCCGGGATAAACAGGGGGTGTCGGCCGGTTTGGGGTGGGGGGAAGGGTGGGCTTTGAGTGGCCCCAGCCTCCGTCTGGATCCTGGAGAAGGACGTGGGTGAAGTGAAGGCCATGCCCAAAGCAGCAGCTGTAGTTGGGTACCTTCCAAACAGTTTGTGATATATTTTTTTCAGCAGTGGAATTCTCGTTCGAACAAACCTTTACGGTATTTAGGACAGGGAAAAAGGAAGCTGCTCCAGCTAAAGACGGGGTGAGAAGGCCAGAGGTTTCCCTCCCTCCTTGCCACGTGGCTCTTGGGGAGTTCTGGGTCTCTGGGGAACACACCGATCCCATTAACACAGTCTTTACATGAAACCACTTGGGAGCTCTGCGCAGTCTGTCTCCTGGCGCCTCCAAGGGTCTCCGAGGCCTGAGGAGGAATCTGGCAGCACGCGGAGCTGAGATGCTGGCCCCTTTCTAGAGACAGGTGGCACCTTGCTTACCCCTTCCTAGCCAGCCACACACTGGGGAGCTGACCACGGGCTGCAGAGATCAGCCAGGGTGTGGGGGCACAGCTGTCCTCTCAGCAAGAGAGCTGGGGACATGGCCTCCCTCCCTCCTTTCAGGACCGCCCCAAGTGGTCTGCAGGTAGCTACTGCCCCGTGCCCTTCTATCTGGCTCTCTCCTATCCTTAAGAGAGATGTGAGAAAAGGAACGGCCCCTCCTCCCACTTCAGAAAACTTGACATAGAATTTCCTCAAACCCAAATTCTAGTTCTCAGCACAGTTAACTGCTAAGTGCCCCCACCCATCCACCCTACCCGCCCCACCACGCCCCAGTTTGCCTGTGGGGTAATTAATTTTTTTTAACATTTATTTATTTGGCTGTATGTGATCTTAGTTGCGGCGTGCAGGATCTTTGGTTGCAGCATGTGGGATCTAATTCCCTGACTAGGGATCCCAGCCAGGCCCCCTGCCTTGGGAGCATAGCGTCTTAGCCACTGGAACACCAGGGACGTATCAGAGATGGTACGTGGGTACATTTGTAAGGATGCAAATAAAAAGTCAGGTGAATAACTCCACCCTGAGCCTGTTATCTCCTCCACACACTAGGGATCCTAGCACCTATTCCATGGGACTATTCTGAGGATTAAATGGGATATTGCATGTCCAAGGCTATGTCACAGAGCTCAGTTTAGAAGTAGGTCTATACCAGAGAAAGGGCATGGCTCTGTCCTTCACACAATGTGTCATCTCTGAGGAGGCTCAAATTTCTCCTCTCTTAGCTCCAGTTTTTTCAACTCTTATTAATACCTACCCCTCACAGTTGTTATAGGAAGTAGAGATAATTCACATAAAGTGCTTAATATATTGCTTGGCACAGGGACAGTACTCAAAATCTGGTTGTAATGTGACAATTATCACTACTTCTACTACTGTTATTATGGTTGGCATTGCTGTTATTTAAAGGGAAGAGCAATGGGGTTGAGTAGTTAAGTGCATAGACTCTGGAGACAAATTGCCTAGCTTTAAATTTCAGTTCACCTCTGGAGCTGTGTGACTTTATGCAAGTTACTTAGCCTCTCTGTGCCGACATTTTCTCTACCATATAAGGAGAATAATAATTAAACCTACCTCATGGAGTTGCCCTGAAAAGCAAGTTTTTGTGTAGGGAGTGATTTGGAGAGTGGGAAATAATAAGTGCTACAAAGTGTTTGCTGTTATTAATAGCAGTATTGGTATTATTACTAGTGTTCACAACCAGACTCTGAAAGCCTTTCCTTTGGCTCTGATCAAGAAGAGCCACAAACCAACACAGTCACCATTCCAATAATGGTTTAGTGGCTCGGAAGCTGTGTGACTGTCGGCAAGTTAACTCCCCTCTCTGAGCCCATTTTTATTTCTCTCTAAAATGTAAAGTATAATAGCACCCATAATGGTACTTCTCGGTTGTTAGGCTTCATTAATGAGCGATGACCCGTGGGAAGCTTCGAGCTTCTAGATAATCAGGCTCCTGTTCCAACGCCCTGCCTGAATCCAGCTCCGTACCCCACCCAGGCCTCCCTCCCCCCGGCGGGAGAGCGCTCGGATTCCCTCCCGCGGGGCTTGAGGGGGTTGCTGCCCAGCGCCCGCTGCCAGGCCCTATTCTGGGGGCCGAGCGAGCCCGCGGCCGTGCCAAGCTTCCCCGGGGATCAGGTTTCTGCTGACGCGGTGCCAGGCACGTCTGCTTCCAGGAACCGGCAGCCGCATTTAGCCGCGGGCCGCACATGAAAGGGCTGCAGTCGGAAACGTGACGTTGTGTCAACAGGCGAGGCAGGTCAGCGCTGGGTGAGACCATCCCGGCAGCCGGGAGGAGGCTCACGCCCTGTCTGAAGGCGGCCAGATCCCCAGTGTCCGCTCCCCGGCCCCAGAGCCCGGGCTGCACCCCCTCACCGGCACGGACACCCCTGTTTCACAGAGGTCCTCTTTGTCCTGAAGGGGCCAAAGACTTGGAGTGCGAACCCCTCCTTCCGCATCTCTCTCCGAACCACTTGGAACCTGCTGGCACCGGCCTGGAAAGAAGGTCAAGGGCAAGCTAGACGCAGAGAAGAAGGCAGAGGGAGGGCTGCCCCTCTGAGGGGTGTCTGATAGACTCCAGTCGGGGATTCTGGGTTGACGTGGAACTCTCAAACCCTTTTTAGTTCAGGGTGCCGCAACCACTTCCCTCTGCCCCCACAGCTATTCCCTTGAGTCACCGACTGGGGAGGAGAGGGGGACAGGCAAAAAGAGTCTGGCCTTGATTTCAATCCCCTGCTCCATCCCCAAGATAAACTTGATTTGTTTAGGTTTTTACCCAAAACGTCTAGCCAGAAAAGCTTAGCAACTCACGGGGGAATTCAGAGCTTAATAAGCAGGAGACCTGGAGGGCCAGTCCCCAAGTTGCTGGGAGAAAGAGGCCTGTGTACAGAGTTTGCTGTTTGCTTGCTATAGGATGTGTCAGACGGAGATCAGAGTCCTTTTTCAGTGAATCAAAGACAGGAGTGAGGGGGGAGATGCCAGACTGCCAGTTCATTGTTCAGACCACCAGCTCATCTCCTGACTCCTCCCAAGACACATGCTGCCTGGGGACATCTCACTCAAGCCAGGCAATGCTCACTCCCGCCTGCTGGCTCATCAGCAGACAGGGAAGGTGACATTTGAAGCAAACAGACACCAAGGCAGGTGGCATCTCTGCCTGGCTGAGAACTCCCTGGGGGCAGGTTCCCTGCATGGGCTCGATAGCCAGAGGGTTCTGGAAGATGCTTGGGGATCTGAAGTGTGGTGAGCTGGGCACTGGCCATCAGGAAACATCAGGACACCTCTGAGAGGGAGAAAGGGGCAGGCAGAGACACTCATCGACCTGGTCATTTCCCACTTCTTTTCCCATGGAATTTTTTCTTTTTTTCTTTTTCATAAGAGCACTTGACTAAGGAACACCAATATTCATTCACACACAAACACACCCAGTGAGAGGAAGTCCAGGAAGGATGTAGAAAATAATCATGGAATGTTGCCTTCAGCAGCAATACGACAGGATATGGCAAATCCATTAGACCTTGCTAAACTTGAAAAAGTTAGACCGCCTTGGCAGAGGTGCTATCCCCAGCAGTAATTATGATTGCATAATAATCCATTAAATCTTCTTTCAATGTGCCTACCCCTCCAGCAAGCTCCCCAGACGTTGAGGCCCATGATTTCAGACGCTGATTTTCTGTCAAGTGCTAAGGACCTTGACAAAAGCAGACTGGGGGAAACATAGACTTTTTGCTAAACTTTGGAAAGAGGCATAGGGCGATAGTGAACATCTGGCAGGGGTTAGTTTAAGAAAACAATGAAACAAATATTTACCTACTAAATTGACGAAGCTTATTCTGTCTGAATACCAGTCACAGGAAAAGCTGAATGAAATTACACCAAGGTTAACTAGTTGTTGCCTTCAGTCAAGAGGGGAGAGCAAGAGACAGCCATATCATACCCTTAAGAGTTATTTTAAAAATGCAGGAGACCATCTTTCTCTTCCACAGGAAAAGGATTATTTTATTAAGTATTTTAAAACAACTACTTAACATTGACTCATAGATAAAAATATTTACAATTTCACACCTTCAGGAAGGCTCCAAAATATAAACACTGTACCTCTCCCTAGAGAAAAAAAAAAAATTATTCTTCTCTTCAAAAACAGGAATACATTCATTTTTTCTCACTTTTGTAGATCAAGTAATTATACAAATAAACATCTGAAACATTTTCCTTTTTAATATATTTATATAATATATATTTATAACAGTTTTACAAATAAAGGCAATGACTTTATACCAAAATAAAAACAGGAAAAGAAAAGTTAAAACACAATCAGCGATCAAGCATAGTGCATTTCGAAAAGCTGGTGCAGGGCTAGCTGGACAAGTCAGAAAAGTACTCTGGACCAAAAATAAAACATCTTTTCAGGGAGACAGAATCCTTTTATCAGGAAGGACACTCCATGTGCTATTGGGCGAGGGGAATTAGCCTGCAGAAAGGGTCTTGCTGTGCCAAGGGCTGGTTAGGCTTTTAAGAAGCTAAGCTTGGTTAAAAGGAGTTTTAGGTTAGAGCTGATAACCGAGTCTGGCTTTGCTTGCTGAAATTTCAAATCATTGCTCAGCTTTTGTGCACTTGAGGGTGCTTGGCAAGCAGGTGCCTGCATCTCTCAGACCCTGGTTTGGTTCCCTGGACAGCGAGGCTTATTTCCAGGTGGGACCAGAAGCAGGTGCCAGGGCCCCAGGGGGGGTCCGTCCCTCCTCCCCTGGCAGCTAGGCGTGTATCAGGGGCCCTTTTCGGTTCCTTAGGAAGCGAATCACTAGGAAAGCCTGAGTAGGGAACTACATTCTCTTTATTCATCTGAGGCAGGGGTGGGGAGCAGACCTGCGGAAACCTCCCCAAACCACTACCGTGCTACGCCAGTGTCTGCTACCTCACCACTTTGGAGAAAGCTCAGTCTGGCTGCCCTCTGCCCATACAGTGAGTCACGACGACAGCAGAAGGGAGAAAGGGTGGGGTCATCAGAGCTGGCTGGGAACTGCACTCTGGAAAGCCCTCTTTTGAAAGTACCTTTTTCTCAAAGCCACAGACCCGGCTCCCAAAGTGGAGACTGACTCACAGACCAAGACTTTGCAGCTTTTGGAAATTCAGCTGCTTTTATCAGAGGGGGCTACTCTCTGGGAGGGGAAAGGCCCAGAGGTCTGAGACAATCCCCCCTAAGTCTCCTGATGTCAGGCAATCCTTCACGAGTTCCCTACGCCCAAAGGAGCTTTAACGTCCCATACCAACACACAATGCATAGTCACACGTGTGCGCGTGCGCGCGCGCACACACACCCACACACACACACACACACACACCTGAATCTTCTCTCCCTGCCTCAGATGATCTTGGCATACACACTGGAACAATCTCGCTGCACTCACAAACACATTTTTTGTTTTTTTTGGAAGTAGGGAGGAAGGAAAGCGAAGCAGCAGGATCCCCTAAATAGTTTAGTCTTTGGTTTCTAAGTTTAAAGGGGGGATCTGCTTCAGAGCTTGGAGCAGGGCAGAAGAGTCGATGGCAGGATGGGCCGGCAGTGGGGACGGGAGTCTCTGGGGCATGAGCAAGGGGGCCGAGATCTTGTCTGGGTTCATGAGGCTGCTGAGGGCTGCGGCAGAGGCGTTGAGGCCCGGGTATAACACCGGGACGGATGTGGGGTACCAGCACTTCTCCAGCATGGGCAAGTAGGCAGTTGCTGACGGTGGGATCAGATAGAAGGGCAGGCAGAAGGGAGGCTGGTGCGGGTGTGGGCCCAGGAATGGGGAGCTGATCAGGTCAGTGCTACTGAAAGGGCCTTCATCATCGGAGAGCTGCATTCTGCTCTTTTTCATGGGGGGTTCTTCGGATTCTTGCTTAATAGCACTGATCCTTTCTCCCATGGTGAATCTGCGTCCATGATCGCTTTTGAAGTACGGCTGCTCGACACGCAGCTCACTCTTCTCCGATTCTCCCCCGTAGCCGCTGTCTGTGTCCGTGTCACTGCCACTCTGCTCGCCGCTCGAGTGGGCGAAAGTTCGCTGGATGACTGGCACACAGTTTTTGCCTGGGCCTTCGGAGCCTTTGGCCAGGGAGCTGGGTTTCTCCTTGAAGTCCATTGCTTTGGGGGATGGGTCTGATGGCTTCCTGGAAGTACCACCCTGTAGAAGCTCGGAGACCACACGGTGGAGGTGGGTGACAAGCTGTGAAGATTTCAGGTCCCGAGTGTTCTCATGCTTGGCCAGGTACTGAAGCACCTCCCGGGCACATGTCTGGAAACCTGAGCAGAACATCTCTTGACCTGCTTCCATATTTCTCCCCGACAGATCACCTGGATCAACATACATCCAAAGGAAGACATTTCAGAAGGCCCTGTGGTTCACATGGATACCTATGTTCCAAAGACCCCAGGGCTTTCCTTTTTGCTAATAGCATTTGCTGATTGTGTTCCTAACTCCAAAAGTAATATGACCAGGGAAAATTTGAATTACCCAGAAAAGTATAAAGAATAAACTAAAAATCATCCATAATTCTACCTCTCAGAGGTAAAATATGGTTTGTAATGGCTGTATAATGTCATAGGCATAGACCACATTTAATGGAGATAGACGGTTCCCCCCTTGTTGCATTTATAAGGAGTTTTGGGTTTTCATTAGAAGTGACACAGCCATAATCATCAGTGTGCTCATAAACAGAGTCAATTTACAGAACATCATCTTACCATAGCGAGATGGACAGTGACCAGACAGTAAAAAAATGAGGATGAAGGAACCATGTCACCTAAAGTACGCTTATTTTCAGTGACTTATACAAGTTGCAGTCATGCTGCCATATTTAAAGGCTATTTCTAGGTCTTTCTCATATAGTCTATCTAGGATCCCCAGGAGGTTAGGTATGATCATCTTTCTGTTTTCAACGAGGCAACTGGCAGAACAACTTGCTAGGTTTTTGTGATTCTCATTGTACTAGTTTGGGAAGGAGGGCAGAGAAGAATGAGGGAGTGGGTAGAGGAATTTCTCCCTCGTTTGTTCAGTATTATTGGAAAGGGTGAGACCAGACGGTTAGATGACTGTGATTCTCTGGAAGTCCGTAGAAATGGGTGATGAAACTTCAGTGGTTTCGTTAGATTGTGTAATTCACCGAGATATACCTAGTGGCTATTCAGGGAACCACATGAAATGCAGGAAAAACTACTGCTGTCATCCTGCCAGGTTCATACCACACACCAAGGGATAAGGAAGTGGAGAAGCACTAAAACAGTGGGGCATATCCATGATTTATTCTCCAATGAAACAGGGCTAAGGAGAACAACTGTAAAACACCCACGATGCAAATTATAGATGCCTTGGCATTTTCAAAGTGGGGGGGGGAACTCCCAGAACCCCAGAAATTCTTAAGCCAAAATGCCACAGAAATATTTCACCATTTGACTAATACGTATTCATGCCAGGTGGCACACAGCAGCATTCCAAACGAAAAGTCTGACCTTTTAGGAAAGATAAAACAGCATCTCCCCCAACTAACGTGCATAAGCAATTTGTTGCAGGAATGTTTCTTAGACCAGATGTTGAGCTCATAGGCTCTCTATTTGTGCTAGAACTCTAAGGAGATGATAGCCAGACACGGTACTCACCAGCTTGCAGACCGCTCTGCAGGGCAATGATTTTCTGCTGCTGTTGATCAATTAGGTTTGTTAATGCTTTCACATGCTTCAAGGTAAGTTCAAGAACCACTGCTTTTTCCAAGTGACCCAGAGTCTGGAATAAAAAGAGCCTCCGTCAGCAGTGAGCTCAGAGAAGTCCCACCTCTGGGATACTAATTAGCCATGAGATTTGTCGGCCGCCTGGGCTACACTCCATGGGGTCGCAAGAGTCAGACACCACTAGGCGACTAAACCACCACCAATGAATGTCTCTAAAGGGGGGTAAAAAAAACTGTTCCTGGTTGGCTAAACTAAGTTTTAAGTTTATAGATGATGTTTAAAAATATGTATATATGCATATATTTTTGATTAGAGGACAGCAAACAAGTGTCCCCCATCTTTGGAAGCATTTTGGAAGCAGCAGCTAGCTCAGGAGAAAGCTTTGACAGATAAATTTTTCCAGCAGCCGTTGCTGACCTTAACTCAGGGGAATCCGGAGATAACATTTCTCTGCAGTGGTGTCAACCCTAGTAGAGACTTCTACTGTGTCTGGCAGCCAAGAGGCTTTCCCGAGTTTTTTCCCTGACACCCTGTCATAACTTCTAGCTCATCTACGCTTTGTTCTTCCTTCCTAAATACTATTTTTTCTCCTAAATACTATTTTTTTCTTCTTTCCCCAACCAAAGGCTGCCAAGCTAGTAAGCTATTGACGATCGCCAAGAAAGGACAGGACATAAAAGAAAAAAATGACACATCAAAACAAGTCCTCTTATTTTAAAAAGGGGTGCGGGGAAGGGGGTAAAAAAAAAAAAAAATAGTGCGTTGCTGGATTTGCTCAACGTGGGAAAAGGAGAACCCTGAGAATCACCAGAAGCGAAAGCCTCAAACTCCAGCAAAGAAAGGCCGGCTGGTGTTGGTGCCAAGCTGGACAAGTACAAATGATTCTTATCTCATTTGCAGGAGGTTGCCAGAAAATTCTTAGACTGGAGAAGGGTACCCCCAAAACAGAGCCAGCCACTAGCTAGGATCCAGCCATCTGGTCTGCAGTTCCTGGCGGAGCCTGCAGGCGGCGGGTGACCCTCGCCCGCCCTCTGGGCAGAGGAGCTGGTTTGGAGAGGGGCCAGCTTCTCACTTACTGTAAGTTTGAGATGTTCGGGGAGGAGATCCTTCAGCTGGGCAATGCACTCGTTAATCCGGTCACGTCTCTTTTTCTCGATGAGCCGGTGCGGCAGTTTGTAGGTCTCCTGCAAAGCGCACGGAGAGACGGTGGGCGCGGGAGGAAGGATGTGAGAAGCGCTTCTCCTTCTCCACCCCGCGGCTGAGGAGTCTGGGCAGCGGAGCAGAGTCACACCCAGAACCCTCACTGTCCCTTCTTCTCCAAGCCACTCAGTAGAGGCACAGGGCCCATACCTTGCATAGCCCCCTCCCACCTTAAAGTGAGAAAACTTTTATTGGAAACTCAGCGCGTGCGAAGGGGCTGGGGTCCACTCTTACCTTGCTCTCCTCGCTCCGCTTTATTCCCCGCCTCGACTTGTACACTTGGTACATATGGGCAAAATCCATCCTGCAGGGAGAGAGACGAGGAAGGGTCATGACTTGCGCATCGGCTGCAGGAGCCCTGACTGGTAAGAACCCCCGGCTGCACCCAGAACTACTTGGAGTTGAAAGCCGCGCAGAAGGCAGGACTGGAGTTGAGGCTTGAAGGGGCCAGGGGTGCCAACTTACCCTGGTAGGTCTCCGGGCTCCAGTCCTGGCGCTTTGGGCAGGCAAGTGGGGGGCGGTTGCGCGCTGGGGATCCGCTCCATTGCGCTGCGAGCCGGGGCCACTCTGCGCTCCTGTCTGCAGTGGTGGAGCGTCGGGTGAGGACTGTCGTGGAGGAGGTTTCGGGGGTCTCTCGGCAAGGCTTCCTCTGAGTCAGAGCTCTCTGAAATCCGCTGGGCTGCGAGGAGTTGCGGCTTTGAGGTGCTGCTTCAGTTGGGGGTGTGCATGGTGTATCGCGGCCTCTGGCTCCGGCTCTGCGCGCAGACTGGCGGTGTGTGCGCCCAGTGCCGTCTGCGCGGTGCGAGCCAAGTGAATGAGAAGTGGGGCGGGCGGGGAGGCGGGAGGGAGGGGGGGGGCGGTTAGGGCGGAGGGGGGTGGGGGGGAGAGCCGAGGAGTAATGGAGAGGCTGCGGGCTGGGTTAAATGGGAGCGAGTGGGTGGGTTGGAGCTACGTGTTCTACCCTGTGACTCCAGGCACGTCTGGCCGCTGCCGGGGAGGGAAGGAGCGACCTGCCCGCCCTCCCCCGGCTTCATCACATGAGTCTCACGTGTTGGACAACGCTCCCGCGGCTGCGAGGGAGCCCCCACCCCCAGCCCCGGGCCCCAGGTGTCTGCGGCTGCCTTTCCCCGAAGAGGGGGGTGGCAGGGCAGTCTGGGTCCTGCCTCGCCGGGCGGGGGGCGCGGAAGCTGGAAGGGGCCAGGGAGCCGGGGAGGTGGGGGGTGGGGGAGGTTGGTAACGTGGGCGAACCTGCCCCAGGGAAATGAAGTAAGTTCCCGTCTCCTGGGAGGGAACTGGGGGAGGACGGATCCGCCCGCGTCTGACTCAAGCCGGGAGAGGAATATCCCCTCGCTCGCTCCAGCCCAGCCCTCTTCCTCCTCCTCCCCCCGTGCGGCCCGCTCGGAGGAACCAGCGCGCAGCGGAGGGAGTCGCCCGCCCCCCCCCCGCTGCCTTCCCCAGAGGCTGGGGTTTCTTTCCGCGCCGGCTTCCCTGCCCCCACCTCTCGGCCCCGAGTCCAGGAATCGCCCGCCGTGGGGAGGGGCCGCGGAGGGGCGGGGCGGATGTCACCCCATGGGAAGCGGGCAGGCAGCCAAGCGCAGGGGCAGCCGAGGCCGCCGCGGAGCACGCTGCGCGCACCTGACCCGCTAGGCTGTGCGCCGCGGGTCCCTGGCTCCCTTGGAGCTGCGCTCCCGGGGCGCAGTCTGCGTGCCGGCGGACACCCACTTGTGCACCCCCCCCAGGGCGCCCCAGTGCCCCCACCCCCTGTCCCGGCCCACACTTGGGCTGATCAAGCGCAGAAAGAGGCCGGGCGCGGTGCCCTGCGTTTCCTCCCTCCTCTGCCCCCACTGGAGCAGAGGCGCCCCGTCCCCTCCCCTTGGGCTGCAGCGTTACACAACCGCGGCAGCGGCGCTTGCCCTGCGGCAGCGCGGGGCGTGACACTTCACCTGGCCCGGGCTTGGGCCGCAGCGCTCCTGACTGCGAGCCCTTCTGCCCCGGCCGGGGACAGAGACCCCCGAGCGCACCGCGGGTCCCCGGGGGTCGGGGTTGGCCATCTCCTCCTGCCGGGGACTTCGGGCGGCGCAGTGTGTGGTCTGCACCCCGGCAGGAGGGAAAAGAGAGACTTAGAAAAACTGCCCTTCATGCTGACGTCTTAGCGTTCATTCACTCGACAAGCGTGGCTTGAGCCCCCTACTCTGTGCCCGGCTTTTGGGCTTAGATACGCTGTTAGATACTAGATACCCTGTAGGTGAATCGAGCACAGATGCTGCTCTTGAATTCACGGGAACCTCTGAGAAGGGCTTACCCTGGGAAATGAGGGGAAGGCATTACTGGAAAAATTATATGGGTGCTGCTGGCGGAGAGAGGGGAAAAGAAAAGATAGAAAGTGTGGGCTTAAAAAAATTTTTTTATTATTAAAAAAAAAATCTTTTAAAAAATCTAATGTGAACCACAATGTCTGGGCAGAGGAGGAGAGGGGAGACGTTAACCCATCGCCCGGAGCCTGGGGCAGAAGGGCCTCCTCCAAGCGGCCCCAGATCTCTGCAATCTTACTGAGGCCGCCCGAGGCCCCCACCTACTCCCCGGAAAAGTCCGGCCTCTGTGACCTTCTAACTCTGCCTGGAGCAGGGAAAACAGCTGAAACTCCAAGCCCGCTCGCTCTGTGAGCAGCGCTGATGCTGTCAGAGGAGGGAGCCAGTGGAAATTCATGACTAAAATAAGGCCTGGCTGGGGATTTCACTGACCTCTGTGCTGCCCTGCCCTGTAAGTTCGGGGAGTTGAGAGATGACTGTGAGCCTTTCCCACCGCGCCTCGGGTCAGTCACCCCGCCGCCGAATGACCTGGCTGTGGGAAGGATTGAAAAAAACCAACAACAACAAAAAAACGGGGTCAGTGCTGGGACCTGGTGAAGATCAGCCTCGGGTGCAGTGGAGGGGGCGGGTGGGGTGGGCCCAGTCTTCATAGGCAGTGTCCTTGACAACCTAGACATCTGGGATTCACACGTTGACCAAGCTGGGAGTGGATTTCCTTCTGGTCGCTTTGGAGAGCTCCCACTTCCTGTTTGTGTTTCACAAGCGTCAAACTCATTAGCAAGTGTGAGAAGCGCCTCCTTTTCTAAGTGCTGACTGGCGTGACCTCGCCTGGGGGCTCAGCATCCCTCTGTCCGGGAACGTACTTTTGCTGGCTTGTGTTATCAGCCAGCTCTCTGGAGGTGATGCGGCTTCCTGCGAGGAAGGGGGCAAGCAGGACCACAGGCCGGAGGGGACAGGAGTCGGTGCTGGGTTGGAGCTTTCAGTCGGGGGTGACCTGCTCCCTTGTGAGAATTTAATAGGGGTGGGTGAAGAGTTGTCACGATTGCGTCTGAGCCACAGTTGCACCAGGAAATAAGTACCGGGGAAGGATGGAACACATGTCCCCCCAGCGGTCACTCTCCCCCAGCGCCCCCCAACCAGGAGTGAACCCAAACGGTTCCGATTCCATGGCTCAGAGCTCAGTATCGTTCCTAGAATGCTTTGAAGTTATCTATACTTTTTGCCCTTACCTGACCTACAGTGGGAAATAACAAAATGGATCATTTCCTACGTTTTGTTTGTTCCAAATGTACTCTCAAGCATCAAGGATTATCCCCACCTTACCAAAGTGCTACGGTACCCAGGTTATATTACTTTTAATGTTTCTCTTCTCTCAAAGCTTATGATTATTTTTTATTGAATTATAAGAATTCCTTCTCATGCATCTTTTCATCGTGAAGAATCTTAATATTTCAGGATGTCATCTTTTGTAGATGGTTGGTTTAGTGCTTACTAGTTTTTAGACTGAATGTAAAAACATTGTACATGTTCATTTACTTCTCACCACCACCTCATTGGGCAGTCATTAGCTCATTTCTATGTTTATTTAACACATTTATTGAGAACCACAATGTGCTGGGCACTGAACTAAGTCCAGGAATATATAATGTGTCCTCTTGAGGAAATTGAGGCTCAGGGAGGTTATATTACCTGCCTCAGGTTATATAGCCTGAGATTAGATCTGGAGTTGAACCCCTGGTTTGTTGGACTCCAAAGCTTGAGCTCTTAATCGCTATACTCGAGGCTGCCTGGTAGGGTTCTTTGGGCTGTGCACTGCTCAACTCCAGGGGGAGCCATTCACATTTCTGTCTGTGTGAAAGCATCCCCTGGAGTGTCGCAGGGCAGCACTGGGCAGCTGCACTGGGCGATCCTGAGAGTTTGTAGCCCCCGCCTCTCTTTTCTTTCTTCTCGGTGTACAGAGAGCATACTTTTGGACAAGTCAGGACAAGATTTTTCTTTACTAGTGAGGCTCAGCATTTTGGTGATCTGATGCTGTGTGTTGGAAATAGTTAGGCAGGTCCTTCCTAGCAGGAAATTAGAGCCCACAGACCCCTGCATATATCCACACATACATACATCATCACTTTTTGCAAGTTGATGAAGTCTCACAATTTTTTTTCTACCACAGTTCACAGTCAGAAATACATTTTACATCATGACTCAACATGTACAAACATTCACACACACTCCCAGAAGTATACTGAAACACCGGGCAGCCAAGGCTTGGTTGGGATCACTACCAATATTTGCGACCACTATTCTCTTTCCCATACTCTGAGCAGCCATTGCTCACTGAAAGAAAAATTTAAACCATTTGGGGAAAAGCCAGCCTAATGGATTTCAGACAAAAAAGTTACAAAATAATTTCCCTTTGATATATTCATTCTAACATTTTCTAGTCTTGTCTAGTAAATTTTAAAGAGTACTTTGGTCTTTAGTTACTAAATTGAGTTTTCGATTCACCAGTACATCCTGATCAACAGTTTGGAAACAAACTCTGCAGAAGAGAGAGTGCTGACAGTTTGGCTTGTCCCGACCAGAAAGACATCAGTGGCATCTCCACACTTGCGGATCTTCCAGATCACTTATAGAAATGTTAAATAAAGCTGCTGATGCTGGATGAGTTCAATGGTGTATTCAAATGAATGAGTTCAAATAGTGTATCCTTTCAGGACATCCTTGTTTCATGTTCAATTGTAGGAGTAAAATATTCAAAGTTGTGTTGACATGCATCATGTTGTGTTGGTGAGCTGTAGTTCCTTCATCCAGTTGAGGAAGTTTTCTGCTATTGTTAGTTTGCTCAGAGAGTTTATCATAATAGGATGTTGAATTTGTCAGACACTTTTTCTGCATCCAACAAAACAGTCATGTGGCTTTTCTCTTTCATTCTGTTAATATCATGAATTACAATTTTAGTGTTCAGTCAACCTTGAATTTCTGAGGTAAGCCTATCTTGATCAATGTGTTATCCTTATTTTTATTGTTAGATTTAATTAGCTAATAATAGATATTAAGGATTTTCATGTCTATGATTGTGAAGGGTAACTACCTGTAGTTTTTCTTTTTTTTGGTGATCTTTGTCAGGTTTTAGCATCAAAGTAATGCTAGTCTCATAAAACAATTTGGGAAATATTCTGTCTCTTTTCTGAAAGATGTTAAGTGGGGTTGGTACTACTTCTTTCTTAAATAGTAGGAGAAGCTCATTGGGCCTAGAGGTTTTTTGTGGGCACAATGCTTTAACCATGAATACATTTTAATAGATTTCAGACTATTTAAAATTTTTATTTCTTCTTTTATCAGCTTTGGTAATTTTTTTTCATGAAATTTGTCTATTTCCTTTAAAGTTGTCAGTATATTGGATAGTGTTATCCTTTTAATGTTTATGTAATCTATAGTGACGAATCTTTTTTACTTCCTTTAAAGTATTTGTTGTTTCTCTCTTTTTTTCTTGATCATCTTACCAAGAGACTTATCAATTATATTAATTTTTGCAATTATCCAGAATTTTGAATTTATTGATTTACTCTGCTGTCTGTTCATCTTCTATTTTATCAATTTCCTCTTGTTTTTCTTATTCCTTTTCTTTTGGTTATTTTATATTTAACTTGTTCTACTTTTTCTAGTTTCTTTTAGATGTAAAATATTATCATTGATCTTAAACCTCTCTTCTTATTATAAATATCCAAAGCTAGAAAATTTCCTCTAAGCCCTGCTTTCCCAGCATTCCATAGTGTTTAGTATTTGTATTTTCCTTATCATTCAGGTCAAAATATGTTGTATTAGTCTTTGTGACTTTTATTTGATTCACAGGTTATTTAGAAGGGTATTGTTTAATTCCCAAATATTTGTAAATTTTCCAGATAACTTTTTCTTTTAAAATAACTAGAGAGCCACAGGAAGTTATGAAAATAATATAGAGAAGTTGCATGTATCCTTCACCCAATTTCCCTCAATGTTAACATCTTACATGACTATAACACAATATTGAAACAAGGAAATTAACATATATACAAACTACAGAGAGTTTTCAGTTTTTACCAGTTTTCCATGCACTTACTTGTGTGTGTGTGTGTGTGTGTGTGTGTGTGTGTGTGTAATAGAGTTCTATGCAATTTTATCACATGCGTCGGTTAGTATAACAGCCACCTCATCAAGATGCAAAACTGTCGTATCACTACAAAGTCCCCAGCTGCTGCCACTTTATTATCAGGCCTGTTCCCTTCTCTTCTTCCATTCCTAATGTCTGGCAAACACTAGAAAGTTCTCTATCTGTAATATCATGTTAAGAATGTTATAAAAATGGAGTCCTGTGGTATATAACTGAGATTGAATTTTTTTCTGCTCAGCCTAAGTCTCTTGAGATCCATCCAAGAGGTCATGTGTATCAATATTAAGTCTCTTTAAAAAAAATTATTTTTTTGTCATTTACTTATTTGGCTGTGCCGAGTCTTAGCTGTGGCATGTGGGATGTTTTCGTTACTGCACATGGACTCTAGTTCCCTGACCAGGAATGGAACCCGGGCCCCCTCCTTGAGAGCACAGAGTCTTAGGCATTGAACCACCAAGGAACTCCCACTAGTAAGTTTTCTTGTTATTGATGAGTAATATTCCATGCTGTAGATGTGCCACAATTTATTTAATTATTCATCCACTCAAGGACATTTGAGTTCCATTTTTTCTGCTATTAGAAGTAAACCTACCGTGAACCTTTTTCTACATGTTTTTGGGTAGACAAAAAAAAGCTTTCTTCTCTGGGATAAATGCCCAGGAGTATAATTCCTCATATAGTAATGTACATTTGGTTTTTAAGAAAATGACAAACTACTAGCCAGAGTAGCTGTACCATTTTACTTTCCCAGTTGCAATGTTTGAGAGATCTAGTTTCTCTGTGTCCCAGCCAGTATTTGGTCTTGTCACAATTGTTTTTTTTTAACTTGTTGTTCAGTCATTCAGTCATGTCCAACTTTTTGTGACCCCATTAACTGCAGCACACCAAGTTTCCGGGTCCTTCACTATCTCCTGGAGTTTGCTCAAACTCGATGTCCATTGAGTCAATGATGCCATCCAACCATCTCATCCTCTGTTGCCCCCTTCTCTTCCTGCCCTCAGCCTTTCCCACCATCAGAGTCTTTTCCTGTGAGTTGGCTCTTCATATCAGCTTCAAAATCAGTCCTTCCAACGGTAAAGAATCTGCCTGCAATGCAGGAGACCAGGGTTCCATCCCTGGGTTGGGAAGATCCTCTGGAGAAGGGAATGGCATCCCACTCCATCCTTGCCTGGAGAATCCCATGAACAGTATAGCCTGGTAGGCTACAGTCCACGAGGCTGCAGAGAGTCAGACACGACTGAGCAACTCACATTTTAAATTTTAGCCTTTCCAACTAGGTGTGTAATACCAGGTATCCTTTTATATTGGTTTCTAATTTATTAGTTTTGGGTCAGAAGGTATACTCAATTTGATTTTAATTCTTTGACATTTATTAAGCTATCTCTTATTGCTGAGCATATAGTCTAGCTTGATGAATGTTTCCTGTGGGTTTGAAAATATTATGTATACTGTAGTTGTTGGGTGCAATATTTTATCAAGGCCTTTGGGTCAAGTTGGTTGATAGTGTTTTCAAATTAAGGGCTTCCCTGGTGGCTCAGATGGTGAAGAGTCTGCTTGTGATGCAGGAGACCTGGATTTGATCCCTGGGGTGGGAAGATCCCCTGGAAAAGGAAATGGCAACCCACTCCAGTACTCTTGCCTGGAAAATCCCATGGACTGAGGAGCCTGGCAGGCTACAGTCCATGGAGTTGCAAAGATATCTCTATGCTGATTTTTTGGTCCAAAATAGAAGTGTTAAAATCTCTCCAACTATAATTGTAGATTTGTCCATTTCTGTCAACTTCTGCTTTATACGTCTTGGAACTTTCTTCATAGTTGCCTGCACATTTTAGATTGATATGTCTTCTTGATAATTTTATTGTCTCATTAAAAATTCCCCTTTCTCTACAGTAATACTCTTTTTTAAATATTTATTTATTCATGGCTACGTTGGGTCTTAGCTGCAGCATGTGAGCTTTTTTATTGTGGTACATGGCCTTCTCTCTAGTTGTGGTGCTTAGGTTCAGGAGTCGCAGCTCTCAAGCTTGGTTGCTCTATGGCATGTGGGATCTTAGTTCTCAATCAAGGATGAAACTCACATCCGCGGCTTTCCCAGGTGGATTCTTAACTGTTGGACCACCAGGAAAGTCGCTTCAGTAATATTCTTGCCCTGAAGTATGTTTTTCTGGTATTAATATAGGTTTACTTTTTTTTATATTTAGTGTTTGCATGATGTATGTTCTTTCTCCCCTTACGCTTTCAACAAGACTATTTATTTTTGGCTGCTTTGGGTCTTTGCTGCTTCATGCTGGCTTTCTCTCTTTGCAGTGAAAGGGGCTACTCTTTGTTGCTGTCACAGGCTTCTCGCTGTGGTGGCGTCTCATGTTGTGGGGCACAGGTTCCAGGCGCGTGGGCTTCAGTAGTTGCATCACGGGAGCTCAGTAGTTTTGGCACATGGGCTTTAGTTCCCCACAGCATGTGGGATCTTCCCGGACCAGGGTTCGAACCCGTGTCCCCTGCATTGGGGCAGGCAGATTCTTCTCCACTGCACCACCAGGGAAGTTCAACCTGTGTCTTTATAATTGAACTGTATGTTTGTAAACAGCCTATTGTTGGATTTTGCTTTTATATTAATTTAACAATCTGCCTTTTGATTGGAGCATTTGATATATTTATATTTGAGATAATTATTAATATGGTTGGGTTTAAATCCCCCATCTTGGTATTTATTTTCTGCTTGTTTCATTTATGCTTTGTTTCTATTCTGATTTTCCTGCCTCCTTTGGATGTGTTGACTTTTTTTAATCATTCTGTCTTATTTCCTGTGTTTAAGTACACTTCTTTATGGTATATTCTAGTGGCTATTGTTGAGCAATAGTTCTTAAATTTTACCTGTATTAGAAACAGCTGGAGGTCTTATTAAAACACAGATTTCTGGGCCATACCCACAGTTTCTTATTCAGTAGGTCTGTGATAGAGCTCAAAAGTTTGCATGTCTGATAAGTTCTCAGATGCTGAAGATGGAAATTTCAGCTCTAAAGGTTATGCTCTGTATCTTTAAGTTATCACAGCCTACCTTCAAATAATATACTACAGAGTACTTCTATACAACTTGATGGCTGTGTAAAAACCTTACAACAATTCACTTCTTTTTATACTTCCTCTTGGCCTTTATGCTATTGTTATTTTACATTTTACCTTTAATATGCTATAAATTTAAAATGTTGGTGTTTGTTTAATTTTTGGCCATGATTGTGGTACGTGGTCTCTTAGCTCTCCGGCCAGGGATCGAACCCTGTGCCCCCAACAATGGAGGTACAGTCTTCACCACTGAATTGCCAGGGAAGTCCCTGTTGTTACTTGCTTTAAACAGTCAGTTGTGTCCAACTGTTTGTGACCTCATGGACTGTAGCCTACCAGGCTCCTCTGTCCATGGAATTCTTCAGGCAAGAATGCTGGAGTGGGTAGCCGTTCCCTTCTCCAAAGGATCTTCCTGACCCAGGGATCGAACCTGGGTCTCCCTCACTGCAGGCAGATTCTTTACCATCTGAGCCACCAGGGGAGCCCCAAACAGTCAGCAGTCCTCTAAAATATTCTCCATACACAGACAGACAGACAAAGATGAAAGCATGTTACTTTGAAAAGGTCTTTGACATTTACCCATGTACTTATCCTTTTTGATACTCTTCACTTCTTCCTGCAGATACGAATTTCCTTCTGGTTTCCTTTCTGTTCATTCTGAAAAGCAAATGTTAGCTTTTCTCGTAGTGTTGGTCTGCTGGAGATGAATTCTCCCAAATTTTCTGTCTGAAAATGACTTATTTCATTTTTGAAGTATATTTGAAATATATTTTCACTGGATATGGAATTTGACAGTGTTATTCTTTTAGCATTTTAAAGAGGTTCTATTTTCTTCTGGCCTCCATTGATTCTACTCAAGAGTCACCTGTTATTTATATCTTTAGCCTAAAATTTATGTCTTCTGTTCCCCTCTGGCTGCTTTTCAGATTTCACTTGCTGTTGCTTTTCAACAGTCTGGCTAGATTTATTTAGGTGTGGTTTTCTCTATATTTATTCTACTTGGGGTGTGCTGAGTTTCTTGGTTCTGTGACTTGATATTTTTCACCAGTTTGGGTAAGTGTTAGCCAATAAAGTTTCAATGATTTCTGCCACGTTGTCCCTCTTCTCTTATTTCTTTTCACTACTTACATATATGTTGAATTGTTGGAAAATTGCCGAAACATTATCAGATGCTCAGTTTCCTCTGCTGTTGAGTCAGCAACTAAGCTTACATAATGAATTTATTTGTGATATTATGTCTTTCATTTCTAGCATTTCTGTGTGGTTCTTTTTTTCTGATTTCCATTACTCTGATGAAATTCTCCTTCTCTTCCTGGATGTTGCCTTCCTTTCCATGAGATCTTCTGATAGTTGTATATCATAGGAATTTTGTGCTGTAATACTAGTTTGATCATTTCAACCTCTGAGCTGTCCCTGGATCTCTTTCTATTGTTTCTCTTCTATGTTAACCTTGAGATGCATTTTCTTATTTTCCCATAGATCTTGAGTTTCTTATAGCATGTTGAATATTTATAGGAAAAAAAAAGTACAAAGTAAGTAAAGTGAGTATGTGTGCACATGTGTGCTGAGTCATGTTCAACTCTGTGACCCCATGCATTGTCATCCACCAGGCTTCTCTGTCCATGTAATTCTCCAGGCAAGAATACTGGGGCAAGTTGCCAATTCCTTCTCCAGGGGATCTTCCCAACCAAGGGATTGAACCTGCATCTTTGGAGTCTCTTTCATTGTCAGGCAGATTCTGTGCCACCTGGGAAACCTCAAAGTAAGTAGTATTAACCTCCCAAAACAATTCTTTTCTATTATGAGAGGCTGAGTCAGTGTGACCTGTACTTGATCGGGATCTGGGCTTAATTGTAGCTTTACTTTGATTCACTTCACTACCACTTTCAAGTGTTTTGAGGGTGAGATAGGACTTTCCCTTCATCAGGGCCTGAGATCTGAGTACTGACAAGACTCTTGAGACCTGCCTATTCTTCAAAACCAAGCTAGGAGATTTCAGACTTGTGGGAAGTCACTCTTTGCTTTATTGCCCAACTGCTAGCTTCTTGATTTCTCTTTGACTTTTGCCTCCTGCTTTCTGCACCCCTAAAGTCTTCCAGAGTTTTTGCTCCCTGTAGGTCTTAGCAGCTCCCTAGTTTCTATGAAAGCCCCAATGCCTGAGGGGTTCCTCCTCAGCCTTGCTTCCCTGGCACCAGCTCCGGTGAACCACTTCTATCCCCGTGTGGTGTCTCCTGGGCCGGGTGATAAGCAGGTGTACATTAGTTTTGTGGCTACAGCTGCTCAGTCCACGCGCAGCCATGGCCAGTTTCATGACGCTTCAGCTGAATTCTCCTTATCTCCACCGGTCACAAACTCTTTTTCCTTCTGCCATTTCACCGGAGGCCAAAATGGCCCTGAGCCGCTTCTCTCCTGCGCAGAGCTTGTCCTTTTGAGTTTAGTTCATTTAGGTTAATTGGTGGCCTCAATTCTCTGATGGGTTTTAAAAATTGATGATTATTTTGGGCTTTCCTGGTTTGTTTTGATTGTTAGGGTGAGAATGACAGTCTCTTGTAAGCCTACACATCTGGTCTATAAGCACAAATCCCCCAGATAACTGCCTCTTTTTTTCCCCCAAAGTGTGAGGATTTTTTGTTTTATTTGTGTAGTTATTTCACTTCATGGGGTCGCAGCTGTGACACGCAGGATCTCCACTGAGTCCTGCAGAATCTTTTCCTGCTGCACACAGACTCTGTGTGTGGCCTGCGAGCTCAGTAGTTGTGGTGCTTGTGCTTAGTTGCTCTGTGCGTGTGGGATCTCAGTTCCCCAGTCAGGGATTGAATCCATCCCCTGCATAGCAAAGCTGATTCTTAGCCACTGGACTACCAAGTAAGTCCTGAGAACTGCCTCTTACTAGAGATGAAAAGGTGTGTAGGGATCAGAAGGCAGAAACCAATTGGTAGTTACCAAAGATTTGAAAGACAAAGCCATTACAGGCAGTTGACAAAATAAAGGATAGTAAAGGTTTGTCTTGTAGTCTGTCAAGCAGGCGCTAGTGTGCTAATCACACACAGAGAGAGAAAGAGAGTTGAAGAGGTGCTTTGGGCACCCAGCAAGTGACATTTATTTTGGAGAAAGGACTTGCACCAAAGTGTGCCGTTTTCTTCTTTTAGAGAATATCCCTCTCCCTCGTATGTCTCTTAGGGCAGTGATTTTCACATTTTACTCAGCATACAAATCTCCTGGACATCTTGTTACAATTCAGATTCTCTCCTACTGGGTCAGGGGTTAGGCTTGAGTTTCTGCATTTCTAATGAAGCTCCTGGATCATACTCATGATATGTGAGTAGCAAGGTCTTCCTGGTGGCTCAGGAGTAAAGATCTGCCTGCTAATTCAGGAGATGTGGGTTTGCTCCCTGGGTTGGGAAGATCCTCTGGAAAAGGGAATGACAACCCACATCAGCATTCTTGCCTGGGAAATCCCATGGACAGAGAAGCCTGGAGAGCCACAGTCCATAGGGTTGCAAAAGAGTCGGACACGACTTCGTGACTAAACAAGAGAATGTACACCTTCGTTTTTGGTTTGGTGTTAAAAATGGATCTTAGAGTCATGCAAGGTATAGAGAAAAGTGTTATTTTAGTATTCAGGAAATGTGTGAGAGGCAGCTTGTAATTCATCAAAGTGGCTTCTTTGGTGGAGGTTTAAGTTTTCCTTGAAGTGGGCAGCTGCCATGCTGGAAGCTAGGGTCAGAGGCAGTTCATTGCCGTGAGGAACCACACTTTTTACAGCTCTGCTCTCAGACCTGTGTAAGTCCCTGGAGCACCCCCTCCACAGCGAGGGAAGGATGGGGAGAGGATGTGGGGAGAGGGTTTGGGTAGCATTAGGGAGTCCAGCCAAGTTTGGCTATCTGAGTAGTTCCAGCAATGACAATAGCAGACCCTGGTTATAAATTAGCATCTGAATCCCACCACCCTTTCCAATGACCAGGGTTTTTTGTTTGTACCAGAAGAGACTTACCAATTGAAACTTTATGGCTCTGATTTTAGCTATCAATCCTACATTATATAGAGAATGCATTCATGCATCAACAGGAGAGAGACATTTTCCTCTCATTTTCTGTGTTTAGTTCAGTGCAGCACTGATATCAAAGATGATTAGGGTCCGGACCATCTTGTTAGTAAGAAAACGTGGAGAAATCTAGAAAATAATTGCAAACCAGCTGAAGAAAAAGATACAATTAATAAAATTTTACCACTCATAGACGTGCAGAGGGAGGTAGTTTGAGGTTTGAATGTGTGTGTGTGTGTGTGTGTGTGTGTGTGTGTTACTTGCTCAGTCATGTGTGACTCTTTGTGACCCCATGAACTTTTCTGTCCATGGGATTTCCCAGGCAAGAATACTGGAGTGGGTAGACATTCCCTTCTCCAGGGGATCTTCCTGACCCAGGGATCAAACCCAGGTCTCGTGCATGGCAGGCAGATGCTTTACCACCTAAGATACTAGGGAAGCCACTAATTAAAGAAAATTTAAGGGACTGCAGTATTTATTTAACAAAAACATTTGCAGTCAGCTCTGTATCTGTGGGTTTCACATCTGCAGATTCAACACATCCCTCAAAATTCCAGAAAGTTCCAAAAAGCAAAACTTGAATTTGCCTCTAACTGGCAACTATTTACATAGCATTTACATTGTGTTCGGTGTCATAAGTAATCTGCAGATGATTTAAAATTGACAAGAGGAGGTGCTTAGGTTATATACAAATTGTGGCTCAGCTGGTAAAGAATCTGCCTGCAACGCAGGAGACCTGGGTTCTATCCCTGGGTTGGGAAGATCCCATGGAGAAGGGAAAGGCTACCCACTCCAGTATTCTGGCCTGGAGAATTCCTTGGGATTGCAAGGAGTTGGACGCGACTGAGCGACTTTCACTTTCACTCACACTATTTTATATAAGGGACTTGAGGTTCCTCAGATTTTGTTATTCGTCTGGGTGGGAGGTGTCCTAGAGCAAGTCCCTGGTAGATTCTGAGGGAAGATTGTACTGAGAGTTTTCCACGTACCAGACACATGCTTTGTGAACAAAACTGTCATGATTAGATTCAAGAAGCTTACAGTTCTCCTTTGAAGGATATGAGAAACTTGAACTAGGTCAGGTGAATATTGCATGCATTTCCTTTGGACAACTGTTCAATGGGTAGACAGAATTACTCAAAATGATCATGCTTTTTTTCCCCTACAAACAAGTCCATCTGAAGTGGAAAATAATTTATTGTCTTAAGTACTTAAATCAAGTTTCTTCAGACCTCACTCATACTGTTTGTTTTCTTGAGTAGTACCCTTTCTCTTTTACCACGACAGGGACAGGTTTGTGACTGACCAGTGGTCTCCAAGAGTAAGGCTTTCTTTAAACAGGGATTGATAAATAAAGTTATGAGGCCCAAGAAAACTGGGTAGTATTGTTAGAGGTTAGCCAGTCCTTTGGTGCAGTGAGACTGACACGGATGTGATAGACTTGTGTGACTTACTTACTTAAAGTTTCAGTTTGCTCATCTGTAAAGTGGGGTAGTGATAATAGCTACCTCAGAGTCATTCTGAGGATCAAACTAGATAATGTGTTTAAAATACTGATGACAGTGCCTGGCGCATAGTAATGACTCTATTAATATTTGTTGGTACTATTTATTTTTCTTAGTAGAGTGCCAGTAGGTTGTTCAGTGGCAAAGAATCTGCCTGCCAGTTCGGGAGACACAGGAGATGTGGATTTGATTCCTGGGTTGGTAAGGTCTCTGGAGGAGCAACTATCATCCCATTCCAGTATTCCTGCCTGGAGAATTCCATGGACAGAGGAGCCTGGTGGGCTGCAGTCCATGGGGTTGCAAAGAGTTGGACACGACTGAGCACACTTGCACAATGGCATAGCATATCTAGGCATTTTGTCACATAGATATAATTCAGACACTAGTAGTACAGTCATTTTCTCTGAAAAATGTCCTGAAGGTGACCTCAGATTCTAAGACTGGGTGTATGTTCTATACAAACTGTTGGTTGCTCTTTGGACCGGCAAGCCAGGAAGCAATTTTAGAGCCCTTAGCTTTTCACCCAGAAAATGGTAACGTTGACTTATGTCACCCTTCCCCAGTATGGTGATGTTTTCTAGAATAACCCAACAGGTGTTTTTTGCTTTTTTAAATAAGTAGATAAAATCTTAAGTTTCAGCTTTTAAAATATATTAAAAGATAAGTAGATTCTGAGGAATATGAATTCATGTTTATAAGAATTGTGATGACTAGAAAAAAAATGAGACTCATTTGAAATTACCTTCCTTTAGAATCTAAGAAAAGTTATAGTATAGAAATTTTTAGAATTAACCTGCATAAATTCATCCCACAAAGACTCATGCAGTTCTATGGAGGTGTTCAGAGTTTGTGGTTTTGTCTACATGGTGCTGAAAATTTTGAACAATTCAAACAATTATCCAGTATTTTTTTAGATAAAATAAAAGTTGTTTGACAGATAAGCCTGGTTAGTTTAGACATCTGATCTGGTGGCCAGCTGTGCAAATGGACTTTGCCTGAATATATCTTTCAATAAAATTTAGCAGTAATAGGAACTTGTGATAAGAGTAACAAAGAAAAGTAGACAAGCATGTTTAATAAAGTTCCACATCACAATGGCTTAAAAAATAGAGTATGAAACTCTAGCCAACTGACACTTTAAAAATCATCCCATAACCATTCAGATTATAAAGTGTACTTAACTCTTGATTACATACAGGAGATCATGTATTCATTCATTCAACAAAGATTTATTGAATACTGTATTGGTCTCCTTGGGCTGCCATGATATAGTACTATAGATTGGGTGACTTATACAAGAGAAATTTATTTTGGAGGTTGGAAGTCCAAGATCAGGGACCCTGCATGAATTCCCTTCCTGGCTTTCAGATAGGTGCCTTCTTAATGTGTCTTCACATGGCAGAGAGATAAAGAGAAAGAGTGTGTCAGTTCTCTGATATCTCTTCTTAGAAGGGCACTAATCCCATCATGAAGGCCCCACCCTCATGACATCATCTGAACACTACCTTCCAAAGTCCCACCTCTAAATACTATCACCATGAGGGTGCAGCATCAACATATGAATTTGGGAGGGACACAGTTTAGCTCATAGCAAGTACTTTCCTGTGTTTGGTACTGGAAATGTAAATATAATCTCTGTCCTTCTGGAGGGAGGATATAGACTATAAATGAGTAAACAAAGTCAATTAATTTCTGAATGTGGTGACTGCCATGAAGGAAGTGGACAAGGTACCTAGAAAAATAATGAGGCAAGAGATGAGGAGGCCACTGGCTTTTCTCAAGATGGAATGTTCAGGCTGACACTTGAGGAATGAGAGGGAGCCACCATCAGAGACTAGCCAGGAGAAGGCCATTCGACAGAAGGGACTGCAAGGACCTGAGATGAGAAGGGACTTGCTATATTCTAGGACCAGTTACACAACCACTGTGCTTTGATGGTCATGATAGAAGGATGAGCTACATAAGAGGTTGAATTGGCAGCCAAGGGCTGGATTATCTGTAGTTTATTTCATATTAATACCTAGCTGTTTTTGGTACCTTGGCACTTGTTATGAGTTAAACTCAATAATATACATTTTGTAGAATATTTGTTGATAAATCAGCTCCCTTCATTCACTTTACCTAGAAGGATACCCTTTAAAATCAAACCAAACACTATGGTTCCTGAAAAACATGCAAAGATAAAATGCAAAAACAGCATACAAGGTTGATAGCTTCTGATCTCTATTGTTTGCAGTTTGGAGGGTTAGATGTAGTGGGGTTGCCTTTTTCGTCAACAATTCAACCAGGTGATTATATAAGTATTGAATGTGTTACTAGCATCTTAAGTGCTAGTTGAAAAGTTTAGTCACCAAGGGAAAATGTATATTATTCATTGAAAGAATCTCGTCTCATGAAAGGCAAATACTGAAAAGAGAAGGAATATTTGAAAATGTATGAGGGGCATGATAAAGTGATCATTTCATGAAGCAGCACAGGAATAGCACCCATTAACACCAATGAGTCAGATTAAGTCATTAGAAACACAGTGGTTCTTTCCATTTTCTAGACCTGGAGTGTGAAACTCCTAATGGGACTTTCAGCAAACTCAAGTTCTTGCCCAGGGATACAGAGATATTTAGTGAGTACGCTAACTATTTTAACTCTGCAAATACGCCCTTTCTGATTTTTCATTTCTTTGTGAACTGGACTATAATGTACAACTATTCAGTATCAGTTGCTTGTATAAGAGTCTAATTAGATTGATAACTAAGCAAAGCTTTGTTTATTATCTGATACTTCAGAATGCCATCTTAAAAGTCATATATTTTACTACATTTATTTGGATTGGGTTTACCCCAGAGTTTTGTTTTGTTTTTTCTCCCCCGCCCCCCCACCTTAAATCAAGAAAAGGAGTAAGGGTTAAAGTAACATTGAACTCATGAGTATATTAAGTGTATCTGAGTGTCCGTCACTATGAACCTTTAAAGATGACTGTTTTCATGGATTTAAAGGAAAAGGAAGAGGGATTTCCCTGGCAGTCCAGTGGTTAAGACTGTGCATTTCCACTGCAGGGGACACAGATTCGATCTCTGGTTGGGGAACTAAGATCCCACATGCTGGGTGGTGTGTCAAAAAAAAAAAAAAAAAAAGGCTGGAAGAAAATGGGAAAGAAGTTTGTAGAATGTACACACTTTCTTGAACAGACAATTTGTTCTCAGGCTCTCTGCCCCACCCAGATTTAGTCATTAGCTCTAAGATCAAACAGTGCTCTACATTGGGAAGGAAATTGAAGAGAGTGTACAAATGGAAAACAGCAAAAGATCTAAGCAGAACATCTGGCTCAGAAGAGAGACTAAAAAGAAGGCAGGGACCTTTGTCTGACTCATATGTTCATTCATTCACTTGTTCATTCATTCATTCCATTTATGAGTGCCAGACATTGTCCTAGTCATTAGATAATCTTTTATTGACTTTCACTTCATCTCTGCTGTTTTCAAGAATGAAAGAAACAGAGCAACCAGTGACTTCTGGTGTGTGGAACAGACCAGTTCCACTTGGACTTCCAGCTCAAAGGGGCAGCCTGGCTCTTCTCAGAACACCAGCTGGGTTCTGGTGCCCTTGGCCTGACCTCCATAGAAGTATCTGCCTCCAGGGAAGGGCTGGGAAAAGAGTCCACAACCCCTAAGCTGAGCCAGAATTGCTATAAAATGGGTTAAAGAAGGTATAGAACTGTTTATGTCATTTTCAAAATGATGATGATGATCCCTGACTAGATACTGCAGATGAGGGATAGACAGAGAACATTTCTCTAATTGTGTTTATGGAGGAGTTCTTTCAGTGGTCGTATCAGGCATTCTTTCTGATTAGGGCTTGGGTGATGCAGTAAGGCACGTAGGATGTGAAACTGAAGGAGGAGCTCACTCTCAAGTTGTGGAAGTGCTTTTGTGTAGGTGGGGGCTTGCTTTCTTTTTTAAAATTTATTTTTTTTAATTGGAGAATAATTGCTTTACAATATTGTGTTGGTTTCTGTCATATATCCACATGAGTCAGCCATTCAGTATACATACGTCTCTTCCCTCTTGAACCTCCCTCCTCCTTTTTTTCTTTTATGGTTTATCCCAGGATATTGGATTTAGTTCCCTGTGCTATACAGTAGGATCATGTTGTTTATCCATTCTAGAGATAATAGTTTTCATCTACCAACACCCAATTCCCAGTCCAGCCCTTTCCCTCCTCCTCGCTCTTGGCACCTACACATCTGTTCTTGATATCTGTGAGTCTGTATCTGTTTTCTAGATAGGTTCTTTTGTGCCATATTTTAGATTTTACATGTAAGTGACATATGATACTTGTATTTATTTTTCTGACCTACTTGACTTAGTATGATAATCTCTGATTGCATCTATATTGCTGCAAATGTCATTATTTCATTCTTTTTTGTGGCTGAGTAATATTCCATTGTATATATGTATCACATCTTCTTTATTCATTCATCTGTTGATGAACATTTGGGTTGTCTCCATGTCTTGGCATTGTGAATAGCGCTGCTATGAACATAAGGGAACATATGAACATAGTAATTCTTTTTGAATTACTGTTTTGTCCAGGTATATACCCAGGAGTGGGATTACTAAATCATATAGTAGTTCTAGTTTTAGTTTTCTAAGGAACTTCCATATTGTTTCCCATTGGGGATGCACCAACTTACATTCCATGTGAGGGCTTTTTTAAATGTCGTGCCCTAGGTATCTGACTCACTTACCCTAGTTCCAGCCCTGCAGTTAATTCTTCTTTTTTTTTAATCTCTCCTCACTCTGCTGTCAATGAAATTTGGAAAATATTGCTGATCATATACCATATATTATTCAATATCCCATCTACATCTTTTGGTTTATCCACAATGCACAGTAGTCTGTTACAGGCCCTGATTATTCCTGTAGAAAAGCAATCCTATAATCCTATTTAGCCCTGCTTTTCCCAAAAGTATTTGACTGTGGGATTATTTCTTCTTTTTAAAGAAAAACTTATTAGCATCTCATGGGACATTTAGGCAAGTTGGTTAAAAACCACCTCAGAATGGTTGCATATGGAATATGCTCATTATTTTGAAAACTTCTTTTTTGCTGAATAATAGCTGTGTTCTATTCTGAGTTTGGGTTAATTTGCAAGTTGCATGAAAGCCTTGAGCCTCTGAATAAGGAAAGGATTAGAATGTTTATTCATGCCTTCCAACCCCCAGATTAACAGTTTATTGATTCAGCCAACACGATTAGGTACCTACTATGTGCTCGGAATACCAAAGTGAGTGAAGTGGTGTTCCTTATGCCTGGAGGCTAAGGAGAAGTAACTGCCACAATTACAGTCCATCTCTGTAAAAGTGCAACACAAATAAGGAAAACAGCTCATATTTTTTATCCTTTTATGATTTCACCTCCAGACCAAATGGACTGCTTGTCAAGGAAAAGAGCTATTTATGATATTTTTCAATCTTTCTTAACAATATCTAGCAGGGACTATGTACATAAAGGGTATTCAATATGTATGTCTAATAAATAATAGCTGAGGAAAAGTCTTGCAACTTAATTGGGTATGTTGTTTGTTGTTAGATTATAATATCTTTTAAGGATCACTTTCCCTGGAGAAAGGCATGACAACCCATTCCAGTATTCTTGCCTGAAGAATACCATGGATAAAGGAGCCTGGTGGGCTACAGTCCATAGGGTCGCAAAGAGTTGCAGACAACTGAAACAACTTAATACACACAAGGATCACTTACAAACATACTTCTTTATAACCTTGAAAGGTTGTACTAACCCTCCTAAGCTTCATTTCTTCATCTATCAAATAAGGGTAATAGTACTAATTTCAGGGGGTTCTTGAGAGGATTAAATGAGAATTACAAAAAAACAGCTCTTATGTTCCCTGGCATGTAATGATTGGTCAACGAACTGCAGTTATTATGACTACAATATGCTGTGATTTTTATCCAAAAAGTTACCATAAATGGCACACTCTGATTTGGCAAAAAGTTCACTTAGAGTTTTATACAGCCTCATCACTATTGTCCCCTTACTGAGGACACGTGTTTGAAAGGTTGTTGTGAACACATGTAGGTCAAGAGCCCCAAGTAAGGCTGTACACACACACACAACAACACCACACCCACCACACACGCACTCCTCCTGTCCCTCCACAAAAGGTGCCAGCAGCAGCTCCCTAAATGGCCTGATTTATCCGGTCTCCAGTGTGAGCTTGTTGTGAGATAGTCAGGCTGAGTCCTTCCTTCAAAGACATTGCTTTGAGACACACAACAGGCAAGATAACTAGAAGAGAAACGCCCTGAGCACCTATCAGCAAGACCCTGTGGCACCTTTCTTCCATTTAGCTTCAGATTCCCCAGCTGACTCCACAGTGTTCATTTTGGACACCTCACTGATCACTGCTGCAACAGGAAATTAGCTGAATTGCCTTTGTTTCCACGTATCTAGTTGCTCTCCGAGAAAAAGCTCTGAGCCATTTTCACCTGGATGTCCCTGTCTCCCCTGCCTGCACTCCCCCCCCAACCCCCGCAGTGTTTTCTACATGGGAATAGGGATTCTAATTACTTGGATGACTTATTAAGTACACAGAGTCTCTTCAAAATCTCTAGGCATGGGACCCGCCGAGGTATGCTGATAAGCCTTTTTGGGGGATTTTAGGCAATCAGGGTGGTGTTTGGAACGCACCATCCCATGGCGCTGTGCTCCATGTTTGCTCATGGTTGGTCTTCCATGTTTATTGAATGAACTAATGACCTATAAGAGGGTAAAGTAGTGAGAGTGTTAGGTTCTCAGTCATGTCTGACTCTTTGTGACCCCATGGACTATAGCCCGCCAGGCTCCTCTGTCCATGGAATTGTCGAGACAAGAATACTGGAGTGGGTTGTCATATCCTTCTCCAGGGGATTTTCCCAACCCAGGGATCAAACTTGAATCTCCCGTGTCTTCTGCATTGACAGGCAGATTCTTTACCATTTGAGCCCCCAAGAAAGCCCTATGAGAGGGTAGGGACTCAGCAAATAAGGCATGTTTCAGAAAAGTGTGTGTGCATATGCACCCACATGCTTATGCCATGTGATCTACACAGTGGTCCCCAATCTCTTTGGCACAGGGACCAGTTTCATGGAAGACATGAATTTTTTTTTTCCATGGACTGGGGTGGAGGCAAGATGGTTTCAGGATGATTCAAGTGCACTGCATTTATTACGCATTTTGTTTCTCTTATTATTATATCAGCCCCACCTCAGATAACAAAACATGAGATCCTGGAGTTTGGGGACACCTTATCTACAAAGTAGAACTCAATCTGTGGCATGTGATGCTGCCTGTATAGTAATCTCCCCTTTTCCTTAGGGGATATATCCCATGACTCCCAATGGACACCTGAACTGCACATATATTGGTAGCAAATCCTATATAAATGTTTTTTCCCTACACATGCATACCTATGATACGGTTTAATTTATAAATTGGGCACAGTAAGTGCTTGATAACAATAACTAAAAACAAAACAGAAAATTATAACAATATGCTGTAATAAACATGATGTGAAGGTGGTTTCTTTCTCTCAAAATATCTTATTAGAAAAATTTAAAACCTTTTCCATCTTAGCTAAACAGCAGACACTGTGCCTGTAACTTTAACAGTTTGAGGTTTGACAGCCACACTAAGCACGAATTCCTTTTCCTTCTACACAGTTTCACCCATGAAAGTCATTCTAAGCGTAGATCTTGGCAGCATCAGCAGATGATTTCTGTTTTTTTCTTATTAAGTGGGGAACTTCCACCTTTTCACTTAAAGGAAGAACTTTGTGGCTTCTCTCTAGCTTTATCTGAATTGCCAACATCATTAGTCCTGTGCTTTGGGGCCATTATTAAGTAAGATAAGGGTCAATTGAACATGAGTACTATCAGCAGTCGATTTGATAACCAACATGCCTACTCAGTGGCAGAGATAGCCTGGACAAAGAGATGGTTCACATTCTGGGAGAGACATCACGAGATGGTACAAGATGGCGTGAGATTTCATCATGCTACCAAGAACAGCATGTGATTGAAAACTTACAAATTTTTTTTTTCTGGAATTTTCCACATAGTATTTTCAAGTCACAGTTGACTGTGGGTAACTAAGGTGGTGGAAGGCTAGATGACTATAATTCAAGACCACGTGACCCAGGAGCCACAAGGTCTGTGAGGCTACAGACTTGAGCTACAGTGTAATCACAGAGCTACAGTGACTTAAAGGACCCCAAAGCAAAGCTGACTATTTCCAGTTTGCCAGCAGCTTATCCTATAGATGGTTAAGAATCTGCCAGTAATACAGAAGACCCTGGTTTGATTCATGGGTCAGGAAGATCGTCTGGAGAAGAAAATGGCAACCCACTCCAGTATTCTTGCCTGGGAAATCCCATGAATGGAGAAGCCTAGTGGGCTACAGTCCGTGGAGTCACAAAGAGTCAGACACAACTGAGCAACTACCACACTGTCCTAATAGCACAGCTATTAAGTGTCATAGTCTGAATTTCTTTCTTTTTTTAATTCTTTTTGTTACTGGCTACAGACAACTGCAGATTTATAATATGTCCAAAAGAACCCAGAGTAAGATGAACATCCATTAATAAAACAGCATAAGAGCTATGGACCCAGCTTAGATCACATAAACTTCCTTGGGCTAGGCTGGGTCCACCATGCTGTTACCCTGATGTTGGGGTCTGGATTGGCCAGTCCTGGATTATTTATTCATCCTTTGCTCAGAGAATGAGGACCTGTGATTGGCATCTGCAACAGAAGCATGTAGTTTGGGAATTGGCAGTTCCTCAAAGGGATGGTAGCTACTGCCAGGAGAACTGGAAAGGAGGCCATAGAGATGAAACCCAGGTCCACTCCCAGCCATGACCTTGACCTTGACCAGTTCTAATGAACTGAGGCATCCAAACAGCCCCAAAGGGATGCATCCTATCCCCTTGACCAAGCTCCTTAAAGCCCTGTCCCCCCAGTTGAAGGACCTTTCACCTTGAAGTGACTTTGAAGATAGTTTTTTTTTCCCTGAGTGTCTAGAGTCATAGCTCAAAGCAAGCATGGTCAGCCTAAACATCCTTTGGAAGTCTCCTGTTTAAAATGAAAAGATTTCCATGAATTGTATCTAATCCATTTAAAAATAGTGTGTAAAAATAATGTTTTTTCCCCCCAATTTTTGTTTTGAACCTACAAGAAAGTTGGAAAAAAAAGTACAATCAACACCCATTTTCTTTCAGATTTATTGTTAACAATTTGTCATATCCATTTTACTTTTCTTTCTTCACAGATATGTATGGAAAGATATACATTAAAAAAAAAAAAATAAACCCTAGGTATTTCCTTCACCCCCACCCCACACACAAACCAGTTAAGAGTTGGTTGCAAGTATGATGACAGTTCATCCCCCAAGTACTTAAGGTTATACCTCCAAAGAACAAAAAATTTCTCCTACATAACTGCAATTTAATTATTATAGTCAAGAAATTTGACATTAATGCAATGATATTACCTAACATATAGCCCATATTCAGATTTCCCCAAGTATCTCAATACTACTGTTCTTTAAAGTGTTCGTTTTTTTCCTCCCCTGCTCTGGGATCCAATGAACGATGACACATTGCATTTGGTTGTCTTATTTCTTTAGTCTCCTCTTTTTGTCTTTCATGCCACTGATATTTTTGGAGCCCAAACTCCAGTTGCCAAACGTCCCTTAATTTGGAACTCTCTAATTCTTTCCTTATGATGAGATTCAACATTTTTGGATGGAATTCTATGTACTTCTCAGCGCATCGCCTCAGAGACACATGATATCAGTGTGCGCAATTACGGGCAGTGTTTCCTTTCATCACTTGGTTAATATGGTGCCTGCTGAGTCCACTATTACGACTGTCCGTTTCCCTTGTGTAATTAATAAGGAATTCACATGACTTCATGTGAATGTCCTGGCTTCCAGCAGTCTTCTACACCATGGTGACTTTTGCCAAAATCAGTTATTCCCCAAGTGATTGTAAAATGGTGATTTTTCTATTTCCATCATTTGTTCTTATATATATTTATTTGGTTGTGCTGGGTCTTGGTTGTAGCATGCAGGGTCTTCTAGGTGCAGCATACAAACCCATTAGTTTCAGCCTGTGGGATCTAGTTCCCTGACCAGGGATCTAACACAGGCCCCCTGCATTGGGAGTGTGGAGTCTTAGCCACCAGACCACCAGGGAAGTCCCTCTTCTTACACTTTTGAGTTGGTATTATTCTCTCTTTTAAAAAACCTTTCCCTCTACCCAACATTAGTTTTTTTTTTTTTTAATTTTTAGTAACAATAGGGACTTGTGGATTTTTTAAAATGTGTTATAATCCTTTCTTGTATTTATGCATTTTGATGCTTATATTATCTAAAATTGGCCAGTGAAAGTTCCTTCACACCACCTCCTCTGTCCTTTTGAGACAGTAACATTGGTTTTTGAGAGTATTCTTACTGTCTGGCAGAATATGTTCCAGACTAACATTGTACTTCTCTGCCTCAGCCCTGGCATCAGCCACTTCTCCTAAAGAGTGCTGATTCTTTTTCAAAAAGAATGATATTTAGAAACCAAGGTATAGATGGTGGGTGTACTCATTACTTTTGGAAAGACACTGTTCCCATGCTGTCAAAGCCAAGGAATGCATGTATATCTGTACATACACACGTGTACCTACATATTTGTTGTTGGTGTTCAGCCGCTAAGTCACATCTGACTCTTTGTGACTCTGTGGACTGCAGCCCACCAGGCTCCTCTATCCTTCACTATCTCCTGAGGTTTTTCAAACTCATGTCCATTAAGTCAGTGATGCTATCTAACCATCTCATACTCTGCTGCCCACTTTTCCTTTTGCCTTCAGTCTTTCCCAGCATCAGGGTCTTTTCCAGTGAGTTGGCTTTTCACCTCAAGTGGCCAAAGTTTTGGAGCTTCAGCTTCAGCATCAGTCCTTCCAATGAATATTCAGGGTTGATTTTCTTTTGGATTGACTGGTTTGATCTCCTTGCACTCCAAAGTACTCTCAAGAGTCCTATCCAGCACCAAAGCATCAGTTCACATTAAATATGACCACTGGGAAAACCATAACTTTAACTATACAGACCTTTGTCAATGAAGTGATATCCTTGCTTTTTAATACACTGTCTAGGTTTATCCTAGCTTTCCTTCCAAGGAGCAAGCGTCTTTTAATTCCATGGCTACAGTCACAGTGATTTTGGAGCCCAAGAAAATAAAATGTCACTGCTCCACTTTTTCCCTTTCTATTTGCCATAAAGTGATGGGACCAGATGCCATGATCTTTTTAAATGTTGAGTTTTAAGCCAGGTTTTTTCACTCTCCTATTTCATCCTCATCAAGAGGCTCTTTAGTTCCTCTTCACTTTTTGTCATTAGAGTGGTATCATTTGCAGATCTGAGGCTGTTGATATTTCTCCTGGCAGTCTTGATTCCAGCTTATGATTCATCCAGCTCAGCATTTTGCTTTATGTACTCTTCACAAAAGTTAAATAAACAGGGTGACAATATACAGACTTGTACTCCTTTCCAAGTTTTGAACCAGTCCATTGTTTCATGTAAGGTTCTAACTGTTGCTTCTTGACCCACATACAGGTTTCTCAGGAGACAGGTAAAATAGTCTAGTACTCCCATCTCTTTAAGAATTTTCCACAGTTTGCTGTGATCTACAGAGTCAAAGGCTTTAGCATAATCAGAAAAGCAGAAGTAGGTGTTTTTCAGGAATTCCCTTGCTTTCTTCATGATCCAACAAATGTTTGCAATTTGATCTCTGGTTCCTCTGCCTTTCCTTATAAACCCAGCTTGAATATCTGGAAGTTCTCCATTCACATACTGCTGAAGCCTATCTTGAGTGATTTTGAGCATAACCCTGCTAGCATATGAAATGAGGGCAATTGTATGGTAGTTTGACCACTCTTTGGCATTGCCCTTCTTTGGGATTAGAATGAAAACTGACCTTTTCCAGTCCTGTGGCCATTTGCTGAGTTTTCCAGATTTGCTGGCATATTGAGTGCAGCACTTTAACAGCATCATCTTTTAGGATTTGGAATAGCTCACCTGGAATTCCATCACATCCACTAGCTTTGTTTGCAGTAATGCTTCCTAAGACCCAGTTGACTTCATACTCCAGGATATCTGGTTCTAGGTGAGTGACCATACCATTGTGGTTACTTGGGTCATTAAGACCTCTTTTGGTATAGTTCTTCTGTGTATTCTTGCCACTTCTTTTTAGTCTCTTCTGCTTCTGTTAGGTCCTTACCATTTCTGTCCTTTATTGAGCCCATCCTTGCATGAAATGTTCCCTTGATATCTTCAATTTTCTTGAATAAATCTCTAGCTTTTCTTATTCTATTGTTTTCCTCTATATCTTTGCATTGTTCATTTAAGAAGGGCTTATCTCTCCTTACTCTTCTCTGGAACTCTGTATTCAGTTGGGTATATCTTTGCCTTTCTCCCTTGCCTTTCACTTCTCTTCTTTCCTTCGTTGTTTGTAAGGCCTCCTCAGATAACCACTTTGCTTTCTTTCATTTCTTTTTCTTTTGGATGGTTTTGGTCACTGCCTCCTGTACAATGTTACAAACTTCTGTCCATAGTTCTTCAGGTACTCTATCAGATCTGATACCTTGGATCTGTTCATTACCTCTACTGTATAATCATAAGGAGTTTTGTTTAGATCATACCTGAATGACCTAGTAGTTTTTCCTACTTTCTTCAATTTCAGCCTGAATCTTGCAATAAGGAGCTAATAATCTGAGCCACAGTCAGTTCCCGGTCTTGTTTTTGCTGACTGTTTAGAGCTTCTCCATCTTTGGTTGCAAAAAACACAATCAGTCTGATTTCTGGTGATGTCCATGTGTAGAGTTGTCTCCTGGGTTGTTGGAAGAGGGTGTTTGCTATGACCAGTGTGTTCTCCTGGCAAACTCTGTTAGTCTTTGCCCTGCTTCATTTTATGCTCCAAAGCCAAACTTGCCCATTACTCCAGGTATCTCTAGACTTCCCATTTTTGCATTCCAACAATCTATGATGAAAAGGACATCTCTTTTTGGTGCGAGTTCTAGTAGATGTTATATGTTTTCATAGAGCCTATCAACTTCAGCTTCAGCATCAGTGGTTGGGGCATAGACTTGGATTATTGTGATGCTGAATCATTTGCCTTGGAAAAGAACCAAGATTATTCTGTCCTTTTTGAGGTTGCACCCAAGTACTGCATTTCGGACTGCTGTTGACTATGAGGGCTACTCCATTTCTTCCAAGGGATTCTTTCCCACAGTAGCAGATATAATGCTCATCTGAATTAAATCCATCCATTTTACTTAATTGATTCCTAAGATGTCAGTGTTGAATCTCACCATCTCCCGCTTGACCATGTCCAATATAGCTTGAATAATGGAGCTAACATCCCAGGTTCCTATGTAATATTGTTCTTCACAGCATCAAAGTTTACTTTCACTACCAGACACATCCACAGCTGAGCATCCTTTCTGCTTTGGCCCAGCCACTTCATTCTTTCTGGAGCTTTTAGTAATTGCCTTCTCCTCTTCCCCAGGAGCATATTAGACATCTTCTGACCTGGGGTGGGGTGGGGCGGTGCTCCTCTTACAGTGTAATATCTTTTTGCATGAATATGAATACTGGAGTGGGTTGCCATTTCCTCCTACAGTGGACCACTTTTTGTCAGAACTCTTCCCTGTGACCTGTCTATCTTGGGTGGCCCTGCATGGCACGGCTCATAGCTTTATTGAGTTATGCAGGCCCCTTCATCACAAAAAGGCCATGATCCATGAAGGGGACACCTACACATACCTGAAGTCATTTCTACATCTAGCTGTACGTATTAAGAGCTGTAAGTTCACACCAGTAGCTCCAATTCCAATCAAATGTGGCAGGATTCATGCTGATCTTCCCCCTTTCCATATTTGCAACTCTATTCTTCAACAGTGAGAAATCATATGGAAGACAAAATTTAATTTTTCAAATGTTGTGTTATATCCATAGAATGGAATCCTACTCAATAATAACTGGAAATGAACTAATGAAATGAACTAATGCTCAACATGGATCAATGGATGAATCAAAAAATGAAAAATGAAGTTGAGCAAAATACTTAAGAGACATACACATAGTAGATATACATATTGTATGTTCCATTTATACAAAGACAAAGAACAAGCAAAACTAGTCTATGGTGAGAGAAAGCAGAAAGTGGTTGCTTCTGGAGGGAGTAGGAGGACTGACTGGAAAGAAACTTGAGGGGACTTTCTGGGGTGATGGAAAGTTCTAGATCTTGTTCTGAGTGATGGCTACAGAGGTACATTCAATTGTCAAAATTCATTGAATTGAACACTTTAGATCTGTACATTTTGTTTGTAAATTACACCTTCATAAAAAGGATGATATAAAAATATACAAAACACTCTTGAATAAATGAAAAGATACTAAATTTCACTCATAATAAGAGAAAGCGAATTAAAACTGCACTGGGATGCCACTTTCATTTCATGTAAATGGTAAAAATTCAAAAGTTTGACAAGACACACTGCTGGTAAACCTGTGAGAGAAAAGGCAATAATAATCTAAAAATAGTTATGTTTCCCCTTTGCCTCATCAGTCTCACTTCTGGGTATTTATTCCTGAATATATAGTCTAATGCTAAATTTCCATATATACTTGGGTCTATTTCTGGACTTCCTATTTTTTCTGCTAGTCTGTCTATTTTATGCTCCAGTACTGCACAGTTTTAATTATAGAGATTCCATAGTATGTTTTAATATTTATTGGAGTTAGTCTTCCCTCATGCCTTTTTGAGTTTTTCTACCTAGTCTTGTGAACTCTATTTTTAAAAATACATATGAAGTTTAGAATCAACTTGTCTAGCTCCAGGAACAATAACTTATTGGTATTTCTATTACAATTGCATTACTTTATAATTTAGGAATAGGTGACATCTTTATAATGGGTTATGCTTTCCAAGAATAAGGACTATCTTTTCATGAAGTATACATATTTCAGGAGTGCTTATATGAGATTTCCTCATATGACTTACACATTTCTTGTTAATTAATACCTAAATCTGGTCCCATCACTTCATGGCAAATAGATGGGGTAACAGTGGAAACAGTGGCTGTGACTTTATTTTGGGGGGCTCCACTGCAGATGATGACTGTAGCCATAAAATTAAAAGATGCTTACTCCTTGGAAGGAAAGTTATGACCAGCCTATACAGCATACTAAAAAGCAGAGACTTACTTTGCCAACAAAGGTCCATCTAATCAAGGCTATGGTTTTTCCAGTAGTCATGTATGGATGTGAGAGTTGGACCATAAAGAAAGCTGAGCACCAAAGAATTGATGCTTTTGAACTGTGGGGTTGGAGAAGACTCTTGAGAGTCCCTTGGACTGCAAGGAGATTCAACCAGTCCGTCCTAAAGGAGATCAGTCCTGGGTGTTCATTGGAAGGACTGATGTTGAAGCTGAAACTCCAGTACTTTGTCCACCTGATGCAAAGAGCTGACTCATTGGAAAAGACCCTGATGCTGGGAAAGATTGAGGGCAGGAGGAGAAGGGGATGACAGAGGATGAGATGGTTGAATGGCATCACCTATTCAATGGACATGAGTTTGGGTGGACTCCGGGAGTTGGTGATGGACAGGGAGGCCTGGCATGCTGTGGCCCATGGGGTAACAAAGAGTCAGACATGACTGAGCAACTGAACTGAACTGAATACCTAAATATTTATCTTTGTTGTTGTGACCATTGTAAATGGCTTTTTGTTTTTATTGTGCCTTTTAACTGGTCATTGTTTGTGTATATGAGCCTACTGATTTCTGTAAGTTAACTTTATATCCTGCTGTATTATTGAATTATTTTATTGTTTAAATTAGTTTTATTGTTGAATCAGTTGGCTTTTGCCACTATATCATTATACCATCTGCAAGTATAGTTTTACTTCTTGTTTTCCAGTTCTTACGACTCTAATTGCTTCCTCCTATCTGATTGCATTGGCTGATACCTCCAACAAGGTGTTCAATATGTAGTAGTAGAGACAGTAGGCATACTTGCCATATACTTCACTTTAGTGGGAATGTCTTTAATGTTTCCCAATTAAATAAAAAGCCGGCTTTGGAACTTAAGTATTTTTTACTGTGTTAAGTTTAGTGGATTATGGTACCTCATAGCTTAAGTACAGTATGTTGGAAATTGCATTTTCAAGGGTGGGTGTCAGAAGACCTAGAGAGTCTCAGGCTAATGGGAAGAAAGTAATTTTTCAAACTATCTTTTTAAAATTTATTTTTAGCTGCAATATATCTCCACTGCTCCACACAGGCTTTCTGTGATTGTGTGGATTGGGAGCTACTTTCCATTGAAGTGCTTGGGCTCCTCGTTGAGGTGGCTTTTCTTGTTGTGGAGCACAGGGTCTAGGTACATGAGCTTCAGTAGTTGTAGCATGTAGGCTCAATAGTTGTAGCTTGTGGGCTTTAGATCACTGACTCAGTAGTTGTGGTGCATGGGCTTAGTCGCTCTGTGCCATGTGGGATCTTCCCAGATCAGAGATCAAACCCATGTCTCTTGCATTAGTAGGCAAATGCTTAACCACTAGACTCCCAGAGAAGCCCCTGTGAAGCTGATTTAAAATAATAAGTCATACATACTTTCAACTGATATATAAAAGAAAGACTCTTGAAAGAATTGTTGCTGGAAAACATGGCTTCATAAGTCACTTTCTTTTCCTTTGATGGGGGTCTCTGGACAGAATATGGAAGGGAGCACAGTTTTAATAAAGTAAACTCTGAGAGTTGTGTGGGTGTCTGTTACATATGGTAGCCTCCAGTAAACCATGCCCCTAGAGTTAAACCTTAGAAGTGTTGTCAACATCTGCTTTTTCTTTTTAATTTATTTTGCTATGCTGGGTCTTAATAGCAGCATGTGAGATCGTCTATCTCTGTGCAGAATCTTTAGTCGTGACATGTGAGATCTTTTTAGTTGCATCACGCCAGCTCTTAGTTGCAGCATGTGGGATCTAGTTCCCTGACCAGGGATTGAACCTGGGCCTCCAGCATTGGGAGTGCAGAGTCTTAGCCACTGGACTCCCAGGGAAGTCCCTTTTCTCTGAATTTGTAGTAAACTCTTTTGAAATTCTTCTGATGTGTCTTAGCCACATGTGACTGAAACTTCTCTCTCCAAGGTCCATACATTCTTTGTTACTAATTCCACTAGATGTCTTTCAGTCTTCATCTCATTTGGCCCTTGGGCAGCATTAGACACTCTTGACCACTTCATTTTTGAAAGTTTTTCTCCTTCTTATTAATTTAAATCATAATCTCCAATTTTTCTTTTGTGTTTTAGAAAGCTTTTTATCAATTTCTTTAGGAGTAATCTGATCTTCTGCCTATCATTTAATGTTCAAATTCCTTAGGATTCTCTCTAGATTTCATTTGACATTTAATTAATATATATTGAGCTTACTATATTCCCATCACTGTTCTAAGTACTTGGGATACATTAGCAAACAAAGCAGATAAAACTTCCTTCTCTTAGAGAAAATTTTAAGTGTCCACATAATAAAACAAATCATTATAAAACTAGATGTTAATAAGTGCTTTAGAAAAGAAAATAAACTGAGCAGAAGGGTAGGGAGTATGGGAAAGGGGTGGTGGGAATTTAAAGGAAGAATAGATCAGTGTAGGCCTTTCTGAGATATTTGAGCAAAGCCTTAAAAAAAAATGTAGAGAAGCTGACATGTGGGTACCTAGCAAAGAATGTCTGACAAAGACCCAAAGGCAAGGAGCCAGCCTGGGGTGTTTGAGGACAGGAGAATGCCCCCCATGGTGGTTTGCAGTGAACCCTGGGATTTGAGGTCAGAAAAACAATGGGCCCCAGATCCTGTGGTCCTCGTAAGCCATTGCCATGACTTGGTCTTTTCTCAGGGAGATGGGGGTAGTCTCTGGGGAGTTCTGAGGAAAAGAATCGGTCATCAAAAGGGCCACTCCAGCTACTGAATTGAGAAAGAATGGAGATGGCAGGAATGGCAGCAGGCTCTGAGAGAGAGGCCGACCAAAGGGAGCTGATAGAAACCAAGAAGAGCAACTCTCTCTTCCTACTCGAGACGCTTTTCTTGAACGATGTGAGGTACTCCTACTGCCGTGGTTCTAATGATCATTCATGGGCTGATGCTCTCAAGTCTAATTTTTCCAGCCCAAATCTATCTCTTGAGTCTCAGTCTCACATATCCAAAGATCTACTGGTCATCTCCTCTTTCATTGTGCTTAGGGTGCCTCAGGCTGCCCTTTATCATCTAAAATGTTTGTCTCCTCCTGCACTCCACGTATTTTGCTACTGAAATAATGAGGCCACACCTCTTATTAAAGGCTCTGCCTTTAAGAGGCCATTGCTAACTTGTGTTAGTGGACAATCTGTGCTGGCCCTTAAAATGCTTTGGGTTCCATAAACACATCATTATTATGGTTTTGTTGATCAGATTCTCTGCCTATAATGCTGGCTTGAAGAATTGAGCATAGCACAGGTGGGTTTTAACTGGGACAGGATGATGGGGTGATTCTTTAGAAGACAGTTCAGGACAGGGTGCTATAGAGGTCAGCTGTTGAATACTCAGAGGACGGAGGATCAGAATGAGAGTGGATTCTTTATATTTTGCAGTTGGGACCAATAGGGGCTTTGACATTGGACAGATAATTCTGACTTTGTCACTTTTGTTACAAATAGTAAACTTACCATGTAGCTAGTACACAAGAGTTAAGGCTCCATAGATATTACAGAACTATAAGTTGTGAATTCAATTTTCTTCCATCTCTCTCAGGAATTTTTTTTGTCCGCTCGCTATTATAATTTTAGAATTTAGCATTCATTCTTTTGACTTTAAGCAAAGGAGTTAATTTTGCTCTGGAAAATATTTAGTTAGAAGGGTGTAAGATTCCCTTGTCTGATCTTTTTCAAAAATATATAATTTGTGTGTAAAGGAGCTTAAGAAATATCTCCATCTTTTTTTTTTTTTTTTGTCTCTTATAAATGGTTTTTAAAAAGTGATCACTGAGGGACTCCCCTCATGGTCCAGTGACTAAGACTCCATACTCCCAGTGCAGGGGGCCCAGGTTCGATCCCTGGTCAGGGAACTAGATCCCACATGCTGCAACTAAGCAACCAAATGAATAAAATAAGAAACATTTTAAAAAACAAAAACAACCAAAAAAGTTATCATTGATGTGAGGGAAACAAGTCTTCCCAGATTATTTTTTCTTTATCACACTTCCATGTGGGAAAGAGTCTTGTAAAAATCATTAGTATGAAACTAGGCCAATGAAGGCTATTATTTTTTATTAGAAAACCAACTGCAAAATGAATGTTTAAATGCAAGCTTAATGTAGTTAAATTGCAATTAAGTCTCACTTCTTGACACTTGAGAGAGCTCTACTTATTTATCATATTCAATAAATATTTTTCAGAGGCTTGCTCTGTACCAGGCAGCATACCTGTGTTTAGCATAGAGGGTAAACAAAACAGAGAAGGAGCTGGCCACCTTGGAGTTCACTCCTCCTGGGGGAGGCAGGCAGTAAAACAGTAAAAGATAATTACTGCTGTAACAAGTCCTGGGAAGGAAATAAACAGAGGATGGAGGAAGGAGAGACAGACAGACTTGGGGAGGCTACTTAAGGAGGGTCTCTCTGAAAAGAAGGGTTTCCCTGGTGTCTCATCAGTAAGGAATCTGCCTGCCAAGCAGGGGACATGGGTTCAATCCCTGGGTCGGGAAGATCCCCTGGAGAAGGGAATGGCTGCCCACTTCAGTATTCTTGCCCAGGAAACCCCATGGGCAGAGGAGCCTGGCAGGCTATAGTTCATGGGGTCGCAAAGAGTCAGACATGGCTGAGCAACTAAACAGCAACAACTCGGAAGATAAATTTGAGTGGAGACTTGGAGGATGAGATTGGGTCCAGCAGGAGAACTGGGAAAGGCCTCTTAGCTCAAGGTTTAAGAAAGAGAAAGGAGGCCAAAGTGACAAAGAGTGGCAGAGGCACAAGACAGGTGGAAGAGGGGTGAGAGCTAGATAAGCCTTGGGAAGAAATTTGAATTTTATTCTGAGTGATGGGAGGACAATGAGTAGTTTATGCATAGGAATGATGTGACCCAATGCTTTTCTTAGCTTTTTAAAAAAATGTGGTACAATATATGTAACGTAAAAGTTAACTTGTAGCTGTTAAAAAAATAATAATTTTACTTATTTATTTATTTTTGGCTGTGCTGAGTCTTCATTGCTACCTGGGCTTTTTTCAAGTTGCAGTGAGCAGCGCCTGCTCTCTAGTGTGACGCATGGGCTTCTCATTACGTTGGCTTCTCTTGCTGTGAACCACGGGGTGTAGGGCGTGCAGGCTTCAGTAGCTGCAGCACATGGGCTCAATAGCTGTGGCTCCTGGGCTCTAGAGCACAGGCTCAATAGTTGCGGTGCACGGGCTTAGTTGCTCTAAGGCATGTGGGATCTTCCTGGATCAGGGATCGGACCGAGTCTCCTGTGTTGGCAGGTGAATTCTTTATCACTGAGCCACCAAGGGAGCCCCATTGTATCCATTGTTAAGTGCACAATTCAGCGGCATTAAGTATTTAAGTATATTTGTGATGTTGTGCATCCATCACCATTATCCATTTCCAGAGCTTTTGCATCATCCCGGACAAAAGCTCTGTATCCAGTAAATAGTTACTGCAGGCTGTTTTATATGGAAATCATTTTCTGTTCCTTTAGATTTTGCATACCCATTTTGACTTTTCTTAGAAAGTCTCCCTAGAGAGGTCTTTCCACCCAGAGAAAGCTACCATAGTGATTCTAGCAGTTCTGTCCCTAAACCTTGTCCTCGCGTGTGTAAGTTAGAGAAGAGCTCACTGAACAGCCTTGTGAATTTGGTTGGGGCCGAGTAGTGATAGCAGCTGGGTTTTAGACTAGTTCCCAGCAAATGATCTTTCTCATCTCACAACTCAGTCATACCTCTTTGGAAAATAGAAATTTTTTCAAAAAAGTCAAACATAAAACTACTCTGTGACGAGCAATTCTATTCCTAGGTGTCTACCCAAGAGGAATGGAAGCATGTGTCCACACATAGAATCCCACCCTAGTGTTCAGAGAACCTGTACTCATAACAGTCCCAAACTAGAAACGACCTAATTGTCCATCAACTGATGAATGGATAGACACAATGTGGCAGGTACATGCAATGGAATACTTCACAGCTCCAACAAGGAACAAACTACTGATCCGTGTTATGTCAGAACCTCAGAAACATGATGCTGAGTGAAAGAAGTCACACACAAGCAGGCATACATGTATGTACGTGAAACAGTCAGAAAAGGCAAATTTACAGACAGAAGCTAGATTAGTTGTCTGAAGTTAGGACTAAGAACAGAGATCACTTGCAAGAGATCTCCTTGAGGGAGATAAAACTAGATTTAAACTGATTTATGGTGATAATTGTACCACTTGATAAGGTTACTAAAGTGAAAGTGAAGTGAAAGTTGCTCAGTTGTGTCCGACTCTTTGCGACCCCATGGATTATACAGTCCATGGAATTCTCCAGGCCAGAATACTGGAGTGGGTAGTCTTTCCCTTCTCCAGGGGATCTTCCCAACACAGGAATTAAACCAGTGTCTCCAGCATTGAAGGCAGATTCTTTACCAACTGAGCTATCAGGGAAGCCCAAGTTGTTGAATTATACACTTGATACAAATGAATTTTATACTATGTGAGACATGTGATCTGCAGCTTGGATAGAGGCTGATACTTAATGCTCACTGGAAGATAGAAGTTTCAGGTGGATCAATATTAAAACTTTTTAATGGAGCAGAATGAAAAGGAAAATCTGTTCTAATATTGCTGATATGTCTTGCTTAGTATGTGACAATTACATTTTGAAAGGCTCTCAGTCCCTCTATTTTAAAGGGAATTAAAGTCTCTAAAGTTGTTTTTTAAAAAACCATAATTACCTAAGTTTTTCCTAGTAACTGTGCAATTCATATTTCCTTTAGCTTTTCCTCCTAGGACTTAAGATGTGAAATAATTTCTCTTCCCTTAAGTGTTATGCCTGTCCCCACATAAACTGGTTTTCTCAGAGTACTGCTGAATATTTCACTTTTGGTGGCATAAAGTGTTTGACGAACTCGGTTTTTAAACTCTTAGAGAAGCTTAAAAATTTCTGATTCATATGATGAGAACAAAATCTCCTTAAGACAACTTGGCTGCCGTTTGCTAAAATCCTGTGGTTGGTCATTTTTGAAAAAGTATCTTCAAATTAAGTTTAGTTTATAGGGTATGGTTAGCAAAATAATAACTATGTTACAAAAGTCCTTTTGAAAAGTAACATGTTAGGAAAACCTAAGAATTAAGACCCTGAGTAATTCTAACTACTCTATTTTCCCTCTTATCTATACCCTGGGACAGTATTTACCTTAAAAACAGCAACATATCATATAAAAGCTCCTAGTGAAAAAAAAATAATAATAAAAATAAATAAATAAATAAAAGCTCCTAGTGACAGCCTCCTAGGAAGCTCTCCATAGATGTTTTCTTTATTCTCCTGGAAAATGCCTATTGGTAGCGGTTTGGAAGTGTTGATTTCTCTTTCTCTTTCTTTTTTTCTTTCTCTCTCTTTTTTTAAATTTCTCTCGTTCTTTTTTGTTTTTCGGTAAGGATTTTATGTTTTACCTTGACGAATGTTCAGATGATATATTTTTTGTTATCATTGCTAAGTGGCTCAGTCATGCCTGACTCTTCTGTGACTCCTTGGACTGCAGCCTGCCAGGCTCCTCTGTCCAAGGATTCTCCAGACAGGAACACTGGAGTGGGTTGCCATTTGCTCCTCCAGGCGATCTTCTTCGCAATCCAGGGATCAAACTTGAGTTTCCTGCATTGGCAGGCGGGGTCTTTACCACTGAGCCACCAGGGAAGCCCCTGATATATTCTTCCTGTTGAACAAATACGTTTTGGTTGCCCTAGGTCTTCACTGACGCGCAAGGGCTTTTTCCAGTTGTGGAGTGTGGGGCCTACTTTCGAGTCGCAATGTGCGGGCTCCTCACGGCAGTGGCTTCTCTTGTGCAGAGCCCAGGTTCATGAGCACAGACTTTAGTATTTGCAGCACTGGAGCTCAGTAGTTGGGGCACACAGGCTTAGCTGCTCATCGGCATGTGGAATCCTCCCCGACCAGGGTTTGAACCCATGTCCCCTGCATTGGCAGATGGATTCTTAACCACTTAACCACGAGGGAGTCCAACAAATACCTTTCTTGATCACATGGTATGCAGGCTCTTAGTTCTCCAACCAGGGATTAAACCCGTGCCTGCTGTAGTAACAGCTGGGAATCTTAAGCTCTGGACCACCAGGGAAGTCCAGGGAGTGTTGATTTCTTTGGATATTTTTTCTCTTTCCATAGTCATTTCTTTTTATTTTATTTTATTTTTTTTATTTCTTTTTAAGAAGCAAAATAAAAACCCTTTTATATATCTCAGTGTTTGAAATAACAAAGCCATGGCCACCATCCATGTTATCATCATCAACAACACACACCTCTAAATGCAGAGGGGGTGGTGTCATGGTTAAAAGAGTGGAAGCTGGTTCAGCCTACCTGGCTGTGAATGCTGGCTTTGCCTTTACTGGCTCAAGTGACCTTAAACAACTCTCTTAGCTTCCCTCACCCTTGTTTTTATTGATAAATTGAGACCCATCATGGTACCTTTGTCATAGGGCAGAGGTTAAAAGATAGAATATGTGAAAAGCAAAACACTGTAAAAAATGGAGCCAAAATGATGACTATTAGGAAGTGCAGATGCTTAGACTCTATATGAGAGACCATCACCATTCTTAACCAGTTAGCAATCTCTCTTGGCACTTGAATTCTAAATGGTATGTGACTTAATCAGTTAGGAGTCGATAGAAGTTCAAATTTCCTTACTAGTAAATGGAAACTGCTATTTTACATTTAATGAAAGGCAGAGAAATGTGTTGTCTGTCTCTTCCCTCCTATGCATTTAAGGTTTGTCCAGTTGGCGAGTCCAAGGAAAAGGATTGAAGTGTTCACCTTCATGTCTTTGAGCCTCTTCTTAGTAATCTTTTCTCACTTACCCTCTTCATCTTTGAAGTCTCTTCTCTGGATGTCTAGGGTCTTCATGCTGCCTTCTGTTGTAGATCGAAAAGCATGGCAGAGATATTTGACAGATATCCATCAAAAGTTCTGGCTTCACTGATGGCTCAGACGGTAAAGAATCTGCCTGCAATGAGGGAGACCCAGGTTGGATTCCTGGTGGGAAGATTCCCTGGAGAAGGGAATGGCAACCCACTCCAGTATTCTTGCCTGGAGAATCCCATGGACAGAGGAGCCTGGCAAGTTATAGTCCATGGAGTTGCAAAGAGTCGGACACAACTGTGCAACTAACACACACACACATCAAAAGGTAGAGACCATTTGCCCATCCCTGGAGTCTGGGCTCGTCTAGGCACTTTTACTGACCAACACAAGGTACCAGAAGTGATTGTATGTAAGTTCAGGAGCCTCACGTGGCTTTTCAGCTTCTGGTTTTGTCTCTTGGAACAATGCTCTACGACCACCAGACTAGGAAGAATCCCAGAGTGAAAGGATTAGTGACACCAGTATGACCCACAGACTTGAGAGAAGTACTAAACCATTGTTCTAAGCCACCACTTTAGGGTGGTTTATTACACACAGAGTGTATAAGTAAAATTCCTTCAAACTCTCCAACATGACACCTCTATCCCACCCCCCACATCACATGCACACTCTCAGGCATCTCTCTGGCTTTTTGGGCTGAATCAGTCAGTGATGCTGTGACTTCCCTAGCAGTCCTGTGTTTAAGACTCTGCCTTCCAATGCAGGGGGTGCAGGTTTGACCCCTGGTCAGGCAACTAAGGTCCCACATGCCACAGGGTGCAGCCAAATATTAGAAAAACATAAACAGAAAACAGTACCGCTCTGCTGATCCCATCACTGTCTTAACCTCACATTAAAACTTACCTATACTGTGGCCTGGCCTTTATGAGCCTTACAGTCAGTTAATGGAGTTGGAAAGCAAACTCATACTTTAATTCACAGAGACCTTTGTTGTTGTTGTTCAGTCGTTCAGTCATATCTGACTCTTTGTGGCCCATGAACTGCAGCACACCAGGCTTCCCTGTCCTTCACCATCTCCCAGAGCTTACTCAAACTCATGTCTATTGAGTAGGTGATGCCATCCAACCATCTCATCCTCTGTCGTCCCCTTTTCCTCTTGCCTTCCGTCTTTCCCAGCATCAGAGTCTTTTCTAATCAGTCAGCTCTTCGCATCAGGTGGCCAAAGTATTGGAGCTTCAACTTCAGCATCAATCCTTCCAGTGAATCTTCAGGACTGATCTCCTTTAGGATGGACTGGTTGGATCTCCTTGCTGTCCAAGAGACTCTGAAGAGTCTTCTCCAACACCACAGTTCCAAAGATCAATCACTTGGCACTCAGCTTTCTTTATGGTCCAACTCTCAAATCCATACATGACTACTGGAAAAACCATAACTTTGACTATATGTACCTTTGTTGGCAAAGTAATGTCTCTACTTTTTTATATGCTCTCTAGGTTTGTCGTAGCTTTTCTTCCAAGGAGCAGGCATATTTTAATTTCATGGCTGCAGTCCCCACCTGCAGTGATTTTGGAGCCCAAGAAAATAAAGTCTATCACTGTTTTCCAGTTTACTGTGATCCACACAAAGACTAGTGTCATCAATGAAGCAGAGACGTTTTTCTGCATTTCTCTTGCTTTTTCTATTATCCAGCGGATGTTGACAATTTGATGTCTGGCTCCTCTGCCTTTTCTAGGTCCAGCTTGTACATCTGGAATTTCTTGGTTCACGTTCTGTTGAAGCCTAACTTGGAGAATTTTAAGCATCACTTTGCTACAGCGTGAAGTGAAGTGAAGTCAAAGTCGCTCAGTCATGTCCGACTCTTTGCGACCCCATAGATTATACGGTCCATGGAATTCTCCAGGCCAGAATACTGGAGAGGATAGCCTTTCCCTTCTCCAGGGGATCTTTCCAACCCAGGGATTGAACGCAGGTTTCCTGCATTGCAGGCAGATTCTTTACCAGCTAAGCCACAAGGGAAGTCCTACTAGTGTGTGAAATGAGTGCAATTGTGCAGTAGTTTGAACATTCTTTGGCATTGCCCTTCTTTGGGATTGGAATGAAAACTGACTTTTTCCAGTCCAAACCTTTTCCTGGGATTAGAAAACTCCACTTCTGAGTTTTCAAAATTTGCTGACATATTCCGTGAAGCACATTCACAGCATAATCTTTTAGGGTTTGAAATAGCTCAGCTGGAATTTCATCACCTCCACTAGCTTTGTTAACAGTGATGCTTCCTATGGCTCATTTAACTTTGCACTCCAGGATGTCTGGCTCTAGGTAAGTGATCACACCATCATGGTTATCTGGGTCATGAAGATCTTTTTTGTAGTTCTTCTGTGTATTCTTGCCACCTCCTCTCAATATCTTCTGCTTCTGTTAGGTCCATACCATTTCTGTCCTTTACCGTGCTATCTTTGCATGAAATGTTCCCTTGGTATCTCTAACTTTCTTGAAGAGATCTCTAGACTTTCCCATTCTATTGTTTACCTCTATTTCTTTGCACTGATCACTTAGGAACACTTTCTTATCTCTCCTTGCTATTCTTTGGACCTCTGCATTCAGATGGGTATATCTTTCCTTTTCTCCTTTGCCTTTTGCTTCTCTTCTTTAAGACCTCCTCAGACAACCATTTTGCCTTTTTGCATTGTTTTTTCCCTTGGGGATGGTTTTGATCACCACTTCCTGTACAATGTTACGAACCTCCATCCATAGTTCTTCAGGCATTCTGTCTATCAATTCTAATCCCTGGAATCTATTTGTCATTTCCACCGTATTATCATAAGGGCTTTGATTTAGGTCATACCTGAATGGCCTAGTGGTTTTCCCCACTTTCTTCAATTTAAGTCTGAACTTGGCAATAAAGAGTTCATAATCTGATCGACAGTCAGCTCCTGGTCTGAGACCTTAGTAACTGATATTTTCCTAATGGTTTACTTTGCTTTAACCCAAAGGAGTAGCACCCTTCAATGAAGAAATTTAAGCCCTGAGGCAGATATAGTTCTGGGAAAGACCCCCCTGGTAAATGGCTGACTCCTTGTCCTAGAGGAAGAAACCTCAGGTCTGTGGATACTAAGTAAGGCACCTCCCAACTCTGAACCCCTTTCACCTGCTTATAATATTGCAATTCTTTTGACTACAGCAGTGGTTTAAAATACCCATTCTTGGGTCCTGCCCTCATAGATCCTGAGATTTTGATTCAGTGGGTTTAGGTGTGGTCTAGGGGTCCATATTCTCATCAAATGTCTTAGTGACTTTGAAAATCTCTCTCTTTCTCTCACACACACACCCATACCCACCCACCCCATACACACAATCCAATCCAGTTAAGCTGAGGTATGAATGGATGCTGGTGGAAGCAGCCTGGTATTCACATCACATAGCAACCTGGCACAGATAAATGGGTTTAACTTTATAATGTATAACTATCTTTTGTTATTGATTGAGGAAGGGAATTATACTACCAATCTCATCACTCAGAAGTATTGATTTTCTAGAATCTAGAATGGAAAGGAGGCTTTGATGATCTGACCCATAGGCAAAGACAATTAGGTCTGCCTAAACATAGGAGAAGCTAGCCTATTTCTTCCTTTTTTTAAAATTTATTTTTATTTATTTGACTGTTCTGGGTCTTAGTTGTGGCATGTGGAATCTTGAGTTGCAGCATGTGAACTGTTAGTTGCAGCATGTGGTATCTAGTTCCCTGACCAGGGATTGAACCTGGGCCTCCTGCATTAGGAACATGCGGTTGTAGCCACTAAACCACAGGGAAGTTTCTATCCTATTTCTAAAGGCTCTAAAACTTGGCAATTTTAAAATCTGGTTTAACCATCCATTCATCTCCAAATTTGGAATTTAGTACCTTTGTGAGTAAAAATTGAAGCCCAACAATTTATGTTCTTGATTTTCACATTTTTTGTGTGTTTCACAAATTCACATCATATAAAATTCAAAAGGGGCAGAAGGTACAAAGTGAATATTTCCCTCCTTTTCCTCCCTTCATTTCGTTCACTTCCCTGGGGCCCAATATTTTTTAAAAAATTTTTTAATTAAAGTAAAGCATATTTACATAAAACATAACATTGTTTTAACCATTTTAAAGTGTATAATTCAGCGATTTTTAGTATATTCAGTGTTTTGTAAACATCAATCCTATCTAATTTCAGAATGCCCCATCATGTCAAAATGAAACTTTATACACCTCCCAATTCCCACTCCCCTAACTCCCTGGCAACCATTACAGTGGACATTTAATATGAGTAGGATTATATAATATGCTCTCATTTAGCATAACGCTTCTAAAATTCATCCATGTTTTAGAGCATATCAGACCTTCATTCCTTTTTATGACTCAATAGTATTCCATTGCATAGATACACCACATTTTGTTTATCCATTCATCAATTGCTGAATATTTCTGTTTGCTTTTTTCCACTATTATAAATAATGCTGCTGTGAATACTCATGTGCGAGTTTGTGTGTGGATGAATAGAATTGCTGGGTCAAAAAAAAAGAATTGCTGGGTCAATGATATGTCTATGTTTAACTTTTTGAGGAACTGCTGATGTATTCCACAGTGACTGTATCATTTCCTGTTCCCCCCAGCAGTGTTTGAAGGTTCTACTTTCTCTGTATCCTCACCAACACTCATTATTTAATGTTTTTGTTTTTTGATTGCTTTCCTACTGGCTGTTCATTGCTAGTATATGGAAGAACAACTGATTTTTATATTAATATATTAATCTTGTATCCTGTAACTTTGCTGAATTTTTTTATATCTCATAGTTTTTTGGTGGATTTTTCTTAGTGGTTTCAATATATAAAATCACGTTTTCTGTGAATGGATATAGTTTTACTTCTTGTTTTCCAGTCTGAATGTCTTTTATTTCTTTCCTGTACATAATTGCACTAGTTAGAATTTCCAGCACAGTGTTGAATAGAAATTGTGACCCTTTTCTTTTTCCTGATCATAGGGGGAAATCTTTCACTGAATCTGGTGTTAACTGTGGGTTTCATAGATACAGCAGCAACGTTTGTGTGTATTCTTTTAGGGATAGTATATTCACATATGAGAAAATATGTTAACATAACTATTAACCTGTATACACTGGTCTGTAATTTGCATTATTTAGCTAACAATATACCTCAGAGATCTTTCTAAATTAGTACTTAAAGATTTTCTTAATTAAAAAAAAAACAATGGTTGCTTGACCATTTGCAATAGCCAAACATGGAAGTAACCTAAATATCCATTGACAGAGGAGTGGATAAAGAAGATATGGTACATATTTACAGTGGAATATTATGCAGCCATTATAAAGAATGATATAATGCCATTTGCAGCAACATGAATGGACCTAGAGATTGTCTGCAACATGAATGGGGCTCAGGGATGAGAGTGCCTGTGTGTACACATGTGTGTGCCCAAGAGTGCAAGGGGTGACAGAAGTAAGTCAGACAGAGAAGGAGAGCTATCACATGACATCCTTTATAAGTGGAATGTGAAAAGGAATGATGCGATGAGCTTACTTACAAAACAGAAAGAGACTCACAAACTTAGAGAATGAACTTATGGTTGCTAGGGGGCAAGATAGGGAAAAGGGATAGTTAGGGAGTTTGGGATGGACATGTTCACATTGCTATATTTAAAATGGATAACCAACAAGGACCTACTGTATAGCACAGAGAAGTCTGCTGAATGTTATGTGGCAGCTTGGATGGGAGAGGGGTTTGGGGTAGAATCAATACATGTATATGTATGGCTGAGTCCCTTCGCTGTTCACTAGCAACTATCATAACATTGTTAATTGGCTATGCTCCAATACAAAATAAAGGGTTTAATCTTGTTTTATTTAGTTTTTTCATTGTAAGGATATATCATTATTTATTTAATCAGCCCTCTGAAGGATAATCCAACGCTCAGCAGTACTGGTCATACAAAATTCAAAATCAGCAATCCTTTATTTAATAACCCCTTCTATTGTGTGAAAGAGACGTGAAAGTGAAAGTTATTCAGTTGTGTCTGACTCTTTGCGACCCTGTGGACTCTACAGTCTGTGGAATTCTCCAGGCCAGAATACTGGAGTAGGTAGCCTTTCCTTTCTCCAGGGGATTTTCCCAACCCAGGGGTCGAACCCAGGTCTCCCACCTTGTGGGCAGATTCTTACTAGCTGAGCCACAAGGGAAGCCCAAGAATACTGGGATGAGTAGCCTTTCCCTTCTCCGGATCTTCCTGGCCCAGGATTCTAACGGGGGTCTCCTGCAGTGCAGGCGGATTCTCTACCAGCTGAGCTATCAGGGAAGTCCTAGTTGCTCAGTTGTGTCCGACTCTTTGCAACCCCATACAGACTGTGGAATTCTCCAGGCAGAATGCTGGAGTGGGTAGCTGTTCCCTCCTGCAGGGGATCTTCCCAACCCAGGGATCGAACCCAGGTCTCCCGCATTGCAGGCGGATTCTTTACCAGCTGAGCCACATTGTGTAGGGCATGACAAAAATTACTGAAGAAAATAGAATCTTTCATTCACCTCATTTTCCTACTTTTGTTGCATAAATACTTGAGCAAAAGAAAAAAAGTATACAAAAAACTCCTGACTGTATTTCTTCCAACTTTTAAAATTTCAAACACATGCAAGAATTGTACAAGGTAACTCAAATAATAATTGCCTAGGTTAACCAGTTGTTAACATTTTGCCATCTTTATCTATGATAATATGTTTGTTTGCTCTGTTTGCTGAATCATGTGAAAGCAAGTTGTGGATTTCTAGACTTTTCAGCCCTAAAAATAAGAATGTTCTTCTACTTAACCATAATATTATATCACATAGAAACTTAACTGTTTATTCCTAAATATCATCAAACAGTTGATCCATATTCAGTTTTTAAAATCTGTCCCCAGAATGTCTTTTCACAGTTCTTCATTTTTCTCTTAGCTAAGATTCAATCAGAATCTACATATTGCATTTTGGTTGTTGTCTCTCTTAAGTCCCTTTTATCTAGAACAGTTCCTGCATCTTTTTTTTTTTTAATAGTGACTTTTTGAAGAGACTACGATAGTTGACGAATGTCCCACATTCTGACTTTGTCTGATTTTTTTGTCATGGTGTTATTTACTCTTTTTGTTCCCAATATTTACTATAAATTTAGAGGCTAATCCTGAAGATACAAGTTATCTTTGGGACAGCGTTTAGTGAGTGAATCTATATACTGTGGCATCCTATCAGGAGTCATATGACATCATTATTCTGCTATTAATGATGCTTAGTCTTATCACTTTTTAAAAGTAATATGCTTTAGAATTCTCCATTGAAAAGGTACAATTTCCCCCTTTAAACTCTGGAAGTTACTCCTTTAATCATTAGAAAATGTCAAAGACATGGGTTTGGAAGAGAGGGGGTGGAAATCTATTTGCTTCTTTTCTCTTTTATGTATCTCAGTTCCAAACAGTGGTTTAGACAGCTTTTAGTTACAGATAGAAATCTAATGGCAAGCATGCAATAGATCAGGTAACATTCTATAACCTGGACTAGTAGGGCATGATTAGCCCATTACTCTGGGATCAGTAGAAAGTTCATTGCATTTGAAATCAAAACTAGGGGTCACAGTTTGAGTCTCTAATCGGCCACGAACTCGCCACATGACCTTAAATCCTTTACATTCTCTGGGCTCCAGTTCATTCATCCCTGACTCCAGATGGTTTTTAGAGTTCCCTGTGGCTCTGATGTTTCTATGGTTTTACTCCATTTCACTTGGTGAAAAATAGTAGATCACATTTACTGGATGAGGGAACTTTTATTTCTCCCCAAAATTGAAAAACTTAGGAATTTCAATTGATCCCATGATAAGGGAATACCTATTCCATATAGCTGATCAGTAAATGTTCTTGTGAATCAGGATAGTAGTTTTGATGAGTGGAGTTTTGTATTTATTATATTTTATTTTTATTGTTTGCATTTCTTCCCCATGACCCAAGAAAATTGTTGAGCAGCTAGATTACTTTTTCTTTGTCCTATCGGTTGAATTGTGACCTTCCAGTCCCTCAGAATGTGAACTTATTTGAAAATAGGGTTGTTGTATATGTTATTAGTCAAGTTAAAATGAAGATATTAGAGTGGGCTTTAATCCAGTATGACTGGTGTTCTCTTCAAAAGGGAAAATGTGGACAACACACATATACACAGAAAGAATGCCACGTGAAACTGAAGGCAGAGGTTGAGGTGATAAATCTATAAGCCAAGCAATACCAAAGATTGTCAGGAAAGCCCCAGAAGCCAAGAGAGACCTGGAACAAATTCTCCTTTACAGTTCTCAGAGGGACCAGTCCCTGCTGACACCTTAGTCTTGGGTTTGTAGCCTCCAAACTGTAAGAGTAAATGTCTGTGCTTTAAGCAAATGGATATATGTGGTATCCCTGATCTGGCAATCAATTCCTTGAGGAATTATAATAGCCTATAGGAAAAGTAAGTAAATCACAGATTTTTCTCTTTTTTAAAAAAATTAAAGCAAATTGAAGTATAGGGCTTCCATGGTGGCTCAGTGGTGGCAGTCCACCTGCCAATGCTGGAGACCAGGTTCAATCCCTGGTCTGGGGGACTCCTGCATGCTGCAAAGTGACCAAGCTCATGCACCACAACTAGTGGGTCCTTGTGCCATAACTACTGAAGTCTGCGCACCCTGGCACCCGTACTCCACATCAAGAGAAGCCTCCACAAGGAGAAACCCATGCACTGCAACTAAAGAGTAGCCTCTGCTTACCACAACTAGGGAAAAATCTGTACAGCAACAAAGACCCAGAACAGCCAAAAGTAAATAAATAAAATTAGAAATCTCTTTAAAAAGTTGAAGTATAGTTAATTTACAACGTGTTAGTTTCAACTGTACAGCAAAGTGATTCATACATATATGAATGTTCTTTTTCAGATTATTTTGCATTATAGGTTATAATAAGATATGGACTATAGTTCCCTGTGCTATACAATAGGTCATCGTTATTTAACTATTTTATTGATAGTAGTATGGATATGTTAATCCCAAACTCCTAAGTTATCTCTCCCCTTCTCCCACTTCCCACAGGCTTTTCTCTTGTGCAAATGTCAGAACTCTTAACCAGGCTGGAAAGATATGTATGTATTCATGCAAATTCTGTCTCAGACCAGATACATTATCTGAACCATTCATGGAGTACTTTACTGCTAATGCGTCTCTAATAGGTTTTGGGCATCTGTACATATGCACGTGTGTGTACTCTCAGGCATGTGTATATAAATGTCAGCTTTATTCTTTCAATAGATTCTGACTCTTGATACCAAGGAGACAGACTGGAACTCATTATTCTCTGACTGAATTTAAATATCCTAGTTGTTTCAGCATACATATGGTCACGTCCCAATAAAAAAATTATATTCAGACTTTTGAGTAAAAATCTTAATAATTGCTCACACTTCCTGTATATAGCAAGATACCAGTCATGAAAAGATACAGTATAAAGGAACCTGGTTAGGTAGAAAATTTGTCTGCAAAATATAGATGATCTCCTAAAATTTTCCATTCATTTTCAAGTTTTGCCATAATCTTAGAATATGCAGCTCTTGACACATTTTATACTTCAATAGAAAGTTTTAAAAGCACACAAAAGTAGAAAATGCTTTTGTTTGGTCCAGATGAGTGGCTTCAGAAAACTTTACAGATCTAGTGGTTTTATGAGCATTTCTTCATTTATTCCAACAATATGATTTGTTTGTTCTCCTTTGGAGGAATTTCCTTACCTATGCCCTGATATCACTCTGGTTCTTCTGTTCATAAAATGCTATCAATCTAACCTGAACAATAGCAGAAGTACTTAGTGCTAGCATGAATTTTTCAAACATGACCTTTTAAAGTTGACAGTCTGACATAAGCCTTCACCAGTGATTGTTATTTAATAACAAAATCATCTTGCAAATAGAACAAACAGGTCTGACTTTTGTTGTAAGAAAATTTAACTGTCCATGTCTTAAATTATATACTAAAATAATCTAAGTATATAAGAACAGAAGACTTAACCAGAGAGTTGATGGATATGAATAAAAAAGGGACAAGAATGGGATTTTTAATTTCACTGATGTGTAGAAGTTCAAGTATATCTGCATGTCTGTAATTAATGCCCTTGCAAATGTAAGCAGAATGCACTTATCTACCTGAAAAGAAGCCCATCGTGCAAAAATAAAGGTTTAGGAATAGTTCTGTTTTATAAAAAGATAAAGTGACTAGTGATAAAGGAGAAACGCGTGTTCATCCTAAAGACCATTGTGGTCAGACGAGTCCAGCAGCCACAGAGTCACTACCAAACTCTTACACTCATGGTTAGAATGGTTTACTTAGGCACACAGTCAGAACTGAAAAATCATTAACCAGATATTATACACATGTCTCAACTTCTGTGGTGGTGTAGAAAGAACAGAGATTTCAGAATCTCACCCTGAGATTCATTCACAGTGTTAGAAAGACAAACAGATGGATACCAAAATGAAATTCTGTGAGCCCAAAGAACATAACATTGACACGATCAACCTAAAATACTGCCTTCACCCAGTCTCATGGAAGTTCTAATAAACATTGGAGGAAGCATTCATCCAAGGGTAAAATGAATTCTATAAAAACGGTCCTTTCTTTAGGGATGCTTCTGGTGTCATCAGCTCTTATCTCACAAATGGTTCCAAAAATGACTCCATAGTCCAGTATTTGTCTTTTCAAGTATGCATCCTAAGACCCCAACTATGAAGCTCCATGTTCAAACCCCACAGAGATATAAACAGGACTGTGAATGTTACCAACCTGATAATAACCAGTAATCAAATTTAATCTATTTCTAGATTTCCTAGTAATGATACAATATTACAATGTTTTGCTTCAAAAATGACATAAATAACACATTTTAAAAATGCCAGTGTTTTTATGATCTCTTTTCGTATATGTCAGTTCAGATTATTCAAGACATGTATCAGTGTATATCAGACATTGTTCCACTTACTTGATTTTGCTTAGAGCCAAGTGCTCCTATGAAAACCTATGCTGAATTGGGTTCTTGAATTATGATAATAGGTTTCTCAAGTTCATATGCCTGGGAAACAGAACTATTTTGGTATTTATTAATCCATTTATTTTTTAAAAAATATTTGTTGGAGTATAGTTGTTTTGCAATCTTGTGCTGCAAATCTTGTACAGCAAATTGAATCAGTTATACACATTTTCTCCTCTTTTGGATTTCCTTCCCATTTAGGTCACCGCAGGGCACTGGGCAGAGATCCCTGTGTTGTATAGCAGGTTCTTGTTAGTCATCTATTTTATACACCATAGTGTATATGTCACTTCCAATATCACTGTTCATCCCACCCCCTTTCTCCCCTTGGTATCCATACATTTGTTCTCTACATCTGTCTGTCTATTTCTGCTTTGTAAATAAGATTGTATATACCGTTTTTTTGTTCAGATTCCACATATATAAGTTAATGTACAATATTTGTTTATCTCTTTCTGACTTACTCTGTATAACAGTCTCTAATCCATTTCTTTCATTATTTTAAGGCTAGTGTGGCCTGCCAAGTACAAACTCGGTGAAACTTTATAAAGATGGGGAAAGATTAACTATTTAATGTAGTGAATTATTCCTGCTTTGTTCACAGTGACAATCTGTATGAAGACACCCTAAGACGTACCCTGGGTTTAGACTTTTTTCCCTCTAAACTCTCCAGTGTTAGCAGATGTGCAGAGACTCAAGAAGACAATGTTGGTGAAGTATCAGCTAGTTCCCCAAAGACCCCAGACTTGTATACATTCCAGCAACCCAGAACCACATCCTTCTTCTGACCCAGCAATAGGAGAGGCCAAAGATGGGAGGGTTCCTTTTCCATCTACTTACTGGAAGACGTGTGTTCCCGTATCTCTTTAAGGGTTAGGTGGATGTTTACAGTACGTGTGAGCATGCACCCTGCTGAAACTGGTGTGAGCGAATTGTCCAGATAATCTCCCATTCCTTCCTTCAAACTTCAGCTTGAATATCCCTTCTTCTGGACAGCCTTTTCTATCAGCCTAAGATGGGACGTGGGTCCAGGCTGCCATATTGCATAACTGCATTCTTTTCCCTTTCAAGTTTTTACAAAATCTTGAGTATAGTTCCCTGTGCTATACAGCAGATCCTTGTTTATCTATTTTATAGATAGTAGTGTGTGTGTGTATTACTCACCAATTCCTAATTTATTTCTACCCTCGCCTTTCCCTTTTGGTAACCATAAGTTTGTTTTTCACATCCCAGTCTCCTTCTGTGTTGTAAATAAGTTCATTTGTGTCATTTTTGTTCAGATTCCATATATAAGTGATACATATGATATTTGTCTTTCTCTGACTTATTTCACTTGCTATGATAATCTTTAGGTCGATCTATGTTTGTATAAATGGCATCGTTTCATTTCTTTGTATGGCTGAGTAATATTCCATTGTGTTGTGTGTGTAAGTGTGTAAAGACCACATCTTCTTGACCCTTTCCGCTGTTGATGGACATTCAGGTTGCTTCCATGTCTTGGCTATTGTAAATAGTGCTGCAGAGAACATGGAGGCGAATATATCTTTTCAAATTATGGTTTTCTTTGGATATATGACCAGGAGTTGGATTGCAGGATGCACATGCCCTTCTTATGTGTTAGAGCTTTCACTGATTCTGCCTGCTGAACTGTGACTGTTTTCTTGTCCACCTTCCCGCCTCAAAAACAGGGACTTGTGAGGTTGAACCTGATAGAGTATGTGCTCAGTAAAGGATAAACAGAGGTGAGCTCCATACCTCTAGATGCAGTATCCCTCGATTTACAGACCCGAGCAAGCAGTTGTCATAGTCTTATTTTGGGAGAGGGATGCTACCTGCATTAGGGGTCTCCCTACTCCTTGTCATTTTGAGTGTTACCTCCTGCCAGACCCCTGTACCCTGGGAGTCTTTTGAGAGAATTGGGCTGCCAGAGGGGCTGGAATGGGAGAGAGGGGCTGAATAAACTCCAGTTCTCCAGCCTTGGTTGGATGCCTGGATTTTTATAAAGGCATGTCCAGTCCCTTCCACACCCTTTCTCACACTGAAGAGTCAGTCCTCAAGTTCAGTTTTTAATGGCAGAGGATTATGTAATCAGTAAAGTCTGGTTTGTTATTTATTTGTTTAATATTTTCTGAATACATACACACACACACACACACACATATGTATCAATATCAGTGAAATAAAAAAAAGCTGGTTCTGCTTTGTGGAAAACAAATCTTTCTGATGTAGTACATTTTTCTATTAAAAAGAAAGAAAAAGAAAAACTGATTTTCAGAGTCCTGCCAACAACACTCTAAATCTAAGTGCTAGATTTGCAAATAGGCTTATATTCGTATTTAGAAAATATGCATATTCAGAGACATATTATTCAGGAAATATTTGGTTATCTTCAGACTTAGTAAAACTTATGGCTAAAAATAAGAGGGGTAATATATAAATAGTGGGGAAAGTTAGGGAAGATGAAACAGTCATTACAAGAATAGAAAAGGGAGGAAGAGGTAAGGGGAACTGTGTGTTATTTTCTGTTTTGGTTCATGTCTTCACCAATACTTGAAATTAAATTCAGTGCAACAGATATTAACTGGGTGCCCAGCACCCCAGGGTCAAAAGATACAATGTCAGCCTCCACATTTTTGGAGTTGAATAGACAGGCTATAATGACAGATAGCCCAGCATTCTTTCCTCCAGGATATTAGGCCATGATGTAGTCTAGGGTTTGGACTCAGTTCTAGGGGTGGCCCCTGATTGGTCTAAATCTGTCAAGGTAGCTCCGCCTCCTCCCCAAGGAACGGTTCAGACCCCCTAGGCTTACGTCTGAAATTCCTCAGGCCACAGTGGCTGGTTCAGGAATGATTTTGTGACCCAGTTTAGTCCAAGAGACACAGAAACCAGTGTTCTGAAGGCCCTGGGGAGCATTTCCTGATTCCTAAAACAGAGAATAGACAGTAGGGTGTTCTTCCTAGGGCCCCAGCTGAGTACGGGTGGGAGACCCACAAGCCCTGCAGCTGCTTGCTATTTTTCTGAGAATGGAAGTGGTGAGCAAAGATCAGCAGAGGCAGTAAAAATCTCTGAGAAACGGATAGAGAGCTCTGATCAGGCCTTGCCTCAATTTACACTCATACTTAATTTTAATTTTATGAATCAACAGATCTTTTTTTTTTTATTGTCTAGGGTAGCTTGAGTTGACTTCTTTTTTTCATTCTAACAGATGCAGTTGATAAGGACTCTGATACTTACAACACTTATCAGAATATGATAAATAACATTAAGTTTATGCTGAAGAACAAAACAGAATCCGTCAGGGAGGGGATCCTGTTACTTACAATCATGGAGTGCAATTTTAGGGATATTATGAATTTGAGATTAAACTAGGCTTATAAGAAGGAATTAATACCCGATGGAACAAATAGCAAAAATTAAATAAGAAAAACCTAAGTTAAAAATGATTCATAGAATTCGAGAGTTAGAAGAGATCTCAAAGCTTAGATAGGAAACCCCCTAGATTTCCTGAGCCCAAATAGGTCCAGAGAGGTTGAGTGACTTGCCTCAGGTCACAGAACTGAGTTGAGCAAGTTGGGAACCCAGTTTTCTTGAATTCCGAATGGGGTTCTTTCTGATGCATTACACATAATTTCCTCTCTAAAGATAGGAAAAGAAATAGGAAAATGGTATTTTAAAATGTCAGCCTAGGAAGAAGAGTGCGGAAAAGGCTGCATTTTCATTGAACAGGGCTTTAGAAAGCTCATAATAGACATTTTGGATGTTTTGTTTTTAAATAAGACCGTGGCCTTTACTAAAAGGTTGAGCATATGCTGCAGTGTAGAACCACCTGGATGTAGCATCGTTGCTAAGTGCTTCACCTAAAGTAAGGCAGTGCTGGTTCAATGCTTTCTCACCCCAAACCTGTGAAGTCCCCGCCACCCCCAGCTGTCAGTCATCTGGGTCTCACTTGAGTTAGAGTATACATTCTTCGACAAGATCAAAAACGAGTCCAAAGAGGTCAGAGCTATAGTGAGTTTAGCCTGGTGTCTTTGCACTGAGTTACTTTTTTCTCTCTTCTTCCCATGTATTAAGGTAGGTAGGAGATTGTAATAGAACTGGAAATGCTGAAACTACAATACAGTGAATCTCTGGAGTTAGAACTGTGTTCTGGTCTCAGGTGTTCTATTTTAATTGCTCGAAGATCTTAAACACTTTGTTTAATCTCTGAGTTTCTATTTCCTTGTCTGTTAAACTAACAACTGCCTTGCCTACCTTTTGGGGTTGTTATGAAGATCAAAAGAGCTAATGATTGTGAAATGCAGAGGGTGATTTCTACAGTCTTTCGTGCTCCTCAATTTAAAGATTAGGGAGCCGGGAGAAGCTGAGTGTCTTCCCAGGTAGACCAGCCCCTGTCTGAGAATGGTGAGGTTTGACCTCCAGGATAGACACTCCATTACATTCAAAACAGCCACCAGATTTGCTCGATTTATTCAACAACTACCTAATGAAGCATAATGAATATTGGATTCTAGCATCCCTCTTAAACATTATATAAAATGCCAAGAGAGATCAGTATGAACAATCTAAAAGAATGAAGCCCATTTTAAAATCGGTTTCCCAGCACTGTTTGGCTTTTTAGTTAAAAGAAAGAGAAACACTCAAAGAATGGCTAGGAAGTTCAGTGAAGGAAATAAAAATGATTTCTTGTGGACTTGCATTAATAGTACAGAACCTCAACACATTATCCTCTTCTTCAGACCTGTCCCCAGTTCTCCTTTTCCGAGTTTGTGAACCTTGCAACTTGAACACTTGAGGTTTTTACTCACACTTAGCTGGTCTCCTGGGTTAATGATTTAAATGATCTGTTTCCTCAGCCAGAAGGACTATGATATCTTGTGATCTACCATATTGACATTCTATCTATGTGTTTGTCTGTTTGCCACTTTCACAGAAGGATTTGAAGCAATTTATACAAATATATGCTCTGTCCAAGAATAAAACAAAGTGGAGTGAGTTAGGGGAAAGGAAAAAAATATGGATAAGGAAATGTGATAAACTGCCAGATAGATATATATACACCCAATAGCCCAACTCAGTTGCCAGCAGTGAGAGAAAAAAGAAAAGGAAAAAAAATAAATAAAGACTCTAAGCTTTCTAGAAGCCAGAGCAAAGACAAGTCTTCACTACCTGGTGATTGCCATTTGGTTTATACTCAGCAGCCTGTGCCGGGCCGAAGCGAAGAGGCAGAAGGCAAGCTTGGCTTCCAGCCAATGGAGCATACTCTTAGGGAGCTGTACTAGTGAAAGCATTAAATTGCACCCTGAACTCTAAATATTCACTTTTAAAAACATCCATCTGTCCACCACCCACAAGCCCAGTGGAATGGTTGCTTAATTTCTCCAGTGAATACCCGATCCACACTCTCTCCTACCCCAAGCAAAGTGGGTTACATCCAAATTCAAAGGCTGCCTTTGCTCCCACGGAAGCCACTTGAACGTCTGCTGCCCTTGGTAATTCACTACCCTAGGCAAACTGCTTGTTCCATCTTTGTTCTTTTCCCAGCCAGAGGCATTGTTCCAACTTATTTCTGTGAGTTAAAGCTTCTCAGATACACAGGAGCCTTTTCCCAGAGTTCACTCATCAGTCAAGTCTGTGTTTTCACTAATCAATGACATTCTTTTGTAAACTAGCTAAAGAAATGTGAACTTAGCTAATTTGAAAAAACAAGTCTTGAAATCATAGTAATTTTATGTTTTCATAGAAAGTGCATCTTTAGAGTTGAGGGTTGGGGTGCATATATGTGAATGATGCGTATAGTGATGGAATTTTAGTAATGTGTGTTTATCCTTGTATCCATCTCCCTAGGTTTTCTTTTCTCTTCCAGTATACCATTTTAAAATTTTTTAAATTAATTTTTATTGGAATTTAGTTACTTTACAATATTATGTTAGTTTCTGCCATATAGCAAAGTGAATCAGCCATATGTACACATAAATCCCCTCTTTTATAGATTTACCTTCCAATTTAGGTCACCACTGAGCACTGGGTAAACTTTCCTGTACTATATAGTAGGTTCTCCTTAGTTACCTATTTTATAGATAGTACCCCAATCTCAACCCCAATGTCAACCCCAATCTCCCAGTTCATGCCCCCACCTGGTGTCCATATGTTTGTTCTCTATGTCTTGTCTCTATCTTATGCAAATAAAATTATCTATATCATTTTTCTAGATTCCACATATATGCATTAATATACAGTGTTTCTTTGAAAAATGTTTTTATATTGGAGTATAGCTGATTGATCAGCAAAACAATGTGGTTTTAGTTTTGGGTGTACTGCAAAGGGATTCAGTTTTACATACACATGCGTCTAGTATTTTTCAAATTCTTTTCCCGTTTAGGATATTACAAAATATTGAGCCGAGTTCCTAATAAAGCAGGTCCTTATTGGTTACCTGGTTTAAATACAGCAGTGTATACATGCCAAACCCAAACTCCCAATATATCCCTCCCTCCCACTCTTTCCCCCTGAGAGCCTTAAATTTCTAGTATACCTGTTTGTCAGCTATGCTATATAAACAACCTTGTCCCTAGCTGAAAGATCTGTGAAATGACAGGGCCATGGGTGGGCATGGGAGGTAAGACTGAGACAAGGGAAGTAGGCCAAGAATGGGTGACACCATTTGGGCAGCTAGACTTAGCTGTGTCTGTAATCATTACTTTGTGATCATTTTTATCACCATCTGCCTCACTAATAGTGTTTTTAAAGCTCGTGTCTTAACTCAGCCCCTACAGAGTGTTTGTTTTAAACTATTTGGTCTATCTAACACGGGTGAGAAATTATCAGAACCTTGCAGAGAAGATTCTGTAATTCATTTACATAGACTTGAATGTTTCCTTTGCATGAACATATCATCACTTTTATTTTAGTCACAGTTTTCTTCTCTTGTTTTGATCTGCTGTTTGACTTTTTGCCTTGCCAACCCAGATTCGACTGTCTTCAGGGATATCTTTAGCAATCATTTTAAAAAATCAGCTCTCTTTTCTTTGGATAATTCTGCAACCTGGAGAATTAAAACAGCATTGTCTTGTTGGGCTGTTGACTCTTGCGCAGTCTTCAGAAAGGTAAATCATTTTCCCATGGCTGATAAGGGTTTGTAGCAAGGTTTCCATGAACATATCCTCTTTGAAAAGTAGCAGTAATTCCATCTCTTTTTCTTTCCTAGTCTTTGTAATCCAGAATGTGGAGGATGTATACAGGCTTTAAATGACTGAAATGCTCTATACCTTTAAAAATGCATTTCTGATTCAAAAGACTTTTTGTTATTTTTGACAAACAGCACAGTTTAGGAAAAGAGACTACTTTTTAATCTATAAAGCAGATATATTTTATAGATTTTGTTTTTTCTGGAGTCAGTTTTTTTTCTTGTCCATCTGTTGTCACAAACTTACAAATGAAAAATAACAATTATTATTAAAGCAGAATAACCAGAATAATAATCTCTAGTTTTGGAATAGGTTATGCTACTTTGTATTTGTCTTCATCTGAGTATGTCAGATATCAGTGGAAATCTTAATGCTTCTCTGAGGTTTTATGTTGTTTTATAGATTTTATGTTATTTTATTGATAAGGTTAATGATGTCCTAAGCAATTGATTAAGTCCTGGTGTCACACTGCTATGCCACAAAGGAAGATTTTAAAGCTCAAATTTAAGAATCAGAAGCATGATTTGTTACCAAACCACATCGGAAAAGGTTCCCTGATTTCGACACTAAGGCTGTGTTTATTTGACATAAGGATAAGCAGGTTGACTGGTTAGCTTTTTCTCCACCTCTCAGGTCCTTGCTCCACATAATCAAATACTATGTAGGCTGGAAAACAAGAGCTGTGATGTTCTCCTCCAAGTTTTATCTTTAAAAAACATGGATTATAATACTAATACTTACCTTATCAAGTTGTTTTGAGGAGGACATGAGAAAATGTACAGGCTTTATGATAGACACTGGCGCATAGGAGATATTCAATAAATGTTAGTGACTGCTATCATTATGATCAGCTCATTGAGGAAAGAAAAGGAGGACTTCAGAATCCCTGACTTGGAGCAGGTTAAAAGAATGCTTGTAATTCTTTGAAAAAGAGGAAGTTCCTATTGTTTCTTCCAGGTGACTGGAAGAGCCAAAACACTCTTCTACAGATACACAATGCTTGGAACCAGAAATTCTGTCATATGTTATTTTCTACCTATTATCAATTCTTGTCATATATCTATCATCTGTATATCTTCTTTCTATCCTTATCTGTTTTCTGTTGGTTACCTTTTATCTGTTATCATCTTTCATACTGTCTATTATATAAGACTAAATTTTTATTCTGTAATTCTCCCTTTTGACAAGGATTAAAAATTCTCCCAATTTTCAAGGGTCAAAGACAGTATCACAGGGATAACAAAAGAGAAATATTGGGTTGGCCAGAAAGTTTGTTTGGGTTTTTCTGTAACATCTTACAGAACTTATGAACTTTTCGGCCAGCCCAATAGCAAACTGGTAGCCAGCAACTACTTATGAAATTACCAATATTTGATGATTTTTTTTTACTTAAGTGGCAATTTCATATGATTCAAACTCATAGACTATTAATCCAGACACATCCAGGCCAGGAATGAAAACCAAAGAGACTATATTTTCTATTGCTTCTTCCGACCTACTTCCAAAACATATGAAACATATAGCAAAAAATTAGAGTAGAATAGAAATAGTGATTTACCAGGCTTGTTCAAAGTTTAGAGAGTACAATGAATCGAGCACAGTTTTGGTTTGTTGCATTTTCCATCTTCAAAAGCTGTTGTAGATACAGGAAAAGGCATTTTCTAAATATAAAACACAAGGACACATTTTTAAAAATTATGGCTTTTTCTAGCATGAAAGCCCACTGTCTTTTTAATGAGACACGGATAACTTAAGTTTACCAAAGGTCAGCTTCACTTTTACAGGACAAGGTTATTTTTAACATTTTCTATTACCTTAGACTATATATTCTTATTATGTGTTAAGTAGCTCTAATATCGAAGAGTATTTTTACAAGATAATTTTATACCTTCCTTTTTGCTACTTCCTGCTTCCTTAATTGATAACCTAGCTAACGGAACTCTTTCTCTGAAGCATTACGGCTTCCCTGTCAAAAGGGAGAGGTCAACAAGCTATAATTAATGCTGTCTTCAAGGCCAGGATTATTATGCTTCTGTCCATCTTTCTTTCCTATAAGCAGAGCAACCCTGTATTATAGGGCATACATGCCCTCCCAGGACAGACTGACCTTCAGCATGCTAATGAAATCAAGACATGCCCTTCAACACACAATTAAATTTCAGTGAAGTTCAGAGGTTTTCAGAAGTGACATCTCGAAGACAATTTCATCTGCAGAAGTTTCACAAATCACACACTGGCAAATTATCAGCCATACTGAGTCAACACTGTTCTCAGCTGGATCTTCTCAGGAAAACAGGCTGAAGTATTAACAGGAGGCTTTCCAAAAGGCTCCCTATGGCACCTTTGTTGAAAAGATATTAAACCAAACAGCTGCTGATATGGAAACCGGCTGTTTGAACTCTAACTCAGTTAGATATGTTAATAGGGGAACTGATGATGTCTGACAAACGTGATGCAGGAAATGACTAAATATTTAATGCTTATTATTCTGCAGTGTTCCTGGGGCCAGGGAGGTGGCGGGGATGGTGTTGTGTGGGCGCTAAACTGGGACCCAGGTCAGTGAGACTGGAAAGGGACCATTCCTTTGTCCTCTTTTCTAGAGTTTAAGGCTTTATAAATATTAACTTGTCCAAGATCCTGCTTCAGAGCAATCATTGACAGGACAAATGAAACATTTTGCAACACCATAAAAAAAAAAAATCCTTTCAGTGCTGCAGAGCTAGTTTTATTATCCCACTTCCTAAAAAAGCCAAGAGGCCCCAATAGCTCTGGCAGAATCTTTGTGAAGGTGATGGAATTTGGCCCTTTAATGTCACAAAAAGATGCACACATGGATTTTACAGGTTTATACTTCCAAATAGATAAATGCAGATCTTCACCCATATTTGAACTGTTTGACTTTTAAAATAAATACAGATACTACCGTATGGAATTTCTTTTAAAAGTACAAAAAGTTAAGAGTATAAAAGTGTATTTGGGTTATGTGGTACAGTTGATCTCTCACGATATTAGAAAAATGAAAGAAAACATTCTCATTACAAATACTATCATTTTAAGCCAGTACAAAAGCCATCAGTTGTGTTAAAATTTCCATAAATACAAAATAAGTGCATTCCAACATAATTCAGGACCATGGATGACTATCCAAGAAATACTGCTGTTACTAAGCCAGGGGTCAGCCAGACCATGGCCAGAGTGTCAAATCCAGACCCCTAACTGATCTGGGAGCTAAGGATGATTTTTATATTTTTAAAGAGTTAAAGGAAATAAATAATATAAAATTCTTAAACAAAGAATTGTAACAAAGAAAGCAGAAGAAAATCAGTAACGACTCTTCATGGCTGGCAAAGCATAACATATTTAACCAAGCTTCAGCAGAAATACTTTGCCCACCCCTGGAGTAAGCATTTCTCTGTGCCGTGAGCAGACCATACTCTGTGCTGTTTGCCAGCAGACCACACAAAGATGAGTAAAAATCTCCCTGCCCCTCAGTACTTTATAATCTACTCTCAAGGGGCACAAGGCCAGTAAGCTTGATTCTAAAGAAGATGGCATCAGATAAGGGCTTCGAAGGAAGAGACACCAGGTTTGGTGGGAGTGGCTTCTTGGGAGGTGATTCAGATGAATCTTGATAAGAGATTTTAGGTGGGTGAAGTGAAGAGGGGGTCAGAGACACCAAAATAGGGGTGTTCTGGAGCTAGTGGGTGACTTACTTTAACAGGCACCCAGGTGGCTGGAGGGTGGCCTCTCAGATGGGAAACTGAGGCAAGGGTAAAGCATAGGCCAGGGTAAGGAGTTGGTAGAAATCTAGAGATTCATTCTCTTAGAAGCCTGAAGGACAACAATTCTTGCTTTTCCATGGGTGTCTGATGTAACTGCATTCTCCTATCCTTCCAGGGAAGTATTGGATTGTAATCAGTGACAAACAGGGGAACTAGCTCTCTTAGGCTGAGGATCCAGTAAATGAATGGCTTTTGGCTGTAAGTCAATGAATAACGTTAATATATGCAGTTACCAAGTCACCATTAACAAAGCACTGCAGAGTTTCAATCTTCTCATCAGAATTCCTGAAAGTCTTATTTTTAAGGCAGTTCAAACAGAGGCGAGGCAGCCTAGGCTGCCAGGAACACAGAGTCCTGCCTCTGAGCGCGCCCCTGACTCGGTGCGTGACCTTCGGCAAAGCGCTGCTCTCTATCTCAGCTGCCTTGGTAATAAAATGGGGATAACAGACCTTCGCCACCTCACAGGAGTGGGACGGAGAGCAATAAACGTCCGCCAAAAGCTTTCAAGATAAGTGCTCCTGGAAAATGAGTTGGGAAGAGTTCTCTTTCAAGAGTTCAAGAGGGGGGAAGAAAGATTTTAAAAGTCACAATAGGTCACTGTTTACGGCTTCTAAGAGTCAAAAGCTTTTCAACACAGAAAGGATCATTGATGGATGAAACAGAGCTACAGATGGCTAAGGGTGCCCCTAAACCAGCAGGAAGGTTCTGTGACAGCGTTCTCTCGGTTAATATGAGGGCAGAAATTGTTGGGGTTTAGGGTGGGACAGGATACTGTCAGACAGCACCGCCCCGCAGAAGAGGGCTGCACGTGACCGCAGTATCTCCTTTCAGAGCTCGGAATAGTCAGCCCAGTTCTCCTGTGCCTTATTCCCTCGTGAAGGTACATTTTCTTTTCAGACTTTCATCATCTGTCCTAGAGAGAGACTGAGGTCGGGTCTAGGGGCATAAGGGCTGCCTCAGAGCTGGCATCCTATCACCTTGCACATGGAGGGAGATGCTATCAAGTTGAAAATACTAAAGTTTCTAAAGAAAGTGGAAGGGCCCACCCGAAGGTATGCCCATGCCACACCTGGAGCAGATCGCTGGGGATAGAAGACCAGAGCTGCCCTTTTCTGGAAAGTTCGTGGCAAAATATTTCTAGGAGTCTGCAGAGAATGCTCACGCTTTTTGTCCTCTCATCCTGTTCCTCCTCTCCCTCATCCTTCTCCTTCCCCTCACTGTCTGCCCCCCGCCCCTCATTTCCTTTGTTGCTTGAAGAAATCGGTACCTTAGAGTTGGCCAAATAGGAGAAAGAGGCCAAGAGAGTTCAACTTGCACTTTGCTGTCTTGTTGGGAGGACATCAGCTCAAAACCACAAAGCCCTGAGTTTGACCCTAGTACTTCGTGGCTACAGATGACTCATCTAGATAATTATCAGACTGAATCTTCTCTATTGGTTTGATATCACCTGATGAGTGGAAAGAACTTCAGTCAAGTGAGTACCCCTAATAATCACTCTCCTTATTGCCTTTTTAGACTCTTTCTTGGTTCTCTTGATTTTCATGATATATATATAAGACAGTAAGCTGTCCATCACTTCATGGCAAATAGATGGGTAAACAGTGAAAACAGTAGCTGACTTTATTTTGGAGGGCTCCAAAATCACTCCAGATGGTGATTGCACTCATGAAATTAAAAGATGCATACTCCTTGGAAGGAAAGTTATGACCAACCTAGACAGCATATTAAAAAGCAGAGACATTACTTTGCCAACAAAGGTCCGTCTAGTAAAGGCTATGGTTTTTCCAGTAGTCATGTATGGATGTGAGAGTTGGACTATAAAGAAAGCTGAGCACTGAAAAATTGATGCTTTTGAATTGTGGTGTTGGAGAAGACTCTTGAGATTCCCTTGGACTACAAGGAGATCCAACCAATCCATCCTAAAGGAAATCAGTCCTGGGTATTCACTGGAAGGACTGATGTTGAAGCTGAAACTCCAATAATTTGGCCACCTGATGCGAAGAGCTGACTCATTGGTAAAGACCCTGATGCTCGGAAAGATTGAGGGCAGGAGGAGAAGGGGACGACAGAGGATGAGATGGTTGGATGGCATCACTGACTCAATGGACGTGAGTTTGGGTAAACTCCAGGAGTTGGTGATGGACAGGGAGGCCTGGCATGCTGTGGTTCATGGTGTCGCAAAGAGTCGGACACCACCGAGCAACTGAACTGAACTGAACTGGAGCTATCCATGCAATCCTTGGGTGCTGCTTAAAGGAAAAAAAAAGACACTGTTTTCAAACCCCTGGAGAATGTTGCCTGAGTGACGAAGGGAACAGCAAGGCAGAAGTACCAGTCAAGGGTGGCTGGAATAGGAGGAAGTGGCCTTTAAGGAAATCTTGATTTTCTGTGGCTTTTTCATAAGTAGGAAAATCGCTGGAAATTATAGCAATTTTGCCCCCCACCCCCGCCTTTTTTTTTGGAGCTCTCAATCTACTGAGGCTCCCTGCCACCTCATCCATCTATAACTTTTCATCACTTTTTCCTCAAAGTAAGGAATATGTCCCAGAAAATGCACCTCTGTGACTTAGCAAAGTGCCAACGTCATCTGAGCCTTCCCAGTGTTCCAAAGGAAGCAATGATTTGAACTCAGCTGCTCAAACAATTAACCTCTAAGCAGGCAGCTTGAAACATACTTAAAGTAACAGAACAGTGTAGGTTCTGGAGGGGAAATCAGCTTGTTGCTAATTGTTATAGTTTTTCAATTAATTGATTATACATCTGGTTGTATATGGTCTTTTGAACCTGATACTCTACTAAATTAACCTTGATGTTATAGTAAAATTGAAAGTTAGTTAAGTCATTCAGACGTGTCTGACTCTTTGCGACCCCGTGGATTGTAGCCCACCAGGCTCCTCCGTCCATGGGATTCTCTAGGCAAGAATACTGGAGTGGCACAATCAGAGAAATGCAAATCAAAACCACAATGAGCTACCATTACACGCCAGTCAGAATGGCTGCTATCCAAAAGTCTACAAGCAATAAATGCTGGAGAGGGTGTGGAGAAAAGGGAACCCTCTTACACTATTGGTGGGAATGCAAACTAGTACAGCCACTATGGAGAACACTGTGGAGATTCCTTAAAAAACTGGAAATAGAACTACTGTATGACCCAGCAATCCCACTCCTGGGTATACACACCGAGGAAACCAAAACTGAAAGAGACACGTGCACCCCAGTGTTCATCGCAGCACTGTTTATAATTGCCAGGACATGGAAGCAACCTAGATGCCCATCAGCAGACAAATGGATAAGGAAGCTGTGGTACATATACACCATGGAATATTACTCAGCCATTAAAAAGAATTCATTGAATCAGTTCTAATGAGATGGATGGAACTGGAGCCCATTATACAGAGTGAAGTAAGCCAGAAAGATAAACACCAATACAGTATACTAACGCATATATATGGAATTTAGAAAGATGGTAATGATAACCCTATATGCAAGACAGAAAAAGAGACACAGATGTATAGAACAGACTTTTGGACTCTATGGGAGAAGGCGAGGGTGGGATGATCTGAGAGAACAGCATCGAAACATGTGTATTATCAAGTGTGAAACAGATCGCCAGTCCAGGTTGGATTCATGAGACAAGTGCTTGGGGCTGGTGCACTGGGAAGACCCAGAGGGATGGGATGGGGAGGGAGGTGGGAGGGGGGTTCAGGATGGGGAACACATGTAAATCCATGGCGGATTCATGTCAATGTATGGCAAAAACCACTACAATATTGTAATTAGCCTCCAACTAATAAAAATAAATGAAAAAAAAAATACTGGAGTGGGTTGCCATTTCCTTCTCCAGGATAGTAAAATTGAAGCAGAATCAATTTCTGTTCAATGAAACTATGTGTTTTCTGACATTGGATCATACTTGCAGATATATAGTAATAATCATGTTTGTATGACCCACAGTTTTACTCTAACAGTATATATGTTATACACACATATGTGACATATACATATATAACTTATAGATATAACATATACATGTATGTAACATATTTAGATGTGTATATATGCACCCCAAAATTACAATATTCACAATAGCACTATTCATTATTGTTAAAAGTTGGAAACAAATGTCCATCAACTGTAGAATGAATAAATAAATTGTGCCATACCATGGAGTATTATGTAACAATGAGAACGGCTGAACTACTTTACAGAAACATAGATAAATTTCACAAACAAAACACTGAGCAAAAGAAGTCATACACAAAAGGACACGTACTATAAATCCATTTATATGCAGCTTATAAACAGTCAAAGCTAGTCTCTGGAAATCTATTCTGATAGAAATCTGAACAGGAGGTGTTTTTGGGTGGAGACAAGAAAGATTCTGGGGTTTGGTAATGGTTGAAAGTCACTCAGTTGTGTCTGACTCTTTGCAACCCCATGGACCATACAGTCCATGGAATTTTCCAGGCCAGGATACTGCAGTGGGTAACTGTTCCCTTCTCCAGTGGGTCTTCCCAACCCAGGAATTGAACCCAGGTCTCCTGCATTGCAGGTGGATTCTTTACTAGCTGAGCTACCAGGGTAGCCCTTGGTAATGGTTACGTAAATATTTTTGCTTTGTGAAACTCATTAAGTGGTACAGTAATGATTTGTAAACTTGTATATATGCATGTTCTATGTCCATAGAAATTTACTTAAAAACCTGCATAGTCATTACTATCCATTATAGCTCAGTGTTATTTCACTTTTCATCAGAATGAAAGAGACCAAAATTGTGTGAATGCTTTCAGGCTGCAAATAATAGGCGCCTCAACTCTAAATGGTTTAAACAGGGATTGGCAAACTTTTTCTGTATAATAAAGGGACAAATAGTAAGGTTTTTACTATTTTACTAAGTAAGTAAAGGTTGCAGGTTTTTCAGGCTATGTGGCTTTTTGCCAAGACTACTCAACTCTATGGCTAGCCACAGACAGTATGTGACCACATAAGCATGACTTTGGTCTAATAAAACTTATGTGAATGTGGGGCCATCTCAGCGTTCTGTCTGCCAACAGCTCTAACATGAAAAATTAAATCAGGTAATAGAAATAGAATCAGGTAGTAGAAAGTTACACATTCAGAAAAAATGGGCTTTCTTTGGCACTCTTCTCACTTGAAGAACTATTTAAAACCTAACTCCATAAAAACAAAGATAACATAAAAGTCCTAAAAGATCTTTAGCCATTTACTGTAGCAGGATTGTCAAAATACCAAATGAAACACTGAACTGTTGACATAAAAGCAATCAAAATGGCAAAGGTTTTCATTTTAAATTTTGTCTATTTATTTCTGGACTAAGTTTTATGTTCACAGGGTTTCTGTTTCCGAAGATAAAGGGATGTGTGGTGAAAATCTTTCCTACTTGTGTCTTTTCTAGGGATAGTTGATGACTGCGGGTCCTTGTTTACTTTTTATATGTGTATTTACTTATTTGGCTGTGCCAGGTCTTAACTGGGGCATGCAAACTTTTAGTTGTGGCATGTGGGATCTAACTGACCAGAGATTGAACCTGGATCCCCTGTGTTGGGAGTTTGGAGTGTTAGTCTTAGTTGCTGGACCACTAGGGAAGATACCCTCATTTACTTTTTACTTTGTAATAGATCTTGGAAATAATTTTACATCAGAACATAAAATACCTCTCCATCCCTTTTAGCAGCTGTATAATATTCCGTTATATAGATGTAGCAACGATTTATTTAACAATTTCTTACTGGTATGCATTTAGATTGTTCCTCATTTTTTATAAATACAGAGAAATATGTTTTGGACAACTTAGTATCCAGATTATTTCACACATGCTTGAGCAATGGCAAGATAAATTTTTGCAAGTGAAATTGCTAGATCAAAGTATATGTCCATTTATGGTTTATATATATACTGCCAAATCACCCACGATAGTGCTGCAGCAATTTAAACTTTGAGCAGTAAAACTGAAGTACCTGTTTAACCATGCTATATCCAAAAGCAAATCACACTCAATCTTTCCTAATCTGATATGTGAAAAAGATACATTATTATAAGTGAACTGGAGATTTCCCCCATTTATTTCTTTTTTTGCAAACTGTCTTTTTTGCTGGAAACATTGATTTTTTTCTTATTAATTTGTAGGAATCCTTTATCTGTTATAAGAAATGCAGTTTTTTTAAGTTTGTTGTCTTTGAACTATGCCAGTGTTTCTTGTTGTTTTGCCATAGAGAAGTGTTTGACTGTAGTGTATAAATCAATTTTTTATGGATGTTGGCTTTTATTCTGTATTTCAAAGGGCCTATGGTATTCCAAGATTATGTAGAAAAGTATATAACAATTTATTCTGGTATGCTCAGGATTTTACTTCTAAAAATGTTAATCTGTCTGGAATATTATGGTATAAGGTTTGGATCCAACTTTAATACCCCCACTCCCCTCTCCAAGGACTACTTAGTTCATTATTGACCATTCATTATAGACCATCTTTCTCCACTGATAAGAGATGCCATTTTATCTCATACTGAATGTCTTTTTGTATCTGAGTCCATTTCTGTTCCATTGAGCTGTCTGTCTGTTCAGGTACCATGCCTTTTTAATTACTATAGCTTCACATTTTAGTATCTAACACAACTAGACAACCCTTGCTTTCCTTTTTCAGAATTTTCATTCATACACTTGCTTGTTTATTTTTCCATATTAATATTTTAGTCAATTTGTAATACTTAAAAAAATTTTTTAATTAAGTTTTTTATATACATAGGTAATTTAGGGAGAATCACATTTTTATAAAGCCTTTTTATCTAATATCATAGATATCCTTCCATTTGTTCAAGTCTGTTTTTTTTTTTTAACCTCAGTGGCTTTAAAAGTGTTTTTCATATAACTCTTCACTTCTTACATGAAGAACAAACTTCCTAGGAATTTAATCTTTTAGTTGCTAAGACAAATGGGGTCCTTTCTTCCATTATATTGTCTAACTGTTGTTTCAAGGGCTTTTAAAAGCCACAGAGAAACTTATTCTTATCTCAGTAAGTAGAATTTTCTAAACCATAATAAGTACCCATAGCATTTATAATTCAATCCTGTTCAAAATAGTTCAAAAGAGAAAAAAATATTCCCAAATTCATACAAGTCAAAGGATATTAGGAACAGACTAAAATATTTGTTTACAACTGTTTATTGCTTCAGATATAAAATGAATAAATAGAATCCATATAATTTTCTTGTTCTCACAAATCACTCACTGTTCATCTTTTGCCTAGGAGGATACACAGACTGTTTTTCTCAGTGATGCTCAGGGAGCTCTGCTAATTACTTACCTCTCCCCAGGGGTGGGCTGGCAGCGCAGCTATTCTGGTTCTTTCTCACCTTGATCTTAAGAGACAAAGACTGCTGGAGAGGAGTGCTCAAAACTCAAGCAGTGGAGATGGATGATGACTCCCTGCTTTCCCCACCTGCCAGTTCTCCTCAGCATGCCCTGGGGAACAATATGTATCCAGGAAATCATAGCTTTACAAAAATCTGAGAATATTTTCAAGGTCAGCTGGAAAGAAGACAGAGGGGAGTCCTTTTAGAGGACCTCCAGATTGGTACCCTGGAAGGTGCAGGATAGGGGAGCGAGTTGTTCTGGGAGGGGAGCCTGGAGCTTAAGTGTTTCTAGGTTGTGTGGCCTTTGTTCAGTTACTAAGTCCTGTCTGAGTCTTTGCAATTCCATGGACTGTAGCACGCCAGGCTTCCCAGTCCTTCACCATCCCCCAGAGTTTGCTCAAACTCATGTCCATTGAATCAGTGATGCCATCCAACCATCTTATCCCATGTCACCCACTTCTCCTCCTGCCTTTCCCAGCATCAGGGTCTTTTCCAGTGAGTTAGCTCTTCAGGCGGTCAGAGTATTGGAGCTTCAGCTTCAGCATGAGTCCTTCCAATGAACATTCAGGACTGATTTCCTTTAGGATGGACTAGTTTGATTTCTTTGCAGTCCATGGGACTCTCAAGAGTCTTCAGCAGCACTGCAGTTCAAAAACATCAATTCTTTGGTGTTCGGCCTTCTTTATGATCCAGCTCTCACATACATACATAACTACTGGAAGAACCATAGCTTTGACTAGATAGACCTTTATTGGCCTTAGGATGGAGTTTTTCTTTAGTGAGTGACTGCATTTGAATCTTGAGTGTCATTCTTAGAACTGAGTTGGTTGGCTGTCTGACTTTGGAATAATCACTGATTGGGCCATGAGAGAAAAGAGGAGGGTGACTTCTCATCTCTCCTTCCAGGTAGGAGAGGAAGTGGAAGCCACAATCTCCTCTTCCTGACACCTGAACAGCATCCTGTTAGGCAGAAATCCTACTGATACTATTGCTTGGGTTAACTCTCTGTCTCTATATTTATTGAAAGGTGATCAAGAGCCTTTTGCATAATAACACGAACAAGGAGCAGAAAAGTTTTGGAGTGCTTACCCTTGTCTCTGTCCTTTACATGGATTCCTACATTTTATTTTATTGGTTTTTTAAATTTAATTTTTATTGGAATATAATTGATTTAAGTGTTGTGTTTGTTTCTGCTCTACAATAAAATGAACTAGTTATACATATATCCCCTCTTTTTTAGATTCTTTTCCTGGAGTATTGAGTAGAGATCCTTATTAGTTTTCTGTCAATCCCAATCATCTAATTTATCACTCCCCTCAGATTCCCCTATTGTAATCCTCACAACAGCCCTATAAGGTAAATATTGCTGTTATTTTCAACTCATAGATGAGGAAAGTCAGGTCTAGGGGGATTAATTCAGATGGCAGAAGACAGAGTCTGGATTTGAAATCAAGTGTCTGCCTTTGATGGTCATACACCCAGCTCTTATGAAAATTAAGGGCACAACTCATTATTTTGAAACCAGGATGAGCAAAGAGGTTAAAGTTGTTTCTGTATATCGAATACTTCCTCCTGTCATTTTACATATTAATATGTTTAAAATGTGAAGTTTACTTTCATTGACAGGGCTTACATCAGTGAGGGTCATTGTAAACTCCACTCACAGACATACAATAGTTTTTCCTCTAAGTGACAGATATACTCACCAAGACATTTAAGCATAAGTAATTGATCACCTGGACTTCCCTGGTGTCTCAGATTGTAAAGAATCCACCTACATTGTGGGAGACCTGGGTTCGAACTCTGGGTTGGGAAAATCCCCTGGAGGAGAGCATGCCAACCCACTCCAGTATTCTTGCCTGGAGAATCCCCATGGACAGAGGAGCCTGGTGGGCTAGAGTCCATGGGGCAAAGAGTCAGACTGAGTGACGAAGCACACAGTCACCCAGCATGTTTATCCTATAGAGCTCTGAAGACTGTTCTACTTGTGACTGTAGTTCTGTACTTATAGTTCATAACATTCTTCAGAGACATCAGATACATGTGTATGTATGAGTATGTCTGTTTATGAATAATATGATTCCTTGTGGGTGTGAATCTCACCCTCTCTGATTCCTATGCCCTCACCATATTGCTAGGCAACCCCAAGCAGCACACAGCCCACATTCTCCTAATTCCTTTTGATGTTCTGCAAATGGACTTTTGCTTTTCTGTGCAAGCAGAGTCACACCAGTGAGTTTCACAATTTTAGATTTTTAAGTTATGAGGTGTCCCCTCAGATCTAGGTCAAGTGACCATAACCATCAGAAACTGGCACGAGAGAGGAAGAACTGGCATAAGGGAAATGCACATCTTTAGGTCTTTGGCTGAAATGCATTAGGGAAATGACATGTGATTCCTGTAGGTGACATCGAGGAAAGAGAGGACACTGGCTTCCTTTCCAAGTGCTCCTGGGTCTTGGCAGGTCATTGTGTATGGAATACACTTTCTGATACTGGTGATGTCACACATACACAGTTCACCAGATGAAAATCAGGTTGCCCAGCTCTTGCTCAACACAGAGATCAATATTTTCAGGTCTGGCTTTAGGGTTTAGCAGAGCACGGTGGACAGATCCTGCGTCACAAGCTACAGTCACGTATAACCCTCCTGCCTTCTGTTCCTAGGGAAGATTAGAGAGAGGTTTCATTAGGCTGGAAAATGCCAGCACTGGGCCTACAGTGGACAAATGCATAGCTCTTCATTAGCACAAAAACGGATCCCCAACATTCTGATTAATTCACGAATGAGACCCAGATTGGGGAACTGGATTAGATGATCTCCAAGGTCAAGTGCAACCTTAAGCCTGGTCCCCAAACTTTCCTCAACATTTACTTGGTGTTTCCTGGGAAGTTTGTTAAAAATACAGATTTCCAGGCTCCTCTTCTATCTTTATGAAATAGATCCCTCTCTAGCGAGGGACCTAAAAAACCTGTATTTCTGCTTAACTTTTAAAATTTTTGACCAGGTCACACACTGAACATGATTAGAAATTCCAAAAGATGTAAAAGAATGTCATTGAAAAATCTCTTTTCCAACCTTGTCCTCCCAACATCCCAATTCACCTTCCTGGAGGAGGTGATCAATGTTACTGGTTTTTTTGTGTGTGTTTTTTTAGTATGTGTATATTCTTCCAGGAATATGTGAATATATAAACCATATAAGATAAATACATTTACTTTGTGTATGTGTGTTTTAAAGAAAAATCCAAAGGGTATACAGTGGAAAGCCAGTTCATTCGTGGTCCTGATCTCCACTTCTCTTCTTCAGATTCAGTCAGATTCCAGCACTTTTACTGGAAAGTGCGTCTCTTTTGTGCGTCTCTTTCAGAGATAGGTCTCTGTCATTTTAACAAGTGACTCAGGTCATTCTTATAATCTGGTGTATTTGGGACACCCTGGTCTTTCGTGGTTGAAACAGCTAGAGAACTTACTTGGTTACACTTGAGTTGTATGAAATGCGTTTAGTTGGATTCTATCCTGTATGTTATACTTGAAAAGTATTAATTGCCTAATCATGTCCTACTCTCTGTGACCCCATAGACTGTAGCCTGCCAGACTCCTCTATCCATGGGATTCTCCAGGCAAGAATACTGGAGCGGGTTGCCACTCCCTTCTGCAGGGGATCTTCCCAACCCAGGAATCGAACACAGGTCTCCTGCATTGCAGGCAGATTCTTTACGGTCTAGTGTGTTCATTTAACCATTATTTTAAACGGCCTACTATGTGTGGAGCCTAGACGGTGGTGAACAATGAAGGTATTCACAGGTGCTCACAATCTGATGGAGGAAACAGCCTGCGTGCAGTGAGGAAGGTGTGCATAGGGGTCACAGCAGCTTGCTGGCTTTGGAAGTGAGGGTGAGGGGGGCTTCCTGAAGGAAGGGCTTTGCATCCTGAGGCAGAGGCCATGATGAGGTGGTGCTGACCAGGCAAATAGAGAAGAAAAGTATTCCTGGCAGAGAGAAAAGGAAAAATGCAAAGGTTTTAAGTTTTGATCCAGCATGCTGCTCTCGGTAACCGAAAAGTACAGCATTTTAGTGTTTTATGCAGGGGAAGCTCAAGATAAAATGAGGGAGGTAAACTAGGCTTAAAATAAGATGGAAAAGTATGGTGGTGCTGAAAGTCACATATTCAGCTTGGGAATGATAAAACCAGTGTTTTGTTTTGTTTTGTTTTTTAATGAGTCCAGCTTGGTGCTCTGTGATGACCTAGATGTGTGGAATGAGGGAGTCCAAGAAGAAGGGGATATATGTATATGTACAGCTGATTCATGTTGGTATACAGCAAAACTAACACAACATTGTAAAGCAATTATACTGCAATAAAAAGAAAACAACATATATTTAAACAATCCATCGAAAGAGGATGCTAGTAGAGGCAGGGAGACCGTTTTGGAGGCTGATGTCAGAAGAAGCAGGAATGGCCTGACTTAGATGCCATGGCAGGGAGGGAAGAAAGAAACAGGAGATGTTTGGAAGTTACTCAGTGGTTAAACGTCCCTGGTTTGGGCTTCTCAGAAGGTAGAATCTGCCTGCGGTGTGGGAGACCTGGGTTTGATCCCTGGGTGGCAAAGATCCCCTGGAGGAGGGCATGACACCCCACTCCAGTATTCTTGCCTGAGAAATTCTATGGATGGAGGAACCTGATGGGCTACAGTCTGTGGGATCACAAAGAGTCGGACACAAGTGAGCGACTGCGCACACACAGAGCTCATAGAGTGAGTAAGCAACAAAACACGGGATGATTGATTGAAGGGGTGGCATCTGGGACACCCCCAGATTTCTAGAATGGGTAATCAGTTGTTTTCACTTCCATCAGGGACACAGGTGGGAAAGCGCTCTGAGAAAAGGGATTTGGGAAAAGGAGGAGAGAGTTTGACATTTTGAGTTTGAGGAAGTCAAAGAAGAGCTAAATTAAAGTCTAGAGTCCAGTGGAGAAACGACTCGTTTGGCGGTGGTCAGTGGCCGGCCAGGCATTTCCTAATTTCTCTGTAAACCTTACTTAGTTTGCATCTCGGCCTTTACCCCTGCTTTTTCCCTTCCTGCCACAGTCCCTTCACCCGTCCTAAAGCACACTAATCATCAATATTCTCCTCCTTTCTGCATCCTTCAGACTAGAGGGGTTGGAAGGATGGTCCTGTTTTATAAGCTGCTATGTTTTCAAAATTCATGAGCTGGCAGGTTAGGTTCTGTAAAAAGAAAATCCTCTTAAGGTGGTTATAAACCATTCCCTAATGGCCCCATGTTTACCAGAAGAGTGTACAAAACCGATTTGACTCTCTCTGGTTTTTCATTTACTCTGGGTACTGATGATACCTCTATCAGTATTGCACGGACATCTGGTTGCATTGTGGATCTGTCTGTAATAAGGCAACCCTGCAGCCATAGTGTCTTTTGCCATTAGCAGTTTTTAATTCCTTTTGCTGGACTTAACAGAGCTGAAGCAAGTTAGATATTTGAAAACATGCACCTTTGTTTTGTGCTGTGAACCACCAGCCACAGGCATTTTAAATTGTGAGGGTGACTAGGAAAATAAGATCTTTGCTATGGTGCCAGGAAATCTGAAGAATTTTATGCATCCTTCGGTTGTTGCTAAACGGTTCATTGTCTCCTATCTGTATGGTACGGCTCTCGGACAGATTTCTCTCTGAACTTCACAGCATGGGTGGGAGAGAGTAATTTGGCCTTTAGTTTTTCCTGGCAGTCGGTGCCAGTCCATTTATATGGTATGTTCACAGGAGAGCTGACAAGTGTTGAAAGGTTTTATTCGATATGCACTTTTTTTTTTTAAAGTAGAGAAAATCCGTAAAAATAGGTACTTTTTAGTTAGTTCTCCTAGTTATTCTTAAGATCATAACTAGTTCTGTTTCATTAAGGATTTCCACTTCAAATAGACTAACTGGCTATGTTAACCAGTCTGGGCTGTGTTTAATATTCACGATAAATCATATACTCATATGGACAGTTTTTTAATGATACAAATGCAAAAATCACATTATTTTTCTGTGTAACTTGTAAAAGCCATTCCTTCTAAAATGGGGCTGCTTATGCTAATTTGTTATAGTTAGTGAGTTGCAGGCAGCTCTGTGAATTTACTTTTCTTGGCAGTTCTAGAATATCCTGCCATAACACATACTGAAAAACTGTTTGATGGGTTATGAAAATCTGGATGTACTAAAGGTACATCTTGTGCAAACCATAAAATAAATACATGATTACATTTAAAAAATCTGTTATCAGGTTAAGGAAATTGTCATTATAACAACCCAGGGAAAATTAAACCATTTTCAATGGAAGATACACTTTCCATTTGTACCCAATGTAAATTTATTTTTACCATTTATTTTTATTTATTTGGTTATACTGGGTCTTAGTTACAGTATGCAGGATCTAGTTCCCTGACCAGGGATTGAACCCTGTGCCCCTTTCATTGGGAATGCAGAGTCTTAGCCACTGGACCAACAGGGACATTCCATTCTGTAAATATTTTTAATGTCAAGTACTGGCTCGGTGTTACTGGTCTTTCTTGGTGGGGGGGGAGGGGGGGCGAAGAACCTGCCTGCTGGAGGTAAACTGGATTCCATCTAGAACCTACCTTTGGAGATAAGTCATACCTCATGGCTTGAGTTAATACTCTAAGCAAAGTGTAAGCAATACAGTTGTCAGGATTATTGGTGCAAAATATATTTTGAAAGTTTTAGCATTATTTCTAAGCAAGTCAGCCAAATTCTATTATTTCAAGGATGTTGAGTTTGAGTCTGTCAGTTTTAATGTTGCCACTGACACACAGTTGCTTCATTAGTAATAAATGAATAAGGTGTGTAATTTGGTTTGGTGCTGTACTCACCAACTCCTCTGAGACAGTCTTCAACCTCTAGGAGCTTAATTTCTAACAGATGAAAAGATTTGGGGAATAAACAAAGGCCATTTCACTTGTTCACTTATTCAACAAATATATATTAAGAATCTCCTGTGTACAAGGCCCCTGGTTACACTGTCTTTGGGGAATATACTGTGGCAAATAGCAGAGATATGGTTTATATCCTTGTATTCTATCAGGGAGATAAAACATGAAACAATAAATAATGCAATTAATTATTTAACAAAATTGTGTTTCAGAAGATACCTGTAGGGTGGGTTGAGGGCAGATATCTGGAGTTGGATGGAGGAACAAGTTTCATTTTAAGTGAGTTCTTGAAGTTTAAATTGTGTTTGCAATGAACTAGGATAAAATCTTAATTGTGTCAAGTTGGGGAAAAAAAAGAATTCTTATATTTAAAGATGAAGAGTCAAAAGATCTCTTAGAGAAAGATGGTGTAATTTGGTGATAATCTTTTTTCAAAAATGTGTTTGTTTATTTTTGATTGTGCTGGGTCTTCATTGCAGTGCACAGGCTTCTCATTGAGGCTGCTGAGAGCATGGCTGTCGGCTTGCAGGGCTTCAGCAGTTGTGGCACGTGGGCTCAGTAGTAGTGGCTTGCAGGCTTAGTTGCTCCAGGGCATGTGAGATCTTCTGGGACCAGGGATCCTGCATTGGCAGGCAGATTCCTATCCACTATACTATCAGGGAAGTCCTGGTGATAGTCTTACATAGGCTGGAAAATATCCTTACACGTGCTGAAGACAATTTCTTACCACATGAAGGAATGATTTTTAATCTTAGGGTAAAAGTAAGCTATTATATTCCACTTACGAAGGAGGAAAAATGAATAAGAAATACAGATGGCCAATTAACTTCTTCAGTCAAACCTCATGCACATGATTAAAAATATGTAAAATTTAACATTAAAAAACACTTTAACTTGCTTGTATGTTTATAAAAACTTCAAATTGATTAAAACTCTTCAGTGACAAGGTCATACTCCTTGATCTGTGGCTGTTCTCACATATTTCTAAGCAAAATGCAATGATTATATTTGAAGCTGAGACATAAGGACAGAGTTGTACAAAGAAAGCCTAAATTGACTAAGAAAAGTCAAATATATAATTAAAATGATTTTTGCAATTTACTCTTTCAGTAATAAATTTCAACCAAACCTAATTAATTTTCAGTTTCTAACACAATATGCAGTTTTAGAAAATGTGTCAATAAACAGATATAAAACCAGAAGTCAAGTAAATGAAATCATCTACTAGATTAGATTGGGTACAAAGATTAAGTTATATTTACTATTTGAATAGTTAGTATGTACCTTATTGGGAAAAAAATGAAGAAACTCCAAAATTAAATATCTCTCTTCCCATACTGGTCTCCATCCACCTGGTTCTCAGTCATTGTAGACTATTCACAGGCAGCACACCCTGGAAGTAATTATTACTTGTGTGTGTATACACAAGTTCTTTGCACCTATCAGCAAATCTCCATATGGTCTGTTTCTTTTCACACAAAAGGTAAAGTTCTGAGCACACAGTTGAGCCTTCACTTTTTTCTCACTTATTTCTTGGAGATCTTTTTTGTTTCAGTATGTAAATCCTTTCACTTCTGTTTTTCTTCCCTGAAACAGCTGTATCATATTACACTATTTGGATTTACCATAATTTATTTGACATTGGGTTGTTTTTAATAAACAGTTCTGCAGTGAACAGCCTTGTGAGTGATTACTTCACAAGTATACCCAGAAAGGTAGAATTGTTAGTCAAAGATACAGTAGCCATTTTGGTAGCTATTGGGAAAAGGCCCTACATTTGCACTAATTTAAAGATTGTACTAATTTATGCATCTATCAGCATATATGAGAATGTATCATTTGGTGTTATCGAAATTTTAGGGTTTTTTTTTTTTTGGTGAATGACTGGGAAAAAATGGTATCTCATTTTTTCATTGTTTATCTCTCTTTTAAGATTTTTTATTGGACTGTTAGTCCTTTTTCTCTCCCTCATTGGCAAAAGTTCTTTTATATTAGGAAGGTAAGATCTTCATTAGATATATGGGTTGCAAATATTTTTTATCTCACCTTCCCATCTTTTTTTTTTTAATTGCTGGGGATGATTTTTGCCCAAAAGTTTAGTTTTTATGTAATTGAGTTTATCGATATATTCTTTTATGGCATTTGGATTCGACTCATTGCTGAAAAGGGTAACTACACTCCAAGATGATTAAGAGTACATCCTGTTTTTCTTCTTGGGTTTGAATACTTTTCATTGTTTGTCTTCAAATTTTTTTTATCCATTTGAAATTTTTCCTGGCGTAGGATATGAATTTTCTCCAAAATGCTACCCAGTTATCTCATATCCTATCCACACTGTTTATGATGTCATTTTAATCTCATATTTATTTGCATCAATTTTTGAACTTTTAAAACTATACATATTTTTACACATTTCAACCCCTAAAAATGTTTCCATGCTGTGTCTGTGTTGAAGCTCATTTTAGGTAACTTCAATGTTTACTCTTTTTTATTTTAAATATGCTTTTTCCTCTTAACAAAGCTTGTATTAGTTGCTTCCTTGAGCAATATCTTTAGAAAGTTACAGAGAATGAAAAATGTGTTTGCAATTAAGTGAAAATATTATTTGCATCAGAACAAATTCTGCTAAACCTGAAATTCCATGAAAAAGAAAAATATATTTCAAGTGAACTTTTCTCTGTCCCAGGGAACCTCCATAAATTCAGATCAGAAATTTATTATGTATAAATCTTTACTATGTATACATTTATTATGTATAAATATTTATTATACATATAAAGATCTTTATTATGTATGTTTTAAAGATGAATCTACTGGGCAAAGAGTTAGAAGAAAGTATTTTAGACCTATCTCAGAATCCCTCAGTGAGGTTACTTAGAGACTTATCCTTAAATCACATTTATTGCAGGCTGGTTTTGTCACTTTTTAAAAATATTTTTAAATTGGAAACAACAGTGGGCTGGTTATATAATACTTGTAATGGCAGGATTTGGGGGAAAATATCAGGCCTGCAGGCTTTAGATAATCACATGCAAAGTCATGTGTGAGTGGAAAGGGGGGAAGAGTTGAGCTATGTCTGATTGTTTACCCTCTGGGGGTACATACAGATTATTACTGCTTTAATCTGGAAGATTATACAGCTGAGAATAGAGATCCCATAGATACTCCACAAACACCGGAGTCTCACCAATTGGTTTTAAACCCGAGGCACAGAGGTTCCATTAGACACTGGACCACCCGCACATGTCCTATTCCTGACTCGACTGAATCAAATAAGGTCTGTTTGAAAAGCTTGAAATTAGTATTCATATAAACAGGGAAATGCTGAAACCAGCTGGCATTCCGTAAATGAAATCACTAGAACAGGAACTTGGCATACTTTTCCTTCTTGATTATTTTGCTAAGTCGTCACCATAAATGGTCCTAACTTGGGTCAACCCTCTGACTCTTCCTGGGGAAGACATCCACCTAAGCATTTCACAGTGTTTTTTAAAAATTTTAAAAGATAACTTGGGTTTAATATAGACATGGCTATTTATAAAAATAAAATGTCTATTTGGCAATCAGGAAAGAATGACATGGTATGCTAGAAAAAAAGAGGAAGCAGTTTCATTCCTATCTGATGTGGAGAACTTAGTCTCAGCTTGATCTCTTTTAAGACATGGAAATAAAAAAAAGAAATCCTGACTCTGCTGTGCCTCTGACACTAACACAACACTGTAAATTAACTGTACTTCCATATAAAAAAAAAGTTAAATAAATAAAAGCAAAAAGAAAAAGAAATCCAAGTTACTTTGTAAATTTGTGTCAGAATATATCTTTTCTTCTTCAGAATATTCATCCTGAAATTTAAATCAACACATCAAAAACACAAATCCAGTCTCCTCACTGGAAACTTAATAAAATCACTTGGGAAACATGTCTTATTAACTGTACACTGAATAGTGTACAGACATGAACATAGTGTACATAATGAACAGACATGCAAACATAAATATAGGAAGTTATTGCCCATAACAAACAGATATGTAAATGTAAATATAGGAAGTCGTTGCCCATAACTAACAACATATGTAAATATAAATATAGGAAGTCAGAATTAATTTTAAACGTAGTAAATGGACAGCACTCTATTTTTCATAAAGGGAGAAAATATTCAAATTTCTTCTAAAGAAAGTTTATTGAATATGAGCGCTGAATCCCTTTCTTGTGTGAAATGATAGACCAATGTGTGAATTTTTTTTCTGAGAGTATATAGGCATATCAAAATTGGGATTATCAGACCAGATAATTTAAATGCTCTGTGTAACTAAATGAACTTCTCTGCTTAACAATAGCATTTTGTTGGACTTACTGAACTTACTGAGTTTTGCCAAGAGAACACACTGGTCATAGCAAACACCCTCTTCCAACAACACACTAGAAGACTCTACACATGGACATTACCAGATGGTCAACACCGAAATCAGATTGATTATATTCTTTGCAGCCAAAGATGGAGAAGTTCTATATAGTCAGCAAAACAAAACCAGGAGCTGACTGTGGCTCAGATCATGAACTCCTTATTGCCAAATTCAGACTTAAATTGAACAAAGTAGGGAAAACCACTAGACCATTCAGGTATGACCTAAATCAAATCCCTTATGAATATACAGTGGAAGTGACAAATAGATTCAAGGGGTTAGATCGGACAGACAGTGCCTGAAGAACTATGGATGGAGGTTCGTGACATTGGACAGGAGACAGGGATCAAGACCATCCCCAAGGAAAAGAGATGCAAAAAGGCCAAATGGTTGTCTGAGGCGGCCTTACAAATAGCTGTGAATAGAAGAGAAGTGAAAGGCAAAGGAGAAAATGAAAGATATACCCATTTGAATGCAGAGTTCCAAAGAATAGCAAGGAGAGATAAGAAAGACTTCCTCAGTGATCAGTGCAAAGAAATAGAGGAAAACAATAGAATGGGAAAGAGTAGAGATCTCTTCAAGAAAATTGGAGATACCAAGGGAACATTTCATGCAAAGATGGGCACAATAAAGGACAGAAAATCATATGGACCTAACAGAAGCAGAAGATATTAAGAAGAGATGGCAAGAATACACAGAAGAACCTATACAAAAAAGATCTTCACAACCCAGATAATCACCGTGGTATGACTACTAACCTAGAGCCAGACATCCTGGAATGCAAAGTCAGGTGGGCCTTAGGAAGCATCACTGTGAACAAAGCTAGTGGAGGTGATGGAATTCCAGTTGAGCTATTGCAAATCCTAAAAGATGCTGTTAAAGAGCTGCACTCAATATGCCAGCAAATTTGAAAAACTCAGCAGTGGCCACAGGACTGGAAAAGGTCAGTTTTCATTCCAATCCCAAAGAAAGGCAATGCCAAAGAATGTTCAAACTATCATACAATTGCACTCATCTCACACGCTAGTAAAGTAATGCTCAAAATTCTCCAAGCCAGGCTTCAGCAATACGTGAACCATGAACTTCCAGATGTTCAAGCTGGTTTTAGAAAAGGCAGAGGAACCAGAGACCAAATTGCCAACATCCACTGGATCATCAAAAAATCAAGAGAATTCCAGAAAGATATCTACTTCTGCTTTATTAACCACGCCAAAGCCTTTGACTGTGTGGACCACAGCAAACTCTGGAAAATTCTTCGAGAGATGGGAATACCAGACCACCTGACCTGCCTCTTGAGAAATCTGTATGCAGGTCAGGAAGCAACAGTTAGAACTGGACATGGAACAATGGACTGGTTGCAAATAGGGAAAGGAGTACATCAAAGCTGTATATTATCACCCTGTTTATTTAACTTAAATGCAGAGTATATCATGAGAAACGCTGGGCCTGATTAAGCACAAGCTGGAATCAACATTGCCGGGAGAAATATCAATAACCTCAGATATACCAATGATACCACCCTTATGGCAGAAAGCAAAGAAGAACTAAAGAGCCTCTTGATGAAAGTGAAAGAGGAGACTGAAAAAGTTGGCTTAAAACTCAACATTCAGAAAACTAAGATCATGGCTTGTAGGCCCATCGCTTCATGGCAAATAGATGGGGAAACAGTGGGAACAGTGACAGACTTATTTGTTTGGGCTCCAAAGTCCCTGCAGATGGTAACTGTAGCCGTGAAATTAAAAGACACTTGCTCCTTGGAAGAAAAGCTATGACCAACCTGGACAGCATATTAAAAAGCAGAGACATTGCTTTGCCGACAAAGGTCAATCTTATCAAAGCTATGGTTTTTCCAGTAGTCATGTATGGATGTGAGAGTTGGACTATAAAGAAAGTTGAGCGCCGAAGAATCAATGCTTTTGAACTGTGGTGTTGGAGAAGACTCCTGAGAGTCCTTGGGCAGCAAGGAGATCCAACCAGTCCATCCTAAAGGAAATCAGTCCTGAATATTCATTGGAAGGACTGATGCTGAAGCTGAAATTCCAATATTTTGGCCACCTATGTGAAGAAGTGTCTCATTGGAAAAGACCCTGATGGTGGGAAAGATTGAAGGCAGGAGGAAAAGAAGACGACAGAGGATGAGATGGTTGGATGACATCACTGGATTCAATGGACATGAGTTTGAGTAAAGTCTGGGAGTTGGCGATGGACAGAGAGGCCTGGCGTGCTGCAGTCCATGGGATAGCAAAGAGTCGGACACAACTGAGCGACTGAACTGAACTGGACTTACTGATACAACCGTGAAACAACCTATAGGAAAGGTTACTTATGATAATGCTATGGTCACTATGCAGTTGATAAGAAGCAAATAGGTGGTCACCATTGATAAATAAACATATTATTGGAATAAGAGGGAAGCAGAGAGCACCTGTCAAGTGGCCAGCATGAGGCAAAGAATGAATGACGCTGTGGAGAACAGTGATTATTTGGTGGGAAAGTGCTGAAGGCAAGGATTACAGCTTTTATTTCTCTTTAGAACCTTGAGTGCCTGGTATGGATTTTATTGTTTGCTTGGGTAGCATGAATCTTCCTGTTTGATTCCTTTTTAGTGGTTCTTTATTCAAATTGACTATGAGATATGGAAATTGCAAAGGCTTTTTTTTTTTTTAAGGAAAGGAAGACTGGTGTAAGGTCAAATTACTGTTTGGTTGAGGTATAGTAGAAAACAATTACATTAGTTGAAAATTTCTTTCCTGATATTCCAGACATGCCAGGGTTTATTTATTTATTTATTTTTAATTAATGGATATATTAAGCATATTCTTTGCTTAAGGAGGTAAGACTTGGTGCCTCTTTCTTGAGCGAGTTATTTCATTTGGGTGACAGTTTATGCTTGCTTGTACATAATGTCAATAGTTAAGTGTATTATTGTTGCTGTTCAGTTGCTAAGTCATATCCAACTCTTCGATCCCGCGGACTGCAGCATGCTAGGCTCTTCTGTCCTCTACTATCTCCTGGAGTTTGCTCATATTTGTGTCTATTGAATTGTTGTTCAGTCACTAAGTCTTGTCTGACTCCTTGCAACCCCATGGGCTGCAGCGCTCCAGGCTTCCCAGTCCTTCACTGTCTCCTGGAGTTTGTTCAGACTCATATCTATTGAGTCTGTGATGCTATCCAACCATCTCATCCTCTGCCACCTCCTTCTCCTGCCCTCAATCTTTCCTAGCATCAGGGTCTTTTCCAATGGGTCAGCTTTTCCAATCAGGTGGCCAAACTTTGGAGCTTCAGCTTTAGCATTAGTCCTTCCAATGAGTATTCAGGGTTGATTTCCTTTAGGACTGACTGGTTTGATCTCCTTGCTGTCCAAGGGACTCTCAGGAGTCTTCTGCAGAACCACAATTGGGAAGCATCAATTTTTCAGGGCTCAACCTTCTTTATGGTCCAACTCTCATATCCATCCATGACTACTGGAAAAACCATAGCTTTGACTAGATGAACCTTTGCTGGCAAAGTAATATCCTTGCTTTTTAATACACTGTCTAGGTTGGTCATAGCTTTTCTTCCAAGGAGCAAGTGTCTTTTAATTTCATGGCTGCAGTCACCATCTGCAGGGACTTTGGAGCCCAAAAAAATAAAGTCTGTCACTGTTTCCATTTTTTCCCCATCTATTTGCCATGAAGTGATGGGACTGGATGGCATGACCTTTGATTTTTTTTTTTTTCCATTTATTTTTATTAGTTGGAAGCTAATTACTTTACATCATTGCAGTGGTTTTTGTCATACATTGAAATTGATTTTTGAATGTTGAGTCTCAAGCCAGCTTTTTCACCTTTATCAAGAGACTCTTTAGTTCCTCTTCAGTTTCTGCCATTAGAGTGGTATCATCTGCATATCTGAGGTTATTGATATTTTTCCCGGCAGTCTTGATTCCAGCTTGTGAGTCACCCAGCCCAGCATCTCACATGATGTACTCTGCATATAGGTTAAATAAGCAGTGTGACAGTAAACAGCCTTGCCTTATTCATTTCCCAATGTTGAACCAGTCCATTGTTCCATGTCCGGCTCTAACTGTTGCTTCTTGTCCTGAATGCAAGTTTCTCAGGAGGCAGGTAAGGTGGTCTGGTATTCCCAGCACTTTAACAATTTCCACAGTTTATTGTGATCCAAACAGTCAAAGGCTTTAGTTCAGTCAATGAGGCAGAAGCAGATGTTTTTCTGGAATTCCCTTGCTTTTTCTGTGATCCATTGGATGTTGGCAATTTGATTTCTGCTTTCTCTGTCTTTTCTAAATCCAGCTTGTATATCTGGAAGTTCTCGGTTCAGGTACTGCTGAGGCCTGGCTGGAAGGATTTTGAACATTACCTTGCTAGTGACATGAGTGCAGTTGTACAGTAGTTTGAACATTCTTTGGCATTACCATTAAAAGTGACCTTTTCCAGGCCTGTGGCAACTGCTGAGTTTTTAAAATTTGCTGGCATATTGAGTGCAGCACTTTAACAGCATCATCTTTTAGGATTTGAAATAACTCAGCTAGAATTCCATCTCCTCCACTAGTTTTGTTCATAATAATGCTTTCTAAGGCCCACTTGACTTCACATTCCAGGATGTCTGACTCTAGGTGAGTGGTCACACTGTCGTGATTATCTGGGTCATTAAGGCATTTTTTGTATTGTTCTTCTGTGCCACCTCTTCTTAATCTCCTCTGCTTCTGTTAGGCTCCTGCCATCTCTGGCCTTTATTGAGCCCATCTTTGCATGAAATGTTCCTTTGGTATCTTTAATTTTCTCTGGGAGATCTCTAGTCTTTTCCATTCTATTGTTTTCCTCTATTTTTTTGTATTGTGCAGTTAAGTCTTTCTTATCTCTCCTTGCAATTCTCTGAAACTCTGCATTCAGATGGGTATATCTTTCCTTTTCTCCTTTGCCTTTTGCTTCTCTTCTTTTCTCAGCTATTTGTAAGTCCTCCTCAGACAACCAGTTTGCCTATTGTGTAGGTGATGCTATCTAACCATCTCATCTTCTGCCACCCCCATCTCTTTTTTGCCTTCAGTCTTTTCCAGCATCAGGGTTTTTTCCAAAGAGTCTGTTCTTTCCATCAGATGGCCAGACTTTGGAGCTTCAGCATCAGTCCTCCCAATGAATATTCTGGGTTGAATTTCCTTTAGAATTGACTAGTTTGATCTCCTTACAGTCCAAGGGACTCTCAAGAGTCTTCTCCAGCATCAGAATTTGGAAGCATCAGTTCTTTGGTGCTCAGCCTGCCTTCTTTATCATCCACCTCACATCCTTGCTTGATTATTAGAAAAACCATAGCTTTGACTGTTTGGACCTTTGTTGGCAAAATAATGTTAAGTTAAATCTATACTGTCTTTTTTTTCTTTTTTGGGGAGTATAATTGGTTTACAATATTGTGTTAGTTTTTTCTGTACAATAAAGTGAATCAGCCATATGTATACCCATATCCCCCCACACCCCCACCCCCAACATTGCACTCCTCTGGGTTACCAGTGAGTAGGGAGGTGAGCTCCCTGTGGTATATAGCAGGTTCCCACTACCTAGCTGTTTTATACATGGTAGTGTAGATATACTACAAATATATATGTACATGGTACATATACATGGTAGTGTATACTCTCATAATTCATCACACCCTCCCCTTCTCTCCCTGCCCTATGTCCATATGTCCCTTCTTTTCATCTGTGTTTCTATTCCTGCCCTGCAAATAGGTTCATCAGTACCATTTTTCTAGATTCCATGTATATGCGTTAATATATGTCTTTCTGTTTCTGACTTAGTTTACTCCGTATGACAGACTCTAGGTCTATCCACATCCCTACAGATGACCTAATTCTATTTCTTTTTTTGACTGAATAATATTCCATTGTATGAATGCACCGCATCTCCTTTATCCATTCATCTGTCGCTGAACATTTTCTAAGATGATCGGGTCACAGAATTTCAGAAAGAATACTCCATGAACTATTAATATCAGTGCAGGAAACTTTTCCTGAAAGAGATTAAGATCAGGTCTTTCTCTCCTTCCACATGTGGCCTATAATTGGCCAGGAATCAGAGAATTGGATTGCTCATGCTTACAGAAGAACAAAGAGCTAATAGGATGTAGGAACTTTGTGCAGACTCTTCCGGAAAGCGTTTCATGTGTCACTGGGGGAGCTTTGAGGGTGTAAGGTGTTTGTGTGTGTTCCCCACCATGATCATTTTTTTCCCTGGAACTTTCTGTTTACTGAGTTAGTAGCTAGAATTAGGTTTGAATGAAAAAGCGGTGGTTTTGGAGGGTTCCTTGCAGCCCGTGAACCTGGGGAAAGGCCTCGTAGATGACAACCTGGCCGGGGACACCGTATGAAAATGTCATCCCTCTCGGTGTGCGTGAGGTTGACATTAGAGGGGAATTCAAGATAGCTCAGGGAAAGACAAAACGCCTCCGGTTTTGATAGGAATGGAGATAGGGGAATGGAATGACCTCTCACATTTGTCATGATGGTGAGATTCTTCTGCCTCTGAACACAGGCTCCCCTGAAGCCTTTCCAGCCCTGTGGATCTTCCAGTTTCTGCCTTAGATCTCTTCTTTCCCACAATTACCTAAAAGTACAGTCATACATTCCTGACTGTTCATTTCCAGTATTAACCTCCTCCTTTGCAAGAGCCCCTCATGGTCAGAGTCCAGTCTTCTGCTTCCAACACACATGCTTGCCTCAAATGTCCCTCTAACGTCCAAGGTACAGCTCTAAATTCTAGGAATTCCCTGACCCTTTGCTCTGGTCCCAGAGAGAACATTGTGTTTTTCAATGTCCAGGTCATTCTTTCAAATAAGTACATTCTCTATCACCCCGCGCAGACTGCTATGCTGCCAAAACCATTCTTCTAGACTGGGAGTTTCTAGAAATGAATGTTTCTCTCAGGGATCTCAGCAAATCTACAGTCTCCAGGTGTCTGCTAAATCCTACCTCTGTTGAATCACTTTGCTTAGTGAGCAATTCTTTTGATTTGTCTGATCTAAGTATAGCTGAAAACCCATGACAACTTGCTACGGACAGCATGTCTTCCTGTCTCTCACTTAGTAAATATCCGAGCTTTAACTTCGTGCTGGTGCTGAAATTCTCTCTTCTTCCGTTGAGAAAAGCGCTCTAATGGCCTTACTTCTTTTTTGGGAAATGAGACTTGTTCCTCTTCTAATACACTTCTGTATGTGACTTGCTATCACATTTGTACTTCTTAAGACTTTTCTTCATTTTCCAGTATTGCTACACTGATCATAGATTGCTGCCCTCTGAAAAGTCATCTGAATAGAAACAACATTCCACCTCCAAACTGACAAAGATAGAAACTTTAAAAAATAACATAGGGAGATGTACACACACACATATACTTAACTTTTAAAGAAATGTTCACAACTGGGAGTTTTGATAATAGTAATCTTTGACATTGACCTATTGTTTTATCATTTAATAGTTGTTTTCACAAATTTTGTATTGCACGTGGACTAGCTTAGTAGTTAGAAGTCAGTTCACACCTTGACATGGTGTGGTCTGGGTGTCAAACGTCTCTAAGCCTCAGTCTCGTCTCTGGACCTATCTCATAGTGTTATTATGAGGATTTGGTGGGACAATGCTTAGAACACACGAAAAAGGTCTAGATCATGGGAAGTGTTCAGTTCATGTTACTTATTATCTTATTACCACTCCCATCCCTCCAAACTCTTGTGAAAAAAAAAAAAAATAGGGTATGGGGCTTCCCTGGTGGCTTAGTGGTAGAGAATCTGCCTTGCCAATGCAGGAGACACAGGTTCGATCCCTGATTGGGAAGATCCCACATGCCACGGAGCGACTAAGCGACTAAGCCACAACTACTGAAACTTGGGTGCCCTAGAGCCCATGCTCTGCAACAAGAGAAGCCACCACAATAAGAAGCCTGCTCATCACAACTAGAGAAAAGCCCACGCAGCAACAAAGACCCAGCAAAGCCAAAAAATTAGTTAATTAATTTAGTTAAATAAATAAAATAGAAGCCACCCCAAAAAATGAGTTATAAAAAAAATAGGGCATGGAAGATTATCTTCATTTTACTAAAGAGGAAAATGGTGCTCAGATTAGCTAAAATGACAAGCAGTTCTTCAGTTTTTAAACTGAGTTTCAATTACAGTCTTAATGCCAGGACTGGAGACGGGCCATCAAGTGAGTTCACTGGAACCTTTCTCTAGGGTGGAGCCAACACACAGGGAACCTGAAATACCCGTTGAACCACTCTGGTGGGGTTAAGAGAACCCCTACAGATCTGACCCTGTCGGAGGTCTGTAGAGTCACAGAGCTAATGACCCAAGTTCAATTTGAGCCAAACATTAAGAAGGCAGATTCAAATCATTCTTCACTCTTTTGGGGGCAGCAGGGGTGAGGATTGAGGGGAGATGGTAGGAATAAGTTATATGAGTTTCAGTAACCTTCTCATTTCTAAATGAAACTTACTTGCCTGAGAATTTCTGTGAGTGTGTAGCTACTTTCAAAACTCAGCTGCCTTGGTTAATGTGGCTTTGCAAAAGGCACACACAGAGGTTTGGAACCAGCCGTGGGTGCTGACTGGCCCCGGCCTTATTTGGGCAGCTGTGTTCATCCAGCACTTTATGTGAGACAGGGCTCCTCTCTTAAATCTACTTGAAAAGTAATGAATGTCCTGAGCTTGTGACAAAGATGCACTCTGTGATTTCGCCTTAGCAGTTTCCTTTCTTTTACAAGATTAAAGTTACCTCCTCACAGCACTCTTTTACCATTCTTGGGCAAGTAACCCAATTTTCTTTTTCCTAAAATATAGTTTTAAAAACAAATTCATTTCTTTTAAAATCAACTGAAATGTTAAGATATTTTGGCTAGGAACAGTCTCACCCCTCATTCTATTGTGCTTTTTGAAAAAATACTCTTGGTCTACTCAGCTTTAAGAGAGAGAAACTATGTCAGTGAAGAATTCCCAAGAAGTAATTCAAGGGTAATAATTCATATTGTTAAAGATATTTTGTTCCCTGTTAGCGGTAACTTTAATTTATAGGAGTGACATGTTACCAGTCAGTGAACCAGCAAAATCTCTGAAATTACCTTGTCAAAAAGACAATTTAAAGGGCAAACATTTGATATGTACCAAAATTTTGGTAATGCAGATATTCAGTAAACCTCAAAGTGGAATCAGCAGAGATAGACTGAAAAGCTAACATTAGAAGCTTCATTAAATCATATCTTTGAATTATAATGAAAACATAGTTTAGAATAAGGAGCTGGAAAAACTAGATTTAGAGGTCAGACCATACATAGAAAAGTATTTAATATCGGCATACTAATCTGCAAATAATATATAGATAATTTCTACTGAATATTTATTTTTCCTTCTAACAGTTTCCAAAGAACTATAAAATGCCATAGAAATATAACAGCTCTTCTCTGATTGATATATGTCCTCAGGCATGTTTTTACAATAATAGAAATGTTAGTTTTGCTGTTCGCACAAAACCTCAATTTCGCTAATTAAATCTTAGGCACAATATGATTCCTACCAGAATTACAGTGAGAAACTGCACACACTGCTTCCTGTCCTGAGCATTTGAGTGTTGCTAGGCAACAGTTTAAAAGGTACCACATTCCTTTGGTGTGGCATTCCCAGGTTTTTTGTTTTTTTTTTTTAAGATCCCAGGTAAGCTGAGCTGAGAAGCTAGAAATCCATTAGGAATAAAAGATACTGAATGACTGTGGTTTGTGTGCCTGTGTGCAGGGGATGTGGATGGAGAAATTTAAGTTATTAGTCTTCATCCACAGCTTGCTACAGAGCATAGAACACGAATTTTCTTTAAAAGATGTGGTTGCCAGAACCAGATTAAATTCATAATGTCTCAGCCTTGCCATGAATATCCTACTTGTTTCAACTGTAAGCAATAAATCGATTTTTATTAAGAGGTGAGAGGTTTACAAAACAGCCATAATAGTAGATTATTCATGCTGTCCCCTCTCCCCAGTTTTACTCCAAAAAACCTGGGAAAGAAGGAAAATAAACTAGAGCCTCCAAACCAAGACATTTGGAGGAAAAGTGAATTAACTTTCATTGGTGTTGGAAATAGAACTAACTTTTAAAAGTCAAAGCTCCTGGAGTTAGTTTTCTATTAAGCTTTATCCTCAGGGTGAAATTGAGATGCAGAGTTAGGCGCTGAGTGAGGCGGAGTTGTGTTTTCCAAACACATGCCCATCCAACAGTGTGACGATGGCATTCCTACGTCAACAGGTGGGGCCTCTCTGTCCCATTTCCTGGAATATGGATGGGTCAATGGCAGGGCAGAAGGGGTGTCACCTGACTTTGAAAGCCAAGTCTTACAAAATGACAAAGCTCCTGTTGGGATTCCTTTCTCGGAACTTTCTCTTGAGATCCCCAAGACACACCTATGGCAGTACCAGTGAGCCTGAAGCCACCTTGCTGGAGAGACCATCCCTAGCTGATGCTGAGTGAAGCTGAGGCAGCTGGAGCTACTGAGCCCAGCCCAAATTGCAAAGTACTGAGCAAAGCAGTGTTACTTTAAATAAAAAAAATTTTTTTTTATCCATTTGGCTGTACTGAGTCTTAGTTGCCAGCTCTTAAGTTGTGGCATGTGAACTCTTAGTTGTGGCATGTAGGACCTAGTTCCCCCACCAGGGATTGAACCCGGGCCCCACAGCATTGGGAGCACAGAGTCTGAACCACTGGACCACCAGGAAAGTTCCCCAAAGTAGTGTTACCTTATGATACTGTTTTCTGGTGGTCTGTGATGCATCATTAGAGACCAGAACATTAGGACTTGGAGAAGACTTTCTTAAACGCTAAGTAAAAGTTAATATACCTATAGCAGGGTTGATTGACCAGCAAATTAATAAACTGTAATTTACAGTGTTAGTATCTGGTTTGAAGCAGAAAACCACTTGGTTTGATAAAAGAGCTGTTGACAAACATATAAGTGTTTGGTTGACCAGTTTCCCTGAAATTCTTAACCCCAACCATAAGTCTAATGTCCTGATTTCTTAAGTATGATAATTAAGTGACTAGAGTAAGGCAAAGGATGGAGGGGTCTTTTAGCTGTCTGCTTCTCATGATTTTCTGGGTAAGGTAAGGGATAGAGTTCAGCCTGGTAGGTCTTCTGCTCTGTGGGATTTGGTGGGGGTCATTCAGTTGCCTTCAGCTTGTGGCTGGACTGGGGTGGAATGTCCGAGAAGGCCTCCCGCACGTGTCTCCTGCTCTTCCACATGGCCTGGCCACTATGTGCTGTGTCTTGTCACTCAGTCATGTAACCCCAGCTTCTTGAATGCATGGAGGCTGCCTTCCCAGAGCGGGAAGCAGAAGCTGCCAGACCACTTAGAGCCTGAGCTTGGAAGTCCAAGCAGGTCATATCCACTGTGTCTTACTGGGTAAATGAAGTCAGCAACCAAGTCAGGGGGAAAAAGACTCTGCCTGTGGACAAATGGTGTGTGGGCACATACAGGGTGGGAAAATAATGTTGGCCGTTTTGGGGACAAACAGGAAGAGTCATGGGCTCCAAAGAGGGAGAGAGTGGTTCTGATCCTAGCTCTGCCAACTAGTTGGCTGTGCGTGGTTTTGGCCACGTCACCTGTTAATGCTCAACCTGTTGGCTCACATGCCAGATAAGGAGAATGAGCTCCAAGATCCTGTCTAGTTCCAGAAATTGGCCTCTAATCAGGATAGAACCTACAGTAGCCTAGAAAGTGAGGGTGGGAGGGTATGTAAACAGAAACACAATTAGTGAATTATCCGATTGTTCTCTTCTGGGCTGTTGTTAGCCTGTGCTTAACCTTGAGCTCTGCACAGGCTAACTAGACTATGACATCCCCCTAATCAATCATCCTAGAATCTCAGCTTTCGAGACTTATTCTTCTACCTTCCCTGTTACAACCTACCTTTCCCTTCCACTTATTCCTCCTTTTCAGCCTCACAGGGTAGAAAATGAAAATGCTCTTCAGTGTTACAGTGAATTTTTTATGTTTCACAGGAAGTAGGAAGCATTAGGGCTCTGAAGGGAATTGGAATAGGAATCTTGGAACTAGGTTTTGACAAAATAATGTATCCAGTGGAATACTTCTCTCAGAATACCTCTCTGTGTTGAACAGTCTGCATCTATTGCAAGAGACTCTCCACCCCACCCCAGAGTGAACTAAAACAAGTTTTTTTGTGTGTTTTTGAAAACCTTCAACCATGGGCTTTATACTTCAGAAATATACAGTTCCTTCAGCAAGTAGTCTGAAAAACTTGAGATTTTAGGAGAGCTACAGGTTGCCACAAGGACTCCCCCCAAACTAGATCTTTGATCCTTATTTGGGAGGTTCAGGATGGTTCAGGATGGTGGGTACACAGGGTCTTTACCTTGAGGATCTCATCATTCAGGAAGTTACCGAGTGCCCTCCAATTTGCAGGCCTAATTAGACACAGCAGCTGAGTCCTTCCTGGCTGTGGAAGTCCTTCCTTCCTGCTCCAGGAATTTCCAGAACAGCATCCAGATACAGGCAGAGTCCTGCTTACCTTACGCAGTTACTCCTTCCCCATAGTCTTCGATTTTTCAAGTTGGGGGTAGGGTGCAGACACTAAACCAATGTGCACTTAGGTCTGCTGGATCCCAGATGATCTTTGTGGCTCTCAACTCTCACCCCTCCCTACATCTTTTCTACTTTATTGCCAGAACTCTCAGGACTCCTCAGATGAGAAAATAGTAACGTTTTCTTGGTCACCTCAAGCAATGTAAGATCCTCATGCTCAAGAATGCAGCTTATCATTCCTCTCAGAATCATCTGTGAGATCTGCCACCCAGTGATTTTCTTTTTTCTTTTTTTGGTCTTCATTCTTTCTCTAAGCTCTTCCTGTTATCTCCACTAACCAGGATGTTCTTATTCTTGTTTCCTTAATATACCACTCTGTCTCCCCCCACAACCCATTCCAGTGCTTCCATTCTGCCAAAACTTTAGTTTCAGCCATATAAATCCAAATGTAGGAAAGACATTCTTTCAACTGTTATGAAGAAAGATATGCTTAAAAATCAATCCATGAAGTGTCATTGAGTTCTAAAAGCTTTGAGGGGGAGATTGTGGCAAAGAGGAACCAGAATGTTAAGACCTCAAAGCAGTAACGCTTTTTGTTATTTGTTCAATTCTCAGTGTTCCTTAATCCTTTTGCCATTCTAGATTAACAAGAAAATGAAACTTGGGGATACAGCCATTTCCCCATAGTATTTGCACTCAGGTATCAACTGTCTACCAGATCACATAATCAAGCACAACTCTCTGCTGCTAAATATGGGGGACATATGTTTCCCTAAGTCTTGTATCAGGAATGCTCCATCTTACCAAAGTCCACATTAATAAACACAAAAAGCTAGTTCTCAGCAGACATGTGCTTAACTGAGGGACCCATGGCATTGTTGTGGTTGTTCTGTTGCTCAGTCGTGTCTGATATAAGAGTATAAAAAACTGATATAAGGCACATATTTCAGGTTTTGAGTATAACACCGCGGTCTTCTTGTAACCTTATGCTGCTGCTGCTGCTAAGTCACTTCAGTCGTGTCCGACTCTGTGCAACCCCATAGACGGCAGCCCAGGAGGCTCCCCCGAGCCTGGGATTCTCCAGGCAAGAACACTGGAGTGGGTTGCCATTTCCTTCTCCAGCGCATGAAAGTGAAAAGTGAAAGTGAAGTCGCTCAGTCGTCTCCGACTCTTAGTGACCTCATGGACTGCAGCCGACCAGGCTCCTCCGTCCATGGGATTTTCCAGGCAAGAGTACTGGAGTGGGGTGCCATTGTCTCCTCCGTGTAACTTTATACTTCCCCTCATAAAACCGTACACAAGAAAACTGCACAAGATTACCTGTGCTATTACATTAATAGAAGAAGTTAAAGTGTCACTCAAGTTATAAGCGTGCCCTGGACTAGCCTCTAAGGCAGAAGGGTGGCCAGGTGGGTGCCCTCGGACAGACGAGAGCATCTCAAAGAGCCTGCCACTCCCACCGGAAGACAGCTGGCCCCCAGAGTGGGTGTGCTGCTCTGAAGGAATTGTTGAGGTTCGTGGTGATATGAAGGAGTTATTGAAGGTTCCAGAGATTAGCATGTAGACATTAAAAGGGCAAATTCGGAGCATTTCTTTCTGACTTCATTCTAACAATCCCCAAGTGTGCAGACCGTGACACACACTTCCCTCCTTTTCCGAGGAAACGCCCCCTCCTCCATCCAGGCCTGCTTGGACACTCCTCACCTCCACCCCTGCCCCCACCCCCACATAGCTCGTAGCAAAGCAGTAAGGACGGGCAGGGGCGGGAGGTGCGCGCAGACCCTGGATCCACTGCTCCCTCAGGAGGCGTGGCACAGAGGGGCGTGGCGAGGCGAGGCCCCGCCTTGCCATTGGCTGCCGCCTGCCCAGGTGGAGGTCCACGTGAGCAGCCGGCCCACGGGCCCAAGGGCGGGGCGTGCAGGCTCACTGCCGAGGTGGGGTGAGGGCGGAGGTGGCAGAGGGGTGACCGCGGAGGAGGGAGTGCCTGGGAACAGGCAACATGTGCCTGGCGCGATGCCCTGCAGCTGGCGGAGGGTGGGGCCGCCGCTTTCCTCTATCGACCGAGGCTGCTGACGGGAAAACCGTCCGAGAGGGAGCGCCCCCGCCCAGATTCCCTCCACCCTGAAAGTCTGCGGGATTTTAGGGCCGAGTAAACCAAGCAGAAGCTCAGGGCCGTGTTATAGACTCAGGTTGAGATTTTCAGATTGGCCTTCGAGGCTCCTGCCTGCCAACTACCGGCTCTGTGACCACAGGCGTCCTTAGCCTGGCCTGTTTCCCCACTCTTCGAGAGGCTTGCGGCCTGCGAGTAGCCACGAAGAAGAGTTCACGTCCCAATCACTACCTGCCTAGTGAGTATTCAGAACACCCGAGTCACGCCCTTGCCCTCAGGGAGCAAGTGCCCGCGCTGAGCAAGATGAAAGTTACATGGCTGGTTAGTGCCAGGGCCCCTGTGTGAGCTTGGATCTTCGTTTCCTCGTAAGCGCACAGAATATGCTTCGAAGGTAACAAGAAGGAAGTGTGGACCCACGTTCATGACGGGAGTCCCAGGTGTGGGCGTTTATGTAAAGTTCATTTCTGAGTAGCCAGGATGGGGCGGGGGTGGAGCGGGGGAGGGGGTGGTGGGGTGCAAACAGACCAGACGAGCCAGGTTGCCTACCAGCAGATAGAGGCCAATTAGCACTCTATCCCCTAGCCCGGGAGAAGGGATACAGTTACTAATTTATTGCACACGCTCCTGTTAGCCCCGCCTTGAAAGTCTTCCTGGATGTGATTTTCCCGATCTCTCTAGTTGGTAGTGTTTTGGAAACCACTGGTTCTGCATTGATGCTTACTTACCCTTAGTCTTGTTGCAATGATGATGGTGATGAAGCAAATGTGATTGATCTGTATTTGAAGCGGTTATGAGTGTACTGGATTAATTCGGAGTGAAATTGTCAGTACTCAGCAGGAGAACTGGCAAAACCAGATGTTCAACAGTTACTGGGGCTTCGTGTTGAAAGCTTGAAAAATATTCATGTTCTGTGCTGTATTTCCTTCTTGGTCTTAGTAATGCCCCTGCCTCCATCGTCTCTAGGGTGGTCTTTAAAAGCTTTTCTGAAATTTTTTTGGACATTTTGACCTTAATCTCACCTTTTCCTACCAGTAACTACTTTGAGATCCTGTTGCTGCAAGAGTTCAGGGAAAATCCGTTTGTAATATTATTTAGAGGAGGATGACCACACCCTGACTTCTGCTGAGTGTTGAGTAAATCAAACTACTGTTCTTTCTGGAAAAAACCTGCAGCTCAAACTGGGATTAGGGATGAAGAAACCCAGCTGGATTTTGCCCCTGAGTGCCTGTGGTAGCTTCTGTTTGTGCTGTGTTTATCATAAAACCTGCCTTGTGAGAATGTGACTAGCTTTTTGTAAGCTTTTTGTAAGCCTATCTGGTAGGCTAAGATATATACAAATATATGCCTTGCTAAAATATATACAACTAACTGATGGATCCTAACCCCCTTCAGGTGAAAGAAAGTGAAAGTTAAGTCGCTCCGTCGTGTCTGACTCTTTGCAAGCCCACCAGGCTCCTCCATCCATGGGATTCTCCAGGCAAGAATACTGGAGTGGGTTGCCATTTCCTCCTCCAGGGGATCTTCCCAACCTGGGATCGAACCCAGGTCTCCCACATTGCAGGCAGACGCTTTGACCTCTGAAGCACCAGGAAAGCCCCTTAAATGACTGACAAATGTTTGCGAAAGTCAGTGGTCTGCCTACACAGTGGCTTCTTGTTGGAAAAAGTGACCATTTGGTTGATATTATCTATGATTTGATAATTTAAAAATATATTATTGAAAGCATATGATAGAGTCCAGAGTTTGACTTTTTCATTTATTTTCTTCTTTTTGTTTCAATATTTTAAGCAGTTGTTGTAGAATTTACTTGCTGATGCTACAGTTTCTTGAATTTGGCTTCAACAAGCTAGTTGTCCTTGGTCTCATTTTTTCAGTTCAACATATATTATTTAACTGAGAGTACAGTATGCTGAATAAGTGCAACAATCATAAGAAATAGTCACTGAAAAGGTACCATTTCCATTTAATATTTATGTTTTTCATTTATATCCATTTTATTTCACCATTTTGGATACTGGGGAGTAATACAGTGTTTATGTTCTTTCATCTCAGGAGATTTATAACTTGTTTCCTCTATTTTTCTCAAGATAAAAGAGTCTTTCTGAAAAGTGAAGCCTTTTAATTGCGGTAGAAATCCAGACTATTTATAATGTTGCATTGAGAAACAGTAGTCTCCTTTAACATTTTTGTTGTTTTTTTCTTTGTTTCAAATTATCAGCTCTTGCAATGTTAGTGTGGCCCTTAGCCAAAGCCAGTTATTTCTTACTTTAATAAGGGGGTCAGGAATTTTAATTTAATAAATAGCAAGTACTTCAGAATCTGCTCATAAAATTGATATTAGATGACAAGGATTGTAGACTTCAGAAAAGGAAAGGTAAATTTGTGTCTATCCCGTGCTTTATTAAAATAAAAATTAAAAATATAGGGAATTAGTAGTAGTAGGAAGCACTGATGGATAAAAATAAGCCCTTAGACTTTGAGCAACATGGGTTAATTAATGATACATATATGTATATGATGATATTTATATGTGTATGTACTGTTTGATTTACAAAATTCTTTCACTTTATCTCTTCTCATCACTTCTTCTATATCATTTTGATATAGGTCTTAATGTCATTTTTATATAGATCTTGCTTAATATTTTGATATAAGTCTTGCTTAAGCCATTGAAGATAAGAAAAAATTTCAAATAAAGAAAAAAAAATCAGAGAAGGCAAAAGAAAATTGCCCTGGGTCTTCTGCGTCCAAGTCCTATAATACACAGTATAAAAAGACATGGTGGGCAATGAATATTTTTGATTGAGACCACTGTCAGTACTGGAGAAGGGAATGGCAAACCACTTCAGTATTCTTGCCTTGAGAACCCCATGAACAGCATGAAAAGGCAAAAAGATAGGACACTGAAAGATGAACTCCCCAGGTTGGCAGATGCCCAATATGCTACTGGAGATCAGTGGAGAAATAACTCCAGAAAGAATGAAGGGATGGAGCCAAAGCAAAAACAACACCCAGTTGTGAATGGGACTGGTGACGCAAGCAGGGTTCGATGCTGTAAAGAGCAATATTGCATAGGAACCTGGAATGTTAGGTCTATGAATCAAGGCAAATTGGAAGTGGTCAAACAGGAGATGACAAGAGTGAACATCGACATTCTAGGAATCAGTGAACTAAGATGGACACTGGAATGGGTGAATTTAACTCAGATGACCATTATATCTACTACTGTGGGCAGGAATCCCTTAGAAGAAATGGAGTAGCCATCATGGTCAACAAGAGAGTCGGAAATGCAGTACTTGGATGCAATCTCAAAAATGACAGAATGATCTCTGTTCGTTTCCAAGGCAAACCGTTCAATATCACGGTAATCCAAGTCTATGCCCCAACCAGTAATGCTAAAGAAACTGAAGTTGAACAGTTCTATGAAGACCTACAAGACCTTCTAGAACTAACATCAAAAAAGATGTCCTTTTCATTATAGGGGACTGGAATGCAAAAGTAGGAAGTCAAGAAACACCTGGAGTAACAGGCAAATTTGGCTTTTGAGTACAGAATGAAGCAGGGCAAAGGCTATTAGAGTCCTGCCAAGAGAATGCGCTGGTCATAGCAAATACCCTCTTCCAACAACACAAGAGAAGACTCTACACATGGACATCACCAGATGGTCAACACCGAAATCAGATATTCTTTGCAGCCAAAGATGGAGATGCTCTATACAGTCAGCAAAAACAAGACTGGGAGCTGACTGTGGCTCAGATTATGAACTCCTTATTGCCAAATTCAGACTTAAATTGAAGAAAGTGGAGAAAACCACTAGACCATTCAGGCATGACCTAAATCAAATCCCTTATGACTATACAGTGGAAGTGAGAAATAGATTGAAGGGACTAGATCTGGACAGAGGTTTGTGACATTGTACAGGAGACAGGAATCAAGACCATCCCCAAGAAAAAGAAATGCAAAAAAGCAAAATGGCTGAGGAGGCCTTACAAATAGCTGTGAAAAGAAGGGAAATGAAAAGCAAAGGAGAAAAGGAAAGATATACCCATTTGAATGCAGAGTTCCAAAGAACAGCAGGACAGATAAGAAAGCCTTCCTCAGCGATCAATGCAAAGAAATAGAGGAAAACAATAGAATGGGAAAGACTAGAGATCTCTTCAAGAAGATCAGAAATACCAAGGGAACATTTCATGCAAAAATGGGCTTAATAAAGGACAGAAATGGTAGGGACCTAACAGAAGCAGAAGATATTAAGAAGAGGTGGCATTAATACACAGAACTATACAAAAAAGATGTTCATGACCCAGATAATCGCGATGGTGTGATCACTTACCTAGAGCCAGATATTCTGGAATGTGAAGTCAAGTGGGCCTTAGGAAGCATCACTGTGAACAAAACTAGTGGAGGTGATGGAATTCCCAGTGAGCTATTTCAAATCCTGAAAGATGATTCTGTGAAAGTGCTGCACTCAGTATGCCAGCAAATTTGGAAAACTCAGCAGTGGCCACAGGACTGGAAAAGGTCAGTTTTCATTCCAATCCCAAAGAAAGGCAATGCCAAATAATGCTCAAATTACTGTACAACTGCACTCATCTCACACGCTAGTAAAGTAATGCTTTAAATTCTCCAAGCCAGGCTTCAGCAATACGTGAACCATGAACTTCCAGATGTACAAGCTGGATTTAGAAAAGGCAGAGGAACCAGAGATCAAATTACCAACATCCACTGGATCATCGAAAAAGCAAGAGAGTTCCAGAAAAACATCTATTTCTGTTTTATTGACTATGCCAAAGCCTTTGACTGTGTGAATCACAATAAACTGTGGAAATTTCTTCAAGAGATGGGAATACCAGACCACCTGACCTGCCTTTTGAGAAACCTGTATGCAGGTCAGGAAGCAACAGTTAGAACTGGACATGAAACAACAGACTGGCTCCAAATAGGAAAAGGAGTACATCAAGGCTGTATGTTGTCACCCTGCTTATTTAACTTATATGCAGAGTACATCATGAGAAACGCTGGGCTGGAGGAAGCACAAGCTGGAATCAAGATTGTCAGGAGAAATATCAATAACCTTAGATATGCAGATGACACCACCCTTATGGCAGAAAGTGAGGAAGAACTAAAGAGCCTCTTGATGAAAGTGAGAGGAGAGTGAAAAAGTTGGCTTAAAGCTCAACATTCAGAAAACTAAGATACTGGCATCCGGTCCCATCACTTCATGGCAAATAGATGGGGAAACAGTGGAAACAGTGGCTGACTTTATTTTTCTGGGCTCCAAAATCACTGCAGATGTTGATTGCAGCCATGAAATTAAAGATGCTTGCTCCTTGGAAGGAAAGTTATGACCAACCTAGACAGCACGTTAAAAAGCAGAGACATTACTTTGCCAACAAAGGTCTGTCTAGTCAAGGGTATGGTTTTTCCAGTGGTCATGTATGGATGTGAGAGTTGGACTGTAAAGAAGGCTGAGTGCTGAAGAGTTGATGCTTTTGAACTGTGGTGTTGGAGAAGGCTCTTGAGAGTCCCTTGGGCAGCAAGGAGATCCAACCAGTCCATCCTAAAGGACATCAGTCCTGAATGTTCATTGAAGGGACTGATGTTGAAGGTGAAACTCCAGTATTTTGGCCAACTGGTGAGAAGAGCTGACTCATTTGAAAGACCCTGATGCTGGGAAAGATTGAGGGCAGGAGGAGAAGGGGAAGACAGAGGATGAGATGGTTGGATGGCATCACCAGCTCGATGGACATGAGTTTGGGTGGACTCCAGGAGTTGGTGATGGACAGGGAGGCCTGGTGTGCTGCGGTTGACAGGGTCGCAAAGAGTCGGACACGACTGAGCAACTGAACTGAATTGTCAGTACAGTCAGTATAGCTGAACTGCACTTCTTTCTCTGTGTTGACTCCTCCGTTCTGATTTGTACCTGTTTCTATTATTAAAATAAGGATTTCTGAATTTAACAGTAACAGGAATAGAGTGGTGAAAAAGATGTAAAGCAGCCCCAGCTCTCATGGGAGTTACAATTTAGGTGGAGTAGCAGAGAGTAAAATAACTTCAGTGTGGTAAGGGATAAAGAGCACACAGCCTAGCTTAGACTGTCATGGAAAGATTCTCAGGAAAAGGATATCTTAGTTGAGGTCTGAAGGATAAGTAAAAGGCGAGTGAAGGCAGGAGGAAGTGGACATTCTCAGTAAAGGAGCAGCATGTGAGAAGAGGACGCAGGGTGCATTCATTGTTTTAGTACCTGGAGAATACAGTGTTTATCATTATAGATGTATGGGTGTGTTGGGGGCAGCGGCTTTGTTGAAGGGAAAAAGTGTGAAAGATGAGGATAGATAAGGAAGAAGGAGTCAAAGGAGTTTGAATCTGTGAGTCAAGATTTTGGAAAGTAGGATAGGAGAAACCTGGGCACTTCAAGAGTGTAAATAGGAGGAACAACCATTAAGAGACCATTGCTGAAGTCCAGGTAAGACATGGTGGTTTTCAGTACCTGCAAAGGATACTGACATTGCAGATAAACAGGATGGAAAAGGGGGAAATAATTGAAGAAATATGAGTAGAATGTTTTTCTTTAAAAAACAGTTTATTATTCTAGAACATAATTGGTAAAAACTTAAGTTGCATGTTGCAGACCTTGAATCTTGACGGAGAGATTTTTTTTATTGCATTTTTTTAAAATTTATTTTTTAATTGAAGGATAATTGCTGTACAGAATTTTGTTGTTTTCTATCAAAACTCAGCATGAATCAGCCATAAGTATACATATACCCCCTCCCTTTTGAACCTCCCTCCCTTCTCCCTCCCCATCCCACCCCTCTAGATTGATACAGAGCCCCTGTTTGAGTTTCCTGAGCCATACAGCAAATTCCCTTTGGCTATCTATTTTACCTATAGTAATGTAAGTTTCCATGTTATTCTTTCCATACATCTCACCCTCTCCTCCCCTCTCCCCATGTCCATAAGTCTATTCTCCATGTCTGTTTCTCAATTGCTGCCCTGTAAATAAGTTCTCCAGTAACATTCTTCTAGATTCCGTATATATGTGTTAGGATACAGTATTTATCTTTCTCTTTCTGACTGACTTCACTCTGTGTAATAGGCTCTGGGTTCATCCACCTCATTAGAACTGACTGAAATGCATTCCTTTTTTATGGTTGAATAATGGAGACGGGGATGACAGAGGATGAGATGGTTGGGTGGCATCACTGACTCGATGGACATGAGTTTGGGTGAACCGCAGTTCATGGGGTCGCAGAGTCGGACATGACTGAGTGACTGAACTGAATGTTCTGTTGTGTACGTTGTGTACCACAACTTCTTCATTCATCTGTCGATGGACATCTAGGTTGCTTCCGTGTTCTAGCTATTGTAAATAGTGCTGCAATGAACAATGGAATACGTGTCTTTTTCAATTTTGGTTTCCTCAGGGTATATGCCTAGGAGTGGGATTGCTGGGTCAGATGGTGGCTTTATTCCTAGGTTTTAAAGAAATCTTCATACCATCTTCCATAGTGGCTGTATCAGTTTACATTTCCACCAACAGCAGACCTTGAATCTTTAACATGAAAGTTTGTTGATTTACAATATTATATTGCTTTCTGTTACACAGCATAGTGACTCAATATTTTTTAAGATTATACTCCATTTAAAGTTGTTATAAAATATTGACTGTATTCCCCGTGCTGTACAATATATCCTTCTAGCTATTTTATTTTTTATTGGAGTGTAATTGCTTTACAATGCAATGTTAGTTTCTAGTGAATGAGCTGTGTGTGTGTATATGCCTTCCCTCTTGGACTGCCTTCCCACACCCCCTCCCTCCTATACCCATCTCATCCCACCCGGCTAGGTCAGCGTAGAGCCCTGGGCTGACCTCCCTGGGCTACGCTGCAGCTTCCCACTAGCTATCCGTTTTACCCTTGATAGTGTACGAATGTCAGTCTTAACCTCCCAGTTCATCCCACCCTCCTCGCCCCATGCCGTGTCCGCATGTCCATTCTCTACCTCCGTGTCTCTATTCCTGCCCTGGAACTAGGTTTGTCTGTACCATTTTCCTAGATTCCACTTACATGTGTTAATATGTGACATTAGTTGTGTTTTTCTCCTTCTGACTTACTTCACTCTGTATGACAGTCTCTAGATCTACCCACATCTCTACAAATCACCCAGTTTTGTTCCTTTTTATGGCTGAGTAATATTTCATTGTGTATACGTACCACATACTCATCTGCTGATGGACACTTAGGTTGCTTCCGTGTCCTAGCTGTTGTCAGTAGTGCTGCAGCGAACATTGGGGCATATGTGTCTTTTTGAATTAGTTTTCTCAGGCTATATAGCTCAGTTGGTAAAGAATCTGCTTGCAATGCATGAGACCCTGGTTCGCTTCCTGAGTTGGGAGGATCCGCTGGAGAAGGGATAGGCTACTCACTCTAGTATTCTCGGGCTTCCCTTGTGGGTAGCTGGTAAAGAATTTGTCTGCAATGCGGGAGACCTGGGTTGGGAAGATCCGTTGGAGAAGGGAAAGGCTACCCACTCCAGTATTCTGGCCTGGAGAATTCCATGGACTGTATAGTCCACGGGGTCGCAAAGAGTCGAACACAACTGAGTGACATTCACTTTCACTTCTGGGTGATGGCTGGGTCATTAGTAGTTTCATATGCCCAGTAGTGGGATGGCTGGGTCTTTAGTAGTTCTATATTTTTAATTTTTTAAGGAACCTCCATATTGTTCTCCATAGTGGCTGTATCAATTTACATTCTGACCTACGGTGCAAGTGGGTTCCCTTTTCTCCACACTCTCTCCAGCATTTATTGTTTGTAGATTTTTTGATTATGGCCATTCTGCGTAGTGTGAGATGATACCTTATTGTATTTTTATTTTTTCTCACTGTAGTTTTAAGTTGCATTTCTCTAATACTTAACCCCAGGTGGGTGAGTTTGGTTCCGGGGCTTGTGCAGACTTCATGGTGGGGGGCACTGGTGCCTGCCCACTGGTGAGTGGAGCTGGATTTTGTCACTCTGGTGGGCAGGGCTGTGTCAGGGGGCATGTCTCAAGGTGGCTGTGGGCTCAGGATGACTTGAGGCAGCCTCTCTGTTGATGAGTGGGGCTGTGTTTCCACCCTGTTGGTTGTTTGGCCTGAGATGTCCCAGCACTGGAGCCTGCAGGCTGTTGAGTGGGGCCAGGTCTTGGTGCCAAGACAGGACTTCCCGGAAAGCTCCCTCCAGGAGTATTCCCTAGGGTCCTCTACCACCAGTGTCCTTGCCCCTGCAGCAGGCCACAGCGGACCCCTGCCTTGCCAGGAGGCTCTCCAGGTCCTGCAGGTGCGTCTGGCCCAGACCCCTGGGGCATGCACGCTCAGCTGCACAGTCGCGTCTGACTCTTGGCAACCCCACAGGCTGTAACTCGCCAGGCTCCTCTGTCCATGGAATTTTCTGGGTAAGAAAACTGAAGTGGGTTGTCATTTCCTCCTCCAGGGGGTCTTCCCTACCCAGGGATTGAACCCATGTCTCCTGCATTGCAGTCAGATTCTTTACCACTGAGCCATCAGGAAAGCCCTGAGGAGTCGCTGCTTGGCCCTGGTTCCCACTGCATGTGAAACCTTGTGTGCATCGTTCAAGAGTGGAGTCTATTTCCCCCAATTCCATGGAGCTCCTACACTCAAGCCTGCTGGCCTTCAAAGCCAAATGGGGGCTCTGCCTCCTGATACCAGACCCCCAGACTGGGGAGTCTGATGTGGAGCTCAGAACTTTCACTCCTGCAGGAGACCCTTTGTGATATAATTATTGTCCAGTTTGTGGATCACCCACACAGTAGGTGAGCTTCCCAGGTGGTGCTAGTGGTAAAGAACCTGCCTGCCAGTGCAGGTAGACGTAAGAGACGCAGGTGTGATCCCTGGGTCAGAAAGATCCCCTGGAGGAGGGCATATCAACCCACTGCAGTATTCTTGCCTGGAGAATCCCACGGACAGAGGAGCCTGACAGGCTGCAGTCCATCGGGTTCAATCCGTAGAGTTGAACACGACTGAAGAGACTTAGCACTCACACATAGGTCGGTAGGGGTTGGCTAATATTGTGAAGGTGCCCCTCCTACAGTCTGCTTGTGGCTTCTTCTTTGTCTTTGGATGTAGAATATCCTTTATTGGTAGGTTGCAGTCTTTTTTTGTTGATTGTTGTTCAGCAGTTAATTGTGGTTTTCATGAGAGGAGGTAAGTTCAAGTCCTTCTGCTCCTCCATCTTGTCTGCAGTCCCACTGTTATCTCAGTCTCTAATTGCTTTTATTAAATAGGCTCCTTCCAGTGTTTTCCAAACCCTGTGGTGGCTCCTGATGAGGTTTTCTGGGGCCTCTTTAAAGATGAACGTCCACTGTGGTCACTCAGAGTAACCTTGAGGTTCTTGTATACTAGAAAGCCAGAGATCTGGGGTGTGCTAAGCATCAGAAATGGCCCAGAGTGAAGATTCCAGTAGGCTCTTGTGGATTTCTTAATATTTTTAGTGGACTCCATAATTTGGCTTCTGTATCCATCACCCTAACCCAGGAGAAACTGCCCAGAATTCACTGCACAAGCAATGCAGAACAGTGCAGGTTCTCTGCTCTTGGGTGAGCTGAGGCCAGAACTGCCACCAAAATCAAACCTTCTGGGCTGTTGACTTTTTCTTTTTTGTCGTTTAACTTAAAAAATATATATTTATTTCTCTATTTTTAACACCAAAAACATTTTGTATTGGGATATAGCAGATTACCAATGTTGTGGGAGTTTCGGGTGAACAGCGAAGGGACTCAGTCATGCATACACATGTAACTTTGTATTGTGTGAGTGCTTAGTCGCTCAGTCATGTCCAACTCTTTGCAGCCCTATGGAGTTGAACCTGCCAGGCTCCTCTGTCCATGGAATTTTTCTGGCAAGAGTTTTCTCTCTCCAGGGGATCTTCCTGACCTACAGATCGAACCCGCTAGCGTCTCCTGCATTGGCAAGTGGATTCTTCACCACTGCACCACCTGGGAAGCCCACATTTTGTATTGGGGTATAGCCAAGTAACAATGTTGTTATAGTTTCAGGTCAATAGCGAAGGGGCACGACGGTACATATATATATCTCCATTCTCCCCTAAACTTCCCTCCCATCCATTCTGCCACATAACATTGAGTGAAACTGTTCTATACAGGAGTTCCTTGTTGGTTATCCATTTTAAATATAGCAGTGTGTACACGTCTATACCAAACTTCCTAACTATCCCTTCCCCCATCCTGTGTTTTTTTTAAGTATAGTAAGAACATAAAACACAGAAGATGAGACCTATTCTCATAATAGATTAGCGTACAGTGTTAACTACAAGCACAATGTTATGTAGCCGATCTCTAGAACTTGTTGATCTTGCACGACTGGAAATGTATATCCATTGAATAATGACTCCCCGTTTCCTCTTTTCCTTCAGACTCTGGCTGCCACCATACTCCGTCTGCTTAGTTAACTTTAGATAACTCATATAAGTGGAAAATACAGTATTTGTTCTGGCTGGCTTTTTCACTTTGTATGATGCCCTCCTGTTTCATCCATTTTGTAGCCTACAAAAGGATATCCTTCTCTTTATGGCTGAAAAATATTTCACTGTCTGTGTGTGCCGTATTTTCTTTATCCATTCATCTGTTGACTAATAGTTATTTCCACCTTTTAGCACTTGTGACCAGTGCTTCAGTGAACACGGGAGTACATATAGCTCTTAGAGATCTTGATCTCATTTCTCTTGGATAAATACCAAGAGATTGGTATTGCTGGATCATATGGTAGTTCTATTTTTGGTTTTTGAGTAACCTCTATACCATTTTGCATAGTGGCTGTGCCATCCATCATTCTTACCATCAGGGCACTAGGGTTCCAGTTTCTCTATAGCCTCACCAACACGTGTTATTTTGTTTTCTTGATAATGGTCATCCTGAGAGGTGTAAGGTGATATCTCATTGTGGTTTTGATTTGCGCTTTCCTGATGATGAGCATCTTGTCATATACCTGTTGGCTATTTGCAGGTCTTCTTTGGAGAAATGTCTTCCCATATCTTTTGTCCATTTTGACCAGGTTATTCATTCTTTTTTGCTGTTGAATTCTGCTAGTTCCTTATATGTTTTGAATATTAATCTCCTATCAGTTTGCAGATACTTTCTTCCTTTTCATAGATTGCCTTTTGAATCTTGATTGTTTACTTTGCGGTGCAGAAGGTTTTTAGTTTGATGTAGCCTTACTCATCTATTTTGCTTTTCTTGCCTGTCCTTTTTGGCATTCAAATCAGCGCCAAGACCAATGTCATCAATCTTTTCCTCTCTGTTTTCTTTTTGGAGTTTTACAGTTTCAGGTCTTATATATAAATTTTTAATACCTTTTAAGTTCATGTTTGTGTATAGTCCAGTTTCATTCTTTTGCCTGTGGATATCCACTTTTCCCAGCCTCTTTTGTTGGAGACTGTCCTTTCTCACATACACAGGACTGGGAAATAGACCCTCGGAGGGCACAAACAGAACCTTGTATACACCAGGACCCAGGAGAAAGGAGCAGTGACCCCGCAAGAGACTGACCCACTCTTGCCTGGGCGTGTCCAGGAGTCTCTAGTGGAGACGTGGGTCAGTGGTGGCCTGCTGCAGGGTTGGGGGCACTGAGTGTAGCCATACATGCATGGGACCTTTTGAAGGAGGTCGCATTATCTTCATTACCTCCACCATAGTTTGGCCTCAGGTAAATAACAGGGAGGGAACACAGCTCCACCCATCAGCAGAAAATTGGATTAAAGATTTACTGAACATGGCCCTGCCCATCAGAACGAGACCCAGTTTCCCCCCAGTCAGTCTCTCCCATCAGAAAGCTTCCAAAAGCCTCTTATCCTTCTCCATCAGAGGGCAGACAGACTGAAAATCACAATCACAGAAAACTAACCCATCTGATCACATGGACCACAGCCTTGTCTAACTCAATGAAACTATGAGCCATGCCATGGAGGGCCACCCAAGACGGATGGGTCATGGTGGAGAGTTGTGAGAAAATGTGGTCCACTGGAGAAGGGAATGGCAAACCACTTCAGTATTCTTGCTTTGAGAACCCCATGAACAGTATGAAACGGCAAAAAGATAGGACACTGAAAGATGAACTCCCCAGGTTGGTAGATGCCCAATATGCTACTGGAGATCAGTGAAGAAATAACTCCAGAAAGAAAGAAGGGATGGAGCCAAACAAAAACAACACCAGTTATGGATGTGCCTGGTGATAGTAGCAGAATCCGATGCTGTAAAGAGCAATACTGCAGAGGAACCTGGAATGTTAGGTCCATGAATCAAGGCAAATTGGAAGTGGTCAAACAGGAGATGACAAGAGTGAACATCGACATTCTAGGAATCAGTGAACTAAAATGGACTGGAATGGGTGAATTTAACTCAGATGACCATTATGTCTACTACTGTGGGCAATAATACCTTAGAAGAAATGGAGTAGCCATCATAGTCAACAAAACAGTCCAAAATGCAGTACTTGGATGCAGTCGCAAAAACAACAGAAGGATCTCTGTTTGTTTCCAAGGCGAACAATTCAGTATCATGGTAATCCAAGTCTATACCCTGACCAGTAATGCTGAAGAAGCTGAAGTTGAATGGTCCTATGAAAACCTGCAAGACCTTCTAGAACTAACATCCAAAAAAGATGATATTTTCATTATACGGGACTGGAATGCACAAGTAGAAAGTCAAGAAACACCTGGAATAACAGGCACATTTGGCCTTGGAGTACGGAATGAAGGAGGGCAACGCTAACAGAGTTTTTCCAAGAGAATGCCACTGGTCATAGCAAACACCCTCTTCCAGTAACACACAAGAAGATTCTATACATGGACATCACCAGATGGTCAATACAAAAATCAGATTGATTATATTCTTTGAAGCCAAAAATGTAGGAGCTCTGTACAGTCAGCAAAAACAAGACTGGGAGATGACTGTGGCTCAGATCATGAACTCCTTATTGCCAAATTCAGACTTAAATTGAAGAAAGAAGGGAAAACCACTAGGCTATTCAGATATGACCTAAATCAAATCCCTTACGATTATACACTGGAAGTGAGAAATAGATTCAAGGGATTAGATCTGATAGACATAGTGCCTGAAGAACTATGGACGGAGGTTGGTGACTTTGTACAGAAGACAGGGATCAAGACCATCACCAAGAAAAAGAAATGCAAAAAAGCAAAATGGTTGTTTGAGGTGACCTTACAAATAGCTGTGAAAAGAAAAGTGAAAACCAAAGCTGAAAAGGAAAGATATACCCATTTGAATGCAGAGTTCCAAAGATTACCAAAGAGAGATAAGAAAGCTTTCCTTAGTGATCAGTGCAAAACAATAGAGGAAAACAATAGAATGGGAAAGTCTCGAGATCTCTTCAAGAAAATTGGAGATACCAAGGGAATGTTTCATGCAAAGATGGGCAAAATAAGGGACAGAAATGGTGTGGACCTAACAGAAGCAGAAGATATTAAGGAGAGATGGCAAGGATACACAGAAGAACTGTATGAAAAAAATCTTCATGACCCAGATAATCACGATGGTGTCATCACTCACCTAGAGCCAGACATCCTGGAATGTGAAGGCAAGTGGACCTTAGGAAGCATCACTGTGAACAAAACTAGTGGAGGTGATGGAATTCCCGTTGAGCTATTTCAAATCCTAAAAGATACTGTGAAAGTGCTGCACTCAATATGCCAGGAAATTTGGAAAACTCAGCAGTGGCCACAGGACTGGAAAAGGTCAGTTTTCATTCTAATCCCAAAGAAAAGCAATGCCAAAGAATGCTCAAACTACCACACAATTGCACTCATCTCACATGCTAGTAAACTAATGCTCAAAATTCTCCAAGTGAGGCTTCAACATCATGTGAACCATGAACTTCCAGATATTCAAGCTGGATTTAGAAAAGGCAGAGGAACCAGAGGTCAAATGGCCCACATCTGCTGGATCATCAAAAAAGCAAGAGAGTTGGCTTAGAATTCAACATTCAGAAAACTAAGATCATGGCATCTGGTTCCATCACTTCATGGCAGATAGATGGGGAAACAGCAGAAATAGTGACAGACTATTTTTTTGGGCTCCAAAGTCCCTGCAGATGGTGACTGCAGCCATGAAATTAAAAGACACTTACTCCTAAGAAGAAAAGTTATGACCAACCTAGACAGCATATTAAAAAGCACACATTGCCAACAAAGGTCTGTCTAGTCAAAGCTCTGGTTTTCCCAGTGGTCATGTATGGATGTGAGAGTTGGACTATAAAGAAAGCTGAGCCCTGAAGAATTGATGCTTTTGAACTGTGGTGTTGGAGAAGACTCTTGCGAGTCCCTTGGACTGCAAGGAGATCCAACCAGTCCATCCTAAAGGAAATCAGTCCTGAATATTTATTGCAAGGACTGATTCTGAAGCTGAAACTCCAATACTTTGGCCACCTGATGCAAAGAACTGACTCTTTTGAAAAGACCCTGATGCTGGGGAAGATTGAAGGCAGGAGGAAAAGGGGTTGACAGAGGATGAGATGGTTGGATGGCATCACCGACTCAATGGACATGAGTTTGAGTAAGTTCTGGGAGTTGGCGATGGACAGGGAGCCTGGCATGCTGCTGTCCATGGGCTTGCAAAGAGTCGGACATGACTGAACAACTTAACTGAACTCATCCTTTCTCTAGTATGTATTTTTGTTATGTTTGTTGAAGATCAATTGACCAAATATGAAGACGATGTGATACTGGTGATAGGAAAGACACATAGGCTAGTGGAATGGAGTAAGAAGTCCATAAATAGATTACACAAACGTCGTCAATTGACTTTGGACAAAGATGTGAAGATACCTCATTGGGGGTAAAGATAGTCTTTTTAAAAACTTGGTGCTAGAATAATTTACATCTATATTTTAAGGAAAGAACCTTGACTCATACCTTGTACATATACAAGAATTAACTAAAAATGTATCTTAGACCAAAATGTAAAATTTAAAACTATAAGCTCTTCTAGAGCTTCCTGTCCTATATGTTAGCCACATGTGGTTATTTTAAATTTAAAGAATTAAAACTAAATACGTTTTAACAATTGAGCTTCTTAGTTGTTCCAGCCACGTGTCAAGTCCTCATTGGCCATGTGTGGCTAACTAAAGCTGTTGTATTGATTAGCTCAGATTTCAGCATATTTCTCTCACCGCAGAATACACTCTTATACACTGCTGTTGTAGAAGAGAACATAGGAGAAAATCTTTGGGATTGTAGTTAGGCAAAGATTTCTTAGGTTACAAAAATTGTGACCATAAAAGAAAAAAATGCACTCCAGTATTCTTGCCTGGAGAATCCCATGGACAGAGGAGCCTGGCAGACTAATGTCCATGGGGTCTCAAAGAGTCAGATATAACTTAGCGACTAAACCACCACAGGTCCAAAAAATAAATAAATAAATAAAAGAAAAAAATGGATAAATTAGTTTTTATCAAAATTAAAAATTTATGATTGTTGAGAAGCTCTGCTAAGAAAATGAAAAGCCACAGACTAGGAAAGAAATATTTTCAAAACATATTTGCTAAAGAATTGACAACCAGAATATTGTCTGAGGAGGCCTTACAAATAGCTGTGAATAGAAGAGAAGCAAAAACCAAAGCAGAAAAGGAAAGATATACCCATTTGAATGCAGAGTTCCAAAGAATACCAAAGAGAGATAAGAAAGCCTTCCTCAGTGATCAGTGCAAAAAATAGAAGAAAACAATAGAATGGGAAAGTCTTGAGATCTCTTCAAGAAAATTGGAGATACCAAGGGAATGTTTCATGCAAAGATGGGCACAATAAGGGACAGAAATGGTATGGATCTAACAGAAGCAGAAGATATTAAGGAGAGATGGCAAGGATACACAGAAGAACTATACAAAAAAAGATCTTCATGACCCAGATAATCACGATGGTGTCATCACTCACCTAGAGCCAGACATCCTGGAATGTGAAGGCAAGTGGACCTTAGGAAGCATCACTGTGAACAAAACTAGTGGAGGTGATGGAATTCCCGTTGAGCTATTTCAAATCCTAAAAGATGATGCTGTGAAAGTGCTGCACTCAATATGCCAGGAAATTTGGAAAGCTCAGCAGTGGCCACAGGACTGGAAAAGGTCAGTTTTCATTCCAATCCCAAAGAAAAGCAATGCCAAAGAATGCTCAAACTACCACACAATTGTATTCATCTCACACACTAGTAATGCTCAAAATTCTCCAAGTGAGGCTTCAACAGTATATGAACTGTGAACTTCCAGATATTCAAGCTGGATTTAGAAAAGGCAGAAGAACCAGAGATCAAATTGCCAACATCCGCTGGGTCATCAAAAAAGCAAGAAAGTTCCAGAAAAATACCTACTTCTGCTTTATTGAATATTCCAAAGCCTTTGACTGTGTGAATCACAACAAACTGTGGAAAATTCTTCAAGAGATAGGATTACCAGACCACCTGACCTGCCTCTTGAGAAATCTGTATACAGGTCAGGAAGCAACAGTTAGAATTGGACATGGACCAACAGACTGTTTCCATGTCAAGGCTGTATATTATCACCGTGATCATTTAACTCATATGCAGAGTACATCATGAGAAATGCTGGGCTGGATGAAGCACAAACTGGAATCAAGATTGCTGGGAGAAATATCAATAACCTCAGATATGGAGATGACACCACCCTTATGGGAGAAAGTGAGGAAGAATTAAAGAGCCTCTGGATGAAAGTGAAAGAGGAGGCTGAAAAAGTTGGCTTAAAACTCAATGTTCAGAAAACTAAGATCATGGCATCTGGTCCCATCACTTCATGGCAAATAGATGGGGAAACAGTGGGAACAGTGACAGAGTTTATTTTTGGGGGCTCCAAAATCACTGCAGATGATGACGTCAGCCGTGAAATTAAAAGACACTTGCTCCTTGGAAGGAAAGCTATAACCAACCTAGACAGCGTATTAAAAAGCAGAGACATTACCGCCAACAAAGGTCTGTCTAGTCAAAGCTCTGGTTTTTCCAGTGGTCATGTATGGATGTGAGAGTTGGACTGTGAAGAAAGCTGAGCCCCGAAGAACTGATGCTTTTGAACTGTGGTGCTGAAGAAGACTCTTGAGTGTCCCTTGGACTGCAAGGAGATCCAACCAGTCCATCTTAAAGGAAATCAGCCCTGAATATTCTTTGGAATGACTGATGGTGAAGCTGAAACCCCATTACTTTGGCCACCTCATGTGAAGAACTGACTCTTTTGAAAAGACCCTGATGCTGGGGAAGATTGAAGGTGGGAGGAAAAGGGGTTAATAGAGGGTGAGATGGTTGGATGGCATCACTGACTCAATGGACATGAGTTTGAGTAAACTCCAGTAATTGGCGATGGACAGGGAGGCCTGGCATGCTGCAGTCCATGGGGTCGCAAAGAGTAGGACACAACTAAGTGACTGAACTGAACTGACAACCAGAATCTTTAAATTTTTTTTCAAAGTTAAGTAATATCAAAGAAATTTAAAAGTGAGCAATAAGTTTGGAAAAATGGTTCACTGTAGAAGATATGAATGGCATATTATTTAAATGTTCTAATCTTATACATCTTTTGTTGTTTGCTTGTTTAATCAACAAGGGTTATCTGGGTGGGAAGTTTTTGGCACACTCTTGTTCTCTTTGTACCTTGATGAATTTTAACTTGTTTTTGAAATGTTAATTCTTACAGGTAAAACCCTAGTCAGTAAAAACTCTAATAAGGTGTGTGTGTGTGTGTGTGTGTGTAAGTAAAAGTAAACACATTTTTAATAGTTTTTTCTGGTTCTCCAAGAGTAGCAGTAGTGAAAGTAAAAGGAAGCCACAGACTCTCTTGGCAATCCTTGTAGTAGCTTCGTCATTCTGTACGGTCATGCTGATTAACTGACTTGTTCAGCCTGTTTGGACCAGAAGAAAATAGGACTTTCCCAGTTGTATTCAAATCCATCAGGCATGAAAACAGATGGGTGATTTGTTCTTCTTGTCTTGTCTTAAACATGAGCAACTGCCTGGCTTCTGCTTAGGCAAACGTGGTAGGTGGAATAATGGGTCCCTCAAGGATGTTCATGTCCTAATGCCTAGGCCTTGTGAATATGTTACCTTCCATGGCAAAAGGGATTTGGCAGATGTGGTTATGTTGAGGATGTTGAGATAGGGAGACTTCCTGGGTTAGTCACATGGGACCAGTGTCATCATAAGAGTCCTAGTAAGTAAAAGAGGAAGGCATAGCATCACCGTCAGTGTGGTACAGGCTGTGAGGGATTTGATCAGCCATTTCTAGCTTTGCAGGTGGGAGCAGGCAAGGAGCCAAGGAATGCAGGCAGCTTTAGAAGTTGAAAAAGGGAAGGAAATGAATCTACCCTAGGGCCTCCAGAAGACTTTAACCCTGTCAACTCATTTAAGACTTTGATAACCAGAAGCTTAAGGTAATTTTAAAGTTTTGGAAAATTTGTTAATAGTAGCAAGAGAAAACAAATGCAGTGTATTTATAGGACTGTTGTTTGTAAGTTCTAAAAGACAGGCATTTCTTTAAAAGTAGAAAAAAATCCTTTTTTTTTTTTTTTGAGTCTCACTGCCAGCCCTGCTAGACTCCCCAGTGGGCAAATTTCTGACCCAGATCCTCCTAATCACTGTGAAATAATACTCAGCTCAAAAAGTAAGTACAGTGCATTTGCTAAGGACAAAGGCGTTGTGACACAACCCAGACGTTAGCAGTTCTCAGAATATGGGCCATGGACAGCCTGCATCAGAGTTCCTGGGGAGCAGGTTCCTTCAGGCCTGGACCTTTACCCCTTTCCACTGGTTTTTTCATGTCAAGTTTAGTGAGGTATAATTTGTATATAGCAAAATATACCCTTCTTAGGTTACAGTACTATGAATTTTGAAAGGTTTGTATAATCAAGTAACCGCCAATACACTGAGGTTATTTCCATCACCCAGCATGTTTCACTTGTGTCCTTTTGTAATAAATTTCCTCTCCGTACCGCCTGTCTCTAGCAACCACTGACCTGATTTCCGTTCCTGCAGGTTTTTTCGAGAATGTCACATCCATGGAATGACAGACCATGTGGCCTTTTGCGTCTGACTTAGTTTGTTTAACATAATCCTTTTGAGATTCATCCACATTGGGTGTATGTTCATATGTAAAGAAACCATGCTTCTGTGTTACCCAAAATGGCCATAATTTTTTTTTAAGGTAATTATTTGGCTGTGCTGATTTTTAGCTGTGGGGTGCAGGATCTTTAGTTGTGGCATGTGGGATCTAATTCTCTGACCAAGGATCAAACCCAAGTCCCCTGTATTAGGAGCCTGGAGTCTTAGCCACTGAACCACCAGGGAAGTCCTGGCCATAATTTCTTGATGTGTTTTGTCTCTCTTGGTGTGATCTGAGAGGTGTCATAACTGTCCCCGGATGGTTGAGGGGTTGTCTTTTAGCCTGGTTGGCTGAGGGAGTCAGGTGGAGAGAAGGGTGTGGAGGGGCAGGTTTGTCCAGAGGACAGGTGCATGCAGAGAACACAGTTGTAGGTTTATCTTTTCCAAGAATTGAAAGAGGGGGGAAGATCACGGTTGCCTAATCATGGCTCAGACAGTAAAGACTCTGCCTACAGTGCAGGAGGACCCAGATTCGATCCCTGGGTCTGGAAGATCCCCTGAAGAAGGGAATGGCAACCCACTCCAGTCCTCTTGTGTGAAGAACTCCATGGACAGAGGAGCCTGGTGGGCTACAGTCCATGGGGTCACAAAGAGTCAGACACAACTGAGCGACTAACACACATAGAAAGAGGGAACAGTAGGGGATGTTTTGAGTTGTGGAGCAGGACTCATTGAGTATTGGTTAATTATAAGATTCAGTGGTCTGCAGCAAAAAAAGTAGTGACTGCTTGATCTTTTATTGTCTGTGCAACTTCTTTTGGGCCACTGCTAAACTATTGTCGTTCAGTCGGTCAGGCGTGTCTGACTCTTTGTGACCCCATGGACTGCAGCATGCCAGGCTTCCCTGTCTTTCACCATCTCCCAGAGCTTGCTCAAACTCATGTCCAGAGTCAGTGATGTCATCCAACCACTTGTCCTATGTCATCCCCTTCTCCTCCTGCCTTCGATTTTTTTCCAGCATTGGGGTCTTTTCTGAGTTGGCTTTTTGCATCAGGTGGCCAAAGTATTGGAGCTTCAATTTCAGCATCAGTCCTTCTAGTGAATATTCAGTATTGATTTCTTTTAGGAAATTGACTGGTTTTACCTCCTTGCCATCCAAGAGACTCTCAAGAGTCTTCTCCAGCACCACAGTTCAAGAGAATCAGTTCTTTGGCACTCAGCCTTCTTTATGGTCCAGCTCTCACATCCATACATGACTACTGGAAAAGCCATAGCATTGACTAGGCAGACCTCTGTCAGCAAAGTAATGTCTCTGCTTTCTAATATGTTGTCTAGGTTGGTCATAACTTTTCTTCCAAGGAGCAAGTGTCTTTTAATTTCATGGCTGCAGTCACCATCTGCAGTGATTTTGGAGCCCAAGAAAATAAAGTCCATCACTGTTTCTATTGTTTCCCCGTCTATTTGCCCTGAAGTGATCAGACCGGATGCAATGATCTTCATTTTTTGAATGTTGAGTTTTAAGCCAGCTTTTTCACTTTCATCAAGAGGCTCTTTAGTTCTTCGCTTTCTGCCATAAGGGTGGTGTCATCTGCATATCTGAGGTTATTGATATTTCTCCTGGCAGTCTTGATTCCAGCTTGTGCCTCATCCAGCCAGGCATTTCTCCTGATGTACTCTGCAAATAAGTTAAATAATCAGGGTGACAATATACAGCCTAGATGTTTTCCTTTCCCAGTTTTTAACCAATCTGTTATTCCATGGCCATTCTAACTGTTGCTTCTTGACCTGCATACAGATTTCCCAGGAGGCAAATAAGGTGGTCTGGTATTCCTATCTCTTAGAATTTTCCACAGTTTGTTGTGGTCCACATAGTCAAAGGCTTTAGTATAGTCAATGAAGCAGAAGTAGATGTTTTTCTGGAACTCTCTTGCTTTTTCTGTGATCCAGTGGATGTTGGCAATTTGATCTCTGGTTCCTCTGCCTTTTCTAAAACCAGCTTGAACATCTGGAAGTTCATGGTTCATGTACTGTTGAAGCCTAACTTGGAGAATTTTGAGCATTACTTTGCTAGCATGTGAAATGAGTGCAATTGTGCAGTAGTTTGAACATTTCTTTTGCATTGCTCTTCTTTGGGTTTGGAATGAAAACTGACCTTTTCCAGTCCTGTGGCCACTGCTGAGTTTTCCAAATTTGCTGGCATATTGAGTGCAGCACTTTTAACAACATCATCTTTTAGGATTTGAAATAGCTCAGCTGGAATTCCATCACCTCCACCAGCTTTGTTCGTAGTGATGCTTCCTAAGGCCCACTTGACTTTGCACTCCAGGATATCTGGTTCTAAGTGAGTGATCACACCAAAGGGGTTATCTACATCATTAAGATCTTTTTTGTAGAGATCTGCTAAGGACTGCTAAATAGTCCTTCCTGAATGAAAGACTCTTACCTGGCCCTGGCTCCAAAACCCCCAAGGACATAAGTGAAGGCTCACAATCTTTTCCCCCCTCAAATGTCTTGAGCCCCTTTATTGGCAGGAATTGTGCTATGTACTGAATGAAATGGACTAGTTACAGTCTTTACCCTAAGAACTCTTACTTAGCCTCTCTGAGAACTCTGGCCTGGTATTTACCAGATCTTCCCCCAACAGGTGGACAGCTGGAGGCCAGCACCTTATCGGCAGGATCACCGCGGTATGGTGAAGCACGGGCCTAGCGAGGAGCATGTGCACTGCAGTCAGTCCTCCAGTCCTTGGATATGGAGCCTCTGGATTCGCAGCCCATGGCAACAGAGGGCTGATTCTACTCCTCACCTAAGGGGTTTGAGTGTCCTCGAATTCTACTACCCAGGGGTTCCTCCTGGATCCCACAGGGTGAGTGTATATGATCCCATGATCTGCCTTTAAATCCCAGGTCTGATGTTCTAGTTTAGTCAAATTGCTTCACCTTTCCAAACTGATGTCTTCTTCTCTAAGATAAGGAGGTATCTGGAAGTGGGGGAAAAAAGCTATTTAAAAGCTAGTTTCTCTTTGAGTTGAAAGCTAAACAGATAAATTATGGTCTTTTTTTGTTTGGTCAAGGTAAAAGACTAATCTCAATGGGAGGGTTGGGTCCAGGGGGCTAAAATTGTTCTGCATAAAAAAGAAGTAAATTTTTTTTTTTAATATTTATTTTTATTTAATTATTTGGCTTGTCAGGTTGCGGCATGGGGGATCTAGTTAGCTGGCCAAAGATGGAACCCAGGCCCCCTGCACTGAGAGTGCAGAGCCTTAGACAGTGGGCCACCAGAGAAGTCCCAAATTTTAGCTTTTAGTTGAAGCTGGAAGAAACTTTTTTTTTAAATTTTGTTTTTATTTTGCCTTTATTTGTGCAGGGGTGATGAAAGAAAGTGGGTCCTAGTATTACACTCTAAAGAGGCCTGCTCTTCACAACACCCGGATGTTCATGTGTTTTAGACCAGAGGGTAGAGCCAGCTGTGTCTACACTAGGGTGGGGTGGAATAGAGAGAGGGGAGGTGATGAGAATTAGGTTGCAGTCAAGACTTAGGATCAAAAAGTGACCAAGTTGTGAGCACTCAACTTAGAATCCTTGCAATTGTTAAGGAAAGTCATGGGCTTCACACAGTTATATGAGATACTATCTAAAACTTGCATCTGAATGTGAAAGATGGTACAACATAGGACCATGGACATGTCAGGGATAATATCTACCTAACAGGGTTGGGAGATTTAAATGTAGATAAAAGTACTTCATAAACTAAAGAGATACATCATCACCCCTAGATAAAATAAATGTCTTTCTCTGAAGGTTTTGTAAAAAGGAAGTCAGACTTAAATTCAACACTGATCACAAATATGAGAATAATTATCCAGGAGTTGTGAGCTCTATGATAGTTTTATTTATGAATTCAGTTCAAATGGATAGTAAACACAGTTTGGATGTTAAAGATAACAGTTTTAAAAAATGACTCCATATGACCCAAACATGTCATGTCAAGACTTGGGAATTTAGCCCACATTAGCAGTCATTCCCCATTTCTTTCTGACACCCCACCCCCGTTAGCCCAGAGCAACCAATCATTTATTTTTTGTCTCTTATAGACTTGACTTGCCTCTTCTGAACATTTCATATACATGAAATCATACTATATGTGGTCTTTTATGACTGGCTTCTTTCATGGCATAAAATTCTCAAGGGTCATAAATGTTGCATGCGTCAGTATTTTATCCAACCATTTTTTGTTTTCTTGAAAAAAATGTTTAGTTAACTTTTTTCTTTTTAAGAACGCTTTTAGATTCACAGCAAAATTGAATAGATAGTACAGAGAACGCCCATGTTCCTTTCCCACTCCTTCATTGCCAGCATCCCTCAGCACTGTTATGGTTGAGGGAACCTACATTGACAGCATGATCACCCATGGCTTACATTAGGGCTCACTCTTTTTACGTCCTTTGGGCTTTGGAAATGTATAACATCTTTCCACCTTTACGGTCTCATCGCCCTAAATCCCGTGTTCTCTGTCGCTCATGCCCCATTCCTACCCCTGACAACCACTGCTCTTTTTATTGTCTCCATAGTGTTTTTTCCCAGAATGTCATTTACCTGGATTTATTTAGTATGTGGCCTTTTCAGATTGTTTTTCTTCTACAGAGCTTTCTGACAAGTTTTCATGAGATGCTATAGGTGACAAGGTATATAAAAAAGATTAAATCACTAGCTTAATTCAGTTCTGAAATGGACAGGTTAAATTCCTGGATTGTCTACAGTTTCACTTACATAGGAGCACTTGTCTTTTGTGAGGTCATTACAGAAATGCTGGCGAACTCTTTCCATTAGCAGTTCTTGCATACAGTATGCACTTCTTGTGTTGTGGGACTCTTTTTTTTGTTGTTGTTCAGAATTCACCTTAGGGGTTTTCTCAGACTCGGCATTCTTAATCGATCGTGGTTTTTAGCTTTCTTTTTTCTTTCCAGGCTGGGTGGATGATGCAGTTTCACTTCTAGGTGTTAGGATTCTCTTTCACACTGGTTTGTCATGACCTTAAAATATTTAAAGTCTCTCCTTGGGTTCTTTATTTTTTTTTTTTTCTTTCTTTTTTAATGTAGTACCCCAGTGGGCTAGAGATTTATTTTACCAAATGAGTTTAAACCACCAGCAACTGGGGAGTTCACAGCCCATGAGCATTGTCAAACTTAACCCAGTGTAAAAACCTGCCAGTGGTCTTTTTATTTTCTTCCACTGGGTAGGTTTTGAGGTCCGGACGTGAAGGCTAGTTATGCTTCTGAATCAGCCTTGAGGTTGCGAGTTGCCTAAGGTGGCATAGGATACCAAAGACAGAGAGACGTTTGCTACGACGATCAGAATCGTCTTAGTTTGTAATAGCCAGCCTCGTTGTCGCCTGGAGATTACTAACGGGGCCCAAGAGTCGCTCTGAGCTGTAACCACCCACAAAAACCACACGCATGGCATTTTACTCAAAACTCTACTTTAACCACTACTTTGTGATGCAAAACTGGCGGAATTTTGGGTACTTTCTGTAAAATCGAAATCTTTATGGGGGTTTTCCAACATTCTAGTTGATTGTGAACAAGTGATCAGTATAACGAAAGGAAAGCAGGGTTGGCCAATCAACACCGACTTCTGTGGTACAAAGGATGCCAGCCTGTGTGGGATATTTCATGTGGAGAAAGCCACCTTGTCTGAGAAAACGTTCTCCTGTTGAAAAATGCAGTTAAATAAGAGGTATTGACATGAGATGGGTAGTTGTAAAAGATAGAGATTTTAGAATCTCCTTATCTTTGCCACAAAGTTTTCACTCTTGACAAAGTAATCACCTTCAGTACGTTCTAGCGTGTAGATCCTCTTAGGTTTGAAAAGGAAATCCATATGTATTGGACAAAATATAGTTCTGCATAAGGACTTCCTGTAAAGGAAGAACCATTATGGGAAACTGCTACTAATAAGATATGATGGCCCTTTTATGGAGGGAAAATGGTAGGTGTGAGAGCTCTCGCCTGTTTGGCCGAGTCAGGGGGCCTTCGTTTATTCTGGACTTAGGTCCTTGGCCAAGTTCCTTTACCACTCTAAGAGCTCAATTTCTTACCTTTACAATGAAAATCTTCTTTTCATGGTTAATATTCTGTTGTATATATGTACCACAGCTTCTTTATCCATTCATCTGTCAATGGACATCTAGATTGCTTTCATGTCCTGGATATTGAAAACAGTGCTGCTATGAACATTGGGGTACATGTGTCTTTTTGAACTATCGTTTTCTTTGGGTATATGCCCAGTAGTGGGATTGTTGGGTCATATGGTAGCTTTATTCCTAGATTTTTAAGGAACCTCCATACTGTTTTTCCATACTGGCTGTATCAGTTTACACTTCCAATATTACTCTGCCATAAAAAAGGAATGCATTTGAGTCAGTTGTAGTGAGGTGGAAGAACCTAGAGCCTGTGAGAGTGAGATAAGTCAGAAAGAGGAAAACACACACGTGTATATACGGAACCTAAAAAAACAGCACTGATGAACTTACTTGCAGGGCAGGAAGAGAGACACAGGCATAGAGAACAGACTTGTGGACAATAAGGGGATGAGCGGGTGGGACGAATCGAGAGAGTAGCACTGACTTCTGCACACTACCGCGTGTGAAATAGGAGCTGGGGGGAGCTGCCGTTTGCACTGGGAGCTCAGCCCCGTGCTCTGTGATGACGGGGCGTGGGACGGGGGTGGGAGGGAGGCTCAAGAGGAAGGGAATATATGTATTATAGCTGGTTTACATTGTCATACAGCAGAAGTCAATACAACATTGTAAAGCAATTATTCTCCAATTAAAAATGCAAAGTTTCACTCCTGCTCTATGGCAGATAGGAACACATCGTCTCAAGAACCTTCAGTAAGAGTCCTTTGTTATGACATCCTGTCTTGTGTAAACTTGAGTTTTATTGTCATATAAATTAAGCCTGCTATCAAGCACACTTTGTTTTTTCAAATCTGTGAAAACATTATTTTAGCAAAACCCAACTCTACTTGTATAAGTACATACCTATTCTCCTTTCATAATTAATAGTCTTAAAAGACTAAATTTCCATCTGTGTAACCCAGAAAGCTCTCATGATTAGCCTTAAAACAACTAGCAGAAACTTTCAGGCTGTCTCTCATTAGCACATTATCCAAACCAACCATGGGAGGAAGATACAGAAATCAGTAACTGAGATTTTAATGTGATAATTCCTTAGTTTACCGTGAAGAGCTTGGTAATTTCCCATTAGCACGTAAGTAACACTGTGCTTAGGTTGCTACTGCAAAGACAGTGTTGCTGGTTAGCTCCCACAAATAAAGTTTGCTTGCTTTATAATTGACGTTAGGAAATGTTTAAACAGGGTGAAAGAGCAGTTTTTACAAGCGCAAAATCAAGCAATTCATTTTCAGAAAGTAGAACCAAATGAAACCAACCGAAGAAAAACAGGTAAGTTGAATCATATTTTTTAAAAACAAAATAAAGAGTTGTATTTTGTATGTGTGTGTGAATAGAGTTACACAGTTCTAAGAACAGTTGTACAGGGTGGAATATCAAATAAAGCTTTAGGACTCAGAAGAATGGAAGCTTTATTTGTAGGAGGAAACAGGGTTTATCACTACAGAATTTTAGGGACATAGTAGAAATGGGAAAGATAATATAAACATTAGAACAGTGGAATGGAGTTTCCCAGACCCTTTGACATAACACATGGTTTAGTTAAGGAAATTGGCAAATTCTTGAAATCTCAGTTGGTCCTACAGCAAACTTTTAAAATTAAATCATCAGAGCTGAAAAAACTGTCCTGCTTGTGAGCACTATGCTGTACATTTGTTAGTCCAATAGCACTGATTCTTCACCTGAGTAACTTATTTTTTAATTGAAGGATAATTGCTTTACAGAATTTTGTTTTCTGTCAAACCTCAGCATGAATCAGCCACAGGTATACATATATCCTCTCCCTTTTGAAACTTCCTCCCATCTCCCTCCCCATCCCACCCCTCTAGATGTCACAGGGCCCCTGTTTAATTTCCCTGAGTCATCAGCAAATTCCCATTGGCTATTTTACATATGGCAATGTAAGTTTCCATGCTACTGAGTAACTTTAAAGGCGACTTGGACCTTGAAATACAAGTGTTGAAAAAGCCGTGTCTGGAGAAAGGTGAAATCACAATTATACATCAAAGGCCACGGGAGCTATAATTTCAGATATTGTTTCAGTTGTACCAGCTTTGTGTTCACACCCAAACTCCGCTGGTAGAATCTACTGCATGTGGGGTGGAGAAGAATTCCATTTATTTTCTGCTGAAGCTGGCGAACTGAATGAAGATCTGTATCTCAAGTGACAGGAATCAAATGAAACATGACAAGCCTGTAAAAGCTGCCACCTGAACATGTCAAAGCAGAACTTGGCGCTGAATGAGGTGGACAGGGGCTGGGAGACAAACCACACAGACTGCCTCGCCGGGCTGGGCAGCTCGGGAGGTCAGAGGGAGAGCCAACGGGAGCAGGTCTTCGTTGGGCTGGGGCTCACGTGGCAGGGTTTGGCATGGCGTGCTGGTGGTTTGTTCATAGATACAAGTACATATCTATCTTGGATTGGTTTTATTATGGAAAAATTCTATGGAGATATGCTGTATTGACTGGAAAATGATTCACTTGTTTTTTAAGTTACCAAATTTATAACGTAGAAGCATTGGTTTTGAAGTTAATCATTAAGTGGAGTTTAATCCCAACCTAGTTTCTGACATTGGATGGTAATTACTCTTATTTAGCAAAGCACAGAGAAAATCAGCGTTATAAGAGCAACCAGGGCAGGCAGTGCTCTAAGGAGGGGACGCCTTTCTCTGCCTTTGGGTGAGTTAGATTTGTCAAACATTTCCAGCTGTCGCGCAGGCCTCTGCCCATTGAAGGAAAGCTGACTTTGCTGCTCAGATGACAAGTTCCAGGTCCCCCAGGGAAAGTGCAGGACCGGGAGCCTGAACCAGCTTCTGGACTCGACCACGTGTGCCCACGTTAGCCGTGACAGTCTGCTTGGCAGTCACCCATCGAGAAGAACCAGTGGCCACTGGACTGAACCCTCCCCTGTATTTGTTCAGGAGCTCTCAGAGTTCTCATTCCTCAGGGAAGCACTTTCAGAATCAACCTGGTAAGTAAGCCATTTATACTTTTAAGTTGGTCCTAAAGAAAATATATAATTGGAATAGCTGTGATGATGTACAGAAACGTCTAAATGAAAGCCATCACTCAGTCACAGTATTTTATTCTGCATCATTTATTAAATATTTTTATATATGCATTTACAAACTTTACTCATTTCAGAACTCAGCTTTCAATACATTTTTAAACGTTTTTTGGTAGAGAGAGTCTCTTGTAAAATGAGATCCATGTACAAAACTAGGCAACAGATATAAAAGTTTCCTCTCATACTTTTCATCCATCAAGCAAAGAAATCATGTGATAAAGAAAAAAAACTCAAACGTGGCTCGTTCACAAGAATAACATGTCAGTGTTCAAACTATGAGTTCTAATGGGATAGATCATATTTCATCTCTATCAGGATGGCTATAGTTTAATACTTCTTAGCTACTGTAGCATGTTGGTTCTGATGAAGGAAAAAAATCAACTGTTTGGACTAGATCATCTAGAGACCATCAATTATTCATTTCTTTATGAAGTGACACCAAAATTCACCTTGGAGATGACATTGATGGGCTAGCAGTATGCATTTACCTCAAACGTGGCTTAGAAATTTCCCTTTAAAAAATTCATTAACTTGGCAAACTAAAGTCTGAGCCTCTACTTTAGCGCTCTTACTTAAAAGACATAGTTTAAATGATCAATTCAGAAGCCTAAAAGTATCTTTGAAACTAAAGTTGCTTTTCTTAAAATGAATGCTGACCTGACAGTCGAGGCTCGGAGCACGGTCACTAGGAGACAGAGGCACTGGTGCCGCTAGCAACGAGAAGCACTGTCACCGCCAGGGTCACTGTATGGCACAAAACGCCTGGGGGCCCGAAACTCACTAGTAATATGGTTTTGGCAGCAGCATCATTTAACCATTTGTTACATACTCTTCACACACCAGCTTCAAAGATGTGCACTCCCCTTAGGATACACAGGAGTTACAAATTTATGGTGATTGCATAATTGGTATTGCACAGTTTTATTAAAAAACATAAATACTGGTTATTCTAGATTTAAATACAAAATACATGTCATATACTTTTAAATCTATAATGTGGTTCAAGTGCAAGTCAGGTGCTTTCTTTAGTCCTTCCCCAAAAGGCATTTTAAATACTTTTTTGGCACAAATGAAATTTCACCCTGCCAACAATTCTAATTACAATACATATATCCAAACCTGGAGAGTAGCAATCATATACATACAGTATAAAACTGAGTATTTACAAATATACTAAGCATAAATGTAACCTCTGTGGGTGCATCAGAACTAATTTAGCAAGACCCACACTAAAAATAATTTAAAAAGGTAAATACGATGCCTTTAGTTCATTTGCTTATGCTGGTTGCTGTGGGTTGACATTCATGTGAGGAGGATGTCCTAGAAGACCAATTCTTTGTTTCTGCTTCCTTTGTTCTGTCATCTGGAAAGTTAAAAAGTTTCATCATTAGACCCAGACACTTCCTGTACGTCAACTTGTATACTCAACCATAGACTTACCTCTGTGGTTATGGTTTATACTGAAACCCACTTTCTACAAATAGCATGCCGTTAGTATATCAAACACACAGCTTCAAAAAGGACATCTACCTGGGCAGAATGGGGAATTCTGTGCCCTAGTCATGCAATGTGACATTCAGAAATTCTGCTTGCTACTTGTTTCATAAAGGAACAAAAAGCAGTTAAAGCACAAGATTCTTGTTTCCCAAATCTACGTCCAAATAATGGCTTTGTATAAGAGTTGCAACATGCTAAACACTCAAGAAACTGTCTAATGTGTTTAGAACTCTAAGTTTGAGAGAGATTAAGTCCATTGTCTTCAGGGTGTCTCGGTTTTTCTCCAATGGTTCTTGGGTAGTTTTGAGAGAAAAAAAAAAATCACATAGCGTTTCTAGGGAGATGAGAATGTCCTTAACACCTCAGGTCCAAGGCGACTGAATAACATAAATCATGGCCTGGCACTCAGCGGTGACCAGTCCTCACCCCCTACACACACCAAGGTCAGGAAAGACCATTTCTTAAGGCTGCTCAAATGAAACCGTCTTTTCAAAACTGCAAACAAGAAGTTGGGACCTTTTATTTGGCGGCTGAACTAAACCAGTTCTCATATTGACAGGTATCTAGCTCAGTTCTGCCTATTTCAGGGCATAATTAACTCCCTGTATTTAGATTTTTCTTAACCCAGTTATCCCAACTCTGGATTTGATGCTGGGCATTTAGATCAATTAAGGTAAAAAAGCTATATGAAATATCGGATAAAATTGTTATCTCTAAGTGGTTTTAGATCCTGCTTCTAGATTTTTGGCTTCCTAAAGTCAGAGAGGAATTAGGGTTTAGCAGTATTAATATAAAGAATGTGGGCACTGGAATCAGACAGACCTATTTCCATAAGGTTTTTTATTGTTGTAACTTTTCAAAGTCTGTTTCTTTATTCATATAAAATGAGGGTAATAATTCTGACCTCATAGAGAGGATGTATGTAAATTTTCTAATGGTGTGTATCACATTGTAGATGCTTATATCTCAGTTTTACCTGGACTAATTTTTGGTACAAAATACCCTGAGAGAAAGTAAAAACGAGAATATGTTACCTTGAGAATATGTTACCTCAATTCAATTTTAAAGTAGTTATTTTGCCTTATTTGAAACAGCAGTTTTCCTTTCATATCAAAATACTTTGTTGAGACTCCTATGAAATGCCTTCAGTTGTATTTTAGGAGAGAAGATTTACAAGAAGTGAGTATTTCCAAAAGGTAACTTTTTACAAAGCGTCTTATGAAGAGTTGAATTAGGGGTATTCTGCTAGCCTCGAAAGTTTCCTTAGATGAGAGACAAATCTTTAAAGGAGGTTTCACAATTCTCTACTATACTTCACAGATTCAGCTGCAGGAGAGCCTCCTGTGACTCATGGAATAAATTGACAACTAGATGGTGATGCAGTCAGTTATCTCACTGCCTGATACTTCACATACTCAGCCCAGACTTTCACCCCCAAACTAGTCCCCTGGCAGGTAGCCTTGAGAAGGACTCCAACATAACTCACTAAATTTAATAATCTCCACATTCTCAATGATTTAGGAATCTTGGTGGGCTCAACTCCTACTGATGGGTACTCAAAGCTTCCATTTAAAGATGCTGAGATTTTTCCACTGTTGAAGTTGGCCACTGAAGTTTTTCCTGAAATTTTTCTATAAATTTCTACTTACATTTGAGATGATCTTCTCTGTATGTTGTGTAGCCTCATGCCTGTGTGTCCAATCGACTTCCTGTGACTTTGCAATCTATTGGCTATAGGCATCACCTGACACCTCAGTGGCGGTCCGACTCTAATCCTCCAGGCTTGTCTTCCTAAAATAACGATCGCATCACCGCCCCTCAGTCCCTGACCTTGAAGCTCCCTACTGAGGTGAGTGGCCAAAACCCTTGTTCAAGCAGAGGTTGTACCTGGTAATTTCAAGAACCTAGCACACACTTCCCTGGGGCTTCTTCCTTGGTGGTTCAGACAGTAAAGAATTCATCTGCAATGCAGGAGACAGAGGTTCCATCCCTGGGTGGGAAAGATCCCCTGCAGAAGGAAATGGCAACCCACTCCAGAACTCTTGCCTGGAGAATTCCATGGGCAGAGGAGGCTGACGGGCCACAGTCTGGGGGGGGCAGAGCGACTGACACTTTCACTTTCAGCACATACTTAATTTTGCTTCCTATTTCCCTAGAATAATAATTCTTAAACTTTGGCATGTGCCAGAAGCACCCCGAAGACTTGTTACAACACAGATCAAAGGGCCCACAGAGTTTCCATAGAGGAGGCTCAGGGTAAGGTCGGTGAATCTGCATTGCTAACAGGTTCCAAGGTATTGTTAACGCTGTGGATCTAGGACCACACTGCTGCGTTTCTTCTAGAAATGCTCTAGAAGAGCATTTCTCTGTCTCAGAAATAGGCCAAGATCCTTAGAAAAGTTACATTTTCATATACTTGAATACTTAAAAAGTACTTTGGGTATATTTTCTCAAAATGAGATCTCAGGGATGATTCTCTGCAGTTGAGCACATGGTCGGCACACAAATCTGACTGCCCGAATTCTGTTTTGATCAACCATGGCCTTGTAGACAGAATGGCATCATCTAAGTGAGTAATCAATGTTAAAGTACCAGGGGCAGCTGCTTAAGTATTTGGCCCTTTGGACACGATTCTCATCCAGTGATAATTATATGGGAACAGTAACGAAAGAAAACCAAGTAGTTCATATACTTGAATATTTTTTTTTCAAAGTATTCAAGTATATGAAAATGTAACTGTCCTGTTGATCTTGACCTATTTCTGAGATAGTCAGTGAAACAGACCCCACCCTGGGACTGAATTTGGCCTATAGGAAACCAAGTCCAACACTGCTGACCAGGTAAGTTTTCCCTGGTCCCTTGGTATATATTCTCCCATAATTCCTGGCCTTATTAGCTCAATTAAACCTACTTACCTGTCTGTCTACATAGATTCACATACACTATATATATCTTATTTAAGGCATCATTATTATCTGTTACTATTACCCATATCAAAACAAAGTCTATCCTTAGCACATTCTCTCTGGACATTTTTGAAACAAACCTGACTAGATAAAAATATCATCAGATTGAGATCTAAGGTAACAACTCAACATTTTAATACTGAAAAATCTATTTTGATTAGTGCAAAATGTCCCATTTGTAGTAGATACATTGAAAAACCCTCAAAATCCACATTTTGCTAAGGATGAACATTTGAAGCAATGTTCTTCTTCATAAACTATATAGAGACTAGCTTGAATTTCTGTATGCCTTCTTTTTGACTCAGTCTAAACAGAAAGCAAATGATATGGTAGCTTTACAGGTCAGAAGCAACTAAATGTCTAAAAGATTTTTCGTGAAAATAGTGTCAACTGCAAATGGGCAAAATCTGCTGTACCAGTGTAAAGGATTAAGGGCTCGCACTGCAGAGAAAGTTCAGCCACAGCACACAAAAGCTGCAGCCTGCCTTCCTGTCACAGTAAGGCCATGGCTACTCAGATTCTAAGTAGCCTGGAAACTCCAGTCACCACAACTGATCTTTCAGTTCAGTTCAGTTGCTCAGTCATGTCCAACTCTTTGCAACCCCATAGACTGCAGCACGCCAGGCCTCCCTGTCCATCTCCAATTCCCGGATTCCATCCAAACTCATGTCCATCGAGTCAGTGATGCCATCCAACCATCTCATCCTCTGTCGTCCCCTTCTTCTCCTGCCCCTAATCTTTCCCAGCATCAGGGTCTTTTCAAATAAGTAAGCTCTTAGCATCAGGTGGCCAAAGTATTGGAGTTTCAACATTACTCAACATCAGTCCTTCCAATGAACACTTAGGACTAATCTCCTTTAGGATGGACTGGGTGGATCTCCTTGCAGTCCAAGGGAATCTCAAGAGTCTTTTCCAACACCACAGTTCAAAAGCATCAACTCTTTGGCGCTCAGCTTTCTTTCTAGTCCAACTCTCACATCCATACATGACTACTGGAAAAACCATAGCCTTGACTAGATGGACCTTTGTTGACCAAGTAATGTCTCTGCTTTTTAATATGCCATCTAGGTTGGTCATAACTTTCCTTTCAAGGAGCAAGTGTCTTTTAATTTCATGGCTGCAGTCACTATCTGCAGTGATTTTGGAGCCCCCCCCAAAAATAAAGTCTGACACTGTTTCCCCATCTAATTGCCATGAAGTGATGGGACCAGTTGCCATGATCTTAGTTTTCTGAATGTTGAGTTTTAAGCTAACTTTTTCACTCTCTCCTTTCATCAAGAGGCTCTTTAGTTCTTCCTCACTTTCTGCCATAGGGTGGTGTCATCTGTATATCTGAGGTTATTGATATTTCTCCCAGCAATCTTGATTCCAGCTTGTGCTTCTTCCAGCCTAGCGTTTCTCATGATGTACTCTGCATATAAGTTAAATAAGCAGGGTGACAATATACAGCCTTGACATACTCCTTTCCCGATTTGGAACCAGTCTGTTGTTCCATGTCCAGTTCTAACTGTTGCTTCTTGACTTGCATACAGATTTCTCAGGAGGCATGTAAAGTGGTCTGGTATTCCCATCTCTAAGAATTTTCCACAGTTTGTCCTGGTCCACACAGTCAAAGGCTTTGGTGTAGTCAATAAAGCAGAAGTAGATGTTTTTCTGGAACTTTTGCTTTTTTGATGATCCAGCGGATGTTGGCAGTTTGATCTCTGGTTCCTCTGCCTTTTCTAAAAGCAGCTTGAACATCTGGAAGTTCACAGTTCATGAAGCCTCACTTGGAGAATTTTGAGCATTACTTTACTAGTGTGTGAGATGAGTGCAGTTGTGTGGTAGTTTGAACATTCTGTGGCATTGCCTTTCTTTGGGATTGGAATGAAATGGACCTTTTCCAGTCCTGTGGCCATGCTGAGTTTTCCAAATTTGCTGGCATATTGAGTGTGGCACTTTCACAGCATCCTCTTTTAGGATTTGAAATAGCTCAACTGGAATTCCACTGACTTTGATCTAACTGATCTTCACAGTCCTATAATATCAGTCATGTTCCTAAGAACGAGACTAAAATACTGAAAAGAACAGCTGAAGCCTCTCAAAGGCAGGTATACTGACTCACTATAAACATACAGCTAGTCACATTCTTGGTCCCCAGTGTAGTGGTCCTCTCGAGTTCCCGCTGACAGACTCTCTCACGCTCCTGCACGCCCACCTCTGAAAGGTTTCCGTGGCAGTGATTCAGATCGTCTCCCTCAGGTCAGGCAGAATGAAGTGCTGCCTCCTTCTTTACTCCCAGAGCAAACTTTCAAATCTCTGTCACATACTTACCATGTTGAATTCTAATTTGTTTACGTATTTGTCTCCCACTCCAGACTCAGTTCCTTGAAGGAGGAGAAGAGGCTTAGCTCACCTTTGTAACCCCAGTCCCTGGGGCTGCATACCTGGCCGACAGGTGCTTAGTACACAGTGGCCGGAAGAACAAGTGAAAGGGCCCCAGCGCAGCGCCTTTGCTGGGGCACGCCAGGCACTTTCATGCCGTTGCCCATGCCGACTCCCCTCCCAGGCTGCCCCCTGCTGCGTCTCCTCATTAGCTCAGAAGTCACCTCCTTGTCAAACTGCCGGAGCTCAGGGCCTGTGCGCGGGACTGCCTGCCTGCCTCTCCGTGTCTGGCGGATGGGCCCCAGTACTTTTCCTGCTGTGTCCTGTTGTTAGAGGTCTGCTGCTTTCTGCATAGATCACAGTATCCTAGAGGGCCTCTTCTGTGATTCCAACACAGGCTAAGGAACACAGACCTTCAGGTAAGGTTTAATATCCCATTTTCCAGCTGTGAGGAATGATTCCAATCATGTTATCCCTTCCTTCTTTATGTAGTTAACAAGTTAATAACCCTCTTGCGTGAAAAACGCCAAACAATGTACCATGTTAATATGATAAGAATTTCAAGCACTACTAACAACTACTGGATTGGCCGGAAAGTTCTTCTGGGTTTTTCATAACATTTTAGAATCACATTTGTATTCAGAATCTCTTGGGAGGGGAAACTTGAGGATGAGCAGCACCATGAACTAACACTTAGAATAGCAATTTTAGTTAACTGTTCTTGACAGTAATAGAAAAGCCACTAACCAGACTTTTACTAGTATCCTTGATAAGAACTTTTTCTTCTCAAACTGGTGTTTGAAGAAAACCAGCGCCAGAGAGGTCAGTAACAACAAAGATTAAAGCCAAAGACATTCAACTATCTTTGCTCAATTATGCTGTTTTTTTGGACTAGAAGATCTGAAAAAAAATATCTAAGTGATGAAGCAATTTTTATATTTTCCAGCATTGTTACTACTGAATGGTATTCTTTCAGAGCTGGTTTAAAAAATATAACAGAGTTTCTCGTTCATTAATCATTTGTGGGCTTTTTATTTTTTAATTCAACATTTTTTTTTCCCTTTGGAGAGCAAGAATTCTCACAATTACCATTTAAGAACCAGCAGTTCTTTGCCTATCTGCATGACTTTTTATGCAGAAAAGGTTAAGAAATATTGAGGATTGTTACACACCACATTAACAAAATGTGAATCTTTTCAACAAGTTGATTCTCCAAAAAATGCTGTAAAGCTTTGCTACAAAGTCAAAGAAACTGTTGACTAATTCCTTCTGAAAGAACCAAGTTTCCCCCAGTAAAAGCAGCAATGCTGAGTTTTTCCTGTAATTCTGGACACCTTAAAACCTAAGCAGATCAATCCTGGTAAAGGTACTTTAGAATAAGTTACTGGTTTCCTCCTATTTCTTTTCAGCCTATAACATCTTCTAGGAAAACGTGGTTCAATTTCAAAGTCATTCATAAGGGTAAGGTTTTCTGAAGGGTGGTTCCAACGGCTGACTTTAAAACAAAAATGTAAAAAGAGCTGAAACCAAGCAGTTTAAACCACACTGGTTTTGATGTCACTTAATGAACCTTAGTTCATATGTAATCATAGTTTTACATAGGTTGTTCAAGCCAAAATTCTGGCTTCATAGAAACAATCCTGATGCCAAGTCTATTATATCAGTTATGTAACATGGCAATGAATGTATCCTTCATAATGTTTAAGTATTGATACATGATGTGACTTCTGAAACTCTTAACTTTTAAAAAAATGAGTAAGAATTGAAACAGTCAACCATGAAAGGCAAACAGGGTACAGGGAGGAAACAAGCCTAGCTGGCAAGACCAGGAGCTCCTGCCTGCCGTGTATCTTAGTATCCTCAACAAACAAAAGGATGGAACTGGGTCTGATGCCACCTGGGGTGTTGGGTACCTCGTACACCTATGATTCTGGGTGAATTCCTCGGCTCCACTCACTCCTTAGGCCAAGTTCACTGCTTTGCGAAGTGTGCATCACAGAAGCAGCTTGAGAACCACCCTCAGGGAGCAATTCAACACCCCGGATTCTTAGTGTTGAGAGGACAGGCTGGGCCTACTTGCATGGCATTTACCACCACAGACTACCCAATAATAGCTTCAGGCGTGCTTACAGACGGCACTGTATAGAGAGCTAATTGCTTCCTTTACTTAGGTCTGTATTAGATCAACTTCTCTTATGAGTTTTTGGCATCTAATTTAAAGTACCTGATTTAATGGCGATTCTTATAGCCACAGCTCTAAGGGAGAGGAAGGGAGCTCATCCATGCGTTAGAGGGCTCGCCTCACTCGGGTGGGGGTAACCCAAGCAGCCTCAGGAGGCGGACTCGTGCGTCAGTGTAGTCCTGGGGACCACTGTGGTTTCACAGCAGCGTTAAAGACTCAATAAAACAATAAGCAAAGGAAACTAGTTATATCTAAGTTTTACTTATGCAGGTTATTAGTCATTTTAGGGGGCTACCCAGCTCAGCACCAGAGATAGCCTTCATAAATAAGGCTTTCTCCTCTCATTAGTCTTTTTATTTGCACCTTAATACAACTGAAAGAAACTAATTTGAGGCCAGATACTATCTTGAGGTTCAGTTTGGAATAATTTAGTTGGCAAAGAAACATAATGCAAAGTAGGACTGCTTAAAGTGCCATGGAAACCACCTCCACGAAGAGTTGACTCTAGGCGGAGTCTTCACTAGTTATTATGTTCCCCAGAGTAATCAAGGAGCTGCGGGTCTACCTTACCACTTACCTCCGGGCCAGCTTGGCCTGGTAACTACTGCTCTGTAAAATGTATAATCTCGTATATGGAACTGATTAAAAAGCTTTCAGCACGGTGCGCAGGGGGATCCCAATCAATGTGGCTGAGCGCAGGTTGGCCCAGCACGGAGGTCATCACCTGGTGACTGTGAGTGCTTGTTTTAAGGGGGCTAGGAGGGGGTAAAAAGGATGCCGCCTTCCCCTGGCTTAATTACAGGGGCAAGGCGTTTATCTTAGGGACGGAGCAGGACGCAGCAGCATTTGTGTGGACTGCTAAGCTCGGTGACGGCATGGGTGTGTTCGGAGTGCTCACTGTCCCACCCCCAGCACCTGCCTTATTGCCTGGACGATGGCAGCCAGTCAGTGAGGAGGGGGCTCTTCCTGGACTAGGGTTTATCCCCTGGATGCTGAATGTAAGTACCTGGGGAGAGGAGTTGATAGTTCTGAGGGCTGGAAAGAAAAGCCAGAAACAGCTTGTCATCATCTGTCAGTGAAGAAGACAGGGCAGTTTTACACAGTGTGTTTTTCTGGACAGCGCTTCACTGAAGTAGTTTGCATTTTCTCATTTTCTGGTTTTGTTTTTCACATTAAAACCTTGTCCTGAGCAGCACTGAAAGTGGTGTCCTAGGCTTATCCTGTCAAAGGGGCAGTGAGGGGGGAACGGAGAGGAAACTGATGGACTGAATGGGCTTATCACCCATTTCCTTTTTTGTCCAGATGATAAACTTCAGCATTGTAACATGAGCACTACTGTTTTCCTTTTTTTAAATTTTCCTCCCTCACCAAATTTGGTGTGTGTATGTGTGTAGGCAGGTAAGGTTCTTTTCTTTACCTGATCCTTTAATTCTGACAGCTGTCCAGAGAGGTTGGTGACAAGCTTCATGGTGGACTCCAGTTTCTCCTGCAGGTTCCTCAGCTCATTCTGTTCTCCTTCTGAATCGCTGCTGACCAGGGACATGGCTCTCATCCTCGGGAACCAGTCTAGGTTTCTTTCCTAGAACCCAGATGGAAAAAAGAGGGCATCACTTCTACCAGCAGAGACCACAGAGGCACTGCTACCATGCCATCCAGACTTGGCAACATCGTTCATCAGGCTGTCTCTGCCTGCTACAGAACTAACGTACTGCACTGTGTATTTGAAAAAACAAAAACAAAACCATTCAGTAAATATCTTTGTAATTGAGTGTAAGGAAACTCTCTTAATTCCTAGAAGAAATCACTGTAAAATTACACATGGGTCAAAGTGGGTTTCCAAACAAAGTTTCTCAACTCTGAATACTAACACTGCCGTTCCATCTGTGATCTCTGCAAATTACAGAGCTAATGAGATCTGAGTCTTAAAACTGTGGTCCCGTACACACAATACAACTCAGCCATTTTCATCACTTCGAGGTGTACAGTTCCGTGGCATTAAGAGCGTTCACTCTGCTGTGCGACCGTCACTACCAGCCACCCTCAGGGGTCCTTTCCATCTTCCCCGACTTAAACTCCAAAATCACTGGCAAACACACACTCTAGGAGTGAGCGGATTTTAGGATCCCGAGTGTTGTGGGATTTACCAGCTACGTGTATGGGTGTGTTCCGGGCAGACAACTGTCAGGAGGCTGCAAATGGAGAGTGGGTTCAGCTGCCCTCCTTGTGAGCTTACGAACACCACCCTTCACTCTTGCTTCCTGCTCCTCCACTCCTGAAATGGCTGGCCTGTGCTGTTGGTTGGTGTAAGAAAGACCCATTCAGTCTCCTCCCCTCACCACCTCCACCCTTTCTTTTTTTTTCATTTCCCACATTTTATTTCTATCCATGCTCTTGAGGTTATTCATCTCTATCATGGCTGTATGATGGAAACACTGTAATAGGGTCCTATCGCATAACTCTTTACAACTCTGCTTTCAGTAACATCACACTGGTCACTTGAAACGGCCATGGTGTTAGTATTCAAAGTGGCAAACATGACAAATCAGTTCCCCCTCTTTTCCCAAACATTTACCAGCACAAAATTGGTCCCTTAGTCTAAGTGATATTTTCATCCCTTCGTCAATATTACCCGAAGGGTAGGCCAGGCAGATTCAACAGTTAGTGACTGCAATCAAATTGCAAACTTGAAAGAGAAACAGATATCCCTTTTAATGCTTCTGTATCTGAAGAGAACTGGACTTTTAGGACTAAAACACATATATACTCTGAAGAAAGCAAAAGGATACTCTTAGGGGTTACATGAAATTTCTGATGATGAACATGTGTTCAACTCAACTATATGAGCAGCTTAGAATTCATAATAAGTACTTCAAGAATATCAGTTCTGCATTTACACATCAAGGAAAAGATTTATATTGGTTATTTTAATGTGACAAAGACATTATTGCAAATAAGTCAGAGGTCCACCCTTTCTTTTAATACCTGTTGTTCATACCTGTAATGGAGAAACAAATGGCAACCCACTCCAGTGTTCTTGCCTAGAGACTTCCAGGGACGGGGGAGCCTGGTGGGCTACCATCTATGGGGTCACACAGAGTTGGACACGACTGAAGCGACTTAGAAGCAGCGCACGTATAAACACCATTTCTCACTGCTGGTTAACAGAATGGACAAGACTCTTCCTCCCACCTCACTTCTTTCTGCCCACATCTGCTTTTCTCCCATTTCTCCTAAAAAGTACACTTTATAGATGAGTGCTGTATGGAAAGGTAGGAGTGAACCACAGAGACGCTTCATCAGCCAAGGCAAGGGGAGGAAAACCTGCTCCTCCCACATGCATGCACGATCACGTCTCATCTGGGCCATTCCCATATCAGGATAAATTCTAATAAACGTTCTAACACACAGCATGACCACCCCACCCCCACCCGCCCAACACACATGCAGAATTTGCTATTGGTGCTTTGCGTACACCAGAGGTCAGCATAATCTTTCTGGGTAGTATTTTCTGATAGGATCTTTGGCTTTCTGGACCATACGGACTCTGTCGCTATGAATCCGCCATGTAGCCCCCAAACAGCCACAGACAGTGCACAAATGAATGGGGTAGCTGTTTCCCAATAAAACTTCATAAATGCTGGCGGAAGGCCCACTTTGTCCCACAGGCCGGAGTTTGCCAACCTGTCATACACAAGACAAGGCATCAACACACTCAAAATCAAGAACAAGATCCCACAAGACGTGTCTAAATATTAAAAAGCAAGACAACTGCGTCTTGACCTAACGTGATCTAGCAATACAGAAACCAAACAAGAACTAGTCGGCAGCATCACAAAGAAGGCACCACACTGGCACAGGCTGTCCCACCTACTTTAAAGCGTTTGTATAAGACATGTGGGGAGTCTCCAGCCTGCCCGCATCCTGAGCCCAGGAACCACCTCAGTACTGGGACTAAAACACAGCAGACCCTTGATAAACACTTGTGGACACAAGGAATGGTAAACCCACTGTTTGCTGGGTGGCCTGGTAACTAATGCTTACACGGGGAACCTCAGGTGTTTCGAATGCCTGTGGGGGGAGGAATATGACACTGTCTCCCTGCCCGCGCCGCACGCCGTGATCAACACTCCCTTCACATGTGCCCTGACAGGAGCCTCCACTCCATCTCGTCAGCTTCCCTCCACAGACAGAGCCGTAGGCAAAAGAGCATTTGACAAATACATTCCGTCTTGAGGATGACCAGCCTAGAATTCTGGACTGTTGCCATGGCTGCAATTGGTTCTCTGCTGTGTGTCTACAGCGAAGAAGAGGAGAGCAGACATCTGGAAATGTTTAAGCACAGTAGCGATGCTGAAACGCATATGGTCAGCCATCACTGACGACACTCACCATCCCGAGTCGTCATCACGCCTTCCCCCTCTGTCCCTCTCAGGGGGGAAATGGCCTGGCTGATCAGGAGAGGGCACATGGAGGGGACAGGTGTCTGGGGGTTACTGATGCTCACAGGCAGCTCAAGCCCGGGGACAGCAGGAGAGATCGGGGGGCCAGGCTGGCAACCATGAGCACAACTGCAGGAGACCAACCACGCACCTGAGGCGGGACATCCACGGGGATGGCTACACACGTCTGCACACTGACTCCCGAGGAAGCAAGAGAAAGAGGAAAGCCCCAAAGTCCCACTGAAGCCGTCAGACTCTGAAGAGCACGCAGACACACCATCCATGGGGATACCACAGACACCCTGTCGGGAGGGTGTTCCAAGGTGGCAGCGCAGAACCCAGCCCCAGGAGAGAGGGTGACTGGTAGAGGGCGGGGAAGAAGGAAATCCCTGTATTTCATAGGAGACCCTGAGAATGACCTGGTGTTTATAAACTGTGAGCTGCTATTGCTGAGTATATCCGGAAGGAATATTTGCTAGTTCTTTGGATTCAACTCAAAAGCATAAGCACTCTCGGAAGAAAACATTTTAAGAAATACAACTGCTTCAGAAGTCTTTACATACTTGGTGTTGGCAACCCAGAAGTGAGGCCTCTGCATTTGGTCCCTGCCTGCTGGACCTCATTACGGGGGTCATGGCTTTGAAACCTAAGTATGAACCAGGGTTCCACCCATCAGAGTGCCTACAGTTTAGTTAAGGAAAGTGGATGTTTCTGTTAAAAAGCAGAAGTGAAGAAAGCAGCTAGGCTGTGTCAAGGGAGTGAGAGTCAGGTCAACGTCGGACGTGACTGCGGGGGCTGTGAGTGGCTGGTGTCCTCTTCCTGGAAGGCCTGGGTCTCGGGGAAGGTTTGCACTTGGCCACGCGAGGGGTCAGCGTGAGGGCTACTGAGCAGGCGGAAACCAGAGTGGCCCGAGCCGGAGAAGACAGCAGACAGACTGCGGTGGGCCCGCGCGCGATGCCGGCTGGACAGCTGGACTGATGAGGCAGGGAGGGAGCAGGGACTGCAGGGGTGAGGAAGGGCAGGAAGCGACCTGGAGCCCCCGCCTGGTGAGGCGCTGGGGCGAAGCTGAGCACAGTCACCACTGCCTGACGCACAGAGGAACCTGCAACTGTTGAAAACGGCCAGAGGATTCACCTCAAACCTGGCTCTCAGGTCTTTCATATGTGCACTGGCTTAGTGAATCCTCCACAAAAGCAGAAAACAGCTTTCCAAACAAAATCCACATTGAACAGGGCCTTCAAAAGAATACAGAAAATCGATGCAAAGTCTGCACGTACCTTAAAGAACAGTTTCTTATTCTAAAGAGCAAGTGGCCAAACAACTATAGATGGGAAAGAGACTTTGTTCAGTGGATTCCGACCTTCTTCTGTGGGGTGTGTGATGTGATCCCGTGACTCCTAAGCAACGGTTTCAGAAAGGCCTCTGACAAATGCAAAATACACAGACCCCATCTAACAACCGATTACTGAAAAGACCACTGATAATTTCTGTGCCTGGCACAGGGCTGAGTGCTGAGGGTCTAGAGATAAGATGGCAAGGCCCTCTATTCCCAAGGGGCAGTGGTGTTGGGAATGTGGCCGCAGGGCATGGCTCTGCACTTCTGTGGAGCCCACTGCAGTCTCGGCTCCAAGCGCTCGGTGCCCAGCGAGCATCTGCTGGAACGGTGAACGGGCTCCACTGGCCCTCAGGTCGCTGCTACTGGCATCTGTGCTCCTCCCCGCAAGGTCGGGAGATGCACTCTGATACTGTTTGCTTTCGCTTTCTCTGTGCTTCTGTACGTGGGCTCCCTGTACTCCCGGGGATGAAGACCCTGTCTGAGGGCTACACAAAGCAACAGACAGAAAGAACGCATCTGATTAGAATCTCCATCTTAGTCAATGGTAAATGATTGCAAATACATTAGCCTCAAAATATGCCCTGGAGCAGAACATGAAATTGAATCAGATTTAAAGGTAAAACCCCATGATTTTACAGAAGCGGCATCCTTTCTACAGGTCACTTTGGACCCTGTGCCTGGATCCTAGTGATGAGTCTTCATTCTCCATCTCATGAGAGTCTTCAGTGCAAATGGAGGGACAGGAATTCCTGTTTTAGACACTTCGTGGTGACCACCTTCAAGCTTCTCCCTTATAGCACTCTTCTAACATTTACATCTAACAGTAAGAAGCAGAGTGGGTGTCATTAGCTATTCTGCCCTGACATGGGTATGTACCAAAAATCTGAGATCCTCGGTGTAGCCAGTATTTTACTTAAATAATCATACTGACTGTTAAGTCAAATCTCAAATTACCAACGAGTATCTAGTAGTTTAAATTAGCTATTCTGGCCAAACTATGCTCTCCATTTCCACTGGGTTTTACATCCTGTGCGGTAGGGTAAATTCCAATGCAATGTGAAGGCTCCTCACCAGCACGACCTGGCCACACAGAGATCTGAATCTCTACAGGAAAAATCCTAAGACTATCCCAGCCTTAGCAGAGGAGCAGAGAGAGAAGTGACTTTCAATCTAGCTCAGACTTTCACAGCAAATGCTGAGCTGGTTAAAGCGCTCAGAGACTCCTATGAAGTGCGCACCCCTGCCTCCCCAGCCAGCCAGACTCTGAAGGTCTCTGAACGTTTGCAAAAATCCCACCTTCATGTCAATTCCAGGTCAAAAACATGTCTCAGTGTCCCAGGTTCCACTGAATTTTTGAGAAAGTCATCTCCAGCGAAGACATGTTGTTTATGCATGAACTCATCTTGGCGGGTGTGTGTTGGGGGGAGGGGGGTGTGGTCAGGAGGGGCTGGCTGAGGGCTGGTGTCTCCACCGCCTGTTGGCCGGCCACATCTGTCACCCTGGTTCTGGGAGCCCCTCTGTGCTTCCCTCGCCCTCCTTGCTGCTGGCACCTCACATACCAATGTCCTTAGGCACTGTCTGCCCCGGTCCTCCTACAATCCAGCCAGCGCGGTTCCCGTCACAGCAAGCACTTCCTCTGTCAGAGCAGACAAACCGACTCAAGCCACAGCCGGAAGCACGCTGACCACAAGTGCTAAGGTTCTGGTTAGTTCTTTTCTAGGTAAAGTTGGAAAAGTCCCTGCAAAGCAAACACTGAAGTTTTAGACATGGGGGCGGCACTGACCTCTTGAAACGTTCTTGACTGGAAAGAGGGAGGGTGTGTGTGAGAGAGAGAGAGAGAGAAACACAGAGAGAGAGAGAAAGAGAGAGAGAGAGAGAGGAGGAGAGGAAGTTGGATTGTATGATGCAAATGCTAATCATTCTGAGAAGTGTGTTTTTTTTTTCTCCCTCTTCCCAGGTTCAACTGAAGAGGCAGTTCTAAGAAAGACAGCTGAGATCATCAGTTACCTCCTCAGAGAAAGTCCACTGGTGGTAGAGTTTTGTTTACCATGTAAACAACGCAGCATTATGGCTAAACCCCTTATTCTTTCACAGCCAGACTAAAGAATTGCGATTTTTTTTTTTTTTTTTTTGGTGGGGTCATGAGGATAAAAGACAGGGTCACGGGCCAGAAGATGGGTCCCGGGAAGATAGACCTGTAAGCCAGAGAGTCTCCTCCACCCTTCAGAATCCCCTTGGGAAGATTCAGGAGGGCAGAGATGGTCCTTTCAAAGCAAATGTCATAGGCACTGCACCTTCTCTTACCAAGCAAGACAGACTGGATTTCCCAGAGTGCCTGGGGATGACTGGAGTGACCCAGAGAGGGCGCGGGGCAGCCTGGAAACAGACTCTTGGCTTCATGTATCCAAACCCCCCAGAAAATGCCTGGAAGAGGGTGGAGGAGGAAGACCGAAGATAATCCTTAACTGTTCTACAGCAGGAATATATTACACTCAATAAACTTTAAATGTTTGCCTCTCTTGTGAGCTGAAGGTGATTGTGTGTGTGTGCGCTCAGCTATATCCTATTCTTTGCGACCCCCGTGGACTGTAGTCCACAAAGCTCCTCTGTCCTTGGGATTCTCCAGGCAAGAATACTGGAGTGAGTTGCCATTCCTTTCTCCCAGGGATCTTCCTGACCAAGGGATAGAACCTGAGTCTCCTGCCTTAGCAGGTGAATTCTTTACCACTGCTCTACCTAGGAAGCCCAAGTTAAGGTGACTATTTGCGTTAAAGAGGAAGAAAATAATCTTCAGAGCTCTCTTTCCTAAGATCAGAGAAAACAAATACACAATTTCTTACTTTGGGTGAAAAACAATGAAAATGATCGCTATGCTCAATGACTCCAAAATTGCCACTTATAGTATCTATTATACATTTAAAAAGACACACACACAAAAACTGAAACAATGAATCCCAAAGGTAAAAAAAAGCGCGGTTGGGGGCGGTAGGGATGAATAGACAGAGCACAACAGAAGCACAAACCCTGGTGTAAACTACTGTCTTTAGCTAATAATTACTGTATATTAGTTTATCAATTGTAGTGACTACACCACAGTAAACAAAAGTTACTAAGGGGAACTAGCAGGCAAGGTAAGGAGAAGGGGCACATGAGAACTCGGGACTTTTTGTTCAGCAGTTCTGTAAACCTAAAACTGTTATAAAAAAGTAAAATCTCTTAAAAAAAAAAAAAAGGGACCCCACACCTGGAATTTGTTGGTGGTGGTTTAGTCGCTAAGTGGTGTCCAACCGTTGGGACCCCATGGACTGCAGCCCACCAGGCTCCTCTATCCCTGGGATTCTCCAGGCAAGAATACTGGAGTGGGTTGCTATTTCCTCCTCCAGGGCATCTTCCCAACTCAGGAACTGAACCCAGGTCTCCTGCATTGCAGGCAGGTTCTTTACCAACTGAGCTATGAGGGAAGCCAGACCCTAATTCAGGGATCCAGGTCCCTGTATGTCAGAGTGTCAACAGGAAGAGACGTGTCCTGGAGTCAGGAACTGAAGCTCAGAGGCCCAGAGCGTTCACAGTGAGCTGGGTGAGTCAGCCAACCAACCCGAGTCTCTGCTTCCCTTTTTTTTTGAAAGCTACTTCACAGGGTTAATGTGAGAATCAAACGGCTGCAGGAATGTGTCTGTCAGCTGGAGAGTACGATGCAGAAGTACTGTAGGTCAGTGTCAGCAGCCCAAGGCCTCACAGCTGGTCTGTCGTCCGAGATGCTGGCTCCAGGTGGAACGCTCCATCCCACCTGAGTGAGTTCTTCCTTTCCCAGAGTTCAGATGCATGGATTTCTCTCTTCCTGCAGGAGCCACATGAAGGGCACCCAGGCCGGCCTCGAGTACAGGCATGAGCCTGGTCTGCGCTCGTCTCAGCCGACATCACCCAGACAGGCCCCGTTATATAATCTTCAGCTGGGCTGGAATGACCACTCACCCTTCCCAGACGTGGTTAATAGTTGTTCTTGGATGATACAGTGTAACAGGGCCGGGCCCTCGCCAGCGAGGACCGCACCCATTTCTGATGAAATCCCCAGGCAAGGCCAGCTGCAGAGCCACCGTTTTATGTCATTGTCGACCCTCAGGTGAAGGGATGCTGGGCCTGCACTGGGGCCTCGAGACAGCAGCGCCCAGCAGTCAGAGAGGCACCGCTGGGCCCTGGGTATCCGGGCTGCCGGGTGGAGGGAGCCCGGGATTACAGAGGAAGGGAGAAAGGTCAGGGCGGGGGTGGGGTGGGGGGGGGGGCGGCGCTGGGCAGGGCAGGGCAGGCCAGCTGGAGATTCCCCGGGAAGAACCTCCAGGCGAGCCCGCCCTCCTCCCGGGCTGGCTCAGGACATTCTGCTCAGGCAGCCTCCCCGGCCTGTCCAGTTAGCTATGCAATCCACCAGAAGGTTCCTTGTGGTCACGCACAGGGTTTTGGCAATTTTTCTTGGTTTTTCTTCTACTCCCTTTTGGATCCCATGAGTTTAAACTTTTGTCTCTTATTACCTTTATACAACAATGGTGTTGTTGTTGTTATTGTTGTTGGTTTGTTTTTAGCTTACTTAAGAGGCTTTCCAAAGTTCTTTGCTATTGTTTCAGGGCAAAATACTTGGTGTCTGTCTTTGAACACATGCCCTATGCACACCCACGTGCCTCCCTGCCCGCTGTTTCACCTGTAGCTGTGTCGCTGTCGGGCAGCATGTGCCAGGCGGCTCCTCTGGACCGAAGGCCAGCCGTGAGGATCAGGTGATGGGAAGATGACCGCGTGGCTTCAGAGAGAGCTCAGGGCAGGCCGCCAGCATCATCCTGACCTGAGAGGGGTTTTGAAGCAAGGTGCCCACAGCCTGAACACTTCTGGGAGGGAGAGAGGATCTGCCAAGCATAGAGTCTCCAAATTCCTCACTCCTTTCCAGCCGTCCCATGTTACCAACTTGCCCCCTTGCACTCTTACCCCAAAGCTCACTGCCGAGTCCATGCGGGTCTCCCGTCTCCCTCCTGACACCCACGTCCACTCCTGACACCGACCCTTGGGAGTTGTTTGAGAGTGGAATTATGGAGCTAAAGATGGCCCAAGAGACCCTCTGATTCAGCCTCCTCATTTTCTAGCTGGTAACACTGGGGCCCTGCAGAAAAGCAAGTTTGTGAAAGGAGACGCCACAAGCTTGGTTCACGTACATAATCTTTAACTATGAACGGCCGTACCTAACTGCTAGGATCTTTTCCTCATTCTCATTTTCCCAGATGCGTGCTACTAGACTTCCTTCAGAAGACATACATGTTAAAGAACCCTGAATACTGGTATGTGATAAAAATAAACTCAGAACATCTTCGTAAAGGCCAGGGGGTCACGGGCCTCTTGGCTGTGTCCAGCTCTGTCAGACACTATCTGTGTTCAGAGCAGAGGAGAGAAGGCGGGGAGTCAGCGGGTGGACACGGATGGGGCTGAGGGGTCAGGAGGGTGGCCCAGTGGGGGCTGCGTGGGCAGAGGCGCAGGAGGTGAGTCCAAGGAACAGAAGGGAGAAAAATGTGTTCTTGGGAGTTTAGAACATCTGCTGAATTGGGGGAAATGAGGGTGTAAACAAACATCTTACACACACATACAAACCTGTACAAACATGTAAATCGCTGCATTCGCCCCTGGACTAATGAACCAAGGGGAAGACTCAGTCACAGGTGCTGGACCCACCACCGGGTCCCGAGGACCCGCCTGAGCAGCTGAGCTTCTTTGGAGTGGATAACAGCTTAGCTCCCCTAACGGTGACACGCAGTGCTGAGCACTCCTCGGCAGAGGTGAGAACACGGGCAACTCCGAGCAGATGGCTGGGAGGTCCCTGTAGACCCGTCTCCCAGTGCCCGAGTGCCTCCGAAGGGAAGGAAGCTGCCTGTGAAGCGCGCTCAGGCAAGGGTGGCTTCATACCCTCCAGATCATCGGAGGGCAGGACGGGGCGTGAGCCCGGGTGTGGAAACTTAAGCTGAGCAACTGCTCCGTGCAGCTGCCGCGGACACGAACCGAAGCTCCGGTGCCGAGGGTGGGGGTGAGAGCATGCCTGGCTGGCCTGGAGGCGCATCCATGATGCTGACACACTCTTTCCAGCCACCCGCAGGCGAGTGCCAAATCCCTGCGCGCTTCTCCCTCACTCTGACACGCTTGAACTCGGCCGCGGTGTCAGCTAACTTCAGAGAGCTTTCTGAGCTGGCTCAGAGGCCAGCACCGGCTGTATCCTCATCCACCCGCCGCTGAGGGCTTATGGAGCCCAGGCAGCATCTTAACCAAGGCCGCGGCCTCCCAGAGTGAGGAGGAGGTGGTGCGGTGCTGTTTCTCATAAGAAGGCAGAGTGCATTCCCAGAAAATACCCTGGGAAAGAAGAGCTGACAGCATGACTGACACTGAAATATCTCCATCTCGGGGACTTATCACCCCACTCCACCCTCAACCCATGCTTACCCTTTCTCCCAGCATCCTCTCTGGAATTCTAGATCAAAGTCCAAGCCCGTTACTTCACGTCTGCGTGGAAGCAGAGGGTTTCCACGCCATTTCTGCAGTAGCCACGGCCTGCCTGCCAGACCCATCTACATGATGCAGAGAGGGGGCAGAAGCGGAGGTTGGGGAGCATCATTAGGTACGCACCCCTCCGTTTGCACCCTAAGTCCTATCTGTGAGGGACTTCCTTGAACTAAGACCCCTCGTGATGACCATGTGAATTTCTATGTTCACTTGTCTGCTCATGGCGCCGCTGTCACCACCCTGCCCCTGCAGCTCCTTTTTATTGTTGTTTAGTTGCTGTGCTGGTATGTGCTCAAGTCGCTCAGTCGCATCTGACTCTGTGTGACCCCATGGACTATACCCTGCCAGGCTCCTCTGTCCATGGAATTATCCAGGCAAGAATACTGGAGTGGGTTGCCATTCCCTTCTCCAGCAGATCTTCCTGACCCAGGGATCAAACCCGTGTCTCCTGCATTGCAGGCAGCTTCTTTACCGACTGAGCCATCAGGAAAGTCCTCCGTAGATGTGCAGGGCCTGACTTTGATCTGACTGTGATCCACACGCAACTCTCAGCCTCCACTTCCGTCCTGAGTTACACCCACACCCCCCCAACCCACTCCCCGATTCCATGGGCCACCTGGGGGGCAGGAAGCTGCAGTGCTCGTTTGGGGAGCGCCTATGGGTGGGTTCTAAAGCACCAGGCTGTGTCTTGGGTCAGGAAAGGAGCAAGACTCCAGTCGATGTCCCTTTTAAGCAGAAGGCAGTGACAGGTACTCAGTTCCCGTCTTGATCTTTAGCCCCTGCTAACACACTGCTTTCTGTCTGCGCTTGCTTCCTGTCTCTTCTTATCAAATACAGATAAGCACGCACGCTAAAGCCAGACCTCCTCCTGCGTGTGACTGTCTTAGTGTGTTTCCTCATAGTAGATGTTTAGTGGTGCTTACTTTGCTAATAGAACTTATCTGCTTGGAAAGTTGACCCAGGAGCTTATTTTCAGACCAAAAAAAAGGTTTCCCTTATGTGACTTTTTTGCATGCAAATTTCTAAGGGCTTTCACCAGAGCATTTTCTGGGAATGCACTCTCCCCTCTTATGCATAAACCACACACTCCACCATCTTCTAAGGGTACCCCTCTGCCACCATCATACTACTTTTAACTTGGAAAATTGCTTGTTTTTATGTCCCCGTATTGTGAGTCTCTGAGGAGGTCAAGTGAACTAATAAAAGACAGAACAAGCTGGAAAATGTCCAGTGGATTAATGTGTGTGTTGGTGGGGGTGGAGGCGGGTGGGTGGGCAGCAGGAGAAGGCTGTCTACTCTGAGAAAAAGTCAGCACCAGGCTTAAGGGATGATGGATCAGACGCTCCAATGTTTAATTATCAGGGAGTTATAACCATTCGGATGAGTCACCTGGGTGTGGGAGCCCAAGTCTGACTGCGGCTCTGGTGAACCGGCCTTCCCCTTTAACTTACCACTCTCTCTCCCCAAATATGGTCACCAAAGGAAATTTCATCCCCCATTCCTAGCTGAGGGCAATGAAGTTTATCAGATTATCACACATCTAAATCAACATCTACTGCGGATACTCCCTTTGTAAGAGCTGTTCTCTGCTGTTCCCTCGAGATCGGTGGATCCAGCGGCAGCTCAGGGAATGAACCCCGCCGTGTCACTGGTGCTATTCTCTCGGGGATCCTCCTTCCTGCTCCTCCTCCTATTCCTTTCTCTGGGCTTTGCCTCCTCTGAAGGCAGTTAATTCAGGGGAGGAGGGAGATGAGCCAGTCCTCCTCAGGAAACCCCCCCGCAGCCGAACCGGACAGCAGCCAGCTTCTAGACACACGGACACGTGTGTGCAAACAAAGAAGGAGCCACTGCAAGTGTCAAGACACCTGCAGGGTGGCCGCTTGGCGGCGGACCTGGATGTGAACCCTGGCCCAGGCACTGCCCAGCCCTGGGACCCTGGAGAAGCGGCTCAGCCTTCTGGGGCTTTATTTAGGCTCCTGGCTGGGAGATGGTGACGGTGCCACCTGCAATGCTGCTATGGAGACCAAACAAGATCCTGCAGGCGAAGCACTGATTTCCATACCTGCTCAGTAAAACAAGACCTGTGACGAGGGTATGACCCAGTGTGCCTGGGTCAGGGCAGAGTACAACACAGCCTGCTCCCTCTGCAGTGGGATCAGGCTGGCATGGAAGGAGGTTTTCCATTCCGTCCCCCTGTCAGTTCACACACTGCCCCAGCGGAGAGGAGGGGCCAGAGCAGCCCCTGGGAATGGGGGTGCGCAGCACTCCACCTGGTCACTCTGGCTTTAACTGCAATTAACTCAAAATACACCTCTGCAGACACACCTTAGGTTGACAAGGCAGAATTCCAAGCTTCATAAGGGAAATCTCTATTTCATTAGCAAAATACATACATGCCTTCTATTTCACTTAGCATTTGGTCTTCGTTACCAACCTTCCCTCTTAAGGCTTTTTGAGTTTCTAACTTGAAAAGAGTTAACTTAAGTCAGCTTACCAAGGACTGAGCTCTTTTCCTGAGCTTCACTGTCATGGAAAATTGGGCTCCTGGGTCCTTGAGGGGAATCACATATTTGATCTTTGACCTACAATGCACCCACTGTGCAGTACTGAAATTCCTTCAGGCAAAGACACTCACAACTAACTTCCTACTTACTCGGGTTAAATACATCCAACTGCGTGCCCAATCAAACCATCATATACAGACATACACACATTTTCATATCAGCTGGCACCAGAGAAAAGGTAACATCTCTCAAACAAGGGCATGTGGTATATAAAGTCTCATGAAAACTGAAGTGTAGGGCAGGGTTAAAAAACCAGTCTGCTTATTATAAGGGCTATCACCAAAACTCTACGTGGTAGCACCAAACTTCAAGTTCATAAAGGGAGAAGGGAACTCAGGGGTTTTTTTCCTCCTGCTTTGAACTGCCAGGGCTAAGTGAGGTCACCCTGTAGTCACATTTCTTTGAAAGTTCAGCCCTGTCTGGGGCCTTAGTCAACGAATCTGAGACCAAAGCTGCATCACACTGGGTGGCGCTGGGAGTCACAGCCGAGGCTGAGTGCCCCGCGGCCACCAGCTCCCAGCACCGCCGCCCATCGTGTGTGCAGAGCCGACACACAAGCCCACCGCGAACCCAGTGTACATGCTGGTGACAGGACCTCACACACAGGCTGCAGGGCCCACTCCCCACGCTGCTGGGGCCCCTGGTCCTGGGCAGAGAGCCTGAGTGGAGGACAGCCCTAAATACACAGAGAGAAACCACAAGTACCCGTGACCCACTCCACGGACAGACAGTGACAATGCCAATCTTGTCCTGCCTCAAGGTTTAAGGGCTTCCCTAGTGACTCAGATGGGCACAGAATCTGCCTGCAATGCAAAAGACCCAGGTTCGATCCCTGGGTCGGGAAGACCCCCTGGAGAAGGGAATGGCAACCTACTCCAGTATTCTTGCCTGGAGAATCTCATGGACAGAGGAGCCTGGTGGGCTACAGTCCATGGGGTCACAAAGAGTCAGACATGTCTGAAGGACTAACACTTTCTTCTCACTTTCAACAGCTTTAAATTTAAGAGAGAGAAGCCACAGGAATTTTCCATGGGAGGAGGTTCTCAGAGTCAAGATGCCCATTCTGACTTTCCTTATCAACTGTGTGCCAACAGCCATAGGACCTTATGCTTCCGGGCACCCAGGAGACGCACTCGAGGCAGCTGTCAGCATGGCATGCCCTCTGCTTACCACCCGGTCATGGCTCCTCTGGCCCTTCCATCTTTCACTGCCTCCGTCCCCCAGCACTTACCACTCCACCCCAGGGCCCACATATTCCCCTCCTTTTCACCACCCCAAGGACACATGAAGGGGTATTAACCCCGATCCACAGCCAGCAACTCCGGCCAAGGACGTTCCGTGACTTGCCTGGGGTTACCTGGCTCGGATGGGCCAGAGCCAAAACTCACACCTTCGCTTCTCTGCCTGCGGATTCCACTCTTGGGTATGACAGCTTCATGGGGGGCAGCAGCCTGACCCTGGCTTTGCAAGGAATGTTTCATCTCCAGTAAAAGGAAAGGGGACAATTAGGAGGAGAGGGAGATGGTATCCTGTTATGTTTAGATGAGAATTAATTTGTGGGTGAACATCTGGCTGCCTAGTTCCCAACTGTGAGGCAGAGCATCCAGTATGCCTTCTTTCCCTCCGGACGCATCTGTTTCTAGAAAGAAGACGTCCTGGCTCCCTGACTGCCGGCTGGTTCTCGCGGGAACCGCAGCCTCAGGAATCACCCTTTCAGAGTTAGCTTGTCTCCTTAGGACCCTTCTCCCATCAGAGTCCCTGGTGGGTTCCACAAAGCACTTGCTGAGTTTTGAGGTGAAAACCTGTTTGCCATCCCTGACACTCTATCTGCAAAGTGGCTGTTTTCGGGTGTCTGGGAAGCTCCCCCACCTTCCAAGTGACCCCGGGGGACCGTTCCCATTTGGTTCTGCCAGGTGGTCCTTTGGCAGCTGTGATGACCCCGTTCTTTAGAAGTCTCTGGCATCTTAATCAATGGGCTAAGGAGAACTGAGGAAGGCAACACCCCCAGCCTCCAGCCACGAAGCAAGAGGTGGTTTTCCTGAGGAGCCCTGGGACCCGATGGGAGCCACAGGGCCCCCCGGACGACCTCTCCTTCCATCTCTGACACTGCTCATCCACTGCCTTTCTCCCTGCTCAATGCTGGAGTCCTCTCGGCCTCCCAGCACTGGTCTCCTCGAGAGGTCTCCTGACTGCTCCTCCCAGACGGACACCCCCCTCCTGAGAAAGGATGCTGAGGGGACCGCCCCCACTGGCTGCGGTGCCTCTTCAGCCTCTCAGCAGGTTCACAATGGGGGCTGGTTGCCTGCCCCACCGCGGCTCGAGCTCCCCCGGGCTGGTGGCCTCCCACAGAGTGACTCGGCTGGGCACCCCCAGTTTCCAGCCTGCGGGGGCTGGCGCTCTCCAGGGAGCCCCCAGCAGGGATTCACGTGGCTTTAGAGCCAGACTCTGCCAGGAATGGTGTTGGCAAAAACGCACAGCCTTGTAGCTGGTGGATCTAACACTTCCTGGGCCCTCTGCTAGCGCATGAGACAGACATCTGGTTTCTCAGCAACTTGGACACTGAGGTCAGAATTCCTTGATGCAAAGATTTGTAGAAGGTGTGACAAGAAGTTCTCCCACCAAGAATGGCATGGCTGGGAAAGCTCAGTGAATGCAGGGGCACTGGGCAGGCAGGGGAGCTGGCTGGGGGTGACTTCTGGCCCTTAATCCTCGTCAGGTGACTGCTCACAAGGCTCCTGCTAAGTCTTTATGATCAAGACAGAAACCCAAAAGCACTGTGGAGTTTTCTGTGACGGTAAAGTGAGGTGATTAACAGGAAACTTCAAAACTGGCCCCCAAAAGATTTAAAGATGGGGCACATTCGAATAGTTTATAGAGAGAAGCAGACACAGTGGGGTGGGAGAGAAAAGGAAGATGTGAACAGGGTGAAAACTACAAGCCACCTCTTCTAAACATGAAGGAATTGAATGCGAATGCAGGCTGCTATACACAATACAGATAGGTTTGTGTTAGCATGAATGTTCCAAGATGGTTTAATTCAGTACTATCAACACCAGGAGGAAAAGAAAGGACCTGAAGACTTTGAGTTCATGTGTCCCGAGCCTGGAAACCTGACCTGTGAACATCTGCGCCAGCAACCACCACAACGTCCAGTCTCCATAAGAACAGACCCTGCTTCCGCCTGGCCCAGAGCTGCCAGCAGCCTTGCCGTGTTCACCCAATGTGGAGGTTACGGAGCTACAGTCCATTAAACCTGGGCCTGCATCCCAGCTCAGCTGCTGAGCGCTACCTGGGCAACTGACTTAACCCTAAGCCCAAGTTTCATCTGGAGGAGAGGACACCCACCCCCCTTGTGTCTTTTTATCCTCCTCCTTCTGCGCTAACTCTTTCTCCTTCCCTTCTCCTACTCCAATCACTTGTCTCTTTACCCTTCTCTCTCTCTTTCTTTCATTTGGTTGTGACAGGTGACTTGTGGGATCTTAGTTCCCCGACCAGGGATCGAAGCACTCAAAGCAGCGGAAGCACAGAGTCCTAATCACTGGACCACCAGGGAAGTCCCACACCCTTCTCTCTTTCAAAACCTTTAAGACAGTCATCTCTGGGGTGAAACCCCATCTTTTTCTCCTCATCCCCAGAGTTGACCCTTCCTGGCTCCCCACTTTGGTAGTTTTCTTTATTAAACGTGTAAAAGATACGGGAGAGGTTCACAGACCACAGATGGCTCAACCCATAGAAGGAGGACTACTTCTCCTCAGCACTCGCAGAACCAGCTTGGAGGATGATTTCTTACAGTAGTGTCTATTTTGTCTCTTCTGTTGAACTCTTATTATTCAGAGTGTGGTTCACGGACCAGCAGCTCTGGCATCCCCTGGACGCTGGTTGGAAATGCAGAATCTCAAGTTCTGCTAGTGCCTGCTGAATCAAAAGCTGAATTCTAACCAGCTCTCGGTATGACTCATGTGAACACTGAACTATGAGAAGCACACAGTTAAGACTTCAGGGCCTCCTGGGGATGGCATCCCCAGGAAGCCCCCCAGAACCTGGGTGCTGAAGAACTAGGGCCATGTGAGTGCTGGCCTGCCCACGCCCACTGCCAGTGAGCAATCCTCAGCTGGGGTTTCTTTATATACAGAGCATTATGACTGCATCTGCATAAGAAACACACAAAGGCTCAAAAGAATTCACCTGCCAATGCAGGAGATATGGGTTCATCTCTGGGTAGGGACGGAAGATCCCCTGGAAGAGGTCATGGCAACCCACTCCAGTATTCTTGCCTGGAGAACCCCATGGACAGAGGAGCCTGGTGGGCTACAGTTCATGGGGCCGTTAAGAGCCGGACACAACTGACCACAGCACAATGCTATACACATAATGGGGCAGAGGGCTGCAGTCCTCGGCAGCATGAAGGGCATCAGTGAACTGTGTGGTCTTCATTCACAGCTGATGACTCTCCTCTGCAGAGCGAGTGGTGTAAATCACAGAGCCCCTAAACTTAACACTGCATACCTCCTTTGCTTGACCATACACCCCCGAATGTTTTAATGAAGTTCAGAATCACGGGTATGAAAGGACAGCTGGCCTGGGAGCCCCAGAGCACGTGTTTGGCACCTCCACAGTGTTCGGCCTGGGAAAAGCACTCTGCATACCTGCTGGGCTTCCCCCTTCCTGGGACCCGGGACCCATCAGCAAGAAGATTAATTTGGGATTAATCTGGGACTCAAATTCCTCCATCACATGATCCCTCCCTGATGATGAGCAGAGCGTCTCCCAGAAAGGTGAGGCTGAGGCCAAATGGACCAACCAGGCTGAATGCCATAGAGTGATCATTTTAAAAACATACCACTTAGAGACCAGGTCTTATATAAGGAGAAAAAACAGACAAGGCTCCATTATCAAGAGAAGAGGCCAAGTGGGCGTCCCTGCTGGTCCAGAGGTTAAGAATCCACCTGCCAATGCAGGGGACACGGATTCAATGCCTGGTCGAGGGAAGATCCAACACGCAGAGGGGCAACGAAGCCTGGGTGCCAACTACCGAGCCACACGCCCAGAGCCTGCGCGCCTGCAACAGGAGAAGCCTGAGCACTGCACCTGCTTGCCACAACTAGAGAAAAGCCCAAGCAGCAGTGAAGACTCAGTACAGTGAAAAATAAACAAATATCAAAAATAAAGGGGGGAAAAAAAAGGCCGAGTACATAGACATGGAAGGCAGGCTACTGCATGAGATAAAAGGGAAAACCCTGGTCCTATTAGATAGCCACGTGCTCATCTCTCTGAGCCTCAGTACTTCCTCCTTTAAAATGGAGATGACACCCCATGTGGGGCTTCTTAAATGTGAAGACACATGGAGTTCTAGAGCCTGATGCCTGGCCCATGATAAAGGATGAGCAGACATCGCTGCCATCGTCCCTGCTGGCTGCCAGCACTGTGCTCCAAGCTGGGAAGCCTGGCCTGAAGGCTCCAGGGTGAGCGGTCTCCAGGAGCCCTGCCCGCTCACCTTGATCATCTCCGCCACGTAACTCTCAGGCCCCGTGTACTCCGTGGAGTCCTTCACTTTCACCAGGACGATGAAGCACAGGTAATGCCACATGTTGTGTTCCTCCTTGATGTGCTCTTCAAATGTGACGGTCTTGTTGTCAAACTTGTCTCTTTCCAATCCTAAAAAGAGACAGACAGCCCCGAGTGAGCAGCCACGCTGCAGAAAAACCCATGAAGGAACTGCCCCAACAGAGGAGGTTGTGGTTCACTCCTGCCTTTATCAAGAGGTGGGTTCTGTGGGCCTTACACACGCATTCACTTTTGTATCTTAGCAGGAAAACACAGGCTGTGAGTCAGATGGACTTGGGCTGGATGTCCACCTCTGTTACTCACTAGTCATTGTTTGGTCTCCAGTGTGCCTTAGCTACCTTTGCAGGGGATGGGAAGACACCGCCTAGGTTCCAGGAGCATGCGGGGGTTAATCGAGCATGAGTGTGACAGGCTCACACAGAGCAGGCAACCAGTGAATGGGAGTCCCCTCTCCCAGGTAAATGCCAAAATGTAGACATGTCACAAGGTTTTTGAGGAGGCAGAGTAAGGACAAAAGGAACTTCACGTGCATTTTGAACTCTAGCTGCTAGGTTTATATTTTGCAGAGGTCTGGGTGAGTAATTCTGAAACTAGTTTCTGTGTATTCTTAGGTTGAGCAAACAAATATATGGTGACACTGGGAGCCAGATATCTAACTGTTAGAGAAGTATGGAGCACAAATATGGAAACGGAGAAAGAATAAGCCCTGTGATGGTGAACTGGAATTAGAGGTCTGAGGATGACCTCATCCTTTTTCACATGTTTGTAAAAATAGATACAAAACTGTGTGGATACATGTATCCTTGAGATCTCTGCCCTAATTAGCCCTGGTAGCAGTGGCACACCAACAGGGATGAGCACACCCAGCGACCAGATCTTGGACTCTAAACATCATTCTCCATTGAACAGAACGAGGGCTCTTCGGAGAAATCGCTGATACCAGGGCTGGGTGCGAGAAGGTACAAGGTGAGCTGGAGCCCGTAATGCCTCACGGTGCTAAAAACACTACGGAAGTCTGTAACAAATAATGGTGATGTGGCAAAGTACAGACAGCAGCTTTGAAGGAGCCCTCAAATCTGGGGCAATCTGAGCATCAAAAGAAATTATGACAGTAAAGGATTATCATCCACTGAATGAAATAAAAACACAAGAAGCCATGTTGTTACAAAGTACAAATATACATGAAGAAAAGAGAAAGCTATTTCTTAAAAAGCCAATAAACAAATGTAGAAATAATAATAAAGTAAATAAAAATCATCATTTGGCAACCATCACAGTCACAGACTCAGGCAAAAACTGGATGCAGAAACTGATGAGTTAACATTTGGGAATTAATGTAATATTTATGTCATCTCAAAGGATCGCCCTATAAAATGGTTCTCAATGGTATAAAAAAAAGAAAAGTAATTCCCGTGGAGAAACAGGGCCATTACTATCTTAACCAAGTGATCAACGTTAGTATGATCAGTTAGAAGAGGAACTGGCATCATGTACCTCCTGATATTCTGGAGAAGGAAATGGCAACCCACTCCAGTGTTCCTGCCTGGAGAATCCCATGGACAGAGGAGCCTGGCGGGCTACAGTCCATGGGGTTGCAAAAAGTCAGACACGACTGAGTGACTAATACCTCCTGATATTATGCACTGAGGAGAATACACTATTTCTTTGATGTTCCTAATAAGAAATCCATAACCTTAATCTCACCATGGGAAAACAGCAGACAGTCACAAACCAAGGGACATTGGATAAGATAACTGACTTAAATTCTTCAAAAATGTCAATGAACTCAACACACGACCTGGGACTTACCTTTGCAATAAAGGACATTATTAGGGTAAAGTGTGAACTTTGAATAGAATATGTAGATTAAGAGTATGACATCCTTGCTAATTTCCCACTTTTCATAATTATATTGCATGTGTAAGAGAAGGTGCCTAGCTTTAGGACATATATAGTACTGAAATAGAGATAAAGGGGCATCGTGTCCATCACTTTCAAACTGCTCAGAGAAACAGTGTGTGTGTGAATAAATAAAATGATAATAAACATATTAAAGTGTTACTTCAATATGTGGGGAATTGGGATGAAGAGTCCACAAAAATTCTTTGTACTATTCTTGTGACTTTTCTGAAACTCTGGAACTGTCGAAATGAAAAGGTTTAAATGGTTTTAAGGGGGCAAAAAGCTATCATCTTAATTTTTAAAATGGAAACGTGATCACTATGAGTATACATACTGGTGAGAAATTTATGTATTTAGTAACCATTGATATATTAGGAACAATCCTGAAATGATTACTTAGCTCCCAAATTCCTCCATGATTACTTTGCATTTCACAGGTATTTCCTTGGAGTTAGACTGACAATGATTTCTGTGGTACACCATGCACCTCTCTTACATAGCAGTTTACTACTTATTAGTAGGTGTCTACGCTGTGCAGGCTCTATGCTAGGACTGTTTCATAAACTACCTCAACTAAGTCCCAGGATAATGCAGAGAAGTCCATTACTGTACCCATTTTACAGATGAGCAATAAAGATTCAGAGAAGTGAAGTGACTGTACCATGGTTACATGGCTCTTAAGTGTCAGAGGCTTAATCAGAACACAAGTCTGACTCCCAAGGTCTGAGCATTTCCGCCATGTGCTCTAAGAGGGCTGTATTTCCACTGGAAACCTGACACCACCTGCAATGAAGACATCCACAGGCTGGAGTGGAATGAAAGAGCTCCATTCTAATTACTTAGAATGGGAACAAGAGAGTCTGGCAGCGCAACCACCAAAAGGCCCAAAGACACAGACATTTCAAATAATGCACAATGATGTTTCTGCTACCCCAAACTTCATTTCTTGAAACGAGCCAGCAACTGCTGCACTAACTCGCAGCACTCCAGATATTTCCCAAGCGAACAGAGCAGGAGGCCCACAGAGAGGCAAGGACAGGGACACGGGAGAAGGCGCCCCTCCCACCCCATCCCAAGCCCCCAGCAAAAGCCGCGTGCACCACTCACCGCAGATAAAGCACGTGGTCTTTAAGATCTCCTCTTTCTTCTGTTTTTCACTCCTCAGGTCGGCAAAGGTGTCAATGATGACCCCAAAAATCAGATTAAGGACAATAATGATGACCATGAAGAAGAACAAGAGGTCGTAGATCACTCGAGCAGCAAAGAGGGGCTCCTGAAAAAGAGGTGCGGGGGTGTGAGGGGTGGGGATGGTGGAGATGGTAGGTGGTGTAACCTGTCAGCAGGTACCTCCCTACCCAACCCCTGGGTCTGCAGACCTCCGGGCAGAGGAGGGGGACTGAATGCACCCCAATCAGATGTCCCAAGCCCGCTGGCTCACCTCATCCCCATCAGCACACTGGGCATCAAGCTGTAAAAGCCACAACCTCATCTCTTTTCATACCCCCTGGGTATATTGTGAGTTCTCCAAGTGTCATGTGGCACCTGCCCACTTCCTGGGATCTAAAGGGTTTGCAAATGTGTTCAGGAAGGCCAGACAGGTCTGAAGGAAAGAATCATTTTAGCAGACGAAGGGGAGGGCGGAAGCTGCCCCTTTCCACGGCGGGGGGCTTCCGCCCAACATCACAGTCTGATGAGAACCAGAGCGAAAAGGAGCCCTGAGCAGCTGGCTCTGTGCGTCTACCCGTCACCGCTCTCGGCGCTGCCCCCGCGTCTGCAGTTTACACTGGAGCCCACTGCGCTGTGCTCTCCCCGCCACCCCGCCCCCCGCCCTTCCTTCCCCTGGGGCGCAGCTACCTCTTTGGATGGCTTCCTGAGCACATCGCCCACTCCGCCCCCGCTCCGCAGCCCGTGACTCAGCACCGTGACGATGCACATCAGCAGCGTCTCGCACGTGTGCTCTTTATCTTGTTCTGTCTCTTCTGCAGGGACCAGCTCTGCGAACACAGCAAGTCAGGAGAAATTTATAACGTGAGCGGCAAGACAGGCCAGGATTTCCAGATCATGCTTCCTGAATGCCATCTCACCAGCGGACAGACAGACAGGAGCCGGAGAATGAAATACAGGAATCAAGCGTCAAAGGCTTTCTTTGTCACCACTGTGTTCATCACTAAGCCCTGCTCATTTCTCAAGCCCAGAACTGCCCTTACCTCTATTAAATCTAAAATATTGTGCCCTTTTCAGATTTTCAACTCCAGTCCCAGCACTGAACAGACATTTCAACTTAGATAGCTGCTTATGAGTTTCAGTAGTGATTCAGTGGTAAATAATCTGCCTGCCAATGCAGGAGACATGGGTTCTCTCCTTGGGTTGGTAAGATCTGCTGGAGGAGGAAATGGGAAACCACTCCAGTATTCTTGCCTGGGAAGTCCATGGACAGAGGAGCCTGGTGGGCTACAGTCCACTGGGTCGCAAAGAGTCTCACAAAAGAATCTTAGCAACTACGTAACAATTACAACAGCAACCTTTTACAATTGGTCCTCTGGACAAATCCTTTTACACCTTAAATTGGAGACTGGTCTTCAGGGGGGAACATTTTTTGACTGGCTTGTTCTTTTCTCCAGCTGCAGACAGAAGGGTCTTGCTAAAATACCAGTCTCATCCTATCACTCCCCTCTCAACTTGGATCAACCTTTGAGTAACTCCTTCACCTGATCTGCAGACCCTTCATAATCTGGTCCTTTGTTGACGTCTCTGGCTTCATTTCTTCCTACTCTTCTTCCTCATGATCATTTTCCTAGTCATGCTGTATTCTAGCTCCAAGGCAGAGTCAGACACGACTTAGAGACTAAACAACAATAGAATACAGCACAGTCCCAGGCAAATAGTGGGCACTCTGTAAATACTGGCTGAATCAATTAAGCAGCTATTTTATTCCCATATAGACTTTCCCCCCACTTCATTCCCCTCCTCTCCCTGCCTTTCATCTGCTTCCAATGTCACGTGCGTCCTAAGCCTTGTGGGGAGGCTGGCACTAACATGGGGCTTCAGGCTGCGAGGTCCTACCTTCTTTGGGTGCCGGAGAGGAGCAGTTCTCCCCAGTCTCCACCCTACACACGTCAGAATACAGGAACTCGCCTGCCAAACTCTCGCTGGCTTCTGGGAGAGAGAAGGCAATTTTATGATGAACAATCTGGCAGCATATGGTTAAAATGTTTGAAGTCCCAAATTCACGGCTGATTAAACAATTCTTTACATAAATAACACCCTCCAAATCTTGCCTATAAATCCGAAGCAGAGATGCAATTTACACTTTCGTTGGGTGATCTGGATGGGAAAAAAGCCAGAAATGTCAATTCCTGTAAGCTTACTAGAAATATCACACTTAAATAGCACCTCTCCAACTTTAAAGACAAACAGCTGAAACTCCCTGACAGATACTACTGAACACACAGACTCCAGAAAGATTTAGACCAAGTCTGCGTGAGAAGCAGGAATGGCATCAGATCAGTTTAGTTCAGAACCCTAAGATGGTTGGCAGTGAATGTCAACTTGGAGGCTGGGGTTACATGCCAAGAATGCAGCCTTTGGGAGGGAAAGAAAGGCTTGTCTGCCTTAGTCACAATTCTAATTTGCTCCTTGGACTCAGGGCGCCTGGCTACCTGAATAGAAAAACCAGTAATATTTCATTTACTAGTGTCAAGTATTTTAATTGAGGGAAACGAGCACTTGGGGATCACTCAAGTGTATGATCACTGTCTCTCTCTCTCTCTTGTAATAGGAAATCTCTTCTGGTTTTGCTATAAATTCAAATCATATGAGCTCAGTGTAAAACTTGCATATTGTAAAAAGGTCCAACAGACAGCCACTACTTGCAGTTTGGAGGCGTATTCTTCCATAGTTTAAAAGATACATATGAGCTTTTTGGGGGGCTTCCTAGGCGGCATAGTGGTAAAATATCTGCCTGCCAACGCAGCAGATGCAAGAGACATGGGTTCAATCCCTGGGTCGGGAAGATCCCCTGGAGAAAGAAACGGCAATCCAGTCCAGTATTCTTGCCTGGCAAATCGCATGGACAGAGGAGCCTGGTGGGCTATAGTCCATGGGGTCACAGAAGAGTCGAACATGACAGCAGCTGAGCACAGGTGTGACATTTTTCATTAAAAAAAAAAAATCTATGCAGATCCTATTGTAGTTACTTTTCTGCAGTTTCCCACCATATCTTGGGTACTTTTCCATGAAGGTTTATAAAGACGTACCATATCCACAGGGTTCACTACCCCATGGATGAACCATACTCTAATGAAACACTCCCTTACATTGAGATTGCTTCCAATTTCACACTGCAATGAACATCTGCTTCTACAGTTCTATTTTTAAAGGATAAATTGCTAGAAATAGACTTACCAAGCCAAGGGATGCCTACTCCCATACTCTCAATATATACTGGTCAAACTTTTAAGAAAATGTAGCACAAGTTTAAAATAGAAATTCAGTAAATAAATGTAGCATCTGGACACTCACACTTAGCATTTGACGTATCACATCACCCTTTGAACGCAGTGAGAACGAAGTCCTGTATTCAATTCACACTTTTGAGTGTTAGGGAAATACCTACACTGCCAAAGTCATCATTTTTAGTTCGGTTGTAGTCAGGAAACATTCTTTTAACATTAAAAAAAGATCAGAAGATCCAAACCCACCTGGAAGAGAGGTTTCATTGGGCAGCCTATCTACTTCCAAGATGAAGTCATCTTTGAAGAAAAGGTAGCCCACTATTGAGAACAGGTAAACCAGGATCAAAGCCAGAACCGCCGTCAAGATGATGGACCGGCCGTTGCGAGTGACACTTTTAATGACATTGAGCAGAGTCTCTTCTCTGTACACTAAATCAAAAAGCTTTAAAAACAAAAAAAAAGGATGACAAGGGGACAATGTTAAGAAGCATCTCTATTAGACGGACATCGATGTCCCCTAAGCACAACTTCAGAATTTATCCTTTGGCTGACTCAAAAGCATTCTACTCTAGGGAAGTTCAAGAGGGAGGGGACATACGTATACCTAAGGCTGATTCATGTTGATGGATGGCAGAAACCAACACAGGATTGTAAAGCAATTATCTTTCCATTAAAAATAAATAGATTTTAAAAAAGCATTATACTCTTTTCTTAATATGTTACACTTGCCCGTCTTAATAGTGAAAACCGAGATGGTAAAAACAAGGAGAAACAAATACAGAAGAGGAGGGTGGGAAACAATAGTGATTTCAAGTTGTCTACACACAGGCTCGAGGTCCTGGGACTAGACAAAACACAGGCCTGTACCGGGCAGCCGCAGAGGACAGGGAGAGGAAGGGGGTGAGGTCCTGCTGTGTGCTCATTTCGGGTCACTTGACGGAGCTTCTGTTAAGGGTCCGCCACTCCGGATACAGGACTGGCCAAGTCCTGGTTCCTGACCGCAGGTCCATGAGCTGCTACGGGCCAGGCTGGCGGGGGGGGGCAGGGTCTTGGACAGAGATTCAAACCTCAGTTCAACCACTTGCTGTCACCAGGACCAGCTACTAACCTCTTCTCTGGGAGCCTCAGTCTTGCCATTTGCAGAGTGGAAGAGACAGAGTTACCATAAAGAATAAAGAGACACTGTATATACAGTGCTTAGCACACACTCATACTTATGTGCTAAGTACACAACCAATGGTAATTATTAATTTCCTGATGAAGAGCCTGGGCCAAGGCCACCCTGACAGACCGTGGCGGGGACGCTGGTGGCGGTAACACACCAGGAAGCCTCACCGCCGCTCATCCCACTGGGAGGGGCTGAGACAACCTGCTGTTCACAACGTGCTCATAATCTCGGCTTGACCTCTGCCAAGGGGCCTGGGCTCGGCAAGAAGTTGGCTTCATGAGAAATGGAGGCCTCCCTAGGTACTCAGAGGTACAGGAGACCAGTGGCTGGTTTTCTAAGAAGTACAATCTCAGATATTTGGCTGGAGAAATGGTGGGGAGCCAGGAAAGAAGGGATGAATGGGGTTATTTTGGAGCGGGGAGCTAGTTTTAATATGGTCCTGCTGATGACATCCAATCTCTTCCTGAGAGTCCTGCCTCTACCACAGCTCCAGGGAATGAGTGCAGAGACAAGGGAGTCTGGGGACAGGCATGTGAGCTCTGTCTCTGCTTTTAATTTGTTGCAAGATGTTGATCGGGCTGTGAAACCTCCCTGGACCTCAGTTTCCACATCTGTGAAATCAGTGGACTGAACTAGCTGATCTCAGAGTCCCTTCCCATGCAGAATTTGACATCGGAGTTCATTTTCTGCTCGATTAGCCCTCTGCCTCCAGAAGGCCAGTCCGTGACCTGAGGCCAGTTAAGGGCATTAGGTAAAGGAGGACACTTAAAAGGAAGCAGAGAAGAGGCCTTAATTCAGATCTAAGAGTACAAAAGGCTAATGCTGCCGTTAATGCTGGTTAAATATTTTCTAGCAAGCCACTATGAAACAGCAAGAAAGAGCAACTTCAGACAACAAATGACACTTGTTTTTTGTGGGTAAGAACTGTAGAGGTTACACAGCCCCCAAATCACTGAAATAACAAGTGATTTTTTTTTCTTTTCACTTATCTGTAATTTCTGATTTTAAAATAATAGCCATGCATTACTTTGTAATAAGGAAAAGCTTTCTTTTAACTAGAAAATTAGACAAGTTCAATGGAGGAAACTTTTGAAAACACAAAAAAAAGCACAAAGGAAAAATTAAAAAAATGCTAATTATTCCAATATCTATAGCCATTTATTCAATAAGTTCTTTCCTTCTGGCCTTATTAGAATTGAAAAAAAAATGTAACTTATGCATATATACTTTTATAAAAGTATTATACCATAACCTGGCATATAGTCGGCTTGCTTCCTAAGAGAATCATGAGCATTTTCAGGTTAAAAAAAAGGTCACATATTTAAAGTACCTGCCCAGGTGACAGCCTGATTGAGAGACTCAGTATCTCTGGGAGAGTGTGATCCAAATAGGAAGCCCAAGAATACTGGAGTGGGTAGCCTATCCCTTCTCCAGCGGATCTTCCCAATCCAGGAATTGAACCAGGGTCTCCTGCATTGCAGGCGGATTCTTTACAGCTGAGCTACAAGGGAAGTGCCTAAAATAGTATCATTTTTTCAAATCTAAATGAATAAGTATCAACACAATTTTGGTTAACAATGAGCAGTGTTCTAATTTTCTGGAAATACCTTTTCTCTCTTCCTTCCGCATTCATTCATTTTATATTAGACATTATTTCAATATCATCCTGAGGTATTTATACTCTCTTTTTAAAAAATTTTAATTTATTTTTTCTCCCAATTATTATTAGTTGGAGGCTAATTACTTTACAATATTGTAGTGGTTTTTGCCATACATTGACATGAATCAGCCATGGATTTACATGTGTTCCCCATCCTGAACCCCTCTCCCACCTCCCTCCCCATCCCATCCCTCTGGGTCATCCCAGCGCACCAGCCCCGAGCACTTGTCTCATGCATATACTCTCTTGAATTTGGGCAACAGAGTTGCTATCTATGTCTATATTTAATAAAAAGAACAATTAGATCTATTTGGATTTTGGAGAGCTTTTTCATTTTATGCACATGGATCTTTACTAAGGCAAGTTTTACTTCATGATGTTTTTGTGAACAAAGCTTTATAAGCTTTCCTTCTGTTATAATTATTCTGATTTCGACCTAGGAAGAAAATCATAAAGTTCATGATGGTTTCAAACACAAAAATGTCCACCTAGTATTCCAGTGTATTGAAAAATCACTGTCTACTCAACCCTCATCTTTTTCTTTTTCAAACAGTGAAGATAGTTTCAATTCTATATCATTAAGAGTAATGCTGTGATGAACACCTCTGTATATACGTGCCTCTATACTCCCCTATCCAGTTATTTCTTTCCGTCGACTTTCTAAACATGGAATTGTTCGGTCAAATGTTATAACACACACACGTTTTGCTGAAGGCTATGTCAATTTATCCCATCATGGGTACAGGGTGGGATCACACTGATGTTTTCATCAGCATGTCACTGTTTGACATTAGAACACCTGCATACTGACTATCTGCATTTCTCTTCCTGTTACCTGCCTGCGAATGGACTCTGCACACTCATCTCGGGATGTTAACAGTTCTCCAAGGACACGGCTTGAATGCGGCTGGGACCGGGTTCAGCCAGTTTTGGGGTGAACTTCCATGAGACCACAGTCACCGGCTCTGCCTTTCTGCCCTGATGGCATGGAGCATTCACAAGCCAGTGACATGCGGCTTTTTCCTGCTCCCGGTCTCCCTCCAGTTCCTTTCTCTCACAGGCTTTCCTCATTTGTGGAATAAAGTGTAGTTTCAGTCTTTTGCCTGCGGTTCTCAACAGACACGACAAATGCTGCTTTTGACACCAAAAGGAACACCTCACTTGATGTCCCAGAAAGTCGAGGCCCAGATGGTTTAGAAACTCCCCGGCAGCACTGAGGAGCGGCATCCAGCCACTGTCTCGCTTGATCCTGCAGGCCCCTCTCAACGTGCGCCGGGCCCAGGCATCATCGCGGCGAGCTCTGAGCGCCTCTGATCTTCCTGTGACAGCTGAGAGCCGGGAGCGCGGGCCTGCAGATGGCGCCGTGAAGTACCGCCTTCACCGAGGCAGCGACTTCTTCACAGGCTCGAATGAAAGGCAGCTCAGGGCCGGGCTCCAACCCTCAGACCCCGGAGTCAGCGGGGCCGCAGAGCTGTCGTCTCTCCGCCCCTGACTCGCGTGGGGCTCCGGGCAGGTGACCAGACTCACCAGGCCCAGCCTCGCCGGGGATCACATGCAGAGATTGCCTACCTCCGAGGCAGACCCGCCCGTGAGAGGGGACGGAAGGAGCCCATGGGGCACGTCAGTAACTGACAGTAACGGCTCTTTTCTACACTGGGAGGCCCGGGAGGGCTGGGACGACACTGCCCAGGCTCACTGCGACACCCCCTGGCTTCTGATATGAGGTGGTACTGCCAGTGAACAAAAGAGGAGGACTCTTCCATGAACAAAGAGGAAACAGACCCTAACCCTAATAATAATTTTCCATCAACCAATACATTTTAATGTTAGTTATTAATTTCACCCTCAAACAGTAGACAGTAGCAAGAATCACCCTCTCCCTGGGCGAGATGGCATTTCTGAAGGGGACTCTCCAATCTCACGGGTGAGACCCCCTCAGCAGGGATGGCAGAGCGCCCCGACTCAACCCTGTCTCTTTTGCTCAGAGAGGCCAGGCATTTGTTGGGTCCTGAACCTGGGTCTCCTACATTCACAAGCTAGAACCCCCTCCACGGATTACTGTGCGAGACAAAAAGGCTTAGAAATACACACAGAACTCTCAAGGTCTCTGATAGACAGTGACCAAAATAGGGCACCTAATGGGATCACAAGTGGATCCAGAGACCTCTTTACCTAAAACCTCAAAGTCTGGTCAGACCTATTTTTAAAATGAAGGGAAAGAATCCATATCTGTCTGCTAGCACGCACCGCTAATGGAAGGGGCAAGTCCTGGCGTTCTTCACGGTGTTTGGATGGGAGAAGGGATGACAGAGACATAATAATAATGATGATAATAATTATTATCATTATAATAGTAATCGCCCTCGCTCAGCATTTCTGTTGTGGGGCTAGTCTCAGACTGACATGCGCAGTAGTGGAGAATCCCCATGGCAGCCCTGTGGGGAAATGGACTGTTCTCCCCATTTCGTAGACGGAAGCAGCACAGAGCAGTTAAACCACCAGCCTGGAGACCATGTGGAATGCACCTCCTCAAAGAACTTTCCTCGTTCTGCCTTCTTTTGTAAATAAATCCCTCGTCTTTTTTTTTTTTTTTTTAATCTCACCACAGCTTGCAAGATCTTAGCTCCCCGACCAGGGATCAAAATTGCACCCTTGGAAGTGAAAGCACAGGGTTCTAACCACTGGACTGCCAGGGAATTCCCAAGTTCCTCATCTTTATTCAACACCTAGACTTTGAATATTTTTTATCCTCAGCAACGTTTTAATATACTTCTTCTATTTCCTTTATGGATGGTTTTGCTGGCAGAAAGGTCAATTTTACCCTTCCTATCATTTGACGTAGGTACAAGGAAATGGTTTTTTATCTACAACTCCACAGTTCAAGATTCCCTGTAATGACAGGAGAATAAGCAGACAGTGGTCTGTCACTTAAAAACCTGCTCAGGAGGAAGATAATAGGGTCAAGACATTTAACCACTCGGCTCAGACTGGAGCATGACAACTTCCGCTGAAAAGGTCTCCTGGATCCATAAATCTATCAAGTTCATTGTCACGGGGTCTCGGGTCTTTGAAAACAGCTCCTGCTCTTGTTACTACATGTTTTCACTGGAAGATGGATCCCATGAGAACTATCAGAAGGTGACAGTCACACAAACATTCTCTTGGTAAGTGCTGGCTGAGCCCAAGAAATAAAGAAAAACAAAGGGGTGGGGCCAGTGTGTGGAGGCAACATCTCCTGATCCAGGCTGCGGGCATCGTCTATCACTGTAAAGTAACAGGCTGGGCGTGCACGCAGGCAGTGTGATCACACACCCCCTGGGCTTCTAGCTAGACCTCCTCTTGGGAGTAGCTTTCCTTTCCTCATGCCCGGAACACTGCATCCAGGGGCCTACTGCCTCTTTAGACCAGGCACACAGGTCACTGTGAAAAGCAGCGATCTATGATGAGAAGGAAGAAAAGAGCATGCTCTCTTAGTTTCCTGCATGTAAAATCTTTCAACACCAGTAACTCACCAGCAAACTGTAGAAGAACTCATGGACGAAGAGCCCCATGGCGCAGATGAGCAGGTATAGCAGATGATAAAGGAACTCGACATCCAGAACCATGGCCCGGTAGCCTCTGGTGAATGTTCCACAGTTGCCCACAAAGCTCATCAGAAAAATGATTTTATTGCAGACCTGAGAACAATGACAGCCATGGTGAGAGGGGCACGGACCAAGTCAAACCTGCGACTCTTGGTGAGAACTGACGGCGACCCGCCCTCAGCCGTCTTTCGGCGCCTCTGCCCCGACCAGAAGCTTCCTTTTGCACCAAGTGCCCACCAGACGCACCAAGAACTGTTCCGCGGATCTCAGTCATTTCATTACTTTGCTTCTCAGGCATATTGCAAGTTAATGTGACAGTCAGATAACTCCATGTGCAACGCTAATCAAGTGGCATTTGTATATGACAAAAACAAAATTTGTACATACTGAAATTATGATTTTCAAGATGAGATATGAATCATTTCTAACATTCTAACGTGAGTTAGTCAAACACAGAAGTCACCTCAATCCACGAACCCTGTGATTATCATAATTAAAAGTGTTTTCTGAATTTCTGTTACATTTCAGGCATTAGAGTGTTGCAATCTAATGAGAAGCATCCAGCTCTTGTTATCCACTGCTCCTAACTCTACATGGAAAAACAGCTTTCTTGGGGTGGTAGGGGAAATAGGGGACTTCAGGACAAGTTCTAGTTCCCTGCCCCCCTTTCCGGAAATAACTTCTATTTTACCTCTGGGGATCCACTCCTTCCTTTGTATTGGTCCTTGAGGTCTGGGTGGGGCTCCATCCTGGCCAATCAGAATACTGTATTGCCCTGGCAACAATGATTGGCTCAGAGATGGGCATGTGACCAAAAGGAGTCAATGACACCCTCTGAGATCTCTGCTGGGACTGTAGCTAAGACAATTTTGCTCTTTATCCCTGATCTTGAACCTGAGAGAAAGTGAGCTCGGAGGCTGCTGGCATCCATCCTGCATTATCACAGAGCCCGAGGGGACCAGCAGTGCAGAAGCAAACAAGAGGAACTGAGCCCTTGTGCTATCGTCTGGGCTCCTGGATTCAGCTACATCTGAAGCCAGACTCTTGATTCTCAGTCACATTTTCTTCTCTGCTTATTAGCATGGAGTCGGTTTTCTGACCCTTGCAACTGAAGGCTGACCTAGTGTCAGATAGTCCCACCTCTGATAGAAATCCCAAGCTTGCAAGTCTGCCTTTAGCGACACGTTGCTAGAAAAACCTAAGTCAGGAGAAAGCCAGAGAGAATGCGCTTTGGCTGCACTTTGTAAAACCATGTCCTGCCACCCGAGCTAGCTTGGCCGCAGGTGCTGGGGAGATGCTGCCAGTTAATCTGGTGGGTCAGTGCAAGTGAGCTTCTCAGCAATCAGATAAGGGAGGAAGCCAACACCCATGGAGAAGGCTTTCTCAGACAGGCTCGACTTTCAATCCACCAGGTCTTTCTTTCCTTAATATTCTAACTTTTGCCAGTGTCAGATCTTTGTTAGGGTAAGAAAACATCATTGATTCTGAATGAACTGTGCTGAGGTTTCCAAGAGAGGAAAAAAAGGCCATGCTCTGGTTGGCATTCCAGGACCTCCAGCATGTCATGCCCTATAATCTTAACAACGGAGCCATTTGCTTTACCTCAATCTGCTCTGCTCTTTAACTTCTGCCCAGTTTTCTCACAGCTACTTTTCCTTCTCCCATTGCTCCATGTAAGTATTCTTTTTTTAAAATCCCCTCTAAATAACTGTTTATTGTTTTAGTTCTCCCCCCCCCCCCCCCCGCCCTGGGGCTAATGTTATTATGAATGGTCATCAATTATCCACATAGAGTCTTTCTCCCAACTGATTTATGTTACAGAAGAGAAAACTCTGGAATGACTAAAGGCCAGAGAAACCAAAGAATTAACTCATAGAAGACAACCTCTGAAATAAAGTTTTTTCCTTCTATTTGTGTCTTCTGTATTTATTTCTTAAGAAACTTCCGCTCACTGCAGGTGAAGCCTGCATTCCCTCCTTCAGCACTTATGTGTCTCTTTCACCCTGGTCATGCATTTCTAAATGCCAGGCCTAACACGAATGGCTTGTCTTGTCACCTCAAGTCAAGTCACGCAACAACTCAGGTCTATCTGCACCCTGAAAATCAGGTCTTGCATGACTTCAGTGTAGCTGGCTGCATTATTCTTCTCCCAGTCTTCCGTGACTGAAAATTTGCAGTTATTCTTGCCTGCTTCACCACCCAGTGAAGACAGGAATACCTTTGCTGCCTAGAGAAAAGGACCCAGATGAAGCCGCGCACCGTTTTCAGGCGTAAGGCTCAGACCCTATGCCCACCATGTGTCACCATTTCCTCCAAAGCTCTGACATCTGTATCTTCATTCTCCACTATGACCAAGAGGCAGGCTTGTCTCATGTAAGGGGGACATGGCCTCCTAAGGGGTCCCCCTGCCTCCAGTCCCCCCACCTCAAATCCATATATATATATTCACGCCAAGGGAATTTTCTCCATGATACTTTGCTTATACCACCTCTCTGCTCAAAAACCCTGAGTCAGGGACCTTCCTGGTGGTCTGCTGGTTAGGACTTCATCTTCTAATGCAGCGGGTGCGGGTGTGATCCCTGGCCAGGGAGCTAAGATCCTACATGTCTCTCGGCCAAAAGACCAAAATATAAAACAGAAACTGTGTTGTGGTAAATTCAATAAAGACTTTGCAGATGGTCCACATTGGAAAAAAATCTTTAAAACAAAACCAAAAAGCCCTGAGTCACTTACCAGTATTGTGAATAGAATTTCCCAACCTATACTCCATATGACACTAATTTCAAGTTACACTTTACAAAACACGTGGGCAAATAAGTTTGGGAAATATGAAGACCTGGTGTTCCCGTCTTAGAGATTCATCATGCGTTAAAGTGAAAGTTGCTCAGTCGTGTCCGACTCTTTGCAACTCCATGGACTATATGCAACAGTCCATGGAATTCTCCAGGCCAGAATACTGGAGTAGGTAGCCTTTCCCTTCTCCAGGGGATCTTCCTGACCCAGGAATTGAACCGGGGTCTCCTGCATTGCAGGCAGATTCTTTACCAGCTGAGCTATGAGGGAAGCCCTCATGCGTTATCAGTAGGTTAAAGTCTCAGAAATCTTTCAGTAAAAAACCTTGCATTTTCCTTGACCCAGCATTTCCCATATTAATTTGACTAAGGAAGTCCCTTTTCACCCAAGATTTATCAAATTAGAACAGCCCCACCTGGAGGATGAAGCCCCAGTGGGTTTTCCTAAAGTTCGGGTTCAGGCTCCTTGTCCAGAATCAGGCCCTATATTTCAGTACATGAACCACTGAGGCGGCGAAACTCAACTGCTGGCTGTCCCTTGAGAAGGTCTGGGCTTGCCTGGCTGCTTCCACCAGTGGGGAGAATGCTCCTCCCAGTCCCTGCCTCCTGGCCTGATGGTTTCCATTCTTTGAGACAAAACTTCAATCCCGCCTCCTCCCCTTAAGCGTGTCAGCTTGAAGTCACTTCTTGTCCTCTCACACCCTTACTGCCTCTGCCATCTGTCCCCATCTGGGGACATTTATCATTGCCCTAAATTACGGCGTTAACCTATTTTGCAATATCACTTCCATTTTTATGCAGTGACTTCAGCTTCCTTATATGCTCAGGGCAGAAACCTCTGGAAAGTGGTTTTAGAGGGCCACAGGTCCCAACTTGTTCCTTCTTTTTGGCAGGAAACCACCCCAATTTATGGCTTGGTATCAGTCATGTCCATTTCCTAAGAATTCCACAGAGGGAGTCGGCGTCCACCCTCGCACGCTGGAAGCACACTGGAAGCTTTGGAAGCACTGAAACGGCACTTCCAAACGCCACTACTGACTGCGGTAACCCTCCTTCTGACCTCTGGCTTCTCTTCTGACCACTCCACCTGCTCCCTCTCTCTGAACAGTCCCTCTTGCCTCTCTGCTCTGTTCTCTGCGGTCCTCACCGGAGATGAGGGCTGTGTTCACATGCAGTCATTTGACTTCCTGACTAGACCCTCTCGTCCTAGCACACCTATGACCCGATGGGCACGATGAACCCAAATCTCAGCATCTCTCTCCCTTTGCTTAGTTCCGAGAGAAATGTTCCCTGACAATGAGACTGCCAGCGTCCGCAGAGCACATGAAGGGGTCCGCCGTCCCGTGAGAAGGTGAAGAGGGAGATGGCCACCTGCAGCTCTCCTCTGCTATTTTAACTGCTGACCCAAAGGATATATTTTTCTGCACTGCAGGCACAGGCCAAGATTCCAGGGAGAATGGAAGGCACTCCTACTCAGATGGAAACAAACAAAAAAATGGCAATGAAGGGATTCACACTTACGTTGAAAGCTCCCAGAAGAAACAACGTGGGTTGTAGCCCGACAGAAAATATCAGCCGGAGAATCGTGGAAGCGATTAAGGCCCGGATGCCGTGGGGCTTGGGGAGGGCGATGACGATGGCCAGAGAGATGAGCATGGCCGTCCACAGCAGCCCCGACCAGTGCGGCTCCAGGGTCCCTGCAACCAGGAGGCAGAGTTCTCAGAGGTCAGGGCTTTCCCCTCACAGAGCAGACACACCGGAGTGGGTTCAGTGGCAATTTCTTCAGCCACCTCTCTGGACTGCTTTGTCTCAACCCTGACCTCCAGTTTTCTGTCCCAGACATAACCAGTCACGTACATGTTGTCTTACCCCTAAGCCTTGGACATGTTCCTTCTCCCTGGGAAATTCTCTCCCTTTCCTATTCACCTGAGGTCTTAGCTTAGATGTCACCTCTTCCAGGGGGCTTCCCAGGTGGCATTAGTTGGTAAAGAACCCACCTGCCAATGCAGGGAACATAAACAGATGTGGGTTCGATCCCTGTGTTGGGAAGATCCCCTGGAGGAGGGCATCGCAACCCCCTCCAGTATTCTTGCCTGGAGAATCTCCATGGACAGAGGAGCCTGGCAGGCTACAGACCATGGGGTCACAAAGAGTTGGACATGACTGAAGTGACTCAGCATGCACGTACGCACGCACCTCTCACAGGAAGCCTCCCCCATCCCCTTTCTCCTCACAAAATAGGCCAGGTGCTCCTTCTGTCTCTGACCCTTGGTATCTCTGCTCAGCCCTGTGGGATACTGTTTTCTAGCAGTCGTTGCCCCCTCTTCCAAGCCCCATCCCCACTGGACTCCAACCTCCCCAAAGGAAGCACTGAGTACCCAGCAGGCACCCATCAAATGAGCTTGTTCCATAAGCAAAACTCATCCATGTGTCACACTTCACTCGTCAGGGAGGCGAACTGGGAGAACAGACTTCTAATTTCTATTAAAAGTATGCAAAGGAAAATTGCAGGTCCCCTGCCCGCATCAGATTTCTTCAAGGGAAGGAGGAAAGCAACTTCCGTATCATTAGCATCATCCTACAATTAGATTATCCTTGTAGTCAAAGAGCTTATACCAGTTTCTGTCATCTCTTGCTATTGCAAGTTCTATTTAGAGTGTCCCACGAGACGGCTCAGTTATATAACATGAGCCAACAGGGCTAAAAATAAGGTTCTGTAAAACACTCATTAAAAAAAAAACACCCCTATTTCAAATGCTGTCACATTTTGAGTTTCCTTCAGATGTAAACAAGCAGCACTACATGATTAAGGCTGCTTATATAAAGGAGTTTCACTTCTCCAGAGCTGCCTGGATGGCAGCACCGCCTGGGAAAGCGACGTCCTTGCGGGTCCCAGGCTCTTCCACCAGCCTGTGGGTTGCCCTAGTTCATTCTGTCCACACCTGCCAAGACTCACCTTCTCTCTGAGAGCTGTCCCCCGACCCCAGCCACCTGCCTCTTGCATTTTGATATCTTTCCAAAGGAGAATCTGATCAGGGATGGGCACTGAAAGGCAGAAGCTTTTCAGAAATGCAGGAAGAAGTGGGTACGGGGGTCAGGTGTGTCCCTTCCTGTGCATTTAACAATTGTAGGATATGGTATCAAGCCCTTCATGTGGATGATCATTTATTTTCTCCTCTCGGGCACTCTATGAGGGTACTATGATCACATCCAATTTACCCCAGAGGAAATGGAGTCTTGGGTTACGTACCTCAGCTAAGGTGACACAGAATCTACCACGAATATACATGCCACCAGAGTTGATGGTCCTTAGTGAAAGTGAAGTGAATTCGCTCAGTCATGTCCGACTCTTTGCGGCCCCGTGGACTGTAGCCCACCAGGCTCCTCCGTCCATGGGATTCTCCAGGCACGAACACTGGAGTAAGTTGCCATTTCCTTCTCCAGGGGATTTTCCTGACCCAGGGATTGAACCCAGGTCTCCCGCATTGCAGGCAGATGCTTTAACCTCTGAGCCACTAGGGAAGCCCCAGTGATGGCCCTTAACCATCATTTAAAAAAAAAAAAAAATCCATCCATTTTAAGTGCATGACTGCGGGCAGTTTACACAGTCATCTAACCACATGTAACTGCTAACACAATTGAGACATAAACATCATATCACACCAAGAGGTTTCCTAGCGCCCTTGGCAGCTGACGCCTTGCCCTGTCTCCACTCCCAGGCAACACCTGATCTGCTTTCTACCACTGTAGCTTTGCATTTCCAGAATTTCGTAAAAACTGGAAAAATAGTATTAGTAGGCAGTTTTTAAAAATTCTTTCACTTAGCAAAATTTTTAAGATTCATTCATGTTATTGTGCATATTAATAGCTTGTTTTTTCTACTGCTGAGTAGTGGTCCATAACACGGACCATAACATGTCATTTATTTATCCGCTCAACAATTAATGGATAGTGGGGGTGTTTCCAGATTGAAGTTATGACGAAAGATGCTACTGGGAAACTTCAAGTGCAAGTTCTGGGGTGGGGATATGCTTTCATTTCTCTTGGACAAAAACATGGAAATAGATATGAGAACCCTAAGGATATATTTAACTTTAGAAGACCTAACCATACTATTTTCCAAACTGATGCTACACTTTCCCTTTTCATCACTAACATATGGGAGTTGCACTGTTCCAGATCGTCACCAATATTTGGTACTGTCAGTCATTCTAATTTTAGCCATTCGAGTAGGTTTCTCGTAACATATCTTGGCGGTTTTCATTTGCATTTTTCTAATAACTACTGATGTTGAATATCTTTTTTTAAAATATATTTTTATGTTCTTATTGACCATTCATATATCCTTTTTTGTGTGAAATATCTGATCAAATCTTTTGCCCATTTTTTTAATTGGGTAGTCTTTTTATTATTGGGTTATAAGAGTTCTTCCTATAGGTTATATATAAGCCTGACATGTTTTTTTAAGTATTTTTGCCCAGCTTGTGGCTTACCTTTCATTTTCTTAAGCACTTAATCATCATCTTAAACTGCCTCTTAACATCTCAGTATAATAAATGTGACCAGTACAACACATGTACCCAAATCCTGAAAGAGATAATATAAAAAATCTGCTGTCTTCCCACTAAAAAAGCAGAGTTAAAAATCACTGCTAGATATGTAAAATAAATAGCTAGTGGGAAGCTGCTGTGTAACACAGGGAGCTAAACTTAGTGCTCTGTGATGACCTAGGCATGGGTAATGGAATTGGGGAGGGTAGGAGGGAGACCCAACAGGAAGGGGATTTATGTACACATATGGCTGATTCATGAGGTTGTACAGCAGAAATTAATACAACATTGTAAAGCAGTTATACTCCAATTAAAAAAATTATTAGAAAAATATTAATGTTAGATTCCAAAGAAACAATTATAGAAAGATTTCTTTGAGACAACTGGAGAAACACAAATGGTGACAGGCTATTTATTGTTTTATGATATATTGTTAGGTTTTTTAGATGTGAGAATGCTATGGTGATTATACACATTTAAAAATATTCTCTGAAGTTAAGAGATGCACAGTGAAACAAGATGTCTAGACTTCTTGAAAATCTTGCAGAAAATACAGTAGGAGTATAAATAAAACAAAACAGGCAAAATGTTGTTAAAGCTGGGCCGGTGGGTACATGGCAGTTTATTATATTCTTCTTTCCACTTGTGTACAGATTTGAAAATTCCAACAGTAAGAAAGTTTAAAAAGTAGTACTTTATGGGCTTTAATCACCATGGCATGCTTACAAATTCTTTAAGAATACTGAAGCTGCCAAATTTTCATGCTTTTTAAAGACTGTGTGACTCTCACTTCTCAACTAAAGGGGAAAAAATACTTTTGAAAAGGAGCTTTTAAGGCCACAGTGTCCATGACAGCCACAAGCCTTCTAAGTCAGAGACCACACTGGTATACGTAGCAAGGTCAACAAACTCCTGCTGGAGGGACATTTTGGAAACCCTAGTTTCAGGATTCAACAAGAACAAATACTTCTCTTAAAAAAATACTTTCAGGTAACCAATCAGATTTTGTTTCTAGACAGGGTTGAAACAACCTTCTTCCTGAAGATGGTCAACAGTGAGTACAGATGTCCCCAGAATACGTTTAAAAGAAAAAAAATAAATCCTTCTGAGTGAGTTGATGTGTTTGAGGGGAATTTCTGTCACCGTATAACGGAAAGGACTTCCTTAGGTCAGATCAACCTCCTTCTCTCCAAGGACATCTAATTATATTTTCTGTTGAGTCCATCGACACAAAGTTCTGAAGCCCACACTGCCAAAACAGGAAGGCTAGATTTCTATAGATCCAGGGTCAATGCCACCTTGAGTGCTACATTGTAAAGCCGGGAGGACCATTAACAATCATCCAGTAGGTCTTGAACTTGCATGGGCAAGAAACAGGATGCTCCAGAGATCCTGACTGGGTCAAAATTATTTTCTCCTGACCACTATGGGAATTTCCAAATCCACACCTAGGTGTCACAACTACTGACTCAACCTAAGCACTGCTTAATAGGGAGGACAAGGAGCATGAACTGAAGTGGTGTGCCGAGACACGTGGCAGGTGAATGTTAGGGCCAGGCCTGGACACCAGGTCCAGACTCTGTCTAGCTGTTCCACTGGATGAGGCTGATCACTGAAGAGGAGGGAGCTATCAATGAACTGTCCCCAGACAGTGGCCTCAAAACTGCCGTAAGTGACCAGTGAAGAAAATGGCCGAGGTACAGAGTAACAATCAGTTTTCAATATTCTTTAAAGAAGTGGAGGGGGAAAACAAACATACCCCCAAAGTAACAGCTGAAGAATCTACTGTGATGTGATAGCCCCCTGGAGGTGAGAAGAGGGCTCCATCCCCTCCACCTGACCCCGTGGCTGACCACTTTACACTTCCACCTCTGTTGACTGGCAGCCCAGCACAGGCAGACACCCCCCAGGGGAACACGGTGCAGTGCTGCGGACCTGCCCAACTCTTCAGACAGGGACACCAGGAATCCTGACATTGCATTTTAAAGGAACATACCCCTTGGGCTTGTGTTTAAGCACTGCCTTGGGGGGAAAACATCACTCCAATGAAGCCTTCCACAAGGCTCCAGGCGCAACTGAAAAGGTAATGCCTCAAGTGAGTAAGTTAGATATACCATAGAACACACAGTCACTTTTAAATTGGACCTTAAATTTACTTCAGTCGTGTACACATCTGCATTATTAAACTCCAGAGCAGAGTTTGCTCTGGATTTACCTCTGGTTTTTTTTTTTTTTTATTGTTACTTTTTGGGGCTCTTCATCCCATTGTTTCACACAAGGGAGCTATTGCCAGGTTGCAACAAACACAAGGGAAGTGATCTGCCAAAAAGCTCTGATGAGAAATTGACCTGAAAAGTCAGCCTCCCAGGGGGCTGTTGGAGGTGTCAGAAAAGCGGGCCATGGAAGTTTAATAGAAGAGGAGCCCCCAGAACTCCACAATTGGGGCTGTTAAACAGAGGAGCCCCAAACAGAAAACTGCTCTTCCTGAGTGGTTTGCCTTTTCTCCAGAAAACGTGTAGAATATGCACCCAGATGACCAGGAGATGGGGGGAAGGGAATCTGTGAAGACCATGGACAGCATGTCTCATGTGAACAATAGCACGCAGCTCTTAATTGACCAAGGGTGTCTGGTCTAAAGTCATTCACACTCTGTCTCCTGTTACCTCTTGCCAAATAAATAAATAAATAAATTCCAGAGATTATTTTTTACAAATTCTTTAGTTTCCTATGCCACAAGTATGGCATAGGAAAAAAATCTACTGGACTGAGCATCAAAGTTATCTATATTCATTCTAGGATTCGCTCAGCTGCTAAGGGGCTGAGTGTCTTTGGCTAAATCTCTCAGCTTCTCTGATACATAGTTTCCTGACATACAAAACGAGGTTAAGATGATATCTTACTGTTTTAATACAATATATTGCTTCTCCTCTTTCTTTCCTGAGAAATAAAGATGGATAAACAGTTTATATGATTTCAAATTAGATTTAAAAATAAATCCATGGTGTATCACCTCACACCAGTCAGAATAGCCATCACCAAAAAATCTACAAACAGTAAGTACTGTGGAGGATGTGGAGGAAAGGGAACCCTCCTACATTGTTGGTGGCAATGCAAACTGACACACCCCTTACGGAGAACAGCATGGAGATTTCTTAAAAAGAATAAAAATACATCTACCATATGACCCAGCAGCCCCACTACTGGGCCTATGCCCCGAGAAAGCCATAATTTAAAGAGACACATGCACCCCAATGTTCACAGCAGCACTATTTACAACAGGCAGAACATGGAAGCAACCTAGATGTTCACCGACAGATGAATGGATAAAGACGTTGTGGTACATATACAAAATGGAATATTACTGAGCCATACAAAAGAATGAATCTGAGTCCGTTCTAGTGAGGTGGATGACCCTAGAGCCTGTTATACAAAGTGAAGTAAGTCAGAGAGAAACAAATACAGTGTACTAACGCATATGTAAGTGAATCTAGAAAAACAGCATTATTGATGAACCTCCTTGCAGGGAAGGAATGGAGTTGCAGATGCAGAGAAGGGGCTTGTGGACACAGTGGCGGAAGGAGACAGTGGGATGAACGGAGAAAGCAGCATCAACCTGTACACACTCTCGGGCGTCAGACGGACAGCTGCTGAGCGGCTGCTCTGGAGCTCACAGGGCCCAGTCTGGATCCCTGTGGCGACTTGGAGGGACGGCAATGCGGAGGGAAGGAAGGTGCTAGAGGGAGAGGATGGACGTCTAACTATGGCTGACTCACGCTGCTTATGGCAGAAACCAGCACAGCATTGCAAAAGTTAAAACACAAAAAACAAGCAAAAAATAAACCCGTGGCAGAAGTTACACTCTCATCGTGTCTGAAAACCCGGCACTAGGATCCCATCAATTGCACCAGTACTACCAGGGATCCCATTTAAGACGCAAGTCATAGCCATCCTGCTGTCTCTAGACGTTTCCTTGAAATTAAAGATTCAGGCAGTACCTCCTCGTACTCCTTTAAATGGGTAGAAAAACGCCACAAGCAGGTTCATCAGGACGGCCAGGTTGAATGAAATGCTACTCCAGAAAGACATGTTGCGGGCACACCAGTAGAGGACGGGCTGGGCTGTGAAAACAAAGAGGGAGCCCCATGAGGTTCTCCATTCCACAGGCCCCTCCTCCCACCCTGCCCCTACAAGCCCACTTTTGTTCCCAGTTTTCACCAAACATTAAAAATGGTCACTTGTTTTCAAGCTGACTCATAAGCTCAGAACGACATCAGATGGGTTTGTTTCTGTTGGGAGTCCTTACTGGAACAGAAGAGGAATTGGGGGACAAGGAAGAGAAGAAAGGGGAAAAGCTGGAGCATCTAAAAACCCCGCATGCCCCCATCAGCACCATCAGTTATGGAATCCGGGGGGTTATCCAGGGTTCACGTGCCAAGTCCTCAGTTCCCCCTCGGGCCCTGGGACTGGAGGAGATGCCCAAGGAGACTGGAGAATTCAATGAGCCTTTGAGAAGTGGTGGGTACTGGTGAGGGAGGGGACACACAGCATTCAGAGTCAGCCCAGTTGGGCCCCAGGCTAGGAATGTTACCACTTCCACACTCCCTCCCTGCTTGAAATTCTTCACCGACTCACTGATGCCTGAAAGCAAGACAATAGCCCCTTTCCCACTGCGAAGTCATCCACCATCTTCCTGAAGAGGAACCAGAAATAGGAGCTCTGCTTGGATGGTCAGCAGCCAAGCTCTATTTCCAAAGGCTACAGTAGAGAAAGGATGGGGCCCCAAAGCCCTCCCAAAGGGCAGGAGACCCTTGAGGCAGTTATTGTTCAGTTGCTCAGTCGTGTCAGACTCCTTGTGACCCCTTGGATGGCAGCATGCCAGGCCTCCATGTCCCTCACTATTTTCCGAAGTTTGCCCAAACCCATGTCCATTGAGATGGTGATGCCATCCAACCATCTCATCCTCTGTTGTCCCCTTCTCCTCTTGCCCTCAGTCTTTCCCAGTATCGGGCTCTTTTCCAGTAAGTCGGCTCTTTGCATCAGGTGGCCAAGGTATTGGAGCTTCAGTATCAGTCCTTCCAATGAATATTCAGGGTTAACTTCCTTTAGGATGGACTGGTTAGATCTCCCTGCTGTCCAAGGGACTCTCAAGAGTCTTCTCCAGCACCGCAGTTTGAAAGCCTCAGGTCTCAGGCAGTGCTGCCGTCCTATCCCATTGTTACTGACACGTGACACCACACTGGCTGCATCTCAGCCGAGGACAAGCCGGTGGCCACACTGTGTGCATGGGTGCATCCTTTTCCTCTGAATTCTTCGGTGGCACCTTACACTTAGGATGATGCTTAAGAATAGCTATGGAGGGAATAATTTCCGTCTCCACGCCAGAGGCAAAGTTTCCAGAAGATAGGCTCATTCCACATAATTCTCCTCTAAAGCGAAGTGTGGAGAAGGTGAAAATGGGTGTCTAGCGTGTTATTTCTCTTTCCCAATGAAGTCACCGTTTCACTCTAGGACAGCAGCCAGTGACAAATCCGATGACTCTATAAGGATGCCTATAGCAGTAACCAAGCCTTCACAAGCTTCTAGCCAAAAGAAAGTTATGGCACAATTACACAGAGCCCTGGATAATTTAATAACTGCTCATTTTCATGCTCGCACTTGGTAAGAGGCCATGTTTCCAAACCGCTGAGTTTTGGAGCTATAAGCAGCATCTGGTTTAACATCTCTCATTTGATAAATGAGGGAAACTGAGGCCCAGCCGAGGACAGACGCTTTGGCAATCTCATCCCTCAGCTCAGAGACCCCTGGGCTCAATGACGAGGACACAGTTAAGGGGCTCATGTCGCCATTTAGCAGAGGAGCCGACCAGTGATCAGTCAACCTGATTTCCCGGAGTTTGTTTTATTTTATAAGCTATTAATAATTGCTGAAGCCAATTGAAGATGAGAAACCACTTGCTCTGGAGACAATAACTGTTGGTGTTTTTTCTGGGATTGAAGCCCATTCCTGATCTGAATATGAAAACTCTGAACAGCATAGAAGAAACAATGGCAAGGATGGCCAAGGGCTGACTGATGGGAACATGGGAATTTACAACATCCTCCCCCCACCAGTGTGTGCGTAACAGACTAACAAGAAGTGAAAAGCTAAAAAGGCAGGAAATGGCAGAGATCAGTGAAGGGTAAGCCAGGATTCTCTTCAGGGGGAGCTCTCAACCCGAACCAAGTGTAAGAATAGCCGTTGCTTGATGCTTTAACATGACTCTAATAAATGCTCCTCAACTCTGGCATATAGTTCCCAAACCTGACTTTTATAAGGCTAACACTGTACTTAAATTGTGGTGTCACTCTGAATATGAACAAATATTCAACCCTTTAAGTCAACTGGGTATCCACACAGGTGCAAGAAGACAGGGTACCATGACCCCAGAAGGGCAGGCGATTTAAGTAACTGCACCCAGGGCATCTCCTGCTAACCCTCTTATCCTAGTTTATTTTCTTTTTAAGGAACTGGAGCTTGCTGAAGACATAGACTCCATGTGCATATAGAGCAATGGAACTTCCCACTCTATTCCAATGAATGTAAAAACCATGAGGGTGAAGGACAGGGAAGCCTGGTATGTTTTAGTCCACGGGGTCACAAAGAGTTAGACAGGACTGACTGCCTGAACAACAAAACACCACATAAGTGACAAATTGTCGGCCTTCGCAGCTCTGCCTCAGTTTCCTTTCACTGCCTTCTAGTTTTCTTAGCCCAGAGTTTTCTCATCCCTGGGGCCAGGAGAATGTATCAGAGAGGCACAGTGGATGGAGGATGTGAATGCACACAAGAGTGTGTGTGTGTGTGTGAGTGTGTCTATTGAGTAAAGCAGGGAAGACGGTTTCAAGAGAGTATAGGAACTAAGTATCTTATACTTGCAGAAGAAAAGATGAAGCAACATGTGTCTCAGACACACCTCCGTGTGTATCTGAGCCCCAGCTACAGATTCTCCAAGGCATAGATGATTCCCGGTGACACTTTCAGGAAAAGGTAAAGCACCTTCATAAACAAGCCAGAGAACTCTTTTCTGCAGATGCATCAGAAGAGAAATAAGCTACTTAGAGAGGAAAATGTATTTCATTTTAATTGCACTTCTAATGAGTACATTTCTCCTCTTCCTAAATATGCAAATCATGTTTAATTCAGTTATTACTTTCAATTTTTCTCTTACCAGCAGAACTATGAAGCCAATTAAAATCTCTCAGTTGACAACCGTAGCTGTGTTTAAGCTTCACTGAAACAAAAACTGCTTTTGAAACAAAGACAGACCAAGTAAGAGAAGGTATTAGCTACAAAGCAATAGAAAACTTGGAATGATGAGTTGGCCATTCCTCGATCAACCAATCCATCGTGCAGTCCTAATTCCCCACTTTTTAAGTGAGGGCCTAGAAGAGGTTTAGTCACCTGCCCAGGTCACAAAGCCAGTGGGTGATGGAAGGAGAACCAATTCAGAGATCCCCACCTCTTGCAGCTGAGGTCTTCCTACTCTGCCAGGCTGAAGACAACATCTCAGAAAGAGGGATGACAAGGTCTCTCACCTCATCATAAAAGGTGAAAATCTTTCTTTTAATTCATAAGCCCCCTGGAGAGCCTACTACCTATTGGATAGCACAATTCAGAGAGAATGAATAAATCTGACCAGTCTTAGCATCAGTACTTAGTAGACCTATATATTAGAAAGGGTAAACTTTTTTTTAAATTCACGTGTTTAAGGTTGCTCTGGGTCTTCGCTGCTGCACATGGGCTTTCTCTAGTTGTGGCAAGTGGGCGCTGCTCTTTGTGCTGGCTTCTCTTGTTGCAGACCACAGGCTCTAGGCACTCAAGTTTTAGTACTTGTGGCACGTGGGCTCAGAAGTTGTGGCCTGCAGGCTCTAGAGTGCAGACTCAGTAGCTGTGGCACATAGGCGTAGTTGCTCCCCACATGTGGAATCTTCCCAGACCAGGGATCAAACCCATGTCCCCTGCATTGGCAGATAGATTCCTATCCACCACACCACCAGGGAAGTCCAAAACCACCGTTTTAATAACCATCATGGAGGTCTGGATGAAGCAAACCATGACTTCAGGATCATCTCCTAAAGTAGGCATCATGGACTATTTCAAAGAAGAGCAAAATCAACAAAGAGGAAGTTCCCTTCTACTCAATGCCATAGCTGAGAAGACAAGAATACACATAGGGTCTCTGTCTACCTTTTTGGGTATCTTTCTTATCTGACTGCATGAGCACGGTGCTGCGAGGATGTTCAACACGACTCATGATGCTTGAGCTACAGGAGCTTGGATGGAGCCCACAGTGGCTTCAAGGACCAATGATAGTGGGGCTACCTGTCCATAAAGCATTCTGAGGTCCACACTATGGAGGACATGCATGCTATTCTCTTAAAAGTGAGTTAGACAGCTCACATGGGGCTGGGTGACAACTAGGTTGGTTCAGCAAAACATATGACAATGCTTAAAGTGCTGGATGATGAGGCGTTCCTTAGAAATGAGAGAGAAAGGAGTAGGGGTGGGGCGAGACTAGCGCCTGGCAGGCAGCCTGCTTGCACAACGCCTTCTGCCACTAACTGATTCCAGGGAGGCAGGGAGCGGAGCGGAGCAGGGGCAGCAGGAAACGAGGCAGGTCTGCGCCGGCTCAGGCCAGTGAGGGAGGAAGAGGACCAGAGCACCCAGAACCTGACCTCCAGCCCAGTTTCCCCTCCTGCAGCCCCGCCCCTCAGCAGGAGCTGGAGTGATCACAAGGGCAGCTGGAATCCAGGGTTTCAAATACAAACCCGAGCTCCTGACTAATGACAGGAATGCAGCAGCATCCTTTCTAAACTGGTCACAACAGCTGGTGCCCAGCGTACTGTCGGCAGTGAAGGATCACATTAAAATCCTAATGAAAACTGGACGCAGAGAAGCCCGCCAGGGCAGCCCTGTGAAGGGTTTTAGACAGGGAAATGTAGCCAGCCTGGCTGGGCCCCGCAATGGGATTCGCTGGTGAGCAATGACGCATCTTCTGTGGCCAGTGATTCCACTGCCTATAAAATGACCCTAGGGTCTACAGTCCAAACTGCCCTATAAAAGGGGGAAGACCAGTGTCTTCCAAGCAGGTGGGCTGGTCAATGAGCTCTCAACCTCCTGCTCAAATGTGCCATCCTGTGAGCAGCAGGTCTGTCTGTTCTCCATCCCTTTAATTTTCTCCATCAAAATAGGAGCATTTTAAGTCCTTCTGGAAGCTCTCCAGTCGAATCAGGTCAAAGGTAGCCAGAAGGAAGACTTTTTAGGGCCTCCCGGGGGCTGGCGCCCACTCACCAGCTCCCAAGGTACCTCGGTCATCCTGGTGCTCAGAGGGGGACAGAATCCTGAACCCCACCAGCTCTGCTCCTACGGGGAGGTCCACACACTCTCCATCAAATCCCAGCATGCAAGACCCTCAGAACCACACAATTCCACAGCACCTGGAGGCGCTGACCCACCTCTGAGCTTCTTCTGCCAATTCATCTCATTGAAGAGGTCCTCAGACCGCAGGAAGAAGTCGTTGATCTTGCTGCCCTGCTCGTCCCTCTCTGTGGTATAGTATATCCGTAGTTTTGATTCTTTGGTCAGGAATTCACATATACTGGGCACAGGGAAGACAATCTGCTCCATGGTTCGGTCTAATCTGACAATCTAGGGTGAAAAAATGGAGAAGGTCAAAAATCCTTTACTAAGGACTTGGCACAGGCCACAGGCTCAGTATTCAGCCTAGATTTTTTCTTTTTTATCCATACCACATGGCATGTGGGATCTTAGTTCCCTGACCAGGGATTGAAACCACACCCCCTGCACTGGAAGACTGGATGCTTAACCACTGGACCACCAGGGAAGTCCCGTCTCAGAATTAAAGATCAAGCATAACACAGACCTGACCCGGAGTCTTCTTGGATTTTGTAACTCCCAGACTGGGCTGTATCTCTTAGATTTATGCATAAAACCGTTTCGGTAAGTCAAAATATTTTTCTAACCTCAGACCCATGAATTATACTGTGATGAAGTTTTATCTGGAACAATTCAAAACGTGTTTTGTGTACAGATTCATATGAGGCTTGGGGCTGCAGATATCCGATAGAACTTTCTGGAATGATGAAAACGGGAATGATGAAATGATGCCGCAACTGTGTGTCTGCCCCTTTGAAACCAGAGTCCCTACTCACATACGGGCACTAAGGACTAGCACATGTGGCTGGCACAACTGAGGACTGGAGCTTAGTATTTAATTTTATTTAATTTTAATGTAAACAGCCAAACACAGCCAGTGGTGATCTACTGTACCATGCAGTGTTAGGCCACGGTACAAATCTCACCTAAGAGCCTTTCTCAGATTGCAAAGGTGGGTTCTTTTCCCTAGATAGGAACTCAAAAAGGAGATCTTCAGTTTTCACAGATGCAGTGACCTCCGACCTCTGACCTGTCAGAGCATCTAACATGTGTCATGCATAAAACAATAGGCTCTTTTAATACTGGTATCACGCTCATTGTTCTTTTAACTAGCTTTGCTGATTCCTGGGGTGGACACTTCACAGATATTCCCCGTGCCCTTCCTAGACAGGTTCAGTCCCCAGAGAGTTGTCTGGTGGGAGACTGTTCAAATTTTTCAACAATGCGTTGAGTCACAGTCCTGGGGCGGGGGTGCAGAGATTTCAGAGGGGTTCGGGCGCAGTACCAGAGGGGCAAGGCCTCCCTGTGTCCGTCCTCCCCTGGGGCTGGACAAGCCAGGTGAGGCCCAGCCACGCCCTCCCTGAGAAGTTCTGGTTCCCAGTCTCCCAGTGCTTTTTTTTCCCAGCACAGCAGGAGAAATGACTCAGGTCAAGAGGCAGTGGGAAACTCTGAAACGAGGCAGGTTCCCACAGCCCGGCTTCCCTGAATCCTCAGAGATGTTGTCTGGAGACAGGGGTTTCCAAATCAAACTGGAGATCATGTTACTGAGTCTGGTGCATAAGCCAACCTCGTTAACTGGGATTGGGGGGGGGGCGGGGTGGATGTTGGTAACGCGGGTGCATACACCGTCCACAGTCCCCCAAGGCCATCCTGCTTTACAGCATCAGGGGGGGCTCTGAGTCAGCCCCCCTTACACGGAAGGAACACGAGCTGAGAAGATCTGTGCTCAGGAGATAATGGAGAAATAGGAGGTCTCCTGGCAAGAACAGGTACTCAGATCTCAGGGCGACCTGCACGTGTGACCAGAGCGATGGGATGCGGGTCTGTGGGAGCCTGGGAGTGACAGCTCTCTCTGTCCTGCGAGAGTGGAAGGAATGAGCAGTTGCCCAGGAACAGGATTTCAAGAGCTCAGGGGGCCCTGCCTGGCCATATCTCTCCATTACTCAAGATCGATTCATGCCTCTCTTTCAGTCAATGTACAGTTGGGAATCAAAATCCATCCCAGCCCTTCTCTACCTCTAACAGAGTGGGTGACCTTGTTAACACCTCTGCACCTGATCGAACGTCAGTTGGCTCCCTGGTGAACTAAGGAGCTCAACCAGACCATTTCCAAGGTTCCTTCCCCTCTGACATTCCACACCGCAAATACCTGAAGCGTGTCTCCTAAGGGCTCCAGAGAACAAACTTCTGGTCATGAACAATCAATTGAGATACGTGCTCATGCACACTGTCATGGTCAACCAATCGGTGAAATGACACATTTTATGAGGACAGCCCAGAGACCCCAGACAGCGGGTAAGATTATCCTCTAACACATCTCAATCCTGCGAGTCTCATATGGCCCAAAGGAGTCTGCTAGTCTTTCAAAATCCTTGCTCTGACACTGATACTGTATTTGCGCATCTCCTCATTAGCTGATCAGGACACACCATCCCTTACAGCCTGAAGCCTGCAGGCGCAGGTCTGGGCTCTCTTGGGCCCCAGGAGACAATGCAAGGAACATTAAAAACACCCATGAGCTCTGGGGTCAGCCGGACATGGATGAAAATGTCAGCCCTGACACTGAGAACTGGACCTCTCTCTGAGTGATGCAACCTCTGAGTCCTTTCTCAGTGCTGTCCCATCTGCAAAACGGAGATGATTTCTTTTATTGTGTGTGTGTGTGGGTGTGTGTTTTCAAGTGCAGAGCTGGTTGTTATTACTACTCCTCGGTGGAGTTCTGAGGGTAAAGTCCAGACTCCTCCCAGCAATGCTTGATGCAGTCCTGCAGGACCTGGGGCTGTCTGTCTTTCCTCTTATCCACTGTTTTCTCACTCCTGCTCACTAAGGCCCACCTCCTCACCTTCACCTCCCACCTCGGGGCCTGTCAAGCACTAGCTTCCGGGCTGTGCCCCTTCATTCCATCCTTCGGAAGGTCTGCGCTCAGGTAACTGTTCAGAACAGGCCACCCTGACCACCACAATCCACAGCAGGTCCCTCTGCGGTACCGTCTCATGATACCTTCTGGTCGTTCTCATGCCCTTGTCCGAATTCACAGCGAGTCTCCTTGTGTGGCCTGGTTCGGCGTCTGCCTCCCCACTACCTTGACTGTCACTGGCTTTGAGCATTGAGTGTAGGCCCTGGGGCACTGTAGCTGCCCACCACCTGTTTACCACTCAGACCAATGACCGCATGCCAGCCCCAGCCCAGGGTGCCCACTGCGGAGGCCCTCGATGCAAGCCTGGGTCCCAAGTGTACCCGGCCTTTACCTCTATCTGGGCCGTGTGTTTGGCATAAAACTCCAGAGCTTCATCTCCATCCACCTGGCCGCCGGGTTTCAGCATGGTCTGAAGCTCTTTGTTATGTCGAGCCAACTAGAAGACAAGTGCAGACAACAGGGGAGTCAGTTCTGTTTGCAACAGCAACACACAGCTGCTTTCTAGCTCTGGGTAGAAAAGATGCATGGGAATAAGCAGCAAGCTGGAGGGCGAAGGGGGGGCCCCCTGCACCCCATTGAGGCTCACTCTGCACAGCAGCTATTTTGGGAGCCTGGCAGAGTGGCATGGAGAGCGCATGTCCACTTAAGGGCCCACTTTGCCCTGGTTTCCTTGGCCAGGCAGGAGGGAGGTGGGGTTTTCTACCCAACCCTACAGAGCCTCCTTTTGGAATTCCCTGAAACTTCACAGGGGCTACATTATCATTTTTTTTGAAGCTTAAATCATCTAATTATCAGTATGTACTTGCTCACTAAGACTGAGTAAGCTGATTTGGGCATGTAATTTTTTTTTTTAAACTTTAAACTTTTTATTTTGTATTGGGGTATAGCTGGTTAACAATATTGTGATAATTTCAGGTGAACGGCGAAGGGACTCAGCTACATATATACATGTATCCATTCTCCCCTAAATCCCCCACCCATCCAGGCTGCCACATAACACCGAGCAGGGTTCCAAGGGACATAGAGTAGGTACTTGTTCGTTATCCATTTTAAACATAGCAGTGTGCACGTGACCCTCCCAAACTCCCAGGGGCTAAATTAAATGCCAGGAATGGAGGAGACAAGGAACACAGACTTATCAACCTCCAGCCCAATCGCATCATTGTTTTCTATCAAACGCCTCCACCTAAGAGAGGTGGAAGGGACCAGAGCTCCCAGCTGCCCACACACCTCAGCCTGCTCCAAGCACGTCAACCTCCAGAAAGAGGAAGTGTCTTCAGAAGCCCAGCCACTTGGGAAGCGAGTTACGAAACAGGGCATTCTGGTGCCAGGGTAGGAAGTATTACTCCATCCCCCGAAAGGCAAACAAAGACAAGGCAGAGTGACAAGTTCCCAAAGATTTCCAAGTGTGATAGGCCAGGCAGCTGAGGTTTCTTTCTTGAGACGGTTAAGACAGACTCATCAATATTTATGAAAAGACTAGGATTCCTTTCAAGTGTCTGGAGACACAGTCATAAACTATCCAAGTGTCATGGCTCAGTGGGAATGCTTTTAAGAAATGTGGGGGTTTCCGAGGACATGACCCTGCGGGAACGGAACACTGGAGGCAGCCTGGACCTCACACTCGGGGTCAGGTGGCTGGCAGTAGCCGTGAGCCAGGCTACCATGCGCCCAAACAACCTCAGGCTGAGTCCTTGCAGGAAAAGCAAGTGTGAGGGCGCACGCGTGGAATGCTGGCCCTGACTGTCGGGCGTGGGGGCTGGGAGGGGGCGCACCTGATGAGCTAGGATGTAGATGTTGTGCCCCACGTTCCTGGGGGAGGCGGCCCCATCCTCGCCATTCTCACCATCCTCGAACTCCACTTCACCTTGCATGTAGGCTTTCTTGATCACTTCCACCTGCAAGAAGGGCCACGGCACAGAGCCCGTCTCAGGAAGACCCACACAGGATGGGCAGGGACGGTGCACATGGGGTCTCCCCTCCTGGGACGGACACTGCCCACCAGGCTCAGTACCCTTTTCCTCCAGGTGTGGACACGCCTGAGAATCCTTCTTAACACAATCACAGGCAGCCACTGCCCATCAGCCTCCACTGATGGCAAAGGAAACCCATTCATCCTCCCTAAACCAGCAGACATCCTGTGGCTGATCTATGACTGCCTACCTTTTTTTTTTTTAACTTTTAATTTTGTATCGGGGCATAGCCAATAAATGGGCTTCTCTGATAGCTCAGTTGGTACAGAGTCCTTCTGCAGTAAGGCAGAGAACCCAGTTTGATCCCTGAGTCAGGAAGATCCGCTGGAGAAGGATAGGCTTCCCACTCCAGTATCCTTGGGCTTCCCTTGCGGCTCAGCTGGTAAAGAATCCGCCTGCAATGTGGGAGACCTGGATTCGATCCCTGGGTTAGGAAGATCCTCTGGAGAAGGGAAAGGCTACCCACTCCAGTATTCTGGCCTAGAGAATTCCATGGACTGTGTAGTCCATAGGGTCACAAAGAGTCGGATACGACTGAGCGACTTTCACTTTTTTTCATAGTGAATAAACAATGTTGCGATAGGTTCAGGTGACCAGAGAAGGGATTCAGTCATGTATATACATGTATCCATTCTTCCCCAAACTCCCTTCCCTCCCAGGCTGCCCCATAACATTCAACAGAGTTCCCTGTTATGACCTTCTACTTTAGAAAGGTACGGTGGCTAAAAAAAAAATGCAACCAAACAATAACATGATACAAATGAACGTTAGAAGCCAGTCTTGTCCTATCTCTTCATCTCCTCCTGTCATCTCTCCCCATCCCGTACCATTGCCATTTTAGGAAAAACAGAAAAGAAAACCATTCGCCTTTAGGAATAGCTGATGAAACTATTTTCTGGCTTCAAATATTTCCCTGTCCCTCGCAGCCTACACCAAATGAAGAAAAGATCTTTAACAGATGACATCTACCAGCACTTTCTATGCGCCGAGCACTATGCTTAGTATCTTCATTCTTTCAGAAACGTGAAGGCTCATCAACGTTTTATGAGGTGTCAAAGATTCCCCTTGATTATGGATGAGGAAGCAGACTCAGAGAGGCAAAGGGGTGTGCCAAAATTCACATGAGAGCTGAGCTTTGACCTTGATCTTCTCACGCCCAGAGCATGCTTCCCAGGGCATCTGGGGGCCAGCCTTCCTGCTCCCACCTGCTGGCTTCAGCTCCCTGTGAGGGGGTAGGGTTGGTTCTGCCCCTTTCTCAGTTCCTCCCAGGAACCCAGTACAACGCCCTGGACAAAACAGGGCCCAGTCAACGTTTATCAGGTGAACCTATCAAGAATCAATCATTCAGAGAATAAGAACACAATGCCTTCAACCCTTAATTTGCACTAAAAATTGATCCCTTTCTTTCATGACTCAGAAGACATTTCCGCCTCCTGCATCGCCACAAGGACAACACTGTGAATTACTTCTCACTGTCCGAGACCCAGCACACAGAGGGCCACACATGTCTGCACTGACACCAGGTCAGGCCCTGGAAATAACTGTGGAGACAACACCCTCACTCTCTGAGCTTGTCTTCCTGTCGGTTAAAAACAAACAGAACAGCCAACGTGTCACACAGGACATGAGAGCCTGAACGCACAACATGTAAGCGTGCACACACATATGTGCACACGTGCTCCCGACATTAGGGTATCTCTGCTGCACACCTTCTCAGAATCGCGTTTGTTCCAGGAAGCCTTTGACTCTGCCCTGCGATTTGGGAATGAAGCTGTTCAGCCACAAGGGGGCGACCTGGAAGCTGGTGGTACCCAGAGGGGCTGCCACGTCCCCCATCCAGGATGCGGTGTGTTCTTGACTGATGGGAACTGGAGTGGGGTCCCTGCCCAGTCATCCATTCCCACTCAGGAGTGACAGATCCCAGTCTCCCCAACCCCCAGCTCGTTATATAAGCCCTTACGTAAACTGGGAGAGGACTTCCGTCTCAGGCTGAGAACTCACTCCTGGCCTCAGAGATCAAAGTGCTGGGCTCGCTGTGAACTTTATTTAAAGGGACACATAAAGGGACTTCAGCCGGCCCCAGGCACACACTGGGTCACCGGGCGGCAGGGAAGTTTTCGTGCCCTCATTTAGGTCTGCCAGTTACAGTTTATTTGCGTGGGAAAAAGTCCAAATAGAGAATTCCGTCCTCAGTTCAGTTCAGCATCTCTGCCAGTTGCTGTCTCGCAGTCTACAACCCTGACTGCCGGCCTGGAAGTCACAGCCAGCTGTTAACATCACCCCCCAAAATAAACAAGTGTGTTTTCTTTTCTAAAAGACCCAAAACACCAGCACCGCCCTCCCGCCCCACCCCCACCCCGCAAAAAAACAGAAAAACAACACTATTCTGTTGCCCAGTTTCTCGATACCAAGAAGAGATATGAATTCTTGATCCCTGGACAAAGCCACAGCAGAGAGCAGCCGTGAATAAGAGCGATCCGGCAGAGCTGACCGCGGGCGGGCCCCGCGCACAGGGCCCTGCGGGAACCATCTGCTTAGACTCCCTAGTAACCCTCTGGACCAGCTAACACCATCCTCTTCCTTTCAGGGAAGTGGCGCTCAGAGAGTCACCACGGTGACCCAGAGAAGGGCAGAGCTGTGGATGAACTCCAGGCTCCCACGCCCCCCCGCCCCTGGTGCCGCCTTCCCCGATGACAACAGCCTTTGGAGGCTCTCCCCTGGGGGCTGTGCTGAAGGCAGAGGCCCCCTACTCCATACAGGGGTCACCTCCCTGCCCCGGCCAGTGGCCCGAATCGAATGTTCTCTTTGTGCTTCTGATTGCTGGCATCATGAAGAAAGCTCCAGGAATTGATACTCTGCTCCGGCACCCACGAAGCTCTGCTGCTGCTCCGTGCCACGGCCAGGGGCTCAGTCGTCCGACTCACCAGTTCCTTGGGCCTCATGTTATAGAGGATCCTCTCGGCATTCTCACTGTCATGCCTGCTCTCCATGATGGCCAGGAGCAACTTGGATGCGTTGTTCTAATCGGAGACACAAACAGAGGAAGAAATGAGGAGTTGCCAGGGGGTGGCTGGCCTGAACCACGGGTGATCGGGAGCTGCATCCTGACAAAAGTTCTACTTCCTGGGAGGGTGTGGGTCCCACGCTGGGTTGGCCCAAAAGTTCGTCTGGGGTTTTCCATAAGAGTGTACAAACCCGAACAAACTTTTTGGCCAACCCGATACATCAAAAACCATCTGCACCAGACTGAGAAGGTGCCACTTCCAACCCCCAAAACACGTCCATAGGAACAGATGATGGTCCAAGAGGCGCCTGTGCTTGGGTACAGTTTACACTTACTGTCACCTGTCCAACTCCCAGTGGACACGGGACAGTGAAACAAGGGAGCCTGGTGGATACACTGGGGCCCTGATGATGACAGTGGTCAGGAACCACTGGGGCCCTGATGATGACAGTGGTCAGGAAGCCCTGAGACACAGATCCAGATGCCTTCAGGGGCAGGGGTTGGTTATCAACACTGCAATTCAGACCTGCAGGTCAGAGAAGGCTGACAATTAAGGTAATTCCTCCCTGATCAAAGGGAGAAGGAAACGGCAACTCACTCCAGTATTCTTGCCTGGAGAATTCCATGGACAGAGGCGCCTGGCGGGCTATGGTCCTTGGGATCACAAATAATCGAACACGACTAAGTGTAAGTGACTAATACTTATACTTCCCTGACCTAAAATAGTACTGTCAGCTCTCATAGCCCCTAATATTATCATGAGAGTACAGCCAATGCCAGCCAACACAAGGGACCCAAGGGATCACCGTACGCATATCAAACCATCATTTCCCACCATGTTCAGAGTTTTCATATAGCCACTCCCTGCATGTCTCAGCTTTTAGTTTCTAGGACTATGATAATCCACATGCTTCTTTGTGTATTGGACTCAAAGGCTGTTGTTTTCGTGAGAGGGGGCAGTATTTTTTTTTTTCTTCTCCTCAAGCACAGATCACAGCAGTTCCATTGGGTCATGATGCCATCAAAAGATGGCTTTTCACAGAGCAGAAATGTCTCCAATAACCTTCAGGTTACTGGACTAGCTGAAAACACCACTGAAATGCTGATGAGGAGCACCTGAAAGTCTCAGTTTATTTCAGGCACTCCTCTTAGATATCCTGATAAATGGTAGCCAGGGATATGAGCCTGAATGAGGCGATCCTTTGACAATAGGATTTGTCAAAGGAGTTAAAAATAGCCCAAAGAAACAAATCCACTTAAATGATAGACCCAAACTATCTATTAGTGTGGACTCTCGCTTTGAAACAGTAAAATAAAATAAAAATTACTGGGTGATTCCTGTGGGCTTCCGTGTTACCACCTTCCCTAACAACCTTTCCTCTGGCACCACTGATGCCATAAATACAGATTGGCTTTTCAGCTAAACCCTGTAGGTCCCAGGCTCTCCCATGACAGTGACAAAGCGCCCGGTGCTCCATGCGGGGTGAGACGGAGGGCAGATCTCAACCTGTCCCAACACGGGAACAGTTAAAAAGGAAATGTGCTCAGGGAGGCTAACGTTTCAAAACACACTTTAGACACCAGGCTGGGTTGCAAGTCCAATTCTCAAAAGTGAAACTTTGCACTCAGAGAATCTTCGGAACCCCTAAGACAGGAGTGAGGGTTTTTTTGTTCTTTTGTTTTTACTTTATTTTTAATTAATTTTCTCATACATTCAAGAAATCAACATCAGGAGGAGTTCATCAGCTTCTCAAATATTCAACAAGCTAGCTTGTAAACCCAGTGGCTTAAGCATCTTGAAGCAACTGCTTTCACTCCGTAAAACTACTTGGGTTTCAGAGGGAGTGAGCATGCCAGAGGTGCTTCTACATCAGTCATCTGCTTGTATAGGATGCAAAGAAACTCATCGGAGGCCAGGAGGCACAGTACTGGCCAGTTTAACTTTCCTTACGTTAACCCAGCAATGATGAACCTCCCTTCTGCCGTATCAACGATGAAACAGAAAAAGATGTTCCCTAATACTATCAACATACAGCATTTTTTTTTTGGTCCTCAATAGTTTTAGTGGTACTATTCTTCAACTGGCCCTTTTCCTCAATGGGGGAGGGGGAATAAGAGAGCACAGAGGGAATGGAGTTTCCACTGTTTCTCTGTCTGAACCTTTCAGAATCAGGTTGTTAGTTCTCGGAGTCTGAATTTGCCTCTTAGCTCTGGGTGATGAGTTCCCATTCCATGTGACCTGTGAGTTGAAAAACCGATATCCTTTCCCAAGACCTTATTTGGAAGGGAAAAGCCGAAGTTCTGCCTTTTACTCAGAATTTGCAATGTGGATCATTCATTCAGTGTAAAACAACTGTCTTCAGGATTGAGTTTCACAGCAGTGACCACGTCACGTGCACGGGCAACACACAACAAAGTTTCCAAATGCTACCGGTTTTTTTTGCTTTCAATTCCTACTTGCCTTCAGTTCTAACACAAGGTCCATCCTCTTCTTTCCCAGAGGGTTGATGTCATTGAGGATCAGGGCTGTGATGATGTCAATGCCGTTGGATTCATGGGTGGCTATGCAGTTCTGAGAAAAGAGGCACAGACATTGCCACAAACGCTGGTCACAGATCAGACGTCAAAGGCCAACAGGCTGAACTGCTATTTCAACACAAGGTTTGCCACTCCCAGTCATGTCTCTAGGGGAGGGCAGCAAATTTTCCGTGAGAAAGTGGTAAAAATAAAAGACAGATGAAAATCTCTAGTTTCAGAATTAACAGTAAACAGTAGGAAAGTCCCCATGCACTGTAACTGATAAATTGGCCGCATCTAATCCAAACAGCGCAGTGGGCTTTTGTTCTTAAGGGAAAATATGGTGTGTGACTGATTCTGGGTTCTGAGCACCGGTTTCCCCTTGAAAGGTGTGTTCCATTCTCTCTACATCACTCGGTTTTCGTATCGCACACTTTTGCTTCAGGCTCGAGCTTAGAAAGCAAGTTTTAATTCATATAATATCAGAATTAATCACCTTCCCCCAGGTAAGATCCCCATTTGCAGCAGAATTCATACCAGTGTGCTCCTTTGCACAGACCTCAGTTTGGCAGAAAAGCCAACTTGAGGTTATAAGGAAATTCACTTAGATGTCAGATAAAACCTCTCTCCCCAAGCCTGTTATAATTTTTTTGTTTATTTGTTTCTTTTCACTTTAACTCAGAATATACCATCTGTCTCATCAGGAAACCTGGAGAGGAAAGTGAATCTAACAAAATGCTAGCCTCATAGTCATGGACAACTATGATCAGATTCTCAATATACAGTGGGTGGTCCCTCTCGTAAGCCAGGCTTCTCTTCTGAGCCAAGGTTCTGGCTTTGGATCCCAAGTAACATGGCATGTCATACCTGCCCTGGCCACTGGGTTTAACATGGGCTATTTTAAGCACTGGCTTACCCCCTCCAACTAGGACACAGCTGGAATTTGAGTTAAAAACCGTACGCATTCTAGCATTAGTGCAAAACCTCACAAAATCTATAAGATGTCATGGGTAAGCAATGACTCTACTCAAGAAACTACTGGGTTCCACTCCAAAAATATACTTCTTGAGAGGCACCAATGGATCTTGGGCTTCCCTGGTGGCTCAGTGGTAAAGAATCCGCCTGCCAATGCAGGAGACATGGGTTCCATCCCTGATCCAGGAAGATCCCACATGCTGCGGGGCAACTGGGCCCATGTGCCACGACTGCTGAGCCTGCGCTCTAGAGCCTACGCTCCACAACAAGAGAAGCCACTGCAATGAGCAGCCTGTGTGCTGCAACTAGAGAGGAGCCCCGACTCACAGCACCCAGAGAAAAGCCCTTGCAGCAACGAAGACCCAGCACAACCAAAGACAAATAAATAAATTAACAAATTATTTTTTAAAAAGACTAACGGGTCTTTCTCTTCTCTGAATGTCAACCATATGTTTTTTTCATATTATTTTCAAATGGTCTCATGTCCAGGAAGGCTCTTCTCTCTGGTTAAGTTGAAATCTCCTTCCGTGAGGTGGTCCCTTTTTGCGTCTTCCCTAGTATTTGAAATAGAGACCAATCTTTTGGTCTTATTCATTTACCTCCAACTTTACCATGTATTCCCAGCAAAGTGAAGAGCTGGGCCATTCAAACCAAATCAAGCTGGGCATAGACCAGGATGCTCACTAATGCCTGTGATCAGGTCAAGTCCTGAAAAATAATAAAGCCCATTGGCTCCTTCCTCACTGCTGGACAGAGGCCTCTGGTTCTCCTGACTCCCACGGTCTACAGCCAGATGCTGTATGACTTCTGAACTGGTACATGTCAACAAGGCTTCAAAATGATACACTTTTTTTTCTTTTTCCCCACTCCCTCAAAGAAAAATGGAATTACCTGGTTCTCATGGCAAGGTCCTTGACAGTATTCGGTCAGGCTTTCCAGGGTTTGGTTGATGAGGGCCACATTCTTTTCGTTGATATAGAGTCCCAGAAGACCAAGACCCCCGGTGGTGCTTCCACAAATACAGTCCAGAAACTGCAGCGTCTCGCACACCAAATTGTAGTTGGTCTTGTTGTTCTGGCAACGGAGGAAGTTCTGCAATTGGGGAGTCCCCGGGTTTGGGGAATAGAGGCAAAGAGAGAGGGAAATGGTCATTCAGCCTGCCATTTTGATCACGTGTAGTCAGCTGGGGCACAGGATTGCGTTGGTTAGAAGAGTCAGCCCCCACGATGGTCAGCCATGGACACGGCCTTGGCAACAGCTATGAACACTTGGCTTTTGTAAGGGATGCAGTGGAGAAGAGCTCCTCTTTGACAACCCACTTCAGACTCCGAGACCCTTGTGTCTCATTTCTCTCCTTCTCGCTCCAGCCCACCTCCCCGCCCACCACATGTTAAGTTCAGAGTCTTCTGACATTTCCAAGGACAGTGGTTTTATTGAAAAGATGATGGTGTGGTCTGGTTGCTGAATGCTCAGAGCGTAGTACTGAGGGTAAATCATCACGGCACAAAGTGTCACAGGAGGGCTTACGCCCACGGCCATGGTGGGGATCTGGATTACCTTGTTGGGTCACGTCCATTATTAAAGGAAGGAACAAAAGTGAATAAATGTGTGTATGCTTGTATGCACGTGCCAGAGTATGTATTCTCAAGGTAAACTTACAATGTTAACAAAAGTTTTAAGAGCAGATACTCTCTCAAGGAAGTAAACCAAGGCACATTCAACCACCTCATAATACAGTGTCTATTTTCATGCAGAGATTTTTTTTTTTTGGTCATAGACTCCGGTAATCTCTTCTTAAAAAGAAGCAAAGATTAACTACAAATACTTTTGAGCATAGTTATAAAAGTTACATATGTTTGCTGGAGAAAATCAGAAAATTATCTTATTGGATTATCTTTCTAAAAAGATAATTAAAAGATACAATGAAAAAAAAAGATACAATGACTGTAACTTTTGATCCGGTAATTCCACTTCTATTACTATTCAGGAAGTACATACTGGATGTTCGCTACAGCACTGTTTGGGACAGAGAAGAACTGCAAACAACCGGAAGGCTCATCAGTTGGGACACAAACAAATGATAGCTCATCAACATTCTGTACTGTTAGAAGTTGGAGACACTGAGGCAGGTCTGTATGTATCAATGTGGAAAGATCTCTAGGATATACTGTTGAGTTAAGAAAACAAAAAGGGCAAATAGCAGATTAACAGGGATCCAGTGCTCCCATATAAATATACAGGAAAAGGACAGGAAGGATTCAGTTCAAAGCAATGCAGGAATGGGAAGAGGGACCTTTTTTAAAAAAAAACAAAACAACAACAACAAAAAAAACTGAACACTTACTTTCAATCAAACCTTCATAGAAAGAATATATTCATATATTCTTTGTATAATTAAAACATTTACAAAAGCACAGATTAAAAGCTGGTAATCAAGTTTAATGCTTGACCTGTCAACAAGCTAACCAGCCCTCACTGTCACCCCAACCCCAAGTTAAGCTCAGTGCCTTATGCTTAAGCCTTTCTGACAAGTCTAAAAATTGAGCCATCATTCCGGTCCGGGTGGGAGGTGGGGGAAGGACAGATGTTTGAGGACCACGTGCGCTTGCATGGGACTACTTTTCTAAGGACCACAGGAAGCCAGAGGAGGGTTCCACAGCCATTTCTTGCTCCAGTCCCTCAAATAAGATTCTACCTGTCAACAGCCCGGCTGAACCCCATGCCATGCAATGGTGGGGTGGAGGAATATTCAGGAAGAGGATAGGGGAGGACCAGACTGTCCTAGGCTCAAATGCACAGCATGGCTCTTGAGGTCCAATTTCCTCCCCAACTCCTGTGTCATCATTCCTGCCATGCCCCTACCTCTGCTCAGGGACATCATCTCTCCCGTCATGCCCTTCTCTGTCTGGGAACAATGAACTTCTTTCTGCTCTTTGAGCACCCTTCATTCTCTCACCTCTGGGGCTTCAGCCGCACTATTTCCTCTGTCTGTCACTCTTTCCCTGTCTCCACTCTGATTAACTTCTCTTCCTTCAGGATGGGGTCTCAAGTTACTTCTTCCAGGAAACCCTCCATCCTGACTCCAATCAGATCGGAGCACCAGCGCTGGCAACAGACCACTAGCAGAGGGACTGGCTCGGGCCAGGGTATTCACAAACACTGGCTGAGTATCTGAATTAAGTTGAATGAATGGAAGAAAGAGGACTTGGGGAATCATCAAGGCTGACATGCTTCAAACTCCCCAGGAAGGACAGTGAGCGGCCCTTTCTTGAAAGCCTTTCCTATTTCTCATGATCTTTATAGCGTGTCCACCCAGAATTTCTCCCTCCTAATTCACATCCACTTTCTCGTATTCCCTACAAAAACAGGTTTTTTTTTTGCTGTGCTACTTGCTAAAGGCCCATGGGAACTCCTTCTATGCTTAAGGAATACAGGTTACCCTTAGCACATACCACTCACCCCACTGCCTAGGCTAGAAAAATCCTGTTATTTTTGTGGTCTTCCTTGGAGTGCCAGGGACCAAGTCAGGATGGGAAGATGAAGGAAATCAAAGACTTTAAGTCTGGGCTTAAACAGACCTCAGTGGACAGAAATCAGGATCTGCATTCCTTAACCCAGATCAAAGGCAAAGCCAGCCTCTCAGGGGAAGGTTCAAAAGCAATGGAAAAATGATTCAAAAACAGTCCTTCCTATCAAGGTTCTTGCTACTATGAACAAAGCTTGCTTAAGGCAGCAACTGCCCATTAGGCAAAGTCAAGTTCGGTGGCTTTATCTCTACTGAAATATTTATAAACAGGAGAGTTAAGGTTATAAACATGACAAGAAACTCCGGGCAACTTCAAAAGGCCAGAATCCCTCCCTCTTTGGGCTTATCTGCACTTCCTTCTACCAGGGAGCTGGTCCCTCTGTCCTCGTGAAAATGTCTTCTCCCTCAGATCCAAGAGGAAACCCTGACCCAGAGATTCACTGGTTCTCATTGAATCTAGAAAACTGCCAAGAGGATGGCATTCAGAGCTGCTGAATCCCACTTAAAGCTGTCATTTTGAGAGCCAGATTCCTACAAGCATCTTCTTGTCAGAGCAATTTTATTAACTAGCTCAGGGTGTCTGACTTAGTGGGAGTCTGTAAAGATGAGTGCAACCTTCATCCTTCTAAACCCTTGGTCCAGACTGCTGGTTTGCCAGCCGGGCCCTGCAAAACCCTGGGGGACCCCGGGAATGCCCCATGTCTCAGGGCTCTTATAGATGAGAAAGGAAAGTTCTAGCACTCTGCAGTTTCTATTATGAACAAAGCAGCCTTGCTTTCATCTGCTTTACCTTGTACCTTCTGAGCTGTTCAAACAAAAAATTCTGCAGCCTTAAACAGTTTAAAACTACTGGTGCTATGGTATCCTCAAAGGTTAAATTGCTAAGTTTTTGTTTTTTTTTTTAATATATTATACTGTACACTCCTTCTCCCCACAATACTGCTGTTTCTGGCAGACCAGTATATTGGAGAACGGAGTTTTAGAAGGACTCATGAAAAGGTGCTCCTGCCCAAGGGGGTCTTAGAGAATTAATGCAGAGTTTTGCTAATAGCTAAAGGCAGCTGAGCATTGAAGAATTGATACTTCTGAACTGTGGTGCTGGAGAAGACTCTTCAGAGTCCCATGGACAGCAAGGAGATCAAACCAGTCAATGCTAAAGGAAATCAACCCTGAATATACATTGGAAGGACTGATGCTGAAGCTCCAACTTCAATACTTTGGCTGCCTGATGCAAAGAACCGACTCGTTGGAAAAGAACCCTGATGCTGGGAATGATTAAGGGAAGAAGGAAAAGGGGGTGATGGAAGATGAGATGGTTGGATGGCATCACTGACTCAATGGATATGAGTTTGAGCAAACTCTGAGAGATGGTGGAGGACAGGGAAGCCTGGCATGCTGCAGGCTCAGTCATGGCAGCCACGACAGAACAATAAGGTACAAAACAACAACTGTGAGGCCTTCCCCACAAGAAAGGGTGAACTCATACAATGAGGGCCTCCCTCTGCTTCCCCAGTGAAGATGGGAGTTCCAGGGGTCGGAGGGGAGGAAGAACAGATCCATGGAACCAGAGCTACACTCAGGAAACAAGCACCTTGGGACCGCCCCTCTTGACGTTCATGGATGGGACTCTACTCAAGGTTGGTTTTGGGGTTTGGTTAGTTCAGAATTCAGCAGCCATCAGCTTCTCTGAAAAGTTTTCTTGGACCTGGCTCACTGTGTTGGTTCTCCTGCTCTGAATCCACAAAACCCCTAAGATGGCACAACAACAGCCCTCAGCATGCTGCGTGGCCATCTCCCTCTTATCAGGGGCTCCTGCTTTGTGGGGAGAGGGGTGGGGTCTCCATCGCCCTGGCTCAGGGCACAGAGCAGGTCCTCGCCGAGATGAGGAAATCAATACACACATGCAAAGTCTTAATCTCCTTTTCCTTCGGGACCTGAGGTTGGTGGAGACCAGTGACTCTGGTACAGGTGAACAGTACAGGGCAATAGCCACCAAGTTCAGTCTAGAAATCACCCCAGCAGCAGGGCGGGGCCCCTATCCACAAACACGCCACAGTCGAGCTGAAGGCTTTGTTTTCCTACTGGTGGGACAGCCGGGTTTCCCACGGTGTCGCTCACACTCCCTTGGCCTGTCTCCTCCATGATGGATGGTGCAGGTCTGGAAGGTGGAGCGGATACAGTCTGCCTTCAAGCAGAGAAATGCCAGCCAAGGAGACAGGCACCAGACCCTGACCTCTGGGTCATGAGAGCTCTGTCCGCCCACTGAGCTCAGCATGCAGTCGTCAGGCCAGTGCGCCGAGGGCTGACGTGGTCTATGTCCAAAGTAGGAATGTCTGAGCAACAAGCAGGAAAAAGAAGACTCATAGCCAAGATCTCACACTCAGCCACGGACAGGAAAGAAGCTGGGGATGTCAGTGGAGGAGATGAGCAGGCATCAAAAGCCGAGAAGTCACTGCCTGGCTGACAGAAACTCTTTCGTTTTGAAGTACAGGCCAGACTTGGCTGGCTGATGACCTTGGATCTGAATGCTTTTTCAAAGCCCAGACTCTTCAGACCCATTGGATTGAAAAATCAGTACAGATGGTATTAATACTGAGGACTTAATCCAGCACCATCTCACTCTTCTTACTGTTTAACAATTAAATTCATTACTCAGAGTACCTAGGTAGAGAGAGTCTGCAGCAGGTTTTAAGGGAGAGCCATTTCTAGCTGTGGCACCAAATGGTCTGGCCACAGCTAACATGTGAAAAGTCATCAAACCACGTGGAGGGTCAAGTCAACAATGCAACATTTCAAGGCTGCACCTTCCCCTTGCAATGGACTTCCCCTTCCCCTTTGGACTACAATTATTACTTTTTTTTTGTTTGATGTGGGCCAGTTTTAAAGTTTTTACTGAATTTGTTACAATACTGCTTCTGTTTTATGTTTTGGTTTTCTGGCCATGAGGCATGTGGGATCTTAACTTCCTGACCGGGGATCAAACATTCACCCCCTGCAATGAAGTGAAGTCTTAACCACTGGACCACCACTGAAGTTCCCAGAACTATTTTCTTTTCAAACCATCATGATTCAAATAAAACTACCACTGCTAATCTATTTACTTTAGGAGGAAACATTCTATCTTAGAGGAGTGCAGGGACACTCTTTTGGTTCAGCTTCATCCCTTTTAGGCAGAGAGGAGTATTTTCCCCAACAATAAGCAGCAGAACCAGGTAATGGCCAAGGAGCCAGGCTCCAGCACGCTTCTGGGGAGTGACGGCTTCTACAGATCTGCATCCACTCAGAAAAAAAGAGCGAATCTCTGGAACCCATCTGTGGCCATCCTTGGCCCTTCCTTTGCTGTTGGAGAAACTCTACAAGGAAAACAGCCTCTATCTTAATGTGGTGGTGGACAGCACAAACTCTACCCACCAGGCTGCCTGGGCTCAAATGTGAGCTCTGCATATCCTAAATGAGTCCTATGCACCTCAGTTTCTTCATCTATAAAGCAAGTGTTAACAATACAGGAGACACTTAGCATCCAGAATCATCTAAGTGCCCAATAAGCCTTGGCTCCAACAACAAAAAGTGAACAAAGGATTTCTGGAATCATCAGTTCAACATTTATGGGAGTTGAACATTTATGGGAGTCCCTTGGACAGCAAGGAGATCAAACCAGTCAATTCTAAAGGAAATCAACCCTGAATAGTCACTGGAAGGACTGATGCTGAAGCTGAAACTCCAACACTTGGCCACCCAAGGCAAACGGTTGACTCATTGGAAAATACCCTGATGCTGGGAAAGATTGAGAGCAAGAGGAGAAGGAGGTGACAGAGGAGATGGCTGGATGGCATCACCAACTCAATGGACATGAGTTTGAGCAAGTTCCAGGAGGTAGTGAAGGACAGGGATGCCTGGCATGATGCAGTCCATGGGGTTGCAAAGAGTCGGAGATGACTCGGCAACTGAACAACAAATGTAAAATTCCAGAAGACCACTTCTATCATTCAACCAACACATATTGATTAGAACTTTCCATGTACCAGATTCTGTAAGTCCAGTATATTTAATCACCCACCCCACCACCAAGTCAAGATTTACCTGTGCACCTAAACATCCAAAAGTGGCAGGCTACCAGACAGACACAGGCGCGCGCACACACACACACACACATCACAAATACATATATGGAGTAGTGGCAACAACACAGGTGAGCGTGAGATTTTGTCCCTGAGGAGACGGTGGGGAAGATGAGATAGAGAAACGCTTCAGAGTTCAACAGGCTAGGCCCTCAGTTGGAGCCGCTCCACAAGTCACAGACGAGCTGGGCGGAGATGTGAAGAGTTTGGACTCCCCGCCCCCACCCGACGTCCGCCCCGCCCCCACTGACGCCCCGCCCCCATCTGACGTCCGCCCCGCCCTCACCTGGAGGTCCCGGTTGTGGTTTTCGCACAGCAGCTGCAGGAAGCGAAGGATCGGCTGCATGATGGTGATGACCGCGCTCATCTCCAGGTCGTCCTTGGTCTTGTCTGCCGCGGCCTGGGCGCCCTCCCCGGACGGGTAGTGGTCGTCGGGGTCAGCCTCCCTCCTGAAGGTGGTGAAGGCTTTGCGGGTGGCGGCGGAGGCCTCCAGGAGCTGGTCCCGCACCTCTTCCGTAATCTGCGTCGCAGGCTCTTTGGCTGGAACGCAGATGTGAGATGGTCAGTGCTGCCGAGTTCTCGGGAACGCTATTCACCGTGCCAGAGACGACGTTCAGAGAGACCTGAGTTCTGGGGTCACCAGAGAGCCCCTCAAGGTTGGCAAAACGCTCCAAGATGCCACCACCTTCTCTCAGCCCTTAGAATTAAAACTGAGTCGGGCTCTGCCGGCTCACTCGTGGCTCTAAGGCGTCACCTCAGCTTGCTCTCCTTTAGAGGAAAAGTAGCAGAGGTCCTGCCAACTTCACACACTTATGACTATGGGCCTCAGCTTCCTCATCCGTAAAATGGGGAGAACATCACTGAAGTCTCTCTGAGAGGGTTCCCAAGAGGGTCAACATAAGCTAAGCAAATGGTAATTACTGTTTCTGTATACCAATTGATGGGACCCTTTACGGAGCCCCAGGGCACCGTGATCTAGCACTCGATGTGTGTTAATTATCTCGTTGAATTCTCACACTAACCCTGTAAGGTAACCAGGCACTAGAGTTAGGGGCATTAGACTCTGTTGCCAGACTACCTGGGTTCAGATCCTGACTCTGGTATACTTACTAGTTCCATGTTCTTAACAAGTTAATTATCATTCTGTAAAATGGATGTAAAATAATTTATTTTACAGTATTGACTTGAGTTCTAAATGAAGTAACACATGTAAAGGATTTTGGACAGTGCCTGGTTCATAGAAGTACTCAGTAAATGTAAGCCTTCCTTCTTTTTCTTCTGTTTATCCCCATTCTACACCAGTGGTTACCAACGAGGGGTGATTTTGACCCCATTTCCACCCAGGGGATGACAGGAAATATCTGGAGAGATTTCAAGTTGGAGATGGGCTACTGGTACCTACAGGCTTCCCAGGTGGTGCCAGTGGTAAAGAACCCACCTGCCAAAGCAGGAGACATAAGAGATGCAGGTTTAATCTCTGGGTCAGGAAGATCCCCTGGAGGAGGGCATGGCAACCCACTCTGGTATTCTTGCCTGGAGATCTCAAGGAGAGAGGAGCCTAGCAAGCTACAGTCCACGGAGTCACAAAGGGTCGGACATGACTGAAGCAACTTAGCATACACGCAGTGGCATCTACTGGGTCGAGGCCATATATGCTGGTACACAGCCTGCAACGCACAGGACAGCCCTGACAGCAATGAATTGTCCAGATGTCCCATGTGCTGTGGCTGAGAAACCCAGCTCTAAACTTAAAAAAATAAGGCTCAGACCTGCTCAAGGCCATCTGACTCTAGCACTTTTGAGTCTACCCACTCCCCAGTATTACTTCTGTTCAAGGAAGATAATGGATAAAAAAGCTTCATGAACTTTTGAATATTTTAGAAAATAAGGGAGGATTAGACCATGCCTTTTGTTTTAAAGTGTGTATCTTCCTCAACTGTTTGGGACATTAATTAAATGAACACTACAGGAAAAGATTATCAGTGGATTTCCTGCCAATAAAACCCTGAGTTTGACCAAGAAAGTATTAGTTTATTAAACATTAGGAGTTTCCCAAGCAGCAGGAATTCAGTTCAGGTTACATGTTGTTGCTGTTGTTTAGTCACTAAGTCGTGTCCGACTCTTTGCAACCTCATGGTCTGTAGCCCGCCAGGCTCTTCTGTCTGTGGGATTTCCCAGGCAAGAATACTGGAGTGAGTTGCCATGCCCTCCTCCAGGGGATCTTCCCAACCCAGGGATCAAAACTTGAGTCTCCTGCACTGCAGGCAGATTCTTTTACCACTGAGCCACTCTTCCAAGTTACATAGGAAGAGTTTTGTCAGAACCCGACTGGTATTATTCTTCTGAAAGCCCCAGTCAGAATCCATCTGGGAGTCTAGAAGTCATGTAAAAATTAAAGGAAAACCAGGGCTCCTCCCATGTTCACAATCCAGCTCACCCCAGAGCTGTAAGCAGGGGAGTGCTTACCTTTTTTCCGTGACGGGGCATCCCGGTCCACCTCGTCATCCTTCTTTTTATTTCCCAAGTCACTGGTGTTCACGGTCACCGTTGCCTTGATTTCCTGTTGGGCCACCTTCATTCGGTCATAGAAAACCTTGAAGAATTTCTCCGACTTCTTGTCTTCTGTCAATCGGCAGAAAAAGGAGTGCTGCCAAGGAAAACCCACGGTTTTTTTCAACACCGTGACACACCAGTTACTGAATCCCACTCAGGACACCAAAACCTCACAAAGATCAGAGCCAGACACAAAACCTGAAAACCTCTCTCAGCTGGGTCCAAGGTTCAGCACTGTTTCTTATACTGTCATTCACTCAATTGGTCTACAAGGAGCTTTGAGAGAAAACTGTCATGTCTTGGCTGAAGAAGTCATACCAGCCTGGGAAGCCTGCTAAGGGGTGGTGAGCAGATTTTAGCTAACTAAGCACAACTCCCAACACACAAAGATATCAACTCCAGTAACAATGAAAGCAGAATGTATTTTTGGTGACTGTTGCATGGCCATTCATGTTTAAGGACATCTATGAACCCTCCTCTTTGCAAACCCCTATGAATATATGCAGATAAGTAAGACATGCGACCTGCCCCTCTCGGGCTCCACACCAAGTTATGATGACATGCCTGTAAGGAACACTGAAACGTGTAAAAAGTGCTCCAGAAGCTACAAAGACAATTATATTATAGATGTTCAGAGCTGGCAAGGATAACATAGGTCTGGAGTGATCCCAAGATCTTCATGGAAAAGGTGGTTTTCAAAGGAGGTCTTAAAGGGCAGGGAGAGATGAACAAGCTTACAATTAACAGGTAGTTCGCCTCTTGGAAACGCACTTGTTTTTTTTGGACCCACTGCAAGCAATAGTATACATTGTTGATGTGAAAACACAATATGGTGTCTCAACTTCGTTTATGAGCATTCTCTTTTCACCCCTTTGCAAATACCACGCTGTTGTGGATTATTTACATAAAAATACAATACGGTCAATTTCCAGAGGAATAAAACAAAGCTCCAAACAATGTATTTGCTTCTCCGGGTTGGAGCTTTCTGCCAATTTCACTTCCTCCCCATTTGGAGAGATGGCACTTCCCTACAGAAGGTAACCCTAAGCTTGCAATCCCAGAAAAAACCGAACTCTTACCATCCTCACAAAGCCCCTTGACTCCACCACCTCTCACCCCCACACACCCTGAGCCTGATTGAGCAGCCCGCCGCCCCCCGCCCCGAAAGCCACTGTGTTTCCATCTGCCGATATGCAACTTCAGTCACTGTGACCCCTCTTCCAGCCACTCATCCACATGCTACACTGACAAATGTCCATGTCACCTGCCCACAGAGCTCTTCTCAATCCTGCCCTTTCTTCTCCCTCTCCCTGTTCTTTACCTCTGGCTGTTTCTTACGGACAACACAGGATACAGCCCTCCTAACTGTGCCCCTGGCCTTAACATTTTATCTCCAGCTCAGTTCAGTCGCTCAGTCGCGTCTGACTGTTTGCGACCCCATGAGTTTTCTCTTCACCACTCCCAGACGCCAGTTTACAACTCAGGGCCTGCATCCTGCTGGGCCTTTTCATCCTGCGTGTCACCCTCTATCACTCCCACTCTCTGAAACAAGCCCCAGGCTTTCATGTGCTCCACCGCTGCATATGTGTGTGTGTGTGTGTGTGTGTGTGTGTGTGTATGCACGCATGTGTGCTTAATCGCTTAGTCATGTCTGACTCTTTGAGACACCATGGACTGTAGCCCACCAGGTTCCTATGTCCAGGGGGATTCTCCAGGCCAGAATACTGGAGTGGGTCGCCATGCCCTCCTCCAGGGGATCTTCCCAACCCAGGGATCGAACTCACGTCTCCCACATTGCAGGCAGATTCTTTACCAACTGAGCCGCCAGGAAAGCCCATGAATACAGGAGTGGATAGTCTATCCCTTCTCCAGGGGATTACTCCCACCCAGGAATTGAACTGGGGTCTCTTGCATTGCAGATGGACTCTTTACCAGCTGAGTTACCAGGGAAGCCCTCCACTTGCCTTTACTTTCTTTTAGGTTTCTCTTTTGCCCATCCATCCAACCAGCATTCCATCCATCCATCCATCCGCCCACCCACTATTTACTGCACACATATCATGAGTTGGGCATTATGCCTGTTGGAGGAGAAACAACAATGAACAAAAAGGAGTCTGTGCCCCATGAAACTGGTAGCTTGGTAAGGAAAACATACGTTCACTCTGGAAAATTGCTCACATGTGAAAAAGCAAGTTCTACTTGTTCACTTCTTTGAGAGAAAATGTGTCTGCAGACAAACAAAAGGCATGTGCGGGGGACTAAGACCTCAACCGACAGCCAACCAAACACAGTAATGACATTTTCCTCCCAGAGATGTCACACAACATCTCAGCTACAGGGGTCATGGGGAGACTCTGCGGGAAGGTGGCAGCTCAGGGCAATGAAATTCAGTTGCTGCCCCATTTGTCTTTGATGGTATGGAGGCAACTTAAAAAACATCCGTGGGCAACCTGGTCATTCAAGAAATCAAGTGCACTTTAAGTAAGTGAATAGCCGAAGCCCACCATCTGTCATCTATAAGAGTGTAACGGTGCACACCCAAGGCCTGCTACAAACACAGTGCTTCACATCCAGCCAGATGTCACTGGATAGGGTCAGGGCAAGGAGGCCTCTCGTGAAATAAGAGGAGGGCACGGCAGGGAAGATTACACGCTTCTATATATGTTTCTGCAGTGACCAGTGTATTTATTCTGCATTATTTATAACAGTCCTCAGTCCCTCAAGGATTTGATACTGCTTTGTAAACAAAATGTGGTCAGTGAAATGGTAAAGTGGACGGTGGGGTACAGTGGCACAAATAAGCACAGAAAACTGATATCAAACAAGGATGGTGCTAGAAGATGCGAAAGGAGACTCAGCTGGTTCTTGGGCACTGGACATCAAAAAACTGAAAAGACAGGCAAACCCCATCATGCCTTGTAGCAGGAACTGAGAGGAGTGAGATCACACCAGTGCCTCAGAGGAAGGAAACATATCTCAATGGAGGGTTAGTAGGGCAGGCTTTCCAGTTGGACCCCCTGGGTTTGAGGCTGGAGTCCCTTACCCACCAACTCTGCGACCCTGAGCAAGTAACTCTTGCTCTCAGAATCCAGGCGGAAAGGCTGCTGAGGTGTACACCAAGCGCTTAGCACAGTGCCCACAGAATGAGTTGGTTCTGCACCACCATTAACTGACTATCTTGTGAAGAAGCCACAGCAAAGGCATCACCTGAGGGGCTCAGTGGTGAGAACTACCTCCAGAGTCAGAGAGACCAGGCCTCGGCTCCACCACTCATGAGCCAGGGTCACCTTAGAAAGTGACGACATCTCTGAAACGCAAATCTTCTCATCTACAAAATGGGCATCGTAACAGGGTGCACCCTTCATGATTGGTTACAAAGACCCAGCGAGCTCATCACAGTGACACTCCCGATGGCTGACCTGACGAGGTGCTGGGAGCATGGGTGACCCTGCGTGCCTGTCACCTAACACCCGCCACCGCCCTGCTCCGATGAAGAAGTTGTTAACTATCACTCCTTTCGGAAAGCAGGAGACGCTTTTGGGTCTTTGCGATGACGTGCCTCCTGTGGGGAGCACCCCTGAGATGCCGGCGCTGTGACAAACAGCATCTTCCCAGGACGCCGGGGCCCCGGAGGAGGCAGAGCAGCGAGAGGACGACAGCGGAGAACTTCCAGGTCTCTTGAGTGGGAAGCTCAGCAGACATGCTGGAAAGAGAGGACCTTGTACAGGAGAAGTGAGAACCACGGCATGCAGAGGAGCTAAGACCGCCTCCCTTGCCTCCCTGGGGTGGGCTGTGCCTGCCGTCACCCAGAGGCGGGGAGCCCAGGTCCCGCACACAGTTCACAGACCTGCTCCTTCCACCTCCTCCTGTCACAAGGGCCTCACAGGGCCTGGGAGGGGAAGGGGGCGCCCTCCTCTGGACCATTTTTCCAGAAGCAGGTGGGACCTCGGACCAGAGCAGGCAGGGACTGGCTCCCAACCCCCTCAGGCTCTTCATGACTACCTGTCCGCAGCCCTCCTCCAATGTGTTTCAGTGAATTGCTCTCCCCTCCCCCACTGTTCCCCAAACCTAGAACCAAGAGTCACAGAGAGACTGTTTCACTTCCCCAAACTTCACTGAACTCCACCCAGCAGGTTTGAGGTAACCCTGCCAAATAAAACTAGTGTAGTGCATGAGTCGTCAGTAACAGAAAGCAAAACTGGCTGCCTCTGAGCAGCGGGGTGGGTGGTGAGTGAGAACTGACCAAAAGGGAAACAAGAGAACTTTCTGGAGTGAAGACAATGTCTTGATTGGGATGGAGGATGCACAGGTGTGACAGATAGAAGAATGCCGCCCAGCCCTGACAAGATGTCCAGACTCTCATCTGTGGGACCTATAAATATGCCAGTTTACATGGCAAAGGGGAAGGAAGTTGCAGATGGAATTAAGGTTCCTAATCAGCTGATCTTAAAATTGGGAGATGATGCTGGATTATGCAGAAGGGCTCGTGTCATCACAAGGGTGCTGAAAAGTAGAAGAGGAGGGGTACAACTCCGTTGGTGGTCCAGTGTTTAAAGATTCTGCACTTCCAATGCAGGGGGCATGGCTTTGATCCCTGGTTGGAGAATTAAGATCCCACAAGCCACGTGGTGTAGCCAAAAAAGAAAAAAAAAAAAAAAATGTAGAGGAGCAGGGTGGAGTGATGCAGTACGAGAAGGACTCTACTCAGCGTGGCTGGTTTTGAAATTTGAAGATGAGGAAGGGGCCACAGGCTGCGGGGTAGCCTCTAGAAACTTCGAAAGGCAGGAAAACAAATTCCTCCCCGCCGTGCTCCCTCCCCTGCTGACATCTTGATTTAGTCTGGTTAAGACTCAGGTGGAACTTGTAAGATAAAATATCTGACTGTCTAAAGCCACTAAGATTTTAGCAATTTATTATTCTTAGTAATTTATTGCTAAAAGTAATTTTAGTAATTTAGTAAGATTTTAGTAATTTGTAACAGCAGCAACACAAAACAAACATGACCCAATCTGATGGTATTTGTCAAATCTGATCAAACTCTACACTTAAAATCTATACATATGATTGTATGTAAGTCATATCACAATGAAAAGAGAGAAGGAAAAAAACTGCTTTGCTTCCAGAAGGCTAGAGAACTTGGTCAAGGTGATCCAGACCAGAGCCACCCTCAGAGGCTACCTTCTCCAGCAGAGGGATCTGAGTCTGACACCCTCACAGCCCATCTCTCTTCACCACCACCCTCCCCTCCCAATCACATTAGATCTCCAATCACATTAGATTCCAGAGCCCTATTCACATAAGCTGTCTTATCAGCATTTTAGGAGATCGCCAAGATAGATAGCATCATTCATAAATCCGTCACTTTAGAGGCGGGAGAGCTGGGGTCAGGAGAGGTCAGCTGACAGGTGGCAGAGCCTCGCTGGCTCCCTACCCCTGCGCTCAGGGCCATCTCCACTACCTACCTTCTTAATGATCACACAGGACACCAGCCCCAGGGGTCAGCAGGCAACTCCAAAAAAGCAAAGGCTGGATTGGGGGCAGACCCAGCACCAATGCCAACATCACAGACAATGGTACATGTTTGGAGTGGCTTGAGGGAAGGTAGTCGGGATTGGACCAGGTGAGAAAGTGACTGCCTACATGGGAATTCTGGAGGTCAGAGGAGGGGAGGGGATCTAGGTGTGGCCATTGTAAGCCAGGTTTAAAAACAACTACCACAAAGAAGAAACCACAGATCAGAGAATGTTAAAGGTGGAAGCACCCTATGTCAGCCACTTCCAGATGCTTTTCCCACCAAGGAAACTCGTTCCTCCTCCCTCCCCTAACACTGAAGTAAGGACCAGGTATTAGAGAGATACAGGCACAAACTGCTCAGCCTGAGATAGAGCAGGGAGGACCCCCTCTCACCACTGGAATCCTCCTTGCAACTCCAGGGTTCCACAGAACACTGTTTGGCAACTACCCATTTAGTCCAGCCCTCCATCTTTTACAGAGGAGGAAACTGAGGCCCAGAGTGGAAAATGAACATGGAGAACCACGTCTCCTGAGTTCAAGTCAGTCCCCTTGACCAGGCTTGGGGGTGGGTGGGTGACACCTGGCCTGAGTTTCATGCCCACTCTGGGATAAATGTCAAGTGGACACAGTTTGCCCTCCTCAGGCTGCCCGAGCTGTATGGGACTCAGGAATGAGCTCTTAAGCTGAAAATAATACGGAAACTGCCCTTTCAGATCACTCTTGAAAATAATAAGACATCTCCTAATGAGTCTGGCAGCCACTTACTATGCCCGGCCAAATTCTTGCAAAGAAACAGGGTGTGATTTATGACAAGCCCTCCCAGTTTCTGAAGCCAGAGGCCACCCAAAGTTAGGGACCAGCAGTGGCAGTCAGAGGACTGACTCCACTAGACAACAGACCACCAGAGGGTGGGGCACTCCTTTCTTAGATGCAAGAGGTCATGGCCCCGGCCGCATTGTGCAGGATGGGGTCTGGGAAGAAGAAGGGGAGACACGGGCCTTCCCCAGGTGCTGGACACACACCAGGGAAGGTGAGCGACTGAGCACCTTATTGAAAAGTCACCTTCCCCAGAGACTTGGGGTGGGCGGGGGTAGGTGGGGGAGACAGTCTTCGGACCCTGGAACCCAGAGCCAGCCAGCCTGCACTTGCGGGGACACGTGTGTGTGCTCAGTTGCTCAGCTGTGTCCGACTCTTGGTGACACCATGGACTGTAGCCTGCCAGACTCCTCCAGGGAACAGTACTGGAGTGGGTTGCCATTTCTTCCTCCAGAGGATCTTCCCGACCCAAGGACTGAACCCACGTCTCCTGTATTGGCAGGCGGATTCTTTACCACTGGGCCACCTGGGAATTTCGCAGGGACGTGGGAGGAGCCCTTTATGAGCATCTCAGATAAAGGAAGGGAAAGCGGCAGGAAACAGAGGTGCGTGTGATTTAGGCCTGGCCTGGGGGAGGGGGGGAGGGTCTGGGGGAAGTCGTCTCCTGTGCTCCTGGGACAGCTTCAAGACTCAGATCCTTCCCCAAAGGAAAGCATTTCACCCTGCAGTCATCCATCTTCCAGAAACCCTCCCACCGAGCCTTCAGAGATTCCAAAGAACAAGCTTTTCTATATGACTGCCTGGGCCACGTCCCTGTGTGACACGGCCCATGACTTTCACTCTGGGTGCTCACTTATCTGCTGCAGAATGAATTAAGTTCTCAGGCTAAGGGCAAAAATTTGAAAAATGTGACTGCTGAACAATGCTGAATCCTTGCACTTCCCAGGGCTGCTGGAAATTCCTCCCTGGAGTCAGATTTCTCTCTGTTCCACGTGCTTCTGGCACATGCGCACCTCAGCCTCGGCCCAGGGGTCTCCAAACAGAGCAGCCCACTCATGTCCAGCTCAAACAGACGTCCTGCGGGTGACAGAGTGACATCAGTGGCTACCCAGGTGTGGGGTTTACCTTGTGGGGCTCTCCTCCAAGCCCCGTGGTCATCTGAGAGTTCATCACTTCCTGGGGACCCCGATCTGTAAATTACAGTGAGCGGTAACTTAAGGCTTACGGTTTGCCTGGCACTGCCTAAGTGCTTTGTACACAGTATCTCATCTAACCCTTACAAGTACCCCAGGAGGTATGAGTTACCACTCTCCCCACTTTACAGATGAGGAAACTGAGGCTCAAAGAGGCTAAGTAACTTGCTGAGTCCTACAGCTGGGAAGTGGTGATGGTGCCCAGGACTCAAGCCCCATTGGTCTGACGCCTCAGCCCACGCTTTCAGCTCCCCTGCCTCGTTCAGCATCTCTCCCCTGAGCAGGAGTGTGTCAAACTCCAAACACCTTTTGGCTTTTTATAATCTATTTCCCCACCTACCACCCCAAGTCTCTCAGCTGCACAGACACGGACTCCTCTCACAGTAAAGAATAGCCGTGGCAGGAACACGTGTGAATGCCTGTGTTTCCTGCGAGGCTGGATGCACTTGTGAAGGTGGGCTCCGAAACAAGCCCCTTCTGCTAGATGAAGCTTTGCCAGGGCTGGGCGTTACAGACTGTTCACCTAACTATTGTCATCACTCTAGGTCTTGAATCCTTTTCTTAGAAACCCTTGACAACAATCAAAACCCACAGATCATGCACCAGGAACTAGGAGATAAAGCACATATGCTGCAGGCAGAGGAGCCCAGAGAACTGCAAGTCTGGAAACCTAAATTTTAGCCACTGCTCCCTGATAACCAGCCAGGTGAACTTGGGCAAGTTGTTTACCTGCATTTGTGCCCTGGGTTTCTTATCTGAAAAGCACGACTCTTACCACCTGTCATGTGTGCCTCACGTGGCTGAGGTCCATCAAGGTTGCAGTTATGAAACACAATGTAAACCATAGTGTGATTACCATGGGAAACTACTCCAGTATGAGGCACGGAATCTATCAATACCACTTTCCTAGGAGAGAAGTTAGCAGGTAAGACAGGTGGATTGACTCATGTGCTGGGTGTTATGTGATGACCAAAGTCTAGTGTCCCCAAAACATCTAAAGATAAACAATCTCAGCTGGGACTGGTAGGTCAAGACAGCCTGCAGAATAACAGCAAAACCACACTGAAGAGCATTTCCCAATGACCATCACAATGAAGGAAGTGGAAAAAAAAAAAATCTAGCTGGAATTTCATTTGTTCTAGAAGCCACTCAGCTTCTGTTAGGCACAGAGATAAATGTTTTAGTTTCCACTTCCCCAAGTCTAGTACGCCCAAATGCAGAATACAAACTTGGTGTCAAAGACCGCCCCCCACACCCCAGAAAGGCCTAAGTCTTTCAACATGAATGATATTTCTAGTATTTTCAACTATGCTTGACACTTCAGGAAAAGTATGATGTTGGAAAAGAATCTAATAATGAGTGAAGTGGACATTAAGAATCAAACATACCCCTGGTATAAATGACTACTCACTCTAAGGTGGATGTTTTTTAGCAAGGCTTGATGGGTTTAAACTGGTAAATATCTACAAGTCTCAGCTCACCACCATAGGCTGGAAAGACATCCACACTTCATTTTTCTGAAAAATGTTGCTCCCTTGTCCAAACTGTAGAGCCGTCTCTTGATAACTCAGAGACAAACAGCATGTTTCAACTCCTCTGACCTGCCAAGGCTGGACAGAGGCCATCTTCTGCTCATGGCTGATGTTCAAGGTCTAAGAGAGGGGTTGGAAGACAGGGATGGCCTCACTCAAATGAATCTAGTCACTGGGCTTAGGGAAGGGCCTGGGCTCCAAGGTCAAGACCAAAGCACTGGATCTTCATCATGCTTTTCAAGGTCAATTAATTCGGTTTTAGCAAGCAACAAAGTCCAATCTTTTCCCTTTAAAAACCACTTTTCTTTTGAGACCTGTGAGCTTAACATCTCTCCTTTCCTGTCCTGCAGGGCCCATGGAAAACAGCACTGGCCAGAAAGTCTGCCCAATCTGCTAAGTGGTCTGGTCCCTCATCCTCACCCCATGGTGACTGCATCTCACATATTCCTCCATGTCACCTCAACCAACAAACTGCACTTCCTAAACAAAATTTTGAAGATATTATCTTACCAAGCCCCTGCAGGTGTAGGTAAACTGTCAGCAGTAATATCTCTAGCAATAATGAAGAGTTAAACCACAGAGATGCCAAGGAGGCAGGTCAGCCTTCATCCTAGAAGACCCAGGGACAAGCAGTAAGATTTTCTCTGGGTTCCATTCTCAAAACTGCTGACAGAAGCCAGAGGCTGGCTTCTTTTGTGGAGTGCACTGGCACCACTGTCTGTATCTTCCAGCAAAAGACAGGGGGGCGAAAGAGCCTCCAGAGAAAAACCACAATGACAACAAACAACAGTGGGATAGGAGACAGATGCAACCCAAGCTGCCTGAAGTGACAGGAGACTGTGGCAGGGACATCCTTGGGAATCTTCCAGCACAAGGCAGTGTTTGGGTTACTCTTCAAGTCAATGTGTGGCTTATACAAAAGGAAGGCATTGAAGCAAACGAGACTGGTGAGACCCCAGGAAGGACTCTTGTGAAAGCACTCAGAGACGTTCTGGAATCTCGTTCCACGGACCTCTACTCAACTAGAGATGGAGAAAACCCATCTCCAGTGTGTGTCTGGGGCCAGGGTGCCCTCCAGGGGTGACTCTATGATTCAACCAAAGGGCCCTATGGGGGCTCAGGTGACACCCTCGGGTCCTGTGTCAGCTCGCCGACAGCCTCACCGCGGGGCCTGTGACTGGGGGACGGAGGCCTTCTCGGCGAGCCTCCAATGTGTATTGTGAGACCCGAAAAGAATGATGCAAGAGGTGCTAGAGAGACTCTGTCACCAAGAAATGCGCCCTGGGCATCAGCCAAGGAGGGCTCAGATGGGTCCCCCGCCCAGAGCCTGGTGGCCACTCAGCTACTGTGCCTTCCCACTTCACTTGGGCGTTCATCTGTGTTAGCAAGAAAGAACTTACTGGTGAGCTACTGCCTAGCATGGGGAGCTCAGCTTGGTGCTCTGTGATGACCTAGAAGGAGGTGAAGGGCTGGGAGGGAGGTCTAAGACAGAGGGGATATACATATATATATATGACTGATTTGCTTCACTGTACATCAGAAATGAACACAACATTGCAAAGCAATTATACTCCAATTAAGAAAAGAAAGAACTGACATACAGGTCACAGAGTAGGACCTTCGCTCTCTGGTCTGATCTCCATCCTGGGTATCTGCGGGCCAATGAATCAACACTGACTGACTTTTCCTGCCCTAAAAGCACCAAGGTTCCCCAGGGCATCCAACTTGAGCCTTCTGTTGATGTCAAGAAGCATCTTTTGCACACTCATTCTCTGTGTTTGTACGGAGAGCAGCAGAGACTCAGACAAAGGACTTCGTGTCCTGTACACTCAGGTCCAAACAGTTGGATGAAGCTGGTGGAGAAACTGGGTGGGCATGGACATGGCATTTATTAACCTGCAGCCTCGGTTTCCTCATCTGTAACCAAGGAAAGAGTAGGGGAAGTGCCACCGAGAGGCCAGGAGGATGGAGTTAGCAGGTACCGTGGTGGAAGCCCAGCACAGGGGCTGCACCTGCTAAGTATTCCAACCAGACACGTTCCCTTCCCTGCTCTCAAGAAACGCAACTGTGACATACCCACTGGACCATAAAATCCAAAAAGAAGTAAATACACCTGGCCCACTGGAGACAAAGATGACGGCTGGCAAATAGCAAAACATCCAGCCACGCAAGTGCATTCCTGATGGACAGCCAATTGTCACCTGCTGTCCTCTGCTCTATCCAATGACCTCTCCGGTCACAACCCCAAAGTACATGCTCCAGGGCTTCCCTTCCTCCCAAACCTGCAGGCCCATTTCACTAGGGACTGGCCCATCAGGGAGCTTCCATATGGCAGCGGAGAACATCCTGGGGATCCACAAGTGAAACGTACAGAGGGCCAGATGGATGGGGACGGCGGGACGAGAGTACCCAGCGCTCATCTGTGCTAAGCGCTGTTTCACAGATCATGGCTCTGGCATCAGTGACGTGTATCCAAGTAGGTCACAGCCAAGCCAACTTGAACCCTTTAGAAGCACAGACAAGGCTTGGCGGGGGCCGCTGAGACCACCCGATCGAGCCATTCACCCGATGACAAGTGTGGTACCTGGGTCAAGCAGCGGTCTCCTGCCTGTGTGCACCCCAAATCCCTTCCTAGCACTATGCTCCAAAAACACTGGCCTCCTTCAGTTCCTGCAATGTGCCAAGCCCACGCCAACCCGTCTGTCTGAACATTCCTGCCCTCTGCTCCTCACAACTCTCAGTCTCTTCTTGACCGCTAGGTCTGGGCGTCAATGCAACTCCCTACAGAACCCTCCCCTGACCATTCTAAGTGGCTTTCCTGTGCTGATCTGCACCCTGGCTGCTTCCTTCTTTGCACGTCTCTCAATTCACATATTTCATTGTTAACGGGCTTACAATCCATCTCCCCTGCTAGACTGGAGCCTCCTTGAGGGCAAGCCCATGTGACCTCGGTCTGGACTGTTTCACGGCCACTTCGTCCTCCATCAAGGCCTGCTATCTTAGTGAACACCCAAGAGTTCCGAGGGAGGGGCAGTGCTCAAAGACTGAAATCAAGGTGAGCTGCGCAGCCACGGCAGCTGAAGTTTAACTCAATAACCAGAAGGTCCCTGTCCGTGAAAGCTCAAAGTCCTGCCAAGCAGGGAAAACGCCGAATGCCAAAGACCAGCGGAAGGAAGCTGATGTGGCGTTCTAGTCTCTCAGAGGCTTATCAGGTTTGTGCCCAGGCCTCTGTGATGGGCTCGGGAAGCTGCTGACCCTAATCCATCTAGTTAACTGTTAACTGCTCTGCCCCGCTGACACCTGCATTATTAACTGTGGGGTCGGAAGGACAATCCTTCGTGGACCTGCCATCTCACAACCTGGCTCCCGCCCCTGACTTCACAGCTACGAGCCCAGGGCTGAGCAGTCTGCGGGCTTGTGTTGCAAGGTGGACTAATGAAAACACATTTCTCAAACACCGTATGGTGAGGGCAACTGAAGCACCAGCCTCCTCCAATAGCAATTAAAAAACAACAGCAAAAAAAATTAGTTAAGTCCTGGAATCAAAGGGAGACAACTGGCTTGAAGACGTCAGATGGTTTACAGGACTCTCCCCACTTCGATGTCTGGGGCATCTTGATGACAAGTGTAAAACCCAGACAAAGGAAACTGGGAGAGCTGTCAGGGAGGCTCTGACACTTTCATAAAGGAACTCAGAGGATGGAGGAAGTGCACGTGGGCACAGATCACTCAGGGAGCAGGAGGGTCGTGCCCAAGGGTCGCAGCCAGCTACGGAAGTCATGGAGGTTCTCAGAGGCTCTGGGTCCGGGCTTGCGTGTGATGTGTCTGTAATACCCCAGGTCAGGACTCTATCCCCTGGCTGTTTCTAATGAGAAAGTATTCTCAACCATGAAGTTAACTCTGCTGGAAGCCTTCCAAAGGGAAAGTCCCTCCAGTTACTCAGAGGGGAAAAAAAAAAGTTACCTTCTTGGTCTGGAATCCGGGGATATTTTATGCAGATGTCTCTAACAGAAGTTACTAAGGGGAAGTCAGCTCGCCTTTGATTATTCAAACAGGCTACTGCTATTAAGGATTGCACAACTCTTGGGCAAGGCAGGGGTGGGTTTTGGCTTTTCTGTTTTTTTTTTTTTTTTTTTTTAAAGCCTGTCCTCATGGGAACTATTTTCTCTTTTCTAAGAACATTTCATTATAACCTCCCGAATGCACATTTTTTAAGTGCCTAGGTTCTGGTGAGAATGTGACCCACATCCAAAGCCATCAGAGCAGCTGGGTGCAGGTGGGCACCCCTGGCGCTTCTCAGAAGGCCAGTTCTGCTTCCCTGCTGAGAACTGGATGGAGCAGCCACTTCTTTCTTAAAGGCAGGCTGAGTAATCGCAACCCCCAGGTAACAGATGTTGCCCGAGCTCCAAGAATTATCAACCGTGGGACACACACATTCTCTTGTTTTCATGCGGCTCCATTTAATAATGTGCTAGATGAGACAGGAGACTTCACCCAACCCAGGCCAAGAGCACAAAGAGGGATGATGGAAATACCGACCGCCCTCCTTCTCTGGGGCAACTGGCAATGGAATCCACCCAGTTCATGGGCAACCCGATAGCTACAAGAAAGCTCCTTACTGTTTGAGCCTGAAGACTCCTAGGATAGGTGCCTACAATGAAGGGGCTGGTAATAAAAAAATATCCTAGGAAGAGATATAGGTGAGGGTGGGGGAAAAGACACCTTAGGCAAAACCTTTCTGATGTCTTAGAGCCACACAATGGGGAATTCTTAGGGGGAAAGGAAAATATTCTTTCTGGGGACAGCTCCAAGAATCCTGAATTAGGTGTGAGAAACAAGCAAGCTTATAGACTGGGGCAGGGGGAGGGAAGAAAGAAAGAGGAGAAAAGGAGGGAGAGGGAGGAGTCAGGGAAGGGGGGGGTGAGATGGCTGAGAGACAGGGGAATTAAAGAACACCATGGAAACAAGTCTGTCCACCTACCCCGGCCGCCCACCCACAGGCAGATTCTTTGCTGACGCACTTGAGAACAAGCTGGTTCCTACCAGCTCAGGAAGGTGAGCAAACCCAGAGAGCTCATTAAATCCCTTCTCAGCGACTCTTGTCTGCCTGCAGATAGTGAGCAAGGAGGATATAAATAGAAGTTATATAACATCTCTATGTTGATTCCTGTGCTTACCAAAAAAATGCAGCATGACCTTGTTTTTTTTTTTTTCCCTGCAACGTTTTCCTCCGCTGTGGGTTGAGGACTTTAAGCCAGTTAGGGATCATCTTAAAGTTTAAACAGTAGGATATAGATTTCCACGTTAAGGACACTCAGGATGATTGTCCAAGTTCAGAACCCTCAGGGATCAAGTCCTCCTCAGGTATTAAAAAAAAAAAAATCCACCTGCTATAGAATAAAACCGTAAGGAATCTTGTGGCTTCCTCTCAGGCCATTTCCTGATGATACCAGGAATGACATTAACACCCAAGAGCAGAGAACCATGTGAAACCAAATAAACAGCCTGAGTTTTCTAAAGAAGGTTGGAGCACTCAAAATACATATACTGAGAGCTAACTGAAGGGGAGTTCCTGGGTGGTTCAACGATTAAGACTCTGCACTTACAATGCAGGGGGCGTAGGTTCGACCCCTAACAGGGGAACTAAGATTCATGTGCCGCAGGGCACAGCCAAAAGAAATAATAAAGCTAACTGATGGTTTCTAAATACCTCCAGGAGGACTCAGCTGTCTTCTTCTCTCTCAACAGGCAAGACATTAAGAGTCCAGTGGACTGCAAAGGCCTCCTCATTAAGGAGGCCAACAGAGGGAAGAACTGCAGAGGCAAACACCAGTGGGAAGCCCTGGGATCCACTCAACGTAGTGAGTGCTGTGGGCCTTGCAGACAGACTCTGGCTCTGGCATCACCAGGAGGGGGACTTAAAGGAGCATGTGAAGATGGGCTATGCTGCCAGGTCCCACCACTCTGCTATCTTGTCTAACCTACGGAGGCCACAAGACTCTTTCAAAAAACTGTTACCATGGGAATTTTTCTCTTTGAAGCATTTCCCAAGCAATGTTATAGGTGCTGGAGAATTCACGGTCCTTGGTCTCAGCAAACTTTTCCTGGGTCTTGGAACGTGTGGCTTCAACCCAGAGGACTTTCAAACCGAGGCTGCAAGGGTTTTGAATACAAGTATCTTCTGCGATGCAGGTTAATGACACAGGGCATAGGTGGGGAGCGGGATGCTATCATGGCCTGAGGCCCCACTTGGCATGCAAATTCCATGCCACAGTGCTTTCCATGCAGTTGATCCGCTCAACAGAAGACCCTGAAGATCCCCAAAAGGGGATATCGTGGCTCTCATCCCTCTCTTGGGAATTGCCTTTCTCATCAAAACTGGGAAGTGATCAAGGACACAATAAGTCATCCCTCCAAGCAGGACAAGAGCCATCCTCCCACTGGAGCCCTGCTCTTGGGTCAGCCACCGAAACATCTCAGCCCCGTGAGCTCAAGCCTTTCAACTGAGCCCCGTGAGCCTGAGCTTTCTCCTCTTCTATATTCCCGTGAGGAAGACACCACCTACCTTCTGCAATACAAACAGCGTGGATCTGGTAGGAAGCCATACATCTTCCTGCCCCGAAGTGGCAAGGTTGCCAGGTAACAAATGTAGAAATACACTCGGAAAACTGTATGTGACAATATACAACCTCCGCTCTGCAGCTGATAACCGAGGGAGTGTTAGAACACCGTGTTCTCTTAACACTTGGGCTCTCGGTGTGAAAATAAAATTAAATGGGATATTTCCTCTTGTAAATAGAAGACAGGCATACAACTCACACATGCATCCGCTAATTGGAAATAGTAGAGGGGTTCGCAACAGCCACATGCAGTGCACCCAGGCTTTCACTCTCCTGCCCCTCCACTCCCCCAACATGAATTCCAGAAAACTCACGGAAACCTAACTGAGCCAGAACCTCTACTATGTGAGAGGCAAGTTCACCTCTGACCAGAGAAAGAACACAGGTAGAAACTACAGAAGGGTTCAGACATTGTTATAAGGCCGAATGTACTTTCATTGTGTGGCTCCTAGGTCGACTTTGAGAAATCACTGCATAACCAAGCAGTGACCACTTGCTTCTCTGACCAAATAACCAGCGCTGCCTACCCTGCCCCCATCAATAACAAGGCAGAGGCTACTCTGGAAGATGGAAAACACCACCATGATAAATAAATAAATAAGAAAAACACCACCGTGGATGTGGGGTCCTCATCAGCTCCCTGGTGCTGGACCCATGCAACTGCAAGGCAATCCAGTGTGGTAGAAAGTCAAGAGGTTTTTGAGAGACACAGACCTGGGTGCCATGTCTCAGCTCTGCTAACTAGGTGACTGTGGGGAGGACCCCCTGGATCTTTCGGGACTCAAGTTTTCCCATCTGTAATTAGGGTTAACGCCCCCCCCAGCCCAGATCAAGTACACAGAGGCTCCATGCACTGTGCCTGCCCTAGAAGGCACTTAAATCGAGGCAACCAATCACTTCCTTTTCCCTCTGCAAAAACACAAATATCCTTCAACCTACCCAGGACTCAAACAGGGGGAGGATCCAGGGCATACAAAATGGGCAAGAATTCTAATAAGCCTCACATTACACCAAACTGCATATGCTCTTTGAGAGGCAGGCAAAACCCGACAACTGTAGTAATATGATGTAACTCTTCTTAGGAGCCCCATTAAATGAGCTGCCCTCTGTCTCCACAGAGGGGAAGTCATGCAAGACACTTCCCTTCCCATTAACCTGCAGAGACCTGAGGCCCTGGCAGCCACAGAAGGGAAGCAGCATACATGATGTGTGTAATTTTTATTTGGCAAATGAGACGCCCAGCCTGAAAAAGAAGTCCTTCATGGTTCTCTCCTCTGTCATTCACAGGTCAGTGATACAACCAAACCAAAGACACACAAGCCATCTTGGGGCTTCTCTGGAAGGCAGACTGCCCTCCAAAATGAGTACATTAACAAAAAGAAGAGAAGCCACAATTCTAATGCGCCCAAAAAACAGAAGCAGGGTCCGCCAGGGGAGCCCTTGGCCCATCTCTCTGGTCTCCAGGGAGTGGCCATGCTAGGGAGGCTGCTAGAGGCTTCTCATATAGGAGGCAGCCCTGCAGAGGGGCTGGGAGCTCAGGTTCTGGCAGGAAACAAAGTCTGACCCAGATACCAGTGAGCACTGTGACCCTAAGCAAGTACTCTGACCTCTTGGATCCTCTTATCTCCCACCGAGCAAAAACGGATCCAGGTAGGACCTGCCCACCCAAGACCATCACACAGAGTAAATGAGACCATGCATAGAGGGCATCACGCCTCGCTTCTGGCACGTGGGCACTCAGACTTTGGTATCCATTATGATCACCACCGGGCTTCCCAGGTGGCTCAGGGATAAAGAATCTTTCTGCAAAAGCAGGTAGACGTAAGAAATGTGAGTTTGATCCCTGGGTTGGGAAGATTCCCCTAGAGGAAGGCATGGCAACCCACTCCAGTATTCTTGCCTGGAGAATCCCCATGGACAGAGGAGCCCGGTGAGCTAAAGGACATGGGGTGGCAGAGTCTGACACAACTGAATGTGTGCGTGCGTGCACGTGCGCACGCGCACACACACACACAATTACCAGCATCTATAGTTATTACAAGGAAGAAAAAACCCAGCAAGTATCTCTGTTATCAGAAGAAGAGTTCTCTACACTGACATTATGTTTTCCTTGGGTTCAAATAAACTTCACTCCCTCCCATGCTTAAAGAAGGTGCCCCTTTAAAATGGTGATAACTGTCAGCAACACATCTTCACATTTCACATCCTCACACTGATATTCAGGAAAGAACAAGTAGACGAATGTTAACATGGTGATCACATAGAGCCCAGGCTTTTGATTCATTGAGGGAACATTCACTGAGCTCTGACCATGGTCCAAGTGCTGCGGAGGAAGTAAGACCAAAGTTTGATCTTGGGAGAAATTATCACTCTTGAGGGGAGAGGAGGAGAGGGAAGACAGATAACCAAAAAAGTAACCATAAGCAAGGAGTACCTATTAGGCAGCATTCTGAGCTGAGGGCTTTCCGTATATTTTCTCTTTTTTTTCCCCCATATATTTTTTCATATAACCCTCAGAATGAGCCTAGAGAGCAAGGTTTTTTGCATTTATTCATTTCGGACAGCTAAGTTCCCTTCAGTCGACACATGCAGAGACTTCCCTGGGGAACTTGCGAGTGAAGGCTGACTTGATTGCTGCCTCCCCCTGTCTAACAACGAGCCTCCACGTCAAGTGTGCTGACTGCTAAGTAAATGAACTGCCCACACACAGAGACCACTGCCTCTGCCTCAGGGGATTAAGACGCTTCCAGACCAGGAGGCAGTTCAAACAGGGCCCGGGGAGCATGCCAAGCAGAGGGAAACTGGGCACGTCCCACACGGCGCACAGGCATCTCAGCACGGGCCCAGGGCTGGCAAACCAGCAGGTGTGGCCGCAGGACAATGAGCTCGGGGGTGGGCGTGAGCAGCAGAGGGGGCCGGGCACTCAGGCTCCGGCGCATCACCCCAGCGCCCCGTGGATTCCATCTTCCGTGGCAGGGGACCAGGTGGTCCAGGCATGGCTGACTGCAGCGTGGCAGACAGAAATGTCCCGAAGCAGGGAGGCTGCAAAGAGCCCATCTCAGGCTCAGAACTCAGATGGCCCTGAGCCGGCAGGGGGTGCAGGACGTTGGTCAGAGACAGGAATTCTGAAGCTAGAGCGTTTTGCTCCCGACCCAGCTCCCCCAGCCCCAGCTGGGCCACTTGAGGCGTGTCCCGTGTACCTTCCGGGTGTCGACTGTCTGGCTCGTGACAAGTCCTAACGAAGTCCTGACTATGAGAACACTGCGAGGCAGAGTGGGCGCGGAATGAGTTCCTGATGGAAATCAGGAGGGAGGAGATGGATTATGTCACTGTTTCCAGCTCGGGTGAGTGACTGCAGGGTGGTGGTGGGGAGTCCACTGAGCTCGATACAGGACACAGGAGGGCAGCAGGGTGGAGGACCAGAGGGGACGTGCGGGCCTGGGGTCATGTGAACTGACAGCTGGCAGAGGTGGAGATGCCCAGCAGGGGTGTGTGCAGAAATCGAGAGATGGGCAGGGAGGTGGGGCCCAGAGCGGTTGGCACAGACTGTAGCTGGGAGCCACGGAGATGGAGATCATCACCCAGGGAACTTGACGGAAAAAGATGACAAAGAGGCTCTAGACGGGGCGCCAGCATCTCATTTTAGGGTTAACCGTATGTGTCTCAAGGAGTCCCTGTGCTCACCACAAGGAAAACCTCTGCAGGAGACACAGAAATTACACAGCGTCAGGCCACCAGGGCGCGACTGACATGAAACCTGGGGCCCTGGGGTGGATGGTCAGAGAGGGCGTTCAGATGAACACTCAGGACTCCTGAGCCACGCACACATCACCGGGAAGGAGCTGCCCAAGCCTGCCCTGCAAATCTGCGTCGAAAGGTGGTAAGCAGGATGATGGAATATATTCTTGTAGAGAATATATGCCTCTAGAGGAAAGGAAGGGAATGGGGGATTCCCCACTGATTAAAACAGGAAAGAAAAAGGACAGGCCTCTCTTTCCCTGAATTTCCATTTACCAGTTGAGTAAATGGCCAAATTCTCTGGGTCCTTAGGATATCAATCACCTGGCCAATATTTACTGCAAACCACTGCTCTACCAGGGAGTGAGGAACATAGAACAAAGCAGTTAAGACATGGTTCTTGGGTTTCCCTGTTGCTCCAGTGGCAAAGAATCTGCCTGCCAATGCAGGAGACACAGGTTTGATTCCTAGTCTGGGAAGATCCCACATGCCGCAGAGCAACTAAGCCCATGCAACCCAAGAACTGAAGTCCGCTCACCCTAAAGCCTGTGATCTGCAACCAGGGGAAGCCACCATAAAGGGAAGCCTGCACACCGCAACGAGAGAGTAGCCCCTGTTCCCTGCAACTAGAAAAAGCCTGGGCACAGCAACAAAGACCCAGTAAAGCCAAAAAAAAGAGGACATGGTTCTTTTTCTTAGGCAGCTTCCTATCTAGTCAGCAAAGATTAAAAAACCCCAGAGGTTGGCAGAGGCTTTCTGTAAAAGGCCAAATGGTAAATATTCTAGGATTTGCTGCCATTCCGTCTCTGGCGCAACCCCTCAGCTCTGCCCCAGCAGCATGCGAGTGGCCAGAGACGACACTAAAGGTTACCAGAGGGCTGGTTGAGTTCCGGTAAAACTATTTACAAAAGCAGGCACCTGGCTGGATTTGACCCGCCGACCATAGTTTGCCAAGCCTTGGACTAAGGTATCATAAGCCAACAGAGAAGAAACTGGTTGTGGGCTTAGAAGTTTCTAAGAGGAACTCCATCCTTGGAAGGCACTAGGGAAAGTTAGGAAGGACCTCTTGCTAGAGCTGAAGGAAGAGAAAGAAAGAAGGGCAATTGAGACTTGCTGTGGATTTAAGAGGATACAATGAAGGGACAACCATTTTCAAATTTTCTGACATTTTTTTCTTCTTAGTCAAATTTTGGAGACCATGGAAAATCCAAAGGGTCTTCTGAAGACATCTCCTCTTGGAAACTAATACTGGTTGTGGATTTTGTAGGAAAGAAGATTAACACTTTGCATCCAAAATGTGTGCGTGTGTGCTGAGTCACTTTAGTTATGTTTGACTCTGTGCAATCCCATGGACTGTAGCCCGTCAGGCTCCTCTGTCCGTGGGATTCTCCAAGCAAGAATACTGGAGTGGATTGCCACACCCTTCTCCAGGGGATCTTCCCGACCCAGGGATCGAACCCTAGTCTCATGTCTCCTGCATTGGCAGGTGGGTTCTTTACCACTAGTGCCACCTAGGAAGCCCATCCAAAGATCTCTCCCAAAACTCCTTGTCAACTGCAGCCCCCTCCCTTAGGGAAGGCCAGGAGAACAGCTGTGTGGAACTGTCCACTTTTGCCTACAATGCTGGCTTTGCTACTCAGGAAAGAAAAAAAAATAACACCGGGTCTCTAGTTCTTCCACCAGCACAAGCCAGCATGCATATCCTACCCCCGAACGGAGCTTTTCCAATCCAAGTGAGAAGGTGTATGCTGACGCTCTGTGCAGTAATGTCTTGTCCTGAACTACAGGAGGTCCCTACAGTATCCAGGCCCCTTCACTTGGACAGTTGGGTGGGGGGGGGCGTTCATTCAAGTCTTATATTCCCAACAATGGAAACTATTTGTGGATCCTGAGTCTTCACCTCAATAATCCTGAAAGACTCTTGTTCCATGACATGTCAGTTTCCTGGGAATGGAGAGGAAGGGCCCATGTCCAAGGATGATTAGGACCACAAAGTAGTAACGATAATAATAATAAAACAGAGAAGAAAAAAAAAGTCCTGAGTCAGGGAGCAGGTAACTGGACTGCCCATTGCTTTCTATTTCACCCAGAATGTCTGGCAGAGTAAGTATCTAGAACGCAAGGCAAGGAAGCCTCCCACCCTCCTGGATCTCTAAAATCATCTCAAGTACAGACACAGTGAGAGGGACTTAAGTGAACTGTACGTGAGAAGAACATAAAACAGCACACCCTCCCGAGGCCCACTGGATCGTCAAGCACTAGACAGAAGTTGGATTTCTAATGGAAAACAAACTGAATAAAACAAAGTTCATTTTAAATAATAAAGACTGCATTCATATAAATAATCACCACCTCCTCTTGAGGTCCTTCTATGATCTGGGCCCTGATGAGGCACTTTGAGTGAATCACCCTCTGCAACCGCCGCAGAAGCCCTGTGAGGTGGGGATGGATACCGTCCCCCTTCCTGTGAAGGAGCTGGGTGGGGGGGAGGTCCAGGACTTTGCCCTGAGCCCTGCGGTGGGAGGTGATGAGACGGGGTAGACTAGCCTTCCTTCCTCCACCAAACCAGCGCCAGGCAGTCCTATTCCTGCAGCTCAACTGGGACGTGCACTCTCAGCCCTACGTGACCATGAAATCCTCTCAACAACTGCGTAAGGAAGGGACTCAGTTCTTCTAACTCCCAGATGAGAGAACCAAGTTTCTGAGCATCCTGACAAAGTCCAAGGTCACTCCATTGACGAGGGTAAGGCTGGGACTCTGGCCCAGGTATTTCCACCGTGGAGGCCAAGCTCCCTTCTCTGCCCGCCCTTCTGGGCGATGTCCCTCCAATTCCCTGACCCCACACCACCCACTCTCCAAGCATGGCTGACTGGCAGTGCCTGCAGCTTCTCCCTGAACCAGGCTGGGAAGCCTCACCATCCAGACCCTGCGTGGCTTCAGCCGAAGGGCAGAGGGGACTGAGCCACCTGCCTTCCTCTTATTGTCATGGCAACGGCTCCCACACCCGCGCCCCCTTCCCCCCCCAGGCCCGGGAGACAGCAGTCTCCCGACTCCACTGCTGGCCAAGCTCTCCTCCCACGTTGATAAAACCCTGAGGTCAGAAAACACCGCTCACCAGTGACTCATTTCTCACTCCTCTGCCAAACACAACACCCTTTTACGTAACGCACACCAATCTCCTCCTCCTCCTCCTGGGGTGGCGGCTCTGTCAAACCAAGGCTGATCGTCCTCACCAGCTGGCCCTCCATCTCCAGCAAAGGCTAAGGAAACCGCCCTCCTCACCCTCCTCTCCACTCGCTGGGGTCAGGGCGGGCCTCCAGACCACGTGCTCCCCCACCCCCAGCCCCACGGCCTTCTTGCAGTGACTTCTTCTGGAGGGAATGGGAGATTTCCTATCTTAAACTGGCTCCTGGGATGATGTCTTAAGCCAACTTCAAAAAATAAAAAGATAAAAAATAAATCAGTGTGTGGTGACGGAAAGGCCACTAGACGAGGGAGCTCTCTCAGCTGAACCCACAGCCAGTTTCCCAACAGCGCTTCTCACATTTTCCAGCTCACGCTGTGTACGTGCGGAAAAGAAAATCCTTTTTGGGTGTGTCTGTAGGCTAGACTTGGCATAGGAAGAGCCGTGGGCAGCCATTTGATACATACAATTCGCTGTGCTTCTGCAACCGGAAGCAATTAAGCAAAAAAAATTTTTTTTAATCTGTCCATGTTATTTGCTGTGGGGTTTTCTATGGTCATGTTAGCACAAAGATTCCCAAACATCTGCATGTGCTTTAAAAGAAAAAAAAAAAAAAACGCAAACACTGGGTGTGCTCAAAGATTCCTCCTCCTGCTCCCAGGTGAGGCCAGGCTCCGTCCTCCCTCAGGGAAGAGGAAGTGGGGGGGCACCCTCAGGGAGCTGGTGGGAACATCTCAGGAGGAAGGAACACAGAAACTGGCAAGGACTCGAAGGACGGATGTGCGGGTGCCATGAGACTTGCTGAGTCCCGCGTGTGCCAAAAATTAATTCATAAGCAAATGCTTATTTCATAGTTTCCCACTCGCTTACAAAACATCAAGCAGGAAAGATCTCTTCTGGGGGCTGGCAGGAAGCAAGGTGGCACGAGAGAGGGCAGGAAGACAGAAGGAGCTTCTCTTGAAGAGAAGCTTAATCCCAGGGCTCCCCGGTATCACCCGTCCCTGGAGAACCCCCAGGGCAGAGGCGCTACTGCCTGTGAGCAGAGGGTTTGCTGTGAAGCCTGAGCCACTCGGATGGCACCCAGGTAGAAGTTTTGGAGACGTTATCTTCAGACATTATTACCATCAGAGAAGCCAGGGCAGGGACAGAAGATATTGGAAGACTCCGAGCCCATTATGCCAGGCCAGGAACTACCCTCCATTCAGCTTTGGGGCATTTCAGGACTTAAATGATGATTACAAGGTTTCAGAACGAGAGAGCAAATTCTCCCTGGCAGGGTTCCTAGCAGGCAGCTAGGTCCTTAGTTTTGAATTCCTATAAACTGAATCCACTGAGGTCTGGACAATGAAGTTTAGAGCTTCTGAAGAACTCTGATCCCCCGTGACGCATCCTTAGTAAAAGGGTGAATTTCATACAGAATCAAAAGAGGAAGGTCAGGAGTTGACACTTCTGCAGAAATGGGGCTGAACTTCCAGGGAGAACTCAGCTCCTCCAACTGCAGAGACAATGGTGCCTCCCTTTTCTGCAGCCATAGCACCCAACTCAGGGGCTAAACTGACCCATGATAGGTGGTCAGCTAATGATTGCAGGGGTGCTGGGGGGCCAGTAGCCCAAGGTGGCCCTCCACAACCCCCTCTCTCCTTAGTGCATGTGGTCAACTCACAGCAAGAGGTGCAACCCTTTTTCTCTCCCTGTGGGGCTGGGCTAGTCTCAAGGCTGGTTTGCACCAGCAGAATGTGGCAATACCAAGCATCCCAAGTCCAGGCCCTAAAAACGACTTGATGCCAGTCTTGGCTCTGCTACTTCCTGCTTGTCTGATGAGGGGCAAGTTCTTCACCCTTCAGGTCTTTAGTTTTCTCATCTAAAAAAAGAGATAATCAGGCACCTACCTCCCAGGGAGACTGTGAGGATTAAATGGGATGGTAGATGAGAAAACACTTAAGCATAGTTCATGGTCCACAGGAAACCCTTAATAAATGCTGGTCATTGTCATCATTATGGCTTTTACTTCAATTTCTTTTTACTGATCATGCTGACTTTTTTGGTGTGCAGTTCTACACATTTTCAAACATGTATAGATCTGTGTGTCCAAAGCAGGACACACAACAGTGGCATCACCAAAAAGTTCCTTTGCGCTGTTCCCTTAAAGTCAGAGTCTCCCCTCAGCCCTATGCTGCCAAGCACCGCTCTGTTCTCCCTCGCCACAGCCTTGTCCTTTGAGAATGTCACGTACATAGAACCATCCAGGGCATCACTTCTTTCACTGAGCATAAGGCCTTTAAGGTATACCCACGTAATCCCATTTATCAACAGTTCATTCTCTTTTATTGCTGAGTAGGAATGTGTTGCAAGGACATACCACAGTTGGTCCAAATCACCATACTTTAAATCATTATTTTCACAAGTCAGGGAAGAAAAGAGTTCAGAAATGGAGCCAGCCAGTCATCACTGCTGGATTTTAAGAGAATATCTAAATTGCTTAAAAAAAAAAAATCCTGATCCAAAGCAGTAAGGAAGCCAGGAGTCCACCTGCCATGTGTGTCTCATGCTTGGACAGAGGACACAAGCCCAGGGATGACTGTTGGAAAGCGGGTCTCCCTCCACTTCTTCTCCATGTGACGCTTGCTTCACATCCTGGGAGGAGACGCTGGTCAAGGTAAGAGCTTTCTGCAGCCGTCTTCTTGGACAGCCCTGCACACTGCCCTGTGACGGCCCTGTCCACCGCCTGTCACTGAGAAGCAGGCATCCAGGGGAGCCCACCCGACCACAGCCCGACTCCCCCTCCTGGGATGGGGACAGGAAGAGCGGGGGGCAGCGAGCTCCAGCTGGAAGCCGCCTGCCGGTCACGGCCGACAGCCCTCAGCAATCATTAACAGCCACCACTGCAGCCCGCGCCCCCCTCACACACACGTCCCAGCTGCTCCCTGACTACCCCGAACCAGCTTCTCCAAAGCAAGATGAACTGAAATCGCTCCCCCACGGGCTTCAGGGCGTCTGTCCTCAGCTGGCCCCGGACAACCTGAATTCCAGATTACTCTCTCCAGAGAAAGGGAAGCTTGGGGCCAAGGTGGGGGTCTCACAAGTCAGTTCCAGGCTAGAATCAGTTTTCCCGGAGCCACAGGTTTCCAATGAGGCGGTGAGTGAGATTTTCCCAGCAACCCCTGAGATCGCAGAAGGAGAGGGAGATGGGATCAGGGGAGAACCAGCGTATGCCGAGCACCGTGCCCTCCCCTCCCCTCCTGGCGGGGGGCTCGCAGGCCACCCCATCCAGGCCCACCCACCTAGGAGCCCACTGGCGGCTCCTCCGAGACACAGCGGCCCGACTCCCTCCGAGGCTGGTCCTGGAACTCCACCGTGGCATTTCATCTGGAGCCTGAGCATATGAGTAATGAATGTGTGAAAACATGGAACTAATATTCATAATTACGTTACAAGATAAAGAACTTGACGGAGAAACAGCTTCTGTGTGCCTCGCCGTCACCATCAGGGGTACACTGTGAAAAACATGGCCGCGCGCCAGTAACTCAGCACTTTGCCACGCCAGCCGGTCCCAGCCCCTCGCGCCCTCCCCAGGCCTCCTTAGTCCTTACTTAATGGCGTCTTGTCATCTAGACTCAGTAAAAACCTCCAGGGCCAACGGGGGCAGGGAGCCTCTGACCTCCTCACTAGCATCCCCTCAGTGACACGTCAGCCAGCAGGCGTTAGCGGCACGCGAGCCCAGGGTGCCAGCTGTGAGGCGGGAGGGTGCAGAGCCTCCAGGCGTGACACTCTGTCCTCAGCACGCTGAGGGAACTTTTTCTCCCCATTTTTTCCTTTCTACTGAGGTAGAACTTTGGAATAGCAAAGCTCACCAGTTCTGTTAGAATAGATTTATACCCACATAACCACCACAGCTCAACCACACCGGAGAACATCTCCAACACCCGGAAACATCCCCTCACGCACCTCCTAAAACATATCCTCTCTCGCGATATGACCAAGTCTACCACACATTCATTTTGAATTCAGGCTTTCATTAGCTCTCTCCAAATAACTTCTGATTAACTTTTAAATTACTGGACTGTGCTTCTTTTAAATTATTGGATTCCTTCTAGACTCTGCTTCGCTCAATTTATCTGTCAGATTTGTCGTCATTCGTTACAGCTCTGAGGCCCCTTGGGGGACTGCCTGCCCCCAATATATCCCCAGTCCTGTCTCCTCCACCAACTCGGCTGCTCCGAAGGACCCAGCCTTGTCCCCCGAGTGCGCCGACCACCCTTGCACCACTGGGCCTCCTTGCCACGCATGTGACCCAGCCCCCCACACCCCAGCTCCTGGCGCAATTTGCAACTTTCAGACCCACACCCATCCAACAGAGCCCAGGTCATCAAAAAGCCTTTCACCGACCCCTTACATAGCTGTAGTTACTTCTTTCTGGGAGGGTCTGTATCCTTCCCACCTCCTGGATGCCACCGCACGCCATTCTTCCTATGTGCAAGGATACGAAGCCTTATACCCTTGCGAGATTTCAACTGCTTGAAAACTGAGCTTCCGGGATCAGCAAATTAGCACAGCTTTTTTTTTTTTTTTTTTTGCTTTTTGCTTTTTAGGAGGGGATGGAATAACCTAGGGTTTCCAACTTCTGATGTGGCCAGTAGAAAAAAACCACCACTATCAACACCACTTCATTTGAGAAAAGACATCAGAGCTTAAAATAAAGTGGACAGGATATAACCTCAGAAAAACTGGTCAGATGGTCCTTCAAACTCATATATTTGATTTATGAAACTGACCACGTTGCCCTCGTTTCCACACTTGCCTGTGCCTGGAGAAAATTCTCAGAGACTGACTGGCCCCAGAGTCTGGGAACCCCGGCCTGGGAGTCGCTAGTGGAGCACCGTGTATAACAAGTGCTCAGTAGATGTCTAGCTTGGCTGCTCCCATCCCTGGAAATGACAGGGTTCAGAGACCAGGAGTGTTCCAGCCCCGCTCCCACGCCAGCACAAGCATGCAGACAGCAGGACCACGGCAGTGGGCGTGCAAGTCCTCATGACCAGGGGGCCCAGAGGACCCACCCATGGGTGCACAGCCAGACTCACGTGGGAGAGAATCAAAGGGCCGCCCGCAGGTTACAGGCCACAGGCGCCCAGGGGGCAGCTCCGCAGTGCAGCGGACCCTCCCACGGTGCAAATCTCAACTCAGGGCAGCAGACGTAGTGAACGTCCCAAGTGTGTGCTGGGGAAGGTGCGGTGGGAGGGTGAGGAGGGGGGCGGCTGCAGCCACCGCGCGGGCACAGGGCGCCAGGCTGAGCGAGGAGCCGGGCTGAAACCCAGGCACCCTGTCTCAGGCCCACAGGAAGAAAAGCCCTTCATAAATTTGCACAAAGGACCAAAGCATCATTAATCCAGACGCCGATTTTAAATTCAAGACCAAAAATATAAGGCCAAGTCAGATATATACATAAGGGGTAATTCTGTGGTATATACATTATATCTCAATCAAAAGCTATTAACAAAGTATGTGTGTGTGTATATTTATGTACAAACACACACACACAGCTAAGTAAACCCTTATTCAGAGCCAACAAAGAATGAAGAATGTATGAAGGTAGTATTACAAATATTTTAAAATATTTAAAAGAATCATTTTCACTGCCATGTCTATATGAAAATTATGTATATATTATTAAAATTGCTTCTTTAAGGACTTTGCCTAAGAATTCTACTCATTATTATTTTAAAACGTGTATCATCAGCCAACAAAAAGCCATCCATTTATGTCTGACTAACCTAGCCTGGCTTTCCCCTCTTTGCACGTATTAGTTCAAATTAGTTCAGTTTTACTGAGCTTTTCATTTACAAGATAAATACACAGTTAGCAAGAGCTGTAAGATTCATGGATATAATAAGTACACATAGTTCAGACTCCTTCTGGTCATCTGGGGATGGGATCCTCTGTGATCTTGGATTACAAAATAAATATAGTGCATTCAATCATTCATTGAACACACATTTATGGATTACCTATGATGCGCCAAATTCCCAGCCCGTTTTCTTTTACACATCCTCAGCGTTTTAGCCATTTCAGAATGTAACCCATGTATGAGAACCAAGTCTGAATAATGACTGAATGACCACAGCAAGGAAGCAACAGAATTCGGTTTGCAGAACAACAGAAATTTGTGCCCTAAGAAGGAGTTCTTTGGTACACCAGTCTCAGCGCCACCCATCGCTGGCTCCTCCCCGGCAGCCACGCCGCCTCCTACCTGTATGGTGGTGTTGCCTCCTTCCAGCAGGGCAATGGCCAGAAGGATGCTCTCATGGAACACTCGGTCACTGGTTGCGTTCATTATGAGGTCGATGACCAGATTGGAGGCGCCCTCCTTGTCAAGGTGGCACTGAACCTCGGCCAGGCTCATCTCACCCCTGCTCATGGGGCTGGATCCGGAGCCTCCCCCTGGAAAGATGGAACATTGCTCTTATCAACCTCACTCAGAGCAGCTAACATTTATTGCATACTTACTGCATACCAACATTTTATGCACTCAACAGTTGAATGATACTACCTCTCTGAACCTTTTTAACAAGCCCACAAGGCAGGTACTCATTATTAGCACCAAGATGAAGTCACTTGTCCAGCAACACCCAGCGCAGCTGGTAAGTAATAGAGATGGAACTTGAATGCAGGCAGAGTGGATGAAGGAAGAGTAATACATTTTGAGCAAAAGACCTAAAGCCATCCAGCCAAGTCTCTCCCTTACATCAAAATACAATGACCTGGGCCAGAATTAAGAACTGATCCAATTTTAAGAGACAAACTGAACTTAAGCACTCTTAAGAACCATAGCCTATATTGATCACTTTAGCCCTCTTTTTAAGAAACCCACTGTGGCCCCAAATTCATCCTTTCACATAATTTGCATCTGCTCATTCATTCATTCACTATTGACTCAGAGCTTGGCATGGCGTCAAGAGCTGGGGGTAGGGGAATGAACCAAAGAAAGTTCACCTCACTGAGCTTCAGATGAATATACTTAGGAAGAGAGGGCCTGTGGCACTTAGTGGAACAGATTCCAACTGGATTTAGAAAGCTTGAGAACTTCGCATGATTGAAGAACTTCACATTATTATTTGCAAAAACTGAAATATTAATGGACATGGGGAAATGGGGCAGTCAATTTCTGAAAAACAGAAAACCATCAGTCCTTCCCTGCAGGGGTCAACTCAAACACCACCTCCTTTACGTTGCTTGTCCTCGACCGCCTAGAATCTATTGCACCTGTCATCCAAGGTGGACATGGGGTATCAGGTCTTTTCTCTGACAGCTTCTTAAAGACAAATAGTTTTGACACATTGTGGGGGAAACAGCTGCTCGACAATCACTGGGAACTTCTGGATGAGAAGCTAAGATCTGTGTTCTGGGGTTCTCTGGGAGCAGATCTGCTCCACATTTTTATTTGGTGAGAAGCCCAAGATTCCTCCCCAGAGGTTGCCGGGATTAATTTATTAAGCATCGAGTGTTTCTGTGCTGTGAGCAGAACCCAGCAAGGACCAGACGTTCTCAAGAGTCATCACCACAGACTAAGAATCATGCAATTCACATTTGTGCTTCGAGCATGGAGCTACCAGCCCCCTTAAAGCCAACACCATCGCCCACGGTTGAATTCAATGTTTTTGCAGCTTTCACCTGTTACTGTGCTTACAATGTTTTGGGACACCTTTCAGGATGTGTTCTAAAACAATTCTATACAGGGATGCACCTGATGCGGAGAGCCGACTCACTGGAAAAGACCCTGATGCTGGGAAAGATTGAGGGCAGGAGGAGAAGGGAGCAACAGAGGATGAGATGGTTGGATGGCATCACCGACTTGACAGACGTAAGTATGAGAAAACTCTGGGAGATAGTGAGGGACAGGGAAACCTGGTGTGCGGCATGCAGTTCATGGGGTTGCAAAGAGTCGGACATGACTTTGCAACTGAACAAAAATAATACAGGGTGTGTGTCTGTGTGTGTGTAAAGTACCCTAAGACGTGGGGAGGCACATAGCATGGACATTAGGATTAGATATACCTGCTTTAAATTACCATCCAGTCACCAGCAAGCTCCCCTTCCTCTGTTCAATACCAGATAGTGGGTAATGTATGGGAGAAAAGGAGATGAAGGAGGTAAAATGCTTGGGAAAGCCCTTGCCATGGTACATGTATTATAAAAGATAGCTTTCACCCTCCTCACTGCCAACAGCATCCTCATTTTATGGGGAAACATGAGTCTGAATGACCACGAGAAAATGTGAGATCAAGTTCAGTTCACTGAGTCCTTCAAGTATCCCCAAGAGGTTCGCTGCATGGGAAAGAGGGGGAAAGCCTTAGCCAATATCACATTGCAGGGGGACATTTTTAGACACCAATTTGATGGTAGACCAAAGACAAAACAAGTTGCTAAAATAACACACTAGCAACCCAAACGCATCTGTTAGAGTCTCAACCTGCTAAGCAGAAACACGCAGCTCTGGAGGGGCACACTCACTTCACACGTGCAGCTCATTAGCACACCACGGGGCCTACCTCCTCCCCCAGGCTTGCTGGGTCCTCCTGGCGACAGCGGGCCATTGCCAAAGCTCGTGAGGCTCTCTCTTCTTCCCGAAGGTCTGATGTTTCCATAGTAACGGTTGACCAAAATCTGCCTGAGGGCCTCACCCTTAATTCAAACAGGATAATGAAATCAGGTTCTGAATTTAATGCACAACTGAGCGACTCACATTAAAAAAAAAAAAAGGCGACACAGGGGTACCCAGTTATAATTGGCTCAGTCTCACTCCGTGAAAAAGTAAATTATTAATAAGAGCACTTGGAAACTTCTAAAGTTAACTTCTTCAATGTTTTCTCAGGAAATCAGATCACAAAAAAGCATCAATCTAAAATATTAAATATCTGAAAGTACTCTCTCACACTGATAAAGATAGAACATGAATTTGGAAGGATAACTAGGATTAACAAAACAGAACAAATAAAAAAGTCCCTTTGAGGTAAGTCAGCAAGATTCAGGCAAATTAAAAAATTTACAGGTCAACTTGCACACAGCAATAAGAAAATGTTACTCTAACCACAGGATTTATTTCCAACTGTTCTAAGATCTTATGATATCAGAGTAATAAATAAAATCATGAGCTGAAAGTAAGCCTTTCTTACAGAAATAATCAATGAGCCAAATGGTAAAGAAAATAAATGCAACAAAATAAATTATTGGCAGATATCAGACATGTCAATCAACAAACAAGCAACATGGATGAAAATGACATTTGAGATTTTCTTTTAAAGAATATGGGAGGAAGGGCCTCATTGGGTATAAATGTGGCATGAGCTGAGAGTCATGGAATCTGAGTTATGAATGAGGGTTCTCCAAACTCTTCAAAACATGTATTTGGGGGATATTTTTTAACATTTCCAAGACAAAAAACTTTAAAAATATATAAATATTAAAAGAATCCTGGGCAGGGGATAAAACAACTCTTTTCACAATTCCAACCAAAACAGAGCAAAGAAACCACTCTGATCTGTTCCCAAATACTTCGCACACTGGCAAAGGAGCAGGATTCACTCTCAGCAGTCTTGCTGAGGGACTAGCCCCCTAATCCCCACCCCCCACTCCGCCAATCTGGAACTTTTTACCAGTTAAAGGTTGTACAGATTTTCCTGGACTGTTTCTGAGGGACAAAGTAGTAAGTCCTGGAGTTCCTCTGGCACATCCCAGAAAGAGCTAAGTGAGAAGTTAGCAGAGCAAAGATGCATTGCAATACAGTTGGTCTCTGAAATAGGGACTCCAGAGTTCTGTTGAAGAGACCTGTGTCTGTACTGAGAGTCAGAAGAACTTAAAAGTGATCTGTTAATAAGCTTCAAGAATAGGTGTGGAGATTTTGAGGAAGGTGTTTGCAAGACAAGATGGGAGGGAGCAGAACATCCTGAGGATGGTGGAGACCAGGGTACCCTGAGGAGGCAGGACCAGGGAAGAAGGACAAAGCAGAAAACTCAGTTCCACTGTCAAAATGATATGAGGTCCCAAGGTGACCCAGCTGGCTTTTCTCCTTGGTTAAATTCATGCCTCTGGTCAAAGACTCCATGGCTAAGTGGGGAGATGGGGTAAATAGGAAAAGTGAGAGAAGCAGGGAGGCAAGCCTGATTTTTCAATGAAAAAGTTCAGAAATGAAAAAAATCTTGTCTTTCTTCTCTCTATTACATCCACAAATACACATCTCACTGTAGTTAAACAAAGAATTATTCTCATTAGGATAAGAAAATCACTTCGTACCTTGACCATCAGTAAATTCAAAATTCCAAGAAAACTTTCAATCGGGAAGCTATTTGTGATCCTTAAAAAATACTTTCAAAATAGACTATTTTCAGTATAATATCCTTTAATGGCTTAGAAAACCACATTTTGGTATAAGGACATAGCTTTGCACCAGTACAAGTACAAACATATCAACACTCTCCAAAAGAGTCATTGAGAGGGGTGATTTAAAAAGGCTGACTTCACAGAAGAAACACAGATGTCAAAGGAATGGTCAAGAAAAGGAGGAATGACAAGGTCACCTCCACAGAGAATATAACAGTGTATTAAATACCATGTCCCTTTGTCAACTCAATGATGCATCTACTGGAGTTTCTTTCAGGAGATACAGACTTTGAGTTCTCCCAAGAGGGATGGTTGGTAGGAAACCATCCCAGCTTTCTATGGGATCCTCTGGGGCACCACGAGAACACTGCCTAAGAGGTAAATGACTGGGCTGAGACCAGTGAGCTGCAGCCACAGAGAACAGTCCAGCTCTCCATCGTGGCAGGAATCTGGAAGATCACAGGGCTGAATGGTCAACAGCTGAGTGCCCGTCAGCAGCCGACAGACGTACTTGTCAAGGAAGACTCAACCAGAGCCCTCCCCCTAGGATTCTACCTAGGACTGGACTCGCCCAGATTTTTTGCTTCTCCAGGTTTTGAGAGTCTCATCATTGAGACCCTGGTGAATCTGCAATCAAGGAAGCAGGAGGTAGGGAAGGAAGTAGGTGCCTTCCAGGAACATGTGGACTTCAGGAACAGGAACTTCACATTTGTGTAGCCTGGATGCCGAACTGAAGTTACCAAGGGATCCCACATTACCATTTTGCCTCTCTTTGCACAGACAAACCCCAGCGGTTACCATAGCAACTGATGCATCAAATGGTACATTTTCCCCTATAAAAGAATATCACAACATGTGCTCATTATGGAAACACACACACATACATGCTCCACCCCACAAACTTTTAATTCTTCCCTCTTAATTATAAGGTTTTTGGCACACTAGTACCTCACCTTCTCTCCAAAAGTAAATAAATTTTAAGGCAAGAGGGGAAAAGAGAACATGTGGGGTTTGCTTTTTTTTTTTTTTTTAATAAAGAACAAGATGAGAATTGTTTCTTTTCTGAAAGAATAAAGACTGAAAATTGTAGGTTAAAAAAAAGGGGGACGGACAGAAAATGGATAAGCATCATTAAAAGTGATGTGAATTCTAGTGTGAAAACTTAGGTTCAAGGCAAATTCTATTTTCCTGAGCTCGCGGTTTAATTTGGGAAAAATTAAAATCTACAGACAAAAGCATTCCTAATCATCTTAATATAAATTACTCAACAGCACTAAGCTATTCACAGAGTACCAGGGTTGAGAGAGCTGATTGTAGTGAAGCAAAAACTGTCACTTCCGAAACAACATCATATCTCCAGCTCTCACATTTGGCCACGCAGCACCCCCCACCCTGCCTTTTTTTTTTTTTTTTTCAAAAGAAGACTAGTTTTCCTCCCCAGCAGTTTACACCTACAGTATGCAAACAAATATCAGATGTTTGTGTCGTGATAAGAAATCCCACACGCATGATTACCCAAGACTGAGAAAAGAAAGGCAAAGTTTTATTTGCAGTTAAGTTTCAAGGAAAAACGGTGAAAATGGCAGGTCAGTGATGTGGAGGCAAGAAACCAAGTTCCTGCCTTGCAAGTCACGAGTTTCATTCTGTCCATTAAACTAGTGACTAATAAACTGTGTGGAGATATACAGCCCAGCACTGAACAGGGCACCAAAGTTAAGATCGCAAAGGGGAGAAGTGACCTTTGGGCTCCAAGGTTCCAACCACTTAAAAGTCAGCTGCTTCAGGGAAGATCAGTCTCTCACATGAGCAGTGAGCCTCTCACACCTTGGTCAGCACTAGGGCAGTGCCCCAACTTAAAAATACCCTCCTCTTTCTACTCCTGTTTTCTGTCAAATCATGGCCATATCTCAGTCTGCAAGATGACCACTGGGGTCACTGAAATCCCTTCTCCCAGTCCAGCCACCCTGCTAAGTGCCTCAAGTGCATGGTTCTGGAGAAGAGTCCAGAGAGCAGTAAAGGGCAGAGACTCTTGTCCCCATTTTACAGCAGGAGGAACTGAGTTAAAAGTGCCCCAAATCACACAGTGAGCACCTGGCAAAAGCAGGCTTGACCCAGCTTCTAATTCCAAAGCTCATGCCCTGGGGCAACATCCAACTTACTGCACAAGGGACAGCTATGTGCCTTTACTGGCTACTTCTAGGACCCAGGACAACTCTTGAGGGACAGGCAGGGGTGGAAAAAGCAGGAAGGCAAGGTGCCCCTGATCAGTGAAAGGCAGGAGGCACTGGGAGCTGGAGTGGGGGAGGGCCGACTATCAATTTCCTAGAAGCACATCTTTGGTTACCATTTGAGAAAGAACCATCGCAAGGAAAAGGAAAGGATCCAAGGAGCGATGGGACTCTGCAGGTACTGAAAGCTTGTGAGCTTAACAAAGGTGGCCCAGGCAAACATTCTCCAGGACGCTGATGACCATAATTTCACAGCAGTTCTTGTCATGACTGCTCACTTCCTAACCCCATGACTTGGCTAAGGTATGCAAGCTCGCTGGGTTTCAGTTTCCTCATCTGCAAAATGGGGCTACAGGCTGTGTCACTGGGTCACCATCAGCCTTTATAAACATTTACACTGTGAACACATGTCAAAGTCTTAGCATAGTGATTGGCACATGATAAGACACCCAGAGAACCAGAATATCTGGTATTTTCCAAAGATGGGTAAAACACGTCATCAGTAGTCAGCATGTGGATGGTACACGTAGCCTTCTGGGAAATGGTTTAGCGCTATAAGAAAGTATCGACCCTTCGGCCTAGAAATTCCCCTTTTATGCATCTATCCACATGTGTACACACCGGTTCATTCCCTTGAAGCAAAATATTACAAAAGACTTGTTAATCACCGGAACTTTAGGCAGCTGTAACTTTCAAGGACTGTTAATGAAAATACTCATATATCATATGACAAAAGGAATAAACGTTGTACACTTGAAAGAACCCCAGTGACAATGAAAGTATGTGTGTGTGTTGGCACATATTCTCACGTGTGCAAAAAAGAGAGCAGAAGGAAACAGTAAATCTTTAGCAGCTTTATAGCCAGGTAGTGTAATTATGGACAGTTTTACATTATACTTTTTTGTTTACTATACATTACCCATAATGACCACCAGTTACTTACAAAAAAAATTTTTTTTTTTTAAGGCTACACGTAAGGAAAAATCTAACCCAGCAAAAGAAGAGAAGATGTGACAAGAGACTTGGTTGTTATTTGGGGACTGGCTGGAAGCAGTGTGTGAAGAGGTAGATTATATGTAGAACTATCAGTTAGTTTCATTTATACAAAAGGCTGTGACTGGTTCTGAGCCAATTAACGCTGCAACAGTGACAACGACGACAAAAACTGCCCATGTGTCCATCAGAGCATGTGGCTGAGGACACACAGCTCCGCTGTGGTCATTGCTCCCAGCTCCCAGGACTACGTACCCTTTTATGATCCTCCAGCTGCCTCAGCGGTGGACTCGGTTCGAGCTCCTGCTAAGCAGGCAGAAATTCCATTTAAGTACGACACTAGGACACCCTCAACTTCAGGATCGGTCACAAATGAAACACACAGAGAGCGCACACAGTGAGGACTGAGACAGAAGGAGCGCAGGCCGGAGGGTGGCTTTCCCTAGACAGACACCAGGGCTCATGATGACAGCTACTGCTCAACTATTGGCCCATCCCCAACCCCAGAGCACCGTGTGAAACGAGCAGGCACATGACCAATAACGTCTGGCTAATATTTTTTTCCGCAAACATTATGAAAATGAAGTTCAATGTTATGTACATTTACATGAACCCAAAAGGGGCTGTAATGCAAGATGCAACCGGGCAGGTCCTTGTATGACTCATCCATGGATTACTGCTCAGCACATGCATGAGGATGTCAGTGCACACACTCCCAACACATACGTGAGACCTACGCTTCGCCCCGGCCCACAGCATTCTAATCAAGGCTACCGATGCTGAAGAGCTCTGATTAGAATATTATAGGACTGATCATTACAAAGAATGCCCACTGGAACTCAGCTCGTTGATCATCAGTTTCATTTCTAACATCTCCTTTCAGATTGAGCACACGTTTTAGCTCTGACTCCTGTGATTCTAGAACAGTTTTCGGAGAGTAAATTTTGATCCTTGGAAGGATGCCTCCCCCAAAAAGCTTCTCAGTAACTTTAGATGCCTTAATGAATTCTAGTCCCGCATTTAGCAAGCTGAGCTAGCGACAGGAAGAACAGAAACAGCGTGCCGTGAAACTACACCTTCATCAACAGCGTCACCCAAAAGATAACACAGATAACCTGAACTTGAAATCTGCTTCATCTCCACGCAGGACCCAAGGTTCTGTTTTGTATAACAGCAGAAAGGTCTGGACCGTCCAGGGTTTCTCAGCCAAACGTTCCAAGGCAGAGATGAAGGGTTTTGTGTGAAAACCTTCAGAGAGTCACGAGCCTTCACCAAAGGGCACTGTGGCTTAAGCTCCTCAGAACTTTCTACACCAAGGGCCACCCAATTATAGCAATGATCAGGTCCGAGCCAGGCTAGACACGTCTCTCCTGCACCTTCCCAAGAGACAGACACTTCACCATGACAGTTCACACCCAACCGGCAACATTGACAAGCGCCTGTATTCGCTGGCATCGCAGATACAGGGGAGCGACACACACCTCGGTGGAGTTCTCAGAATCCGGAGCTTGGGGAAGCTAGTTGGGAATAAAAGGAAGCAGGTTAGTTATAGCACATGCATCTGGTGACCACAAAGAAGTCCCGAGACCAACACTTGGGGACAGAATTGACGATGAGATGACTGGGTTGTCACACCCACTGAAGGGGTCTCAGCTGCGGAGGGCAGAAGACACCCTCACTTCTAAAATGAACTTAACGTGGTTGCGCTGGGAGAGACGACTGGTCTGAGATGGGGAAACACATCTAAATGAAAGAAAGAAAAAGCCTAGCACTGATCAAGAAGGAACTATGTCTTAAATAATAAAAGATGTCAAAGGCAGAGGTACTGCACATCTATGTTCTGGTTGCCCACAGAGGAAAAGTGATCCAGCACACGTCCCCGGGGGCTCAGGGAAGGGAGGGCGGGCGGATAACGACCACAGGGGCCTCCAGAGCAGCCCCCTTCCTGGGGGCTTGAAGGCCCCGCAAGGTCTGCACCACCGCCTGCCCGTGATGAGCTTCTCCAGTGGGCACGTGCGTCCTCCCAGCCTCTCCTCTCCCCACATCCTGGCCCTGCATCAGAGGGCGACACCCCAGGCTCTGGCTTAGGGACTGAAAAAGTCTCTCCCCTCCGGCAGCTCTGGGAAGAGAAAGGAAGGCTCCTGGCTGCAGCTTTCTTGGCTGGTTTCTCCTCCCTCCACGCACTTCTCTCGGGGCTCCAGGGATACCAGGCTCCCCGGTCACCCCTGCCATACCAAGTGGACACCCCACACCTCTGATGACTCCTGAACTTCATTATGTCCAACCCATCAACGAGAGACAAGATGACGGCCCCGAGGAAAAGGACCAGCCAAGGAGAGGATGCATGCAGCGGCTGAAAACGTCCACAGCGCCATGTGATGGCAGCTCCATGAATCTGGCCACCGAAGGGCACATGCTCGGGGCAGAGACGGATGTCGGATGGAACTGCCGGACCCCGCCCTGGGCCTCGGTCATGCACCAGGCATGGCTGGTGGGTTCAAGGTGCAGTCTGGGGCCGTGGAGGGAAGCCAAGGCTCACACTGCCACCAGGTGACCTTGGCCTCCCTCGGCGGGGCTCCAGCAACACAGCAGACCTCTCCCGAGGCCAGAGTGCGGCTGCCGGTGGTGAGCTGGAGCAGGTGCTAAAAGTGTGGGGTGGGGGTGGGAGCTGGGAAACCTTGTGGGGTCACAACCCAGCTTAACACTCAATACCCCTTTCATGGTGTGATCCCCAAGATGGAAAAAATGCTCTTAATATAAGACTGTTATCTTGTAACCTAATAATTTCTTTTTTTCCCCTCTATTTGCCAACAGGTAAAATGAAGTAAAGGTATAAGGGATCTCTTCAACCACAAAGATTAAATTATTTTATGAAGGGCGAAGAGGCAGATGTGGAGAGTTGCTCACTCAGTTCTGGACAGAAGAGCCCTCAGACGTGAGTGCAACTCCACTTGCTTCAAGGAGCAACTCTCTCTCCAACGTGTTTAGCCTCCTGTTGGGATCGGGAGGCACAGGGTGTTAAGAGAGGACTTGAGTGTGGTGAGGGAAGCAAACCCAGGGTTCAGGGAAATGTGTTCTCCAGATAATACAAATGATATCATGATCCAAGACTGCGTTTTAACCCCACCCCTGCGTTCTGCAGGCTTTGGGCTGAGGAAGTAAAGTTGTGCACACACGTGCCATCTGCCCCTCAGTGCAGAAAGGACACACGAGGAAAAGAAGAATGAAGGCAAGTTCCCATGTGCTTTGGAGCAGTCGGAGACACAGATGGAGAAAAGCACTATCATTTACAGTCAGCTTTGGCCACATTCCACCAACATATCCTTCATACCGATTCTATACGATTAGAACAAAAGGATTACAGACATGGATTTACTACAGGAAGCCACACAGCTACCCTCTTACTGCCTTGCCAATCAAAATAATGGTTAAAGAACGAGATGGAGTGGAACTCGTGTGTCTTTTTAAAATTCTCTTGTTTGATATCCCTTATGTCTAAAGAAGCATCTTGAATTCTTTCAGAATGTTCACAGAGTTGTTTTTTAAGCACTCAAGAGACCAGTGGTTTCTGGTATGTTTTATGATTGTACTGGTACTCAACTGCCTCCCTAAACTGCTGGCATATTGGTGCTTAATTTTTGAAATGAAAATTAAGATTAACGACCTTTTCTCCTAGAACGTTACAGGAAGACATCTGAGAAAATAGAAAATTTTTGCTTCTTCAAGAACCATTATTTACACAGAAGGACAATTTTTTAATGTCACCCATTCATAAAAAAAGAATGGAAAAATCAAGAACAATGGATGGGTATTGCTTGATGGTGGCTTATGGAGGGACTGGTGCTGTGTGACTCTCAGCCAGTCACTGAACCTTTCTGGGCTTCCACCTTCTGACCTGTAGTTCAAGGAGACTGGAGCAGTTATTATAAGGATTCCTTCCAACTAAAACATTAAGTTACGTTTGGTATATTTTCAGTAAACTTTATTCCGTAATATCAAAACAGCTTACTTCCCTAAATAACACAACCCAATAGAACACAGAATGATTTCAGGCATGGAAAAGGCCAAACCAAGCCGGGCATATAATTTGGCAAAATAACCAACGGCTTCTATTAGCACTTCCTCCTAAGAGGATTTCAGTTGTATTTCTGGGAGGATTGGCTCTTTATGGCAGTCAACCACAATTTGGAAAAGATAAGCATATTAATAAGCCATATATGTTCAAATCATAACTATATAAGCTGCATACATACATATACATACTACCCAAAGCAAAGCATAGTTCTAGTAAATGAATGAACTGATTTTCTCGGCACATTTTTATTATCAAAGTCACTTTTTTTTTTTTAACATGAAAGATCACGCTCAGTGACCACATGGTAATGGAGACTGTTCTGAGAAAAGGAGTATGCCTATGTTTCCCACGTCTTGTCTTTTACCACCTCACCCCAGGATCAGTCAGTATATTGAGATGCGGACACCTCCAGTCAAGGTGAAGTCTCTCCAAACCAATAGTTGACTGGCAGTGATCTGATTCTATCTGGTTTTGAACTTAGAAACTGACTATTGCCCTCCGTTGCCTCTTCACATTTTTTTTTCTTGGATTTTAAGTCTTCCCAGAGCTTTTAGACAAGGTTAGCAAGATCAAATTTCACAGAAGAAAAGATTTCAAATGACTGGCTTTGGAGCAGAAATTAAAAAATGAATCTCAAGTCAGAGAATCCCAACTGGTTATCCTAACTACAGCACTAGAGTAGCAAGTAGATTCATGCCAGAGATGCTGAAACGGTCACTTTCTGTACATAATGTACCTTCCATTTTACTCAGGGATAAATTTCTACCACAAATGAAGGGAAGTTATACCTTGTCATTCGTAAATAAAAAGAAGCCCGCAGGCTTCCCAGGGTTCCTATCTGTGGCGTGAGGCCAGGCGCACACACTCACATTCCCACTACCGCATATACATACATGCAGACATCAGTGTGTGCCCGATACAGGCCAGCACACAACACAGCCACTTAGACACTGTTTCCTGCTGTCATCAACAAGGATCCTACCCCGAGGCTTCTAGAATCTTCCTTTGAAATAAGATGTCTTCCTTTCATGGACTACCCCTAGCAGACACTGAATACAGTTTAAGAAATGAGACTGAACATCCAATCAACAACCCAACCTTATATCTAAAGCAACAAGAAAAAACAACAACAATAATGAAATGAGACTGTATTATAGACCGAATTCTCAGCGCAGCAAAGAGGATTTATCATCTCCAATGCCATGAATCAGTCTTCAGCTCCTTTTCACCCACTCCATCTCAGAGGAGGGAAAAAATAAACAAACAGACGATGGGTTTGCAAATATGTCTGCTGCCTTTCACAAGTCTTTGCAAATCACATTAAGAGAACAGGACACCTGAAAGAAAACTGAGCAGAGAGAGGTTACCTAGCATTTTAGCAGGACAACTTTGAATCTTCACATCAGCTAGCATAATACCCTTTACTGATGGCACTGGCTTTCGGAAACAAGAAATAGACATTATTTGGCTCTGATGATGCAGTTTTACCTATATTTTAAACAAGTTCATCAGAACTGAACCCAAAAGTGAAAATCATTTTTTTAAAAACGCATTCTGACTTGACTGAATTATCCAACTTCGATCATTATGGAATCATCTCAGCATTAAAAAAAAGAAAAGAAAAAGAAAAGAGAAAACAAAAAACTTCCGGAGATTCTGCAATAGCCTCTGTATGCTCTGAGTTGAGCTCGCTTGCTCCAGCATTGCCAGTGTCTAACAGTAAACAGCCCGCTGCATTTATTGGCAATTACTGTTGAAGGTCACACATCAGCAGCGAGCCTAAATTCCAGGAAAAAAAGAAGCTCTTATGTAACTGCCGCCTGAATGTTGGCAGGTGCCCAACCCAGCAGTTCACAGCGATGTAAAAAAGTAGGACACCTCCACTCTGGCTTGGACGTCATGAGAACGCCCCCTGAAGGTGAAATTGAATAATTCTTGTGTTTCGGTGTTCTCTCCCCCCACTCGCCCCCCTGCTGAATTTTATTATTGACAGGGCCCTCCCTTGCTTGCAGAGGCAACTCTTGGTGGCAAGGTGGCAGAAGCCAAGGACTCGATACTGGTAGATACAGGCAGGCTGCAGCCACCTTAAGGAGTGGGAGCGCCAATCTCGCTTCTCCATTGCAGTGAGTCACTAACAGGCTCACCTGACAGTGGTCCTCGCCCGGTGTGAACTGACCTCCTTGCTCAGGTACAAGTCCCTAAATTACATATTCTTGTGACCCATGTTCTCATGACCCAAATCCTAAAGGAAATCGACCCTGAATACTCATTGGAAGGACTGATGCTGAAGCTCCAAAACTTTGGCCACGTCAGGTGAAGAGCCAACTCATTAGAAAAGACCCTGATGCTAGGAAAGATTGAAGGCAGGAGGAAAAGGCGGTGACAGAGGATGACATGGTTAGAGATAGCATCACTGACTCAATGGACATGAATCTTAGCAACTTCAGGAGATAGTAAAGGCCAGGGAAGCCTGGCATGCTGCAGTCCATGGGGTCACAGAGTCAGACTTGACCTAGTGACTGAACAACAACAACATGCTTCCCTGTACTTTACCTTCCTACATGTCCCAGTTAATACTGGCTCGTAATACTGTCTGTTGCCCTGGGAAAACCATAAACTCCAGGAGGGCAGACACTGCCTATTTGGGGGACCGCTGGATCCAAAAGCCCTAGCAAAGCACCTGGAATGGAACAGGCAATCAAATGTTAGATAAACTAATGTCTTGAGCAGTCATCGGTGTCTGTTTAAAGCCAAGAATGGGTCATGGGGTGTTTTCTTTCTGGGGGTGACAGAAACATTCTATACCTCTCCCCTCATCTGTCCTCTTCCTGCACCCCAAGAAAAAGGGAAAATCAGGTGGTAATGATGGAGACCTTCCCTCTTGATGTGCAACAACAACAACAAAAGTAATGATCGTCATAATAGAACAAACAAAAAAGGAAACCCTCCTCTCTCTGGTTTCAAATGAAATTTCACTCCAGGAGATAGCCGAGAAGCCCTCCTCCGTGCACTCTTCAGAGAGGGACTCTGTCCTCACTTCACCCTTTCTCAGAGTACACACAGAGACTCAGAAGATGCTGTGCTATTTTCCCAAGCAGTTCACGCGCCTCTTCTCTGACAAAGCCCAAGAGGCCTGTATCACTGAAGAGGAGTGTCCCTCCCCATCCCGGGGATCGTGGCTCTTCCAGACATGTCATACCCTGGCTCAGGGGCTATTCTTCGGCAGGGTTCAAGTCTGCAGTGCTGGTTTACAATTTTTAGGTGGGAGGCCTTGCCCGTAACGTGGGCCAGCGTGAACTCTCATTGAGTTTCTTAATGGAGTTGCTGCAGAACTCCAGCTGTGGGCTGCTGATTTCCACCCGCACACATGGACAGAAGGCTTGGCAGGGGAGGCCTCGGGAGCTGCCTCATTTCCAGAACAGCCAGGGATGATAAAAGGCGATCAGGCATCTCTGCTTAGAAGGCCAGATCCAACAGCCTGAGGGCCTGGGGACAGTGTTGATGTCCCAGGGCACTGATGGTTGCCAGGGGTAACAACAGAGAGGGGATCCACAGTTGCTTCCTCAGGGAATTTTCAAAGAATCCAAGGGGCTGCCAGAACATTCTTCTTTTATAAACAGACAGTATTCTATTTCCTAGCGTATAATTATAAACACACCTGCTCCAACTGTGGAATCTTTCCATAAGCGAGCAATAAACTCCCAGCCAGGAGACCCAAGTTCTATCTTGAGCAAGCAAACACATCAAATGATTACTATGGTGCAAAACAGTGTATTAATAACCCTGCAGACTCCGATAAGGGAAGGCTTTCCTTTCCTGACTTCATCTGTATTTAAATAAATAGGACCTCAACCTCAATATTCTAGAGGAAAAATTCACATCAGGGAAGCCTTTAAAACTCTAGGTAGAAAGAAGAGTCGAAGGCTGCCAACATGAAGCTTCAGCATTAGATGTTTTGCTGGCAAACAAATAACACGGAAGAATGAGGACTAAACAGGAAGTCACAAAAATCACTGTAGTTAAAGGAGTTAAACCCCTGGACAACCTGCTGTTTTTCTCACATTCTATTCACCCCAGAGAAGCATGGCCTCCTCACCTGTTCATGCTGATCGATTTAAGGAAAAGCCTGAGCTTACAGAATCTCCTGTGGTTGAACAGTAAGAGCTCCAGGCCAGCAGCTGAGCCCACAGTGCTAGCTCTGCCTTGCCAGCTATCTAGCTGTGTGAACTAAGACCACGCATTTAACCTCTCTGAGCTCCTCCATTCCTGACGGACCTGACCAAATTCATAACCACTCATGTCGCTTTCATTTTTAAAGTCTGTGATGCAAATTCTCCTTAGGGGTATCTGAACCCTCTCTTAGTATTTCTGAAATTCTGGTGGTAGCTAATAGAGCAGGGCTTATATTCTATTTTTGTATTCTATTCCATCAAAAGAAGGTATCCATTGGTTTACCAAAAGAACAAGCAGATATCTAAAGAAGTAGACCAGAAAATTAATTTTTAAGTCAGACAAAATTTTTTTCCAATGTGCCTCCCTTTCCCAAGCAATTAGACTCCCTCAATTACATATATTAATTCCCCCAATTAATCCTTTCCATTATCAATTACCAAACATGTATCACATACTATAGATGTGGCAAGAAATCTTGAAAAATATTTACAAGAGAGAAAATATTTAGGAGGCCCTCAAATCCCAAACAAGATGGCCACTCATGAGTCTCCAGGGTAATTTCTTTTTTTTTTTTTTTTCCAGGGTAATTTCTGAGTAAATGAAATTAATTTGATACCTAAGTATAGAAACCATCAGATAACATTTCAGTTTCTTGGTCTCTAGGTGGTTTTCCTAGAATTGAGAAGCCAAGGATATAGTATATTCTGAATTCCACTGTAAGCCAGCAGCTGAGAAGTCTCGAGATCGCTGTAGAATTCCCTCTGCACTTGGACAAAATTTTCTATGATCCCCTCACACTTAACACTTTCCAACATGCAGACCAAGAGAGCAGTGGTTTGTTTTTTTCTTTCACTACTTGCAAACTATACCCATACAGTTACTTCTTTTTGCATGAGTGCTTCACATAGAGACAGAGAAGCATCAACACTGAGCTTCAGAGATCTGTTAATTGCCAGCGCCAACCACAAATTCAGCTGAGCTTCTAGACAGTGAATGATCGAAATTTTATCACAGTTTAGAAAATTTATCTAGACTCAGATGGGCTCCAAGGACAAACGGCAAACAAACTCATGGGAAACGCTAACACAGACACGAAGGACTTGACTCACTCCCAGAGGCATGCTACATAGTCAGATACTAGATGCCGCATAGACTAGGGGACAGGTCACAGAGTTCGCTGGGAGAGGGTCATGGACACATCACCATGGGACACTTAAAAAAAAATGAAATTAGGACCTCAGCATTATCCAATTCATCAATGGAGATGAGCTGGAAAAGAAAAAAGGGGGGAGAAAAAGAAGGCAATGTTAGAACAGGAAATACAAGCGAGCTAAGTGTTAGAAGCTTTGTCACTGTATTTCTCATCGCTGACTCGGGTTGGAGCATCGTTACAATGCAACCATCTTGAGAGGTGTGGGCATTCCGGACACCACTGCATCCTGACATCTCAAGCAGGATGCTGCCACACTTTGTTTACATGCCAGGTATCAAACCTCGCAGGTCGGGACTTCCCTGGTGGTCCAGTGGTTAAGACTCCATGTTCCTAATACAAGGGGTGTGGGTTCGAACCCTGGTTGGGCATCTAGGATCCCTCATGCCACACAGTGTGACCAAGGAAAAAACCCAACAAAAAACCTCATAGGTCACTGAACCAAGAGACCTGAAAGGCACCTTTGTACTCCCTTGTAGAGAAAACTCTTGAACTGAGCTGTGAACAAGGGCAAGATCCCCGATCAAGAACCATATCCTTTCAGAAAAGGATGGAACAGAGTCGGGTTAAAAGCTAAACTCCTATCAACTCAGCTTAGGAGAAAATTCTCTCTTTGGACTCATTATACCACTGAATGGGGGCTGGGGGGGTGTCTTGCGTCCAAACTACCACTGGGATAAATCAGACCCAGCTTCAATTTAAGCAAGCAGTGAGACTAACATGTTCCCCAGCCCAGATATTCCAAATCCTGATACTATTCATTAAAGAGACTAGATTCCTCCAAGGTGATTAGTGCCTACCTGAGTGATATTAGGAACAATGAAATGATTTATTAGCATCAAGTTCAAGGGAAAGAAAAAACAAGAGGATTAATGACAATTATGCATGTTTAATGATAGATGGAGGATCCTTGATTTTTTTTATTATGTTCCACTAATATTTAGTTCATTTTGTGAATTTAAACTCCTACTAGAAACAGTGGTAGCTGAAAATGTTAATAGGCTATTTGCCTAGAGAAAAGAAGCACTAGTAATTAACAGGGGATTGACAATTCATAAGAAATGAAAATCCTGACATTACTTGAGGTCAAAACCTCTCTAGTAGTGTAACAGGTACCATTATTCAGAAGAAAAATGGATTTTAAATAAATTGAGATATTCTTTCATATTAACTGTTGGCCTCTGAATTTCTTTCCAAAACTCTGTGACTTTTAAATCAAAAATATCTTAATAAAAATTGTACAGTAGGTAATAGAGCAGCCAATATATAAAATAATTATGCTTTCTCTTCAAGCAGGGTCTAGGGCCATGAATATATTCTATGAATTATAGAGATAGTCAGGTTAAATCTTAGAGATGTTTAGCGATGGGAGGTAACTATTTTTTTTAAACATGGTTAAATCTGTAGATTTAAAGCAGAGTTGGCTAGGCCTTGCACACACAGAATGGTTGCAAAGCCCTGCTTTTATAGTTTATTAACTTTGAATACATTGGTGAGAAAGACACAAGAATCACATGAAAATGTATTCCATCATTATTCTGGTGATCCTTTTTAATATTCCACTATATTATACTGTCTAATATTATATATTAATACCGTTCTCTGGTAAATATTGCTGGCCCATTTGGAGACACAACAGTAAAAGATAATTTATTTAATTTCTAAATGATCACGATTTAAATTTTGTCACCATCCTCTTTGCCTAGCCCCCACATTTCCAGCACATGTCACAGTCCTTGGACGGGCACGTCTTAGGACTGGGACAAGTGGGCTGACCACTGGCTTCTCACAGATACGACTCTTAAGGCCTGATCCAAACCACAGGTGATGGGAGGGCCCCAGAGACCAGAACAGATGACTGTGAAGACTCAGGAGAGGGCGGGGAAACAGAACAACTCTGGACATCTCAGAAGGGTGTTAGTCATGGGACAAGCTCCCCTTAAAAGGCAACAAATAGGAAAAGTAGGCCAAGGTGACAGAAAGGGCATTCACACTTGCCTTTGTGTCCTGAGCACCCAGTTCACAGGACACTTCATTTACTTCATCGACTAACACCCACTGTGAGGGACAGGGAAGCCTGGCATGCTGCAGTCCATGGGGTCGCAGGATCAGACATGACTTGGCGACTGAGCAACACCCCCCACTGGTTTGCCTAAGAAAGGTTAGTTCTTTGGATCTGGGTTCTTCCCACCCGTGAAAGCTCATCCCGTATGTTGTACCTCTTTACTCAAACAGTGGCAGCCAGTGACCCATCAAAGGCATTTTCCAAAAGCCTTTGTAAAACGGGACAGAGTGTAAACTAACAACGAAACTGGAAGAAACACCAATCATTTAACGCCCCCCTGCCCCCTTTTAAAGTGAAGGGTTAAGCAGCCTCTCCCCGCAGTCCGAGCCTGGGGCCAGAAGCATGGCGTGTCTGTGCAGTCGCTGCGGGGCTGCTGACTAGCACAGGTTTCTAGAATGTCTTCCTTGGTGGCAGAGCATTTCTCGTACTTGCTTCTAGTATTTTCACTTTGACCAGGGGATGACAGCTCCAGCCCAACGGGAAGGAACTGTCATCCTGCCTCCAAGCCTCTCTCTGCTAGGAGGTGACTAATTTCTTCACCAGATGAGGAGGGATTTGAGCTGCAACCTCAGAAGCTCTTCTCAACCCTCGTAACTCTTTCACAACGACCTGCATTCGAAGCCCTGGCTCTCCACAAGCTTTCTCACAGGCAGGGGGACAGCATCTTGGAGCGTGTCCCCAGGGGCCATGACGGTGTTCTCACTGCTGGCCCTCCATGGGGACGGAAAGGCAGCAGGATGCACACGTTCCACACAGCCCTGAAGACCGCTGTGGACTTTTCTGCCTAGCAACAGACTCTCAACCAACTCCTTGTACTTATACTTTACATGTTCTAAAAAGAAAACTCACTTGAAAGTATAAGCACAGCTTACAGAGTTCACTGGAGGATGGACACAAAGCTTACCTGAAGGATCTTGGCTAGAGAAAGAAACAGACATTCTCAAGAGGAGAAAACAGTGGTCTCCACATTTTCAAATCGTGTTTTCTGCCCCCAAGGTACAAATAAATTCACAGCTGGCTAAGGTCCCTTTGGTAGAGCTTATCTTATTAGGGAAAGTGAATGTCTTTAACTAGAGTCAGTTTTTAAAAAACACTTCTTAAAGTTCACTCGAAGAAAAACAAACATCCTGTGGAATAAATGGTTATTATTTACTTATCTGATAAGTGTATTCTCTCTTACTGTCCTCCTCACCTTATAAAGGGCAGGACCTACCTGGGTGTCTACACAGTGCAGACTGGTTGTCTCATTACTTCCTATTTGTACCAGCGTTCCTTGCTTTTGTATTTATAAACTCTACTCTGGCATATTTCCACCACGAAATTCCTCCTGAGTTATAAACACTTATTTTCTAAGTAACATTTATTCAAGTTTGAATTTGTACATTTTACAAGTTTAGATTGATGTTTAAAAGCATTGTGGTTTGGGGCCAGTGGAGGAATGTAAACTGCAAAAAGGACTGTGTGCCTTTCTGTTTTATTTGCTCTTATCCAAAGATCCTCACATGTTGAACTGCTCTAATATTAAGGACAGACACTGCTTAGGCTAGAAAGCAAGATTCTGACAGTGTTTTAGACGTGCAAGAATCTAGTCACCATCTCTTTTGACAAGTGAGGCTGTGATTTAATTATCAAGCCTTCTTCACAGAGATGAATAAAAGTTATTTAACTATGTATTTGATAAGTCAATGCTATCAGTACATTTACCTACTCAGAAAAAGCTGATAAAAGTGGCTTCAGATAGTAAATGAAAATTATTGCCTTCAAAGAAGACTGGTGAGACTTAAATTCAGGCCCTGTTTTTCACTGGGGGCAGAAAGCAAGAGCAATGGGGCTCTTTTTATCCCATTTGGACCAAAACCAGGGGTGTGACGGCTGTTTTCTGTACGTCATGGCTCACTGCATGTGCTAAGTCTCAGCTCCCAGGGATGGTCCGTTTCCCAATCTCAGTCAGAAAAGGTGACATGTCTGTCCGTCTTCATTCCAGTTAGACCTGGAGGCAGTTTCTTCATACACTGGGAGGATTGTGTAACATCTCACCAGAAAGAAGCAAGTAAACCCACAGGTATGCTCAGCTGGAACCCAAAACTCAGGAACACACACACCTTGGTACACAAGAGGCATCTGCATTCTCACTGGGAATTTAAACAGATGGAAAATCTTATTGTTCTTATTTTCCTGAATATAGATGGTACGGCAAGCAGCCTAAAAGAGAAACCCAAGTGTATATGACTCTAAAGAGAGTCATATGATTTAATTACCTTCAGGGAAAGATGAATAGATTTTTTTTTTAAGTTACCCCTCCTGTCAATACGCCTGAACTAAGGTGGATTTCTAAGTGCCCCCAGTCTGCTTCTATCTCATAGCAACACCTGGTTTTCAGATGAAAATAAAAGGCAGTACCTTTTCTCCATAGCCTCTGTCTTTGGTCATCATTTCTCTGAGGGTCTGAAGGACCTTAATGCAGAGTTTCTCCTCATTCTCCTCCAGCAGCTGTTTAGTGTGCTTGATTAACCTGCATGGAGGGGAGAACCACGGATGACATCCCTGAAACAACCTTTACATTAAAAACAAACAAACAAACTTATTGTAACTAGTCTGTTGATGGACTAATATTTACCAAAGGCTCCCAGACTTAAAACAGACTTCCGGGCAGTGCCTTCACTAACAGCCGGTCGGTGTCTCAATAGCGACACCTGCTGGTCAGCAGCAGCAAACAGGCCCACTCAAAACTGCTGTTTATGGAATGCAGTTATTTACCCACTGAGGATTGTCAGTGATGTGGCCAAAATACGTCAGCAGTGTAAAAAAAATATGCCAGCAGTGTAAACAAAAAAAAAAAAAAAAAAAGAACTTCAAGAGTATGATGGTTGGGGCAAACGCATCGTTCTGTTTATCCCGTCTTACCCTTTGACGGGCCCGGAAAAATAAAAAAGCAGCGGAGTTCACGCTCAAGCTAACCAACCATCCAACCTTAGGGTGAAAATCAACGATCTCTGGTCACGGGACCAGTTGCTTCTTCAGATTATGCCCCACGGCATAAAACAAGAAGCTACAAAGCTGCTGGGAGAAGACTGTGAGGCCCTGGTAGGTCTGAGCTTTCTGAGGATTTGGGGGCCGTGACTGTTGGAGTCTGTATGCCAGTCCACAGCGGGCATCCTGCCCGCATGTGGTGAGTGGAAGATGAGCGACCAGGCGTGCAGCTCTCAAAGGAGAAGCTGTCAGCAAACACCAGGGTCGTAAGTAGGACTGCACCTACACACTTCCTTTGGAACGTCAGAACGGACCCCGCACTAGACCGTATTGTTTTCCTCCAATAGCAGGCCAGCCCCGCCTTCCCCGGGAACCAGTGCTGCGTCTGGTCATCGGGTTCTGCCCCAGCGAGCACGGTGGCGGGAGGGGCTGCTTACTTGCAGATGAAGCCCCCGCTTTCACACTTCCTCCTGGCGTCTGTGTTCTCCGGGAAGAGCAGCTCGGGCCGGTGGAGGACATCCACCAGCACAGATAACTCGGCCTGCACCAGGGGCCGGAGACGGTCCTCCAGGGCCGAGACGATGTCCTGGAACGGAAGCACAGCCCCGGTGAGCAGCCGGGGCCGGAGGCGACCGCGGGAGGGTAGGAACATTCATTTCTGACCTGAGGCATGACCACAGACTACGCTGGGTTACAGTAACCTCAGCGCCGTCTGGTATGTGCCTCAAGTTATTAGACATTGCCCAACGGTTACCTGAAGCATTAGACCCTGACGCGGAAAACAGAGAAATAACAAAGACATAACATCCTTCCCACCCGCTCTGTGAGATGATCCTTATGCTACCCAAGGAATCATTCCATATGTTTTAAAATAGGATGCAAAAAGTACATTCGACAACATGGAAAGGTGTCTACATTACAAGTGTAAAAAAAATGGCTAAACAATAGTATGGACTCTATGATCCACTTTTTATCAGCAACATTAATGTCTAAAGGATACACAGCAAACATTAAAACATCATTAGTGGTTTTCTCTGAGAGGCGGGATTACAGGTGATTCCAGTTTTCTATTTAGCGGTACTTGTGAGTATTGACAAATTATTTCCAATGAGCATGAATTTATTCATATAATAAAATATCATATAAAAATGAGAACACAAATGAATGAACATGCTGTATCAACATGCTAAATACATGTACCCTGATAGCATGATGGTCTTCAAATGCAAAACACACAGCTGTAGGAAAGGAAAACAGAGAGAAGTTGAAAGAGCAGCAAAACCAACACAACAAACACCATATAAAGGCAAATGGCAGGAAACAGATGAGAAATTATCTCCAAAAGATGCTCAAGTCTGCCGTCTGGCTTGCTAACTGAGAACCAAGCTACCGACAAGCTGGCTAAGAAGGGCAGGACACAACACGCTGGGGAAGATCAGATAATTAACCAAGAAGCTCATGGAGAAAGCCCACTTTTATTGCATTCATCTCAATTAGGGACCCAAATTTCATAGGCCCCAAATTCATGAAGAATTGAGTGATTTTTATCTAGAAACTAAAACTTATGAATATAATTCTACTTCATCTTACATTTAACAGAATTTGTCATCACTCAATCATATTTAGGATGCATTAAAGAATGCATGAATGAATCAAACTACTTTGGGTGGGGGGCAATATTCCCAACAAGATTATGAGAGTACACTGCAACATCCCTTAGTTTGGATTGACTTTCACACCACAGTCAGAAAGAGGGTCGCTTTGGCAAAATTCTTTGAGAATTTTGTCAGTTTCCCTAACAGTTCCCTCTGGGAAAGCACCCAATTTCCTCTTCATCAACAGTGACTGGTCCTAACTCTGGCAATTCGTTATCTGTCTCCAGCTTTTGTACAAGATTGAAACACTTCTTCAGCATCGTGTTCACGCAATCTTGCATCTTTTGCCAGGTTGGAACTTCACATTGCAATTGATTTGCATTGTATTGTCAAATGTAGAACATTCGGCAATCAGGGAGAGACCAACAGACAAGGATGGCGAAGCGATGGGCAGGGGGAGATGCCAGTGTTAAGTGAGGGGGATGTCTGAATGGGGGTTAATTATATAAGCACTCCATTTGCAAGTTCATGTTCTCACATTATGACAACTTTCGCCGTTCTGAGCAATCTCGTAACTGCAGGGACTCAGACAATAACTCATTAGATAAATGAGGATCACTTTGGCTACTGACCAAGTCTTTAAAACAAGCACTGCCTAAACTTATGTATTTTATTCTGTTACCCAGGAATATGCATAATGATCTAAGAAGATCACTGGTGTGTTTCTAAGCCACAGATCATTTAGTTTGAGCAGGAGAAAATGCTGTGTGTTCATCCAGTTACGAGTCTACAATACCTTCCTCTTTCTAAACCATAGTGGGGATCAGGAAACACTCCATAGGGAACCATGCTACCTTTGTTTAAGAAGTGGCTCTGTCATGACAAGGCTGAAATTCCTTCCCTGACCTGCAAAAGCCCTGCCCATTTCATCCAGCTCTGCGGGCTCCAGCCAAGCTAACCTTCCCTAGGTCCCTGCGCCGTACTCTCCCCGGTACAACAGTCTCCTCACAAGCTCTTCCCTTCCCTTCCCTTCTTCAAGTCAGTGCCCCTGTCCCTGGCCCTGGTTCCAATGTTCCTTCCCCAGCAACACCTTGTTAACCACCACCCCCAGCTCCAGGCAAGATGAGCTTCCTCATCAGTATTTTTCACAGCACTGCTCACTCCCCTGCAGTGTTTGTCTCTCTTACCATTTGACTTTTATCCGTGTGATTTGCTCACTGTGTCTCTCCCTTCCAACACTGGAGACTCTGTGAAGGTCAAGAGTATTTCTGGCTTTGGTTGCTGTATCCCCTGTGCCTAGGGTGGGGCTGATGAATGCATCAATGAACTGATTTGTCTTTAGGTAACTTGTGTAACCCTCAGAGATTCATTTACTTCACCTATTAATGATAATATTATGGTCATAAGGATAATGACCATAATAATATTAATAAGAAAAGCAGGTCACAGATAAGTGACCTGGCTCACTACATGCCAGGTTCTGCTTTTGTGCTTTAAGTGTATTGAATTTTCCATTGCTGTACAAACACTGCAGTATAAACGATTTTGCAAGCTCTTCATCAAACGGTGGTCTATGTCCTATCCCCTTGAACCTAAGTGGACATACATCACTATCTTGACCCAAAGAATATGACAGAAAGGATGCCGTATGATTTCTGAAGCCAGGTCATTAAGGCAATATAGCTTTCACTTATCTCTCTCCCCAGACTTATCTTGGGACCCAGCCGCCATGTTGTGAGGAAGCCCATACTCTATGAGGAGGCTCTGTGTAGATATTTTAGGTGAGAGCTGAGGTCCCAGCTAACAATCAGTATCAACTGCCAAAGACGTGAATGAGTGAGATTTCAAGATGAGTCCAAACACAACCACCATCTGACTGCAACTGCATGAATGAACCTGAGCAAGAAATACCTTGCTGAGCCCAGTAACGGCCAATCAAGAGTCAAAGAAGAAAATAATTGCTATTGTCATTTTTCAGGCAGGCACAAGTTACTGGAACGTCTTAAGTCTCTTAATCTTCATATCAACCCCGTGACGTAGGTGTGACTCTCAGATGATTTTACAAGTTAGGAAATTGGAGAAATTAAGTAACTACCCTAAGGTTATGCATTTCTAAGTGGCGGAGCCACGATCAGGCACTGGCTTGAGATCACACTCTGCACCATAGCACCAGGCTCATCTGAAGGATCTGTGATTCTCTAACCATGGTCCACGTGTCATCTGTGAGGAAGTCACCTGAGGCGCTTGTTCAAAGGAGAAGCTAATATTACGACGTGGTTTAAATGTTTCACATCATCTAATCCTCACTACTCTCCCTCTTAACAAAAGAAGAGCACGTCTCTTTGCAGGCACTAAGGAGAGCAGGATCTAGCTAGAATTTAGAACATTTTTATTTTCATTTGGGTCATTTGATACAAAACTCCTCTCTCAGTTACGATTACATTTGTTTACCTACTGATTCAAGAGACCAAAATCCCAAGATGAGGGGGGGGAAAAACGGGAGCTGTTACACTCTTATTCTAAGCATCCTCTTCTAACACTGATTTATTCTTTCCTAATAAGTGACAAATCTCTTGAAAAAGAGATTTGTAAATCCATGCACAACCTCTGAGGACCATGACTTTGTCGGGAGTTTTTTGGGGTCCCAAGGAGCTTTGCTCTCCTGGCCCAACGCACGTATCCGCATGTGACTACCCACTCATCACACTGATATCCCCCTGGGGCCAACCCTGGATTTTCTCTGGCTCGAGGAAGCCCTTCAGTGTGGGGAGCCGCCTCGGGCTGGGTTACGGGTCGCTTCCATCAGCGCTGGGCATTACCTGCAGTCTCTCGATGATGTTCCGGTAGTCCCTGGAAGCGGCCAGGACAGAGTCTCTGCGCGCTGCATTGCGGGCCGTCAGCCGCCAGTTCATGGCGGTTTTCTGCACGAGGTTGTGGGACTTGAGGAAGAGGTTGTTGACCTGACTGTCCAAGTCCACGGGAATGGCAATGGCCCGGCTCTTGGCTGCAGGGGAGAGACAGGGCTTGTGAGCCCACAGCTCTGATGAGAGACCCCCAGAGACGCAAACTCCCCCCAACAACCCACAGGCAGCCGTGTCCATGCCTACAACGTTAGCATGGATACGCAGTTCAGCTGCACCTCACTATCTGTTAGGTCGGGTTTTCCAATGTGAATTCTGAGGCCAGCAGCTGTGAGGGAAGTTACATGCTCTGAGGTCATACGATTTAGGCAAGTCCAATGGGTTTCTCCAATGAATGGTTTCTTAGGGGCTCAGATATATCTATACATTTTAAGAATTATCGAGACAGGTAACTCAACTGACCAGTAAACTGCTTTTCGAAAAATTCTCCAGTTTCGTACTCTTTCAACCACCTACAAAATGCTGTTTTAAGCCAAACATAGTACAGAAGACAACATCTACTATGACATAAGCTATTCTATCCACACAGGCTGCTGTTTTGCTTTTAACCACCTTAAAAAAGGTGACTGGCAACTCCAGTCTCATCATGAGAAAACCAGTCAAATCGACAAAGGGGGAACATTCTACAGATACTTGACTAGGACACCTGAGGATGGTCAAGGTCACAGGAAATAAGGAATGTCTGGACCCACTCCAGAATTCTTGCCTGGAGAACCCTATGGGACAGGGGAGCCTGGCGGGCTACAGTCCATGGGGTCGCAGAGTTGGACATGAATGAGCACGCACACATGAGCAACTGTCACGGACCAGAGACGACTAAACGCAATGTGGTGGCCTACACGGCACTGTGAACAGAAAAAGGACATTAGTGGGAAGGGGGCTGAAAACCAAGTCTGGAAGTTTAGCTCATAGCAACAGGCCAACCTCAGTTTCTTAGTTTTGACAGACATGGCTGGTAAGGTAAGATGCAGACAGCAGGGGTAAACTGGGTGAAGGGTACCTGGGAGCTCTGTGTTATCCTGGCAATGTTCTTATAAGTCTAAATCTATTGCCAAATGAAAAGTTAATTTAAAAATTAAGTTAGATAACCAGACGAGCAATCCTTCTTTCTATCTGGGAGATCCAACAACATTTAAAAAAAAAAAAAAAAAAGGCAAGACAACTGTTGCCTGTCTTCAAAGCTCCATGCCAGCAGAAGCACAAAAGTGCTGGGGTTCATGGTCTGTGCAGTCTTCATGGTCTACTGTCTCACAAACACCAACGCTCCATGCCTTTTCTCATCACTGCCAAGACTATTAAAACATTTCCTCTCTCTGATGATCACTGAGCTAGCGAACTCAGCAACTTGCCCCACTTTTAACCAACAACCTCAAGAGGCACCATCATACATGGGCAGAATTTGGGGTTATCTGGGGATCCCATCTCAGGGTCCCATTTTATCACATCAGGAACCTATAATAATGTACACCCTTTCAAAACCTCAATCTCTTATTGTGAAATAGTGCCATGTAAATAATAAAAAGACACGAGTGCCTGCCACACGCATATAAAGGGAATTAGGCAGGGAAGACTGCGATCGGGCATCAGGTCCAACGGAACACAACTGCTCAACAGCGCTAAGAGTCCTACTCGTCTCCTCTGGTGTCTCACAGGGATCTAAAAAGCTACTAGAGGCAGATAACCCTTCTCAATTTAAGAAGGAAGGCTTTCCTTTTTCATAGTGTTTATGGGGAAGGGGTGGAACAGGGCAGCGGAACAGATACCGACAAAATCAGGGTGAAGGAGTGGTCATAACTTCCTTTCAAAGCTGCCGACAAGGGGCGGCGGGGAGCAGGAGGGGAGGGGGCAGAGGATGGAGAAGCTTTACCACGGAGAGGCAGGAGGGAGCAGACCACCATCTCTGACAAAGGGTGTTCCCCGGCAGTGGACATATGCTTTGCATGAAAAAAAAAGTTCCCATATGGTCAACTATGTTTACCGGATTCAACAAATGACTTTCTTGAACAAGGGGCTTCCCAGGCCCTTGAACGCACTTGAGCACACTGGGACTCGCCAAGAGCTGCCTAACATTTAACCATGCAATCTGGCTTTTCAGAGCCTATCTTTCTTTAGGACTTGCTGGCTCTGAACTTTGGGAGGTGCTGGCTTGGAGAGATGAAAGGGAGGTTTAAGAATCAAGATCACGGTTCCAGCCCTGGGTCTGCAGCCTCCGGTGTGAGGGAGCTCCGCCGAGCTATGGAGCTGGCGCGCTCTCCAGGGTGGCCTTGCTCCCGGCTGGGTGGCCCGTCTCCACGTGTGAAATCCAAACAGAGGCGGAGTCTTACCTACATCGGAGAGCACCCGGATGCAGCTCTCCACCGCGGCCTTCTGGCTCGGCGTGAGCCAGTTGCAGTGGTAAACCCGGAACACACCCTGAAGCAGCTGCACGAAGACGGGCTGGCGAGTCTGCAAGAACGAGGACAAGGAGGAGGCCGCGTGAAGACATTCATCTGTGAGCGACCCAGACACTGGTCAGCAGCAGACACTGCCCTGAGCCACAGGTTCACAGACCCTTAGGCCAGAGTGGGAGGGGGTGGCCTGGTGATGAACGGGATTCCAGAAGTGGCCAAGGCCAGCGGAGACCAAGTCAGAAGTATTCTAAGGCAATGCACAAACTTGATGTTAAGTCCGACCACTGGACGGAGCAGCAGAATCACAGCCTCAACACTGGGATTCCTGTCTCGTTACCAACTGGCTGTGTGATTGTAGGCAAGTCACTTTACTTCTCTGACCTTTAACTTCAGGCAATATATAAAATACAAAGACTGAGACTGATGAACTCCCGGAGTTCTTTTTAGATGTTATATGAGTAGAACCCATATTTTTTAATCAGCCTTGATAAATTGGTAAGTGGATCTCACCTACAATACTCCTTGTTTATTTCAGGCAGTGTCTCCAAAGATAAAAGGAGAATACGGTTCTCATGGTGACTATGCACAAGTGTTCATTTGCCACAGGTGAGTACTTGCAAGTTAACTACAGAGGAGGATTTATCCCTTTCCATGATAGTATAAATTTGTACTTATTTTAAAATAAAAGAACTCAAACAACGACTTTAGCAATCTGATACTGACTTCCTGAAGGCATCTGCAAACTGCAATTCTGGTCTCCATTTGAAGCTATCCACATCAGGGTAGCTTTAGACCTGCATGACAAAGGTCACTGTGGATGGCACACTACTCCACTGGCCTGCAATTTTAGGAGGATGTGCTTGCATATCCCCTCTGAAACACAGGAGGACTTAATACAGCAAAGAAAAAAAGTACTGAAAATATACTACAGAAGTTTCTTAGATGAAAGGAAAACAAGTGTAAAGTTCTGGGGCAAAGGAAGATCACTCTAAGAAATTAAAATGGGTTATGAGATCCTTTATATGTGGAATCTAAAAAAAATGATACAACTGAATTTATTTACAGAACATAAGTAGACTCAGACAAAGAAAACACACTTGCAGTTACCAAAGGGGAGAGTGATAAAGTAGGAGCTGGAATTAAAATATGCATGCTACTATATATAAAATAGATAACCAGCAAGGACTTAGTGTATAGCCCAGGAAAATATATATATAAAATAGATAACCAGCAAGGACTTAGTGTATAGCCCAGGAAAATATACTCAATATCTTATAGTAACCTACAATGGAAAAGAACCTGAAAAAAGAATAGACAGTGTATATGGATAACTGAATCACTTTGCTGTACACCTGAAACAAATGATCGACTATACTCCAATATAAAATAAAAGTGAAATTCAAAAAACAAAAAACAAAAAACCAGAAGCAGCAAACAAATGCCCACTGTACTGAGGGGACAGCACAGTATTCCTGAGGGGATGTCAAGTCCTGGTGACCCAGGCTGGTGTCACATCCTTGGAGACTGGGCAGCCTTGGGTCTCTAGGCTGGACCGTCCTGGGGCTGAAGAAGCTGGGGAGGAAGTGACGGCAGGTGAACCCACCCCTCAGGACCAGTAGTGGTGCCCGGTTTCCCCATCTCCAGATCCAGGTAGGCCCACCTATTGATAAACGAAGCTTAGAGTACCCAAAGGAAGTCAGATCCCTTGGCCTGGAAGAGTTCGGAACAGGCCCCCAGTCTCCAGGTGGGGTCGCCACCTCCAGACTCCATCCTTAGAGTCACCCTACCCACGGAAGACAGAACCCTCAGCAGAGCAGTGTTACAAGGGTTGGGTTTTGTCTGGGAGGCGAAAAATACGGGAAAGAAGTAAGGAGACACAAGCGCCCGTGTCTCATTTACAAGCCACAAGCCTGACTCTTACTAAGGCTCTGCTTGCCCAAGGAAGCCCCGTTGGGCATGAAGAAATGCCGCCACTTTGTGGCCGTTTCTCGTAACAACAACTTTTAAACGTGTGCTGATGGGCACAAATAGACAGAAGGCCTATTGGGCACGAAGAAATGCTGCCGCCTTGTGGCCATTTCTCGTAACAACTTTAAAAGGCGTGCGGATGAGCACTGACTATTCAAGCCCTGCAGGGCTATAAATGACATCTGACCTCAAGAAATGCCTTGGTGTAGGTCATCGAAAAATAATTCAAAAAACGGCAGATTTTCCAGAATCCTATTTCAAGAGGTAAATCCTACACTGCTTAAAGAAAAAAAAACACATGAAAAGATGCTCAACATCACTCATTATCAGAGAAATGCAAATCAAATCACATTGAGGTATCACCCCACACCACTCAGGATGGTCATCCTCAAAAAGTCTTCAAAGAATAGATGCTAGACAAGGCATGGAGAAAATGGTGCCCTCTTATGCTGTTCGACAGAACGGAAATTGGTATAGCCACTACGAAGAACAGCAGGGAGAATCCTAAAAAAACAGAGCTACCAAATGATCCAGCAATCCCACTATTAGGCATGTATCCAAAGAAAACCTTAACTCAAAAAGACACGCACTCCAACTTTCACTACGATCCTATTTACAATAGTTAGGACAAGGAAGCAACCAAAATAGCCAGCGACAGGTGAATGAGACGTAGGAGGTGTGGTCCATACAGACAATGGAATATGACTCAGGCATTAAAAAAAACACACACACACAATGAAATAATGCCATCTGCAGCAACATGGATGAATCTAGAGATGGTAATACTAACTAAACAAAGAGAAAGAATAATATCATAAAATATCACTTAGAGATGGAATCTAAAAATTGACTCATATGAACCACTTTACAAAACAGATTCGAAGACTTTGAAAAAATCTGACAGTTACCAGAGGTAAAGGTAGGGGGTGAGGGATAAATCAGAAGGTTGGCATGTTAATATGGCATAATATGGCATGCCATATACACAGTAATATAAACATATTTTAATGAAATAGGAATAAACAAGGACCTACTATATATCACAGAGAATTCCACTCCACTTAGCACTCTGAAATAACATAAATAAGTGAAGAGTCTAAAAAGCAGATATGTGGATATATATAAGGGAATCAAATTCAACAAACACAAACACAGCAATGTATATAAACTATCCTCTAGGGGATCTTCCCAACCCAGGGACTGAACCTCATATCTTATGTCTCCAGTATGGGCAGGTGGGTTCTTTACCACTAGTGCCACCTGGGAAGCCCATAAAAACTATACAGCAAAGGAAAAATAAAAATTAAAAAGAAAGAAACGCCTATCACATCCCTGGAAAGAAAGAAATGGTGGAACATCCCTGGAGTCTGAGCGGGCTAGGGTCACAGGCTGGACTGTGCTGGGGCTGAGGGAGCTGGGGAGGATGTACCAGCCAAGAGATTGCCTTGGACCTGTAGTGCCTGGGCCCCCCAGGATGGAACCACCATCCCCAGATCCAGGCTGGCCCTCTTAGACCTAAGTCAAACCCAGTGCCTGCAAAGGATGGTGGACCTGCTGGGCAGGAAGACCTCTGCAAACTCACCTGGTCTCCAGGATCTTGCTGGTGGGGTTCCCACTTCCAGTCTCCTTCCTTTGGGCCACCCCACCGACCTGCCATCTACCTATGGCACCCTCAGCACAGCACTTCTGCAGGGCTTGCAATCTATTCGGGGGTGGTGAGCAAGGGTAAGTTGGGAGAGGTAACGAGATACAAGCCTTTGGGTGTCTGTTTGGGCAATTTCCACTCTAATTTACAACCCAAAGACAAGGCTTTCTCAAAGGCTCTGGTTGCGCAAGTTACATCAGTGGGAATGAAGATGTGCTGCCCCCTTGTGGACGCTTCCCGCAGCTACAACGTGAAAACCCTTGAATCTGGGCCTTTAAGAACCCTGCCCTCAAGAAAAGCTCTGTGGGAAGTCATTGAAGATGGATTTAAAACAGGGCCGACTCTCAAGAAGCCAATTTCGAGCGCTAAATTATCCTCAAATTCTTTAAAAAGAAAACTCCCATGAAAACACGCTCAGCATCCCTAAAGATTAGGGAAATGCAAATCAAAACGAGGAGGAGGTTATTCCCAAGCAACAGTTGTTAAAAAGTCTACACAGAATAAATGCTAGAGAGGGCCTGAAGAAAAGGGAACTTACTACGCTGTTGATGGAAATGTACACTGGTAACAATCACTACGGGGAACAGTATAGAAATCCTCTCAAAAAAAAAAAAATAGGGTTCCCAAGAGACTCCAAGATTTCACTCCTGGGTGGGCATGTCTTCAGAGAAAACCATCCTTCCAAAAGACACAGGCACCCCAACAATGTCTGTGGCACCATTTACAATAGCCAAGGCCTGGGAACACTGAAATGTGCATCCACAGATGAATGGATGAAGATATGCTACATATACCCAATGGGTTAAGACTCAGCCAGAAAACAGGAGAAAATCATGCCATTTGCAGCAACAAGAATGGACTGTGAGATGATCACACCAGGTCCAATAAGTCAGACAGAGCAAGACAAACATTAGATATCACTTACACATCACATTTAAAAACAGATCACAGTGAAGTGATGTTCAAATCAAAATGAGACTCACAGACAGGAAACTTAAGAGTTAATGGGGGAAGCTGGGCAAGGGGTAAGGAGAAATGAGGAGGTTGGGATTAACATAAACACAGTGATAGTCATAAAACTGATGATCAAGGTGGACCTACTGGAAGCACAGGGAACTCTACTCAACACATTAATAACCTACGTGGGAGAAGAATCCGAAAAAGAAGAGCTAAGAGTGTAAGTGAATCAAGTTGCTGCTGGACTCAAACACACGCAACATAGCGTATCAACTGTACTACAAGAGAAAAAATAAAAATTAATGAAAATAAGTCCTACTCTGAACCCATCAAACCTCAGTGACCCGGGCTGGTGTCACATCCCTGGAGCCTGAGCAGGCTTGGGTCCCAAGGCTGGACTGTGCTTGGGTTAAGGGAGCTGGGGAGGATGTACCAGCCGATGAAGTCACCTTGGACTTGTAGTTCTTGGTCCCCTCTGATGGAACTTGAGATGGGGACTCAATGGCCTAACTTAAAAGGAAAAAGAATCCTTCAACTAAATGAATTCTATTGAGCCAATATCTATTGAGCATCTGCTCTGTTCCCATCTGGCACTTGAATCAACAAAAGATGAGTCAAGCAGCCAGAGCAACCGATTCCTAATTTCCTATTCTAATGGCCAATCTGGGGGCACCAGCTCACGCAACCTCTTGGGCTAATGAACATGCCTGCCCAGTACCTTCTGCCTGAGATTCTCCCCCGCTTAGTTCCCAAGGCTCTGTTTTGCTCATGGATTCCATCCTGAGGGCAAGATAACCCCTTAATCTCCCTCTGGCCTGCTGCATAATCTGTTCTTAATTATCTGTACTCTGCCCAGGTCCTGTCTAGCCTACCGCTTCTTTTTCCTGCCAAGACGTGCACTAGCAAGCGTTTATACTTGGACTTCACAGTGTCCTTCTGAGTCTACACAATTCACTTGCTCACTCAACAAATGAGCACCTCCCAGGGGCCAGGCATGGTGCTTAGGATAAAACATATCTGAGACACGTCTCTGCCCCCCGCTCACCCCACTCCATTGTAGCTTGCAGTCTAGCAGGACCCAGTACAAGCTGCCAATTGTTAAGCAACTACTGTGTACCAGGCATTGTGCTAGATCTTCATGAACATTCATTCTCCCAGTCATCCTGCAGGTCATACTGGGTCATCATCCCAGTCATACTATAATCTTGTTTAACATGTAAGAAAAGGGTTCTGAAGCTCTGAGATCTCCCCAAGTTCACAGAACTGGGAAGGACTAGAACCCAACTCTGTCCTGCTTTAAAAGCCTCCAAAGATTTTTTTTTAAAATAACTTACTTATGGCTGTGCTGGTTTTTTGTCACTGCCCGAGCTCTCTCGAGTTGCAGCAGCTGGGGTTACTCCCTAGCTGTGGTGTACGGGCCTCTCCCTGTGGGGGCTTCTCTCGGTGGAGCACAGGCTCTAGGGGGCATGGGCTTCAGCAGCTGCAGCTCGCAGGCTCACGAGCTGCGCGTGGCTCAGCTGCTCCGCGGCGTGCGGGATCTTCCCAGAGCAGGGATGGCACTCACGTCTACTGCACCGGCAGGTAGATTCCTGACCACACTGCCACCAGGGAAGCTCCAAAAGGCTTCAGAGTTCTGTCCTTCCTCCCAGAACCCACACTTCCAGCCGCCCCTCAGACATCCCACTGGGGCCTTAAATGCAACAAAGCTGCAAGTCCACCACTGTCCTCCCCAAGAAACACAGGCTAAAGAAAGGAAGCAAACATATAAAACATGGAGGAAGGAAGGACGAAGGTACAAATCTAGCTGAGGAAACAAGACGTAGGCTTTTAAACAGATAAATAAGACAGGTTAGGAAAAACAGGTTAGGACAGCTTCGAAAACAGTATTCCTTCAAAATAATTATTCTAGAAATCCAGTTTAGACTATGTACTTTAATTATACTTGGATAACCGGGGCCTCGCTCTGGACATAAAAGGTTGGAGTTGATTTCTCTGGTCACTCCTGCCTAATAATTGGGTTAACCATGGTTTCAGAGCAAGGGTAATGGAAGGAGGGTGCAGGGACCAAGACCGAAAACCCGAAAGAAAAAATTCCTGTTTAATGGTTTCCAATTACTTTGACTGGCTGACGTTGACATTTGGTTTTGCAACACTGTTTCACAGTCTCTAGGAGAATGGGAACTGCCTCATAGCAATGGTCACTTTTAATTATGAGAGAAGCAAGTTCATCCTGATTAACCAAAGCACTGGGCTCTGAGTAGAATAGCTCTCAGTAAGGCACACATTTTGGCCTCCAGCAACTCACGTGCTTGGGGTCTGACAAGTTCTTATTCCCCAGTGACTCAAAAACCATGTACAGACACGCTAAAGGTGCTATTCTAACTTTAAGATACTTTACATATAACCAAAGGCTAGCAGTTAAGCTAAATTAGATAGAAGGTTACCAACAGTTTCTAAGAAAACATATCTCACTAAAAATTCCAGAATTCAAGTTTTAGAGTCAGACAAATCTGGGTTGAAATCATGGTTTTGCCAGTTAGCAGTGGGGACCCATGGTTGAGGATGGTAATTTAATCCCCTGAGCCTCAATTTGTTCACCTGCAAAATGGGGATAACACTATGAGTACTAAGTTAATACGAACTCCTCTGCATGAGCAACAGAATAGCAGTATCTAAAGAACGTACCAGTGATATACTGACCGTGAATCACTCTTCTCTTGGAGAATTTACCTTAATTAAGGTTATTTGTCTACAATTCAACCAGCCTGGGCCATGCATCAACCTCAGGACACCCTCCATCTATATGCTTGACAAGGATGGTTACTCCTGCTCTTCTGGCCATGGGAGACCAAGTCCTATTTTCACTCTGCAGGCTGTGTACACGGACCTGCAGTAAGACTTCCACAGCCGATGACCCAGACCTTAGTTACAGAAAGAAGAGTGACTTATCCAAGAGTAGTGAAAACATCTCCCAGGTCCAGGGATTCACACATTTGAAACTCTTAAGTACATTGGCAATCAGCCTGCAGGGCCGCTGCACAACTCCAGGAGGCGCCAGTGGTCAGCATGTGCTGGGCTGGTGGGACGTGGTAGCCACAGTATCAAGGCTCAAGGATGTCTCATTCCTGCTGGCCATGTAACCCCTTCTGATGAACTGTAGGCACACATTTGGGGTTATAATGGAGATTCCCAGACATGTTTTATTAAGTGTTGGACTTGCCTAGTGGTCCAGTGGTGAAGAACCTGCCTGCCAATGCAGGGGATAGGGGTTCCATCCCAGGTCTGGAAAGATCCCACATGCCACAGAGTTACTAAGCCTGTGCACCCCAAGTACTGAGCCTGTGCTCTAGAGCCCGGAAGGCGAGACCACTGTGCTCACACGCTGCAAGTACTGAAGCCCCCCAACATTGAGAAGCCCGAGCGCGGCCACTAGAGAAAGCCCACGTGTAACAACAAAGACCCAGTGTGGCCAAAAATAAAAATATATGTAATTTTAAAAAAAGTGTTAACATGCTACCACTCATTTGAAAGCTGCATGTCTTTCTAAGGTTGGAGGTAAGGAAACACCAAGATTAAAGAGGGGGAAAAAAAGAAGGCATTTGCAGGAAAAAAAAAAAATCAACAGCCATAGAACCATCTGTTACAGAAAAACACTCGCAGGTACTTCATTATCCACGCAATTCCTGTAAAAACCATTCTCCGCGAAGAGAAAAGCATCTGCTATTAATACTTCTCGGAGGGCTGGCTCGTCCACAGGTGCTCACTCCAGAATCAGCACCGAGTCCATCAGCCGAGGAGCTCCTGGGAATTACCTGCATTCTGTCCGCATTTCTTACCTGCAAAGTCGTACTCTGGTCTGAGAAGGGAGAACTGAAGAACGTGGTGACGATGCTCATGACAATCTCGGTGACATATTTCTCCAGAACGGAGTCTGCGTGCTTCCTGTCACTTGTGTTGTTACAGGCCTGCAGGACAAGCCAATGCTTTAGACATTGTACCAAAACCTGCAGGTTCCTTGTAAAGTTAAGAAATCTGTGACAATTTCTGCTAATCACCCTTAACAAAGCAAAGGCAAACGACTGCAAGTCAGTGCTTCTCAACAATTAGGGACTTCCCTGGTTGCCCAGCGGTTAAGACTCCATGCTTCCAATGCAGGGGGTATGGGTTTGATCCCTGGTCGAGGAACTACGATTCTGCATGCCATGTGTGGTGCAACCAAAAAAATAAAAATAAATGAAACAATAAAAGAGAGCAATGATTTAAAAGAAAAGAATCATGGAAAAAGAGAAACAGATCAGCTTGGATATCACAGTGAAGAATTATAAAACATTAAAGTTGGCATGGAACCTACAAGGCCATCACTTCCTAATTCCTACCAACTTGTGGCCAATCTAAAGCCCCCAAAGGCACTAATAGGCTTAATACCTACAGTTGCCTCTAGGTGTCCTTAAAGTAAACTGTGTAAGTCATTCATCTTCTCTAGATCATAGGTAACTAATGCATATAATCAAGATACTTAATCAAGTATTACCACTGAGGTCCATTGGGCATGATATTCTTCAAACCTAAACACTCCTCCATTCATTGAAAACTCTACTGAGCCACAGTACTGCTGAAAAGAGTGGGCTGTGACTCAGAATAACTATCTGTGTAAGTTTAGGGGTGAAGGGAGACTTCAGGATTCACCTGGACTTTAGATAACTTTGCTGCTTAGAATGTGATTACACATTTAGAAGAACAGGTTTAAGAAATTCATTTTTTTTTTTTTTTTAGAAATTCTTTTTTTTTTTGACCACAACACGTAGCTTGCAGGATCTCAGTTCCCCAACCGAGGACTGAACCTGGGCCCTTGGCAGTGACAGCGAGAGCTCTAACCACTGGACTACCAAGGAATTCTCCCCAAATATTTAACATCCATTTTATTACCAAACTCATTAGCCCTCTAATTTGAGATACAAAATCACATATATAATTTTAAAAATTATGAAGTAAAGGGTAAAACCATCAAATTTTATTAACTGTCATGTTCTCAGTCCAGTGATGAGCAGTTGGTAGAGACACATCCAAAAGTGAAGTTAGCAATGAATTTTAAAGCATTTTTGAACAGCTTAAGGCAGGGATGAGCCAAGTTAAGGGCTGGTGGCTGTTTTTATAAATAAAGTTTTACTGGAACCCAGCCATGCCCATCTGTTTACATACCAATGTGGTCACTCTCACGCCACCAGAGCAGAGTTGAGAAGCTGTGACAGAGACACATGGCCCATAAAGCCAAACATGTTTACTATCTGGGTCTTCACAGAAAACTCTGTCAAGTCCTGATTTAAAGAAGCAAAGCAGGATTTCCATTTCAAGCCAAACCCTCAGATTTATGGGATTAAAAGACTAGGAAGAATTTGAGATTAAAATATACACATATTTAAATTATATATATATATCAACCCTGAAAACTCATTGGAAGGACTGATGCTGAAGCTGAAGCTCCAGTATTTTGGTCACTTGATGTGATGTGCCAACTCACTGGAAAAGTCCCTGATGCTTGGAAAGATCGAGGGCAGAAGGAGAAGAGGGTGTCAGAGGATGAGATGCCTGGATGGTATCACTGATGCAATGGACATGAACTTGGGCAAACTTCAGGAGATGGTGAGGGACAGGGAGGTCTGGTGTGCTGCAAACCATGGGGTCGCAAACAGCTGGACATGACTGGGCGACTGAACAATATATATTGGTGATGCCAACACTGGAGTATTACTAAACATAGCCCTTGATTAGAAGGAAATTAAGTTCTGGTAGGTTCCTTGTTTTATACTGGTAACTGTACAGTCAGGAGAAAATGCCACATTCTATAATTCTACAATGCACTTTTTTTTTCCTTTTTAGCATCACAATGTTTCTGAAATTGGGGTTCATTTCACAATTATTCTGTGAAGGACTGAGTTACTTTCCCCCAACCTGACTACCACACAACTCCTATTAAATCCATGATGTGCCTTGTGAGGGTGTAGTCCCATGACTTTCAAACAAATGTTAAGTTCACTGCAAAACCAAATCAAGACTGAAGCCACGCCACAGGCTGGGTCAGAAAAGCAATAGGCGGGAAAGTGATGTGATATGAGGATCCTTGACACCAGACCTTAGGAGATAAATGCTAACACTCAGGAAGGTGTCCTTTGAGGAGAGCCTCCTTGTGAAAGCAGACAAAACTCTATACGTCTGATTTTAATATGTCCCACATTATCATTCCCAAATCAATCCATAAAGGATGAAATGAAGACCAGAAATAATCTACCTTCCCGGAAGCTTGACGAATAAAATCTATTTTCAAGCTAGAAGTAAAAGATCAAAAGAAATGAGACACAGTGAAAGAGCCAGGTACCTCCTTGTGCCACCAGCTAGCAAGCTGTAACGACGTGACCATCATCCGTGTCTGCACAGGGAGACCATGCCCCCCACGCCCTCCCCTGCCTCCTTAGTTCCAGAAAGCCTTACCCTGCAGATGTCGACAAGGAAATTCTCAAACAACTTCCACATGTGATTACTGGTATAAATCTCCTTCATTTCCACTTCCGTATCCACATAGCAGTGATTCAGGAAGTTAATGTAGGCAATTTTAACCTGAAAAAGAGAAACAGGTGTTTCTGTAAAAATCAACTTGTTCATAGTACATGTGGGACTGACTAGCTCCCTCAAATTAGCAATGACAAGGACAGACCAAAATGGCCATCCCATTTTCTCTTGACCACTGAATTTCTATGGCTTTTTGATGGTCAAAATTCACCATGATGAAATCTGAAAACAAAGGTTTTGGAAGAGAAAATGTTCATGACCTCCAGGTAAAGAATGGAACAAAACACTGTGACCACAGAAGATGGACAGGTTTGACTACATTAAAGTTAGGAGTTTCTACTCATGAAATGGCTCTGTTACAAGAGTTAAGTGACACAACTGGAGAGAAGCTGTTTGCAATGCATATCTCCACAAGGAATTCCTACAGATCTGTGCATATAAGATGGACATGCCAAGGAAAAAAGGGGCAAAAAATGTGATCTGATATTTACTTAAAGGAACAGTAAATATCAAAAACAATATATGGAAAGGTGCTGAATCTCATTTAGTAATCAAGAAGACAGAAATTAAAACCACTATGAGATATTACTATACACCCAATAGACTGAAAAATAATCAATAATAAAGGGCAAGGTAACAGTTAGAGCTGGCAGAATTTGGAGGAAGGAGTGATAAGAGCTCTGTGGTGAGGGACAGCTGAGGAAAAACTGCTGGGAGGCACTTCACACCGTCAAGTCGAAAGAAAGAAAGGCACCGTGCATGACACAGCACTTCTGAGTGTTCACCCTGCAAAAACGTATAACTTTTCCAAGGAGTAGTCTAAACACAGTAGGTATTTAATATATACTACTAATCCATGCTGTGCTGTGCTTAGTCACTCAGTCGTGTCCAGATTATTGCCACCAGGCTCCTCTGTCCATGGGGTTCTCCAGGCAAGAATACTGGAGTGGGTTGCCATGCCCTTCTCCAGGGCATCTTCCCAACCCCAGAGATCAGACCCAGGCTCCTGCATTGCAGGTGGATTTTTTACTGTCTGAGCTACCAGGGAGGCCCAAGGACACTGGAGTGGGGAGCCTCTCCCTTTCTCCAGGGCATCTTCCCAACCCAGGAATCGAACCAGGGTCTCCTGCATCGCAGGCGGGTTCTTTACCAGTTGAGCTACCAAGGAAGCACACATATGTGTGCGTTCTCTCTCTCTCTATACACACACAAACACACACACACATATATATAAATGCATACATATATATACTAATAATATAAACTGATACTATATATTTTAAAACATGAAAAAAAATACATATTGCATGGTCCATTTTTTTGTTGTTGTTACTAGTTAATGTATATGAATAAGGAAAACAAAAGCTGAAAGGATTTACTTCTAAAAACCTTACAGGTATTTATTATGGGCAGTAAAATTGTAGATTACTTCCCATTTCCTACTGGTTACCGGCAGTTCCTGAATATTTTAAATCTGTCATTCATGATTTTTGCATTGCAAGTTTTTGTTTAAAGAATAAACCTATTAAGTTTTACACTGGTGTGAACTGTCTCTCTAGCCACCCTTCATCTCATTTCTGAGAAGTCCGTTCAGCTCAATGCTCCGGTTTCAACAGGTGAAATGACTGGTTCCAGAGCTGAAACCCCGCAGCAGTTTCCTGTTCTTCCTCAAGGAGACAAAAAGACAGACTTACTTCCCCAGTCATTCCTCTCACACAAAATCAAGGCTCAAGGGGATGCTGTTTTGGCCACTGGAAGTCTGACAGCTAAGTGAGCCATGGTGTCAAAGCCGTGAGGTTCCACCTGGGTCAGCTCCCATCCAGTCACGACCCCCCCACCATATGGAGAGACACGAGCAGAGCCCACCCACCCCGGGGACACGGCCGCTCACCTCGGGGATGCAGTCCTCGTGGGTCACCACGCGGACAATGTCATCCAGCGGGAGCAGGGAGTTGCATTTGATCTCCGTGTAGACGTTCTTGCCCTCCGTGCACACGGCCAAGAGCTCCACCAGATGGATGTGGTACATGAGGGGGCTGTTCTCATCCATCCGGTCCCGCTCGGACCTCATCATCTGAATCAGGGTCTGGAAAGAGGCTCTGTCGTTGTAGAACACGAGGACATCCTCTCCTGAATTAACCAGCTGTGATCAGTGAGAGAACGAGACTTGTTTATAGCATAAGCTTGCCGGGATGGGGGAAGCATTAAAAAAAAAAATCTATTCACACAGAAAGAGATGTTCTGTCAGCATTTACCTTCCAAATCCAGTTGCATTTATATTACTGAACTCATCCACACTTCATTCATTTTTATTACTAAACAACTAAAAAATTCAGCAGCAGCATTTTCATTCAGATATAAAAATATCACAGCAGTCCTAAAGCACTGTTAGGGGAAGAGAAAGTCTACACACCAGCATTCATGTATCAAGCAAAAATGTAGATTTCAAGCCTGCCCTTGTATTTCCCCTAATAATTGGGCTATGATTTTTTTCTTTTCAAAAATGTTCCCATCTCCTTTTTATGCTTTGTAAGTATTTTTCTTACAGCTCTTTCATACATTGCCTTATTTCTTCACAATCACAAATAATCCAATTCTACGTAAGATACACCCTTCCTTTCAGCATTCAAAGAGTCAAGGTATTCCAACTCATAACTTGTCTGCTGGGGACTGGGGGTTCTCATTAATTAAGAATTAAGTGTTGAAATTGTTCAGCACTGCATGAAACATGAAAGATCCATAAAGGGCTGACACAGAAGTCAAAATAAATATGGTCAATATTATTCACTTAATAACAGCTAACCTTTATGAACTCTGAGAATGTTCCCACAGTAGCTTACAACACCAACTAGAACAGCAATTCCAATAAATGGTAGCTCTCATTGTCATCTTTATCTCATTTAACTAGCCTATAAGTTTCTCAATCCTGAATCACACAGCCTGGGACATGGAACAGAAGACATTCGTATCCCAGGTCAAGCCAATGCTTTTAATGACACTATACCATCTTTCATGGAAATCATATATGTAGATAAGACCATAACTCCAAGTGTTAGCTGGACTTACTTGAGATTCCACTTATTTTTTAAAGGTGGAAAGATGACAGCAAGCACCTATAGAAGCTGAAGTACTGAGGGTGACAGAGGACCCCCCGGGAAAGACGGCATCCATGGGCACCGACGTCTCACAGAGACCCCAGGGGGACTTGCCCCAATTCTACTGACCAGCTTCTCATGAAGCATCAACAACAATACTCCCAGCTAGTTAATGAGGTGGATGATTTTTTTTTTTTTAATCATAGAATTCACAAGAAGAACTTCTTTGACTCAAAGGATTCTATCCATATTTAACCTGGATTCACTGTATTTTGGTTCAATTTTCTGGGGGTGTTTTACTCTCTCAGAAGAATCCTAGCTAATGATCCTTATAACAGATTTACTGCTATGAAAAAGTTGATTGGACTTTGGCTGTTTCTACAGCTTAAGCTCACACACACAAGATCACACACACTTGCACACACACACACACACATTACTTTCTTTTTTTTAATGGCCCCTGGACAGGGTGCCAGGTCATACAGATAAAATTAAATAATTTATAAGTTCCTGCAGAACATCAGATAAAGGTATTTAGAAATACATAGCTGTCACCTCGGCCATGACCATGTCTTGGCACTTTTTGATGAATTTCCCTTCAGCCTTGACTATCGTCTGCAGGAACTTGATGTACTGGACATTTCGACCGTGAGTCTCGATGCAGTGGACAAAGTGCTGGACAACCCGTTCGTTGATCTCGCTGCACAGCTGGAAGTTGTTCATGAAGATGTGCTGCATCGTGACGGCTTCCAGGATCTGACGCGAGAGCAAGGGCACACAGACATGGTCAAAGGAAGGGCAAGGCGAGAAGTCACCCCAACACAGGCAGAGGGCATTCAACCCCGCGAAAGCCTCATTCCCCATTCTCCCTTCGTATGGTGTTCCTGTTAACTCAACTTTTTCAGTCACGCGTAATAAAGCCACAGGACAGTAAACAAATCATTTTCTGCTGAATGAATTTCAGAGGGAAGCTCAGCACCCAGATCAAGAAAACAAAATAGACCCCCCTATGGCCCACCCTCTCCAAGTCTAACCATTATTTTGACTTCCACAACCATAGATTAGTTTTGCCCAGTCTTGAACCTCAAGCATCCTCTTCTACCTGCCTTCTCTTGTTCAAACTACAATACTGTCCTCCGTGTTGCTGTATGTGTTAATAGCTTGTTTACTATCACTGCTACATACATCCCATTGCATGAATATACCCCATGTATTTATCTGTTCTACTGCTGATGGGCATTTGGGGGAGTGACTTAGCAACTAAATCACCAGTACTAGCACCAGTCTTAAAGGTAAGTAGTGACACAATTCTTATGACATATGTGATGAACAGCGTCACTCTGAACATTCTTCTAAATGTCTTCTGATAAAGGAAATGTATGCATTTCTGTTGGCTTTCTACCCAGGAGTAGAATCATTGGGTTGCACAGTTCAAATACATTTGGCTTTAGAAGATACTTCCAAACAGCTCTGAAAAAGACTAGATTAACATTCTACATTACAGCTCCTCCATAGTCTTTCCAATACTGAGTAGTAGTGTCCATTTGTTAATTTCATATTTTGTTCTAGGTATCTTCCTTGATTTGCATTTCTCTGATGACGAACCATGTTGAGGGCTTGGTGATGTCTGCTGGCCACTTGGATAATCTCGATGGCAGAGCAACCCATTTTAAAGTTTTTAGCTCATTTGAAAAAGTGGGCTGTGATTTTCCTCACAGACCTTCTGGAGTTTGTTACTTCTACTGGGTGTGAAGTTGCTCCTGGACGTGACTACCGTGAATGCTTTCTCTCTCTCTGTGGCTTGTCTTCGCTTGCTCTTTACAGTCTCATTTGATGATCAATTCTTTTTTTTTTTTTTTAAGATTTTTTATCTTGGGCCATTTTTAAAGTCTGTATTGAATTTGTTACAATATTGCTTCTGTTGTTCATATATTGGTTTTTTGGCCAAGAGGTATGTGGATGGGATCATAGCTTCCTTACCAGGGGCCAAACCCACACCCCCCTGCACTGGAAGGCAAAGGCTTAACCACTGGACCACCAAGGAAGTTCCACGTTCTTAATTTTTTTTTTAAGTCTGATTTATTGATATTTTCCTGCATGACTAGCGCTCTTTGCATTCAGTGTGAGAAAAGTTCCCTTCCATAAGGTCATGAGGATATTTTCATGTTTTCCTTCAGAAGCTTCATTTTGTACTTTTTATCCAAACTTACTGAGTTATTAGGTTTAATGACTGGTGTGAGGTAAGGGGCTTTAACGTTTTCATCTTTTGCCTTTTCTTTTTGTTAACAAGACAAAGATGGAATATGACTCTCCAATGCAGCAGTTCTTTTTCTGGAAAGCTCCAGAAGTATGGATGAGTATTTATGTGTGTTTGTGTGTGTGCATGTGAGCATACGTTAATGTACAAGGCTGTCCTTTGCAGTACTGCTCATGAGCCAAAACTCAGACACTGCCAAACTGTCCCTTAATAAGGAAATGGTTTCAAAAAAGTTACAGCCATTCTGTGCGTGTGTGCTCAGATGCTTGTCATTTCCAACTCTTTTTGACCCTAAGGACTGTAGCCCACCAGGCTCCTCTGTCCATGGGATTCTCCAGGCAAGAATACCGGAGTGGGTTACCATTTCCTCCTTTAGAGGATCTTTCCAACACAGGGATCAAACCTGTGTCTCCTGCATTGCAAGCATATTCTTTTACCACAGAGCCACCAGGGAAGTGTTTAGCCATGAAAATCAATGAGAAAAATTTATATATTTCTGACTTACAAAGATAGCCAAGATGTGTAAGTGAAAAAGACAAAATACAAAAACAAGGTGTACAGTGTACCACCATTTTCCTATAAAAAAAGCATAACACATATGTAACATATTAAAAACATGTAATTAAAATGTAACATAATTGTGTTTTACACAGATGCATTATGTTTTGTGTGAACACAGAAAACTTTATGCACGACCTCAGGAGGATGGGGCTGGACGGTGAGAATCGGTACTTGGCTACAGCTGGAGTTTGACGTAACGAGGAATGCTACTAAGAGAAAATACATTTATCTTGCATCTACCACCTCTTCCTCCTTCCTCCTACCTTTTTTTCTCATAAAGTATTTACGTCCTCCTGAGAGCTGATCAAAATGTTCCCCGTCGGAATGAAGGTTGAATCATAACAAGTCCCAGTGGCCACAACAGCAAAGGAACAAGCTGTTCTCTCTTCCTGCTTCCACCCCCCGCCGTCCTCCTCCCTGCAGAGTCCCAGGCAGGCCCCTAGTCTTACCCCTGGGTTTAGAAACAGGTTTATGTGTTTGTGGAGCAGAGCCTGATTCTGCTGGTTGCCGGCACAGAAATTCTGAAGAAACTCATGAGCCAGCCTCATTATCTCCTGCATCTTGGTGTCTTCAGCCTGTGAGGGAGAAGACAGATGAAAAACAAGTTGAAGACCCGGCTATGTCTTTGGCAAGAGAAGCTCAAATGGAGAAAGCAGCGATCTCTAGGCTAGGAGGCCAGGATCCATGATGCCCCCATCCCCTCGACTAATGTGGGGCTCTGGGGGTGTTTCAAGGGGCTGGCTGCATAAAAACATTGGGGGGTGCTGTACCGCTGACTCTTGCAGAGAAGTCAGAAACTGTCTATGCTTCATGGAGGAAAATGAATTCTCTCCCATAGCCTTGGGCAGTCAAATGAAATGATTTTATCATGGAAAAAGGACATCGAGAATGAAAGCTAAGAGGAAGTCTCTGAGATCCCACTGTCCAGCAATTGCTGAAATTTCTAAACCCCCTACTTCTGAAAATACGGATGGACAGTAGAGCAGGGCCCGGCTGCATCACTGGCTGTAAGCACATCTCCCAGCTCTCAGGCGCATTTTCACGTTGCCCTAACCTCCGGACACCCTACATTCTGCCAGCAGTTACCACAGCAAAGTGGAACTCTAGATTTTAAGTTGGGGCAAATGTACCTGTCTTGACTCCTTTCCCCGTCACCTGCCACATGATTTAACCTAAGACTCAGCTTTCCTACTTACACAATCAGCATAATGTGTGTCTCAGGCATTTCATATGGCTGATTACGAGATTCTCAGGTCATGTATCAAAAACACATACTCTGTAAGCAACTAGGATACATTGTACAGCACAGGCAAGTATAGCTATTATCTTGCAATAACTTTTAATGGAATATAATCTGTAAAGATACCAAATCCTTTTGCTGCGCTGCCGAAACTAATATTGTAAATCAACTACACTTCAAAAAAACACACTTGATATTTGCAAAGAGTAAGATGCCTATGTTAATCCTAAAGGAAATGAACCCTGAATACTCATTGGAAGGACTGATACTAAAGCTCCAATACTTTGGCCACTTGATGCGAAGAACTGACTCACTGGGAAAGATCCTGATGCTGGAAAAGACTGAAGGCAAGAGGAGACAGAGGACCAGATGATTGGATGGCATCACCGACTCAACAGACATGAATTTAAGCAAACTCTGGAAATGGTGATGGACAGGAAGGTTAGCGTGCAGAAGTTCATGGAGTCTCAAAGAGTCAGACGTGACTGAGCAACTCAACAACAGCAACAACAGAGGCCTATGACAAGACAATGACATAAAACCTCTTGGGACTTCTCTGGTGGTCCAATAGCTAAAACTCCAAGCTCCCCATGCTGGGGGCCCAGGTTCGATCCCTGGTCAGGGAACTAGATCCCACATGCTGCAACGGAAGAACCCACATGCTGCCATGAAGACTGAAGATCCCACGTGCTGTATTTAAGACCCAGTGCAACCAAATAAATAGACATTTAAAAACAAAGAAACCTCTTGCTACTTTCAGTTTGGTTCAATTCACTCAGTCGTATCCGACTCCTTGCAATCCCATGGACTGCAGCATGCCAGGCCTCCCTGTCCATCACCAACTCCCAGAATCTACCCTAACTCATGTCCACTGAGTCAGTGATGCCATCCAACCATCTCATCTTCTATTGTCCCCTTCTCCTCCTGCTCTCAATCTTTCCCAGCAACGGGGTCTTTTCCAATGAGTCAGCTCTTTGCATCAGGTGGCCAAAGTATTGGAGTTTCAGTTTCAACACCAGTCCTTCCAATGAACACCCAGGACAGAGCTCCTTTAGGATGGACTGGCTGGATCTCCTGGCAGTCCAAGGGACTCTCAAGAGTCTTCTCCAACACCACAGTTCCAAAGCATCAATTTTTCAGCGCTCAGCTTTCTTCACAGTCCAACTCTCACATCCATACATGACCACTGGAAAAACCATAGCTTTGACTAGACGGACCTTTGTTGACAAAGTAATTTCTCTGCTTTTTAATATGCTGTCTAGGTTGGTCATAACTTTCCTTCCAAGGAGTAAGCGTACTACTTGCTACTTTACCCAGTTCTAAACAAACCGACTCGATGGACATGAGTTTGAGTAAACGCCGGGAGTTGGTGATGGACAGGGAGGCCTGGGGTGCTGTGATTCATGGGGTCGCAAAGAGTCGGACACGACTGAGTGACTGAACCGAACTGAAACAAGCCACCACTTAAGAGAGTAAAAACAAAACAAGAAGCCTCCCCAAATGGAAATCACCCCTCATATTCGTAAAGCCCACTTCATCTTCCTCAGTCACCTCACATATATCACCTCATTTCAGAGGCAGAGAGCGCAGCAGTTGGGAATGCAGGCCCTGATACCAGGCTGCATGGCCCTTAGGCCAGACGAACAACTTCTGAGCTGTGTGACCTTGGGCAAGGGACTTAATCTTTCGGTTTCCTCATCTGTAACAAGGAGCTGATAAAGCACTCGCTTCCTATTGTGATTATCAAGATTAAATGAGAAAATTCATGTCAAGTGCTTAGACCATAACGACTCATTAAATGTTAGCAAACTTTTTTCTTAGAGGTCCAGATATATACTTCAGGGCTTTATGGGTCAAAAGGCAAAACAGAGGACATTATACACAAACCTATATAACCCCTAAAAATTTAACTATTCAAAAACACACATATGTGTACCTATGGATGATTCATGTTGATGTTTGGCAGAAAACAATGCAATACTGTAAAGCAATTATCCTTCAATTAAAAATAAATGAAAACATGAAAACTGAAAACAAAACAAAACATAGCAACCATTCTTGTCTCCAGCGCTATATAAAAACAGGCGGTAGGCTGGAGGTGATCCATGTCTGCAGTTTGCCCACTCTGATCTAGACCACAGCCTTGTGAGAAAATAGAACACTTCTGGTAGGAACACTGATGGAAGGGACCCAAACTCCCAGGGTGACAACTGAACAAAGCAGGAGATTTAAAGAGGACGCTGATACGAAGTCTCAGAACAACGGAGCAGGTACTGCATTTGTCTCTCATTTGCAGAGATAGGGGCAGAGTTTCTAAGCTTTAAGAAATCAGAGGGTCTGTGACAGAGAGAAACCACAGCAACCTTGAGCCACTGTGCATTCTTCCCTTTCTTCACCTACTAAAGGGATCTGCTGGCAGACAAGCTAACTAAAAGCTTCTGCCCTTCAAAGCAGATTTTTACAGGGCAAGGAGCTCATAAAGACATAACACAAACGTACCTGTTAGTAAGAGCCCCTCCGCTGTTCTTACACAATTCGATGGCTCTATCCATCCAAAACCCAGACAAAGTACACACACACACAATGTTCTGCCTTTGAGTCACCAATTCCAGCTGCATCTGGTTCCTACAGATCCCTCCAACACTGCTCTGAGAATGAATGTCTCTCATTAAGGAAACAGGTCACTATGAGGCAAAGCCAAGGCCCGCATCCTTTCTCCTGACATGCTTCACACAGAGGGAGACAAATTCACTTGCTGGTTCAAGTCCAAACATCGGCCAAGTTTGGAGGACACCCACATCCATCTATATTAATTCCAAGTTACTGAAGTATCTGATCTACTGAAGGGATTAAACTTGTACTTTTACTCGTGGCTGGTGAAAAGCCTGACCCATCGGATTCACACAGGCCCCGTGACTAAGGAGACGGCCTCGGGAGGGAACTTCCTAAGGTGCAGGGTAGCGGGCAAAGGTGAGGAGCAGGAGGGGGAAGGCGAGCCGTGCAAGGGCCAGGCTCCCGCAGATGAGGTGAGCAGGCTCTGTTGTGTGCAGCTGGACCTTCCAGACAAGCTACTAAACCTCCGGCTCCAGTCCTCTCACCTAAAATGGGGCACCTATCTCTTCTGGGTGTCCTGAGGATTAAAGGAGAGAATAACGTAAAGGCCTCAGCACAGGGCCTGGCACCCAGCAAGCAGTGGGCAGGGAACCTCCTTCAGCTGACTCTTCACTAGGGAGCCTCTGGGAGTCACTGGGCAATTCAACAGCCCAGCACCTAAGTCTCAACTCCAAACCTCCCCAGCCTCAGTCCCCTCATCCAAGTGGCAACACCATGAGCGCCACACTGGGTTTCAGAAGCCTGAGTGAATGCTTTCATTTTGTTCTGCTGGACATCGTTATTCTTTGTATTTATTTATTATTATTTTTTAGCCATACTACACTGCATGTAGGATCTTAATTTCCCAGCTAGAGACTGAACTCATGCTCCCTAGAGTGAAAGAACAGAATCCTCCTAACCACTGGGCCACCAAGGAAATCCCGAATGAACACTTTTCGAAGTGCCCTGTCAGATCTACGCTATCCTGCTTCTCTCCATCCCATCACTAGCAATGCCAAATGCTAACACGAAAAATGAGAGATGCAGCTTAATTTCTATCAGCAGAAAAGAAGACTTAGACTGAGAAGAATCCAACAGATCGAACCTAACCAGCTATCAGCACACAGTGAGGACTTCGAGTGGGCAAGTCCTATGTCCACATGCATTTCATAGTCTGTAGTGCTTCCACGGCTGAGTTAACAAGGCGGACAAAACTGCACAGCACGTATTTTTTAAGCTTTGGTGATCCAGTATCTCTGATGTGGGAGGACAGCTGTCTCTGGCCCTCTTGAACTCACCAGTTCATCCCCCTGCTCTGAAAGTAGAAAACTGTGGTCCTGTGATTGTGGGGGGTTCATAATTTATCATTTACGTTAATTTGATTTCATAATCATACATGTGCTCTGGGGGAGTTATTGATGGCTATGTCATAAGCTCTTCTAAAACATACTGGATTCAAAACAATAAACAGCTTTTACAACTCGTTAAAAAAAAAAGGAAAACAAGTGTACAAGTCCACGTGCAAACAGCTCTGTCCACTGGACCTTCGTACTCAGGCCAAGCTGCCCCCATCTGGCGTGACAGGGGAGTGCGGAAAGAACAAGCAGACTCCTCCTCCTTTATAGAGTTTTAAAAGTGGAGGGAGGTTATGGGGGGGGTTCACTGTATTTCTACGATGCTCTGTTTGTTTCATGTCAATTACCTAAGATTGCTTCACAGTGACAGTGATCACACATCAGCTTCATTTCTTCACCAACCGTTCCCAAGTGTGAAGGGTTTGGGGAAACCCAGGAACCCGCCCCCTCAGAGCAGCAGCCATGGGGCCGAGCTGCAGGGAGGGGGTGATGCCCACCTTCTCGTAAGGGATCTGCAGCAGCTCCAGCACCACGGCGTGGGCGCCCATGTTCCGGAGCAAGCGCTGTTGCTGCTTCCTGCTCTTCCTCACGGATGCACTCTCTTGAACACAGAGTTTGCTGAGTCGGATTAAAATCTGGTAGGAAGAAAGGATCAAAGTTTCTTGTCGACCCACATCTCTGTTCTGAGGATCTAACCTACAGTCTGGCCCCTACAGTTCCTGATACCTCATTGTGTACATGGAATTTGCTAAGAGAACAGATCTTAAGCATTCTTACCTCCCCCTACCATCCTCCAAAAGTTACTTCTGTGAAAGATGGATGTGTTAATTAACTTGATTGGGGTAATGATTTCACTATGTATATATCAAATTATCACATTGTCAAGTATATTATAATTTTGTCAATTATACCTCAAAGTTTGAAAAAATAAAACAGTTGTAAGAAGCAAAAATCAATCTCAGAAAAGTAGGAAGCATAGTTGGAAAAAAAGACTGCAAGGGGATGGTGTGGGCAGGAAGGTAAAAGGGATCACAATCCATGAAGAACATAATAAGAGGGAAAGTTCTCTAACTTGTAGGGTCCTTACTGATTGTATTGAACCAAATCCACATATGGCTAAGATTAATGACTGGATTATGGCTCCATCAGAAAGTGAGATGGTTTCAGGTATCCTAAAATGGTATGGGGGCTTCCCTGTTGGCTCAGTGGTAAAGAATCTGCCTGCCAATGCAGGAGACGCAGGTTCAATCCCTGGTCCAGGAAGACCCCCTGGAGAAGGAAACGGCAACCCAAGCCAGTGTTCTTGCCTGGAAAATCCCATGGACAGAGGAGCCTGGTGGGCTACAGTCCATGGGACTGCAAAAGAGCTGGACGTGACTTAGCCACTAAACAACATCAACAACAAAAAAATGTATGACTCAGCCTCACTGCCAAAAACTTGGGAAGAATTTGTTCTGGGGTAAACAACAAACAAACAAACACCAATCTTCCAACCTCTCAACTTTGAATCATCCTATGTAAAGATTTCTAAAGAACTACGGTTCTCACGGGTGATACTACATGTCAGCAATCAAGATAAATCATTGATAATTTTACCACTGAACTCTTCTTTCAATTGTAAACCTTCAAAGTATAGGTGCTGGCGGCCCCCATACAAGGTGAGGCAGTGAGGACGCACACGTGATGTACTGAGACCTGTGCACTTGACCTCAGAGGTCCTCTCTCTCTCTGTTAAGCTTCCCACGGTGGGAAAGGCTCAGGGGAGGGCACGTACCTCTTTGACCACCCTGTAGTTGTAGCTGCTGGCGCTCTCATGCTGCTGTGACTTGTTATTCCCCTCCTAGGAACCAAAACGAACATAACTGGGGTTTGCACAACTCTTGGGTTCCTGTCCATTTGTTAGGGTGAGACCACAATCTCGGAAGGAATAGTAATTTTGCGGTGCTTTCCAGCCATCCTGGGGCTTCCCAGGTGGCGCTAGTGGTAAAGAATCCTCCTACCAATTCAGGAGACACATGAAATGTGGGTTTGATCCTTGGGTGGTGAAGATCTCCTGGAGGAGGGCATGGCAACCCACTCTAGTACTCTTGTCTGGAGAATCCCCTGGACAGAGGAGCCTGGTGGGCAGCAGTCCAAAGGGTCGCAGAGAGTCAGACACGACTGAGTGAGCACCAGCCCCAGCCAGCTGTCACGCTAGGTTTATGCCCGAGTCAATCACTGGCTCACACTCAGCTCCCCGTGATGGATGCTGCTTCATTGACTGGGAGAGGATGCTGGGCCAGGCATAGCTGGAGAACAGGTTCTTTCCCAGGTGAGCCTGCAAGGGGCACCTGGTGCTGATTCACTCTAGGCCTGTTCTACACAGGCCAATGCAGCCAGAGAGACAACCCTGAACTGGTGTTTGTAGCTCACTTCCTGGGAGAATGGCTATATCACCCAGGTAACAGGCAGACCTCTTGAGGTCCCAGCCCATCCTAGCATCTGCATTTTTACCTGAAACCAGAGGAGGACGTTCACTTGTTCCCAGGAGCCCACACATCTCCTCCAGCAACCTAACTTGCGTGTCACCCACCTCTGTCTTCTTATGTTCGTTTTCCCCGGATGCGCCGTCCATGGTCTCGTCGGGGCCCTGCCCTTTGTACACCCAGAGCTCTGACTTCTCCACGATGGATCTCAACTGGTCCAGGTCTTGTTTGATCTGCTTGTAGTTATCGACATCTTGGCTGGTAACGAGCAGCTGAACCTGAACGAATGCAATCGACCGGTGGCACTCAACACCCTCTCAGACAGATGACGACACCACCACCGATAACACACATACGCACACAGGTGCGCGCGCGCACAGCTACCCACGCTACCTGTTTGAAGGCCTGGAGGACCTCCTGTCTCTGACTGAAGTGCCGAAAGAGGAGCTGCAGGGCCCCCGACACCAGGGGTGGGTAGTCGTGCATCGTCAAGTGGAGCAGGACTCGGAGGAAAGTTCTGCCGCCGTGGTCATCCAAGTCCAGCGGGGTGTTCTCCTCACTGAGGGGAGAGGTCACGTGAGCCACAGACGTCCCCACCCACACCCGTGGGCCCAGACACACCTCACTTAGTGGGACTCCCCAACTCTACGGCCAACCTCAGCAGACCTGGCTCTTAAATACCTCCTTTAACAATACCATCTTGTTTCATCTTCAACCATATTCTGAGGGGATGGGACAGTTAAGGTGTCACAGCTGCCTAATGTTTAACCAAAGTCCCCACCTTCCCACAGTGACAGGCCTGGCATTGCAACCACTCTCCCACCAGGTGTCCTGCTGCTGGGCTACCCCCACGGTTTCAGAGCTGCACGCAGTTGTGTTTCTCCCGAGTTACTAGTTCGTTTTTATTTGAGATGCTAGTGCCGAGAAACCACCTGTGGTGGAGGGCCAGGTTTGTGAGGTCTAGCCTGCACCATATTCCTGACTGTGCACGTGGATGGGGTCACAGGGTCCAGCAAACATGTGTGTGCTCAGTTGTGTCCAACTCTTTGCGACCCGATGGACTATAGCCCACCAGGCTCCTCTGTCCATGTAATTCTCCAGGCAAGAATACTGGAGTGGGTTGCCATTTCCTTCTCCAGGGGGTCTTCACAACCCCCAGGGATCGAACCCGGGTCTCCTGCATTGCAGGCAGATTCTTTACCAACCGAACTATGAGGGAAGCCCATCTGCACCACCTGGGAAGCCCCCAGTTGCCCAAAGCTTCACTTATCTTGTCCCCAACTGGCAGCAAGTGGTTTGGTCCCACAGGCCCCACTTTGAGATGTGTTGCTGTGAATCATCCCCACTCAATGCTCTTCTCGATTCCTAGCTGGGGTTAATCAGTATATTGTCAAGGCTTCTCCCAATATCTCCACTACGTTGATTGTGTGTTATTTACATAAGCAAAAATTTAATAAGCAAGTCCTGGAGCTAATGGCAGGCCACTGCGAACTTGAGCACTGTCACTCCATTTCTGTGTCTGTATTGTGTTTACAGTCAAATGAAGGTCAAATGCTGAGACCTTCATGGCTGCAGACCAGCAAGGAAGGCATCGATAGGACTTAGTACATAAATCCTCTGTTTGTGCTATGTGCTCCAGAAAGGTGTGAAGAAGCTTCCACAGCCCTTCAACACCAGGAAAGCATAGAGAGCCAAGACATCACCCAGCAGACTGAAGTAGCACCATGCTAAACTCAAAACTCCCTGAGTTTCAGAACAGCAATCTCGTCTATACAGTAAATAATGTGTTTCACAGGTTTTACATTAAGTGCTAAGACAATGAACATCAGTTCACCCTCTCTGGTCTAAACACCCTTATGTAGGTTCCTCCCACACTGACACTAGGCTCAGTCAAGTGATCTGCTTGGACTAATATGACATTAGCAACATGGTGCAAGCGAAGGCTTGCTTAGTGCTTGTACAGTGTTGGTCTAGCCTCTTGGGGCCTTTGCTCATACAGCCAGTTACCAAGCTATGCAGAAGCCCAAAATATTCATGTGCAGAGAAAGAGAGGGAAGTCCCAGCCTTAACGGCATTGCCTCCAAGGAGCCAGAAATCCAAAGAAAGCAACATGGATGTGCCAAACCCAATCACTAGCTACTATGGCTGCATGACAGACCCAACAGTGATCAGCAGAAGAACCATCTTATCTAGCTGAGCCCCAGTCATCCACAAAGTTGTGACAGGCAATAAAATGACTGTTTTAATCCATTTTTATTTAGCTGCCCTGGGTCTTTTTTATTGCATGCAGGCTTTCTCTAGTTGTGGTGACCAGGGGCTACTCTCTAGATGTGGTGCATGGGCTTCTCATTGTGGCGGCCTCTTTTGTTGTGGAGCATGAGCTCTAGGGTGCATGGGTTCAGTAGTTGTGACTCTCAGACTCCAGAGAGTAGACTTCAGTAGCTGAAGCACATGGGCTTAGATGCCCAGTGACCTGTGGAAACTTCCCCGACCAGGTATCGAACCTGCATCCCCTGCACTGACAGATGGATTCTTAACCACTGAACTGCCAGGGAAGTCCTTAATCCATTAAGTTTTTGTCAAAAGCAATACATAACCAAAGCAAATGTGTATATACCAAGAGTTATACATACAGGGTGTTTATACCAAGTTTGCAGGTGTTTGAACGTTATAGGTATTTGAGTCTCTTAATGTTGTTTTCAGTCAACAATGAGCAATCTCATCTTTTAGGAAGGGGTTCATACAGTAATTTCAGGTTACATACAATGAAAGAACTGTATGCCTGTTTTTATTCTTGTTGCTGCTTGGCTTCTAAAGAGCTTGGGGGTGACTGCAGCCCAGTAGCACCAATGAACAGGCTATCTGCACTCTGTTTTGAACCCCCTCTTTCTTTCAACCCTATTTCCTCACCATTTAAAAAAATCTTGTAATGTGCATACTTTGGGAAACCTCCTTCAATTCTTTCTACTGTAGGCAGGAAACACACATATATGAAGCCAACTAAGATCACTCTGACCTGAGTTCTAGAAGTTATAAAGTGAGCAGGCAAACAACTTAAACCCAAGGACTAAAACTTTCCTAGTCCAAGGAGAAGTCTTTGAGAGCTAATAGAGAGGAGCCTCCTCCATCTCAGAACCACCTACAAAACAGAAACTGAAAATATACTTTCCTTCCTCCGAAGATGCCCTCAGCTTGTTCTTCAATGTGTTCGAAGTCAAGAGCACCTGAAGAGTTAGAGAGAACTGAACTTCAGATGCAGGAAGGTATGAAAACGTGCTTCCTGTGAACTGCCCCTCCCCCCCGCCAAACAGCCTTGCCTCTGCTCATGGATTAACCTCCAGTTTTCCAGCATCCTTTACTGCAAAGCTTTGAAGCCAGGTCAACCTGGATCACACTGTCCACTGGCTCCAGGTTTCTACTCGGTGCATGACCCCTTGTGAGAGGCACTACCTCCTTCCAAGGAGGCTCAGACTTTGCTAGGTGGGTTTATTTCTGCTACCACCTTTCTCTTATCCATCACCACTATATCCTGGGCAGGGAAAAACTTGCCGGTGGACAGTCAGTTTTCTTGGAGAATTTTGTTTTGGGGTGTTTTTCCCCCAGTATTTCACACAACCATAACATTAGAATGCTCAGCTGTCTTATGACTAAGACACTCAAAGATGGAAGAAATAAGATCTACTCCAGAAGGAATCTGGGCTCTTGCAATTATTTTATTGCCCCAAATGGGTAACTCAGAGGATGTCATTCTAAAATATAGTCACCTTCAAATATATTCACATTTTATCCTTGTTCTAGAACATACTCTCCGGACTTTCAGCTTTCAGTAGACCCGGGTCCCATTTTACAGCAGAAATTCCATCCTGGCATCGCTCACCTGGCACGTTACTTGGTCCTTCTTGGCTGCTGTTTCCGGAGGATGTTTCCGAAGTCTGGGAATTGCTTTCATCAAATTCCCGCTTAAATATACACAGGAGGCAGGAGATCCTATAATCCAACCTCACATTCAAAATAAACTAGAGATTCAAGTGGAAATGGAAACAGATTGGTTACATTAGCATACCACCTGGAATACCCAGCCAAACCACTGCACTCTGGCCGGGCCTGGTATCTGCTGCATCAATTACCTTAAACACTAAGTGAGCCAAATATTTGGCTTCAGATTTCAACACTCTTCAAAAACTTGCAAGGGATATATCAATTCTGCCTGCAGCACCTAAGCTTCTAGTAAAAGCTTCAGCGTCCCGGCAATTAATTTAATAATCAGAACAATAAATCACTCACTCCCCACTCCATCCTCTATAAAACATTACTTTATTTCAGCAAGTATCAAATGCCGACTCTGAGCCTGAAGAAGGGTGAAGTTGGCTGCTTTTAAGTGAACTGACAGAGAAAAATGCGTTTTCAGTACTGAGAATTAGCTTGGCTCTTTCTTTTCTATGAATGACTGTTTTCTTTGATGTAGATGCAAACTCTTGGGCTCCCTCTTCTTTTGCTCCCTGTGTTCCCTCCCCATCCGCTCCAACACAAGCATACTTTTTCCATGATTGTGGCTTGAGCCAGAGGAGAAAGATCAGTCAACTACTCGGAACTGTAAAAGGACCTTACCGACAGCCTCTTCTCTATCTATCTCTGCCCCACCCTCCTGGTGAGTTTACCCAATCCTGGGACTGTGGTCACCTCTCTGAGATTGCAATAAATTCTTGGTTTATCTTCCAAGTTTTTTTTCCCCCGCTGCATCATGAAGTTTGTGGGATTCTAGTTCCCTGACCAAGGATCGAACCCAGGCCCTCAACAGTGAGAGCACAGGGTCTTAACCATTGGACCACGAGGGAAGTCCCTATCTTTCAAACTCTTGGTCTACACTTCCTAACTGACTAACGGGCATCCCCTTCAGTGTCCTCCCAGAGTCTCAAACTCAGGACTGTACCAAATTAACAGTGTCCATTCTGCCTGGCTTCTCCCCGCCTCAGCCAATCTCAGGATCTTCCTTGACACACACATACCTCTCATCAATGACTAAGCCTCTGCCACGCCTCATGGATCTCTCCCCTGCGGTCGTTTACCCCGTCCACAGCCTCTCTGTCTCACCTCAGCCATTACATTACCAGATTTACCAGGTCTACCTTCCAAAGGTATTTATTCTTAGGTTAGCTCCCCGCTTGAAAACAGTCAAAGGCTCCCCCAGTATCAAGTCTTAACACTTCAGGTACCCCAAGTTTCCCAGAGCACGGCACAGTCTGCCTTTCCAACCTCATTTCTGATAACATGTCACACCCCTGCCCAAGGAGGGCTTACTGACCTTGAGCCATGATGCTGGCTCAACCCACTCCACCCATCTAAAAACGGTCCCTTGTTTCTACACAATACCTGTCCATGGTTAAAGGCTCAGGTAAAATCTTACCTCCTCTTTAAAATCTCCTCTGGTCCTTACTAAATGGGATCACCAGAACCCACCTGTATCTCAGGAGAACATTTTTCTCATGGCTTTATTTCCATGTGCACACAGCTTCATCACACCTCCTTTTCCTATTAGACTTTAAACACCCTGTAGACAGAGCCCCTGTCCAAACTGTCTGTGCATTCCTCCTACAGCCCCTCATCTAGCCAGGCAAAGTGCCTTGCATATGGTAGATCAATAAGTATTTGCAGAAAGAATGCATCAATTAAATGGTCTCAGATTATTACAGTAATCACTACAATGAGTAGACTTCAAGATGTAACCAATTTTCACACCACATCAATTCTGATAAACACACATGATATCCACATACTTGGGACCTGTAAGTCATGGCCTGAAATCCTTGAAATCTTTCTCTACTTTTGCTCAGACATAAATTCAATCAGTTTCCTTTACTTAAATCATTCTTTATTGGCTTCAGTTAATTATTTTGAGGAGTCCCACTGATGCTTTCAAACCATCAGTTAACTGTGATTTTAGAATTTTTAAAAAATCCTGCCCTCTGTAAACATGCATATTTCTCTCCTCCATCTCAACTCTTCATCTCCTCCATCCTCAACTCCTTCTGGGGTTGAGATCAGGCAGTGTGGGATAAAAGAGAAAGGTGACTACAGCACTCTTTTCATTAAGGAGCAGCTAAGTTCGTTAATGAATAAAAAACTCCCAGGGAGCAGGAGGAGGAAAATGTGACCTATGGAAGCCTGGAAGGTTCTCATAGGAAGACCACGCCCCCTCCAGCAGCCGGGCTCCCATCCCCTCTTCCCTGGGCCAGAACTTTGCTTCTGCAATTCTCTCTCCTCTCTCCTCTTTGTCAGTAAGTACCCCCTTTCCACACGATCACTTCCATTCAGCATACAATCTTGCTGATGTCCCCCAACTTAAATCTGACCAACAATCACCTTGCAGCACCCCCCCTTTTCTCTGTGCATCTTTACAGCAAATCCACTCAAAACAGTTCTATGCCCTGACTCCCCACTTCATCTTCTCCCATTCCTTCTTGACCTTGACCTGTTCCCAAACTTGCCAACTATGCTTCCACCTTGGGTCTCTGCATTTATTGTTCCCTCTCAGAGTTTCAGAGACTCTTTCCCTAAATATGAGCTCCCTCACTGCTCTCTGAATGGGAAGACCTTCTCTGACAATCTCATCAAAGCATCTACCCCCAAGGGCCTCCAAACAGTCTTGACTCTCTTTTATATTTTAACATCCTTGGTATATACATTTTTATATGCCTAAGTGTCTGGGTGTGCTAAGTTGCCTCAGTCATGTCTGAATCTTTGTGACCCTTTGGACTATAACCCGCCAGGTGTCTCTGTCCGTGAGATTCTCCAGACAAGAATACTGGAGTGAGTTGTCATGCCCTCCTCCAGGGGATCTTCCTGACCCAGGGATCGAACCCGCATCTCTTTTGTTTCCTGCTTTGGCAGGCAAGAATTCTTTACCACTAGTGCCACCTGGGAAGCCCTTATACGCCTATGCCCCCTATCAAAATGTAAGCAGGAATCATTTTGTTCACTGCTGGATTTTCAGTGCTTAAAAGTACTTGGAATGGAATCAATATCGTGTTGAATATATGAATGGATGAGGGAGGGAGAAAGGGAAGGATTGAGGGAGGAGTTACTAGCTTTATGGAACTCTGAACTGAGTTATGAACAAAAAGCAGGGATCTCAGTTATGGACAGAGTGTGAGTGAATTCTGAGCAAATGAAAAGTACGGCTGACAACAGAGACCAGTGCGGAGGGAAAGCGAGGGAAACTGCTGAAAGTCTGGCGTGGCTGGCAGGACAGGGCATGTTGGGGATGGACAGGAGACGGCAGCAGAAGCAGTAAGAGGGTCGGTTCAGAGATGGCACCCGGGGCTAAGAATCTGCCTCCACTCTCTTCCCGAAAGCCGGGGGCTCCATCAAAGCAGGGATACTGCACACAGATGCTCCCCTGTGAAGTACACTCCTGCCCCCACTTCGGGCCCATGGTTACCTGGAGTATTTCAATGATCTTCAGCTTGGTGTCCATGACCATGATGTCCTCTTTCTCCGGCTCAGCCTGCTTCACATTGCCCTCAGGGGCAGTGGCCGTGGGTGTCATGGGCAGGAAGCCTCCTCCCCGGAGCACCACCTGGGTCATTAGCTCTCCGACCCCATGGATGGACCGCATCACGTTACTGCCTAGGAAGGGCCAGGACAGACCCCGGTCACGAAAGACCCCTGGAGCACACCTGGCCAGGGGCAGGGGCTCTTCAGGACAAGTCATCACACATGTCTCTGTTCCAGTACATTCTATGACCCTGGGAACCTGATAGGTTAATCCCTATCAAAAATGCAGGGCTTACTATGGAAGACAGTATGGAGATTTCTTAAAAAACTAGGAATAAATCCATATGACGATATGACCCAGCAATCTCACTCCTAGGCATATACCGAGGAAACCAAAATTGAAAAAGATACATGTACCCCAAAGTTCACCGTAGCACTATTTACAATAGCTAGAACATGGAAGCAGCCTAGATGTCCATTGACAGATGAATGGATAAAGAAGCTCTGGTACATATACACAATGGAATATTACTCAGCCATAAAAACAAATGCATCTGAGTCAGTTTTAAAGAGGTGGACGAACCTAGAGCCTATTATACAGAGTGAAGTAAGTCAAAAGGAGAAATAAAAATATATACTGACAGATATATATGGAATCTAGAACGATGGTCCTGATGAATTTATTTGCAGGGCAGCAATGGAGACACAGACATAGAGAACAGACTTATGGACATGGGGAGAGGGGAGGAGAGGGTGAGATGTATGGAAAGAATAACATGGAAACTTACATTGGCATATGTAAAATAGATAGCCAATAGGAATTTGCTGTGTGACTCAGGAAACTCAAACTGGGGCTCTGTGACAATCTAGAAGGGTAGGATGGAAAGGGAGATGGAAGGGAGGGGACATGGGTGTACCTGTGGCTGATTCTTGTTGATGTTTGACATAAAGCTACAAAATTCTGTAAAGCAATTATCCTTCAATAAAAAGAAAAGTGGCAAAAAAAAAAATGCAGGGTTTAAGGAAGTAGGTTAAAGAGCATGGGTTTTGAAATTGCCCAAAGAAGCCACTTTATGTGTTAATTCACCTGCCCAATTGTATGGCCACCCACGGCATGCCTGCTGCTGTGCACAGAACTAGAAATGCAGGAGTTAACAAGACACATCCGGTGCTGCACCAACAGCCACCTGATCTTGAGGGCACTGTGCCACCCTGAGGGTCACTTTATTCAACTTTCATAAAATGAGAAAAACACAGCTCAACTGACAGGATCAAGTGGCAAAATGACTGAGCACAGGCCCTAACAGACAGTAGGATGCAAGCAAACGTACTTTTTCTATTCCAGCTGAAGAGACCAGTTGAACAATAATCCACACATGAGTACCTAGTGTGTGTCTATCACAACACTAAAACAGAGGAGAAAAACACATCAAGGCAGATTTTCCTACTCACAAACTGGAAACAGGATACCCAGACACAGTCTGGATTTCATTTACTCCTATACTAACATAACACTGAGAACATCATGGCACATCAAGAACAGTGAAAGCACATAAGCATTCCAGCTGTGAGGCAACTTTCAAACGGTGCAGTGAAATATGCAACTTCATATATAAATGTAAAAATTATAGTAAAGTGTTAATAATCGTTGACTCTGAGTCATGGGTCCAAAGGTGTCCACTCTACTATTCTTTCCACTTTTCTTTATATCTGAAAATGTTCATCATGAAAACTCAAGAAGAAAAGGACGGAGAAAGGATGTGACATCACGTGGTAAAGCGACATCATGCGGTAATACGACATCTCGCGGTAATGCGACATTAGGTGGTAATAAGACATCTCGCGGTAAGCATGACAGAGGCAGGAGGGGGGACAAGCGCGTCCCACGTGTGGGCACCAGCAGGGCCCCCTCCTCAGCTTCTCCACACTGTTCTCACCTTTATTCTCCTCTCCCTTCGCCATCTTGCTGATGGGGAAGATTGTGGTCACGTGCACACAGTCCAATATGGCCAGGAGAATTTTGGTTAATCGGAGAAGGTCAGAGAAGTTGTAGAAACCAAAGTATATGAGATTCCTAGCTAGGTTGACAACCTATTGTATTTAAAAGAGAGAGGGGGAAGATGGATTAATTAAACAGTATCCTCTCAGTTCCATTTCAGGTGGACTATTTTATAAATGACTGATTCTGACCTTCTTTACTGTAAGAGAAGGCATGTAATTTACTTGCAGTTTCTGATCAAATTTCATTTTGTTTCATAAGGAGAAAAAAATAAGAAATGAAAACCTGCAAAGCTGCTGATCTGTTCTGATGACTGGTGAATAAAAACCAACTTCATCACTGGGTCTGTATAGCTTCCCAAAGATACAGAGGGCAAGCCAAGGTACACCCAACAAGGACACAGATAACATTGCAGTGCTTGGAAATCTAACCCCTAAAAAGGCAAAGTGGTTGCAAAGAGAAATATTCAACTGAAAGGTGATAAGCATTTCTGTCCCTCAAACGATTAATCTACGACAGATTCTAAGCACAGTCTGGTTTCTTTCCTGTCACTTTTAATACAATGTATAGCGCATACATAATGTTCTATCACTTTACATGATTTCATTCACCATATGTATGTTTCTTACAAGACATACAGATCACTTTGCCATGAATTACCTCAAACGTAAGCTTATTTTTCTCCTTATCAGAGAAAGGGAACCTCTGACACACCACATCTCTTAAATATTCCTCCACAAATTCCATGGTCTGAGCGAACCTCTCCTTAATTTCATCTTTGGAGGTTCCACTGCTATCGTAGCTAAAAGGAAAGGAGAAAGAAAAGGCAGTCAAAGGTCAAGTTCTTCCCAGTGAGGCCTTCCCTGTTTGCTTAACCCCTAAAGCCAGAACCACTCACCCCAACACTTTCCATCCTCCTGTCCCTATTTACTTTTCCTGCTCAGCAACCATCACTAATGTATATATTTCAGTCCTTTATCTTAGTTATCGTCTGTCTTTCCCCACAGTGTAAACATAGTTTTCTCTTTTTTTTTTTTCCTCTTTGGCCACGTCACACAGCATGTGGGATCCTAGTTGCCCAACCAGGGATTAAACTTGCGCCCCCAGCGTTGGAAGCTGAGAGTCTTAACCACTGAACCATGAGGGAAGTCCAACATAGTTTTCTTGTTTATTCCCAGATAGATTCTTTAAGCCTGGCAGGCAGGAGACACTTAAGTATTTGCTGAATAAAATAGACAAACAAGGTATAAAAGGGCAATCATACCATCTTTTACCTTCTTGAGGGAATAAATAACGTCTGCTACCCTTAATTACATTTTCATTAAAAAAAAAAAAAGACTTAAAAGTCTTTCTTCTCTGATTGAACTAGACTTAACCTGACCATAAGTCTTTCGTCTTCTGCTACACAGAACACTGCAACTAAGACATTTTAAAGCAACACGAGGTCTTAACAGGGCGAAGGAGCCGGGCTCACTCATCAATGGCGATCTCAGAGGGGATCTCAGACCAAAGGCGGGCGTATTTCACGGGGGTGACCTGCTCCTGGGGGTCTCGGTCCACATGCATGTGGAGCATGAGACGGCAGAAGGATGCCCGCAGGTCGTAGGGCAGGTTCTCGTCGGACATGCAGCGGAGAATGAGATCCACGTCCAGCTGGCCCGAGATCTCGTTGATGGCAAGGTACTGGCGGTCCAGGCACATCCTTGCAAAGAGGTTCAGCTGGTACCTGAGAAAAGGAAAGTTGCACAGAGCTCACACTTCCAGAAACACACAGCAGGAGAGTTAGAGGAGGGGCCCAGATCTCATAAGAGTGATATATGGCCACGTGAACTTCTACATCAACACTCTTCACCTGCTTGTGTACACGTAAGTCTGACTTCCGTACCGGCAGAAAAATAAACAGTTCAAGCCATGCCAATAGTCACACATGTCCACCCTGTGTGGGAGTACCTACATGGCTAGTTGATTCCATTTTGCCCTTATTTTGTGAAATGGGGGAGAAAAAATGAAAAATCATTTTCATTAGAGTGAAAATGATTATCTATTTCCTTAGTTATGCCTTTTAAAAACCATTTCTTTGGCTGTGCCTGGTCTTAGTTGGGGCACAAAGGATTCTTAGTCTTCATTGTGGTATGCAAACTCTTAGTTGCGGCTTGTGGGATCTACTTTCCCTGACCAGGGAACGAACCTGGGCCCCACACATTGGGAGCTCAGAGTCTTAGCCACTAGACCAGCAGGGCAGCCCTACTTTAGTTTGGCTTTTATATAGCACATTAAAGACCACAAAGGAAATGGTAAAGGTTTCAGACCTTCAGAGTCTACTTAGAAATTTTATGACACTTTTGGGGTCTTATCTCATACAGCTCTGCTCTTTGACTTCATGCACATGTGAAAAACATAGTGGAAAAAGTAGTGGACTCCTCAAAATGTCTTAAGGTTTCCTCCTCACCCAACTGCATGTGATCTCTGTTAAGTTCCAAACTTGGTCTATTACATGCTCATAACATCAACAAAAATTAAACAGTATCACAATATTCAGAGAGCACAAAGACAAAGAGAAACGAAAGTTCTCATTTACAACCGGTGAGAGTGTACACCAAAATATCCAATCTAGGATTGCTTGCTTAATGAGTTTAAAATATGCATATGCCCCGATCTCATACTTTCTTGGTGTGGAATGGAAATTCCTACATATACACACCAATTTGAACAATGATGTTTCCTGATACGAAAAACTAAATTGTGGCACACAGTGAATTCAAAGAGAGAAGAAAATGTTGGCATAGTAATAAATGCAGTAACATTCAGCAGTCAAAATTAAAGAAATGGACCCACCACCGTTAGCATGAATCTATTTCAGACATAATATTGAATAAAAAGGGCAGGTTTCAGAGCAAAACTCAGAGTATGGAACCATTTATATAAAATTTTAAGGCTCAGTAAAATACTATGTGTTATTTATGAATGTACAGAAATGTAAAATATAAACATACATAGAGTGTGGAAGGTCACCCACCACCTGCATGAATGGAGAGAACAAACTACAGGAGGGTCACAAAGGGCATTGGAACTGCAAAGTTTAGTTTTTATTAAAAAATGCTGCTAGCACTTCTCCGTCCATCTCCTGTTTTCTTTTTAAAGTGTTTACTGGTTCCTTTCCCTTGAGGCGGCAGTCAACAGGTCTTACAGCTGGGACCAAGGAAACACCTGGATGGAGGTGGAAACCAATCAACACAGCAGGGATAGTACCACCAGCCTCTCACTGTCCAAGGAAGGAGTTGTTGATACAGAGGGTGAAGGTGAGAAAAACCCTATGGTGTTGGACTGGAGCTGAAAGTAGTGATGTGAACTCATGCTTTTTATTACATTCACATACATTAATACAGAAACAAATGTGTGTGTGTATGCACACATCTACAGATGTGTGTATACACATACAGATTTCCTAGCTCTGCCTGTTAAAGTTCCATGAGGTTGGCATTACTGTCTCTGTTTTGCAGATAAAGGAACTGGGACATAGAGGTGGATAACTGGACCAAAGTCAAAAAGTTAGTACATATCATTGCTATATTTCAGACGAGATCGGGCGCGTTCAGGGTGGTATGGCCGTAGACATCATTGCTATATTTCAAATGGATAACCAACAACGACCTACAGTATAGCACATGGAACTCTGCTCCATGCTATGTGGCAGCCTGGATGGGAGGGGCGTTTGGGGGAGAATGCGTACATATACATGCATGGCTGAGTCCCTGACAGTGATGCAACTATATTATTAATCAGCTATACTCTAACATAAAATGAAAAGTTTTTTAAAAAGTAAGTATGTAGAGAGGTGCCCCCACAGCCTGACTCGTAACTACTACAAACTACATCCACGTGCTACACTGTGTAGGGACCAACAACGGTGAGAGGGGGCTGATGCAACGACTCAGCTTGTGACCAAGCCACGTCGCGGTATCACTGCCCTACTACGGAAGTATCGATGACAGCTTACACTCTACAGACTCCTGAAATACACATGTGTCTTTCTGATGGGCTGTCTCCTGAGAGGGCATCACAGGACACCCCGGCCCGCACACCTGTAGTAGCCCAGGACGTCTCGGTCTTCCTTCTGGCCCTCCTTGGCATCCTGCGCCAGCTCCCTGACGCTCTTACTGCGCACCTCCTTGTTGCTATCCCTCCAGAAGAGCCACACTTCTTCCTCATCCTCTCCTGCCTCCAGAGCGTTCTCTCCGGTAGAAACGCCTTCAAATTCGAAACGGGAGAGCACCAACCTGAAAACGTAGGAAGAGGCAGGAAAACTCATTATGTCTGAAATCCTCACTTGTTGCTAATCAACTATATCTGTATGTTGGCCCCAAACTGCTTGGCCCCAAATGTCAAAGGCCAAGGTTGAGAAAGTCAGCATTCAGCCCAAGCTCAAAATTAAGTTATGCATGAGACCTTCCCCCCCCAACCCCCAAATCACAAGTTTAGGGCATAATTTAGTGTTTTTAAAAAACATTTCTTTTTTTAACATTTATATGTTACTGGCAGTATATGCTCCCCTGTTACAAATGAATCAACTACTTACTTTCCAAACTTCTGTGGACCAATGAACACTTTTTGAATAGTGGTAATTTCACAAGGTCTTCCCTACAATGTCTTAATATTGACAATGAATTACCTCCTTTAAAATTTAAACCTGATGATCCTAACTGGAGAACTTTCAACTCTTAAAATGAAATCAAGGGTGTGTAAGATGCTCCCCAGTAGCCCACATCACTTTCCAATCAGTAAGCAAAGTGACATCACCATACAGAGGAGGTCACCATAGCAAAAGCAAATCCAGTAACTCCTCTAATCAAGATGTTAGCATGAAGACAATCAAAGGCCGGCCAACCTGACTTCAGAAACGAAGGGGCTGGGTTTAATTCCCCACGGCACAGACAACCACTGAGGCACACGCTCTCCATCCAAATCCCGTTCTCACCTTTATATTCACTCCCCGAGCCCCACTCACTTGGTCTCAATGAGGATGTCGGCATTGGTTGGATTCAGCACGGCTTTACATATCAGTTCCTGAGTCACTGGAATGGATTTGTTCATGGACACGCAGAGGTCAGAGAGGTAATCTAAGAATCTGAGGAGAAACAGAAACCAAACCAAATGCTTTTTGCAGGCAGATCAAGGGTTAGCTCTTGGGGACGTGGCTCTCCCTCCAGAGGAGAGACCTAGGCTACCTTCACCACAAGTCAGAGAGGCTTTGGGCTTTAGTGTCTGTGTTCACGGTATCACCAGTTACCCAGACCCGGGAGGGAGGGAAGAGAAAGAGAACGGAGGGAGAGAGGGAGAGAGGGAAGGAAGGAGGGGAGAAGAAAGAAAGAAAAGCACAAGGAGGAGGATGGGAGTGACTGCTGTGAGGAAGAGGTGATGAGGCAAAAAAGAACAGAAGAACCAACCAAGTAAGATCACACAAGGAAGACATGGTGATGACGCTGGGTACCCAGAGTGGGAACAGGTCTGTGTTTGAGGCCTAAATCAGAATCCTGGTTCCGGTTCATATCCCACTACATTCTGAGATGTACTGTTATTTGGGGGAAATTATTTAACCTAACCATGTTTTGGTTTTCTCACTGATAAAAATGGGTAACCTTTAACCCCAGAGGGCTCTTCTGAGGATTAAATGAACTACGTCATGTAAAGTGCTTACTCAGTTCAGTCCCTGGCATATGAGAAGGGTCCATAAGATGTTAGTTGTTTTTATAGGTGGGAGGAGTCAGTTTCATAATAACACCTTCAGCTCTCTAGCATCACTGTTTCTAATATCCACACTGTAAACTGTTTCCCACTTCCCCTGACATGGGGTGGATCTTAATTAAAAGGAGAAGATAAGAAAGAGAAAAGTGTACAGGAGAGTGGGATCTGTAAGAATGTAATATCTGACAGAATTCACTACTGTAAATACCCACACTCAGGTAACAACTACGTGTGCAAAAGACTTATGGTATTTGGGGAAGTTCTGACTGGTCATCACAGGGTGCTACAGAGTGAATGAGGGGTCGATAGCTGTCACTTACATACAAATGCCAGGCACTTGACATGTATTTATCTTCATATAATTTTCATAACAACTCATCTAGCAGATGAGGTTAAAGCTCAAGGTCACCAGCTGGTAAACTCTGGAGCCAGGATTCTACCCTGGTCTCACTTCCACACCACGCTCTTTCCATGACTCAAAGTGCCTCTCAAGACCCGCTCAATCAAGACCTGGGGCCGAGCAGGCCCAAACAAAAGACATCTATTTAAAAAAAAAACCCACACCGTGACTAGCTCAGTGCCTGCATCCTAAACACAGGGACACCTTCTGCCCATCAACCCCACCTCCGACTCACCTGGGCTCCCTGTTCTTCCGCACCAGGCTGACGAAGGTGTCAATCTCCGCTGCGGTGATGTGTTTTTCCAGGAGTTTGCGATTATTGTGCAGCAGGGCGGTGATAGTGTCTTCGGCCAGCACGTCGTAGCCAATCTGCTTCTGCATGAAGCCGAACTGCTTGGCTATGTACTCCTTCGAAGGGAGGAGAGAGAGGTGAGCAAGGAGGGCTGGAGGCAGTGTGGTGAGGCGCAGAGTAACGGAAGGGGCAGCAGCCCCCGGCGGGGAGAGCTACACCCCTTGAGGAAAATCACAGGGGAGCGTCCTTCCCCACCTCCCCAACCCAGGGCGATAGCCGCAAACTCACTTACATCCTTTAGTTTACTAAACCTGCCACACACGTATCACTAAGTAACATATCCTGTATTTACAGATGGGCATTTTATTAAGTCCACAGTATAAATTTTAATGTGGTGACTTATTTTTCTAAAGGTCAAGAGTTGTTTTCCAGCTCTGATTTTATTACTCATTCAAGAGGATTAAACTGTGCCTCACTGCCCTGTGTTGCTGAATAAACATGGTTAAGTCTACCTGGATATTTTGAACAATGTTATTACTCCATTGTGTTTTCCTTATCTGGGATGAAAATTAAAGTCAGATTGGTAGTTAGAAATATGTGAAGAAGTGAAGTGAAAGTCATTCAGTTGAGTCGAACTCTTTGTGACTCCTTGGACTATACAGTCCATGGAATTTTCCAAGCCAGAATACTAGAGTGGGTAGCTGTTCCCTTCTCCTGGGGATCTTCCCAATTCTGGGATTGAACCCAGGTCTCCAGCACTGCAGGAACATTTACCACCAGCTGAACCACCAGGGAAGCCCAGGAATATGTAAAACAGTCAATTACATTCACAGAACATATGAAAACATCTCTGACTTCTCTTTTGGGATCAGACATGATGTCCCATTGAAATATTTCAGAATGCCAGGAAGCCTCTTATAAATACTTCGTTGTTATTCAAAGATATTTTCCCTGTCCAAGATAGACTGCTTGCTCAAAGCTCAAAAGGCCCTGGAAACTTGGTTTCATTTTAATTCATTAATTTCAAAATCTTAAAAGTGACTAAGGACTAACAGAGTAGACTTGGGCCACTTTTCAGCCCTCACTCAGTAAGGATGCATGCCTGAGAATTCATCAGTCCCCAGGGATATGTCAGTACTACTGCCAAAAGGCACAGGGTCCATAAAAAACCAAGCCAATACACTCATCACAACAGCAACAAGAAGGACTGGTCCAGTCCTCTGATGTACAAGCAAAAGGTCCTGTCACACATTATAGATTTTGACGCATTGTCACGGGAAGAGAATAAAATCTCCTTAGCACTAGTATAGTGTACGTATGGTACTCACACGAGAGGTGGGTTTAAACCAACCATAGTGCCCAATGGCAATCTATGCTAACGAATAAACACAGCATCACCAGTGCGTGATGCTTTATATCTAAACAGCAGCAAAGGCAAAGTGAATGATTTAGAAATACTGGGTTGACCAAAAGTTTGTTCGGGTTTTTCATAACGTTTTATGGAGAACTCAAACAAGCTTTTTGGCCCGCCCAATACTTGCTAAGGAAGTTGTATCTAATACCACAGAGCACTGCTTAGGACCAACACTGTTTTTATGATGACATACAAAAAACTTTCACTACAGAGAACAGTTTAAATTTAAAGGCCAGATATAGTGGCGGTCAAAACTTAAAAACAAAACCTTTTGTAACACACAGCAGGGACTGGAGTCCGTATTATAAGAAGTATCACTGTGCACTTACAGTAGTTTATGGAACGCAGGGTTTCTCAACCTTAGCAGTACCTACTGACTTCTTGGACCAGATAATTCTTTGTCTGGGTTGGGGGACTGGGCTGGGCTTGCCCAGATGTTAAATAGTATCTGTGGCCTCTATCCATTTCACACCAGTAGCATTCCCAAGCTGTGACACTCAATAGCGTCTCCAGACATTTCCACACGTCCTCCCGGCCCGGGGGGGGGGGGGGGGGGGGGGTGGGGTGGGGAAATTGCTCCCAACCACTGACATAGTGATTCCTCAGCATCTCCAGTTGTTTGGAACCCTCACAGAGGTTTAATTCATAGAGAGACTATATTGTTTGTGTTTGGGTGTTTAGTGTGATGACAATAGATGACGACTTAGAATGTCCAAAACACGAGCCAGAACCAGAGCAAAGAGGACGTTACCAGCAGAGATGCAGGGAATGGATGGGGCAGGAAAAAAACGTTCCACTCAATTTCCGATAAAAGCACACGGAACCATTCATTGCACCCTTACACCTTTCAGGAATGTGCCGTAAGTAATACTGTACATGCTAAATGCTATGTGGCAGCCTGGATGGGAGGGGAGTTTGGGCGAGAATGGATACATGTCATGCACGGCTGAGTCCCTTTGCTGCCCACCTGCAGCTATCCCAACATTGTTAATCAGCTATAATCCAATATAAAATAAAAGTTAAAAAAAATACTGTACTTGTAATATCAACGTCAAAAAAATCTCATTCCAAGGATGCTGGAGAAGGAGAATTTTGATGTATCCTTCTTAACTCACTCGCACATCTTCCTAGGCTTGCAAAAACATCTGTTTCCTTTTGAAGAACAAACTGAACAATGAACTAGTCTCTAGCCGCTAAATAAATATATACGCGTGACTCTTCAACCTCACTGAGGACAGCGCGTGGCCTCGAGCGGGGACGCCGTCCGGCGCCTGCCGGGCCCCCGGCGCCCACCTGGTTCTTCCTGTAGTCCTGCTGGGAGTGTCTCAGGACCCGGTAGCAGAGGCGGCAGATGTGCCTGAAGGGCGCGTGCCGCTGGTCCCCCAGCTCCTCCAGGCGCAGCATCGGGCCGTCGCCGCAGTCTGTGAATGGGGCCTGTAACAGCTTGAAGATCTGTTCGTGAGAAGAAGGAAAACTGCCATCACCCACTGTTTTAATGGCTAAGCCTCCCTGTGGAGAGAACAGAACCTCAAGGGTGAGTGGACTACACAGGAAAGTCTCTCTGTCTAAATGCTCATGAACCTGACATCTGTGTTCATTCCATCAACTGGGGCAGGCTCCTCGGTGAAGTCAGTCTTCCTGAACGTAACTGGTCCTCAAATACTTGAAAATGTGGAGTTTCCAGCAGTGCTTGAGAACACAGACTCTGGAATCAGTAGATTCTAGGTCAAAATTACACTTCTTTATTACTGTTCTACAGGTATACATCATGGTCAAGGTAACCTTCAGTTTTCCCAGCAGTAATATGGAGAGAATAATACCTAGCTCACAAGGGTGTTATAATGATGAAAGTAGGTAGTAACTGTCAGGTCATGAGTCTAGTGCTCACCACAAGTGCTGAATAAAGGCTCCTCCACTGAATCACAGTTTCAGACCCTACAGGTATCACTATTGTGTAAAACCACATGAGCATTAAGCCAGAGATCTAACTTGGAAGTCATCACATCAAACAGCAGGGCATAATTCATTTCAAGACTTGAAACTCTTGTTGAAACAGGATGAAGTATTAATAAATTTGGTCCAACCATAGTTTAAAAGGAGAAAGAAATCTCAAATCCAAGTTCCTATGGATAATTATAGGACTTATAACTAACATGTTTTTCTTTCGGCTCTAGTGGCCAGCAATTTCCAGGCGAAGCTTGCAGCCCCATCTCCAACAGTTTTAGAGAACTATATGGTATACATTTCTGCCTGTTTCATCCACCTTGGATCTGTTACTTTCCTCCCTCTAATTCCCTTATACTCTAGTTTATTTAATTTATACCAAATTACATCATACACGTATTTTCTGTGAACTAACTTCGTTTTCTACTCATTCTTTTTTTTTTCATTTATTTTTATTAGTTGGAGGCTAATTACTTTACAATATTGTAGTGGTTTTTGTCATACATTGACATGAATTAGCCATGGATTTACATGTATTCCCCATCCCGATCCCCCCTCCTCCCACTCGACCCGATCCCTTTGGCAGATTTTTTGGTGATTTATAGTGGTCCTTATAAGAGCCTCTAAAGGCCTTCTGAGTTTATCATACACTCCAAATCTCCCAGATATATTAAATAATCTTAAGGATGCACTGCCCTTGATATTATTTGTGAGGAAAATAAACCTGTCAACTGAAATTCTTGTTGGCGTTCCCAAAAGGTAAATTTTCACACGGCTGATAGTCAATATGTGTGTTAACAATCAAGTCAACTATCAAACTGTGACCAGATGAAGGAAATTTACTAAGTGCAAAAAAGTCAATCTGAAAAAGGTACATAGGGTATGATTTATTATGATTCTAACTGTTAAAATATGACGTTCTGGAAGAGGCAAAACTGTGGAGAGAATAAAAAGATCAATGGCTAGTTGCCAGGGGCTGGGGGGAAGGGAGGGACAAATAGACAAAGCAGAGAGGATTTTCAGGGTGATGAAACTAGATGATATGATAGTGATGGATGGTACCGTAATACATTGGTTCAAACTCACAGCATGTACCACATCAAGAGTGAACCCTAATGGAGACTATATACTCTGGGCAATTGTGGTATGTCAGTGTAGTGTCACCATTTGTAACAAATGTACCCCGCTGGTGGGGATGCTACTAAGTGCGGAAGTTTTATGTGTGTATGAGGTATGGGAATTCTTTATACTTTCTACTCATTTTTGCTGTGAACTTAAAACTGCTCTAAAAAATTGTCTGTTTTTTTTTTTTAAGTCAATAGATCAAAGGCTCCCCAGTAGAAATCATCTACATTCCTTTATAAGGCCAGGGATAATATGGATTCTTCCTAGAGCCAAGCTGGTATGTCACCTCTCACTGACCTGCTTGAGAATATTCTGTTCTCTCATGAGCTTTTGCCGTTCTCTGTTGGGCTTGGAGAAGACCACTTCAAGAACATCTTGACCGGAATTGGTTCCGCCAGTGACGAAGTAAACCAAGTCTTCCAGCAGCTTGGTTACAGATCTTAGGAGGAAAGAAGCAATTAGACATGGTAAGTGTTTGATGTTTAACAGATCAAAACCACCATGGAAGATTTCAGGCTTAAGCAACCAGTCACAGAGAAGGAAACCCATTCTTCCCAGTTTCCTTGAAATTGTCAATTAAGGCCAGTTACCAGGAAGCGTGAAACAGAGACAATATTTCACTGTCCACAAAAAGATGATTGCCTTCACAAAATATTAGACATTACGTTTTATCTCAGATAAACCAAGAGACCCCGGTTCAATCTCTGGGTAGAAAAGATCACCTGCAGAAGCAAATGGCAACCCACTCCAGTATTCATGCCTGGAGAATCCCATGGACAGAGGAGTCTGGCGGCCTACAGTCCATGGGGTTGCAAAGAGTCGGTGACTGAGCAACCAACACACACAACCTCCACTACTGACAGTAAGGTAGTTCCAAAGACCAAGCCGGAGGCAGGAAAACAGAGAAGGAAGGAGATCTGTACTGTTTAGAGACCTTCAGAATAGTTAGAGCAACTACTGAAAACCACAAGTTGAAGCCACCCCTAAGTGCTAAGGCCTGGCGCTCTTCCACAGAGCTCTTCAGAGCACTCCTTTCTCTGCCAGGGATTTTAAAATCCACGGTGGGTGAGAACGAGCATGTGCGGTTCTTGCAGGGAGCCCTCACCTTCTTTCATTCTGGGTGATGGTGCCCTTCTCCAGCTTGCCCGCTATGGAGCCCAGCACCTTGCTGGCGTCATTGGCAAAGTCCAGGTCCCGAACCTCAGCAGGAGAGACTGGCACTATGGCAAAGGCTTCCTTGTCCTCCTTCACGGGAGAGGTGCCAATCTGAAATGAAAGACAGGCTTTGTGGGAGAGTCTACTGCCTGCAATGCAGGAGACTCGTGTTCAACCCCTGGGTCAGGAAGAGCTCCTGAAGAAGGGCATGGCAACCCAACTCCAGTATTTTTCCCTGGAGAATCCCATGGACAGAGGAGCCGGGCGGGCTACCATTCACGGAGTCGCAAGGAGTAGGACATGATTGAGTGACTAACACTTTCACTTTCTACTGGATTGAGAGGGGAAGATAATACTCAAATGCTAGATTTATGGAACTCCGGGCAATTAAACTTGGAGCTCTCTTACTGTTAAATAAACTGGACACAGAAAAACACCTGAAAAGATGAACCTCAAAATGTCAACAGCTGTTAGCTCTAGAGATTTGCAATAGGAAGAAAAGTAAGGCAGGAAATGGGGTAGTACTGTGATTTTATGCTTCATTTGTTACAGAGCACATCTCAGATGTTTGTAATTTAAAAACATACTTATGTATTCATAGGGAAAAAGCAAATATACAAAATGGTAATTATTGATCCTGAGAGTATTCTAAGGGTAGATGCTGCACTGTTCCTTCAACTTTTCTGTATACATCATGATGTTCATGGAAATGGAAGAAAAAAATTCCAATAATCTTCCCCATCACCAAAAAGTATTATGTGAGAGTATTATTTCATTTTTTAAACAGAAAAACCCTATGTCTGTGAATATATGCTCTACGATCCTAGAGAAGGTCAGAAAGGAGGGGTAGGCTTCAGGGGGAGAGAAATTAGGTTGGAAGAGCTTTTGAGAAATAAAAGTGCATATTTAAATACATGAAAAAAAAATAAATACATGAAGAAATAAATAATAAAGACTGGAGGAAACCAACTAGGTATGTGATGTACCTCAAGGTACAAGCAAACATTCCCTCAGCCAAAATCAGGCTCCAGACAGACAAGAAATCCAGACAATTGCTCAACCTTTAGGGCAGAAGCCATGAAATAAAATAAAAGGTTCTAGTTATTTCAAAGCCCTGGCCCTGCTTTACCCAGGTCCCTTGGAAAGAATTCTTTCATCACATACAAGTTTGTCCACAACCACACTCTTGCCAAAGCAACAACTATTTCAGGGATCCATACGCCCCCGTCTGCCCTCAAAGGAGCCCTTTCATCAGGAACCATGAGACCAAGAGAGACAGCCAAGCTTGTGGACTTACTTTCAGCATCACGGGTTTTTCTTCTTCCTTGTCAATAGGGATGTTTGTGCTGTGAACCCAGGTATTAGTACACAGGTGTCGGAGTCGGACATAGGAGTTTCTAAAGGGAAGAAAAAAGGACTTCAGGGACAGGACTACTGAGGTTCTCTATAGCCAGTGGCCTAGAATACATCCTATAAGAATAAAGAACGGATACCAAAACGGTTTTCTCCTATATATAGTGGACAACATAAACTTAAGAGCAAATGGTCCACTATACATTCTGATGTATCTACAACTGCACATCATTCATAACGACTCTCATGTGACTGTGTTGTGCTGTATTTCTAAATGCAGGCATGCTTCATTTTACTGCATTTTGTTTTCTTGCCCTTCACAGATACTCTGTGTGTGTGTGTGTGTGTGTGTGTTTTCCTTCCAAATTCACAGTCTGTTCATCATGCAAGTCTGTCGGTTCCATTTTGGCAATAAAGTATTTTTCAATTAAGATATGTACACTGTCTTTTTAAACACAATGCTGTTGCATACCTCATATACGACTGCACTGGGAAACCCGAGAATTTGTGTGACTCACTTTACTGTGATATTCACTTTATTGCGGTGGTCTGGACTGAATCTACAACATCTGAGGTAAGATGTGTATAAAATTACATCCCATGAATGACATCTCAGAACAAACTGAGCATAAGACAAGAGTAACAGGAAGTATTTACTGAGTATCTATTAGTGCTTATCGTGAGAGATAAAGCAGTAATGGAGCTACTCATATGCATCAATAAAGGAAAAAATGGTGACATAAAATGTGTGAAAGGAAATATAAATGAAAATTTAATAATATTGTGTGACAGAAAGTCTTCTGAAGCACATAACAAGATTTATAAACCTCAAAATAAAAGATGGATATGTCTTATTACATAGATTTTACATCTTCCATACAGCAAAAATTTCTTGAAGTTTAAATTTCTCAAACCCATCATGAAAAAAATTGAAAGAAAAATGACCTGGGAAAATAAAAGATGAGTGTACAGAATAAAAGAGTACTCATCCAGATATATAAAGAGATTTTGAAAAACAGTAAGAAAAACAATCATGAATACTGGGAATGAAAATGGAAACTGTACACAAACCAGTAATAAAGAAACTTAAGTGACCAATAAACATCCGAGTACATATTCAACTTTCTCAATTAATACAAATTAAAACAATATATCACTTTATTATATTATATTCCAAAGATCTTGGAGTTTGGATCTCCCCCAGTGCTTAGAAAGATGAGTTCTACACACTCATGGGAAGCGTGTCAACACCTTAAACTCTGGAAGAGAGTCTGGCACTTTGTATAACATGTTTGAAATGCATCTATCTTTTCACCTAGCAATCTCATTTTTATATTTCTTCTTTAAGAGATTATAGCACAGGTACTAAATGAAGCATAAAGATATTCAACAAAGCATTATTTATAATAGTAAAATCTTTGCATCTCCTGCATTTGGCAGGTGGCTTCTTTACCAGTAGCGCCACCTGGGAAGTCCAAAAACTTACGAACTACCCAATGTTTCAGTAACGAAATAGTTAATTCTAGTATATAAGACAGAATAGTACACTCTTTAAAATGGTTACAATTGATATTCATTTACTTGGAAATATGAACAGGACATATTGTTCAAAGGGAAAAAAATGCTAAAAATAGCTTATGATTCATTTGTTGATAAATAATATATACAGGTTATCTGTGTGTCCAGAGACCTGTCTAAAACTACAGAGAAACAAAATATTTCTCGTAGTTATCTCTGAATGGTTAAATTTTATGTGAGTTTTTTTTTTACTTCCCAGTTGGTTCTCCATGAGATTTTAAAGTAATTTTAAAAATATTTAAAAATATTTTGTTATTTCTTATACAGTATTTTTAAAATTAATTTTTATTGGTGCATAGGTGCTTTACAATGTTGTACTAGTTTCTGCTATATAGAGAAGTGAATCAGCCACACATATACACACACACACGTATCTCCCCTTTTTTAGATTTCCTTCCCATCTAGGTCACGACAGAGAACTGAGTAGGGTTCCCTGTATTATATATTAAGTTCTCATTACTTACCTATTTTATATAGAGTAGTGTGTTGTTTCTTTTTACAGTGAGCATGAATCATTTCACAATGTTTTTGAAATTTGCTTCTCTTTTAAAGAAGTAATCATGCACTTAAGGAATCCACAGTAGCATTAATGAGATGAGATGAAAGCACAACAAACAAATGTAAGTAACAGAAGATGTACATTAAAAAGCATTAAAATGGGAAACAGTCAAGGCAAGTACTGAAGGACTTTTACAGAAAGACATTAAGGAGGCTTTAGAGTCATGGGAATACACAGTTCTTTTAAGAGGAAACTTAAGTTGGAACTTAAAATACTGGAGGGACCAGGGCAGGCAAGGGAGCATGGAAGTGATTTGCATTAAAAAAAATTCTAAACAATAGCATCCCAAGTTCCTGGGAAAGAGGTAAGAACGGCATGTTGAAGCAGTCACATCTCTTTAGTGGACTCTGCCTTTCTTCACTTTAACTGTCTTAAACATTACAAGTGATACTGACTTTGAATAGCATGAATATAAATTAAACAACATGCACAAGAAACTTGACAGAGATTTGCATTTTTTCTTCTGAGGAACTCAGATTCATTTTCTTATTCTCAAAGTTTAAGCAAAGCTTGGGTTTTAGCTTTTAATTGGATGACTGATTACATTCTAGAGTTGTACGTCAAAGTTCACGTAAAATACCAAGGACATTCTATCTATTCATTTAAAGTCTCATCCCTAATCTTTAGTTCAAAAGTCAAGACTATTTCAAAAGAGCCACAAAGCTGGATGCTCTCCTAATGTTTATTTAATACATTTCATTTGCGTATATTGCAATTTTATTATCTTGTTTATTACATCCAGGATTTGCCACTATCCCTTTTATTTTGGCTGGAAGGATTTTTTTAACCAATGACTGTCATAAAAAGTTCTTTACTGGTAATATTTCAGGTACTTTCATGTATCTACTCCCAGACTTTCTGATCTTCAAAAAAAACAAAATTTAGCACTGCTTTAAGATGAAGGGAAATGAGTGTGTTTATGACTGCCCTGAATCAGCGAATAAGAGGCCCTGTACACTTCTGGCTCTGAGGTTGGTGGCCAAGGGTAAGAACAGATAAAAGTTTGGAAAGCTAAGACCAACTGCAAGATCAGACTGCTAATGAACACACTCGTAGACCATGCCAGACACTTTTTTGCAGGGAGAACACAAAGCTTCCCTTGCTTAAGAGTTTACAATCAGTCTGTCTATGGACAACTGCCCACAAAGAATGTTTTCCAACAGAGAAACAGTAATGAATCAAGGGGATAGAGAAGCAGGGGTCTAGAGCCAACCAAAGCTGTTTGGCAAGCTGACCTGTTGACCAAGTTCAAATTTCCCCTTCCCATGGGATCATGGGGATTTCCAACCCATTGGGGAATGTGGCCAACTGGCACCTGATTCCTATTCACCAAGGGGATGTCATGAAATATTTGATGGCTATTTTATATCACATGGTTCTGTTCTTTGCTATTCCTTACAAAATAAAACACATAGCAAATAAAATAAAAGTCATTCCCTTGTCTTTCAGGTGCCTAAAAAAATCCACTCAAGAACTTCCGGAATAGAGAATACAACATACAGAAAAGTACTTACCAGAAATGCAACGGGATTCTACAGTCCCTATCTCTATCTAGGCAGTCAGTGAGAAAGGACACTTCACAAAAGTTATCTATCCTACTCCAAACCATATTTTTTTAATGACCTCAAAATCAATCAAAGACCTAAGTGAAAAGAGCACAAGCTATAAAACTCTCAGAAGAAAACACTAGCATCAATCTTTGTGACCTTGTATTAGGCAACAGTTTCTTAAGAAACCAAAATCATTAGCAAGCAAAGGAAGAAGTGTATAAACTAGACTTTGACTAAAAATTAAAAGCTTGTGGGGTTCACAAGACACAATCAAGAAAGTGAAGAAATCTACAGAATGGGAGAAAATACCTGCAAATCTATCTGGTAAGGGGTTTGGAATAAGGAACACTAAGACAATAATGAAAAGAGACATAACCCATTTTTAAGTGCAAAAAATAATGGGCAAAGGATCTTAATAGATATGTCTCCAAAAATGATATATCAATACAAATGGCCAATAAACACATGAAAAAATGAAAAGACTATCAACATCATTAGCCATCAGGGAGACTCAAGTCAAAACCACAATGAGCTACCACCGCACACTGACTAGGATGGCTCAAATATTTTTTAAAAAGACATAAACAAGCATCGGAGAGAAAGAGAGAGAAACTGGAACCCTCAGACATGGCTGGTGAGAACACAACACCCTGAATGTAAAGCTGGAAGGTCCTCAAAAGGTTAGACATACAGTTACCACATGACCCAGTAATTCCACTCCTAGGTTACAGGCGTGTGAGAAAAGAAAATGTATTCACACAACAGCCAGAAAAAGGCAAATAACCCAAATGGCCATCAATTAATAAGTCAATCAATAAAATGTGCCATAACCATACAATGGAATATTATCCAAGAATAAAATGAAATGAATACATGCTACAAAATGGATGAATCTTAAAAAAGAAAAAAAAAGCAAAATGCTAAGTGAAAAAAGTCAGTCACAAAAAGCCACATGTGATTCCATTATATGAAATGTCAGGTAGGTCAATAGAGACAGAATGTAGCTTAGTCTAAGACTGGGGAATGGAGGATGGAGAAACGAGCGTGACGGCTAATGGGTACAGGGCTCCTTGCAGTGAAGAAATTTTTCTTAAAATCTATTCTGATGATGGCTGCCCAATTCTGCTAATCTAATAAAAATCAATGAATCGAGCACTTTAAGCAGGTGAGTTGTATGATACATGAATTGTATCTTAATATATCTGTTACATTTCTTTAGAAGCAGTCTACATCGGGACAAACTTGGGAGTAAGTGAAGCTGTGCACATACTTGGGATCTAATAGAAGGACATCTTCAGTTTTCCCCAGATTCTCAAGGCGTTCACGACCCAGCAGAGGGCAGGAACCAGTGATCACTGTACCGAATGGTAATCAATGGCCTCCCTGGGAGGGTCTCTTCTGTGTGGACACTGTTTCAGCGTATCACCCCGAGAGGGACAGGAAGAGGACCCAGGACAAGAGAAGCCTCTCCTCCAGTTCTGACAGCACTCAGGCTGCAGTTAACACTTTCACAGCCCAACTCTGGGTAAGCAATTAAATGGCAATGACACACAGGAATAATGAAACACACGGGAACCCTCAGGGAGACAGGCCTTGTGTACAACCTACCACTGGCAGTGAGACCTCCACTACCCAAGAATGTGTTGAAGAGTCAGAACTGCCAGAACAGCCTTGTCTGTCTTAACTCTTTAAGATTCTGGGCTCTGCAATGGGGCTCGCTTACTTGTGTTAAGTTGTTTCAATTCTCTGAGCCTCTGTCTTCACCTCTAAGAAGGGGCAAATAATATTACTTATCTCACAGGGGTTTTGATGAAGATGAAATTATATATATAAGATGAGAATTTAGCATTACAAATGGCATGAAGTCAGCACTCAAGTGTTCGCCACTATTAATACTTCTGTTGATTTTGTTAAGAGGATGTTTTTTGTTCCATTTATGGTCCAGTTATTTCCCCCTAGAAATGCATTTTTATGCAACAAAACTAAAAGTTAATTAAAATAACTGAAGAAGACTGACCTGACCTCTCAATATCTCTAATAAAATTTACTATGGACTGAGTGAATTTCAAATGTTCCATTCTCTGGAATTTCTTTTCAAGGGTTTATTCAATTCACCAGGAGATCTCTCAGGTTTGGGAAAAGGAGCAAGAGAGTAAAGAAATCTAGAAATATTGAGCTACCTGAGCTTAAGGGTTTGGCTTGTTCACCTAAACATAGCACATCTCAGGCAACTACTGAGAACTTACAACCAATGAGCCGCTTAAAAAAAAAAATCAGGTATCATTATCATTTCAATGGGCAACCAGAACAAATCCTATACCAAATCCTGTACGAAAGCTCCAAGAAAAAAGATGAGGCTCTGGATTCCAAGAAACCCAGTCAGGCAACACAAACTCACTTGTGATAAGCCTCTTTGGACTCCTACCTCGGGACGAGGCTGTCGCCTCCACGGAGCGTCGTGGGGTCCAGCTCAAAAATGGAGGAGATATCATTGCCTTCGGGCACAGACACCAGCGAGTACACCATCTTCTCCTGGGCGTTTCGCAACCTGCTTCGGGAGGCATCCTGATCAGGGTCCACCTGGGGAGGAAAAGTCATCAGGTCAAGGATTCTGCACGCCACACCCCTGCCTCACTACAGTCACTGCACTGTCCACAGGAACGGGGAAGAAGCAATCGTGAACATCAGCAGTTGTCAGGAGAAGCACCACAGCTTCAGAGCGGTCACCAGAGACGAGAGCTGGCCACCCATGCCAAGAATGTTTACACCCTGCCTCACTGTATTGCAATAAAAACACTCAAGCAACATGGTGCTGCAATGCTATATAACTGTCCATGGGCAGAGTGCTGTACCTGGTACATCCTCGGGCAGTGGGTGGGAGAGAGGAGAAACACTTTGAGAAAACTTAGCCTGTGGGTGTGGTTTATGGGTGGTGGTGTTAACCTCCAGTGAAACATCTAGCAAGAAGATGACACAGTTATTTCCCAGGAAAAAAGATACAATGAAATAAACCTGAACCCAAGTGTTCCTAAGCAGTTATCCCCGAGTGGCCAAAAAAAATATTTGGGATGTCAGACTAGCCCTGAAAAAGTGTTCCCAATTAATCGATTGCCAAGGACCATTCAGGGAGAAAAGGGGCCTCGCCTGCTACGTGCGGGAGATGGCAGAGACTGAAGACAATCTCTGACAACGAAGGCTGATGAACAACGATGAAAGCTTTCCCACAAAACTGTAAAGATGCAACCAGTCTCTGAAGCCCATCTGCCGAAGAAGATTGCAATAGTGTGCTGAGCCTGGTGTCTGCTCTGACAGGTTTCCCAAGGTCGCACTATGCCCTGTGACTCTGCACCAGATTACTTTTGAAGTTTAACATCCTTGCAAGATGACGGTATCCACCTGCATCTACTAGGAAAACCACATTTCCCTTGTCTCCATCTTGCTTTGCTTGGGCCGAGGCCCTGCTTCCTCTCCAAATGGAATGGAGAAAAGAAAAGCAAATCTAACAGGCAAAGAAGAGAGCGTGAGGGAATTTCATTCCATAGGACCTGAGTTCTAGGATTCTGGGCAAGTCTGCTTTTTTAGTCCATCAGAGGCACCAACCTTTGCCTGTTTAAAAAAGGAAGGAAAGAAAGAAGGGAGGCAGGGATACAGGAATGAATTAAAGAAGAAAGGAAAGAAAGAAAAGAAAACGCAAACAGCTCTTCTAATATCCCACATCTGTCTCCCCCGCTCACACTCCGTCCTCTCACACCCTGCTGTTGCTGTTATTGTCGAGTCGCTCAGTCATGTCTGATTCTTTGTGACCCCATGGACTGTAGCCCACCAGGCTCCTCTGGCCATAGAATTCTCCAGGCAAGAGTACTGGAGTGGGTTGTCATTTCCTTCTCGAGGGGATCTTCCAGACCGAGGAATTGAACTCGAGTCTCCAGCACTGGCAGGCGGATTCCTTACCTCTGAGACACCTGGGAAGCACTCACGCCCTGTACCTCTATCTGAACAAACCCCCTAGCGGTTCTTCTATCTAGACTCACACAAACATCGGCTGGAGGACACCAGAGCATCCCCGAGCCCCACTCACGAGACGTCACTTTGAATGGAATCTGTCCTCTTCTAACCAGTGCTGCACACACCTCTCTCAAAAAAACCCTGAGCTGGTTCCGGTGTGAGCCATGGAGCTCAGCTACAGGCTGGCAGTTAATCTGCAGACCGGCCACACATCCAGAGAAAAAGGACAGCTGCAATGAGTCAGTCCCCTGCCCGTGGCCTGCGGCTCAGCCAGGCGGCCCCGTGCTTGCTGTGTGCGGTCGGCGTCTGCCACCTAGTGGGGGCAGAGGCGCATGTGCACAAGGCCGGCAGACCACAGCCATCCTCGGGGAGTTCTTTCTGTCCCTGCGGCATCAAGCCCGTGGCTCGAAGGCCACTGGATTCAGAAAGAGGAGAACGACAAGGCTGAGTGCAGTCCCAGGTGAGACCACAGGTTTGGGGTGCCAGGCTCAGGAAATACACACTCAATAAGCAGAATGAGAAGCTTTGTCTCCCCAACTGCCAAGTGCCCCAGCCAAGAAGAGGGTGAAGGACCCTCCCGACGTGGACACCTTCCCCTCCAGAGGCAGGAGCTCGTAGGTGCACCGTGAGCTCCCCAGCACCCCGCCTCCACATGAGGACCCCCACTCATGCAACAACCTGAGCAGCCGGAGCAATGCAGTCCAGATCTGCAGCCAGGCGCGCTGCCCTGGCATAGAGGAACATGAAAGAGGAGACAGCTGATTGCACTCCCAGAGACCCCAAGGCATGTGGCCAGTGAGGACCACTTCCTGCTTCCTCATGCCTCAAATGAAGATGGAAGGACCTGCTCTAACTCCTCCTTGGATCTGCTGGGCGGCCCAGACAAACTGGTGGGGGAAACGCACTGAAAACGGTTATTATCCTCTGCAACTCACAAATATGCCAAGAGTTTACTGGGGCCAGACACTTCATCTGCACAGCATCTCACTTCATCCTTACAACGAGCGTACTGTGCGCATGTACAGATAAGGGAAGTTGATCTCAAAGAGGGAACGTAACTTGTCCAGAACCATACAGCTCACAAGCAGTGTGTCCTGGAGTGGGAAATGGCAACCCACTCCAGTATTCTTGTCTGGAAAATTACAAGGACAGAGGCACTTGCTGGGCTACAGTCCAAGAGGTTGCAAAGAGTTGGACATGACTGAGCAACTGAGCATGCACACTGCTATTTAAACCCAAGTCTGGGACTTCCCTGACGGTCCAATGGTTAAGAATCTGCCTGCCAATGCAGGGGACATGGGTTCCATCCCAGGTCTGGGAAGATCCCACATGCCGCGGAGCAACTAAACCTGTGCACAACTGCTGAGCCTGTGCTCTAGAGCCCGGGAACTGAAACTACTGAAGTCTACACGCCTTAGAGCCCATGTTGCATGAGAGGAGGCATCGCAAGGAGAAATCTGCACACCGCAACGGAGAAAACCCACGCGCAGCAACAGAGACCCGGGAAAGCCAAACAAAGAAAATAAACAAGATAAAAATGAATAAACCCAAGTCTGTCTCTCTCTTCCGCCCTACTTTCGATCACTCTACACTACACACATGCCTGTCTTTCCTTCACACACGAACAGGCTGGGAGAGCAGTCCTGTTCCCCACAGAACTCAAGGTTCACTCGGACATCGGCTCACACTTAAAGAAGCCACAGGGCCCGCTCAAAGTCACCTCCAAGGGGAGTCTTACTCTGTGCAGCCTCAGATGGCAGCACCAAGACCCACGGAGGCGAGTGACCCAAAGACCATCTTGACTCTCAAAATAAGAAAGGTGCCAGGATGAATTATCTTCTGAAAATGGAGGCCCCTTCCAGTCCAAGTGCTGGAACAATGATCGGTGAGGACAATGCGGGGATGATGTGCAGAGACTGCCCTGCACGGGGTGGAGAGCGTGACTGGGTCAGTGTCTCTGTCCAGCTCACAGCAGCTGTGGAAGGTCAGCTTTCCAAATGGGCTCCAGTAGCGAGGGTGAAGGGCATGAACGGAAGGAACAGGGCCCTCTGGTGCTCCCACAAGGAGAGGAAAGAGAAGATGAGCTCCGCCAGTGAGTCCAGGAACTAAGGGCAGGAATTCTCACCAAGAACTCTGCGTTTCTCAAAAAGCTAACCTCTGCTCAAATCTAACTAGAAAGTTGATGGCATACTGCAGAATTCACAACCCTTTTGAAGACAACTACACTGTGTGTTATCTCTACCTCAACTCCCTTCATTAATGTACAATGCTGATGTCCAATTTTTTCAAAATTGTACTGAAAGATAATACCCTTAATACCACCTACCGTATTCATCATCAAGATGATCACATGGACACGCAACGTCAAACAGAGCCGCAGCTATTTGGTTTTGGCTCTGTTTTATTCATCTTAGGCCAGAATGAAGCGCTCCACAAGAGAACTCCATGACTAACACCCATCATTTCCCTCTAACAACCACTGCCCTCTTCGCACTGTGGACACCAAAACCCCAAGTCTCTCCGTATCAGGATTAATTGGCAATATGGCGTCCAAAGAAAGATCCAGCTTAAAGATCCAGCACTAAAATTCTAAATCACATAACAAGATCTCTTTCTGACTTTGCGGAGAGGACAAGAGAGTTAGACCACTGAGTGCCCAACCAGAGGTAAAGCCTCATGTGTTACCTCCAGGGTCTGAACGACAGTGTCCACCCTACATGCTCATGCCTTGAAGAAATCTGAGTGAGTCATAGCTTCAGGTCGAGAGTAACACAACATTCATGTAAAAAAGGCTGGCTCTACAGAGACTATCACTGTGTCCAACCTAGCAGTATTCTAAGAGATAGCTTGAACTTCTGCAACTGAGAGATGGAAACCCCTTGCTAAGCACACAGAAAGAGTATCATGACCAACAGTCTCTTGGACCAATCAGGACACAAGGGTACACGACTGCCCTCAAGGGAAGCACAGAACAAGACCCTCTGTTAGGGCAGTGTAGGTCTCCCCTTCCCCAGCACTTAGTGACCACAGGGGGCAGTTTCTGACATGGGGTTCCAGATCATATGGCCTCACCCTACCAGACGAAGACAAGAAGGCTCTTGCCCATACTTACTGAGGGCTGAAACTCCAGGCATTCTTCCTCAAAGTCAGGGTCTACCTGATGAAAAAGAATCATTAGGAAATTAAAACATCCATTGCTTTCTCAAGGATTCGGCCCAGCTTGCAGGAGACATCAAGGCCTGCGAACATCTTTGGACAGCTAAGAACTTGTCCCTTCCCTCTGTTCCCGAAACTAGCATGCCACAACAACAACACACGGCACATGAGTACAACACATATGGAACAACAGTCTACCAGTAACCAACAGATGGCTCTCAAGTGTAGACAGAGGAACACAAAGAATCCACTAGCAAAGCAACAGTTAAAAGCCTGAAATAAATAAAAGATCGGTATCCAGTCATTGATAATCCTGCTTATTTAGAGTTAGAAATAAAAAAAAGGTCTGGCTTTCAGCAAGAGTTACATTCACCCCAGAACATAACAGATAATGCAACAACCATTGATCTTTGGCAAACCATGTCATCAACATTTCTCAGAGTTGGTGAGCTGGGTCCATTTCCTATGACTCCATTATAAATTTCAACTTAGTCTTGATCTTTGGCTCTTCAGTATTTCAAAATCATCAGTTCACACAAGTGTCAGGCATCCCAGAGGGTTTGGCACATTTAGATTGAGGTCAGTTGCCACAGTCTGACGCCCACACATCACCTTGCAAATCTCTTGAGCAGTCTCACCAGTGGTACCAGGCAACAGCAGGTGTCTTTTGATGTACGGCTAGAATCTGGTATGAATATGCATCGTACATCTTCCAGCAGATCAGAGTAAAGTGCAACAGCTGTCACACAGTAAGATGGCTCCTTAATTTAATACAAAAATTAAAAGGAAATTTCCTCCCATGTTTCAGCGTTGAGTCTTGCCTTTCCTCAAATATCCTTCATGGGCATTTAAAACACACTTCCTTGATGTTTTACATTCCTGTAACTAAAGGATCCTGTAAAATCCACTGATCCTGTGAGTAAGCAAGCTCTATAAAATCACCCAATTCTTCATGTATTTTAAAGCTTCTAGCTTTACATACCATGTTTCACTACGGCCAAGTCTTGGTCATTTACCTTAGGATTGGGGTTGGTAAACAATAAGATGTGGGGAGAGTAGTATGCAAGAGCAAAATGGTAAGATAATCCTAAAGCCCAGATTAGTGTGATTTTTTTTTTTTAAAAATCTGTTCTCTTAGCCACCTTCAAATACATCTCAGCCTTGAATAAGGCTGAAGTTAATGGGTACATAATTTATAGTTGGCCCTCCAAATTTGGTAGGTCAGACAGTAAAGAATCTGCCTGCAATGAAGGAGACCCGGCTTCAATCCCTGGGTCGGGCAGATGCCCTGGAGGTGAGAATGGCATCCCACTCCAGTATTCTTGTCTGGAGATTTCCATCAACAGACCACGGTGTTGCAAACAGCTGGGCGCAACTGAATGACTAACATTTTCACTTTCTCCAAATCTGCGGTTTCTCCACAGCTGCAGTTCTTCTGCATTCTCAAATTCCACCAGCCACAGGCTGTTTAGTTACCCGGCATTTACTACTGAAAAATGTGCTCAGTCGCTCAGTCATGTCCGACTCTTTGTGACTCCATGGATCATAGCCCGCCAGGCTCCTCTGTCCATGGAATTTTCCAGGCAAGAATACTGGAATGGGCTGCCACAACCACAGGTAACTGGACCCGTGCGGTTCAAATCCACATCATTCAAGAGCCAAATATATACAATACAGTATTATTAACTCTAGTCACCATGCTGGACATGACATTCTCATGACAGCATTGTTTTCTAACTGACCTTCTCCCCACATCTTGATCAGAATCCCCGTCAAATGTTAAAATGTGTTCATTATTTTTGCTTCTTGTCCATAAGCAAGGAAACGAGGTGGAAGGAAACAGAGAAACTGAAGGAAAAGCTAGGTAACAGAGCAGCACCCTAAGCCTCTAACGACCCAATGGCAAAAGGTAAGTGGGGAAAGAAAAGTGCATTACCATGGAAAGAGAAAAACCACACGCTGCCACTTACCTCTGCTGCTAAGTAATGCCCTGTAGCAAGATGCTTGAAACGGAAGAGGCTGTTCCAGTACCCTGCTCCTCCCCGACACGGGTCATGCTGGACCACCTGCAAGAGAAGAAATGGTCAACAGGAGTGGAAAAAATGTCAACCCATGTAAGGATGACACTGAATCTGAGATATTACACAGAAGTCATAGTTCAGGAGTGATGTTTACTAGCTGACAAACAATTATTATCTTCCAATAAAACTGCTCCAAGTGTCTCATGTAATTTTAAGTAATGTTTCTCCAAAGTAGAAGTAGAGTCCCCTAATTAACATGAAATGGTTGTAAAACAAAGTTCAACTGGTTTTCAAATCATTTGCCTTAATTATAGGGAAGAAGTTAAGATTCTGGACTTCACCCAGAAAAGGTAAAACAAACAAAAATAAATCTCATGAAAAAGAGTAACAGCAACCTATCTATGCACTCGTGCACTGTGACACATCCCCAGGTCTGTGCTCTGAAGCCAGACACTCACAGTGCCTGGAACAATTTACTATAACAATAAATGTAACTAGCGTCTGCTCAGGATGGAATACTGGCAATGGGAGTTGGTGCCATACATAATTAGACACTACACACAGTACAAAGGCTTGCCACAGACAATGAGAAAACTGCATAAAATACACAAAACAACTGGGTACTGATGCTGGATGACAACTGGGTACTGATGCTGGATGACAGCTGGGTACTGATGCTGTGCTCTCTGAGGAAAGGGAAAGAAGTGATCTTCATGACCGCTCCAGTTTCTGGCTGGGAGGTCTTCTTCGGATGGAAGCATCAGGAAGGAGAACTCACACAGAACACCCCAGTCTCAGTGAGTTGAGTAGATACATCGGAATTCAAGGAGACTGAGGGGAGAATACAGAGCTCCCCAAGAAAGAAAGGTCTAGAAATCTGCACGGGGCCTCCTATAGACTTTGGTTGAACATCAAGCTGCATATGTGTACAGAGAGAATCTCCCCGTCCCTGCCCAAGGCTGAATATAAAATGAGAGGGAAGTTGTAAGCTCAACAATCTGGGAGATCACATAGGGCTAGAAGGTTTCTGACCTACCCAGCAAGGGGACTGATTAGTTGAACACCTGGGACATTCCGTATAGACATTGAAAGGGTCATATCTTAGGAGCTGGGCTAGTACAGCCCCCAAAACAAATGCTGCATTACACACGACCTAATGAAGCTTTGAAACAAACCTCCAAAGGATCAAAGCAATCCAGAACTTTCTTTGTCTGACAAAACAAAACTCAATACTCTTTAAAGGAAGGCACAGAATCCAGATACTCAACACAGTGACATCACAATGTGTGGCATATTATCATAAAGCAGTGGACAGGCAAGAATCAGGAAAATGTGACCTGTCAGACAATATCAAAGGATCCAGTTTGTCCATGGGGGTTGAGGGGGCTGGAAAAATACGTGAGAAATAGTAACCTTCAAATTTCCCATTTTGATACATATGCACAGATCTCAAAAAACTCAGTGACTTCAAAGTAGCACAAATACACATATACACACTCACACAATCATCAAGACACATAATAATAAGGTAAATGCAAACCAGAAATAAAATTTTTTTAAGTACCTAGGGGAAAAAAGCTAGGGCTTTTTTTTTTTTTTTTAAGTAGCTAAGGGGCAAAAAGCTAGGGCTTCCCTGATAGCTCAGTGGATAAAGAATCCTCCTGCAATGCAGGAGACCCTGGTTCAATTCCTGGGTTGGGAAGATCTGCTGGAGAAGATATAAGCTACCCACTCCAGTATTCTTGGGCTTCCCTTGTGGCTCAGCTGGTAATGAATCTGCCTGCAATGCAGGAGACCTGGGTTTGATCCCTGGGTTGGGAAGATGCCCTGGAGAAGGGAAAGGCTACCCACTCCAGTATTCTGGCCTGGAGAATTCCATGGACTGTACAGTCCCTGGGGTCACAAAGAGTCAGACACGACTAAGTGACTTTCACTTTCGGGGGAAAAAAAAGACACAAAAGGGAACAAAGAAGAAAAGAAAATCCGTGAATTTACATCAGGAAATAATGCATGCAAGACAACAATGGATTAGCATCTTCAAGTATGAAGAGAAAAAACTGTTTACATAAAATTTCACGGTCAACAAAAACACCCTTTGTGAATGAAGGCAGTATGAAGAAATCAGAATTTAATACACTGCAGTTTGGAACATACAATAGTGTCAACAAGACAGTGCACCCTTTCCTCAAAAGGTTAAACGAAGTTACCATACACCCCACAATTCCACCCCAGACAGAACTGAAACTCCCCAAAGAAACATGTACATGAATGTTCACAGCAGCAGTATTCACAACAGCCCAAAAGAAGAAACAATCCAAATGCCAATGAAAAATAAAATATGGTAAATACAGCATATCTATATAATGGAAGATTATTTGATAATAAAAGGAAATGAAATATGGATATACACAGTAATATGGATGAACTCTGAAAACTATATGCTAGGTAAGAGAAGTCAGATACAAAGAACCATATATTGTAGGATACCATGTATATGAAATGTTCAACACGGGCAAATCTATAGAGATAGAAAGTGAAGCAGGGGTTACCAGAAGTGGGGAGGGGGCAAGTCTGAAGAGAAATGAGGTGTGATCGCTAGGAGTCCAGGGCTGCTTTTGGATCTAGTAAAAAACCATGGAGAACTATACATTTTAAATTTGTGAATTGTGTGATGTATGAATTGTATCTCCATGCAGCCTTTATTTCAAAAAAGGAAAAATAATTTTTTTTTAATTAAGGTGAAATAAAGGTATCTCCACAGACAAACATAAAGCTCTTATCTTGTTTTCAAATGAGAGCTGAGAGAATTGGCCAGTGGTGGACCTGCCCTAAAAGAAATGATAAAGAAGTTCTTTAGGCTGAAGGAAAATGATTTCAGATGAAAACTCAATTTACACCAAGGAATGAAGTGCTAGATATGATAACTATGTGGATGAAAGTCCCTCAGTCGTGTCTGACTCTTTGTGACCCCAGGAACTGTACAGTCCATGGAATTCTCTAGGCCAGAATACCAGAGTGGGTAGCCTTTCCCTTCTCCAGGGCATCTTCCCAACCCAGGGATTGAACCCAGGTCTCCCTTACTACAGGCGGATTCATTACCAGCTGTGCCACAAGGGAAGTCCAACTATGTAGATAAAAGACTCCTAATCTCTCATTTTCCCATGTTTTTGGTATACAAATGACTCCTTAAACAAGGCAAAGTAAGTAAAAATGCACTATTGAGTTTATAGCATATATATATATAGTGGTAAAACACAAGAGAATAATACCGAAAGGACAGGAAGGGGGAAAGAGAAGTAGAGTTGACCCTTTAACAATATTGGTTTGAATTGCATGGGTCCGCTTACACATGGATTTTTCAATATTAAATATTACAGTTCTACATGGTTGGATGAATTCATGATGCAGAGGAACCATGAACACAGAGGGCCGACTATCAGTTATACAAAAATTTTCAATCATGCAGAGGGCAAGTGTCCCTAACCCCCACACTGTTCAAGATTCAACTGTATACTATTGTAAAGTTCTTACATCACATGGGAAAAGATTAACACTATGTAAAACTGACAGGGAATATGGTGAAGATGTATAATGAAAACCCTAAATCATGATGAGGAATATAAAATACATGGTGTTGTCTTCCTTCTTTTATTTTGAAGGGGCACTTATGTTTCTAAAATCTTCAAGAAGAAAATAAAAAAAGGAATAAATTCAGTGTTTCCCTAGGCTATTCAGAGGGAATATTGGCAGAACAAGGTTTTGGGGGGGAGTAAAAATTAAGATGGCTGTTTCTTCTCAGAAGAAAAAATACAGATGTTCTGAAGTAGACTTGTAAGTACCCAAAGTTTTTGAAGTCCATACTGCAGAAACTCTCCTCAAAAGGTTGCATGTTTCATTCAACTAATTTGCAAGTGAAGAAGATGCAGTACTTTAAGTTTCTAAAGTCAGTCACAGTGACTTCTGCAGGGTTCTAACATTCTTAATAGTTTTTTGATTTATGAATCAAGTCCCAATTTCCTACAGCCTGGGTATATTGCCTTTCAGGATCTGGTCTTCTGAAACGGTTTCTATTTTGTTTTGCAGGACGATCCTCTGCTCCTCATCAAATGAGGTTACTGAGTTCTAAACCAAGGTTGCCTCCCATTTCCAAGTACACATTAGTATCTTACAAGAAGTGACCTACCCCATTCATCTCTTCCTTCTGAAATGCATGTCATCCTGTTAGTAGCAGCTCAGATGCTAGGGCCCTCAGGAAGTCTTTCTAAAACCCTTGCCCAACCTCAAACTCCTTCATCACCTCCAGAGCACAAGGAATGTGCCTCCCATCACCTTCACCATCCAGTTATCAGATGTGCATCTTTTCATCCTGTCACCAATATGCTATCATGCTGGTTAGGCACTTGATCACTTGTAGCTGTGATACGTAACTGAGCAAGGGAAAGAAAAATACAGATGCAAGAGAGGATCGGATGACCCAGAGAAAGAAAATTAGAAATTTTCAGTTGGGAGTTGGCTTACCCTGCATCCTTCTGATATGGCATGATGTGTGTGTTTCTCTAAGTCATCCCAAGTCATTCCCTGTCCTTGGAACAGGTGGGTTGAACTACCTGGATCTGACTCTTCCTATAAATCCACGAGTCCTTTCTCCCTGCCCCACCCCTTACCTCCACCTCCCACAGGGCTTTGGAACTGGTGGCGGACGTGGCAGACTGCCGGCCGGTGGTTCTCAGAAAGACATGCTGCTTCTTCCTATGCTCGTCACAGGTGAGAAACTTCTCCTGCTCAGCATGGAACAGCCTCACCACGTCACCCTGAAAGATGACCCACAGAGGAGGTGAGGAAAGCACATTTGAAGAGAGAAGTGAAGGCGAGCCAAGTGCTGCCCAGCCAGTCACGAATCCAACTTACCCCCTTTAATATGTCATCTTTATTGTCACTCCATTTCATGAAAAGGACTATTTTCCAGCTTGTATTGCAGTTGACGGAATTGACCTAGAAAGAAAATTAGAGTTATTTTTTTCACATATCCCTCAACAACTGTATCTTCCTGCCCCAAAGGGCCTCATCTCTGTCCAGGAAACAAGATTGTCCTTCAGCCCTCCAAGCCTAAAGACTGGCATCATTAAGACCATAGAACTTGCACATTCAATTGACCTGTTAGAAGTCTCTGGTAATAAATGGATAATTTCTACCAATCACTATGTATATTCCAGCTGTGGCTAAGGGAACTAAGTTTCTCACGCTTCCGGAATGACATCTTCTTTGTTTGCGGCCACTGTTTGTACACTAAAGACACTCTATGCACTGGGCCAACATCCACTAATATATTCAGTCCTTAGCAACAGCCTAAAAGGGCTTCCCTGGTGGCTCAGTGGTAAAGAATCTGCCTTCTAGCGCAGGCGATGCAGGGTGGATCCCTGGGTCAGGAAGATCTCCTGGAGGAGGGCATGGCAATTCACTCCAGTACTCTTGCCGGGGAAATCCCACAGACAGAAGATCCAGCGGACTATAGTCCAGGCGGTCACAAAAGAGTCGGACGTGACTTAGTGGCTAAACAATCACTACCACCACCCTGAAAAATAGCAATGACCCTCACGTCCATTTCAGAGGTAGGAAAACTGATGCCCAGGGATGCTGAGTAATGAATCTACAGTCACAGAGGTAGAGGAGGACAGATCCAGGATCTGAATCCAAAATATCTGACTCCAGACCTTGCATCCTCCACCATTAAAAAAATATTCATGTCACAATCAAGCTACAGACCTTGTGTCCTGTAATTGCCAATTACCTTACGTAGATGTACTGCCAAAAGCAAGATGTCTCTCTTGCAGCGGTGTTCGTAGCTGCCAGTGCAGGGGAATTAGGGAAAGGCTCTCTCTTTAGGGGACCAATTAGAAAAGGGTGCTCTTCTGGCCAAAATGAATAGGTACAAGGGAGCCTCCTCTGGTTTAAGAAATTAGAAAAATGGTGTCCCAGGGATACAAAGCTTAGCAACCTGAGCCCTGAAGTGCCTATCAGCTCCCACCGACTGAGCAGGCTTGCACAGCCTCTTGTGACAGGTCTGGCTTTCAGTCTTGGGTTTCCTCGCCTGCAAAATGGGTACACTGTCCTGAGTCAGGGCTCAAGTCACTGTCAGCACACCCATGCTCTGGTCCCAGGAAGGCTGGGGACTCCCGGAGCACACGCTGCTCACAAGTAGTAACTGAATTTCTCTTACCTCGTTGCAGCCTGGGTTATCCACCAGCTGATGGCTGCTGGCGTGTAAGGGCTGGCCGGCATTCACGGGGTTCAGGACAACCTTGTCACCTATGACCACCTGAAATGGAAAGGACCCACCGAGCGTTTCACAAAAAGCACGTCAGGGCTGCGGAGTCAGCAGGGGCTAGTTCTGGGAGAAGCCATAAGTGTCTACATAGGAGAAGGCCCAGCTTCTAGCAGGTACAATGATTCGGCACAAAGGCACAGTTTTAAAAGCCTGAGCCTGACCAGGAGTGGGTGATGTTTACAAGACTAAAGGTAAATTTTTGCCCACAATTGTCATTGATTACTTACAGATGCTTTCAAAGTTAGTCTAAGCAGGAAGAAAAAAAGTCCTACCTCTGTTAGATTCAGTTAAGGCACTTGCATAAATAAGCTCTAAGTTTTAGGGGTAGAAGCAGAATATTTGCTGAAGTAAGGCTTTATCTTTGAGAGAATAAAGCTATACATTTATAAAGCAATGACTTTTAGACTTTTTTGAGAAGTCATATTAAGAAATATGTTTTCTATTATGACCTGGTCATACATACTTATGTAGATATATATGTATATGTATGTGTGTATATACATATATGCATGTATGCACAGATATACATATCTATTTATCTAAGACAAAAGTTACCCACACCAAACAATCTTATCCCCATTATGTTCAACATGGCTTGATACTATCTATTCTATTCCACTTTCTAAAATAATAGTCACAAATTACTAAATTGATCTCTTAGCCTATGTACAGATGGTTACCCTATCCTTTGAAAAACACTGTTCTACAAGGGTAAGTATTCAAAAAAACACTATTTTACAAAGGTAAGTATTCAAAATCATCTAGTTTTCTCAACCAAGGCACAGATAAAATGATAACCTTAAAGGACAGGAAAGCAAAGGACATGCTAGAAAGGAAGTTCAGAACAAAGCACCCTTCCTTATCTTTTATTATGGAAGCAGAAGGAAAAAGAATGGGAAGGATGGTTTCCTAAGATGTAAAACCCATCTCTTCTCAGTTTGATACCTTTGGGGAAGACATACGACCAAATTTTCTCTACCTCCAGATGAATATAATTATGTTAAATACATTAAAAAAAATCCAAACCTTTAGCGAAAATGTAAGCTTTTCTGGACTAGTTCTTTTATACTCAGTTGATGATCACTACTGTATACCAACTGCTGCCCGGGGTGGGGGTGGGTGGCGTGTCCTGGCACTACATGCTTCAGGTATATTGTATATACTTTAATACACAAACGTATAGAGTAAAACATTTTGAAACTACTCAGACTTTGTATACTTAAGTTTTAAAAAATGGCAAAAACCCAGTTTCAGGTGGAGGCTAGTTGAGCATTTTGGTAAGATTTCACACAGTTTAAACACTTCTTTCTTTTGGTAGAACAACTATTTCAGAATCTTAACAAGGTTGGAAATACTGCTAATAGTATTTATACATAGTGATAGGTAAGTATACAACCACATAAGCACAGAATAAGGTAGACAATAAGTATCAGAACGGTTCTAAGTGGCCCCGGAAAGGACTTCTGGGGCTTTATAACTTAATGACCTCCCTTACCCAGAAGAGGGGCAGCTCAAAACCAACCACAGTCACTGAAATGAAATGAAGAACCCGCAGAGTTACTGACAAAGAGCAACTGAGGCTAATCCTAAAATCCACTCCCCTTCTCTGACCAATCTACTTCTTTTCCATCCTCTCAAAACTTCTGACTTTACTTCCTAAATAGCAAAGCATTTCTATTCCACCACTGATCTAGAAGGAGGGGGATAGTCCCCAGGACGGTAATATATGACACCAGCTTTTGTGGTCAAGTTATCGAGGTAATGGGCTGCTCGTATGAATTTTTTCAGAAGCCCAGTAGGAAAAATAGAGCTACTGTATGTAGGTCACACTTCACTCCAAATTTCCCTGTTTCCCAAACACTGGTTTCCATAGTGAGTCCCTTCTCCTCCTACAGGATAAGCCTCTGGCTCCAACTTTAAATTTCTCCCAGTTGACTCAAGCATGCAGTTATGGTCGGAGGCCTGGCACAGAGCAGTCCCGGGGCTGGGAACACGCACTTACACTGTCTCCGATGGATCGCAGCTTGTAGAATGGCTGAATGTAGAACCAGGACCCTTCATTTCCGGCCTCATCCAATGTCACTCTCATGGCATTCTTCTCCAGCAGGGCCGGAAGCCTCTTATTCACAGTTAGGTATTTATTACTTTTCAGATGCAGTAGCTGAAAACCACCAGGAGAATAAGGTGCCTGTCAGCATGTCTCTGAATCTTTACCATTTCTCTCTCAGCCATATAAAATATGTATCAAACACTCCTCCCACCACTGAGCTGCCTGTGAAGTTAGAGAACCACAGAAGTGCCGAGGGCAAGGGGATGACTAGAAAAGGAGGAAGAGCGAAGGGAGTAGAAGGAAGAGGAGAAGAAAATTATTTTCCCCCCAAAACAGCCTTGGACGAGATGGATGTCACTCAGGTAAAGACACTTTCCTATAGAATAGCACTCTTGCCACTGGTTAGCAGGAAGGGGTCTAACCCCACGTAAAGGGTCTAAAGAACTGCAGTCTGAATATGCCTAACACAAAGGTGGAGCTAAGGAAGGGCACTTCGGAACAAGAGACACCGTTCAGTTTAATAGAGGACCCCATTAGGGGGATCATCAATTCATTTGAAAAAACATGACTGTTATGGATTTCTACCTTGAACTTCTAAGCACTCTGTTCTTAATTACTTGGCAAGTGGGTACATGAAAGGGATGGAAAGACTGAAGATCTAGATGGGAAATGTCCCATAGTAAGCCTAGACCAGGAAGCGTTGACCAAAGCTTCCCAACTCAACAGGCTGTAAGAGAAGATGGAAGGGAATATGAAAGCTTGTCCAGTCTCTGGAGACATGGTAAGACTAGCAGGAGATACCACTGCAAAGTGCCAATATCCCTCTTTCCAGGTTCACAGATAGTTTCTAGAACACTCCCAGGAGGTTTACAAACACTGCCAGGGTTACTGGAAGCAGAGGAGTAACTTGTCTGATCCATGAGCCTCTGACATCCACTAGCCGTGATACACAAGGGGAAATTGATGCATTCCCAAGCCTTCGTTCTTACTCTGATGAGTAGCCCTGATCCTCCATGCACCTGTTGAGGTGTTGGATTTGGTTGGTTTGTAACCTGATATTACCTATTGGTGGATGTCAAGACCTAGGCTTGGGGAAATAAGAAACATTAGGTAATATGTGCTGAGGATACTCTGTGACAGGCAGTAGACACCATTATTATTACCATTTGCTAGTAAGATACCTGAGTCATGGCAAGAATTCTTGCCCTAAATCTCAGAGGAGAAAAAGTGGGAAGGAATTCCTCTGTCAGTTGTAAATTTAATATTGGCATTAGTAAAGAGAGGGAAAGTAGGAGTTTGGGGTTAACACAGACACACTACAATATATAAAACAGATAAACAACAAAGACCTATGGTACAGTACAGGAAACTATATTCAATATCTTGTAATTACCTATAATGGGAAAGAGTCTGAAAAAGAATGGATATATATATATACATGTATGTGTATAACTGAACCACTTTGCTATATACCTGAAACACAACATCACAAATTAACTATAATTTTTTTAATGGTTTTTTTAACAGCCATATTTGGCACTGGACTTTCTCATAGACTGTTTTCTGCAAGGACAGACCCAGGTGGACTTTTTTTTTTTCTCCAGTAAAACCTGTGGTAGCTATTTCTTAAATTGTGTCTATTCCTTTTAAATTTAAAGGTACCAGAGATAAACAAGTAAATCTCATGACCCATTAGGTAAGACTTGAGACTCATCAAAGATTCTACCTGAAGATACAGAATTGCTCTTATTACTTCTGGTGACCAGTCCTTGAATCAGTTTTTTCCAAATATGAGGAACTTTCAAGGAATGCAAGTTAGGCAAGACCTCAACAGTCAGGCTCCTCTTTAGATAGGAGCTTCCCATCTAAAATATGTGGACAGCCTCAATTAACAGCTTCCAAGGAGCGAAGTGGACTCTCACATTGAAACAGAACCAACTAAAAACCCAAGAGCCCAGCCCAATCAGAAGAAGTGCCAGACCTTGTCCAATAAACTGGCTGTCTCCATGGAGTTCTTCGGCTCCCAATAGGGTTTAGTGCGCTTGCTTTTCATTTCCTCTTTTAAGGCTTCAGCTCCATGACAGAAGAGTAGTTTTGACCTACCTGGATCACATTGCCATACTGGATCACAGTGCCCAGCAATTTCCTGTTTTCGGTCTCATTTTGCTTCTTTTCCAAGTCTGCAGCATGCTGTTTATGGAGGAGGAAGAGTAGTCACAAAGAGGCAACAATGGGTTTCATTTCTCTGCTGTGATGCAGAACCAACATAGCCAGTTCATACAGGAACCACAGAAATAAGTAAATATTAATACCTAAGTACACCCAGAGGCTAAGTGCAATGAACAAGGGGTTTAACAATCCAACCCATTATGCCTTTGCTTGTTGGCCTTTTTGACTTTTCAAAAATGTGTTCTTTCTTTTAAGGACTTCACAGATACTTGCTTAGGGTAAGACTAAGTCAAAAGTTTATATATTTTTAAAGAAAACAGGGTAAGGTTAGAAGGGAAATTGCACAGCCCTTTTATGATATGTAAAGGTTGTCTTTATAGCTCTGGAGTAAAATAAAACAGGGTTTAAATACTGGTTTTCTGACCTGGATGTGTTATTTAATATCTGTGAGCCTCAGTTACCTCTTCTATAAAATGAAAATAAAAACAGCACTCTCATCTCATAGGAATCACTTAGCACAATATCTCATCACAGAAGGATTCATGGAGTGTTAATTTTTATTGTTATATACCAATTATAATTTATGTAATTTTCATGGTAGTTCCCTGAGGAGATGATTATTCTAATTTAATAAGGAGGAAACAGACTCAGAGAGATGAAAAAGTTTGGTTGACAATGCACAGTTAGTTGAATGATGGCTACAAAAGGAGTTTATATTGTTTTCTCTACTACTATGTATATTTGAAATTTTGCTTAAAACTGTCATTTAAAAAAAAATTACACAGCTATTAAGTAAGAGACAATCTCACACCCACATTTGGGTAAACTCCAGATTGATACAGTCACAAATGATGCTGAAGATATTACTAGCCCAACCTTGGCAGCCTAGGGAACATGATGAGAATAGAGGGTTTCCAAAACAGTCGGCCAAGGCCACCAACCCGCACAGTCATTCTTTCTTCATTTCCCTGTAGAACTCAGTAAGGACTGTTAACATATTATAACCATGCTCAAGGGGAGCTAGTTTCATCCTAGGCAATTAAACTGCTATTCCAACCCCTGACTTCCAAGCCCAGAATAAGTAAAACCAAAGTAAAATAACAGGGATTTCTTCTAATCTGATGGGTGCTAAATGCATGATGATGACCAGCAGTATCCTTCAGAACTGTTTCCAATGTTCTCCTCCTAGAGTCTCCCCCTGGCCTTGAGACAATATGCTAGCAGATGCCACGGGGTAATGGGCTTCCTTCCCAGGTCCCCATTTCCACAGGACCCTTCAGGCCTGGTCTTGGTTCCACCACAGACCAGCTTGACCATCTTGGCCAAGTTATTTAATCTCACCGAGCCTCACTCAGCATTCTCATCCACAAAATGAGGACAAAATAAGCCTTTTTTCCCCCCTCTCTCTCATCATGGAGATGAAAGAAAACACATACTAGACACCAAACAGGCATTCAATACATTTAAAGCATGATTGTTATGCACAAGTTTCTGTAACTAAGTAATGTCCTAATGATGAGAATTTTGAAAAGTGGGAAGTTGGCTAGATGAAGAATCTTCCCATTTCCATTAAGCTCAGCATCTACTCCGCCTCTACCAGGAAGACAGGTATTTTTAGGAAGGCATATCTTTTGAGAAAAATAAGCTGCAGGCAGCAATCTTTAACCAGAAAGAAACTACATTACAAGAAGGTAAGGGTCATATAGATGACTACAACTTTACCCTATGTATCTCAACCCTTTAAAACAGTGGTCTATTCAGAGGCTCCCCTCTTGCTCTTTTGGAATTAGTTACCAGTGTGCTGTTCTCAGGTACAAAAAGATAATATTCACCGGTTTCAAGACACATCCAGAAACAATAGCAGTACAGACACCATAGCCATCCTTGGCATGCAACTGCCCCGGGCACGGTCCTCCCCCATTCTCTCTTCCTCTCCACAAACACCTTCCCTTCACTTCCTCCCACCTCCCTTCTCCCTGTTTTCATGCCTGAGCTGTACCCTCTCCAGAGAGCTCTACAGTAACCGCAGGTAGTTTCCAAAGAAAAAAACACCACTGGACTGAATCTACTTAGAAGGCAGGTTTATACTTTGGAGAAAGCCATTTATTCTTTCTGCCAAGCAGTTCTCAGCTAATAAGAACAGGAAATTGGAGAAAGAAAAAAAAAAAAATCAAAGGGTAGAAAAATCAATGAATTAAGAAAAATAAAACAACATTTTCCCAACAGGCTTTTTGTTTTTTCTTTCTGCTCAACATGTCACACTGAAAGGATTCACCTTTAGAGAATCTTAAAGTAGTGTTTCTTGGACTTAAATAATATAAGGGCTCCTGGTTAAGAGGGAAAATTCTCATGAATATTCCTCTGACTCTCAAGGATTTCCAGTGGCTTCAATCTAAGAAATATTAATCTAAAATATTAAGTTCCTGCCTATGCTCAGACTAAGAATTAAAGTGGTAATCCAATGGTTACCGGCATATCTAAAAGAAAATGTCAGATTAGTCACCAAGAAGGCCCAGATTTCATACTTAAGACTAATTAAACACCAGTAGCTCTAAAGATTAAAGGGTATTTCCTTAAAAACATATAAAAGGTAAAATCAGAAGTGAAAATATACATCTGGAAAATAAACATCTAAGAATATCAAAATACCATATCTGAAACTCCATTAAAAGACTTAATGATCATTGACCACCAAGCCCACACATAGCTACTAAGTAAACATCCATGAATTAAGTTTATGAACCTTCTAAGAATTCAGTTTTGCTATAAGGGCTCTTTGTTTAAGGAGAAAACTCTCCCATTCATGTCCTCTTTTACTAAGTGCATAAACACTGTATATGTGTTCATTTGAGTTCACAAGGCAGTCTTTAAGTACCCCCCTCCACGAAATAAATTAGTTCCCTTCCCTCAGTTTTACGGATATAACTGACATATAATTTGCCTTTCAGAAAAAAAACATCCATCACAATTTTTAGTTCAACAGGTAAAGCAAAAGGTTGATAAAAAGGAAGTAAGGTGCAACCTATACCCAGGCCCACTGATCAAGGCTGCTTTAACCTTGGAAAAAACATATTAAATCTCTCAAGTGTATTCTAAAGATGAGTCCACACTTTAAGACAGTGGATTTGTACCACCCTTCTGAAGAATAATCTGGCAATAGCCACCAAAAAGGTGGTCAATGGGCATAACTTTGACTTAGTCATCCTATTTCCAGGAATTTCTCCTAAGAAGTAAGAGGCCACATGAGGCCATAACCACTTTCCCCACCCCCAGAATGGAAAAAAATTGTCAGGATCCTAAGTATTTCTGAAATCCATAGGGATTAGCTCTCTAAAATTACAGTCCTACTATACCATGGAGTTATCAAGTAGCCATGAAAAATACAGAGCTATTTATTTATTCATGGCATAGTAAGTGGGGAAATAAGCAAGCGAAAGAAAGAGAAGTGAGACGGCATGCCCCCATTAATACTTTAAGATACAGAGATACAGGAGTAATAGGGGGTTGAAGCCTGGGACACACACCAAATATAAAACCAAGATTATCTTTGAGGGGTAAGATTTAGAGAGTGTACCATTTTTTTTTCCCTTCTCTTACTCATGTGTTTTTGGAATTCACTTCTTACAATACTCACATGTCATTTTTTCAGAAGCATCTTCATCCTATCTCCATGGCAAGAAGCCTGGGTTTTTAGAAAGCTTTACGTGCAAAACAGAAATAGAGACACAGATGCAGAGAACAAACGAATGGGCACCGAGGGTGGGGAGGCGGAGCGGGATGAATTGGGAGGAGAGTGGGACTGACATATATGCGCTAGGAAGTATAAAACACATAACTAATGAGAAGCTGTGTACAGCGGGGATCTCCACTCAGTGCGCTGTGGTGATCTAAATGGGGACGACACCCAAAAAAGAGGGGATGTATGAAAATATATAGCTGATTCACTTTGCTCTACAGGAGAAACCATCATAACATCGCAAAGCAACTATACTCCAATAAAAATTAATTTAAAAATAAAAGTAAATAAAAAGCCACCTTAAACGTGTTACCCTTTCAATATTTAAGAACCCCAATAAAACAAGTACCTGTTGCTCTTTTCCCTTGCACAATGACTTGAGGACAGTTCCGAATTTCTAAGGAAGAAATGGCACTCTACGCTATGCTCTCTGCCACCATTATTCACCACGGACATTACTGTGTTTCCCTAAGCAACATCAAGGTCAACCCCATCACAGTCACCTGTTATTTTATTTCAGAAATAGAGAAACCATGATTACATTACCACAGAGAGGTCACTGGAGCAGTGGTGAAAGGGTATGTAAGGTCAAAAAACTCTGAATTACATAACATGATATTGAATTAAGCCTTCTGAAAATAAGCAATGCAGGACCCAGGCTTCAGATGACAATAAAGACTCATCACTCCTCTGGTTCTTCCCAGCTTAAAGTAACAGATCATTTCTCAGAACCAAAACAATGTAGGTGCTATTTCAAGGTAACAGACAAAAACGCTGTCAGGAAATGTAGTCAAGGCCTGAAGAACAAATGAGATGATTTGAGAAGGGTGGGGGAACCTCATTGTGCCAAGAGTCTTGGGAAATCATGACCAGGGGGGTTAGCATCCAGTCCTCTCTGAAAGAACAGACACACACAGCAACCAGCCACTAGATGTCACTGACCTTCAGAAAGCCGGTGGCGTGGCGTGCTGCAAAGCCTAGGCAAGAGGAAGCCAGAGTGGTCTAGACAACTAATTCCTTAAATGGCATTAATTTAAAATAATCTGACCTTTGATTGGGGTGCTCCACAGTAGTTGACAAAAATAAAAATGAAAACCCCCTGGAGACCAGCCATCCACCCCCAAAGGCAAGTGGCTTCCCAAAATACAGCATTTTAATGACGACACTAGAACATGTGAATGACTTTCAGACACGAGGGGGCAAAAAATGTCCAACTAAGCAAGGAAAGTAGGAACTGCACAGAGTGAGTGAGTCCCAAAAGTCACGTCAGTAATCCTACATCAGGGGACAGCGCTGGTTTCCTTTTAAAATCTATTTAAAGCAAGAACGGCATGAAAGAGAACATTTGTTGTTTGTTTTAGTAAGGAGTTCAAAGTTCTCGGTCACCTTTAGGATTGCAGTTTTCAACTGTGTGGTTTTTTTCAGGGTTCATTTGTGGGAAGGAGCATGAAAAGGAATTGCTGATGAAACAACACGTGTATCACAGGCTGCGAATGGGTGGCCAAGAACGTCACCCTGCCTGAGCCATTCTGGTGTCGGTGTTGAACGTGTGTTTTACAACATTTTTTAAAAATTGAGAGATAACACATCAAAGCATGGGTCCTTAGTTTCTCTTGATATGTGTCAGCAGCTCTAGGCCCGCCTTCCCATGCAGCAGCAGCTGGGAGGTGGAGATGTCCCAGACCTGCACACAGGCCCGAGCCACTGAGCACGCTGGCCACCAAGAGCCCTTTGTTCCAACTGGTTTCCTGCTTGGCCCCGAGGAACCTCAACTTACAACCCTTGCTGTAAACAGTGCAGGAGAAGAAACAGTTTGAGATGGACTAAGGAGATCTCAGGTTTCCCTGATGGCTCAGTGGTGAAGAATCTGCCTGCCGACGCAGGTTCTATCCCCCGGTTGGGAAGATCCCCTGCAGAAGGAAATGGCTATCCAATTCCACGGAGAGAGGAGCCTGACATGCTGCAGTCCATGGGGTCACAAAGAGTCGGATGTAACTTAGCAACTAAACAACAGCAGCAAGAACTCACTGAACATAATCATTGTTATTAAAGAAAAGGGGAGCCAGGACAGTTAACGACATGCACTGCCGCCACCACGAAAATCCCACAGGCGTGCGTGCTAAATAGCCCTCCTGAGAGATGTACAGAATTGGGCAACCCTTCCTACCCATTCAACGTGACTCCCACGCTCCCAGCACAAAGTGCGGGGGCACCCTGGATCATCACAAAGATTGGAGGAGGAGGGGACCGCTACCAGTTCTCTGGACAAGAGCCAGGGATGCCGCGTGCCAGAAATGCATAGCACAGGCCCGTTCAAGGAAGCAGCATCATTCCTCCCACGCAATTTGGTATTCCAGTGGATAGTCACAGAGGTTAAAAAGCTGGTTTTTTGCAATGTCTTTTTATTTATTTACTTATTTTTTAAAGTTTTTGGCTGCCCAATATGGCATCTTAGCTTCTGACCAGGGATCAAACGTGCGCCCCACCACATTGGAAGGCAGAGTCTTAACCACTGGGCAACCAGGGAAGTCCCGGCTATCTGCCATTTCTGAGCCAAATTCCTAACTCCACTTCACACATTCACACAAAGCAGGTTTTGTATGGTTTAATTAAAGTTATTATTAACAATTTTCCAAAAATGGGAGTGTTCTTTAGTAAAGAGAAGAGTGTGCTATGCATTCTTTGTAACATTATGAAGAACTGCTAACCAGTTTGAAAAATCACATTATGGAAAACATGCTTTTTGGGCCACCGGTACTAGAGGCCTACATCAGCCACAGTCTTTGGCTGCCTTATTCACAGGGTTTATACAAACAGGTACAAGCATTTATTTTCTTATGTCCTCTAGGATGACTGTGCCTGAGCAGGAACTTAATGAAATACCTTTCCATTTTACCTTCACAATTCATTTTCAAACTTCGGTACCTTGGGAGGCTATATTACTTATAAATTTTATTTCCTGTTCATACTGTTACATATTAATAATATCTGCTATTCAGAGGGAGAAATGGGTCTGCTGAGGCTGAGAATATCTGCCCTAAAACTGTTAAAGTTGCAGTACTGGAAGCCTCCCAAGTGATCTCTTTCTGCTTTTTTTCCTTCTCCTACTCTCTCACTGCCAAAGATGCCTCATTGTGAGGCTTACTTGTCACCTCCTCTTCCTCTAGGAAGTCCTCCCTGACTACCATGTCACTCACCCTTATTCACATGAGAGGATCTGGGAGCTCCTTCTGCGTGCTAAATCGCTTCAGTCATTTCTGACTCTTTGCAACCCTATGGACTGTGGAGCTTCCAGACTCCTCTATTCACGGGATTCTCTAGGCAAGTATACTGGAGTGGGTTGCCACACCCTCCTCCAGGGGATCTTCCCAAACCAGGGATGGAACCTGTGTCTCCAGCATCACAGGTGGGTTCTTCACCACTGAGCCACCAGTGAAGCTCTTTCTAGGTGCCCACAAAGCTTTGGTGGTTTACCCTATGATAGTATTTGCCACAGCTGTGTTACTACCTCTATTTCTTAGTCAGCTATTAAGCTCCCAGAAGGGGAGACACTGCAGAGCTTTACCACCGTCACTGAGCACAGTGTTATTTTCATCCATTCATGAAATATTTCATGAGCACTTACTATGTGCCAAACGCTATTACAAGGCACTGGGGATACAGTGGGAAACTAGACAGACACTGCTCCTCATCTTGTGGCGCTGACATTCTACTGAGTGACAGATGATAATTAAGGGGACTATTAAATATAATTGCAGACTGTGATCAGTGCCAAGAAAGATATAAACACGGTGCATGAAGCAGGGAAGTAAGCAAGACAATGGTTAGATAAGGAGGTGAAGAGAGAGACTGCTGAGATAACTTGCTCTGAGAGACGAAGGAGGCAGAGATCTTAACTGAGACAAAGTCAGGAGAAGGATGTTCCCAACAGGATAAGCTGTAAGTGCTAATGTCCTGAGACTGTTAAGAGTCTGTGGTGCTTCAAAACAAATGCAATGAAAGGAAAGAGAGTGAGTCTGGCCAGAGTATAGTGAGAACAGTTCAGATGCCTCAGAGGGCATAGCAGCCGCAAGGTCTGCGCTTCATTTTAAAGCCAGTGTGATCACTTCTCGGCCTTTTGGCTAAGATCAAGTGTAGTATCTGTTCTTATCAGTTTAATATCTGATACGTCCTCTATCCGAGGACAATATATTAAATGGATTTTTGGAGCAGGGAGTTGGAATAGGAGCTTGCTCCGTCCACTCCACGCATTGACCTGGTATTGCAGTACTTCCAGGAACGGTGCACCAAAAAAAAGAAAAAAAAAAAATAAAGCCAGTGTGTGCGTGCGTGTCCTCACACGAGAGGCTCAGCTCAGGGATATCAGGGACCTGGTCTTCTCATCACGCCTGAAGCCCTCAGCCCCATCTAACACAGCATGTGCTGAGTAAAGGAGTCCCTTCTGTGAGTCCCACCTTACCCAGTGCAGGTGGCCGTGACTTTGCCACTTATTGGTCGCAAACCGGGCAGGCATGAGCCCCACGTGCTCACAGATACTGTACGTCCTTGATTATCATCGCCTGAGAAAGATCTTTAAAAATCGAGTTAGTAAATATTTGAGTGCCCCACATGTTGCAGACAAGAGGGAGAGGGATACAGTGAACCGGACACAAATTTCTGTCCTTGTGTAGTTCACATCCTAGTTGGTGTAGACAGCTAATAAGTAAATTGGAAAGATCATGGGAAGTGACAAGCAGAAAAATAAAGCAGAATAGGGGGATGTGGAATGGACTGAAATTTCAATAATACCACATTGGATATATGTCATATCTTTCTTTTCTACACTGCAAAGAAGTTCCACACAGATAAGCCTCACAGAAGAATTAGGTTATCTAGACACTAGAAGAATCATGTCATCATTTGACAGATGGAAAAACAGGCTCAGAGAGGCTCAAAAATTTGCTTATGGTCACACAGCACGGCGGCTGTGGAATGAGCATCTCTTTGATATCCCAACCAATAGCCAAGATAAATACAATGATAGTAGCTAAAAATCTACTGAGCACTTATGTGGCAGGCACTGTTGACAAGAACCTTTCATGGTTCATTTCATGTAATCCTCACAACAACCTCTTGATGTGGATGTTGTTATCATTCCCATTTTACAGATGAGCTAACAGAGGCACAAAACAGCCAAGTAACTCAGTCAAGATGAGCAGTTGGTGAGGGGTGGAGCGAGCATTCAAATCTAGGCAGTTTGCTTGCTGAGCTTGTGCTCATAACCAACACTCTACTTAAAGCCATTCTGAAAAGGAAATGGCTGAGAAAAAAAAAAAAGAAATGATCAAGAAAAGTAACTCTCAAGACATCTCAGGATGACCAAGACCCACCTTTCCTTAGGATCACAGAGGATCCCTTTGATCCCTTTATCAAAGAACATATGGAGTCAGCACCCAGAGCTGAAGGGCTGCAGGACTCATTTTCCCAGCCCATTCCACCCAGGCACAGCCACATGGCGGCTCGGGAGGCCTCGCCACGGAGTCCCGCCCCGGCACGTACATGCAATTTGTTGAGCAGCACTGCGTCGGTTGTACTGTTGGCTCCTGGCTTAGCAGCCTTCCAGAACTGCTTCTGGGCAGAGTAGCGATTCATGGGACATAGTTTAAAGAGGCAATCTAGAAGTGAAACAAACAAGCAAAAAAATTGTCACTGAGGATGTACATATATACACTCAACCTATGGAAAAAACTTTCTCCTTCTATTTCATTAAAGCATTATAAATTATATGTAAATATAAGTGACAAGTTACAAAGCCCTTTTACAAACCTCTCCTTTGATGGTTAATTCTCATCACCATCATGTGAGAATACAGATGAGGAAAATGAAACTTTTAGAAAGTCAACTGTTTGTTGTCACACAGCCAGTAAGTAGCACAGTTGGGACTCAGAGTCCAAATCCAGGACTCCTGATGCTGCCCTAGAGTTATCTCCTTTCCCTTATAATGAACAAATTTAAGGGAAATATTCTCACTACATGCAACAACAGCTGCTGTTGTTCAGTCACTAAGTTGTGTCCGACTCTTTGCAACCCCATAAACTGCAGCACCCCAGGCTTCTCTGTCCTTCACTATCTCCCAGAGCTGCTCAAACTCATGTCCACTGAGTTGGTGATGCCATCCAACCATCTCATCCTCTGTCACCCACTTCTTCTCATGCCCTCAATCTTTCCCAGCATCAGGGTCTTTTCCAGTAAGTCAGCTCTTTGCATCATATGCAATAACAGTATATACAAGCATTTCTGGATATAAATCCAACTCTCATCAATGTAACAAAATTTTTAGAAAAACAGAAGTTTATTAGGAGGCACCTCCCTGGGCAATGGTTTCTTGAGTGTTGTTTTAATTCTCTGGGGACTAGGAAGGAAATAAACAAACCTGCACGCAGACATTCTGTACCTTGTCCCTCTTTCTCAGTACATGGTGATATGCTTCCGTTTAGGGATGCCTGGGCTTATGACTTTTTACACTGTTTTATGTAGTAGAAGATGGAGCTAGAGGTAAAGAACCCAACTGCCAATGCAGGAGACATAAGAGTTACAGGTTCAATTCCTGAGTCAGGAAGACCCCTGGAGAAGGAAATGGCAACCCACTCCAGTATTTTTGCCTGGACAATCCTATGGACAGAGGAGCCTGGTAGGGTACAGACCATGGAGTCTCAGAGAGTCAGACACAACTGAAGCAACTTAGCACATACAGTAGAACTAACTCACAAAATGGACTAGTGGTTTCAAAAGATACCTGTAATGAAATAAAAACATCAAAGACACTAGCAGTGCAAACCCCAGTGCAACCAGAAAAAGGAAAAATAATGATGACCTAAGGAGGTCTAAAAAAAAAAGACACCCAGATATTAAAAGTTGTTTTAAAATACTTAACATGTTGCCTCTAATGATAAACTTTACTCAAAGCATTCACGTGCTTTAAGATATACCTGATAACACGCTAATCATGATTAAGAGGACACCACATTATTTTGTTTAATCGTAATCTTTTTCATTGTCTATTTTCCTGCTTGTTTTTAGAAAGTATACATTAGTACACTAACACATGTATATAACTTTTAAACATACATACATACACAAAGTTTAGGGATATTTTTGTGTAACATTTTTCACAGGGATATGCCATCAAAAAAGTTTAAAAATAACTTCTAAAAAACTAATATTAAAATTTATACTCACTCCCTAAAAATTCTTTCATTTCATATAAAGGATTTTCAAATGGTATTTATAGAGTAAATAAATTTGGAATTAACACCCAGATCTGGAAGAACTGTACTCAGAAAGTAGATCAGACCAAGCCTTTAAAGAAATTCAGTCTCCTAACTGTACACTTATTCTTATCTGTCCACAGAAACATTTTCTGACAGGATAAGTAAGTACCTAGTCACTGTGTTAGCCAAACAACGATCTCAAAGTGAGAAATACTCATTTGCTCTCAAATACATAGACACTAAGTATCTGTGCTCAGTCATGTCCAGCTCTTTGTGACCCCATGGACTGGAGCCAGCAGGCTCCTCTGTTCATGTGGAATTTCCCAGAGAAGAACACTGGAGTGGGTTCCTTTTCCACTGGATCTTCCTGGACCGAGGAACGAACCCACGTCTCTTGTGTCTCCTTCATTGGCAAGTGGATTCTTTACCACTGCGCCACCTGGGAAGCCCATAGACACTAAGACTTTCCTCTAATTCAGACCACCCTTTCTTCTAGTTGGAATCAATGAACTTTTATTAAGCACAGTACAAATAGGTGACATCATTCAGAAAAAAACTGAAATCATGTAACTGTAGAAATAGAAGGTACTTTCCTATTTCTACAAGTCTCCTTCTTCACTACATATTTCTATGTAGTCACAAGCAGCTATAAGGTAAATATAAAAGCCATCTTTATCAAGAATACAATTCATCTACATGTGAAAGACATTATCCAGGTCTTTACAGAACAAAGGGCAGGGCAGGAAACTGGTTTAAAAGATAGGACTGCTCTCTCCATCTCCAATGAAAGTCACAGGTCGTTGTTATTTACTCTATGACTGGCAACTTCACAACATCACTGAACGACACAGTTTTTCTACCAGTTTGAACCATGTGAACTCTCCATTTGCCCTGAGAACAATCACACACAACCATGAGACCACTGGCCAGCATTAAACGTCTTATCTTTGACACAGGATAGAGGGTGGCATATGTGTACTGGGCCACGGTGACTTCCTTGATAAGCGTATGACATCACACAAAAACATTCAAAACATTTAAGTCACCAGTATTCATATTTGATATATGATTTATTTTATGGGTCAATTGAGGTTAATAATTCCAATTTTCATCAGTAAGAAGATACTGAGAAAATTGTCTGTTTTTTTTCCTCTCAAACAATTCATATGAGGATAGTAAACGGTATGCATTACCACCGCCTCAATAATTTAATTAAGTTGATTTGAGGATCAACCAGATCTATAATATCAAGGAATTAACATGCAATGGATAGCATCCTTTTACAACTGTTTACAGTACAGCCAAGTCAAGCACCCTACTTAACAAACCAATGGACTACCAACAGGCTCAAAATTTCAGATAATTCCCATTCACCTAAGATGGGAATGTGAACGGAAGCACTATCAATCCAATCAGTCTTTCTCTAACTTCCAGAACAACTATTTTTCTTGGATAAAACAGAGCACTGTACTGGGTTAAGCATTTTTACAACTAACCATCTATGTAAATACAAGCGATGCTAACACACTAGTAACAGAACCAAATTAGCCTTGCTGATTTGGTCCTGCCTTCCCAGTTGCTTAGCAACTGATTCAAAGTGAAAATTAAATTAAGCAATTCAAATGGGATGTTAAAGTAACCTTCTGAAATTCTGCACTTCAGTGGCTCTGTACTGCCCTTTGCTATTTGGACAGCACAACAGGACGAAATGAAAGTTCTGCTGGATCGTAATACTGTGCTAAGTATAGAAATGCATAAATATAGGAAATCCAGTGCAAGAGTTGTACCTATTTGGGGGAAGCAGGTATGCATGTGTGTCTATATATCTGCATGTACACACACACACACACACACATACACACACTGCGATTTGATTTCGCCCCAAAGAAATGTCACAAAGATCTCTTATGTGACAAGTGTTTTTTTTCAGGTCTTTGAAGAATAAACTAAACTCAGCTTTCAAAAGATTACTTTGGAATATTCTTAAGTTTTAGCAGATGCCACATTGGGCCGGCAAAGGAGGAGTCAGCTGAATGGAAGGGCTGGGGTAAGAGTTAGAGGGCGCGTGGCCTGGAGAGGGGCCAGAGGTGGTCCTCCATGGCTCAGGGAGCATTCCAGAACTCAGCAGGAGGGAGAATAATCAACTGCTCAGCAGATGTGTTAACCATGACCTGAGGACTGTGGTGCTCGGCTGGGGAAGACAGGAGTAAGGGGAGCCCCAGGGTGCTCGGAGCCCACCTTAATGTAAGCGGTCCCGGGGTGGGGTGAGAAGGCCAAGCAGCCAACCTCGGAGGGGACACACATCAGACTCAGTGAGAAAAGAAAGTCTGCTGGAAGAACAGCTGAAACCCAGGTCCTCACTGTCCTCCACAACCTTGAACTCTAGAATGGAAGGTCCCTGACAGCAGACACTTGTAACTGTTCTGTAGGTGGGCTGCGGGGAGGCAATGCCTGTCCTACAAAAGCAGTGGGAAAGTAGCAAAGGACTTTAAGCAAAGAAGAACCTGATTTATGTTTCTATGGGAGCTTTCTTCTTGGTCATGGTGCCTACTAAGAAAGGAAGGGGTGGATTTAGAGGAGAAGTCAAGAATCTTCTTTTGGCTATGCTTGGTTTGACATGTGTATGAGACAACCAAGATGAAATGTTCAGAGGGCTGTCTGTCAACTGAAAATACAGGACAGCCAGTAATTTAAGGTGATGGGGGCAGAAGAGAAGGAAGGATGGGGTGCCGTAGAGAGGAGAGGAGAGCTGAGGAAAAATCAGTAGGACAAATACAATGCAGTGACCCACTCTGGCTCGGGAGATGTAACTAAACCTAGAGAATATGTTAACTGAGGCTTACAAAGGCTTGAACTTGATACAAAGTTAGTTTTCAGAGGACAGAATAAACACATCCCCTCTCCTTTTCCCCTTCCCCCAACAAATCCCCAATACAATGAAAATTAAAAACAAAAAAATGCAAGTTCATCTCCTAAGAATCTTAAATACATCTTCCCAAGTTGGAATAAATGAACATAGAAAGAAGATGGATGGGTGGAATCAATCGATGGAGGGATCCTCTTTCCATCTTTGTTTATATATTCAATACCTTTTAATAATCTATAATGGAGAAGAATCTAAAAAAGAACGTGTGTGTCTGCGTATCTCTGAGTCACTCTGTCATATACTTGAAACTAACAAAACATTGTATATCAACCATACTTCAATAACTTTTTAAAAAAATCTAGTATGTCTTTAGCTCAATAGTGAGCAACACTCACAGTCATAAAAAGCTAACACTAGATATAAATTTAGCCAGAAGATGTGATATAATTTTACCTGGAGGATGGAGGGTGCACAAGGAGGTGTCAGAAGCCACCCTCATCTATAATAACAGGGCGTGAACAGGTGATATTTAAAAGAGATTAATCTACAGACATGAAGAGACACACATCATCCAGAAATACAGTGGTAAATACCAAAAGAAAATGTCAACATGTTTTAAGTTGTTGCCTCTACAAAGTGGGAAGGCGTGAGGTGCCAGACATAGGAGTGTTATTTTTATTCTGCACTTTATCAATATTTGACTTTTTTGGCTCAATTCACATAAAATTAACTGGTTTCAAGTGAACAATTCTGCGGCATTCCATGCATTCCCAATGTTGTACAATCACCACTTCTAAGTTCTGAGACATTTTAATCACTCCCAAGAGGAAAACCTGTATCTATGAAGCAATTCCTCCTCCAACCCACGTACCCATGAAAGTCTTTAACTTTTATAAATGACCTTTTAATACTAAAGCACAGTTCAATATCATACTGAGATATCATTTTACACTACAGGGTGATAAAAGGCAACATATAATCTACAATATAATCCAGCAACTCTCTGCCAGATATAACATTTCTGAGAAATCTTTCCTAGGTCACCAGATCTCACACTTTGGTATGTGGAAGGATTCTCTACGAAAAAGATCCATGAGAAGGCACATCTTCTCTTGAGCTCATTGGCCTGAAAGAAATATACTCGTGCTCACAGGTCATCAGTGATAACCAATCACACGACCCTTCTACCCCTCCATGATCCAGGAACTAAGAAATGCACTTCAGTTGAATGCTCAGGAAGAAGAAATGAGTTTGCTAAAGATGGAACCAACCCCTGCTGCAGTCTGTCCTCGTTTGCCAAGCACCCGTTTCACTCTCTTACCCCACCCCCTGGCTGACGTGGTGGCAGTTAACTAGGCAAACACAGTCCCTTATTGCAAAGAATCTGAGCTCTTGTAACCCACCTCACTGATCAAAGAGACCAATAGTCAACAAGTTATTTAAAAAAAAAAAAACTTAATTCAGCCAGCATACATAAATGCAATTTTATATAGGGAGAAATCAAGGGTAAATTTACATGAACTCAAATAAGAAAAATTTTAAGTGTTGATCATACATATCTTCTTTTGAAAAAGGTTAAGAGGCAACAGAATAAACATTTCAGAAGGCACTGAGGATGTGATCAACAAAGAGAAAGGGGAATGTTAATTTCCCACCAAGGGACTGAACAGTCCAAAGAAGCAATGAAAGGGGAAAACAAAAATTGTTGGGTGTTAAGGACTTTCACAACTCGACTTACAAGACCAACAGTTTCAGGACAGTAGACCTTATCATCTTAGTAGACTTCTGTATCATCTTAGTAGACTTTTGTATCATCCTGTCTCAAGTGTACTCAGTAAATTCAGGATCAATAAATGAATGAGTGGACACTCAAGGTGGAAGAACAGTCTTCAATGGAAGTTCACAAAAGGAAAACCTCTTACTTCCAGCAAAAGCCTTTCACAAACAAGTAATTAAGCCCACTTCACTTAAAGAGGAAGCCAGCACAGCACATTGTTGTGCCTGTTGCACGCGAACCACATTTCCCAAGCCAGGACAGCAGCAGCTCTTTGAAGTCTGGTGACATTTTCCAAATGGAACTGCCAAATCAACCTTCCATTACTTGTCTGCAGAAAACAGACACTGTTCCTGAGGAACAAAGGACAACAAGGTAATTTTTTCCCATGTTAAGTGACCAGATGCTTTTTTAGACTGAGGACCCCCACGGTTGCTATCCTGTAAGCTTTATCATCTTTCCTGGTTGCAGAACCATCATTCATAAACACATTAAAAAACCAGAAATGTAGGGAGAAACTTCCCTTTTTGACCTCCTTGGCCTGGCCAATTAAAATTTTTTTTTTTTTATTGGAGTATAACTGCCTTACAATGCTGTGTTTGTTTCTGCTGAACCACAAAGTTAATCAGTCTTATTATACATATATCACCTCCTTACCATACCACCCATCTAGGTCATCACTGAGCTTGGCCAATTCAATTTTGATTTACCTTTTTGCAAGGATTACTGAATATAGATCAACTTTAACCCAGAGAAGAAAAGTAAAAAATTAATGGGGAAGGCAAGGCCACTTCCCATTGTGGTTGAAAAAAGGGACCAGCAATCCCTTCCAGGGAACACAGGAAGCTGTCTCCACTTAGACAGCGAGAGCCTCTGTCCTGGCCTCTGCACCTGGACAGATGGATACGACGTCCCAGCGCAAGTTAAAGACTGCTTGTGGGAGCAGGGCCGGATGTCCAGGGAACTGTCAAGAGCCTGCTTCTCTCAGCACCTCAGTCTGGTTCCCTGTCGCCCTACTGACTCTGCGAGTGATCAATATTCTCCCAATGACTTCCTCTTTGGCTTAGGTTAGTCAGTTTCTGTTGTTTGCAATCAAAAGTGTGAGCTGACCCATCGAGTGATAAAACATATTGCACTCTGCTGGTGAAGGAAATAAACAAATGCCAACAAAAATAAGAGACAGGGAATCTGGAAGCCAGGATTCCAGCCCTGGCTCCACCACTCACTAGCTGAGCAGCCATGGCCAGGTTACTAAAGCTCTCTGTGTCCACGGGTCTTCCTCTAGAAAACAGGTCATCCCCACGGACCACAGAGTCCGAAGGCCTGCTTTAGTCTGTGGAAGCTTACAGATCACGTCAGACAAGTCACAGAAAGCCCAATACGGAAGCACTGAGCTGGGCATTGGTCTGGAAACTGGACGACTTGGTTTAAACAGCTCTATTGTATGTTAGTTGTATGACTCTGGGGGAAATTAGCTCATCTCTTGCCTATACAAGGGCAACAGTCACAATGGGTAACACAAACTAACTTAAAAGATTAACTACTTCACTTAAAGCACTTAGTACAGATTATGGCACACAGTGAACAAATATTAGCCACTAAGACAGAATGGATAAACACATCACGTCTTCACACAAAACTGCGATGCTGGATGGTTATGCTGCAGTAGAAACAAGCTATTGTTACACGGAACAACGTGGATGTACTTCACAAACATTATTTGGAGTGAAAAAAAAACAAGGCAAAAAGAATCCATTTATACTGAATGAATCCATTCACATGATGTTCAAAAAGAGGCAAAATTTACCAATAGCTAAACAGTCAGAATAGCAGTTACCTTTGGAGGGGAGGTATTTCTGCCGTGCCCTTTGGAGAAGGGGCACTTTCTGGGGTGCTGGAGATGTTCTATCTCGATCTGGATGAGGGTCATGGGGTACACTTGGATTTAAAAATTGAGCAGCACTCAGATTTAAGATTTGTGCATCTGTGTGTGTGTGTGTGTGTGTGTGTATAACACCTTAAGGGGGAAAAAATGAAGTAGCAGTTGTTCTCACAATAAGGAGGATGGTCTTGCTGATAATAGAAAACCAAACTTTCCCTTCATGTAAAAGGTTAACAATAGAGTCTGACTTCCGTGGCTATGAAAACATGCTTTGTTTTGCCAGCGTTGGGGCTGGGTGTTTGCTGGTACATAATGGAGAGGAGGAAGGGCGGAAGAGAGATGACATCACTGGTTCCCCAAAGGGCCTCCGTTATTTGTTCACTGCAGGACACTGGACACTGAGGGCAGTGAGCATTGCCTGGCCCCGAGCCTGATGCCCAGAGGGACTCTGGCCGAGGAGGGCTTTTCCCCACTGATGCCCTGCTCTATTCATATGGCTTTAAACCATTAATAGGAAGCAGCTGAAAAATGTTATCCGTAATGAAGGGCCACGATGGCTGACATTTGCTTCAAAATAATTGGGGAGAGCGAGCTGGGAGGAGAGAGATGACACGAGATGAACCATGAATTGTTAACAGCAGAGGGTACACGGAGGTTCATCAAACTATTATTCTCTCAATTTGTATATGTGCTTTACATGTTTTATAATAAAAGATATATTGTATATTCAAAATCATCTATGAAATTTATGTTCAAGTGTGAACCTTCTACAAAACTCCATCAAATATTCACCAAGTTCAAAATAAGGCTACTTTTAAGAAGAGAGAAGAAATGAAGGAAAAAAAGAAGGGAAAGAGGGAGGGACAGAGAGAAAGAGAAAAAAAAAAAAAAGGAAGGTGGAAGGAGAAAAGCCTGTTATATACGGAATCTGGTATAATATGTCAACCTATCTGAAAACCAGTATATTTTGGAAATGAGTAAGCAGCTGGATGGGATTGTCATAAAGTTAAGAAATGCGCAGAGAGGATGCCCAGCTCTATGTCAGATGCATGAATAAACAAAATTGGGGACTTTGGCTTAAAAACCTTGCTGCGTAGAACTCTACATGCTCAGTCTCTCTTGAGGAAAATGCAATCTCACAGTGCACAGCCCTGGCTATTTCAAAAATTACAGCATGTGTGAACCTCTGAGGATATGTCACATCTACAAGAGCGTGTTCAAAAGGTCTTGAACATCTGGCCCGAAAAGATTTACATAAGCTATTGGGTTGGTCATTCCAAGATCCTCCTGGAAAAATACTTTTGCCATCAGCAATTCCCGTAACATGAAGAAAGTGTACATGTTTCTCTTGAGTTTGATTTCTATTTCACTCAACAAACACATCTTAAGCCTCTAGGTGCTGGAAAACCTGGTCCCTGAGGGCCCTCAGGAAGACAGAAAAGACAACAGGTAACTGCAGGGTGTCTGAAGCATCTACTGCTCGGGCCAGTGGGCAGGGCAGGAAAAGGGATGGATGATGTAGGAAGAGTGAGAAGCTGGAGAAATCTGTAATGTATAGTCACATCACCCCCAGAATTAACCTGCTTTCTGTGAAGTGGGTCAGACTTCCTGATCAGGTCCATGGTCTAGAAGAGAAAGGCTAATACTGCCAACCTGCCAGCCCTCCTCCTTACCCCTACCCGGGGAAGAAGCCATCACCCTCTGACCTCACGTGTGCCCTTCCCGCCCATGTTCTCCATGTGGTGTTCGAGGCACCCTTAGTCAACTGAGCAAAGCTGTCACTGCTGGGTTGTATTCATTTCTCCACAGAGAGGCAAGAAGGCAAGTGGACACCAACAACCAACAGAAGACATAGCCCCATTTGCCTTACTCTGTTCCTTTATTTTCCTGGTCTCCACTGCAGACCTAGTGACCCAGCTCTGGGTCCCTCTGTGCTTCCAACACAGGGTTCCCTAACCAGCCCCTTCCCTGCAACACATGGACCGCTCCCTAGATACATATATTTAAAAAAAATTTTTTTTACATACTAAAGCATACCCACAGTGAAGAGATTGCTTCCAAAGAGATCCTTTCACTCACCCTAATTCAGTGAAAAGGAACTAAATAAACAAATCAAGAGTCACTCAAAGATGTCATATATTTAACCTAGATACAGAAAAAAACCTACTGTCTTCATTTATATCATGACTTATGTTTTCTTGACTTACGTTTTTAATCCTAGCAAACATAGCCTACCATCAAACAGCCTTTTCAAGTCAAAATATCTCAAGAAAAATGACTGTTGAGCTTTTTCTCTCCTCCAGAACACCTGCCTGAAAGACATAACACATTTCCATGCAAAACAGTGACTTATTAGAGGAGCGATTCTCCAGGAAGTCACCTCAAGATGACCCCTCCCCTCAAAACGATCACACCAGGGTTTCTCAGCACCAGTCCTGACACTCTGGGCATCATCTCTAGTTCTCTGCTGGGGGAACCCTGGCAGCATCTGTGGTCTCTATATTCCAGGTATTGTAGCACATCATCTTCCAGGTCTTACAGTCAAGAATTCTCCGCCCCCCCCCACACCCCTAGAACCACAGGATTAAACCTTCCTCTCCCTTCTTCTTAAGAATCAATGTGCTCAAGTGACACACATTGACAAAATGAACTAGGTAGGTGGTGGGAAGGGAAGCATTCCAGACTCTTTTCATGTCATGAAACCACCTTCTTTGCTTGCTGTATATGAAACTCTACCTGATGGCTAGAGCTCTCTTTCTAAAACTGACTTGGAAGGGGAGGCATTAGAATTGACATATGTACACTACTGATCCTTGGAAGGAAAGTTATGACCAGCCTAGATAGCATATTAAAAAGCAGAAACATTACATTGTCAACAATGGCCCATCTAGTCAAGATTATGGTTTTTCCAGTAGTCATGTATGGATGTGAGAGTTGGACTGTAAAGAAACCCGAGCACTGAAGAATTGATGCTTTTGAACTGTGGTGTTGGAGAAGACTCTTGAGAGTCCCTTGGACTGCAAGGAGATCCAACCAGTCCATCTTAAAGGAGAACAGTCCTGGGTGTTCATTGGAAGGATTGATGCTAAAGCTGAAAGTCCAATACTTCGGCCACCTGATGCAAAGAGCTGACTCATTTGAAAAGACCCTGATGCTGGGAAAGATTGAGGGCAGGAGAAGAAGGGGATGACAGAGGATGAGATGGTTGGATGGCATCACCGACTCAGTGGACATGAGTTTGGGTAGACTCCGGGAGTTGGTGATGGACAGGGAGGTCTGGCGTGCTGCGATTCATGGGGTCACAAAGAGTCGGACACAATTGAGCAACTGAACTGAACACTACTGATGGTGGTGGTTTAGTTGTCAAGTTGTGTCCGACTACCGCGATCTTGTGGACTGTCTTTCGTCCATGGGATTTCTCCAGGCAAAAATACTAGAGTAGGTTGCCATTTCCTTCTCCAGGGATTCTTCCCAACCCAGGGACCGAACCCAGGTCTCCTGCATTGCAGGTGGATTTTTTACTGACTGAGTCACCAGGGAATTCTCTGTACACTACTGATACTATGTATAAAATAGATAACTAATGAGAATCTACTCATTATAGCTCAGGAAGTCTATTCAGTGCTGTGAGGTGACCTAAATGGGAAGGAAATCCAAAAATGGAGGGATATATGTATACATATGGCCGATTCACTTTGCCGTACAGTAGAAATTAATACAACATTGTAGGTTTGGAGCCGAGGAATTCCTATTTTTAATGATGTGATTCTTCTTTGTGATTCTTCTCCAAATGATTCTTCTGTTTTTTTATTGAAGTATAGTTTATTTACAATGTTGTGTTAATTTCAAGTGTATAGCATAGTGATTCAGTTATACATATATATATATATATGTCACACATGTGTATCTTTTCCAGATCCCCTTCCTTTATAGGTTATTACAAGATGTTCCCTGTGCTATACAGTAGGTCCGTACTTTTTATTTTATATATAGCAATATGTATCTGCTAATTCCAAGGTCCTTATTTATCCCTCCCACTCCTTTCCCCTTTGGTAATCATAAATTTGTGTTCCATGTCTGTGAGTGTATTTCTGTTTTGTAAATAAGTTCAATTACATCATTTTTTAGGCTTCACATATAAATGATACCATATAATATTTGCCTTTGCCTGACTCACTTCCATAATAAAGAATGAAATAATGCCATTTGCAACAATATGGATGGACCAAGAGATTAGCCCACTATGTGAAATCAGTCAGGTGATTCTAATGTGATTTGTCCCCAGCTATACCCTGGGGAACACCAACGCACAGAATAAATTAATTCTCAAAGCAGCATTTTTCAAACATTGATATGGAGACCAATGATCTGAACATCTTATTGACATGCAGGCACTGATTGAATGGATGTGGGGAGGGGTCTGAGAAGCTCCCGGCCTGGGGGCCGCTCTGAGTGGCAACATTCTAAGAGGCTGAAGTCACTGCCTCCCACTTGGAATCCCCAGTCCTGCCAGTACATCCTTCAGGGTGTTTGGCAACAAAGCGTTCAGATGCCTCAGATGTCAGTGTGGTAGAAAGGACATCAGCTGAGGATGGGGGGTCCTTCGCTTGGCCCATCCAACTCTTCAGTTTCATTTCTTTAAAATGCTCCTCCACCAACACCCAGCTCTCACCATTCCAAAATGCAGTTCTCACAAACATGCACCATATGTCACTCTTCTGTATTTTTACCAAGTTGTTCTCTCCGCCTGAAATTGTATTCCCAGGTCACCAACTGCGTCAGCACCATGGCCATTTTCTGACTAGCCTACTCTTCATCCTCATGCTTTCAGCTCACCTCAGAGCGGCCAAGTCCCTAGAGAAGGCTTCCCTGTTCCCTATCCTACCCCCACACCATGATGCTATCATTGCTCCTTCCTCCAGGATCCCAAACAATGTTTTCTCCCTTCAGTTCAGTTGCTCAGTCGTGTCCAACTCTTTGTGACCCCACTGACTACAGCATGCTAGGCTTCCCTGTCCATCACCAATTCCCGGAGCCTATTCAAAATCATGTCTATCACGTTGGTGATGCCATCCAACCATCTCATTCTCTCTCGTCCCCTTCTCCTCCCCTTATGACCTGTGTAGCAGGTGCGTGGAACATTAAAGACTCATCTATTCAGTGAGAAAAATTATTTCCTCTGTCCCTAGATATTAAAAAAAAAAACACACAGGACTTCCCTGGTTGTCCAGTGGTTAAGAATATGCCTGCTGGACACGGTTCAATCCCTGGTCCAGAAAGATTCCACATGCTGCGGGGCAACTAAGCCCATGTGCCACAACTACCGATCCAGCATGCACTAGAGCCCATGATCTGCAACAAGAAAAACCACCACACTGAGAAGCCTGTGTATTACAACTAGAGAGTAGCCCCCACTGACCGCAACTAGAGAAAGCCCATGCACAGCAATGAAGACCCAGTGCAGCCAAAAACGATAAACTAATTACATTTTAAAAAACAGCAAGACATCGACAATTACCAGTTGCCAACAGTACCAATTCAGAAATTCACAGTGCCTAACCACTTACAATGGTCAAAGCTGCCAGTATTATTTCAAGCCAGGCTTTTCACTTACACCCCCATCCTTCCCACTGTATCCCCATCGTGCCCATCTCACTTTCTGGTCCCCCCCATGGTGGATGCAAGGGATCTGGAGAGAGACGAAGGACAAGGAGGGCAGGTTAGTCCCTCCTTGGCTGGAAGAATCAAGCTGGCTTCACATTCCAGTCCTGCATGTTCGACAGATAGGTAGAGCTGCTTCTTCCACGAGCACTTCCTGTTAGATTTTTATTTGTAAATAATTGCAAGCTTACATAAAAGCTGCAAGAGTAATAAAACATAGACTACTCTTTACCCAAAGTCACCTACTGCTAACATTTTGTCCATGTGCTTTATCACTCATGTTCTCTCTGTATGTACACATATAATATTTCATACATATGGCATATATTGTACCTGTGACATACTTTCCTGCACTACTTGGGAGTGAGTTACATATATTATTGCCCTTTTTAAATTTATTTCAGTGTCCATTCCCTAAGACTAAGGATATTTTCTAACATGATTACAGCTCAATTATCAACTGCAGTAAATTTAACATTGATCCTGTACTTTCATCTCATCTATGGTCCACACTCCCATTTTGTCATTTGGCCCAATAATGTCCTGTTCAGCACTTCCTGACCCAGACCAGAGTCCAGTTTAGGACCAGGGATTGCGTTTAGTTCTGATGTGACTACAGTTGTTCTTCACTTTCTATGATCATGACATTTTTCAAAAACACAACACCCCACTTTAAAAAAGAGAGTATTCCTCAATAGGTGTTTGTCCGATGTTTCCTCAAGATTCAACTCTAGCTGGAGTTCCACATAAGGGATGCTGTGGGCTTCTTAAGGTGACATCTGGCGACACATGGCATCCATCTGCTCTGGTTGGCACTTTAATAGGAACCTTGAAGATCAGCCTGCCATCGCTTGACATCCCTCCTCTGTATTCCCTCTTCAGAGGGAAAAGCATCTCCTCGGGCAGTCACAACCCCTTTCCAGCCACTGAAGATCCAATCCATCAACCCACGTTTCTCCTCCATGGAGCCCCCTTTCTGGCTCAGACAACCCCCACATCAGCTCCCCCTAACACACTCATACGTGGCCCTCATGTGCCCAATGGAAATATCACACCTTCTTTGCCCAGGGAAATGATGCCGGTATAGCAGAAATGCTCTTTTACTGTACTGTCAACAGAGCTAGACAGCCTCTTTCCTCCCCATATATTCCCTGGCTGGAATCAGCCACCCCCACTCCTCCAAGCAGAGGAGACACACACCCAACTCTCCAAGTAATCCAGTTGTAACTTTTTTCAGCTAATGCTTTTACAAAGACTCTGACCCCTCAACAGGAATGCATCCTCCTTTGTGTCCCAATGCCTCGGCAGACTTCTGACTTCATCTGTCTCCCTGACCTGCCTCCCACCTCCCACCTCCATAACTCTGCAAATGCCTGCAATCAAAGGTCCAGGGGCTTATTCATCACTGTGTTCCAAATGGCCCAGCAGACACATGTGCCTTCCACAACCATTGTTGAGTTATAATGTATCTCCCACCTAGAACCCATCTTCAGACACGTTTGAAAACTGTCATCTGAAAAGTGGGTTTTGCCTTATTTCCATCTCCTTTACTTCTTTTTTATCATTTGTTTAGTCAAAACTTGATACTTTATTACTCCATTTAGTATTTCTATTTTCTTTTCATAAGTTTTATTACTAGAAAGCTTGAATGTTTTATACCAATATGTACCCATTTTAAAAAATAGAGATATCATTCATAGCCAAGAAAATTTACACCTTTAAAGTTCACGTGTGCTATGCTAAGTCACTTCAGTCACGTCTGACTCTGTGCGGCCCCCATAGACTGTAGCCAAGCTCCTCTGTCCAAGGGATTCTCTAGGCAAGAATACTAGAGTGGGTTGCCATGCCCTCCCCTCCAGGGGATCTTCCCAACCCAGGGATCAAACCCACATCTCTTTACATCTCCTGCACTGGCAGGCCCACCTGGGAAGCCCCCTTAAAGTATATAGTTTATATATTCATTTATTTTTTTACTAATTCAGAGTTGGTATAACCATCACCACTGTATAATTTCAGAAACCTATTAGTAGTCACTGTCCACTCTCCTCTCCCCTCAGGACCTAGCAGCTACTGGTGTACTTTCTGTCTCTATGAATTTTGGACATTTCACATAAATGGAATCATAAAATACATGACTTTTTGTGACTAGCTTCTTTCACTTAGCATGATGTTTAGAAGGCTCATCCACATTGTGGCATGTATCAGTATTTCATTCCTTTTTGAGTTCAGTTCAGTTGCTCAGTCATGTCTGACTCCTTGCAACCCCATGGACTGCAGCACTCCAGGCTTCCTTGTCCATCACCATCTCCCAGAGCCTACTCAAACTCATGTCCATTGCATCAGTGATGCCATCCAGCCATCTCATCCTCTGTCTTCCCCAGCATTAGGGTCTTTTCAAATGAGTCCATTCTTCGCATGAGGTGACCAAAGTATTGGAGTTTCAGCTTCAGCATCAGTTCTTCCAATGAACGCCCAGGACTGATTTCCTTAGGATGGACTGGTTGGATCTCCTTGCAGTCCAAGGGAATCTCAAGAGTCTTCTCCAGGACCACAATTCAAAAGCATCAATTCTTTGGCACTCAGCTTTCTTTATAGTCCAACTCTCACATCCGTACATGACTACTGGAAAAACCATAACTTTGACTAGATGGACCTTTGCTGGTTGAATAATAGCCCACTGTGTGGCTATGTCACATTTTGTTTATCCATGCAGTTGATGGACATTTGAGCAGTTCCTACTTTTTAGCTATCATGAATAATGTTGCTAGAAACATTCAGTAATACGTTTTTATGCAAGTATTTTTTTTTAACTTCTCTTGGGCATGTTTTTAGGAGTGGAACTGCTGGCTATTATGGTAACTATATTCAACCTTTTGAGGAACTGCCCATTTCACAAAATGGTTGTGTGATTTTCAGTCTCAGCTGGTATGAGGGTCCCAGTTTCTCCTCATCCTCCCCAACACTTATTACTGTCCACCTTTTTCACTTTAGTCATACTAGTGGTTTCTATTTGCACTTCTCTAATGACTGATGATATGAGCACCTTTCCATGTGCTAATTGGCCATTTGTATATTTTCTTTAGAGAAATTTCTACTCAAATCCTTTGTCCATTTTCAAACTGGATTTGTTGCTATGTAGTTCTAAGAGTTTTTTAAATTGTGGAATTTTAAGAGTTCCCAGATACTAGTCCTTAACAGAAAAATGATTTGCGAACATTCTCTCCCTTTCTGTGAGATGTCTCCTCACTTTCTTCATAATGTCCTTTGAAAGTTTTAAGTTTGATGACATCCAGTTTACCTATTCTTCATTTTGTTGCTTATACTTTTGGTATCGCATCAAGTAACTTCTGCCTAATCCAAGTTTGGGAAGACTACACCTATGTTTTCTTCTAGGAGGTTCATAGTTTCAGCTCTTATATTTAGATCTTTCATTCATTTTGTGTTAACTTTTGTGTATGGTGTGAGGTAAGGGTCCAATTTCATTCCCGTGTATCTGGGAATCCAGCTGTTTCATTACTACTTGCTGAAAAGATCATTTACCCCTTTGGTCTTGGTAACTATATTGAAAATTAACTGACTTACACCAGTCATGGGTTTCCTTCTCCTTTATTTCTAACAGGCAATTAATGCCCACCTAACACTTCCCACACTCAACTACCACCAATAAAAGGGAAGAAAAATATATTTATTAAAAAACAAAAAATTTCTAGAAACACCAAGAAAGTCTAAAAATACAATTAAAGATATTTGAAAATCTAAAATTAGCATCATCTCTCTGAAAGTTAAACACACACACACACACACACACACATATATATAGGCTTCAAGAGATGCAGGTTCAATCCCTGGGTCAGGAAGATCCCCTAGAGTAGGAAATGGCAACCCACTGCAGCCTGGAAAAATGCATGGACAGAGGAGCCTGGCAGGCTATAGTCCACTGGGTCACAAAGAGTTGGACATGACTGAGTACACACACACACACTCACACATATATACACACCAGCTATGCTGCACTTTAGTATATAAGAATGTGAGCTGAACTGTTTATAATAGCCAGGACATGGAAGCAACCCAGATGCCCATCAGCAGACGAATGGATGAGGAAGCTGTGGTACATATACACCATGGATTATTACTCAGCCATTAAAAATAACTCATTTGAATCAGTTCTAATGAGATGGATGAAACTGGAGCCCATTATACAGAGCAAAGTAAGCCAGAAAGATAAAGACCATTACAGTATACTAACACATATATATGGACTTTAGAAAGATGGTAATGATAACCCTATATGCAAAACAGAAAAAGAGACTCAGATGTATAGAACAGACTTGTGGACTCTGGGAGAAGGCGAGGGTGGGATGTTTCAAGAGAACAGCATTGAAACATGTATATTATCTAGGGTGAAACAGATCACCAGCCCAGGTTGGGTGCATGAGACAAGTGCTCGGGCCTGGTGCACTGGGAAGACCCAGAGGGATCCGGTGGAGAGGGAGGTGGGAGGGGGGACTGGGATGGGGAATACATGTAAATCCATGGCTAATTCATTTCAATGTATAACAAAAACTACTGTAATGATGTAAAGTAATTAGCCTCCAACTAATAAAAATAAATGGAAAAAAAAAAAGAATGTGAGCTGAAATACTGGGTCTGAAAACCCAACTTTTCAAATACAGGGAGAAGAAGGAAGGCCTTCAGAATGGGTCTCGCTGACATATAAGGCAGTATGAGATTAGATTCCCAGGCTACTTTTCTTTACTGTCAATAACTTTTTTAACAATGGATATGACAACATACTTGGCGAAGTTAGCTTTGATAAAGTTCTCTTCCAGGAATAAACGCAACTTGTAACACTGAATGAATTTCTCCAAGGCCACAAAATTATGATGTGGTTTCATGAGCTGTACTACCCAACCAAGAAATTAAGTGGGACTCGCATTTTTATTTCTCCATTCCTTTGTTGTGATGGCTACTGAGGTTCTGTTGAACTCATCCTTGGGGAGCAAAGCAGTCTTAGGGTCACAGACAGAAGCTAGCTCTTTTGATATTATCTTGACCTTTTTCCAAGGAATGTGTCTACCACCATTAACTTTATATACCCAGAATACCAACCTTCACACCATAATCTCCACACTACAATTTTCAAACAGCCACAGACTATCATTTTACACAGGCAACATATAGTTGACAAATGCCAGGAAAGAGTTCTCAATTTAGAAGCCAAAAATTGAAGCTATTTCAACCCTTCTCAAAAAAACACAAAACAGGAAGGTCGGTAGAGAAGGCGTTCTTTCTGAGCTCCAGCCTGTCGACCTTCAAAGAGCCCATCTGCACATTCCCCCAACAAGGCCACCCGTAAGGCTGGCTTCTCCTTAGAATCACAGAATTATGTAAGACCTCAGAAATCCTGGATGCCAATCCCAATCTATGAGGGAGCATGATGAGTGGCCAGAAACTGGGGTCATGATGTCCAAAAATCTGCTTTAAATGGATAACGTGAGACATGCAATGGGACTGTGCTTAGCAGTGGGGGCGGGAAGACCAGACTTTTGATAGAACCACAACATGAATGAATCTTAACATAGGTGTGGTGTATGAAAAGAAGTTGGACAAGAGTACATGATGTATGATGTCATTTAAACACAAAATTCTTGGAAATGCACACTAATCTACAGTGATGAAGCAGAGTTCCCATGGGTAGCAGTCAGGGTGGGGTAAAGAAGGAGGAAATAGGGATTAAAAAGGGGCAGGATGAGACTTTTAGGGGTGGTTAATATCTTAGTTTAGTGATGATTTCATGGGTATACACATGTGTCCAAACTTATCAAATTATACATTTTTAAAATGTGGAGTTTATTTTCTGCCAATTATACCTCAAAAAAGCGATTTAAAACAACAGTAACACAAAACTATATCCACCAGCTCACAATAGTGCATGCTGACATGCCAATCTGACACTGTCAAGCCCAAGATCAATTCAAGGCAGAGGATATCTGACTCATGCCAGTGCCAGGGAAGTAACGCCATGGCCCCGAGGGCTTGCAACTGTAAAGAAAAAAGTTGCATTGTAAAATACTCTTTTGTACGGCCACCACTGTCTGGGTGGGTGAGGGCTTCAGTCAATTATTTTCATTCAGTAATTTTCATTTCCATTTCATTTTCAACTTGCAATTGAAAATTTTCATTACTTTTCTTGACCCCGGAAGTATGGCATCACAACCCCAACAGCTTGCAGGAACCACTTAAGATAGTTTAAGAAGGTGAGGACCACAGGAAAAGAAGGCATGTTAGTAAACTGTGGAGTGCTTTCCCCCCTCACAAAAAAACTGCCAGTTTCTGACCATTTTGCCACCTGAGAATACTCATTAAAACTGGATGGATCTTCTCAATTTTCCCCCAAAACCAGAATTTGTGTTTTTACGTAAAGCATGCAATTTTTTTTCAGGGTGAACCAACTAATTCATTTTTTTTCCCTTTCCTAAAATTTATTTAAGTATAGTTGATTTACAATGCTGTGTTAATTTCTATTGTACAACAAAGTGATTCAGGTATATATATGCGTATATATATATAATTGTATATAATAATACACATCTTATTGTTCATATTCTTTTCCATTATGGTTTAATGGAAATATGGTTCAATATCCATCATAGGATATTGAATATTGTCCCTGTGCTACACAGTAGGATCTTGTTGCTTTTCCACTCTATATATAATAGTTTGCATCTACAAACCCCAAACTCAGTTTTTAAAACATCATGCAGGTTAATCAAAAACTAGTGAGAGCAGGAGTCTGCCCATAGGTTGCTGCTTTGCAAATGTGGACAGAGACGGTGTGAACACAGACTTTGGGTTCAGCACCAGCTCTAAATCCTCCTTCCTCTGGGACTTCAGGTGACTTACTCGACCTAAAAGCCCATATCCCCACCTGTAAAATGGGTGTAAAATAATCATCAAGGATCCACATCTGAGGGGTGCAGTCACGATGAAATGTTTACACCTAGAAAATTCCCTGTACATATCACCAGTATTATTCTCCAAATGAGAGCTCGCCTCACTTCAACAGACTTCTCCAAAAATAGATTTTTCCTTCATACTGAAGCTGTAGATGACATGAGGCTTGGAGTGATCTTAAGAACACTGGTGAAAGCAAACAGGCTTCAACAGGCCAGAGGAAGAGACAAAACAAACCTCATCACACCGTAACACAGATTCAGGTGTAAAGCTGTGTGTGTTGGGGAACAAACCCTAATTCACTAAGTAAGATACCAGCAATAGAGGGATATGAGCTGAATGCATCAGCATTACATAACACCAAACATGGTGGCTGGGGGGAGAAACTTGGTACTAATGATCCTGTGCACTAATTAGACGACACCTGAATACTACCTTTAGATTTAGAAGCCGCTCTGTAGGAGACACAGTGAAAGAGATACAGCCAGAGAGGGCACCAGGACACTCGGTTACTTAATGTTTCCGGAGGAAAGTGAGGTTCAGGGAAGTTAAGGACCGTACGTGAGATCACTCCTGAACTGAGACACTCCAAATCCACAGCTGGACTCAGACATTCTTTTGGAAAACTTCATTTGGACAAAGTTAAAACTATTTCTTTATTAAGACATGACAGAGCCTTCTCTCTACTCCCATGTTTTGTGAACATCTTGAAAGGTAGACCACAACTGTGTTTCCTAAAACTTTTCCACCTTGATTTTTTTTAATCCTTTGGTCCAACTGAGTTTTCCTGAAACAGACCCACAGAACCAAGTAGGGAAAAAAACCTCTCTGCTGCCCTCAAGAATCACACGACCTTTTTAAGAGGATTTAACATCCATAGGAAGTGTGCAGAATAAGGGCCATGACAGGTGGTAGTCAAAAGAGTTTGCTTCCCTGCAACCAGGGGTAGAAGAAAGGGACACCTCTGAACCGGGAGGAGAATTAAAGCTTGGCACTCCTTGCTATCCAGGGCTGTACACAATCATGTAGACCTAGGACATGAAAGGTCGTGCTATTTGCCTCACTAATAAAAAGATTTCCAATGTTCACTAGCTAAGACATGGAGGCAACCTAAATGTACATCAAGAGAGGAATGGATGAAGAAAATGTGGTACATATATACAATGCAATACTACTCAGCCACTAGAAAGAATGAAACAATGCCATTTGCAGCAACATAGGTGGACACAGAGAGTGTCATGTTGAGTGAAGTCAGTCACAGAAGGAGAAACAGCATATGACATCACTTATATGCAGAATCTAGAAAGAAATGATACAAGTGAAGTTACGTACAGAACAAAACAGACTCAGACTTAGACAACAAACTTACATTTGCAGGGAGGAAGGATGAGGGGAAGGGTTAGAGAGTTTTGGATAGACAGGTACATGGTGCTGTATCTAAAATGCATAACTGACAAGGTCCTACTTGTGCATAGCACAGGGAACTCTGCTCAATGTTACGTGAGACAGCCTGGTTGGGAAGGGAGTTTGGGTGAGAATGGATACATGTATGTATGTATCCATGCATATATATATATATATATATATACATGGCTGAGTTGTTTTGTTGTTCACTTGAAACTATTACAACATTGCTAATCAGTTATACTCCAATATAAACTACAAAGTTTAAAAATACATACAAGTGATTTTTCATATAAATAAAAGTAAAAGAAGATTCAGCAGGAATCAGTCACAGAAACACATGACCAGTGAGCTCCAAGATGGTTTATGGAGACTGTGCTTTCAATCTGAAAGTCAACTAACACCATCAGCCTCCCAATGCGTGGGTCTCTGCAGATGTTTGCAAAACCAAACACAGGGATTAACACAAGGGAGATGACCACTGTGACTCTGTGTACTTTGGAGTCTAACCACACAGCAAGGAATGGCCCGCTGAGCGAGGAGGAGCAGCCTGCAATGAGCACGGTTAAGCAGGATCCCATATCAGAACACATCAGAACCCCCAGGTAAAAATTAATCATGAATTGACCTCTAGCCAAACTCAGTTATGGACCCGAATACAGCTTGGTCTCACGACCGCCCCGTTCCTTGTGCTCCTCAGTACCTAGAACAGCTCCTTGGTCCATCCCGACAGAACTCAAAGGCCCCTTTTCCTTGGTGATGCCAGCCAGAAGTCATCTCGCCAACCTGGAAATCCCGTGAAACACCTGCCCACTCTCTCTCACAATGCTTCTCAGGTACAACCCGGGATTATTGCCTCACTGATCTACTGCACTGTGAGCTCCACAGGGGTCAAGTGACATCTTATCACCTACATACATATCCCCCACTCCCCACCCCAGAAGATCCTGCTCACTGCTCTGACTTAAGAACACATCTGCTGAACCAAGAGTAGCTTCACTTAAGAGCATTACCCTAAGCCAAAGTCGCCAGCTGGTGGACTTCAGGCCAAATCCGGCTCACGGACCATGTTCTCTCTGGCTGGCTCAGTGTTTCAAACACTCCTGTTAATTGCCACAATTTTAAAAGGAGGCAATTTCACATAAAAATCCTCCTCACCAGCTTTTCATTAAAAGACAAACAAAATCAAGAATTGGCAACGCAGGCTCCTACTTCTGCATGGCAACAAGTGGCTGGAGGTGAGTGAGAAGACCCCTTCAGACAGGACGTACTCCTACTTCTCATCTGCCCTCATCGTCTCTGAGCTCATTACTCACATAGTGCTCCACGGGCATCCCTCAGGCTTACTAAATATAATAAACGAAGTGCAAGCCCCTGATGACACATCCGCACACTAAGAATACCAGCCTCTAAAAGTGACATGCTTCTCCCTGACCCAGAGAAACACTGTGAAGTCAAGTTGCTTTAGTGTCAATTTCAACCACTTTCCCATTTCCCCACTGAGTGACTTCTGTCTTGTCCTGTGTAATAAGCATGGAGTTGTTTCTGGGTTTAAACCCAGACAAGGTACGCAAATGAAAGGTGACTGTGGAAAGACCCAGCAGCTAATGAGGAGTTCTGATCATAAGAAGCTAAAACTGTAAGGAGGAGAGAGATTTCCATCTTTCAAAATTAAAAGGATTCTAGCAAAGAGGCAGTCATTTAACCCACAGAACCCAAAACCGGAAAGGCGACACTTCACACCTTCATCAGGCTAACAGCTTGCTTTGGAGAACTGAAAACCCATCTGTGACCAGTGACTAAACTCCCCTGAACATAAACAAACCCCATGTTCCACCTCTGCCACCTATAAAAACGAGATCAGCAGAGTCCAAACACCACTTAACACAAATAAGAGAATATCATTTCTCTTGACTACTAAGTCTGAGATTTGTAATCAAAGATGATGACATAGGGCAGTTATAAACATTATTAAAAGCAATACCTCAAAAGCAGGAATGAAAACTCACACAAAGATTTTATCTATTTGTTTATGAACTTGGTTTTCAACCACAAAGGTAGACTCTTCACAAGAAACCCTAAAGAATACTGTTCTCATCTCTTGGCTCATAAAAGAGTTTTACTGTAGAGACTTACCTACAAGCAAGATACAGATACCAGTGCCAATTTAAGTGATTAAACTGGCATGCTAGCGAGGCTCTCATAAGCAGGGGATCTGGATTTAATTTCTGGTTTCAACATAATCACTGGGGTGGGGGAAGGCAGGGCAGGGTGTGCTTAAGCAAATTCCAAAGAAAAACACACACTGACCATTGACGAAATGAGGGTCATACCTGCCCTTCTATTTCAAAAGGACATTTTGCCCCAGCCACATTTCTAAAATTCTCCCAAAGATCATCAGTGACCTAGAGGCTAAAGTCAACTGACTTTTCAGATCTCGTCCTCCCCAGTCTAGGCCTCATCTGACACCTTCCCTCATCCTCCCCTGGAAGTGTTTGCTCACTTGCCATTTCCAAGCCCCCTCTCTCTGTCTCATTGCTCCTCTTTAGGCCTCTTCACTACCACCCCCTTCTTCCCTCTTAAAAACATTTCTAAGTTGAGGTCCCTGCTTCCCACATGTGCTGGCCCCAAATAACTAATACATACCAGGTACTATGTGAAACATTTCATATATAGTATCTACTTTAAGAACAACTCACAACCCTCTTTTTAGCTACACTGCCTTATTATCACCATCCTCATTTTTTCAGAAGAGGAAACTGAGGCTTAGCAACTGGCTCAAGTTATATATCATGTAACCATGAGCGCAGGGGAAGGGTCTATCAGCCAGGTCTAAATCCAGGGCCCAAACACCTAACCTCTCTGTACATTAAGCCTCCTCACCTAGGCAGTACCGTCTATAAGCTCAGTTTTTAATTTAATTTCTGCAGCAGAGACTGTTTGCTGCTTACTCAATAACCACTCTCCCTTCTTCTCACTAACAGAATGCTTTATCATCAGGATGGCAATAGACCCAGATTCAAACAAACACACAAAACCACACCCAGACATTTCCCAGCCTCCCAGTGAGATGGTCTTAGGGAGGGCTGTTTGAGGGTTTTAAACAAGGCTCAGTTAGTGGGTAGGTGCATCCTTTTGCTCTTTCCTATCTCCCATTTCCTGGAATGTCAATGTGATGGCTGGAGCAAGAGTAGCCATCTTATGATAAAGTGATAATCTGAGGACAGGCACATACTAGGGATGGGAGAGTAAAAAGACACAGTGGCCTGGTTCTCATTAACCACATGACTAACACATCAGACCTGGAACATCTTTATCTGGACTTCATTTACCTGAAATAAAGATGAACCCCTACTGAGTTTGGGGGAGAATGGATACATGTATATGTATTGCTGAGTCCCTTTGCTGTTCACCTAAAACTATTACAACATCGCTAATCGGCTATACCCCAACACACACACACAAGTTTTTTTTTTAAAAAGATAAGCCCCTACCTTGGACTGGGTCCCTGAGAAGGAGATACTGGGACAAGGATTCATATACAAATGATTTATTAAGGAAATGCTCCCAAAATAAACCCATAATGAAGTGGGGGATGCAAGACGGGAAAGAGAGAAAAGCATCCGAGAGCACTCTTAAGCCCAGTTCTACAGAGGATGGCTTCACCCAGATCCTGTGAGGAACCCTGGGGTATGAACAATACCTCCTGCTTTCCTGTCCTGAGGCTGGGTTGCTAGATCTTCATTCTTCTGGATCAGTCAGTCCCTGATGAGGGTGGGAAACCGCAAAGACGCTCAGATACTCCGAGCTCTCCATGTCCTACGGCAAAGTGGCTTCTGCAGCCTTAAGACAGTGCTCCCCTGATTAACTGGGGGCTTGAGCTGTAGGAAGCAAATGCCCACAAAACGAAGAGGAGCACGTGGGGACCGCAGGTGGCGCAGGCCACCACAGCATCCATCTGTGACTTGTGTTTCTGCTCGGTAATCCCAGACCTAATCCTGAGCGGTGCAGAGTCTTGGCTGAAGACATTCACATGTCCATCTCCAGCTCAAACAGCTCTCCTGAACTTCAGACCAGAATGCATGTGCCTGGTATTTTTCTCCACTTTGCTCCCACCTCATCTGGCTCCTTCAGGGATGTGGGCAGCTGACATCAGCCTCATGGCCACAGTGACATAAACCAGTATGAGAGACCACTCCCTGCCCCTCTCACCACCCGAAATCTGTTTCTTCTCCTCACCGTCTGCCTTCATTCACAGCTCTACCACCTTCTCCTGGTCAATCAGGAAAGAATATTTAAATGATTTCAACATCTCTCTCTCTCTCCTTCACATCTCCCAAAGCCAGGAAGGAGGTCCCAGCACATGTATCTTCCACCTTCGGACACCCCACCTTCAGGGCTTTCTCTGCCTTGGTTTTCAGTCCCATCTTCTGCACAGGGACTCTGCTGGTAGCCAAGACAGCTCCAGTCTCCACCGCACCCTGCAGCATGGCCTTCTGAAACACTTGCTGACCATAGCTCTCTCTACCAGCAATTTTCAGAGACCAAGAGCAAATATCTGAATGCCTGAAACCAGCACCCACAGTGACGGGGCCTCAAGCCACATTTCCAGTTTCACCTCCCACCTCATCCTGTGCATCGTTAATAACACATCTCATATGTGCTGTTGTTCTGGGCTCCCCTGGTGTAATTTTTAAATTCATTTAGAGCTGATTTACAATGCTGTGTTAGTTTCTGTGTACAGCAAAGTGAATCAAGTTATACATACATCCACTCTTTTTTAGATTCTATTCCCATACAGGTCACGATGAATATTAAGTAGTTCCCTGTGCTATACGGCAGGTCATTATTAGTTATCTATTTTATATACAGTAGTGTGTATATGTCAACCCCAAGCTCCCAATTTATCCCTCCCCGTACTTCTGAAATATTACACAAGCCTGTTCATATAAACACCAAGGTGTATTTATTTTCTCACGCCTTATAACAGAACTACGATACAAGAGTCACCCTCTCTCCTACAGTATTCTCTATGCCTGAACGGAAGGAAGCATGGCCATCATACTCACTTTTATGCTCTCCCAAGGAAGTAGCATCAGAACTTTAAATGGAATTATTCGATTTATGATGCTGAATCCAATTCAAGGCTATTAGGCAAAAAAATCTGTCATCATTCGCCTCACTGCTGTGTTCACTTCTTTCTAATCTCAGCTCTTAGATCACGTATTAAATCTGGCTCGGGTCACTCACCTAGACTCTCACATTCCTTCTCTGAAAATGGAGCGAGGAGCCTAAATGACGTAAAGCTTGAGAGTGAAGAGTGACCTTATTTCAGCCTCTCATTTATAAATAAGAGTAACACTTACTCAGAGAAGGGAAATGATATGTCTCAGTTCACAAACATGCAAACAAAATCCACCTGCGGAGGCTACGGCTAAAGCATCAATGACATATACTGTCAGACAGGTGCCAAGTACCAGAGCAAGGGTCACAAGAGTCGAGGTCTCCTGGCTTTGAGCAAGCTCTCACCCCAGCACACTCAGCATGTCCTACGCTATCAGACCATGGGTCACTTTCCAACGATGACACCAGAGAAGTCAGTGGTTCACAGCAGGCACAGCTAAGCCCGTTCCCCGACTCTTCTGACGACGTGATTCATTTCCAAGGGGAACCAGCCCCCAGACACACCAGAATTCAGTGCTTGGGTGGCGCTCACTCAACCTCTCTGACCTGAAGATGGGCCTCTAGTCAAAGAGGGGATGGTCTACCCTGGTCACAGGGCCAGGAGTCCGGGCCTCTGAGTGGGCGGGATTTAACCAGTTGGAGAAAATGGGGAGAGATATCTTCCTTCCCCAGGCCCAGCTGAGAGAAGCCTGCAAATCCAGAGCTGCACGTCACCGTTCGGATACCACAAAGGAAAAGGCTGCCTGGGCCTGGGGCCAAGCCACCAGGAAGCAGAGACAAACTATGGGGAAAGCAGTGAGTACAGTCCCTGAAGACACAGCATCATTTCAGCCACTGGGCTCCAGCTGGTTTACATCAGCCAACAAATCCCTACACAAGTGGGACTTCCGGTTGTCCTGATCCTAAAGGATTATGATTCACATAAAGGCCACGAAAGGAAAGCAAGAGTCACCACTTCTCTTAAATCGCCAGAAACGCATCTCACTGTAGACAGAAGGCTTTATGTTTTATAAGTAGTGAGCAAAATTTGATGCAAACACTTAAGGTACAATGAATCACCAATGTGTTGAGACGAAAATACAAAATGCATAAAAGAGACCAATAATGATTAAATATGTAACATAAAGACAGGACGGTCAACCTAAGTACACAGACTGACTCCTACACCTGACCATCATTTCCAGGTATGACAGGGAGGCACCAGCCATGTTTAACATAAGAATCATACAGTCCCCTGACCTCAACTCAAATTTCATCATTATTACACAAAGACATGATCCTCACTGTGTTCTGGTTTTAGCTGAAAACTCTTTAGAGCCCCAGCTCTGAATTAACCTACTGAAGGAGGGATCAAGGGTAAGAGATCAAAAGCAGGAAGACCAATCCTTCAAAGTATGTAACATAAAAGAAGTTCTAAACCCTAACTGCAATGCCTTTTCAATTTGCATCTTTTAAAAGTCTGATTATGTAACAGAGTTATGTCAGATCTATTAAACTGACACTGTTCCAAATGAGGATTTTAAAAACTCAAGTCAAAAGAACCATCATTTAAATAAATATCTCACCACCAAACCCAAGCCAGAGTAAGTGCTGTAGGTTTCTGTTATTCCATCATAAGTTTTTCTTAAAAAAAATTAAATGCTCAGGTTGAATAAAAAGCTCTTCCAAACACTCCCCTCAAAAGCAAAACCAATTCAAGGCAAAGATCTGCTGATTTGAACACAGTCAAGTCACTTGAGGGAAATAATTAGGTTATCCTGCCATTCATTCATTTTCTTTGTTACACTTCTTAGAAAGAATCAAAGAAACAGCATCCTGAATCAAAATACATGGAGAGTCAACTGATGGATATGGTGATGTTGGGGGGAAAAAACAACACATGGAGAGGACCAAAGTCACAAAAAAGAGGCACTCCTCTTGCTTCACAGTCTTAAATCAGCAAGGGCAGATTCAGTGGTGAAAAGCCAGAAAAACCATGACACCATCATCCACTTTCTCTCTTCTCATTCATTCACAAACGTTGATTCAGCATCTCCTTTGGACCAGACACTGTTCTAGGTACTAGAGACACAGTGATGACCATGACAGATAAGGTCTCTCTCCTCACATAGCTTAAATTTTAGAGAGGGAAAAGAGTGAACAAGTCAGAAAACAATGGAAAACACAGTATGAGGAATAACAACTGCTATGAAGAAGAATAAAGCATGCAGAGAGGTGAGGCAGCTAAAGGGATCAAGGTCATCAGACAGGAAGGTCAGGGAGGTCTCTCTGGGGTAGTGACATCAATGCATGAGGACACATGACGGAAGGGAATGTGAGTCCTGCAGGACAGAGGAGAGAGATACAAATTCCAGGACAAAGGCTGTGGGGCAGAGACGAGCTCACTGTGTGCACGGAAATGTCAAACAGCCAGTATGGTCAGAGCCGAATGAGCCGGGGAGCCGCACGTAGGCAGGAACTGGATCCCATCAAATAGCAGTTCTCGGTCCTGGTTACACGTGCAGATATTCTGACCCAGCTCTTCTGTGATGCTTCCCAGGCATTAAGGGGTTTTTTGTTGTCCTTTTTTTATTTCTCCAGGCTATCTTAATGTGCAGCCAGACAAGGTTGAGAACCTGGCTTGATGGAGCATCCTGTAGAATTCTATTTTAAGTGAGCTGAGAAGCCTGGTAAGCAGGGGCAATACTTGACCCCAAAGAGTTTTCTACGGACCACTCCAACCCCATGCACAGTGGAGAGGATGGCAGGGGGCAAGGCTTGGAAGAAAGAGAGCTACTGGAAGACCAGAGCAGTCATTCTAGACTGTACCATTCAAACTTCAAGGACTGGTGAGTCACCTGGGACCCCCTTCAATGCAGAGTATGACCCAGCGGGCCTGCAGAGGGGCTGAAATGGTTATCACTGAAGGGCTCCTGGTAAATGCCAAGGTCGCTGGCTCTGCACATCACCTCCAACTGCGAGGATCCAGACCAGTGTTTTTCCAACTGTGGGTCATAACTGAAACTCGGTCATGAAATCAAATCAGTGGGTCTCAATTACCTTATTTTTCATGAAAGAAAAGAAAAGGAATTGTCAGAGTACACTGCAAACAGTAAATTTAAGTGCTATGGTGTGAACTTTTTGCTTCAGTCAGACAGACAGACATACAGGAATATGTTTCCTAGGTTACAAGAGAAAATGTATTTCTTGCTATTAACATTCGTGGAAAAGTCTGAGAAACACCAGTGCAAGTAACAGATGACGGAAGCGGTAGGCTAGGTGGTGGGAAGCAGGCAGGAGTGGAATATGAGAGACAGCAGAGCAAGATCTCTGCTGCTAAGATGTGATGTGGGAGGACACAGAGCAATCAGGCAGTGTGAGGATGTGGTCTGAGCAAGAAGCATCAGCAACACAGGGAGCTGGGGAAGACCAGGGCTGGGGCAGGAAGAACCTGCTGTCTGAGACAGGTTCAAAGTTTAAGATGCGTCTGAGACCCAATCAAACAGAAGAGTCGCTAAGAAAGTTGGAGGTATACACTCAGCCCTGGGGAGGTACATGGGGGATGGAGAAACATTTTGCTACTGGTCAGCCTGTTTAACCTCGCAGGGCTGTGCGAGATCACTGAGAGAATGAACACAGGGAGAGAAGAGACGAGGGCCAAGAACAGAGGCCTGGACCAGACTAAGATGATAAGAAAAAGGGAGATGTAGGGAGACCCGGAAGGCACAGCCAGGCAAACAATTCCCACCGATTCTTGTTTTTTTTTTTCCGTAAGAGGTTGGATGAGGCATCAAGCTATTCTTTCCCACTCAGATCTCTTGAATAGCAGCCATCAAGTGAATAATAGCTGGCAAACAGGGTATGTGCAAAGCCAGGTGAAAAAAGGACTTCACTATTGCTCTAAACAGAGATTTAAAAACCCACTGTAGGGACTTCCCTGGTGGTTCAGTGGTGAAAGCTCCATGGTTCCAATGCAGGGGGCGCGGGTTCAATCCCTGGGCAGGGAACTAAGATCTGACATGCCACGCAAGATGGCCAAAACAGAAAGAAAAACCTAGTGTAATATTAAAATACACACTCAATAACAGACTTAAGAAAGATACACACATATGTGAGAAAACACAGAGAAAATCTGTACCATCCGGTAAGAGCTAGGGTCAGGAAGGGAATAAAGAGAAGGAGACAAGCCTTTGCATCAATATCTTAGGTGTTTATGGAGCAACGTAGTTATCTATTCCATACAGGATGGAAAGCTCTTAAATGATTCTGCTGGCAGTCAGGGCTAGGGATCACTGGATGGGGATGCTCAACAGGAGTCAACATTAGATATCAGACTGAACCGAATGTCTTGGAGGGCTTTTGAGACATGACTGATTTCATATCAAGGGAAAAAAGCCAATACAGAGCGTGCCTGGCAGCTGAGGTATGCTTAGGGAGCGTCTCCCTACACAGCTTCTATTTTGGATCCCAGCAGGCTATTTAACAGAGTTAGATAAGAGGTGTTAAAAACCTCTGCAGCTAGAAACTGTCTTCAAGAAGACTCCAGGCAGCTTGATGTGCAGGCTTCAGTGACAAAGATTAGATACTAAGCTTCTAATTAAGAATACCTGCCCTTTCATCGAGTCCCTTCCCAACTAAGGCAGTTTCTCTTTCAGTACCCTTCCCTTTGGCTCCCTTTTTTCTCAGCTTTATCCCAGGAGCAATTACCTCCAGTAGGCTGTTGGATGCCACACATTTTGGCCACAATGAGATACAACTCAATTAATCTGAAAAGGAAAGGAAGCAGAGTCAAGATGCACTGGTTTCCGCATTGCTTACTCAAAACAAAGACTGCGAACCAGTAGCTTCAGCATCACCTGGGCTCTTGTTGGAAATGCAGGATCGGAGGTTCCCTGGTGGCTCAATGGTAAAGAATAAGCCTGCCAGTGCAGGAGATGTGGGCTCCATCACTGGTCCAGAGAGATCCCACATGCCATAGAGCAACTAAGCCCATGTGCCCCAACTACTGACTCTGCTCCAGAGCACACATGCCGCAACAACTGAAGCCCATATGCCCTAGAGCCCATGCTCTGCAAAAAGAGAAGCCGCCGCAAGGAGCCAACCCACTGGAAAAGCCCATGATGCTGGCAAAGATTGAGGGCAGGAGGAGAAGGGGGCGACAGAGATTGTTAGATGGCATCACTGACTCAATGGACCTGAGTTTGAGGAAACTCCAGGAGACAGTGTAGGACAGGGAAGTCTGGCGTGCTGCTGTCCATGGGGTTGCAGAGTCAGACACGACTAAACAACAGAACCACCACCACAATGAAAAACCCATGCACCGAAATTAGAGCTAGTCGACAAGTATCAAGGAAGACCCAGCACAGTCAAAAATTAATAAATAACAAAACAAGTGTCCGGTCAAAGAAAAGCCCAGAATTCATCTGTGTGGAGGGTAAGGGATACCTGTGTGCCTCTAACTTACTTGGGTAGTAGGTGAGCAATACTCTGACAGAGGTCAGGTCAGTTTTAACTCTGGTGATTAACATTCAGAGGCTGCCCTTAATGTTCCCTCCTTCTGGCTTTCTGTCCCAGTAAAGGTCTAGATGGCACATATGTGCTTCTCCACTAGCCTTCTGGGATGCCCTGGGCTGTGAGTATCCCTTACTTTCCCACATGCCCCCCAAATTAACTGCAGGCTGAGGAGGAAGAGAAGCCTGCCTTTCTGCAGCAAAGATGAAAAAATGCTGCACCAACAGGTTCTTGAAAATGAAAGTGAGCTCAGTTCGGGAGTTTTGCTGCTTCTCCCACTAAGGGGCAGCCTCCGCATTCTAGGAGGTTTAAAAAAAAAATTTCCTTTGCCCCCTCCCTCCAAAGTCTTAATGAATTCGGCTTCCTTCTACTTAAAAAAACAAAAAACCCTCAGTAACAAAAATCAAGGGTTCTTTTGGCAAAGAGCAAAGGATTAAGCTTACAGCAACCTTACTTCCTCTCCTCCCCACCTCCATCCTCATCTTTTATCAGAAACACTGTAACTATCATTCAGAGGACTAGGGGTCCGCAAACTTCCTTTTTAGGCTAAAACACAAAACAAACTTAAGCTCCAAGAACCAAGCCACACTGTCTCATCTCTCTAAAAGTTAGGTTAATTACTTTTAAAAACAACGCTACTTAGAAACAAGAGAAAGATGTGTTGTCAGAAGGAAGGTGTTGAGGTAGGGGGTGCTAAGAAGGTGACTTCATACACCACCAACATGATAAGAGTAAGTTTCCCTTTAAAATAACATGAAAAGAGGTACTTAGATAATATTAAGCCATGAGCTCTATTAAAACCTGGGATGTGGCACTCTCGGGTGAGCAAAATCATCTACCCTTAAAAGGGATAGGCAAAAGCCCCAAAAGCGCTGGAAGAAAGCAGAACCGGAAATAACAATTGGGGGGAAGGTCATCTAGATGACAAGATACAGGGGCAAACTAGAAGGGCATGCCCATCCCAGGCTCTGGACAAAGCTAAAAAGCCAGCACCTTTCCGGAGTTCCACTTTCAAAGGGAAGTTTACGCTGCACTATATACATTACGTACAAACATCTCACTAGTGAGGGATCTATCACCACCAGCCCTGTATACACTGAGGATTCTTAAGGACACGCCAACCTTGCATTTGCCCCAGCTCTGAACAGACACCCCAGAGCGGCAGGCAAGCTCTGTTTCCCAGCTCTGAACTAGATGCAAGTGGGAAATGGTCCTGGAAACTGGTGAAACAGCCCTTTCCAGGACCAACGAAGCCCACAGCTTTACCAAATAAGGCAAGTGAAAGCGAAAAGCCAAGGAAGTGCAGGCTAAAGCTGTATCTTTCCTCAAACTAGCCAGTTGGATGACAGAAATGTGAGGATCCAATCCTACAGCACGGATTGCAAATGCAGAGAAACCACAGAGGGAAGAATCCTTTGCCAAGGAGAGGCCCGTAAATGCGCTGATCCCAGCCCCTGCCACTTTCAGAAGTTTCAAACTTGCTGAGCGGCTGAACGTCCTCTTGTGAAACAAGTAACTCAAACCGAACAAGCCTTTGGTGTAATTCAAATCCTAACTTTTTGTTCTATGTCATATGTGAACAGCTTTATTGCAAAATTTGACATAATTAGACATTATTGTAGATAAGGTTATCTGGTGAATTTCTTTTTTCTTCCCCAGTGAAAGTACTTATGAGACTACCTGTGTCTAAAGATTTATTTAACTGCATTTTCTTTGCTTCCAAAGAAGTTCCAAATCCAATTTCCTGTCTTAGCACATCTCCTTTATAGGAGAAATGGCGTGATTTTTATAAAATCTTTTCTTTCCCCCCTTATACCATGAGTCTTTTACATGCCAAAGATGAATTTTAAATAAATACTGGAGACAGCGTTTGCTCAAATAAGGGCTGGGGGTAAAAACCATTCTCCTTAGGGTTGTGATTCACACTTTTGCCACTGTCTTCTGCAGCTTTTCAGGTGACCAGCCCGAAGTTCACGGACAGACTTCTTAACAGTGGAGGAGGCAGCCACTCCAAAGCATGCACAGCACGGGCAGAAGGAGGACCCATTCCATAAATTTTTCCAGAATGTCTAGTATTGCTTTCACTTTCCTCGAGTCCTTTACGTTTCTGAAAGCTCACCATCTCACATGAAAATCCAACAGATGGTAAGGAACTTTCACAGTCATGAAAAGGTTAAGAGACTCAGAGAAAATGCCATGTCCAATCTAGTCCCTTGAAATCCAGAATGTGAGTCCTCTGTGGTCACTTCCTTCTAATGCAACCGGACCAATCATTCATCAACTGGGATCTTTTTCTTTTCCTTGAAGTTTGGAGATAACACAAATCACCATGCTACCGGGTGGCGGGGGGAGAAACGGATTGGGACTCACATATACACACTACTATATATAAAATAGGTGTCTAATAAGGATGTACTGTATAGCACAGGGAATTCTACTCAATACTCTATAATGGCCTATATGGGAAAAGAACCTAAAAAAAAAAAAAGAGTGGATATATGTATATGTATTACTGATTTACTTTGCTATCTACCTGAAACTAATACAACACTGTAACTCAACTATATTTCAATTAAAAACAAAAAATAATGCTACAGAGAGGCGCCCAAGTCTCCATCCATCTCTAAAGGCACCTCTGCTGGCAGGGGGGGACATGGAGTTGGCAAGTAGCCATTCTCCACAGCACCCAGAGAAGTGGATCATCTTGGCTCCCCCTGCAAATACGCAGACTGTGGCAGTTGGGCGAGCGGGGATAGAGAATTGTGCTCTAGATGGGGCAGGAACAGCCTTGAGGCATTAAAATAACCAGCTGTTCCCTTTGGCTCGCTCCAACTTTCTGGATCTGAAAGCTTGCATATTTGCTAGGGGGAGAGGGAATTTGCCTTCTTGATAAAAAATCAGAAGCGTATATCCTCTGTGTGCAAAGCTTGATTTCTGATGCTGGTTTGAGAACACTGGCAAACACACTCCTTGGAGATACGACTCAGCCCAGTAAGAGCACAGTGGAGCCTGCAAGCCTCGCACGTGGCAGAGCTTAAGAAACGGCATCATCTACATCTGAAACTCCGCTGAAACTAACACAACACTGTAAATCAGCTGTAGTCCAATAAAAATTAAAAAAAGAAACAGTGTCAGCATTAGGAAATGTGGTGAAGATCAGAAAAGGCATTAACAACCCTGTCCTTGATTACACTAACCTGTGGTCTGTTTATTTCCATTTCTCTTTAAGTCCTTGAAAAAACTCAAAAAATCTTCAAGACTCAAATACTAAATTATTTCTTTTTGGCAATCAAAAAAAAAAAAAAAATCCTGCCTGTCTAAATTATTTTCAGCTTCTCTAACAGTTTATGTGGGCAAGATGACATTTGAGGTCCACAGGGAAAACTGCAGGTCCCTCCAACACCAGGAAAAAACCTCCGAATGACCTAGCAAAACTGGTTGTAGGGCACAATTTCTGACCTATACTCGTCAGTCATAACCAGGGCAGCGAACAACACGGTTCCCCCTACAGTCATCTTTGCATCACAACTGGTTTCTGGGCATTTGGTTATTTTCAGCCCTTCATACAGTGGAGTCTGCACAAAGCAAAAATAGATGTTTGCTTCATAAAAAGTCTTGTAATGGGGTGGGTGTTGCCTGTTGTCCTAGACTCATTTAATACTGAGGAGGGACGGTTCCCAATATAGACTACCACAACCAAGCTAAATTTTCCTAAAAGTGGTTTATATAGAATATGGCAAGCAATCTAAAATTATGTAAAAATGACCGACATAATACAACACCAGTCTGGGAACAACAAAGAAGGCTTTCCTCGGAGTTCTGAGCCTTCCAATCAGACTAACCTTGGACATGAGCAGAGTGTGTCACTGTCGATGAGTTTCATACAGGTGGCCCCTTGGACAGGAATCTCATGACCTCTCCGGAGCTCAGGAAGGACTGTCAGTTGACATTCCTCCTCCCACCTCGCTGATGCTGCCTCAACAAAAACACTCTGCAAGATGACTGGGCTATCAGAACAGATCTGGGTCGCTTCTACACGTTTCATAGGGGAATTACTTTGAAGTTTTACCAGTACCTGAAACAGGGGGTATTTGAAGTTTCTGAAATGTTTCAGTTTGGTCTGTGGGGGACAGGGGACTGGTTTATAATCCAGGATCAACACATTTAAATCTTAAGGGTTACAGAGTCCAGAGGTACAGAGTTTAATGAACTGCTCTGGCATCTAACATACTGCTTAGTATTTAGAGAAACAACAAATATTTGCTGGACAAGGTGGAACCTTCATTCCTCTTGCCTGATGTTTCCCTCTGTAGGGGAATCTTCCCAAGGGTGACACTCGCAGCCTCTCTCGGTCCCCCCTGATCTCTCTCCTTGGCGGAGGAAGTCCCACTCGGGGATGAGAGGACTGAGAGAAGCTGAGCATGCTCAGTTCAGTCCCTGTGGCTTGTCCACAGAGAGACTCGGTTCTCATCAGTTCAGTCAGCGAAACTCTGTCCCTGCAAGGGGCTGGGGATAAAGACAGTCGTGGGGGACTATTAACAAGTCAGTGGGATAGAAAGGTGAAAGCCACCTCCTTCACTCACCACATCCATGAGCTGCAGAACCCCAGAGGAGTGAGCTCTCTCCTCTCATCTATAACCTCCCTGTGGCACTTCAGTCTTGCAGCCACGAACATCAGATTAATTAGGCATGGGAGTTTTTATAACGAAAAATGTGGGGAACTTGTGGGGTTCTCTTGTTCTGACTTCCCTTTGAAAGGATGACATGGGTCCTAAGGAACAACTGAATGAGTAAATTTGAAAACCACTTCTCTGAACCATTTACCAACCTATTTCTATTTAACTGACTTGAACCTTAACCCTTCCTCTTCACTTAACGCTTATTATCATTAAGATTCTCCATCAGGAGGTCTTGCAACATATCATATGGCTTAAAAAAAAAAAAAAAGGGCTTCATTCAACTTTCCAAATGCTGTTATACCTAATTATTCAATCCAGACAAAATATTCTTGTACACTGGCAGAAGGCAGGAAGTACTTTAAAGACAGAGCAATGAAGGCAAATAATTCCGCTTTAAGGTCTGTGTCAAACCTCACTTCATATAACACTGGAAAGAACCCACCATACCTTCTGAGAACGCCACTTTTCAATTCTCTATCATCAAAATAAAAACTCAAGTTCAGTGACACTGTCTAAAGTGAACTTTCCTACAGAAAGGAACTCAGATCAGTAACAGACTTTCTGTTAAAGGGAAAACACCAAAGAAGGATGTACTCAGTGACTGACCAATATTTCCTCTCTGGAAGCACTTCCAAGCCAACACCCAACCAACCCCACAACATTCATCCTGAAAGGAGGAAAGTTTTCCATGAAGACTGCTCTGGTCAAGTTACAGGATATATATGATCTAATAGATGCTAACCTATTATTCTAAACATTAAAGCTATATAATATGTAACATTTATATAATATATAAAAAAAGTATTTAGAAATTATTGATATTAACAAGGTACTATACGAAAAAGAATATTAATAGAGTTCAACAAATGCTCAGTAGCACTACTATTATTAAGTGCTTTACAATGTTATATGTACTATGTAAGGACTTCACAACATCATCTCATTTCATCCTCAGAGGGACACATCTTTTAGAAAAAACCAAGGCTGGGAGAGGTTAAGTAACCTTCTCAATATTACACAGCTGATGCTGTTGGGCTAGAAATCAAACCCAGGCAATGTGAACCCTGGCAGGCACATCACGGGCTTCCCTGGTGGCTCAGATGGTAACAATAATCTGGCAGCCATGTGGGAGACCTGGGTTTGATCCCTTGGTTGTGAAAATCCTCGGGAGGAGGGTATGACACCCACTCCAGTATTCCTGCCTGGAGAATCCCATGAACAGAAGAGCCTGGCAGGCTATAATTCTTGGGGTCGAAAAGAGTCGGACATGACTGAGCGACTAACCACTGGACAGTCATTTCCCAGTCACTGCACAAATGGAGCGTCTTGGCATCAAAATGTTCAGGTCTAACACCCATGGAATAATATAAAATTGGGTAGAACCAAATGAAATACCTCCATAGGTCAAAACTGTCAGTGTCACATGAGTCAAATTTTTGTTACAGTCAGAAGCACAGACTGTAGTTTGAAGCCTCAAAACTACAAGCAAAACAAAAGATACCTTGACCCCTTGAGTCCTGTCCTCTCAATGACAATGTCAAGTTCACTGTCATCTGCCTCATTTGGTCTGTCTCTATGCAGATCAGTAATAAGGACTCCATGCTCACACGAGAAAAATGTAAAAGGCACTCCTCCCAAAGAAGTCTACAACAAGAAAAACCTTTTGAGATGTGGTCATTTTCTAATTCTTCTGCCGTTCTGTGGAAATACTACGTATTTCATTACAGTCTTTAGGAGCGGCCATATGGTCAAATCTCACAGATGTTGACTGGAAGGTTACTGAACACATACATCCTCAAAGAAGCGGGATTCAAACGTCAGTCACTCCACAGCTGAGCCCACAACAGAACCACTGGGTCATGTTAAGTACCAAGGTCCTTTCTCATTATAAAGATATTGCCAAGTTCTGCAATTCTAAGTCTCAAAGGAATCTGGAATAGCAACAGCATTAATACCCCTGTAATCAGCCACAGAAATTTCTAATTTGAACATGGAGGTCAACACACAATGGAAGGAAATTAATCAAGAAGGTTGAAAAGAAAATCTCCATATGATTTTTTGTACTCTTCAATACTGTCGCTCAAAAGATGAGAAAATCACTCTTAAAAAGATTCCAGAGAGAATCTGTTTTCTATAGAATCTTTTGGGCAATTAAGTTTTTACCCATCAAACAACTTAAAAAAAGAAACACGCCTACACAAAAGCTCAATTTATTCACTTACAACCTTTAAAAAGCCCGATAGTGTCAAGCATGATAGCAGTCTGAGAGTAATAATTTTTCTCCTTCTGCTTGTTATAAACAAACTATGAGTCGGAAGTGAAAGGGCTAATATTCCAAAATGTGTACAGAATGTGTGGTTTCACTGGCTTTGGCTATTGGAAGAGGTTCAGGTAATAATGCTATTCTGCTTCAAGACTTTCTGCACCAGGATGTGCTAACTTATGTACTAATATAGGATTGAGATGGGGAGCAGAAAAAGAAACCAGTGTGGCTTCTATCCAAACGTACACATATAGAGCACCCCAATATAGATATCCCCAGGGTTCTTCCAATTTACTTTATAACATTTGTCACACTTGTAATTACAGTCTGTGCTGCTATAATGTGATAGTTGGTGAATTCAAGAAATCTGGTTTTCTCCAAAATGAGGCTATAATTTTTTTCAATGAAAATGCGTTAGAAAGGACTTGCAATCATAAAGTTGTTTTTCTGGATGAATTTCAACAGCAAAGGTATTTTTGTAGTTACAATGGACCTATTTATAATTACAAGCTGGAAAAAAAAAAAAAAACCCAGTTGATCCAAACTAACAAAAACCCAACTACTTACATTGGAGGAGCTCTTCAGTGACTCAGAAGAGCCTCTAAATATCTCCAAGTTTCTAGATTCTTGCTGTTCAGCATGGTCCACCTCCTGCCAGCATCAGCACCCTTGGGGAGTCTGCTGAAAACGCAGGACCTTAGCCCTCACTCTCAACACACAGAACCTGCATTTTTAACAAGACACCTAGGTGATAGTCTTGCACAGTACATTTCAAGTAGCAGAGCCATACAATACCCCACTACATCACAGAAGCTTGCATTAAGTCAAAAATCTCAGGGCCAAGCAGCAACCTGCCATTCAAAGAGTGCAGCTGTTGAGAGGGCTGCATGGCTCATCCTGTACCCAGGTCCTCATTTCAATAATACTGTAATAAAAAAAAAAAATACTGTAATCAGCAGGGGGCTGCATAATGCAAAATTATTTCCTAATAAAAAAACCTTGTTCTACTTAAATGTCATCATGGGAGACAGAACCACAGTAGAAGAAATTCCTGTTTGTTCTACAAGTGACTCATTTGCTAGACTACAAACTCTTTGAGGGCAAAGATTATCATGTTTTCTTTTACAGCCCAACCTCAGGGCCCTGCCCAGGAGATTGAGCATGTAGTTAGTGCTCATTAAGTGTCTGATTAGTGTAACAAGTAAGTGGAATGGTTCCTCATCAAGCTATTTCTGAATTTCAGTCGAAGTTCTGCTGACCTCTCCACCAACTTACTCCCCTGGCTCTGGGGCTCCCAGTCTTTTCCTCCTTCCAATGACAGGTTAGAACAAGAAGCTACTCTGAGATTAGTTTCAGGTCTGATGTCTTAAGGCACACATTCCTCTAGAGTGACACTTCCATTTAAATATTAACCTCATTCTTAAGCCACCTTCCAATAAAGTCAACAATTACAGATCATAGCATCCTATGGTTGACAGGTTCCACTGCTATTATCTGTTCCAGCATCAGTCCCTGCAATGTCAGAGACTATACACCACATTTACTTCTCAGAAACAGTCTCTGTTTCTATCTTGGGAATCAGCCTGCCTCCTCACTGAACGCTGTTTTTTTTCTTCCTTCTTCCAAGCACTTGCCTTCCACCAATCCTCCTCTCACCCCCTACCTTCACTTCCTGTCATCACTTCTCACCGAGTCCTCTGTGAACCGCCCACACATTCTCAATGCCGGGCTTCCTTTCGGAGACCCACAGAACCCGGGGGCAGAACCTGGGAATCTACTTTAAACATTAACAAGGCATTTCTTCTGCACCCACATGTCTGGAGCCCACTGTTCAAAGGCCAATTTGGATGCTCTCTGCTCTAAGGATCCCGATTGTCCAACAGCTCCAATCTCCAACAGTCCAACCCGGGGCCTGTCAGTTCCTACTATGAGTTCAAAGCACTTACACGTGAGAAATCGCTTTATATCACCTTGGAAGGCTGGCTAATTACTGCCTATTACAATTCTGTTCAATCATAATGATGAAAAGAAACAGTAAAAACATTCTGTCTTATCAGACTCCTTCACAGTCAACAGTACTCAAAAACAGTAGTAAAGAATCTGCCTGCCAATGCAGGAGATGTGGGTTCGATCCCTGGATTGGGAAGATTTCTTGGAGAAGGAAATGGCAACTCACTCCAGTATTCTTTCCTGAAAAAATTCTTATGGACAGAGGAATCTGACAGGCTACAGTCCATGGGGTTGCAAACAGCTGGATATATAAATGACTAAACAACAAAAACATTTTTAAAATGTCAGTTACTCCTCCACTACCCCTAACACACACAACACTAACAAACACCACTCCCCTCCAACACAGGGTCACTGCTAGTCATTAATACCAACTATTTCACAGTAACAAAACACACCAATGGACAACCAACCCTCAGTCAAGTGTTTCAACACTCACTCATCCATGCCAAAAATGAAGCAGAACTGGGGAGACAATTATCAACAAGTTCCCTGAAGGAAATGATATTTTTAGCACAATTTTTGCTTTTTTAAGCAACATTTTATCTTCTAAGCATGCTACCACAGCACTAGAATCTAACCGACTTATTCTTGTTTTCTCTATATGAATCTTATCATGTACGGAGGAAACCAAGAAAAGGTAATAGACAAATTCCATTAAAATCTTCTCTCTGATTTTCCTCCATCCCATTAAAAGATGAGATTGAACCCTTGTATTTGTGCTTCTATAATAGGCTTTCTTTAATCCCAGCACTAATCTGAGTATGTGATGATCTATTTGAATACCTCCACCAAGAGGAGATATTCTTGCAGATAGGAAATATGGTTGGTTTGTTTTCTTAAGAGAGTCTTTACATTGAAATATAAAACACAGAGAAGTATACAACTTGTAAGCAGATGAGCTGAATTTTCACAAAGTGAACATGCTGTGTAAGCAACACCCAAACTGAGAAACTAACAACAGTGTTTGCAGTCATCTTTCAGTCTTTCGCAACTGACAGACCCCGGGTTACCTATCCAAAGATCCCAGGAGCCTACAGACCCTGTTTAAATATCAGTGTCTCTAACAGACTAGTAAGACTGAAAGAGACTTCTCAAAGCCATGAGGAGGCGTGAATAGGCAAAGATCATGTTCCAGCCCTATGACATGGTCACTGCAACGATGCGCTGGAAGCTCGCTTCCACAGCATGGAAGACCATTTAAGGTAGAAGCGCTCAGCTCAGCGAGCATGTGCACATCCTTTAGAATCAACTGAGCACTTCCATCAGAATAACTTCATCACAAACCCAGCTGGGGGAAAACAAAGCTACCACACATAATTCTAATTCCAGAGCCCCTCTAGGACAGGATAGCAGCTAGAAGTGCCAGGAATATCCCAAACAACCTGGGAAGAAAAGCTCATTGTTTTTGACAGTTTGATATATTTTATAAAGAGAGTACGAGGAGATTCCATTATGTAATTCAAAGATTTGTCAAACTACCATCTCCCATGCAGAGGAATTTCTGGCTTTGCTTTCTGTTTTAAAACCCATTTTCGGCATTCACTGTGCAAATGAGGCATTGCCCCCACATTACAGCAGGGAATGTGATTGCAGGTAATAAAGAGCAGCTAAAACTCAACTTAGGAAAGGTGATTTGGGGCCAAGAGGACAGCAGCAAACAATTCCCACCAATTCTTGGATTTTTTTTCCGTAAGGGGTTGGATGAAGCATTTATCTATACTTTCATGAGCAACAGTCATCAAGGGGATAACAGCTGGTGAAAACAACTGGTGAAATCAGCTGGAGGAGGAAGAAAAATGACAGGCATTCTCCTTAGAAGCCCCCAACTAGGACACCAGGTGTACACTAGGTATCTCTGTCACCGTGACCGAAGCTGTTTAGATACAAGGGTACAGAGTGTTCTCTTACTCATTCATTCAACAAATATTTATTGAGCATCTCTGAAGTGCCAGATACTCTTGCAGATGCCCAGAGAGAAGTGCTCAAATTCTCCTGGAGGAGAAAACTAATAATACTATCACAAATAAGTACAGTATGATGTCAGAGGGGCTTCCCAGGTGGTAAACATGCAGGAGATGCAGATTCAATCACTGGGTTGGGGAGGTCATCTGGAGTAGGAAATGGCAACCCACTCCAGTATTCTTGCCTGGAAAATTCCATGGGCAGAAGAGTCTGGCGGGCTGCAGTCCATGGTGCTAGAGACAGTCAGACACAACTGCGTACACGGCACACATGTCAGGGTGGAAGTGCTCGGTGAAGGTTAACAATGAGCGCCTTTTCTGATCAGGGAGTTGTGGAAAGTCTCTTTGAAGAGGTCACAATTGAGCAGACAACTGAATTAAGGAAGAAGTGAATCAAGTAATTGTCTATAAGTAAAGCCACCAGGATGAGGGCACAACAGAGGCAAAAGCCCTGAGGCAGAAACAGTCTTGGTGTGTTGTTCGGCATGGTAAGAGGTCAGTGTATCTGAAGCCATGTAAGTAAGGGGATGAGCATTTTTATCACATTATACACTAAGGAAGAGACTTTGGATTTTATCCAAAGTCTGATAGGAGCCATGCAAATGTTACGAGAAAACGGGTGATAAAACCTGGCTTATATTTTAAAATTACCATTCTGGGGACTTTCTTGGGGGCCCAGTGTCTAAGACTCCGAGCTCCCAATGCAGGTGGTCTGGGTTCCATCCTTGGCCGGGGAACTAGAAGACTACCACAGTGGTCCACACAGGAGCCAATGGTGATTAGAGAAAAAGTGGCAGTGATGGACAAGATGAGAAGGAGCTGGACAGGGGATATATTTTGAACATAAACCAGGAGGATTAGCTGATAGATTTCCTTACCCATCTAACATAGATTAAGATGGGAACAGTTACAAAGACTCCAATTATTGGATATAAGAGAAACTGGAACCCTAGTGTACTGTTGGTAGAACTGTAAAATGGGGCGACTGTTGTGGAAAATGGTACAGAGGTGCTTCAAAAAATTAAAAATAGAATTACCATATGATCCAACAATCACACTTCTGGGTATATATGCCCAAAAGAATTGAAATAGATATTTGCACACTCATGTTCATAGCACTATTCACAATATGCAAGAGGTGGAAGCAACTGTACACTCATGGAGAGGTGAACAAAGTGTGATCTATTCTACAGTGGAATATCAAGTAGCCTTAAAAAGGAAGGAATTGCTGCCACATGCTCCAACATGAATGAACTCTGAAGACAGTATGTCAAGAAGTCAGTCACAAGAAAAATATGTTTCCACTTCTATGAGGCATGTAAAGTAGTCAAATTCGTAGACACAGAAAGTAGAGTGCTTCTTACCAGAGGCTGAAGGAGCTAAAAAGGGGGAGTCTTTGTTTAATGGATACAGAGTTTCAGAATTATTACCCATAAAAATGGTTAAGAGGGTAAAGTTTACATTAAGTGTAAACTACCACAAAATGAAAAATGAAACTCATGTTTAAGGCACACATAAGCATCTATTGTGTTTAACATAGCCATAAATGAAATTACAAAGCATCCTAAAGAACAAGACCTCAGATTTCATCTATATCATATTAAGTCTGCAAATTTGCTTCCTTTTATAATATAGATACTATATACATATTAGAACTGTAGTATATGCATATAATAATAAATACATGACCAAACATAAAAAAAAATCCAAGAAAAAGAGTCTTAAACAAATGGGAAACTGCAATTACCATTTACTGATAAAGTCTGAGAAGTGTAAGTTTATAAGGAGAAAATCAAGTGGACTAAGTCTGAGATGCCTGTAAGATACATCCAAGTGGAACTGTGGAAAAAGAGACAGTCTACGTGAGTCTGGAGTTCAAGGGAGAAGTCTAGGCTGGCAACAGAAATGTATGCGTCATCAGCACTGTGACAGTGTGTAAAGTCATGGGACTAAACCAACTCAGTAGGTGAAGGAGTAAAGACAGAGATAAAAATCTGAGAACTCAGCCCTGGGAGACAGAAAGAGTAGACCCAAGAATGACCAATCCATGAGTAGGAGGCCGGAAGAGGAATCTGAGACTGGCAGATTCAGACAGAGATATGATGGGTGCTTGAACCGAAAGGCCACGCAGAGTTGGCACCGAGGAGTCCATGATGGGTCATGAGCAAGAGAGAAGCCGAGAAGCAGAGAGAAGAGAAGCTATTCAGACCCTCACAGACAAAATGGCCTCAAGTTCTTTGGCAGTCACAGTACCCGAGAGAACTGCTTGTTCTTGGTTTTCTACTTTTCTGCGTCTGTGAGCTTGCCTGTTCTGTTTGCAGTAACTTTCAAGGCAACTTCAGTAAGTTTCTGTTCTTTACCACCAAGTAATCCCTGCTGTAATCCTAAAGGCAGGGGATTCACTGGCGGTCTGGTGGTTAAGAATTCGCCTTGCAATGAATGGGATGTGGATTCAGTCTCTGGTTGGGGGATTAAGAGCCCTGCTGTGGAGCAACAGAGCCTGCCTGCCCCAAGAAAAGATTGCAACAAAGACCCAACACAGCCAAATAAATATGTCTTTAAAAAATGTTAAAGCAAGCAGACAATATATGTGACGGATAAGAAGTAAAACCAATTGGTCTCAATCAAAAATTCTGTATTTTACATGACGGACTGCAACATCTGGCCCCAGTCCTTCACTTCTCGCTGGAGCCATGCCCTCTGCCTTATAACCTTGCAGGGCACATCTTCCATGGGTGGGCTGGCCCCTGGGCTGCCTCTTGACTTTGGGCTCAGCCCAGAGTGATGTGCTTTGGCCAGCACACATGATGTAAGCAGAGGCTTTACGGAGCTATACGCTGGAGCTGGTTCTCTAGATCCACTGTTACTGCCAAGACTGACGGAGAAGCAGAGATGGGTGTGGCAGAGCCAAGTCACCTCACTCCATCCTACAGCCAGCCAAACCTAGGCACACAGGCAACTCACCTGATTAGCAGGACCTCTGGGACACCGGACACATGAGCAGTCAACACTTACTGTTGTGTGCTCCTTGTTATTGTGGTTTAGTTGTGGAGTTGTGTCTGACTCTTGGTGACCCCATGGACTGGAGCCCGTCAGGATCCCCTATCCATAGGATTCTCCAGGCAAGGATACTGGAGTGGGTGGCCATTTCCTTCTCCAGGAGATCTTCCCAACCCAGGAATTGAAGCTGCATCAGCTGCCGTGGCAGGCCGATTCTTTACCACCTTGCCACCTGGGAAGCCCTGTGTACCCCTAAGGTTTCTTAATTGCTATGGAGCAAGTCACTATGTAGTAAAGATAACTGATACATCATAGACAATAGCGCTTCCCTGATGGCGCAGACAGCAAAGAATCTGCCTGCAATGTGGGAGATCCAGGTTCAATCCCTGGGTTGGGAAGATCCCCTGGAAGAGGAAATGGCAACCCACTCCAGTATTCTTGCCTGGAGAATCCCAAAGACAGAGGAGGCTACATGGCCTCAGTCCCATGGGCTCCCATGGGCTAGTGAGATTGCAAAGAATAGGACACCACTGAGCAACTAACACTTCCACTTTCAGACAATAATGCTAATTGGACTTGATTGACTTATTTTCTATTCACAATTATCACCCCTGATAAATGAGGACAAACTTGGCCCCCAGTATGGCCAAATATGGACAAAAAGTAATTTACAGAACAAAAAAGGACCTGAAAATATCTAGGTGGTTCACGATCTGACTGATCTACCCCCAACTACTGTAGAACTACCTACGATTTTACAGTTCATGGCAAAGGAAATGACATAAAGAGAGAAACAAATAAAATAATATAAAAGACTGTGAGGTATTCACTAGCTGTCCATCAAGAGGTAAATGGATAAATAAGATATGATGGAATATTACTCAGCCATAAAAAAGAATGAATTTGAGTCAGTTGTAGTGAGGTAGATGAACCTAGAGCCTGCTATCTAGAATGAAATAAGTCAGAAATAGAAAAATGTTGTATATTAATGCATATATATGGAATCTAGAAAAATAGTATTAATGAATCAATTTGCATGGAAGGACTGGAGACCCAGATGTAGAGAATGGACTTGTGGCCACAGCAGGGGAAGAAGGGTAGAAGAAAGCAGGATTGACATATATACGCTACTAACTGCAAAACAGATAGATAATGGGAAATTGCTGTATTACACAGGGAGCCCGCCTGGCACTCTCTGATGACCTAGAGGGGTGGGACAGGAGAAAGGAGGGGCACTCACAGGGGAGGGGAGATATATATATAATTATATATATAAAATTATGACTGATTTGTGTTGTTGTACAGCAGAAACCAGCAAAACTTTGAACAGCAATTGGCCTCCAATGAAAAATTTTCTTAAAAAATGAAGAAAAAAGAAACAGAAAAGCTCTATTAAAGAAACATAATAGAAAAAAAGACTATGAGGTATTCAAACTCTTCAACTCATGATTTGCTATACACATGACTGAAAACACAAGAAACAGTTTTATTCTTTCAGCATAAAAACATCATTTATCTTCAGTGAGTGGTTACACGGTCTATTTGTACTGTTACGTCAAAATGTACATCGATTCCAAAAACATTAGAAAATGATTTTCGGGAACAAGTCAGTACAGCTCTCACAAATAATATTCACAGACTGTAAGAAATTATGTACATAGAGTTGTGAACATAAAATACATAAACCTATTTTTTATAAGAAGTACAAAAATTCTCAATAAATTGAAATTAATATTTCAACAGTTCATACTTTTATTCTGATAACATCATGAGGCTCAGGAACTTATGAAGATTGAAAGAAGGTCAACTAACAACTTCTTATTTGCCTCAGATCAAGTTTGAAATTTTGTCATTTTCCCTCAGTAACTATTTGTATTGTACATTGAAATAGTAAGCCTCAAAGCTGAAGTGTGAAAACATGCAATGTTCCAAATTGAAGGGTAGCTCAACTGTAGAGCTGGGAGAAGAGAAAAAATAAATAGCAACAAAATCCTTAGATATTATCCTTGGGACTCCTGGAGTCAAGAATACCAATAAATACCAGTCCATGGTCAGCCCACAGTTTAAAAATATTAAATTCCCACCGGAAGTCCTTTCCTTGAACCTGAGTCTGATTGTCTTAAGGTCTTTAATAGCCATTCAGAAAACTTAAATATGCCTGAATGCATTCAGCAGCTGGTCTTCAAAAACCACAGTATTCTAGAGTTCAATGTGAGCAAAGTTTAAGGTTAAAAACTGGTTTCCAAAACTATTCGACTCCCATGACAAGCTCAAAGACCTGTTCCTTAAATACCCAAACATTCATGCAACCTTTGAAAGGCATCCATAATACAGCTTTGTTACCTATCCTGGCAAACACATGGAATCATAGGTTTCCAGTTTAGGGATCATGAGTTCTGTAATTTCTCATAATACACAGAGAGGAAGGTAAACATTTTTAAAAGACATCAGAGATCTGAGATTAGGCTCTTTTAGCTTATGGTTCTCACAAAGTTTTGTCCTTTGACATTCATATTCATTTTTCTATAGAAAAAGAGTGGTCACAAAAATGGTTTTGCTTATAGAAACCTAAAATATCATCTGTTTAAATATGTATAAAAATATTGCTATAATGTTATAATGTGACACTGTAAGAAATACATTTTATAGACATGTACACATATACGTGTGTGTGTGAGTTGCTCAGTCGTGTCTGACTCTTTGCGACCCCATGGACTGTAGCCCACCAGGCTCCTCTGTCCATGGGATTATCCCAGCAAGAATACTGGAGTGGGTTGCCATTTCCTTCTCCAACACATATACATATAAACTATCATAATGCTTGAAACAAAACATTTTTTAAATCAAATTTTAAATTTTATATGAAAGACTGGGTGTAAGAAAACACCTCTTCCACATTATCACCAGAATTAACTTTCTTTAAGCCAAACTGTAATCATTTTTAAGACTTTTTCTGACTAAACAATTTCACGTTTTTAAGGATTCTTCCAAAGTCCATGTCTTGAAAAGAGCATAAAAGAACCTGCCCCATACAGCCCTCATCAGCATCTCTGGCCTCATCTGGAACAACTCCTGACATCGAGAGCCAAGCACCCTCCACTCCAATGCACACAACTCTGCATTCTTCACTCAAGCTCTGGCCTCTTGCATCTTCTTGATGTTGCAGGCTCGACTGGCTTTGCTGAAGTGCTCTGATTACCATCTACCCATGTAGCAAGACCTACCCCAACTGAAGCCATCACCACCCTTCTTAGCCCAAGACACACTCCATTGCCATTAATGCATATCACTATCTTCACCCTCAGAGAAGACCTCCAGAGAAGGGCTATTGTCTCCACTCAGTTTGGCAGCCCCCAGTACTTGGCATATAATCAGTATTCAACAAAGCTCTGGAATGGGAGGGAGAAGAAGGAAAAGACAAGAAATAAACATAAAAGGAGGTGCAGGTCCTAAAGAACAGTATGGACCTCAGGAGTAGAGGATGGCTAGTTTTCACTGTATCTCCGTTCACAAAGCTTATGATGGTTTTTTGTCTTCTGTGTTTCTCTAAAACGTCACTTGTACCCAAAAGTTTTCATATAAAACTCTAGAGTAAGGACCCACACGTTCATGGCCCAATTTTGTAAAAAGAATGGACTTTTTCACATCCTGCTCTTCCCACTCCATGCCCTGCTATGGTTTTGCCACAGACTCCCAGTGACCACGCATCTGCTAGATCCAATGGGAAGCTCTCACTTCAACGTATTTGGTGGGCGGGGGTGATGATGGTGTTGAACCTTCATTACTGAACCTCTGGTCCCTCCTGGCACCCAGGATCTCATCCTCTGCCAGATGCTCTGCATTTCCCCTACTGCATCTGCCCCTGGGTTGTTTTTGTCCCCTCCTTTCTCTTTACTTCCCCCAGATGTTGCTATTTCTTGAATTTCCAGATTTTATTCTTCTGCCCTTCTTTTATCAATGCCACCTCATCTATCCCCCAAACTTTTGAGTATCATCTGCTACTGACTTCTGAATGTGTGCCTGAATTCAGCCCCATCTCACACCCAAGCCCCCTTTTTCCTGCCTATTGGTTACAGAACACAACCTAAACTGCACATACCCTAAACACAACCTCATCCTCTCCTCCCATGCTCCCTTGGGTGTGAACTGCATACCACTCCATCAAGCTTCCAGGGCAGAAACTCAGGAAATGTTTCCAGAGGCTCCCTCTCCATGAGCACTCACACCCAACAGATACTGAGTCCTGAGTCAAAGTATTTCTTTGATTTCTCTCCTCTCCACCAGAGAGGACCAGCCCAGGTCCCTCACCATCTCTCATCCATACTATACAGCAAGATTACAGTTATTGCCTTTCTAAATCATTCCTCCCCCACACAGCTTATGCATAATGCTAGTATGGCTGTCCACCTAAAATGCAAATATAAATGCAGACTCACTCCTCTGCCAAAGCCCTTTAACTGCAACCCTGACTAAAGGTAAAGGCCAAGCTGCTTCCCTGTCCACAACACTCTCCATGATTTGGGTGTCTGATGGCCCAGCCTCACCTTCCCTGGAGCATGACCCCACAACCTTCCCTCCAGCCACATATATCACTGTGGCTCGTATAAAGTCTTGTCAATGCTCTTTGTATCTCCACTGTCTTACTTATGAAGCTCCTTCTTCCTGGAATTCTTCCTCTGTTGTAAGACTAGAAAATGCCTCTTCCTCCCTTAAGAACTAGCTCAAGGGCTTCCCTGGTGACTCAGTGGTGAGGAGTCTGCCTCCCAATTCGGGGGACATGGGCTTGATCTCTGATCTGGGAAGATTCCGCATGCCTCGGAGCAAATAAGCCCAAGCACCACAACTCTTGAGCCTGGGAGCTGCAACTACTGAACCCACATGCCACAGCCACTGAAGCCTGCACGCCCTAGAGCCCAAGCTTCATATGAGAAGCCACTGCAATGAAAAGCCCATGCGCTGCAAACAGAGAAAAACGCATGCAGCAAAGAAGACCCAGTGAGGCCAGACATAAATATTTTTAAACTAGCTCAAGTGTCACATCCTCAGTGAAGCCCTCCATGATCAACCCTTGCTCCCAAATCTACTCCATATAGTTCAACACTGTCTTCCTCTGTTCTGCCTCTAATCTTGGTTTGTTCTTGGGGTCCAGCACTTTCTACACTTCGTGTATCTTTTCCTGATACACTAAGCTACCAGAAAAGAGAATTTATCTCATTGTGCTTTATCTTTTCACTTTCAACCTGGAGTATTACAAGTTTCAACAAGGCACTGATCTATCACCAATTAGGACTTTTCTCCTTATCACCAGTGGTACAGAACAAATGAAAAAGGAAGAACTAAAGCTCAGTTGGTAAAGAATCCGCCTGCAATGCAGGAGACCCAGGTTCGATCCCTGGATGCGGAAGATCCCCTGGAGAAGGAAATGGAAACCCACTCCAGTATTCTTGCCTGGAGAATTTCATAGACAGAGCGGCCTGGCGGGCTACCATTCGTGGGGTTGCAAAGAATCGCACATGACTTAATGACTAAACCACGACAAAGCAAAATAGTGACTGTCCAATGTTACCCAGGTAAGAACTGAAGGAAATAAATAGGACAATATACCTTCTCTTAACACTAACTGAATACATTACAGGCCACACCCTAAGAGTTGAACATATTATCTCACCTAATCCTGTAATAAATAGGTATTATTAATATCCCCATTTTACAGATGAGGAAACTGAGACAGAGAGGCTAAATAGCTTCCCCAATGTCTACATACATGTTCCAGGTGGCAGAGCCAGGATTCAAACTCAGGTAATCTGCACCTATCCCGAATTACCTCTCAAAATACACATCTAGGAGAAAGAGAGCTGAACTGGGAACAGAGGGAAGATTGGATAAGCAAGCAATCTAATGAGCATGCAAGTCTCCTGAGGAGAAATTAAGCGAAGAAAAATGTCTCAACCTGCTGTGGGTGCCAGGAGGGTATCTGTTATTGCTGTTGTCCAGTTGCTCAGTCACGTCAAACACTTTGTGACCCCAAGGACTGCAGCATTCCAGGTCTCCCTATCCTCCACTAGTTCCCAGGGTCTGCACAAATTCATGGCCATTGAGTCAGTGATGCTATCTAACCATCTCATCTTTTGACACTCCCTTTTCCTCTTGCCCTCCTGACTGCCCTCAATCTTTCCCAGCACCAAGGTCTTTTCCAATGACTCAGCATCAAACAGCCAAAGTATTGGAACTTCAGCTTCAGCAACCGTCCTTCCAATGAATATTCAGGACTGATTTCCTTTAGGATGGACTGGCTTGATCTCCTTGCTGTCCAAGGGACTCTCAAGAGTCTTCTCCAACACAATTCAAAGGCATCACTGAGCCACCAGGGAAACCCATGGAGAATATCTAGCAGTGGCCCAAACCAGGGCAGGTTGGTAACTGTCCAGAGTCACACAGGTTAGACAGGTGGAAAAATGCAGGGGGAAGTGAACAGGAGCCATTCTTATTGGGTTCAGGAGGTGAAGAACCTGGGAAATAGCTCTACCTGTGCAGTCAGTATGTGTATGTGTATCTGTCTGTCTGTCTCTTGACCCAAATACCACTGGCTGTTTCTCTCCACTCCCAACTCTGACCTTATCCAGTCTCATTCTTGGTGGAACTGAGTCACTGATTCCTCACCTTACCTATTTATTCACTCAAAGCTGACGTTCTAGGAGCTAAATTCAACAGAGGCTTGCTCATAGAGAATACTGGAATAAAGGTCAATATATTCTGGGAAAACAGATCCTTTGCAAAAATAAATAAATAAATAAAAAGATTGTTGATAAACAGTCAGGGCTCACTCAATACACTGTCCTTTGTAAAAGCAATTGTTAAATACCTAAGTTGAGGGCAGTGCTCAGAAGATCTATCCAACAGGAGAAGGAAAGAATAGTCATTAGAAATCCAAGATTCAGTTTCCAGTTTGGCTCCTAATGTGGCTTATAAATTCTTACAAGTCATGCCTTTTTATAGTTGTTTGTTCTGTGAATTTATCTTCTCCTCCATCGCCAAACACTCTTTGCCAAAGTTCATTTGAGGATATGTTACAGCTTGTTGTATAGGATTTTGGCTACCAGGAAGGACAACGGGCAAGGCAGGGCCAACACTGAGCCACTCAAATCATTAAGAGTGAGACTTCGGAACTTTCTGGCACACACCTTGGGCCAAAGTTGTAACAAATGGAAAGGAGAAAGAAACAATGGCAACCTCATGTTCTGAACTGTGTCACTTCCAGCCTTAATATACTTAATCACTCTTCACACTACTTGGACATTCATCTCTGAATTTCTGGGGTTGCACTCAACTTAACTCCCTTAAACTGTTAAAACTTAAAACCTGTTTCAATATCGATCACCTTTTTTATTTTCCCGAGAGGCAACAGTTCAATAGCCTGCAGAATCCAATCTGGGTTCAAAGGGAATCAGGGTACCATTCAGACCTTCTCCTCCGGGTGGCGAGTGGCAATCAATACAGGCTGTTCAGTGTTTGGACAGGCTCTCCTGCATCTAAAGGTGACCTCTTGACCCCAAGCAGGCAAGAAAAAGCTGTTTATTTCTTGGCACCAGGAGACCAAATTTAATTCTACTTAGCACTCATGAGCTTTTCATCTCCAAAGTGCTTCACAAATATTAACTAATTAATCTTCACAGCCCTGATGCACAATGACAGAAGATCTTTCAAGTATAAAGACGAAGGGAGGCATGGAACAGCTGCAGAATAGAATGAGGAAGACAAGAAACTCCTTTTACCTAGAATAGAATGAGGAAGACAAGAAACTGCTTTTACCTAGAAGTGTTCTTAGCATTCTTGGTGGCTCCCAGTACTCCACCAAGGCTAGCAGTTTAAGGTTGTATATGAAAGGACTTCCCAAGTACCGCAACTAGAGAGTAGCTCCCGCTCACTATGACTAGAGAAAGCCCATGTGCAGCAACGAAGACCCAGCGCAGCCAGGAAGATCCCATGCAGCCAAAAATAAATAAAATATATATTTTTAAAAGATGAGTGTGAAAAATGGTGGTGAAACAAGAGCTGCTGTGGCGACAGAGCCCAAGATTCCTTACACAACTAAGCCTCAGGTCCCTCCAGGGAAAGTGAGGTTGATTGTAGAATCTTCTCCAGACTGTGTACAAGGGTTCAACAAGGCAACACGCATCAAGATCTTAGCACAAAGGACCCTGGTGAGTGCCCAATAAACACTAAGCTGCTACTAATCAAAGAGGAGCCATGTCTTCCCAGTGCCTGAACTGAAAAATGGGTTAAACAGCTTCAGGAAATCTGCAGACATCGTCCATTTTTCCATTTGTGAGAAACAATGAATTCAGGCAAACTATACACAACCCTGTTGAGGACTGAACTGTGTCCCCTGCCCCAGATTCCTACGCTGAAGGTATAGCCCCCAGCACCTCTGAATGTGACCTTTTTGGGAAACTGGATTACTGCAGAGATGAGGTCAGACCGGAGCAGGGTAGGCCCTAATTCAGTATGATTGGCGTTTCATAAAAAAGGGATATTTGGGGACGCAAACACACACACAGAGGAAGAATGCCATGTGATGAAGGAACAGATCAGGGTGATACAACAGAAGCCAAGGAATACCAAAGAGCAAACCACCAGAAGCCAGGAGAAAAAGACAATGGGAATAGATTTCTTCCTCCCCAGCTTTCAGAAAGCTGCCAACACCTTAATTTAAGCGAGACAATAGATTTCTATTGTCTAAGCAATATGTTTCTTGGTGCTTTGTTACAACAGTGCTAGCAAACTAACATACGCTCTTTAAAAGCTCTAATTTGTTAAAAACAAACAACCAACCAACCAACCATGAACCCACCAAATCATGATAGCAAGTATGTTGGTCTGCCGGTTCACACTTACCCAAAACACAATGAATGAACAAATCTGGTGCTGTTTCCTCCCTCGCCAAAGAAACAGTGAGCCAAACAGGAAATGGGGTGCTGGAAATCCACATGACTTGGGGGTTGGGGGAAAAAGCTCCTACAATTAGGTAGGAAATCAAACTTGAGTCACCTGAATTTTTATAAGGCTTAGCAAAACTCCATGTACATAATATTGGGCTGGCCAAAAAGTTCATTCAGGTTTTTCCATACCATCTTACGAAAAACCCAAATTAACTTTTTGGCCAACCCAATACTTCTCAGCATCTGGGTAAGGATCAAATTACTTCTTGCAGGGTCTTGTACAGGATCCCCTGGTGGTTCAGTGGTAAAGAATCTGCCTGCCAATGCAGGAGAATGGGTTTGATCCTTGGCTTGGGAAGATTCCCTGGAGAAGAAAATGGCAACCCACTCTAGAAGTCTTGCCTGGGAAATCCCATGGACAGAGGAGCCTGGTGGGCTGCAGTCCATGGGGTCTCAAAAGAGTTGGACATGATTGAGCGACTAAACACAGCAACAAGAAGGGTCCTGCCCATTCCCATTAGTGGAAATCGGTTAGGTTGTGGTGATGGGCTCCTGACAACTAGCTTTCTAACTATTTCTCCAATGTTCTTAGCACCTAAATCATGGCTTTCACCCTCAGTGTTCCTGGTATCGGCACACCATCTCTCATCAGCTCACGTGGCTGGTCCCTCTTAGACTTTTGATATCAACCCAAACATTGCCTTCTCTAGAAGATTCCCTCTCCATTCTATTCAGGGCTGGCCACACCACTCCATCCCGGCCACAGCGTATTCTATCACCTTATTTTATACTCCTCATGGCATTTAGCAGTCTCCTGTGTACCTGGTTTATTATTTATTGTTTGCTTGCTGGTGTTAATCTCACCCCCACTAGAATCTAAGTTCTATGAGGGCAGAGACTTGTCTCATTCAATATTACATTCCCAGTGATAAAGACAGCACACAGTCCTTTGCAGGCACTTAATGTTTTTTGAAAGAATAATAGTACTGCCTTCAAAGGTGAGTTATTTTCAGTGAGGTGCAAAGTCCTGCAGTTTATTCAAGGGAGAACCACTAGCTGGTACAATGACAAGATTCTGGAAAGTCTCAACATCTATAGAGTTGGCAAACGTAAAAGCTAAGATATTGGAAATGTATATTTAAATGATCCTCCTATAAACAATTTGCTCAGGGTAATATAAACACATCACATATCCTAAGTAATCTCAGCTTAAATAATTAGTCTAACTGATTTACCCACTATTTTTTTTCACTCATCATCAAGTTAAAAAAAATATATATATATATATATGTATATTTAAATATATGATTACCACAGGGCTTCCCCAACAGCTCAGTAGGTAAAGAATTTGCCTGCAATGCAGGACACCCCGGTTCGATCCCTGGGTTGGGAAGATCTGCTGGAGAAGGGATAGGTTACCCACTCCAGTATTCTTGGGCTTCCTTTGTGGCTCATCTGGCAAAGAATCCGCCTGCAATGTGGGAGACCTGGGTTCGATCACTGGGTTGGGAAGATCCCCTGGAGAAGGGAAAGGCTACCCACTCCAATATTCTGGCCTAGAGAATTCCACGGATTGTATAGTCTATGGTGCTGCAAAGAGTCGGACACAACTGAGCCACTTTCACTTCACCTCATGATTACCACAAAACAAGCTTTTAATAAAATTAGGGATTATTATAACTCAAAGGGCAAAGCTACTTGTTGAAACCATATTTCAGCCTAATAGTTTTTCTTCTAAAAACACCAATTAAAGAAATATAGATCATGACATCTTGAAAAGATGCACCTAAATTCCAATATTTTATACAATCAGAAAGTAAATAAGGATTAAAATCAAAGTTGAATAAATGTCAGTGACCTAGGAGCCATCCATTTCAACTTGCTAAATAATGGTCCTAAGAAAAATAGCCATTCTCAGAGTCACAAGCTCTGAATCCTGAATGTGACCTTTATAGAAAAACAATTATCTGTTTTATTTTAAAATAGTTATTGGCAAGTCTATTACTCATGTCTTTTAAAGCTACAGTCAAAAAAATTAATAAACCTTTAAGTCATTTAGGCTAAATCATGAATATTACAAACCAGTGCCGTGAATAAAACAAAGAAACCCTTAGGCAAGTGCGTGCGCTCAGTCATTCAGTCATGTCCAACTCTTTGCGACCCCATGGACTGTAGGCTGCCAGGCTCCTCTGTCCATGGAATTTTCCAGGCAAGAATACTGGAGTGGGTTGCCATTTCCATCTCCCAGGGATCTTTCCAACCCAGGGATTGAATCCACATCCTGCCATCTCCTGCTTGGCAGGTGGATTCTTTACCACTGGCCACCTGGCAGATATAACACTGTCCCAAATTCACACCAGATCCAAAAATCAGAGATAAAGTTAATATACATTCTTTTTTTTTTTTTCCTGTTTTGGTCAGTTTATCACACTAGCCTCAAAAATATTAGTAAGCATGAAGTAATATGTACCTTGATAAGTACACAAATGCTAAACAATTATGTACTAGCAAGGTTCAAGAGTTTAGAAAAAAAAAAAGTCAAGTTAAGACAAGATTTCCGGAGCCATCATTAACCACTCAGTCACAGGACCATTACGGCCACAGGAACTGGTCATACGCCATTTGGAGAATAAAGGTGGACAATGGGAAATTCCACATTGTCCTTCCCAATGAGGTCACTTTCTGCCGCTGTTAAGATAGAATTTCACTCACATCATTACCAATTTCAGGAACAATCAGCTACTAGACCGAAAAGATCACCTCCCTCCATCTGACACTATGTATCCAAAAGATACTTGGTGTTCACTAACACCTACTGGAGAAGGAAATGGCAACCCACTCCAGTATTCTTCCCTGGAGAATTCTGTGGACAGAGGAGCCTGGTGGGCTGCGGTCTATGGGGTTGCGCAGAGTCAGACACGACTGAAGCGACTCAGCAGCAGCAGCAACACCTATTACACAACAGTCATCAGCACATCACAAGCAACCAGGTCAGCTGCTGAAAACGGATCAGGAGGCATTCAACGCAAGACTCTCCGTCTCATTCTGTGTACGTCTCCAACAGAATCCACACATGACCTAAAGTCCTCTCAGCCTACACCTGCAACACAGAAAGTGCCATCTTAGAAACAAATCACCCCTGTCCACATTGCTCTAGTCTTCCAGATTATAAACAACTACGTTTTAGCCAAGGTCAACAGGTTAAAAAGATCAGTCAAACCAAGTAAGGAGTTCTGGAGCCATCCTTAACTGCTTAGTCACATTGTAATCCACTACTTCCCTTCATGAGACTTTGGGGATAGATTATGCGACAGAGAATAAACACCCGCATCGGCTCTCCAGACACTATAGCTTATCTGTGCCTCCAGAACGTTTGAGATTTCAACTCTGTAACGTGACGAAGATTTTTTTCTTTCTTTTTGACAAGAAAATCTAAACCCCATTCTCTCTCCTTCCACCAAAAGCTTAACATAATAGTTGCCTTTTATGCTTCCTGATGATTCAAATGATTTGAAAAAAGAAGACAAAAACAAAATGAAAAGGAATGGTTAGAAAAACTGACACGAACATTAAGCATCAAGAAATCTACCAACAAAATATTATGAATCTAACAGAGAAGCTCATTACATTAAGAGATTCCTTCCCCGATGAGATAACTGTAAGAAGACACTGTCCACTACTTGCTTCTCCGTTTTCTGATTTGTCCTCCACCAGCCACCTCTCCACTCACAGGCTAAGTCAAGCACAGTGTTTCCAGCTGCAGTTATTTGATTTTTTGCTTATGTATGTGACACATGCTGTTCCTGGTTTTTACAAATAAGAAGTTATTAAATCTCATAATGGCCTATGGAGCAGGATTATTATCCCCATTTCACAGATGGAGAAACTGAGACCCAGATTATGTAACTCACTCAAGGTCACAAAGCTATTAAGTACCAGAGCCAAGATGGAAACCAAGCAGTCTAGCTCCAAAACCCAGACTGTGAACCAATATATGATGCTGTCTGTTAGAATAGATGACTAGGACATCAAAATTAAGAGGCCCTGTATGGTGTAGTGATTAAGAGCTCAGGGTGCAGCATCAGAAAGACTTTGTTCATATGTAGTTTTAATCACAAACTAACCTAGGTGACCCCATACAAAGCTACTCAATCCCCTTGGGTCTCAAGTCCATTGTCTGTACACTGGGGGTTCTCCCAAAGAGTATGGTAAAGATTAAATAATATATTTAAAGCACTTAGTAGCTGGCACCTAGTAAAGAGTCCATTAGCTATTAGCTTAAAAAAATAATTACAATTCCATATGGCAAAATGCCTCAGCAGGGATGTCCACAAACTGCCCTCGATGACTAATCTGAAAATCCTTGAGGAAAAAAATTATTTTTATTCACTTTTGTAAGCAAAGAATCCTGCCAAAATAGTTGCTAAATAAACGCTCCTGCATTAGAGATGTTTAAGCATTGCAAAGGAATTTTTACTAAAAATAGACTCAAAGTTAAGGAGAACATATTAAGGCTTTTAAATATATAAAGCTTTAAGGTTGTCAATCAAATTAATGTAAGCACATATTTTTAATGTCAAATATTGTTCATTGACTCAATTTCATGTTGCTGCTATTCTGTTGCCAAGGTATGTCCTACTCTTTGCAGACTCCATGGGCTGCAGAACACCAGGCTTCCCTGTTTCTCTGAGTTTGCTCAATTTCATGTCCATTGAGTCAGTGAAGCTATCTAACCATATCCTCTGCTGTCCTGTTCTCCTTTGCCCTCTATCTTTCCCATCATCAGGGTCTTTTCCAATGAGTTGGCTGTTCACATCAGGTAGCCAAAGTACTAAAAGTGCTTCAGGCACATGTATTTAATATTGAATATTGTTCATTAAGTCAACTGCATAGTAAAAAAACAAAAACGAACTAGTCTTAAGAGACTAGAAAGAGACTGAAAAGATATATGCCCATGTACAAGAGGGGGCCTTGTCAGAACCTCATTTGAACATTGTAACTATTAAAATATTTTTTTTTTTTAGAAAATCAGAAAATTAAATGAGGTAATAGAAATTGTTAGTTGTATCAGGTGTGGTAATAATATTGTGCTAAGATATCATTTTTATTTTGAGATACAACTGTTTTACAGGTGAAACAGCCTGACTTTTTCTTTAAGTATCCTAGCCAAAAAGGAAAAAAAAACCCAAAAAGATAAATGAAATAAAAATGGCAAAACATGGAGTGTTCAATCTGGCAGACAGGTTCAGAGGATTTACTGTATCTATTTTGGAGGGATTTGGAAGTTTCCACCAGAAAAAAAGTTTTAAAAATCCTAAGGAAAAGCAAAAATTCCTTATCCTGCATCAGAAGCCACCCTCCCTAAACGTTTCTCAGACAGGAAGCATTCTTTAACTCTTTCGCTTATTATTTGTTAGTAGTTTTTCTCTCTTAAAAAGACTATTTCAGTATTTCCCTGCCTGTGGATGTTTAACTTATTTTTCAAATGCAGCCCCTTTTAATTGCTGCTTCACCACCTTCAGTAGCTCTTAACTGTCTGCTGCTGTATTTCTGTGCTCCTCCTTCACTTCTTCATGTCTTTCCATCTCTTATCATCTACCTTAAATAATGCTTACCTCACCAAGATTAATTAGTGATAATGTTTTTAAACCATGAGCTTTCTACTTTGCCTATAGACTGACTCTGTGTTTTTATTACTATGATCATATAAATATTGTTCAAAGCGTATCAGATAAAGTAGTATGAATATATTTCATTTTCAGTTCAGTTTTACTTTTTCCTGGGAGTTTCTAATCGCTTTTCTTTTTTTCTCACACGATTTGCCTTTAGCATATCCTTCACTTTCTTCAAACCCTTCATCATATCAAGCATTCAACAGGATGGCTTTAATTCCAATTAAGATGTTTTTCCTCCTATGTTTTATATATACTAAATCTGTCACACGAAAGAAGAAATTCTCACTCAAAAAATAGGTTCCAAAGCCTATTTTCCCCATTTTTAAACTGAACTGAGAAGTTCACTTGCTGGAGGACTGTCCAAACATATCTATAAACTTATTCAGAGCGGGCAGAAAATGTTCTTATAGGTGAGGAGGTGGGGAGCGACGGGAGAAGCTTATGCAGTTCTAGCAAAGCTTATGTTAAAACTCAGTGGATTCACACCATGCATTTATGAACATCAGTGAATTTACAATGAATGCTGAAACCACTGCATTTTTAGAGATGTGAAGTATACATTCACATGAATTTCCTGATTCATGTTTACATTTAGAATAACAGAACAACCCTACCCTCATCCAAACTTATGAGTCGTATCCATGCACTGTAACTTTGAAAGAGGGGGAAAATACTGAATCTGCAAAAATAATCTGTAGGAAATAGAAATCTCAAACAATTACTTCACTTCACAAGGGAGGGTGTGCATGTTCAGTCATGTCCGACTCTTTGCAACCCCATGGACTGTATCCCTCCAGGCTTTTGTGTCCATTTAATTTTCCAGGCAAGAGTACTGGAGTGGGTTGCCATTTCCTACTTCATAAGCTTAATTTCAAATGCTAAAGAAAAAAAATTAAGCTAAGGCACATATGACTATTTAAAAGTCAAATCAAAGCTTTAGCCAAAATATTTCATCATATGGAGGTGCAAATGACCACAGTCAAAAGGAAATTAAACAGTATTAAGAACGAGGCTCTGTAGTTGGCGAAATCTGGGTTCAAGCCACCATCTGTCACTCACTAAATGGGTGATCTCAGTTGGTGAGAATATAAACTGAGGCAGCCATTACAGAAAATAATATGAGGATTCTTCAAAAAATTTAAAATTATTACATAATCCAGCAGTCTACTTCTGGGTAGATATGCAAAGGAATCAAAATCACTATGTTTAAGAGTTATCTTGATTCCCATGTTCACTGCAGCATTACTCACAATAGCTAACATACAGAAACAATCTAGGTGTCCATCAACCTATGAATGGATAAAAATGATGTGTGTGTGTGTATGTTTCTGTGTGTACACACACACACACAATGGATTACTATTCAGCCATGGAAAAGTAGGGCATACTGTCATCTGGGACAAGATGGAGGAATCTTGAGTGCATTACGTTAAGTGAAGTAAATGAGAAGAAGAAAGACAAATACTGTATGATATCACTTATGTGTAGAATCTAAAAAGGCTGAATTCATAGAAATAGACACCAGAATAGTGGTTACTAGGACTAAAGGATGGAGGAAAAGGGGAGATGTTGGTCAAAGAGTACAAACTTTCAGTTGTAAGATGAATAAGTTCTGGGGATGTAATGTGCAGCAGGGTGATGACAGTTAACAATACTATATTATATAATGGACAGTTGCTAGGCAGTAAGATCTTAAATGTTCTCACTACAAAAAAACAAATAGTAATCGTGCAATATGATGCAGGTGTTAGCTAAGGCTATGGTGGTAACATTTTGTAAAATATAAACCTATCAAGCCAACAGGTTGTACACCTTAAACTTACACACCTTAAACTTACACAATGTTTTATGTTAAATATACGTCAACAAAGTTGAAAAAATAAAAGAGCGACTGAGTGATCTGACGCCATAAAAATCTTACCAGATTGTAGTTTTCTTAAAGTAAGAGATTCTATCTGACTAGGTGCTGTGGGGACTAAGAGTAGTGAGCCATAAAAAGCATGTAGGTCCAGTGGTTAAGAATCCATTGCATGCAGCACAGGTTCAATCCCTGATCGGGGAACTAAGATCCCATATCCCGGATGATGCAGCCAAAAAATTTAAAAACTAATACGTTTTAAAAAATAGCACAGGGTGGGAGAGAGGCTCTAAAGGGAGGGGATGCATGTGTAGGCTTAGCTGATTCACTTCTTTGTACAGCAGGAACACAACATTGTAAAGCAATTATACTCCAATAATTAAAAAACTCAGAAGCCATCTTGTGTCTGAATGTTTGGTCATTTCTTCATAAAAAAAGTTGCTTTGATAATTCTACTTCTATGCTACTCATGCACAGAAATAGTTGTGTATGTGAACACAGAGTGATGTAAAACGCAGCACAGTGCAGTGGTTAAGAACACCGGCTGTGTAGCTGGATTGCCTGCACTCAAATCCTGGCTTCAAGCCATGAGTGCTAAGCAAATTATTTAATTTCTTATCTATTTTAGTTTCCTCATCTGTAAAACAGATAAGTCTCATGAGGCACTTAAAAGATTAAATTAGTTAATTTTAGTAGAGCATCTGACACAAAGTAGAGGGTGGGCTGTATAAATTTTTGATACATAAATTGCAGTACTATTCATATAGATAGATATATCATGCAGCAAATGCTTAGTCATGCTCTGACATATCCATACTGTGGAATAATCCTCAACAGTTGAAAATAAATAGGCACTGACTTTTTTAAAATATGGATTAAAGAAATACTTCCAGGTGAGAAAATCAAGTTGCAGAAGAATAATTACAACTTGAAGACAACTCATAAAAATGTACAAGTTTATATACTTGTATATGCTTTTCAAAAGGACAGGAAACATTCTGGAAGGATAGACACTAAACTGCTGAATAGTGATCCATTAGGTTCTGAGGACCTAGGTTCTGATCGAGGTGCTGTAATAATTAGCTGTACAACCTTGGATATACCACCTGACTTAGTAAACAAACAAGAATAGCTTCCTTAACTTAAAAGACAGGGAGAATTAGGGATGACTGGATTCAGCAATCTCTGCAATCAATTCCAAGCCCTCAAATACCCTGATTTTTACTTTCTGGGATTCTGGGGCTTTCTATAAATAACAACACTGAATTCTCTAATACTCCACTCTACTCAGTATTTATAAAAAAAAAAAAAACCCTATGGAACAGGGAACATTGTTTCAAAAGCACAGCCCCTGCCAGATGGAAACACACTCTGTGTGGGTTCAGTTCCATCCCTAGATCATGCTCTTGGTGATAAAATCTTTCTTCACTCCCAGCCCCCACACAGGCACCATGTGTTCTTACAGAGAGAGAGTTGCTCTATCGACTGATACACAAGCAACAGCTCTTTTATTGCCATCTTTGCTTTTTCTGTGGATTGTAATCAGAAATACATTTACAGACACATGTGACCCAATTAATCTACCCACAAACAAGAGGACACGACTCTGCCACTGCAAATCAGGGACACGTTTCCATCACCCTCCCAATGACCAATGAAAGAAACGCTCTGTCACTGACACTAGTCATGATTCACGTCACTACTGAGTGAACCCGAACCTCAGTCCTCAGTCCCCTTTACTCTGCATGTATCTCGCCGATGAGACCTGCAATCTCACCCATCTTGCTTTCTTACCTTCCTACAGCCCTCTGTCTCCCCAGCCCAAATGAGCTCCTCACTCTATATCCCCAGCTCCTACCATGATGCCTAACACAGCAGGCATCAAAAATATTAACTGATTCATGCTATTACACACACACACATCTATTAACTCAGTCAATACCTCGTATTACCAGATTAATGTTCCTAAAGGAAACTATTGATTATATAACTGGGCAAAAATTTATTCTCTCAAACCCTGGAAAATGTGTAACATGTCAAACATTGTACTCTCTTCTGATTACAGGAAGAATGTTGTATTGCTCCCATCCTTATTGAGAAATGCCAGATTCATGGACAACAGTGAGTCTCTGTTCTTACCAAAGAGAATGGAATTTATCACCAACTCTGCTGTTCACAGACTACCGTGGTCTCAAAGTTTGTATCACCTGAAAACTGTATGTTGAAACCTAATACCCAATGTTGAGAGACTTGCAGAGGGACTCGGTCATGAGGCAGAGCCCTTGTGAATGGGATTAGTGCTCTTATGAGAGAGAGTTGATGCTTCTCCCCTCGATGTACCGCAGCCCCTGTCATTCCATTCATCTCTGACTCCCATCCATCCTTCATCATCTAGCTTAGTATGTCTTCTCTCAAAGTCTCCCTACTTTTGTCAATAACCCTTTCCCCAACACTTCATCTATGCTTCCATGGCACTTGATACGTCAATTAATAGCACCTCCTCTATGTTCTTTACAGATTTCAATAAGATTTGGTTGAGAACCTGTTCCGTACTTCATTTTGAGTTGGGAATCTTCAGGTCAACAAGAAAGATCAACCTCTGGCCATGGTGTAGCCATGGAGGGCACACATAGAATAAATCATTACTCAAATTATTTTTTCATTAAAAGTGTGATAAGTACCCTTTAAAAACAGATAAAAAGTACAAATAGGATTTCTGCTGCTATACTGAAATCCAGATTTACAGTCAATCTGTTACAACACGGTACCTCCAGAATGTACTTTGTAAACATTTACGGGAGTCTGCCAAATTCTTTTCTATTAAAAGTTAAGTTGATTGAGAGTAGGGAACGTGTCTCAGACAGAAGAGAAAAAAAAATAGGATAATAGCAGCTGTAACTCTGACTTACCAGTGATATAACCTCAACCTGACCCTTGGACTGCAAGGAGATCCAACCAGTCCATCCTAGAGGAGATCAGTCCTAGGTGTTCATTGGAAGGACTGATGCTGAAGCTGAAACTCCAATACTTTGGCCACCTCATGTGAAGAGTTGACTCATTGGAAAAGACTGTGATGCTGGGAGGGATTGGGGGCAGGAGGAGAAGGGGACAACAGAGGATGAGATGGCTGGATGGCATCACCGACTCGATGGGCATGAGTTTGAGGAAACTCCGGGAGTTGGTGATGGACAGGGAGGCCTGGCGTGCTGCGATTCATGAGGTCGCAAAGAGTCGGACACAACTGAGCGACTGAACTGAAACTGAACTGAACTGACCCCTTTGATTTTCCAACTCCTCATTCACATAAGAGAATAAGTATTTAGAAACTATTAAAAGCACTGCACATGGAGTATTATCTTTTTATCTACCCCACTTCAATTAACATATATTATTAATGTATCAAGAACTGGAGAAGTATTTATCGCACTGGTGCTAAATCACTGGCCAAGGCTGGGGCTAGCTCTCGTACGACCTTTTATCAAGGGCAAGGACCAATGTCAATTGTGCAACATCTACTCAATCCTTTCTAATTAAGATGTGGAATAAACTCTCCAGATAAGAAGCATAAGCATTTCTTGGCAATGCTTGGGGGATTAGAAAGCTCTGTCCTCACAAAACGCCCTGTACACTGAAGCGATGAGGAGACAGTGTTTTTCTAAGGAGACGTTTGTGAATCGTCCCATGATTTCACGCCTCTCAATCTCAGCAACAGGCAGGGGCAAGTAAGAGATTCATCCCTGAAAAACGACGATGCTGGCTGACTCTAACACGTTCTCCCCAGTCCCACTACTCCCTTCTAGACTCGGGCAGCTGGTCTCTATCTTTTTTCTTTTCTTTCTGTGTGCAGACCAAGGCCAGAACAAAACCAAAAAAACACACCCAGTGGTGGAGGGAGTTCCCTGGAGCCCCGTCCTTGGCCTCCAAACCTCTGCTCTGAGACGTCACAGCTGGCGTCTCCTCTGCCAGTCGCCACCCCCGTACATACATACACACGCACGCTTCAGCGCTGTCTGCTCCACACAGTGGGGAAAGCGCTCCGTGTAAGATGTAAACACAAGCCAGACAGCCCTGTTCTGGTCTCGGTCGTCCTCTTTTTCTCCAGCCATTTTGGCTCCCAAGGGAGTCATCTCAAACATCCACAAATCAATGTTTCAAATATACTTCAAGCCCATGTTGGCGAAGCATGTCACTTGTCTTCATGTCATGGATAAAATCTAACTGAAAGATAATTGGTCTGCTAATGTGCTCAGGTTTTCTATTTTGCTTTTGAACAGTTTAGGAACATTATGCACCAGACACAAGAAACCCAATAGTTTCAATTATTTATTATGTACCAGGCACTAAATGATTTATCTGCAATGGCCAATAAAATCATCATTGCAACCCTGTGAGGTAGCAGCCAGCGTGTCAGTGGGTTAGATGGTTACTCTGCACTCAGGTGGCAGATACATCAGTGTCTTTACGCTTCACTTGGGCTTGGGGCATCTATACTTAGTGGGCTCCAACTGTACAGAAGGAGCGGTCTGTGGCCCTTTGGAGCAGGGTCTAAATATTAATAACAGGGGTACCAGAAAACCCCAAGGTGGCCCTATTCAGAGAATGATGATGTTTTGGGGAATTTTTAATAGCCAGAAATCAACCCACTCCCCAAGAACAATTTTCTATCTGATATGTGCCAAGCTGTTAGCTGATTCAATGACAGGTGAATGTTATAACTATAAAGAGAGAGATGGAAAGCACAGGAAATGCTGCAGACACTGATTTCATCAGCAAGAAAAAACGGCCTCGCAAAGAAAACACGGGCATTGAAGGGATGTCTCAAGAAGAAAATCTTGTTTTTTTTTTTCCCTTGGGGGCAGGGAAAAAACCACCATCGTTGGCTTTTCAGTTAGTAGAAAATAGCCACCTCCTTTTCCTTCTTCCATTTCCTTCCTCTGAATGCCCACATGGTGCAGAGCATTGACTAGACCAGATTCAACTCCACAAGAGAAAATGCAGAGAAATGGTCCAGAGAAAGAAACCAATAGTTAACACTGACAATTTGCTACATCTCAGCAATCCAAGTTAGAGTTTGGAGGAAAAAAAAAAGTCATAATGTTTCAGGTTAAAAAAAAAGATCTCTCCAACTTCAAGAGAGATGTTTGTGAGAAATGAAGACAGCACTTGAATCCTTCCTTTGCTATGGAACTGTCAGGATTTTAGAAACCTGTAAGTTTTTTTTTTTCTTTTTTGCAAGAGAAAAATTATTTCGAGCACCTCTGCTTTAAACAGCTCTGGTGAGTCTTTAAGTTATGTGTAACTTCAATTTTAAAAACTACTGGGATAAAACAGAAAGATTAGTATATAGCCATGTCAGTGTATTTGTCAATTATGAAAAAGCAAACCACCATATTTAAACATTTACTACAGAGAAAGTTAGTGTTTGAAAACTGTTTTAAAAAAATATTTTCATGTTAGAATTCTCTTTTAAACCAATGATTTCTAAAAATCAGAAAATCCAGAGAAACTAAGAATTTTTTTCTGCTAACTGGACAACCAAGGGTGTTCTGTGTTACTTGCCCTCTGTGACCAAAAAGGAAAACAAGCCCTGTGCTCCTGAAAAGTGATTCCTTAGAAACACGAGAACCACCCATCAGCTTTCCATTTCAAGAAGACGTTTTTTTTCTTTTTTTGCTGAGAAAAGCGAGTTAACAACCTAGATTTTCTTAATAGGGTTTACAGATTAGGTGAGAACTAGAGCAGTTTTACCCCAAGTGTAAAAAAACAAACACTTCCTTGAAACTTCTCCCTCTGACTTAGGGAATGTGGGGTCCTGGGAAGTTTTTTTCTTTTTTAACTTATTTTTAATTGAAGGATGATTGCTTTACAATGTTGTGTTGGTTTCTGTCATAGAACAATGAGCCCTAAGTATACATATGCCTCCTTCCTCGTGAACCTCCCTGCCACTTCCCACCCCATCCCAACCCCTCAAGGTTGTGACACTGAGTTGTGCTCCCTGGGAAGTTCTTTAAGATGAAAAGATATATTAATCATTAGCCCCCAAATGAAATTTATGACTTGAGCAAGACACTCTTCCTCCCCTAATAACGTCTTTTGTGTCACCTTGAAAGATGGAAGTAACCAGTATAAAGGTGAGTAGCACAACTCCAATTAACAGGACAAAGGCTTCCTTCATCGCTACCTGTACATTTCCAGAGAAGAAATACGGGCTTCAGGAAAAGGTGCTGAGATTTATTTTCTGCATGAGGGAAATCAAACAGCCGCAAACCTTCATGAATTATATTAAACTGATGTGCCATCCGAGAAATGAGGTAAAGTACTGACTGTTTACTAGAAAGATGAGAATACCCTAGTTTCACTCACAGGCATACCCCTCTTTTACTTCAAATTCTTGACTCATGTGCTTAGAACATGTCATGGAAAAGGAATTTCAAACTTGGCTTTTGAAAAGCAGCACAATCAAGAGGCAGAAAACCGATGATGAACACTGACTGAGACATAATTCTCAATTAATTAAGCAAATTCAATTCCACTGGTTTTAATTCAACTGCAATTGAATCTTGGCAGTGTCTGCCATTTACAGTCAGATGAAGGTCTTATTAACTTTATCTACTACTGAAGACAAACCTGGGCAGGACAGGGGACAGATCTCATTTAAAGGAATAAAAACATGATGTTTTCTAACAATCCCTGGACCAGTACTCACTCAATCACCCTGCATGACCCTGACCAGTGCCTGAAGTTAAGAAAGGGTCTGGTTATGGATTCAACATGGGAAATAAGAAGTAGAATGACTTTGTCACAGGCAGGTCCTCAGACCGAGCCAGGCTTGTATGTGCATCAGAAGTGGGTACAGAAGAAAATGTGACTTTAATAGAGTTAAGTAAAATTATCTAAATGATATCTCAGGCTCTCACGCCAAGAAATGGTTTGGTAACCTGTTTCATATGCCACCCACCACACTACAACTCTAAATCTTCGCAGGGTAGGAAGGAGGAAGATGACACTGGTACATTTGAAGCTCAACTACATGGATTTGGAAGAGTGACTTATATCCCAATGTGACTGGGTAGGAAGGGGGGTTGGAAGGAGATCAAATCAGTCAGTCCTAAAGGAAATTAGTCCTGAATATTCATTGAAAGGACTGATGCTGAAGCTGAAGCTCCAATACTTTGGCCACCTGATTCGAAGAGCTGAATCATCAGAAGAGACTCTCATGCTGGGAAAGATTGAGGGCAGGATGAGAAGGTGGGCAACAGAGGATGAGATGGTTGGATGGCATCACTGATTTAATGAACATGAATTTGAGTAAACTCTGGCAGAGAGAGGAGGACAAGGAAGCCTGGCATACTGCAGTTCATGGGGGTCACAGAGAGTCAGACTTGACTGAGCAACTGAACTGAAAAGTGACTAACACTTGATCTTAGTTTTCTAAAAGGTAAAACAGGAATAAATCTCATGGGCTAATTGTGAGGACTAAATTGTATGGGAAAGTACTTACCACAGGGCTTGGCATATAATATGTGCTCAATAAATTAGGGTTTTCTTGAGGGTTTTTATGAGTTATATTTTATAGCTTAAGTAACTGAGTCCTGAGATACCAGCCCATAGTAAATGGCAAAACTAATATCTGAACCCAGGTTCCACTGTAAAATCTCTGTTATGACCACCATGCCACCATTTACCAACATGGCCAAGTCCTCTGAAGCCATACTGGACCAGGGCACAAGACAGGCAAATCTATGTCAACAATGCGAACACAGAGGTAGGGAACCCAGAAACATAATATAAGGAAATCAGTCTTTTCACTGCTTCTATTAACGCTTTCCATTCTGGGTAAATTAAGACACTGCTAAAACTTCTTAGCCAAGTGTTTATTTTTAACTGCATATATGGGGTTTATCCACATTAAGAAATCATAGGTGATAAACTGGAGGGATTGGTATGTGCTTCTTACAACCGAGATACAAGAACAAAATGTTACGCCTAATCTTTCATCAACTAGAGATTAAAAGCAATCAGAGACATAGAGGGGGCTGAGTGATTTAAGAAGTTGCAAATACAATTGTAATACAAACTGTGCCTAGCTCAGGCCTTGCATGGGATTGCCACTCAATAAAATTTTGTCACATTTTGTTCTCCTGGCCAGCATTCTCACATCACAGATGAAGAAACAAAGGCCCAGACTGGTCAAGAGCATTGTCTGAGGCCACGCTGATAGTCAAGGGACAAAGCAAAGGCCAGGACTCAGGTCCTTTGACTCGTAATTCCAGGGTGCTCTCTGGACACTCCCAGCCAGCCCCCTCACTCCCTGGTTATGTCTTATGCGCCATCGTTTCCTCACATGACATGAACTCCAGGAGGGTCAGTACTGCAGGCTGTAGCACACTGTCATTCCAAAGAGAAAAGTCAAAGTTGTCCTAATGCTTAGTTTAGTTCACTGACTACTAAGCATCACTCTACCTCTCTGCCACTGAATTATTTGTTCTGTCTTCGGACATGCAATCCTTTTGTGGAGATTAAGGCTAAGAGGAAACAACCAAAAGCATAATACGTGTGCAGACTCGTGGGCTGAAGACCAAACACATATTTGCTACTGAATGGACAGAAGAACTCAGTTCAAGTGAGACCCTGAGTCAAGGCAGAGCCTTGAGGCAAGAACTGAGCGGAGGAAAGGTTCAGGAGCTCCCTCTTAGCAGCAAGACTTGCTGTATGTATCATTTGCTAAAATTCTGAGTTTGGGCAAGTTTCATAACCTATACGGGCATTTTCCCTCAACTAGAAAATGATTATAATGTACCATCGTAACCGAGTTGAGATGATGGTCAGAATATACAAAGGTGAATGAAAGGCTTGAGTATATGCACACTCAGACATGAGAAATTCCAATGTGTTCTTATGGTGCCTTCAGAAGGTATCTTCTGCTCCCCAAATCTATTTTCCACAAAAAATGGAGAATTCCTTTCCCAACTCAGAAGCAGAACTCAAAAATAAGGGGGAAAAATCCTCCTCATCATCATGATAATAATGCTGAGTGCTAGGTATCCACTTACAGTGCCCTTGGCTTTGCTCTCACGGTGCTTCTTATACCCTTGAGTCTCCTAAACCCTCTGAAGTTATCATTTTACTCATGAACAAACCAAGACAGAAAAATTAAATACTTTGCCCAAGATCACATACTCATCAGGGTTTGAACCCAATAATGATGCTTCCAGAGCCAAGTTCTTTTCTATACCATATGCAGCCTCCATACATAAGTACTAGAAATGAGAAAGGAAAGATTTCCCTACCACTTTCCAAGAAAAAACTTCCTCCTCAAGTTGAAAAAAGAAAAAAAAAACACTGAACTTGAAATAGATCATCTAATTTATTTTAGGTTTTTCTCTCTAGCTTAATCTTTTTGAGGATCTGAGACCAAATTGTTTTGGATACTGTAAGTAAGCTTTTGGTCCCTATGAACCTGTTCCAACGAAAGCAAACCAAAAGACAAGCTCACAGAATGACCCTCCAACATCGCCATCACATAAGAGGGATGACAGATGACGATAAGATCTGTGACTATCCATTTCCCTTTGCAAACTGGTAGTGTCATTCCAAAATAACTGAGATAGATGGCCCCCAGACTTGACCAGTGGAAACCCAGTCGTGTATATGAAAAGCTTGTCTTCACCTAGTCCCACTCATCTAGCCAAACCAAGGAATTACTAACAAAAAGAAAAAAAATTATTCACTTGGGGCATACCTCTCATATGGCAGCCAAAAAAAAAAAAAACAAGAAAATCAAATGGCTATCACTCATTAAGTTATCTGTTCTCATTAATAATCAAAGCATTAATGGTGGATACTGGCATCTGGTGAACGCACTTGGTTGCCTGCTTCCGTTTAAGATGCTTTTACAAGGTTAACTTCAACTGGGAAAAAAACTTTGTTCTTATACATAGATACATTGAAATATTTACTCTTGATAAAAGTCAGTATTCTTTAACCACCCAAAACACTAAAAATCAGATGGAAAGAAAACCATGCGGAGCCCTCTGTTGCAATCAGCATATCACATTATACAAGTCCCGTTGTCTACCCTAGCTATTTCCCAGGCTGCTTCCCCCAAATTCCTTGCAGCTGGAAATAGTATAGAATCCAGTACTGACCAATAAGATGAAAATAGGATACTGGGGAAGAAACAGAAGCAATAGTCAAAATCACAAAACATACAGGGAAATAAGATATCAGTTTTACAACCAGCCTCTATGGAAAATAGATTAAGACTTGTAGAGAATTCACCTCTTACAATTTTTAGAGATAGAATACTTTAAAACTATGATTTGGGCTTCCTTGCTGGCTCAGTGGTAGAAAATCTGCCTGCCAATGCAAGACACATGGGCTGGATCCCTGATCTGGAAGGATTCCATAAGCCACAGAGCAATTAAGCCCATGTGCCACAACCCCTGAGCCTGTGCTCCAGAGCCCAGGAGATAGGGTTACTGAGCCCACACACTGCAACTGCTGAAGTCCACCCACCCTGGAGAACCACGTTCTGCAACAAACCACCCCAAAGAGAAGGCTGCACATTGCTGCTATGGACCCTGCTCTCTGCAACTAGAGAAAAAAAAAAAAAAAAAGCCTGTACAGCAACAAACACCCAGCACAGCCAAAAAGAAACAAATAAACTAAATAAAATTATTTTAAAAATTCAGTATTGTCTTTACAAAACAACCTATGCTGTTTTTTATGCAACAGAAGTAAAATAGAAGCTGGAAAATATGGCAGAGTATGAAGGAATGATTAAACATTTTTAGAAGATACAAAGAGCTTTCCGAAGTGAAAAATATTGACAGAACTGAAATCAAACTCTCAAAGAACAAGAAAAAAAAACAGATTAGAATAAAACAGAATTAGCAAAGACAGAGCAGAAAAAAACCAGAGTACAAGCTAGAAAGCAAAGATGGAAAGATGAAGAGGTTAAGAAACATAATCCAACTGAAGTTCCAAAAGACAACAAGTATTCCAATAGAAAATGGCTCAGAATTTTCAACAATTATTATAAAAATATAACCCCAATCTAGGAATCTAACAAGTATTATGCAGGATAAAAAAAATCAACACCTGGAATTAAACCAATAAAAAACTTCCAAAAAGCAAAGACAGAGCAGATCCTAAAGTCAATCAGGGAGAAAAATACTAAGTTTCTGCCAATTGCTTTTAACAGTAAAAATGGAACCCCCTTCAAAAACAAAAAGCAATGCTAAGACAAAGTACTCACCCACTTACAATTTTATACCAAGCAAAACTATCACTTGACAATAAAAGCCAAGTTTTCAGACAAACAAAATGAATATACTCAAAGAAAATAAGAGATTTTACCATTAAAAAACACTCTAAATTCTATAGAATGTTTCTGAAGTAGAGAGACAATAGTTTGATAAATTCTAAAATATAAGTCCATGTGAAAAAGACTTATAAGTCAATATAAAAAAAAATATCTAATATGCAAGCTTACATAAAATATAAGGTACTAGAAAGAGCATACTCAGGGTGACGGAAATCAAAATGTTCTAAAATCCAAGGTCCTTGTCTTGTAGCAGAAAATAGCAATAGTTATTAACATTAGGCTTAATTAGATACACACATTAAACTATCTTGAGTAACTGCAACAATAAACAAAGTATAACCCTCAACTTGGCAGAGGGGAAAAAAATGGAATGGATAACATAAAAAGCCTTCCATGAAATTTAGAGAAGGCAAAAAAAGGGAAAGAAAATGAGGTAAGAAAGAAAAACAATAACTAAGTTTGTAAATCCAAAACCATCAGTAATTACAACGAATGTGTATGGACTAAACATTCTAATTGACAAAGATGATCAGAATAGTTTTAAAAATCTCATTATGTGCAGCTTATGACAGACATCTCCAAAGCATAATGATATAATTTAAAATGTTATACCAAATAAATACTAACTAAAACAACTCTGGTGTGGGTTTATTAGTAACAGACAACAACAGACCTCAAGACATAAAACAGATAAAAATGTTCCCTGCATAATGATAAAACACTTAGCTCACCAGGAAGTTATAACAATTTTACAAGTGTTAGCCTTTACTGACATAATGTCACTAAACTAAAAACTAAAAAATCTAATCAAAAGAACTTAAAAATTACAACACAATGCAAAATTACAAAGCCACGGTAATAGCGGGAAATTTTTAAACCTTTTAAAATTTTTACATGCAGTAAAATTCAGTTTTTTTGGCATATAGTTCTACAAGTTTCAATATATGCACATTATTATATAATCACCAACACAAATAGGATGCAGAGTAGTTCTATAATTCCAGAAAATTAACAGTGGGAAATTTTAACAACTGTCTTAAAACATGAAACAGACAAAAAACAACAATCGAAAAAAAACCCAAAAAACTAATGAACTCATATAATAGATATTACACTCTAGGCTGGAAAAAGCATATTCTTTCCAGCATACTGGAATAAGCATAAAAATAGGTCACAAGCTAAGCCATAAAGCAAGGCTCTCCAGTTTTAAAGAACGGATAGCATACAGATCATATTGTCTGACCAACATACAACTAAGTCATAAAACATTTTTTTAAACAGACAGAACCAGAAATCCCCCATATAACTGAAAATGTGAAATACTTCTAAACAACTCATAGATGTAAGAAATGATAGTAGATACAAAAAAGTATTTAAAATTCAATAAAAGTAAAAAATACATGTCAAAACATGTAGGATACAGCTAAAGTAATCTTAAAGGAAATTTACAGCTTTAGATCTTGAATTACAATGTGAGAAGGGCTGGAGACTTGGAGCTACTTACCCAACCTAAGAGAGTAGTAAAGGGAAGCAAGGTACCCCAAGTGGACGCTCTGGGACAACCCAGACGGACAGGGTGGGGAGGGAGGTGGGAAGCGGGGGATGCATGTATACCTGTGGCCGATTCATGTTGATGTATGGCAAAAAAATCACAATATTGTAATTATTCAATTAAAATAAATTTTTAAAAAGAGAGTAGTAAGGGAAGGGCAGAATAAATCCAAAGACAGTAGAAAGACGACAATAGTAAGGGGCAGAAATGAATGAACTTCAAGGCCAACCCATTAGAGAATCAGTAAGGCCAAACTCTGTTTTTCTGACGACTAAGAAAGTGCAAGTTGTTAGTCACTCAGTCGTGTCCAACTCTTTGGACCCCATGGATTGGAGCCTGCCAGGTTCCTCTGTCCATGGGATTTCCCAGGCAAGAATACTGGAGTGGGTTGCCATTCCCTTCTCCCGGGGATCTTCCCAACCCAGGGATCAAACCCAGGTCTCCTGCATTGCAGGCAGATTCTTCACCATCTGAGCCACCAGGGAAGCCCCTTTGATGACTGATGCAACAGTAAAACATGGCAATGGTGGTGGTGGTTTAGTGGCTAAGTCATGTCCGACTCTTGAGACGCCATGGACTATAGCCTGCCAGGCTCCTCTGACCATGGGGTTCTCCAGGCAAGAATACTGGGGTGGACTGCCATTTCCTTCTCCAGGGGATCTTCCTGACCCAGGGATCGAACTCAGGTCTCCTGCATTGCAAGCAGATTCTTTGCCAACTGAGCTATGAGGGAAGCCCAAACATGCCAATACTTACCCAGAAAAGAGAGCAAACAAATAAATAATATTGGAATATTATTGTAGTAATCCTGTTGATACTGTTAAAAAAAACTACCAAAATTTAGTTGCTTAGTTGCATAGAGCTTACGTCTATGCTCTCAATATCATGAAATTTAAAAGTAAACAGACATAGAGAACAGACTTACGGAAATGGGGAGAGGGGAGAAGTGGGTGAGATTTATGGAGACAGTAACATGGAAATTTACATTACCATATGTAAAATAGACAGCAAATGGGAATTTTCGGTATGACTCAGGAAATTCAAACCGGGGCTCTGTATCAGCCTAAAAGGGTGCAATGGGGAGGGAGATGGGAGGGAGCTCCAAGAGGGAGGAGACATATGTATGCCTATGACTGATTCATGTTGAGATTTGACAGAAAGCAACAAAATTCAGCAAAGCAATTACCCTTCAATTAAAAAATAAATAAATTATAAAAATAAAAGTAAACCGTCAGCAGGGCTGCATCTCTTCCAGAGACTTGAAGGGAGAATCCATTTCCTTGCCTTTTCCAGCTTCCTGCACTCCCCGGCTCATAGTCAGTCAGGCTCCTGTTGACTCCATCCTCACATCATCCACTACTCACCCCAACCCCCTGCTTCCCTCCTCTAAGGACCCTTGCGACTACATCAGGATAATCTTCCCATCTCAAGATCCTTAATGCAACCATGTCTGTGAAGTTCCGTTTACCAAATAAGGTAATACGTCCACAGGTTCCAGGGATGACAAAGTGGACATTACGAGAGAGGGAGACGGTTAAACCTACCACAGGGACCAAACCAGACACTTCTGGGATGAACAAGATAATAAAAGGATATTAGAGGTTTGAAAATTGAGAGGGCATGGCTGCATTCTTAGAGAAAGACAACTTGTTAAACTGACCCAAGGAGAAACAGCCCTTTAGGGACATAAAGAAATGGTCTACTGGTAAGTTGTTTATCTTGCCATAAAGAAAACATAAAGGATTTTATAGTTTCCAGGAAGAGGTAATTCCAATGCTACACAATCTCTCCCAAAGAGCTGAGAAACAGGGAACAGGGCACAATGTGTTATAGTGGCACAGCATAACCTTGACACCAAAACTAGATGAGGACAAGGAAGAACAAAGTAACTGATGTGCAGAGAGGGGAAGAGGCAAGGAGCTGGCTGCTGAAGGTACTCAGTGCCTGAATGGGGCTATTTCTGAGCCCCCGCTGCACCCCTGGCCCTTCATGCAATGAAGGAGCTATTTAAGCCAGTAAAAAGTCCCTTTGTATTGTTATTTAGCGGATAAGTTGTGTCTGACTCTGCAACCCCATGGACTGTAGCCCACCAGGCTCCACTGTCAGTGGGTTTCCCAGGCAAGAATACTGGAATGGGCTGCCATTTCCTTCTCCAAGGGATCTTCCCTACCCAGAACTCTGATGTCTCCTGCATTGGCAGGCAGGTTACTAATGCCACCTGGGAAGCCTCTTTATGTTGAGCTAATCCAAGCTGGCTCTATTATTTACAACCAAGAGTCCTGCCTAGTTCACCATTCCGCCAGCCAAACAGGCACTCAACTTCTTCAATGGTATTTGCTACTGCTGCTGCTGCTAAATCACTTCAGTCGTGTCCGACTCTGTGCGACCCCATAGACGGCAGCCCACCAGGTTCCCCCGTCCCTGGGAGTCTCCAGGCAAGAACACTGGAGTGGGTTGCCATTTCCTTCTCCAATGCATGAAAGTGAAAAGGGAAAGTGAAGTCGCTCAGTCGTGTCCAACTCTTAGTGACCCCATGGACTGCAACCTACCAGACTCCTCTGTCCATGGGATTTCCCAGGCAAGAGTACTGGAGTGGGGTGTATTTGCTAACTATCAATTCAGCTATCCACATTAACGCCAAGGCTTGAGAACACATGGGTAGTGAAAGCCAGGTCAGTTGGAAGTACTTTAAAATCTATGCTGTCACTTTTCAGAAAGCTCTCTAACTGCATTTTTTCTTAAGCTATTATTAAGATGAAATCAAATGATGTGGGCATACTGATCTGATGGAAACAATGAACATCACGGGAATAAAAACCGTACCTACGATTCAACATTCTCCAAGAATAATCCTTAAAGTAGTCCTCACTCATCTCTCCTCATAAGATTGCAAATTCCTTAAGGGCAGGGACCATTTCTATTTGTTCAGGTAGATGACCTCGTAAATAGTCAAGAAACTTGCACAATCCAATGACCTTTGAGACTACGTTTCTAAGAGTCTTGCCAAGGACATATTTTCCATTGTAATAGTTATGATACCAATACAGAAACATGCAAAATGGTGAAAAAAAAAATCAAATGGAAAAATTTTATATTTAATAGCCCCTTAAATATGGCCTAGGCTTCAAATTCTATGACAGGAATTTTTTTCAGGTAGAAAAGGCTGAAATCATAAAAATGAAACTGATCGAGAATAATCATCACAATGTTATTGATAAGAAGATGCAACAATGGAAGTTCGAGAAAACCCTGAACCATGTTTCCAACCAGTAGCAAACCTGGCAAAGAGATGAACTCAATTGCACCTCTGTAGCATCCACAGCAGGCAGTGGAAAAATTAGACAAGAGTGTCAACTAGGGATCTAAATGTTATTGCTGTTATTTAGTCACTAAGTCATGTCCGACTCTTTTTCAACTCCTTGGACTGTAGCCCTCCAGGCTTCTCAGTCCATGGGATTTTCCAGGCAAGAAAACTGGTGTGGCTAGCCATTTCCTTCTCCAGGGAATCTTCCTGACCCAGGGATCAAACCTGCATCTCCTGCACTGGCCAGCGGATTCTTCACCACTGAGTGGATTCTTTACCACTTTACAGGGATGCCCCAGGGATCCGAATAAATGTCCTGAAACCACAGAGCCTGAAACCTACTTCACTCCAGAAATGTTAACACAGTTTTCTGGATTGACACAATATCAGCAACATTTTCAGCCATCACCAAAAGACCAGCTAAGGCAGGGGTCTTAATAGGTAGGTGACAAGAAATGCCAAATCTTGCATAATCTACATACAGATCATTTTGGGGGTGCTCAATCAGCACTCAAAGCCTAATTGTGAGGTAGACAGAACAAAGGGTGTTGGTCCCCTAATCACAAACTCAGCACTCAAAGGAACTAAAGTCTAGAACCTAGTGGCTAAGAATTCAGACAGTAAGTAAGCTTCCACATGCCTCTCCTTTCCAAGCTGACTATAAGATCACCAGCAAGTGTCCTTGAGAGAATCATGGCCCAACATCCTTTTCAGCTCTTCCTTGCGAGTCTGTACCCCGCAAGGGACAACTGGAAATAATGCTGAATGTTCTGCTTCATTCTCTCAGCTTTATATATTCATTCCTGACAGATCTGAAAATAGTCAATGCTAACATTAAAAAAAAAAAAAGAAAGAAAGAACGAAAGAAAAAAAAGTTCTTCTAGCTTGCAAGAGACCAGTAAAGGTCGATTATGGGTTTCCTTCCTCTCTCTGCCCCGATCAAGTGACTGCAATTCCCCTGGGCTTTTATATCCTTGTGTAATATTTAATTAAATACTCTGTTCTTACTGGTTTATGTACTAGAGAACACTAATTTTAGAAAACCGATTAGCTAGTTCTTTCTAACTGTATGTTATTGTAGCTAAGGTCAAATTTTTCACTGAAACTATGGCAACAAAACCCCAGTATTCTTGGTCGACAAGAAGGAAGCAAAGTTCTCAAGAGCAGGCCTCTTACTTGATGGCTAAACTAGGCTGGATTATTTTGTTTTCTACCTTTACCTGAAAATGCCATGTTTCTGAGAATGGCTATGGGGAGGGGGTGACCTCAGTCTCCGAAACTTGCTAGCAGAAGTCCAAGTGAGCTTATACATAAGTGTCATCGCTGATAACATTTTTAGACACATGTAATTTTAGCAGCACAAAATATCCAGACATTTCAGAAGCACCCAAATTGGAATTCAAATGTACCCGGAAAAATACCAGACCAAAAAAAAAAAAAGAAACTTCTAAATGTCAATAAGAGAAATAATTGCCCAACTTATTCTCTCAATTATTGCAACTGCTCTTATTGAAGTTTTTCTGCACTGACCTCCAGCTGTGGCTTTGTCAGGGGGATAAAGATGGGACTCTCTAAAGGGACATATTCTTCTCCCCACACCTGTGGCCACTCTCCACTTTGCTCCCCAAATCAGAGGTCACAAGCCCAATTTCTGCCTTCTCCGGGAGCCACGCTGGCCCCTGCCTCAGCCCATAGTACCGAGGAAGTAGCAGCCACTGGCATCCTTTCTCCAGGGAGCTCAACTGTGCTCACAGCCAGGTAGAAAATGTCCCCCTGCAGGCCAAGTGGCAGGCAGCCCTCTGAACTCAGAAAGAACACACAGCGGGGTGGGGAGTTTCAGGAAAAGAGCAGATTGGCAATATCTGCCTCCTGTCTGTCAAGAGTGGCCGGAATGCCTGCTGCTTGAGTGAAGATAAACACAACTTCCTCTCGGCTGGGCCTGTAATTTTATACATAAGATGGGCCTGCCATCTCCAGCAAAGGCCCCATCAGTAACTGAGGCTGCGATCGAGGCTTGTGCAAGCAGAGACGGGTCTGATGGCTCCTCTTCAAAAGGCTACAGCTCTCGAGCGCCTCTTGATCATAAGCTCACTCAATAAAGTATAAAAAATTCAAAAAGGTTAAAGTGTATCTGGCAGTGGATACCTCTGAACACTCCACATCCTGAAGCTTTAAAACAGATATATCAACGTCTGAAGGGCAGTGTCTGATCTTCCTAAGAGATGTCCTGAAAGTTGGCAATTGCAAATTTAGCCACACCAGCTACTCAGCTACTAGGTGCTTAGGTTGTACAAGGCAGGCAGCCAACTGTGTTCCCTACATGCCTCACTTCACCCTAAAATAATGCCATCAGTTCCGTACTGTTATGAACCATACTTACCAGTCAGGGAAACTAAGGTATAGTGAGGTTAAGAGATTTGCCCAGTCACACAGCTCACGACAGGCGGGGCAGAGGGCCCTGAACCCAAGTCTGACCCCAGAGCCAGAACTTCTTAACCACAAGGCCAACAGTCAACCACCGCACCCCCCCCCTCCCAATACATCTTACCTGTTCATTTAAATCAGATTAGGGGTGATTTTGATTCAGACAGGTAAGTTCCTTTATATTTGCTCACCTTTTCAAATATTCAATAATCCCATCTTTCCACTATGACCAATGGTCTTCAACAAAATGAAATGAACACAGTTGGTTCTCTGAGCGCTTCTCACTTGGACAGCATGTCTGTACTCTCCCCAGCTGTTTGCTGACCCAATGTCCCCAAACACAGTGCTTCCACGGGAAGCAGAAAGAGAAGAAACAGCTGGATCCTTCGGTGGGAAAACAGAGACAGATGGGATCATCTACCTAACCTCTGTCCCACAGTAGAAACTGTCTCCAACATCCCTGACAAATGCTTAGTCTCCTGTGAATGAGGGGAAACCAGTCCTTTGAAGTGGGCCTCTTCGTGGAGCAATCGCTCAGCACTGATGACAATCAGAAGCATGTTCTAAAATCTGAAACTCTGCCTCTGGTCACTGGTCTCTACTGGCCCAGATTCTCTGTTGTTTTGGGCTCTGAACATCCCGTGTCCACGTGACAGTCTTAGAGTGAGAGAATACAACTGGCCGTTGTCCCTTAGGGCCTTGCATCAGCATGGCAGCTTGTCAGAATTGCAGAAATCTCAGGCTTCATCCAGACCTACTGAATTAGGACCTGAGTTTTAGCAAGATCCCTGGATGCACATTCTTTTCCTCATTCATTCTACAAATATGGAAGAGCCTAGTGCAGGCCAGGGCCTGTGCAAAGCCTTAGAGGAGACAGGCATGGTTTCTGAGCTCACAATGAATGGGGTGGGTAAGAGTGCAGGCAAAACCCAGCCATGACAGCCAACTGTTTAGAGCATTTGATATGGGCCAGGTACTCCTTAAGTGTTTCACGTGGACTGGCTCTTTTGATTCTCATCAAAACACCGTGAGACACAAACAAGAATCTTACCATTTTCCAGATGAGAAAATGGAGAGACTGAGAGGTTGACGGTGACATAACCAGCAAAAACCAGAGCTGAGGGTCAAACCCAAGCGGTCCAGCTCCAGGGACTGAGGAAGATGGGGGGTCCCAGGAGGCACGATGGAGATGGGGAGATCATTTCAGAGAGAAGATAAAGGACATGAAACGCCCAGGGTGCAGAGCACGTTCCCTGACTGCCAGGATGAAATGACTCAGTGTGGCTGGAGCAGAGAACATGGAGTGGGGACTGTAGGTGAAGCTGGGAGGTAAGCGGGCTGACTCGTGCAGGACCCTGTGAACCCCAAAAGCATGTCCTTTATCCTGAGCACAAGTGGGGAACCACTGAGGGTGGCAAGCAACCAGATAACATCATGAGACCTGTACTGATTCCTATGGCCATGGGGAACAGACGGGGCGGGCCTCACACTCAGACACAAAGGATCAAGAGGCAAGTGCAGAAACCAGCAAGGAGGCCACGGCAGCAACTTAGGTGAGAAATATTGTCACCCAACTAGTCTAAAAGACCTCACGGTCTCTCCCATTTCTCACAGTTCAGCGCAAACGTCATCACTTCGAGACGAATCCTATCCTCCTGGTTATCCCTCCTTTAGATTTATCCCCACGGAGCAATATGACTTAAATGTGGAACCCCAGGAGGTGCTAAGCGGCCCCAGACATGTCTGGAGAAGCACAACTCTATTAATTCACTCAAGTGCTTGAGTAGAGACACCATCAAGAACCCTCCAGACATGGGTTCAAATCCCAGCTTAGTTCAGATTAGTTACTAACCCTCTCTGGGCTCAGGGTACCCAGTATAAAATGGGGATGATACACCACCACACCACAGGGATGCTCCAACTGTCAAGAGCAAAGGCATGCCATGACTCTGCCAGAAGGCCAGGCACAAAGAAGGAAGGGAATTATTGTTTTTCATGATCATGTATTGAATGAAGTCAGGTAATCTCAAAACTAGAAGCAGAAGAGAGAAAAAAGATCCAACACTGGGCGGGGGCAGGGTGGGGGGGGCGTCAAGGAGAAGATACCCTCAGAGGATGAAGTCAGTCCACATTCCAGGGAGAAGACAAGTCAACTGTAAGAAATCTGAAAGCTTTCCAGACTCAGGTACTTTGGGGAGGGATTACAGGATGGCATCAGGCATCTTTGTTAAAAAAAAAAAAAAAAAAAAAAAAAAAAAAAACAGCCTTCAGCTAACCTAAAATGTCCTCAGCAAAAACACTGCAAGAGCTGGGAACAGTGAAAACCATTTTAGAACAAGCATTCTTTTCAAGAATTCTTTTCAACCAGCTTTTAACTAAAGACTGGCATTATGCTGGGCACTGGGCCAGGAGTGCAGGGCAAAAGATTTGGTCCCTCCAGGTACTCCAAAATCTAGCTGCAGAAGACAAAAACAGGAGACAGCTGTGATAAACACCATACTCAAGACTGCTAAGTAGGCAGTTAGCATGTACCTCTCACACGCAGACATTTGCTCCTGTGTAGCACATCTCAGACAGAGAAGGAAATGGCAACCTGTTCCAGTGTTCTTGCCTGGAGAATCCCAGGGATGGGGGAGCCTGGTGGGCTGCCGTCTATGGGGTCGCACAGAGTCAGACTCGACTGAAGTGACTTAGCAGCAGCAGCAGCAGATCTCAGAACCTCATGTTTCAGGGTAGGAGAGGAAGAAGAAGTAGAGTTGGTAGTAGCTGCCTCATTGGAAAAGGCCCTGATGCCAGGAAATATTGAAGTCAAGAAGGAGAAGAGGATGGCAGAGGATGAGAAGGTGAGACGGCATCAGCGACTCAATGGACATGAATTTGAGGAAGCTCCAGAAGATAGTGAAGGACAGAAAGGCCTGGCATACTGCAGTCCATGGGGTCGTAAAGAGTTGGACATGACTGAGTGACTGAACAACAAGAAAGAGGAAGAAACCGATTAAGAAGGAATTCAGTAATTTTGCAAAGGAATACTCGAAGGCCCATCTCTTTCTAAAGATAGTTTGGAGTAGGTATTAAAAAGAAGGTTTCTGATGTCACATTGTCTGGGTTCAAATCCTGGCTCTGCCACTTTGAGCTATGTAAGTTGGACCACCACTCAACCTAGTGTATATCAGTTCAGCTATAAGAGGGGAAGACTTCATGGCTCTGTAGCTGCCTTATGGGGTTGTAATGAGGGCTAAATAATGTACGTAAAGGAAACTATCAAAATTAAATAGATAAAATTTCATTAACGTATGTAATCACTATATCAATACATGGTATTCACTATTATTTACACTTATGGAAACTAATTATCATTATTTACACTAGATGATAGAACACAAAATTTTTTTTTAATCCACTGTTCAAACATAACAGCCTAAAAGATAGTGTGGGAAGAGATCCAAGGTGTGTCCCAAGCCCAATTTTGACAATGGAATTGCTTTTTTGACCCCAGGAGACTTCCTAAATCTCCTTCATTTCCTCAAATGTCAAAAAAGAAAAAGGAAGGGAAAATGCTACCAGAAACTCAAGTGATTCACCGCACATCTTCATCAACACTCTGAAGACAGGTTATAGAAGCCTTTGCCAAAAGAAAGTCCTTCATCAACCACTAGGCTGTGCTTTCAGAAGTGTAGAACAGTATGAAAACATGACCCAATTACACGTGCTCCCTGTCTACTTTAATTTTGCCCTCAGTGGAGGACCCACCACAGCAGACCCGAGATTCAATTAGATGACAAAGAAAACAGATCCCTTACTCTGGAAGCACTCTATGCATGCTGAGCTGAAATGTGCTCTCCATTAGCAAACAGATTTGTGAGTCAACGAATATATAACAGGGGTCTAAGGTCTACTTTCCAGAGGTGACTCAGCTATTCAAAAACAAAGCCATCCAAGGCAACGGAGCAAAAAGCTTTCCTCTGCCCATGCGCAGGACACCCAGCACCTTCAGACAAGCATCTCAAAGCTTTGAGCAAGTAGGCAGGAATCCAACAAGGGCCACGTGCAGTGTGTGGGACTCCAGTATAATCAAGCGGCAGGCATCACACCAGTGACTGTGTGACATGCTGGGAGCCTTCTATGTCTCCCGGGGAATTGATTTAAATTACAGTGTTGTTCCCTTTAGATGGAGTCTGTTGGTGCAAGATTGGGATAAGCGGGTAAATCTGAAATGAAGATTATAAAAAACCTACTAATCTTTTTATTAAATTTGAATTGATTTTATGAACATGAAACCAGTTGCCAGAGACTTTTCCCACAAAGCAGCTGCGTGCACACACAAAAGCTTGAATGTGCCTCAAGGCATATACTTGACAAGCACCTTAAATAGACTGATTTCTCGGTCTTATTTAACACGACAGGCAGAAACAGAGTCCCACTGCAAAAGGCCCATCATGGATTACAATCAAAAGAACAAACAAAATTTAAGGGCGGCCCTCCCCTTGGCATGTGGGTATTTAAACACTAAATAAGACACCGGTTCATGCCTTCAAGGCCTTGCTAAAAGAAAAGGAAAAAAAAAAGCAGAAATAATGTTGCTTAGCAACAATTAGACAACGGGCAGCAAAGGACAGCGCATGTGAAAGAAAGTTGAGTGCCGAGTTTGTTACCGTCACCCTAGCCCAGGTGACCCTGTGACCCAAGATCCTGGCCGTGTCCTCACCTGGCCTCAGAATAAGACCTGACTGCTTCCATCCACTTGTCTTATCTTGACAAAGAAGACCTATAATTCCAAAGAAACACAAACCTATTTCTGGACAGCAAGAGGCTCCTGGACACCAGCGCTGCCTTGTGAAATGGTAACCAGCCTGCTTCTGGTGCTGATCACGGCTTCAAGCTAAAGCCCATTGAACAGATGGGAAAACCGAAGCCTGGAGAAAGGCGGTGATTTCCCCCACGGCGTCACAGCGGTTGGTGGCAGAGCCAGGGTCAGATGCTAGCTCTCAGGTTAGGTGGGCTCTTTACTTCAGTGCCACTGGTTTTCCTACATCTTTCCTACAGGAGCCACTCCCCACCTTGGCCTAAATCTCGGGTCAGATTATCATCACAGAAGTAGGTTCAGTTCAGTCGCTCAGTCGTATCCGACTCTTTGCGACCCCATGAATCGCAGCACGCCAGGCCTCCCTGTCCATCACCAACTCCTGGAGTTTACTCAAATTCATGCCCATCGAGTTGGTGATGCCATCCAGCCATCTCATCCCCTGTCGTCCCCTTCTCCTCCTGCCCCCAATCCCTCCCAGCATCAGGGTCTTTTCCAATGAGTCAGCTCTTCCCATCAGGTAGCCAAAGTACTGGAGTTTCAGCTTCAGCATCAGTCCTTCCAATGAACACCCAGGACTGATCTCCTCTAGGATGAACTGGTTGGATCTCCTTGCAGTCCAAGGGACTCTCAAGAGTCTTCTCCAACACCACAGTTGAAAAGCATCAATTCTTCGGCACTCAGCTTTCTTCACAGTCCAACTCTCACATCCATACATGACCACTGGAAAAACCATAGCCTTGACCAGACGGACCTTTGTTGGCAAAGTAATGTCTCTGCTTTTTAACATGCTATCTCAGTTGGTCATAACATTCATTCCAAGGAGTAAGAGTCTTTTAATTTCATGGCTGCAGTCACCATCTGCAGTGATTTTTGAGCCCCCAAAAACAAAGTCTGACACTGTTTCCACTGTCTCCCCATCCATTTCCCATGAAGTGATGGGACCAGATGCCAGGATCTTAGTTTTCTGAATGTTGAGCTTTAAGCCAACTTTTTCACTCTCCTCTTTCACTTTCATCAAGAGGCTCTTTAGTTCTTCTTCACTTTCTGCCATAAGGGTGGTGTCATCTGCATATCTGAGGTTATTGATATTTCTCCCAGCAATCTTGATTCCAGCTTGTGCTTCATTGAGCCCAGTGTTTCTCATGATGTACTCTGCATATAAGTTAAATAAGCAGGGTGACAATATACAGCCTTGACGTACTCCTTTTCCTATTTGGAACCAGTCTGTTGTTCCACGTCCAGTTCTAACTGTTGCTTCCTGACCTGCATATAGGTTTCTTAAGAGGCAGGTCACGTGGTCTGGTATTCCCATCTCTTTCAGAATTTTCCACAGTTTATTGTGATCCACACAGTCAAAGGCTTTGGCATAATCAATAAAGCAGAAATAGATGTTTTTCTGGAACTCTCTTTTTTGATGATCCAGCGGATGTTGGCAATTTGATCTCTGGTTCCTCTGCCTTTTCTAAAACCAGCTTAAACATCTGGAAGTTCACGGTTCACATATTGCTAAAGCCTGGCTTGGAGAATTTTGAGCATTACTAGCGTATGAGATGAGTGCAATTATGAGGTAGTTTGTAAGTAAGATAAGTAGGTTGCTGGTATGCAAATACACTCATCACTTGATCATGAAAAATGTCATTCTTATTTGAGGCCCCTCTTCAAAGCTTCTAGGAGAGGCTTCCTTGGTGGATCAGTGACAAAGACTATGCCTGCCAATGCAGGAGACATGGATTCAATTCCTGGTCTGGGAAGATTCCACATATCCTGAGCAACTAAGCCTGGGCTCTAAAGCCCATGAGCCACAATTACCGAAGCCCATGTGCCCTACAGCCGATGCTCTGCAACGAGAGAGGCCACTGAAATGAGAAGTCCACGCATCGCAACTAGAGAGGCAGTCCCTGTTCACTGTAACTGGAGAAAAGCGTAGGCAGCAATGAAGACCCAGCACAGACAAAAATAGCAAATAAACCCACAAGCCCTCCAAGAGATAGGCTGACTGTGCAAGCGTTCTGGGACTACAGAAGAGTCCAATGGAAATGAAAAGACCTGAAGTCTGATTCTCAAGTTCACAGCCATGCCTTTAGATCCAGAGTGATTTATCATAGCCAACCAACACACCCTTCTTCATCCTAGTATCATCTGAGACCATGATTCCTACGCTGTCATTGTTTTAAAGTGAACACATACTGAGCTATCAGGAGTCTTCAGCCAACATTTCACTCAGGAGACAGACCCTCATTTGCACTACAAATAGAATTCAAAGAACGCTGCAGGTCACAGATTGCATACCCCACAGCTTGCCCCAGTGACAGGCAAAAAGTTAAAAAATGCATTAAGTCAAAGCATCCAAGGCTTCCATCTTCCTCATTCATACGGTCCTAAATTAAAGTTAAAAAGAGCCTGGACAGACAGCAGAGAAGTAATACCCTCATCTGTTCTCATTTAGAGATGGCAGGTAACAGGACCATGGCATGAAGGAACCCTGGTGCTTTGGGAAGGGTCTGCCGGGGAGAGGGAGAACCAAGCCCTGGGTTCAGGCCTTTGCAAGCGAGTTCTGGTCTGACTCTGACACTCACAAGCCATGTGATGCTGCGCCAGCTCCTCCACCTCGTCAGCCCAAAAGGCATCAGGCGTAAAACAGACCCCCTGGGCTGAGGAGGTGCTGCAAAGCTCAGGAGAGAACACTCATCAAGTGGCATCATCTACTTTGCCCCAAAGAACTACTAGATGACAAGGGTGACTTTCGTACCTTACAGAAGGGTATTTCACCAGCTGGGCCCCCACTCCCTTATAAATAGCTGTCACGTGGACAACCAATCACTCTCAACACGTTCCTTGAAGATTTTAATTGTGAACTGGCACTGACTTCCTTGAGAATGGATCTTTCTTCCCTGGAGTATAAATGGCTGGTGCATAGGAGGCATTCAATAAATGTCTGTGGAATGAATAACAATCACTCTAAGAAGGGATAGTCAACTGACCATGTTTCTCAGGGCTTCCGTTTCCTCATCTATATAATGGGAACACCCATTATATTGTACCTCAGAGGAAGGTTACAAAGATTAAAAGAGAATCCACAGGGAGTGCCTTGCACAATGTAAATGCTCTATTAATGCTGATGTGACATGTGCTCAGTCATGTCCGACTCTCGGTGACCCCAGGGACTGCAGCCCACCAGGCTCCTCTGTCCATGGGATTTTCCAAGCAAGAATACTGGAGTGGGTTCTCATCTCCTTCTCTAGGGGATCCTCCCAACCCAAGGAATCAAAGCCATGTCTCTTGCATCTCCTGCATTGGCAGGTGGATTCCTTATCAATGCATCACCTGGGAAGCCCCTAGTGTTCTTTATAATGTGGTACTGTTATTTATAATGTGGGACTATTTCTCTGTGACACTTGTAAAGACTCCTGAAAGCCAGGGAGACTGTGTTCAAGTCATCTCACCTCTCTTTATCATCAAGGCCAGCAGCTGGAACACAGAAGGACCTCAATGCTTGACTCATTTTCACAACACATTAACACAGTGGATTACTGCACTTGAAACCAAGTTTGATTAGGAGAGAAAGAGAAAACACAGAGGACAAGGGAGATGCTGATCTAGAATATGCACACTTTCAGCCTGATCTCTGAGCTCTTCCCCAGTTCCTATGAACCACCAAACCATATCGGAATGCTTCCTTTCTCCTCACCTTTCCCTGCCCAAGCTCCTCCCCACATCTTTAATTCCGAATTACCATTCAAAACAGCTTCTCTTCTAAAACTAACAGTTTAACTACAAGATTAAAAATCTCTCACACCTTGGGAACATTGATAGCATAGCCTCTGTACAAGATCAAGAACATGAGGTCAAAGTTAGCCTCTTGACCTAAATGGAGAAGATCAAGTTTTGAGGGCAAGAACTGGACAATTTCCCTGATCTAAAAAAAGGGATTACACAATAAATGTCATCATCATCACCAAAGCTGATCTTGTTTCCCAGAAGCCCCAGTTATTTCTACTCCAACAACACTGGAGGTTCAACTTAAAACAGCAGACCTTCTAGGATGGAAATGGACAGTGGTTGTTAGCTTCCATCTTCTCTTTGTAGAAGATGCCAGTGTATTTAGGACAGGGAAGGGATGGGTGGGAATGAAAAGGAAAAGACAATCCAGAGAAAGGAAATCACTAACCACAAAGTTTCTATTCCCAGTTTCAATCTGATGTTTGCCTTCTCTATTTTCAGACTGTGGGCAAAATGACCCCCATGAGGAAGAAAAGAGATTCTGCCTTACCTTCCACTGACACAGGCGCTTTAAAATGGTACCACATTAACAAAAGGACTAAAGTAATTGAATGATTCTACACATCAGTTCTCATCACTGAGAGGACAAGGACATAGTCCAAAATTCATTCAGATAATGAAAATGCCTTGGCTTCCATGGAACAGAGCTGCAGCCAATCTTTCTTCCTACCAACAACAACGTCAGGGGCAGGAGATACATTCAAAGGAATCTCAAAGAAAGCAATTCACTTGGAAGTGCACTTTTACTCATCCGAAAGAAGCAAGTGTGTTCAACAGTTTAACTCATCAGCATCTACCGTGAAAAATAACAGCTTCCAGTCACCTGAGCAAGCCTCGTGTACCCAAGTACTCTGTTTGGCTCCTTGGCCATTTTACTTTCCTTCCTATATCTTTATGAGGAAGGAATTCTTTTCCCTCCATTTCATAAGCAAAGAAATAAGTTCAGAAATTTAAGTAATCCCTCAAGGTCACTCAGCTTGTACATGGAACACTGGGCCTCAAATCCAGGCCCATGTGGTCCATGTACACACTGCTACCCACAGAGCATTTAAAGACAAAAAGACGAACCATATACAATTATTCTCTTATCATTATTCACATACAGCTTCTGTCCCTTCTGCCACCACCTGTGAGGATCAGGCTCTGTACTGAGAACTGGGAATGAAAAGACAGGAGTAACTAAGGCTTCCCAAGCCCTTAACTAAGGACCATCAGTACTAAATCTGGAACATGCATTTAATCATCACAATAACCTTTGAGCAAGGGACTAATACCATCTCGCGTTTCACAGACGGGAAAAGCAAGGTTCACAGAGGTTACGCCATTTGTCCAGGGTCACAGAGCTAAGAAATAGCAGAATTTGGATTTGAACCCTGGAAGCCCAATCCTGCAGCCTATGTTATTAACCGCTAGGTTGACAGATTTCAAGAGAAGCTCCCAGAATTAAAACCCCCAAGTCAGAAGCCACAGGGAGTATTACATCAATAGGCCTTTGGTTTCCATTTACTTAACAAGTTATGATGGCTCTCAATATAGGAAGTAACTTGGCAAGGAAGCAACAGCAAACTCAAATGACTAAGTGTAGCTTGGCTGATCGCTCAGGTAAAGACTCCATCATTTTAACCAGCCACTTGCCAGCATCTCACTTTTCCATATGTGTCTGGTAAATTTCAGGGTGCATGGAAATTGGTACAGCAAATTTTGTACAGTAAATTGGTACAGTAAATTTGGTACAGTAAATTTCAGGGTGCTGTGCATTGGTACAGCAAAGAAATGGACAAGAATGCCACCCAATTGCCCAACGCACCATTTCTAAACATCAAAATGACTTCAACCTTCAAAACAGATCTGTATTTGGAAAGGCAGTAATACCTTTCAAAAGAAACATCTTTCTCTCTGTTTTAGAGAAAAATGTTTCAAACACTACACCACAATTGAAGGGCTGCTTTTTGGAAAACATCACCCAGGTTCCAGGGTGCAAGAGACCTTCCAGTGGCTGCAACGGGAGATGGGTCAGGGCCCCACACCTGTGCGCAGACGGCCTCCCACTCACCACGAGGAATTTAGGCAGCCGTGACCTACATTCACAAAGCCTGCCGCAAAGCATGTTTTGAACCAGATTTCCCACAAGTACAAAAAACCTCACAACCTAGAACACCTTATTTTTAATTTATGGGGAAAGACAGTCAACAAATCAAGTCACTGTCACATGACCACTGGTGGAACCAAGCCAGGCCATAAACAGAGTTTGAGTGAGTGAAAGTCACCCAGTCATGTCTGACTCTGCGAACCCAAGCCCACGAGGCTCCTCTGTCCATGGAATTCTCCAGGCAAGAATACTGGTGTGGGTTGCCAGTTTGGTTCTTTCCAAATAGCCTCTACAGGACTGTCACTTTTATTTAAAAAAAAAAAAAAAATCTTTCAATTGGCCACCAGATATACATCTAAGCACCAGGCACTTTTATTCTAGAGCCAGGAAAACACACATCTCTTCTGACTTCCCCTGGCTATGATCTTGTTTATTGTAATGTTCTAAACTTATATTCAGATAGCCACTGGTTAACTTTAAACAGTATGCTAACATCTTTCTCAGCTTCCTTTCCCAGCTCCCGGAGGCCGGTTGCAGAATAGGACAGGAGCTCACATTGGACCCAAGCAATAGGCTCCACATCACTTCCACTTGGTCCCAACTGTAAAAGCACTGTGTGGACCAGCTTCCTGCTACATAATAAAGTCACGGGTTTATAGCTCAGGCCCTAAGAGCAGTGGTTCATAACCTAGGCTGCAAGGGAGACTCAACCAGGGAGTTTTCAAAATATCTCAGATGCCTATTAAAAGAGAATCTCTGGAGGTTGAACTGAAAAGTGGGTGTTTTTGAACGTCCCCCGGGTGATTTCTCAGCCCAAGATGAGAATCCCAGCTCCTACTCCATCCATCACCAACTCTATGATTCCAGACAAGCTACTAAACCTCCACCTTCAAGGGCTTCAATCCCCTCCCAGGGGGAGCAGACCCCCTAGAAATGCTGGCAGAGCCCTCGGCTCAGTATGACTGTGGCCACACTCAATGCTGGCATGGAGTCCCTCATGCTCGGCTCTTTTAAAAGGTAAAACTGCAGCACATTATATAATTCAGAAGGAAGGGCTTAATTCTACAAGTGAGTGATGGGATTATGATCACTGGATCAAATCTTTCTGCTGCATTCAGGATTCTGATTTGGAAGGTAACATGGAGCAGGAACTGAGAAGAGAAAGGCAACAGAAGTGTATAGTTATGTCAATGATTTTTTTTTCTTAAACGGACTCCCACCAGCCCCCTCCCCCCAGGTGAAAACATGCTCCCAGCAGCCTCTCGCCAACTGGATGCAGCGCAACGCTGAACACCTTCCAAATGGCTTCTCTCCATCTGAACAAACGCCTCCTATTTTATTCTAATTTCTGGAGATTTTATTCAAAAACCTCAAACAGTTTCTAAATCACGTAAGAACAAAAAGAAGGCATGACTCCAAAGATACAATCTGCAAACAGCAAGGTTTAAACTCTCTGGGACAGAGGCCATCAGTCAAATAGTTAACCCACTGGGTTCTCAGCCCTGGCTGTAAATAAAAATCACTGCCCTAAAAATGCCAGTGCCTAGCCCCCAACCTTGAGAGATTCTTTAACTTGTTTGGAGAGGGGCCCTGGGCAGCCATATAATTTAATATCTCTCCCAGATAATTCTACTATGTAGCCAGAGCTGAGACACGCTAACCACAACAGCAGCAAAAAATAACAACAAAATGTTTTTCATTTTAAGATACCAACTATATTTTAGACACCTCCTGCAATACACTAGGAGAAAGCAATGGCACCCCACTCCAGTACTCTTGCCTGGAAAATCCCATGGACGGAGGAGCCTGGTGGGCTGCAGTCCATGGGGTCACAGAGTTGGACACGATTGAGCGACTTCGCTTTTACTTTTCACTTTCATGCATTGGAGAAGGAAACAGCAACCCACTCCAGTGTTCTTGCCTGGAGAATCCCAAGGACGAGGGAGCCTGGTGGGCTGCCGTCTCTGGGGTCACACAGAGTCGGACATGACTGAAGAGACTTAGCAGCAGCAGCAGCAATACACTAATCTACCTTCCGTGGAAGACACAGAACACGAGAGGTCCCTAAAGAAAGCCAACAGTGCAAGGCCACCAGGAGGAAGACTGTCCCACCTATGCCTTTTAACTCAAAAGCTAAGTGTAGTAATAACCTCCGAGGTGAGGTATGTAAGGACAGCAAAGGTCCCAATGGAACACTAAGTTCCGCTGAAATACCACATGTTCCTTGTGACTCAATCCATAAATCCTACTTGTTCAAACGCAAGTATAAGGCTTTAAACTGAATTCGTGCTTACCAGCATGTATTCAAGTGAAAAAAAAATGAAGGTCCTAATACAAGCCTTCCTGATCTTGACAATGAATTTATTTATGCCTTTTAAGAGCTCAGAAAGCCTGAAACTGGCCTCATACATCTTAAAAATATGTAGGCAAATAAACCTATGACTGACTTAAAAAAACCCCAACAACTATATCTACACACAGCAACAGACTTCATGAATTTTCAAATGAGGCAAGGGACCCACTCTGGAATGGTCCCCAACTTACCTCTGAATTTCTTGGGTGGATTGTTAAGGTCCCCGGTTTCTGGCTGCACAACACAACGGTCATCAACCAGGCTGCAAAGAGAAGAAAGATAAATGATGCACCAAACCAAGTCTAAGAAAATAAAACCCTAAGCATTAGGCAAAACTCAAATACTCAGGGCTATTCCTATGTAAAACTTAGGTTGCCCTAGTCTCCAGCCAGAGAGTGAAACCTCCTTCAAGAGCCCAAGACTCTGCTTCTGCAATGGACACATTAAGCTACTGTTTTCTGTGGCTCTTTTCCCTTAACCGCATCCAGAAGAGACCTGAGCATGTGTATGCTCAATCGCGTCCAGCTCTTTACAACCCCACGGTCTGTAGCCGACCAGGCTCCTCTGTCCCTGGGATTCTCTAGGCAAGAACACTGGAGTGGGTTGTCATGCCCTCCTCCAGGGGATCTTCCCCGCCCAGGGATCGAACCTGCATCTCCAGCATTGGCAGGCGAGTTCTTTATCACTCAGGCACCTGGAAAGCCCCGATGTAAGCTCAGCACGTACTAAAGCTCAGGTCGGAGGCACAGCAAAAGGTCCTTGCACCCAGGCAATGGTAGCCAAGGGGCCCACTCCACGCCAGGCACGAACTAGGCCCTGGGATGTGCACATGGGTGGGAGGCAGGTCCCTGCCCTTCGGGAGCTCAAGGCTGGCTCAGGCAGGAGCCAGAAAGACAAACCGACAAGGCGCATATAACCTACAGGCTGTGAGACAAGAGGACAAATACAGCCAGAAACTCACTGTGCCTGAGGCTATCTGAGAAGCTGCCTGTGGAAGAGGTCTAACTGGGAACTACTGGAGACAGAAACAGAGGCGGAGGATGAAGAAGAAGGGAGCATTTTCAAGGGGAGGGAACCCTACATACACAATCACGGGAGTGAGAGAGGACTTTAGAGCTTCAGAAGGACTAGTGGGGAAAGTGCACAAAATTACAGACAAATAGCCTGCCTCAAATTATATATAAAGACCCCATGTTTAAAATCCCAACTGATGATTCTGACTGGTACAACGCCTTTAGAAGAACTGATTTGTAAAAAAAAAAAAGAAAAGAAAGAAAGAAATTATTTGAACAGATGAGGAAAATTGAAGCTCCAAGGAGTTTACATGACTTTTCCAAGTTCCTAGAACTGGTATTGGTAGGATTAGCTCATTTTTCAAGTGGTCACAAAACCTGCTACCAGCTAATATGGTTTTCCAAGGGTTCTTCTATTAATCTATGTCTTATCCTAAAGGCAAGTTGCCATTAAACAACCAGCCTTAACTCTCACTGCTTCTTTACCAAAATCTGCCAACACATCCTAAAATTCTTTCACATATCTTTCAAGATCCTAAATCAGAATCCCTATCTTCTCATGAAGTCCCCAGGTCCTTCCTGCCTCAGCTCTCTTTGCCTGGCCTCTGTCCCTCCCCGCCACTCCCCATCTCACCAGGCTGAAACACAAATGATACACTAGGTTACAAGATCCTTGAGGGCAGAAAGCTTGTCTGCTTTGTGACCCAGAAGGTTCCACCCTTCACCCAGGGCCAGCACACTTCCTAACCAGGCTGGGGACTCAGTATCTATTTAGTGGATGAATCGAAGTGTCTAGAACAGTCCACCAGCAACTTGCCTCCTTCGGCTCTAAGACATAGGCTCTCTTCATTAACAAGAGGGACCGTGTGGTCACAACCTCAACGTTCACGCACAAATCAAGAGCAGAGTGTATACATAAACCCCTACAAACCGTGAGCCCCTCCAAGTATAAATAAGGAAACGCCACCAGATCTAATATGTGTAGGCACGAGCTGGGGATAGGGATGGGGAGTGGGGTGGCGTGCTTTGGAAGTCAACGTAGGGCTTGGTAAGTTAATCAAGTTCTCAGACAAGGAGGTATGGGTAGGAGAAAGGATCCAAGTCTAGGTTAGAAGAAAATGAACTGTGGATGGCCTTCAGCTACCTGCCAGCAGCATGCCACTGACTGTACCACTTCACTCCCACTGGTCTCAGGGTCCTCATCTGTAAAATCGAAGAGTTGGTCTCAAGGATTCCCAAGTAGGGAGATGTTCATGAGACTTTTTGTTTCTTAAATACAGTGATACCAAGTGCCCATCCTCCCCTGGCCTACTAAAGCCATGTTCCAGGACGGGATCCAAGAATCTTTATTTTCACAAGTTTCGCGTGTGATTGAGAAGTACTTCTCTTGACACTACATGTCACACACTTGGGTTTTCCAAGGCCCTAGGTGAGTTTAAAGTTCAGTGAATCAATAAAGCCATTTGGAGGTAACTTCCATCTATATAAATGGGACTGAGTTACATAAATAGCGCTGGATGCTGATTCCACAAAAATTGGCAGTCACTCATCATCATCCACAAGTAGCGCTCCATAAATGTAAAAAATATGAGAAGGAAAAAGAGGTCAAACTTTATTTTCCAAATCCATTTCTACACCAGTTATCCTCAAGTATATGCAGAGAACCGAGGGAATAAAATATTCATCTAAAGGAAAGACTAGGGCCCAAAGCTTAATATAAAAAAAAAGAGGGGTCATTCTCATGTTAAAGGGGAAGACCTTATTATCAATTTGTTCACAATACTTATGGAAAACTCTTCCAAAGCTCTGTACCTGATAGGAAATCTAAGAGATACTGTGGAAGAAAAAGAGATACTAAGATCTTAGGGGCTGGCACAGAGGATTCAGCAAGTGACAGGAAGTGAGCCTAGGTGACTGGAAAGGCAGCGGCACCATTAAAAGAAATTAGGGCCACAGACCAGAGATGGAGCATAAGGTGGGCCTGAGGCTTAACAAGGTGTTCAGATAAGAGTTGTGGGCAGACCGTGAGGATGGGGGTGAGCAAATTTAGCCAGAGAGGCGCAGTCAGCCAAGCTGGGAAGGGGAAGTTGGCCCCTCCAAGGGCAACTGTTAGAAGCGCTGGTCCTAAAGTTCTCAGCCTTTGCAGCTGTGAAACCCTGGGTGGGGGACTTCGCCTCTCTGATGCTCAGAGATTTTTACCCCCATAAATAGCAGTAATGATAATGCTAACTGTAAAAAGCTGTCTGGGGATTAAAGGGACGGTAGATGTACAGTACATAGCACAGAGCTATAAACACTGACAGGATTCATATAGGCAGTTACCGCTGCTACTTATTATTGCAGAAAAATAAGACGATGCAAGATTCAACTAGAGATGGAAAAAGCAAGGAATCAGCCAAGAAGAAAAGAAGGACAAAACAGAGGCAGAGACAGCAGGACTCTGCCAAAAGCTACAGAAGATGTCTTGGGCAAACTCCGGGAGATGGTGAGGGACAGAGAAGCCTGGCCTGCTGCAGTCCATGGGGTCTCCAAGAGTCAGACACGACTTGGTGACTGAACAACAGAAGGTATGTCGTGAAGGGTGGGTCTTTAGTATAAAGAGGTTTTAAAAAGGCTTCAGATCACTCGTTTTTATTGGATGACTTTTGAAAATAAAATCTTTATTCAGAGAGATCCAGCTGAGCTATACAATTCTTTACCTGAAATAACTTGTTCCTTGAGGCTGGAGTGACTGAATGAGCGCCTGGGAATACACTTTACAAAATACCAGAGAATCAGCATACTTTAAATAGGAAGTCTGATTAAAAGGATGGCTCTGGCTGCTGTGACAATGAGGTTCTTAGAGAAATTGTTGCCTTCCTCCCCCGCCCCCACGTTTGAGACCAGCTCCTGCCAAACACCAGAATGCCACCCACCCCTCCTTTTCATGCAAAGACATTACAGACCATGCACAACCCTTACAGAGATAACCACCTTCACTCCCCATTCTGCCTGTGTCTGCCCTTCGGGACTAATTCACCTCTCATTTCCTCTTCCAGACAATAGGAGGAGGAGGAGAAGGCAAAAGATAATCAAATGAATACATTAGGGACTGTATTTATACAGACTTGGGGGGGAAAAAACAACTGAAGAAAGAACAGAACACCAGAAATCTGATTTAAAGAACTTGGTGCCATTTGTAACTTTCAGATGTACACAGCGATGTGAAGCAAAAAAAAGTTCTGCCTCAAAGAAGAGAGAGAAACACCTGAGAAGTTCTGGTCTCTACTTGTACAACAAACAAGTCACCATTTAAAAATAAGAGCTTTTACAAAGCGAAAGCACTTCCCTGGGGTCTGTAAATACTAATATGAACATTCATCCCATACACTTAGCACTTTCCCTCTGACATATAAAAGAAGAGGTGATTATAATAATTCTGAATTAAGTCCTAACTGATGAGATTTCACTCTTGCAGAACTGATGGGCAAATGGCATTTTCGTATAAGAGGTTAAACCTGGCTATTATGAGATCTGATATTTGTGATTCTAACCATCGCTGGAAAAATCAAATAAAATGGGAACATGCATGTCCTAGAAAAATCAGTGTTGAAGGTGATGTTCTGATGTCTTAAACAAACCCTGCCACACAAGAAACCAGGTGCTCTTACCCCAAGGTGCTAATAAATCCATTTGTCGATCCTTCGGCGTACAGAGAACAAATGTCTCCGATGTGTAGGAAACTAGACATCTTGTCAGACATGTCTTTCTTGAGAATCCTAGACAAAGTAAAATATGCAACGTTATTAGAAGGAAAGAAATGCTCGGGGCGGGACGGGGGGTGGGATAGTCACTGAGAATTGGCTTAGCTCAATTTTCCAAAGCATTCTACTTAAAAGTCAAATTTAAATCAGTATGTGACAGGCAAGCAATTCGCTGAGCCAAGCAGGACATATGCAGCCACATTTTCCCCCATCCATCCTTTCATTTCAGGGTATTCCAACCACAGTAAGGCTTGTTTCTAACAAAACCATGACTGAATCCAATTCTCCAAGTTGAAGACCCTCAATAATAAATAGTGAATATAAAGACTGCAGGGAAGTCTGCCAAGAGTTCTGCAATGATTAGGAGCTGGAAAGTCTGACTTAGGAAACATTAACATGCTCAATCTGCCTCAGGGAATGTTCTGGCAGAAGGAAACACCTGGTATAAAACTTGGGTCCGGCCGGGCCTGGGGCTGAGGTACCAAAGAAACAGAATTAATATGAGGAAACCTAGTAATAAATACCACAAAGCTCTAGAGGCCTTTAAAGAATTCAACCACCTATACACTTCACGCAAATGCTATTCCATTGTCTTTCCTTCTCTTCCTTCACCACAAAACCCATGCAGAGGGAGAAAGACTCTCAGCACCTGGTCCAAACCATTCCGACGCAACTAGGAAGAATGAGGCTGTGGTCCCTTAAGAACCTTGGTCAGGAACACACACAGTGCTAGAACATGTTCATAAATTCAGTAAATCTCTGCACAGCCCAGTAATCACTACACACACAAACACCGCACACAAATTAGCAGCAAAAATACTGACATGACTCATAGAAAGAGCTTTCATCAGGGCCCTAAATATTGAGGAGTGGGAGTCAATTATAAAAAAATCTAAGCTGACATTTACAACACAGGCTCAAGGGGTTCCCTAGAGGTCCAGTGGTTAAGATTCTGGGCTTCCACTGCAGGGAGCAAGGGTTCGATCCCTGGTTGGCGAAGTTCAGAGCCCACGTGCCACATGGTGTAGTCACAAAGTAAAAATAAAAAACGAGTTCAGTTCTGTGCCAAGAGTGTGTGCTGGCGTGGACTGCAGTAGCTCCTCATCATTTCCTCAGGCACCTGGAGTATAGACGTTTAGGGTCATCTCGGTCTTTCCCAGACCTCTCCTCCGAACCCAGGCCCCCTTAAACATCCTTGCCCATCTCTTTACTCCAGTTTCCCTGCCAGAAAGCATTCACCCCACCATGCCACAAGACTTGGAATGGCGTGGAAAAGTATTCTCTCCTGAAATTGCTTTCCGGGTGCCAAGTTTTCTTTTCAGAAGAATTACGCCTCAGTGATCAGTGGGAAACCTCAAGAAGCATTTCTCCTCCCTTAGCAGGAGTGGCAGGTATTGAAAACAAACCATGAAAGAACCTCAGTTTGCTGCTTGTGAGAAACAGCGAGGAAAAACTCATTTATCCTTCCAGCAGCCAAGATGCTGCAAGAGATAAAGAGCACTGCGTTGAACATGAACTTATGCAGAGAGATTGCAAGCAACTGAGAAATACAAACTCTCAAAATGAAACAGCCAGCATATCTAGACCTTGGGGAAAGATACACAGACAACATGCAGAGACACAGCTCGCCACATCCCACTCTCTGAAATCGAACCTGTCATCCTGTCATTTCTTCCTAACTGTGTAATTCACACCTATAGGCAAACCGATGTTTTAAAACAGTGGTCCTCAACCTTTTTGGCACCAGGGATTGGTTTTGGGGAAGGCAATTTTTCCATGGACCAGGGAGGGGACAGGAGGGAATGGTTTGGAGATGATTCAAGCACATAACATTTATTGGGCACTTTATTTCTATTGTTACTACATTTGTCATCAGGCATTAGATCCCGGAGGTTGGGAACCCCTGTTTTAAACAACATCCCAAAAAGGCACCCCAAACAAAACCACTCACGGACATTAGTATTTCGCTTCTGCGCTTATATTTAAAAGTCTTATAAAGGGTAAGGAAGTCAGTGTACTTCTGGGACTGATTCCTGGGAAACCAGTTCTGTTTGAATTTTGAGTCAGACCGAATCTGTGTCTTCACACTAGAAACTTCCAGAAGAATCCAGGGACAGTGATGAATGCAGGTGAGCAGATACATGCTCGGGAGGAGGGCAAGGGTTTTGTCTACTGTGACTGAGTCTCTCCTGGTCCTCTGAATCAGTATTTGGCCCCAGTGGAGACCAGGCCGGGAAACAGCAGCATGCCTACTAGTCTCTGAACTTTGATCACAACCTGGTCATCTTAATAGAAGTTTCAGGTCCTGAATGGGAAGCAGTGGACACAATTCAGTGTCCTGGAATGACAAAGCATGACATACTCAGTATTGCTTGCATTGATAATCACAACAGAAGTCTGGGTGCCAGGCCCATGCAGCAAGGTTCTGCATTGCCACCATTTCTAATAATAATGGCTAGCATTTGGCAAGCATAATCATGCCCACCACCAGGCTGAGACCTTTACAAACCTTCTCAAATCCTCAGGACCACAGCATGAGGCAGGAACTACCACTATTACCATTATGCTGTTGGGAAACTGAGCTGTCAAAAGGCTAAGATGCCCAAGACATATACAATGAACAAGTAGGAAGGCCAGAGTTATAACTCTGGGCCACATGACTGGTAAACAGAGCTATTCATCAATGGCAATGCCTAGAGCATGGATTAATGTTAACCATTCTTATTCTTGGTGACAATATTAAGGAGAACCGATTTTCTTTTATGTGCACAATTCTATTTGCTAATTTTTCTTTGGTATTTCCTAATTTTTCTGTCGCTGCCACATAATACCTTGATAAGTTGGGGGGGGGGGGAATTAAGTTTCTTCTTCCTAATCAACATTCTTATTAAGTAGATAGTTGAACAAATAAACTTCAGGCATACATTTCCTCCTGAAAACGTGGGCTAATGCATCCATCACAGTTAATGGTCCTCAACTGAGCAAGCTGCCAGGCATCCCAGTTAAAAAAAGAGGAGGGTGGAGCAGGGATAGATTCTTCCCCAGGGTCCCAAACAATGGGTAACCTCACAAAGGACCAGGCAGACCCTCTCTGGTCTGGCGGGAAACCTTTGGAAGCTTCCCCTCACCTACCATCAGCCAAGTGGAGGAGGAGGAGAAGGATGAGGAGGTGGTATAGGGGAGGAAGGAGGGGCACAGTCATCAGGGATGCCCTGGAACTCAACACCAGGAGAGTCAACAGAACAGGCCTCTGGGGTCTGGAGGGGAGGAGGCAGACAGTCATCCTGGGAGCCATGCTCTGGATGACTTCCTGTTGTTCAGAAGCAGGATGGGACAGCCTGGACCCGTGGTGCCTTTGAGCTCCTCATCACAGTACCTCGGGCGCCTGTGTCACTCACCCAGAGGCTGGGGATCACCTAACGCAAGAAGAGCCGGCGCCACCCTGCCCCTGAGATGCAGGACCCTGGTGCATCCCACACCCAGGGCTCGCCGCTAAGAAACTCGGTCAGCAGACATCTATGACAAGCCCAGGTGGTCAGCTCCAGAGCTCCAACCATTTCTCTGTCCACTAGCTGTTATTTCTGCCCGATTTTAGGGCTTCAAATTGCTTTCAAAATTGTGAATCACTATGTGGTAGAACTGAAACTTACATAATACTGCAAATTAACTATATTTCAATTCTTAAAAATAAAAAAACTCTTTATATTAAACTTCTCCTGTTTGGTTTAAGAAAATAACTTTTGGGTATGCAACGTACAACGTGACAAGTGTAGGCCATAGTACTGTATTGTATATTTGAAAGTTATCAAGAGTAGATCTTAAAGGTTCCCTTCACAAGGAAAAAAAATGTATAACTGTGGTGCAGATGTTAACTAAATTTACTGTGGCGATCATTTTGTAATAGATACACATATCACATCATTATGGTGTACACCTTAAACTTATACAATGTTGCACGTCAAATATCTCAACAAAACTGGAAAAAATTAATAAATTTTTAAAAATCAAATTCAATAAAGGAAAGGATCTCCTGCATAAGAAATCAGCAGAGTATCACACAAATGGACTCTCTTGTGTCCTATGACGACGTATTTTTACTTTAAGGAAGGTAATTATCCTGCCTAATTCACCCCTTGAGAAAAAGCTGAACAATGTAGAATTATACTGAAATTCCCAACCACAGAGCATTCTGAACTTTCCAAATATACAAAATCATAGAATAAAGGTCGGAAGCAACCCTGTAAACCCTGTAATTCCATGTCTCGCCCAATAACAGAACTACCCCCACCATGTCGCTTAAGGCATGGTCGTGTCTTCCGCGTGGACACCAGCAATGAGGCCTATCCTAGGTTCAAACAGCGTAGTTGGCAAACACTCCTGTCCCCACTCCTCCCACACAATGACAAGCGCCTCCCAGAATTTCTGCTACTGATCTGTCTTCTGACGCTCCAAGACCTCTAAACACGTGAACACTCTGATCTCTCCTTGAGGCACGGCTTCTTGTCAGCATCCTCCCGCATTCCTGACACCTCCTAGCTTCAGGAGCCAGGGTTCCAACCTGGCTCTGTCACCTCTCCTCTGTAGGGCTTTGGGCCAGATCCACACCTTCCTTAAGCCTTACTTTTCCCATGTGTAAAAGGGGGACAAATAGAGTGCTTCCCTCAGCAGGTGGTCATACGGCTCCGTGAGATCACCTTTATAAAGCACCTGCTGATGTACCTGAGTTGGCCAAAAAGTTCATGCGGCTTTTCCCCTAAGTGCTTATGGAAAAACCTGAGTGAATCTTTTGGTCAACCTGATATCTGGCAGGAAGTTAAATCATGCCATCTATGAAAATTATCAGTATTTCTAGACCACCGCCACCTCCCACCACTGCTCTGACCAGTTAATGAACCTCCTAAAATAGGCTTCTCCCAGAGAGGCTTGACTGGGGTGGAGAAAGGTGGATCACTCCAACCTCTGTGTTATTCGCAGGCAGATGGAGCTGTGGCAGGTTTGCTGAGCCTCACATCGCCCGCTGGCCCAGCTTCAATTCACTGTCCCCTGAAATTGCTCCCTGAGCAGAGCGGAAAGAAACGGGATGCTGGATTCTATGTGTTAAGAAAGGTAGGAATAAAAATGCATCGATTCAGAGATCCCCTTGCAGAAGAGAAACCGGGGTGGTGGCCCTCCGATTCCAAGGTCACACAGCCTGTGTTGCCCTCGGCCTTTCCTACACCTCCCTGGTCTTCTTGTCTACTCCGCTGCCCCCAGTGGCTTCTGTACCCCGAAGAGCCACAAGTCTGTATCTCCTGGCCAAGAGCTAGTGGGGTTCAGCTCCAAAATGCCCACAGCATCTCAATGGACCAAAAAGAACTCACCCGTCTGCCCAATCTGCTTCTCCTCCTGCACACTCACATCATTGGCCTCCACAAAGTCTGGGGGCACCTTCCATCCTCTCTCACCTTATCCCTGTCACAGGACTTCTGCCCGTGCTTGTCCCTCAGATCCAGAATACACTCATGCCTGTTCCATCTCTTGCCCTAATAAAAGTCCAGATTGGTCTGGGATCTGTCTGGCATACCGCTGCATTACTATCACCAGTACTGACCATGCAGTAGGTGCTTAGTAAATATGTCAAATATACGAATGATGACATTTAAATGAACATCAAATCTTACTGATTTTAAGCTTGGATATATTTCTTAAAGCCTCTACTTTTAAAAAATTCCTCTGCCCACCCCCCAAATCTCAGGCAAAATCATTTCTCAGTTGAGCTTCATTCTGATCTTTCATTGTTTCATTTTTAAAAAATTTTTATTACCGTATAGTTGCTTTACATCATTGTGTTAGTTTCTACTACATACTAAAATGAATCAGTTATACATATACATACACCCCCTCCCATCGGGACTTTTTTCCCATTATCACCACAGTACCTTAAGTAGACTTTCCAGTGCTACACATTGGGAATACGTTCTCACTAGTTATCTACTTTATATATAGTATCAAAAACATATATACATCAATCCCAATCCCTCAATTCCTCCCATCTCACCTTCTCCCCCTTGGTGGCCATATATTTCTTCCCCATGTCTGTGCCTCTACTTCTGCTTTGCAAATAAGATCATCTATCCTATTCCTCTCTCTCACCTCCATTATTCTACAGGTATAGCCAGCATGACCTTTTAGAAGCATAACGCAGACCATGTATTCCTCTGCTTAAAACCTTCCCAAGTTTCTTCAGGGCGCTCCCTAATCCGGTCCCTGTCTATCTCTTCCTCATCTCTCTGGACTCTCCCCACTGCTTTTACCCTCAAGCACTGAATCATTTTTCCAGATTCCCCAAACATACTGTGTACACATTCTGTTCCCCAGGTGTTGGCATCTGCTGCTCCAGCTGCCCGACACTCCCTGTGACCCCCACCTGTGGCTAACTCCCAGTCACTTTACGATCCCAGTTTGATGTGACTGCCTCCTGAAGCCCTCTCTGACACCCCAAACCTGAGTTCTACGTCGGCAACACATTTCTCTAAATAGCGTCTCAATTACACTATCTGGGCCCACTCCCACTGTGCAAAAATCACATATTCACTTGTTTGCTAGTTTTCCTGTGTTCACCACTAGACCATGAGTCCAGGAGGGCAGGGTTTCTCTGGTGGCTGTCAGTAAAGAATCTGCCTGCAATGCAGGAGAACTGGGTTCAATCCCTCTGTTGGGAAGATCCCCTGGAGGAGGGCATGGCAACCCACTCCAGTATTCTTGCCTGGAGAAGGCCCATGGACAGAGCCTGGCGGGCTGCAGTCCATGGGGTCACAGAGAGTCAGATGCAACTGAGTGAGTAAGCATAGCACAGCACAGCCGTGAGGGCCAGGACAGCAGAATTACTCGTTCCCACTGCTTCCCAGCCTCTAGCACATTGCTCGTTCCCACTGCTTCCCAGCCTCTAGCACATTGCCTGGACCATGTAAGCAGTCAAATTTGGGTTCAATGTACTAGAGCGTCAACTTATCTGCTGCCTAAAAGAAATTACGCTGTTTCTTAGGGGATTGTTTTTCTAAAACTAATTAAAGCCAAGTTCATGTTGTTGGATCAAAAACAGAGAAGAAAGGCCTCTTGGCCCTTTCTTTCCACTAGATTTCTGAGACGCTGGGAGCCAGAGACAAAACGTCTAATACCTATCCCTGGAAAGAAGTACCTGTCTCCCACTGACCATCCCTTGGTATGTTCAAAAAGGCTAGAAACATCAACCTAGAATACCTGCATTCCAACTCCATCTTCATCAGTTACCTGCTGTGTGTGCTTAAGCAACTTATATAACTTCTGAATTTCAACTCCCTTGTGCATGTTTAAAAAAATAAAGTGTGTGTGTGTGTGGGGGGGTAGCATTCCTATCTCTCATCAGGACCCTGCCTATCATCAGGGTCATCACGAGGGACAAACCAAAAACCCCACACAAAGTGCTCAGCCCAATACCCAGCCTTTACTAAGGGCTCACTTTTTTATTTTCAAGTGAGACTGAAATGACAACATTCACTTTTCATCCTTCGAAGTCTTCCCTCCCTACTGCCTGTAACTTGTGATTCTCCTACTTGATAGACCCTTCTCACTCTGTCAGCACTGCTGGAAACATACCCGAATAAACACAAGTCCCAGAAATGTTTCAGTTCTCTGGAGGCCCATCAGGTGGCTGACACCCAGACAGGTCATCCAAGGTCCTGCTTCTCGGCCCCCAGATTTTCAAAATACCTGAGACAGCCACACCTCAACTCTGCTTCCCCTTCCTCTAACATCAAACCAGGCTCCTGCTGGAACAGGAGTGGGGGTGGAAATCTCTTCAAAGGAATGATAATTCAATATTTAGAACCTTCTTCCACTTTGGTGTTGAGACAGGCTAAAGCACAGCCTCATCCAAAAAGAAGTATGTTCATTTCCTTTTAAGCAGTTCAAGATAGATTTGGATTTTTCTTTTTTTTGCTAAAAGCTTTGTGGTAGAAACTCACTTATTGTCATTTCTTCCATCTATGTCTACTGTGCACACTTAACTAATGCCTTATATTCATTTCTCTAAAAAAAAAATAATAATAATCTCAACTTTCGCCTACTCACAACTCAAGACTTGAAAACTTAGCAACTTCTGAAATGAGACCAAACTAGAACACTTTCGTTAACCAAGAAGTGAACTAAGGCTATCACTTAAACCTCAAGGGTGGATGGACAAAAGAGGAAATCAGAATCCTGACCTCACAGCAGTGAACAGACCCCCAAACCACAAACTCCCCCATTTTTATTGACTGCAGAAGCAAGCCTTTCGTATTTCACTAAGATGAAGCCACCTGATCTTTGGGACTAAACAGCCTTTCGGTCATCAGGGGACAAAAAGAAACCCACTGACACTGCCCTTGAGTTCAGCCTTTCCAAAACAGGAGGGATAAGTTAGGAGTTTGGGATTAACATATGTACACGACTATATATAAAACAGATAATTAACAAGGAGCTACTATATAGCACAAGGAATTCTACTCAATACTCTGTGATAGCCTACATGGGAAAAGAGTCTTCAAAAAAAACATGGATATATATGTATAAGTGATTCACTTTGCTATACACCTGAACTAACACAACACTGTAAATCAACTATACTCAATTATAATTTTAAAATAAATTAAAGTCTGGCCCTTCCAAGCTCTGGTGTCAGGTAGAAAGCCCCTCATTGCCTGCCCTCTTCCTTCCATCACTCACTTGCTGATGACCTGTCCCATGTGCTGTACTGCCCACTCGCCTTAACTCTGACAATCTCATACACATCACCCAAGACACACGCCACCTACTCCCCAGAGGTCTGCGTTTGCACTCATGTAGGGCTTCCCTTGTGGCTCAGCTGGTAATGAATCCGCCTGCAATGCGGGAGACCTGGGTTCAATCCCTGCATTGGGAAGATCCCCTGGAGAAGGGAAAGGCAACCAAGTCCACTATTCTGGCCTGGAGAATGCCATGGACAGTATAGTCCATGCGGTTGCAAAGAGTCGAACACAACTGAGTGACTTTCCCTTCACTGCCCTTCTTAAACACTGAAATTGGCTAGCACGGAGTATCTCATGTACTTCTAACACCATTTGTGAGAGAACCCGTGGGCAATGAAACTTAAAGACAATCTAACTTCTATCCTACAAAACAACTTTATCTGAATCCAGAAGCTTCAACCGCCACCAAGTAAGGGGTTGCAGAGTAACAGCCATTAAGGAAGTTGCCTGTGTTCAGACAGGAGAGGAACCCACGCTTTCTCATTGTTTAATGACCCCTCCCGCTACAGAACTCCTGGACTGGTTGGTGTAATCTTGCTCATCTAAAAATAATGAGCACAAGCACCACTGTCTTCCAAGGTCTCAATGTTCCTTTGCAATGCAGGAGGAGCTCTAGCTTGGAAGCAACTTCGTTTTTGCAAGAACAGCTTAAATGCATTCCCATGCATTTATGTCTGAATAGAAAGCTCTGATGCAATACCCAGACTTAGGGACATTCAATTGCATCCTGCCACTTAAGTTTTCAGCTTCCCCTCTCAAAAGTTCCATGCCACCACCCAACCTTCTAAAAAACCTACCTATTCTGTAAGTGGTTACCTATCCTACCAGTGGCTTTTACTGGTGCCCCAGGGACTCCTAAGAGCTCCCAAGACCCTTTCAGAGGATCTTCAAAGTCAAAACTATTTTCCTAAGAACACGAAGGTGTCACTGCCTTTTCTCATGCACAGTGGAAATCTCCAGAAGCTGCAAGACACGTGATGTCACAACAATTGGAGGCAGAGGCAGGTCTGAGTTCAGTTACCTTCTGTTAAGCTAGATCTAAAAGCAATTTGGGCTACCCTGGTAGCTCAGTGGTAAAGAATCTGCCTGCCAATGCAGGAAACGCGGGTTTGATCCCTGGGTCCGGAAGATCCCCTGGATGAACGTATGGCAACCCACTCCAGTTTTCTTGCCTGAGAAATCCCATGGACAGAGGAGCCTGGCGGGCTATACAGTCCATAGGGTCACAAAACAGTTGGACACGGCTTAGCAACTGAACAACAACAACAAAAGCATTTAAAAAAAATGTAAAATAATGACACTCTTCTCGCTGAATTTTTGTTTTGGAAAATATAATTACTACCCATAAAAAAAATATGTTACGTACTAATGTGCAATAAGTTTACTTTTCATATTATCTGTGTGAATTTTCTAAGTGTTCATTCTGAATATTATAAATACAGATTGGTATAACTTATGTCAATAGAAGTTCTTTGCGGTCCTCATCTATTTTTTTCTTAAATTAAGAAAGTATGAAAACACATTTACAAGAAACCTGGAAAATACAGAACAAGGTTACATATAGTTTCACTATATACTATAACTATTTTTAAGTAGATAAGATCTTTAGCTGGAGTTTCAGTATCAAACTCTCAAAAATTAACAGAATGAATATACAGAGAGGTAGGATACAGGAGACCTGAAAACCAATTCAACATATCCTCAGTTAATTTTTAAGCATCCAAACCCAAAAGTTTGAAAAAAAATGCCTGTACCAATTTTAAGATTTACTCTGGCACTGGCTGGCTGTGCAATGAGGAGTCAAACAGCATAAATATGAAAAACTGGATAGAACAGGATTAAAATGCAAAATATACAACTTAATAGCCAGGGCTTTAGACAGGATCCCTTGATTTGAAACCTAAATCCTTTTTATTCAACACATGGAGTACCTACTACATATTAGCCCTACTCTAGGTGCTAAAAACGGAGAAGGCAATGGCACCCCACTCCAGTACTCTAGCCTGGAAAATCCCATGGACGGAGGAGCCTGGTAGGCTTCGGTCCATAGGGTCTCGAAGAGTCAGACATGACTGAGCAATTTCACTTTCACTTTTCACTTTCATGCACTGGAGAAGGAAATGGCAACCCACTCTAGTGTTCTTGCCTGGAGAATCCCGGGGACGGGGGAGCCTGGTGGGCTGCCATCTATGGGGTCGCACAGAGTCAGCCATGACTGAAGTGACTTAGCAGCAGCAATAGCTGATGCTAAAGATGTAGATCAAATAAGACAATCAAGGTCCCTGGCTCTCATGACATGCATATTTTAGTGAAGACAGTAAACAAAAAATAAAACAACCAAGTCAAACAGTGATAAGTATTATGCAGAGAATTAAAACTGTCATCCAGTTATGACTGGTCAGAGAACAAGTTGAGACATGCAAGTAGGACCTGAAAGTCAAGACAAAGGCAGTCATGCAAAAAAGAAAAAAAAAAAAAAACAGGCAGAAGAGCATTCCAGGCAGAGAAAATAGCTCTGTACGGTACAAAGGCCCTATAGCAGAGCAGTGTTTGGTAAGTTCATGAAACAGACAACCAGCCACAAAGTTGAGAGCATTAATGGGGAAACGAAGGAAACTACAGGGTAAGTCTAGAGGAAAAAAAGAAGCCAGTTCCAGTGGGACTTAACCAGGGTAAAACGTTCGACTTTATTACAACTGTGATGGGATATTTGTAACCTTGACCTAATCATTATACTTACTCTTTCTGGGCCTCGAGTTCCTCATCTACAGAATGGGGATCATAAAATTGTGTTGAGGATTAAACGAGAAAAAGGAAATAAATGGACTAAGTGCGCAGGAAGCAAAACAAAGGAAACATTTATATTTGCTGTTATGCTACCTAACATTTTCTGATCTGTTCTCTTTTCTACTCTCATAAACCACTTATATTAAACTTTTTAGGGGTCATAATCAGTTGACAATCAGCCTATCAACCAGCAAGTCCAAATGAACGTAGACAAGAGGACACATTGAGACATGGCATTTATCTGAATATGCCAATGCCGATTCCAGCAAAAGGTTCTCCAGCTATTTCAAGTAAGACCGGAACCACCCAAGCACCACCAGATGAAGAGTGGACGACTACACGACACCCACACAGTCCTCCATCCACCCCGGCATCACCAAGTTTTGTCACTTGTCCCAAAAGCACCATACTCTTGGAAAGTCATTCTTCTGCTGAAAAAAATGCAGCCAATGGAAATCCACCAGCCCTTCCTGCCCTTTCTTGGCATATCCACATCACCTCCACCCCCTAAAAACAAAGGGCTCTTGCTAAGTCTTTCAGGACTGGTTTCATTGCTGCTTGCTTTAAAAATGATCGCTTAAAAAGAATAAAGTCATAAAGCTTCCTTTAAAGTAGATCCTTCACTGTCTGAGCCACAAGGGAAGTTAGGCTTTAAAGTTAGGCTGTGAAGAAGAGGGCTCATGTACAAAGACTAAGTGCCCGGAGATCCAAGAGGTCACAGGCAGCTGGCCCCATGGAAACGTGAGGGACCACAGTCACCACCAACACAAAAAGGGATCGCTACACTTGTAGGTCAAGCAGTCCCCCACCGTGGGCAAAGCTGGGCAAAACCATGAGCGATTTCAGAAGAAAAGCAAGAGTGTGCCCAGAAAAATGAAGAGTGGCCAGCATTTGATCAACCTTCTGGCTAGTAGCCAAGGACGCTCCCAGAGAGGCACAAGTCATGGTGAGACGCCCTCGCCCAGGCACATATATGGTGATACGGCTGTAAATCTGGGGAGGGGGTGGGGGAGAGAAAACCTATCTTGTTCACTACGGACTCTTGCAAAAGAAGAAGAGGTTCTCTTTATAATCACCTCTGCATCTGTTAGTGGGGAATCTCACAGTTAATTTTGGAACTTCCTTTGAGCAAAGCTATTTTGCCGATATCATCTTTATTGTGAAATATGGATGAGCAGCACCCCGTTTTTTAGTTGGACAGATGCCCCGCCATCAACCACATTTCCATGCAGCCCCCTCCTTGCCTTCTTGTCCCTTTAGCGGCTAATCAGACTGTCCCTCAGACACGCAGCGTGTCCCCATCAAGAGATAATTTATTCTATTGCACAAAGCACTTCTCCCCGGAGCACAGAAAATCGCCTTGTGCTTTCATTTTCAGCCAGTCCCAAAGCAAGTCACCGACTCAGAGATTTCGACTTTCAGCAGGGCCTTCTGTGACAATCTCAGAAGTAACAGTCGTAAATCTGAAGTTCGGAGCCATTCTCTAGTTTAAATATTGCTCTTTCAGATGTCTCACACACACACAGAGATAAACCTACCTGCTTTTTCACAGACATGTCCGCTAAATAAACTCTTCCCGAAAACGGTACCTGATCTACAGAGTTATTTTTCAGAAAAGATGTCAGTGCTGACATGCGCCTCCATACCTATTCCTAAAGGCCAACGTAACAGAAGCCCATTGAGAGCTCAAAGTTGACAGTCAGAGCACTTTACATTTGGTGCGGAGAGGTCACTTGGCCAAAATTAATCATTTTATAGGTGGAAACAAACACCTTCTGAGTGATTTCATGGAGGTCACACATCCGATTAGTAGCCAAAGCCTGAAGACCACAGGGCTCTGGGAACCAAGGCCAGTGCTTGCGGGGGGAGGGATGAGGAGAGTGTTTATTTGGCTAAAAAGTTAAAGTCAGTCCTGGCCTGAGAAGACCCCACTCTGCCCACAGCCTGAACCACACACACACACAAAAAGAAAGAAAGAAAAAAGCAAGTCAGGTTAATATCCTTAGAGTGAGATAAAAGTCTCACTAAGTCTGGGAAAAATCACTCCAGGACAAGCTTTCTCAGTCTCAAGGCTATTGTCATGGGCCGGGTGGTGGGGGGTGGGTGTAGAAAATTTCTTTGTTGTGGGGGACCCGTCCTGTGCACTATAGGATGTAGGAAGTGTAGGGACATCCTTGCCCTCAACTCACTAGATGCCATTAGCAACCTCTCCCCCTCAGCCGTGACAACAAAAAGTCCCTAGACATTGCCTAATGTCCCCTGGGGGCCGAACCACTCTGCTGGAAAGGTTTGGTTTTGTTCTGATCTCTGAGATCATGTGCAACCATCTATTATTCTATAACTTGGCAGCAATGCCCCAAAGCAGGTATTTTTACACCTATGCTACAGAAGAGGAAACAGATGCACAGATGTCACATGTTTTGCTTCTACTGAACAGGCAGGTGACACCCAGTCCCTGGGAGTCCCCATCCCTCAGCTGAGCAAGGCAGCGCTGTTTCACCCTGAGACCAGCTCATTCACTGCCTCGTTCCTACTTCCACTCCCCTCAGTAACCACCACCAACCTCCCAAGCCGAACACCCTCCCGGGAGCTGCGCTGAGCAAGTCTTCAAAGCAACCACAAGGCACTGCTGAAGACCTTTCTGCCCTGTCCTTACTTTACTCTTCTTGGCAGACGGGGTTTTTCAAAGCAACAGGCCAACTCAGGAAACAGGTCATCAAGTGTGTGCTTAGTCGCTCAGTCGTGTCTGACTCTTTGCAACCCCATGGACTGTAGCCCACCAGGCATCCCTGTCCATGGGGATTCTCCAGGCAAGAATATTGGAGAGGGTTGCCATGCCCATCTCCAGGGGATCTGCCCAACCCAGGGAGGAAACCCAGGTCTCCCACATTGCAGGCAGATTCTTTAACCTGTGAACCACCAGGGAAGCCCATGAATACTGGAGTGGGTAGCCCATCCCTTCTCCAGAGGATCTTCCTGACCCAGGAATTGAACCAGGTCTTGTGCATTGCAGGTGGATTCTTTACCAGCTGAGCCACCTGGGAAACCCTTACATCATCAAGAGAGGGATACAAAAAATTAGATTAAGAAGTAGCCTACAGGGCTTCCCTGGTGGCTGAGTGGTAAAGAATTCGCCTGCCAGTGCAGGAGACACAAGTTTGATCCCTGTTCCAGAAAGATCCCACATGCTGCAGAGCAAGTAAGTCCAAGTGCCCAGCTACTGAGCCTGTGCTCTAAGAGCCCAGGAACGGCAACTATGGAGCCCACGGGTCACAACTACTGAAGCCTGAGTGCCCGAGAGCCTGCGCTCTGCGGCAAGAGAAGCCACGCCAATGAGAAGCCTGCGCACCGTAACTAGAGAGTGGCCCCTGCTCGCCACAACTAGAAAAAAAGCCCCTGCAGCAACAAACACCCAGCCCAGCCCAAAATAAAAAAAACACAATTTTTAAAAAAATACTTATTTTTATTTATTTGGCTGCCTTCAGGTCTTAGTTGCAGCACATGGGATTTTTAGTTGCTGCATGTGGGATCTAGTTCCCTGACCAGGGATCAAACCCAGGCCCCCTGCATTGGGAGCTCTGAGTCTTAACCACTGGACCACAAGGGAAGCCCCAACATAACTTTTCTAATTAAAAAAAAAAAAAAGTAGTAGCCTATAAGCTTCAAAGGGAGATAAAATGTAGATAAATAACCTCATTCACAAGTAACTATGAGTGCTTACTAAGTGTCAAGTACTCCAGTGGGGAAATCAAAATCAAAAAGGCCCACAGACAGAAAGTGCCAAGGCCTCACAAATGACAAAGACTGTTTTGCTTTTTATTCTTTGCTGCACCACCTGGCCTGTAGGATCCTAGTTCCCCAACCAGGGATCAAACCTTAGCCCCTTGCATTGGAAGCGCCGAGTCTTAACCACTGGACTGCCAGGGAAGTCCCACAAATGACAAAGACTTTTAAGTTTCAAGGAAGGTTTCCCAGAAGAGGAAGAGCTGACTGAGAAGAGAAGCATCTGGCAAGGTGGATAGAGGTGCTGGGGACAGGGTCAGCTGCAGAAAGCCCATGGGGAATGGCAGAGACAGGATGTGATTGTACATGTAGCAGGCAAATAGGTGAATGTCCTCAAGTCTGGGTGTTCAATTAGCTTTTTCTGTTCAGAAATACGTGCAAGTCAAGGGGTTATGGGGAGTTTTTCAAGCTGTTTTTGCAAAACAAAATCACTTCCCAGATAAAACTGCTCCTGAAATGCAAATGAACACTGAAGAACTTGGAGGCTAGTAATATTTTTTTCATCTGTTCATCTTTTTCTGATGAGCAACACTATACCAGTCTAGAAGATCTGCTGACTCTAAGGGTCAGAGAACACTATAAACTGAAAGTTCTTCAAAGTTTGCAACGACCGGTTACAATACAACTTTCTTTATATCTGCGGCTTCACAATCCTAAGTAGTTTTATGTGCAGCTTTTGGTCTCTACCTCGGTCTGAACAGCCAATTGAAAAACTGTCTCAATGTAAGCACCGAAAGCTCCCATTTTTATTGTTGAGAATCCTGCCAGACTTCCATACACTCACCTAAGTTGGTCATTTTACCTACTTTTCCTCTTAACTGCACTTGAGAAGGCTATGAGGGAAAAGGACAAAGATCAGTTTCAACAGGTAAAAGCTAGCCATGCAAAAATAAAGTAATTACAAAAATAAATTCTGAAAAAGCACAGGGCTGCCAAGCACCATCCGGCACAGATCTTTTCATATTTTCACATGCGTTAAGAATCCCCTGGGGATCTTGCTGAAGTGCAGTTTCAGATTCAGTGGACCTGGGGTGGGGCCTCGGAGTCTGCATTTCTAACAAGTTCTCAGTTTGAAGCCAGTGATGCAGGTCTGGTGGCCACAAACGGAGCCATAATGACGTAGGACACTGGATAGTGTTTCTCAGACTTTTGGCAGCGACTTACAACAAGAAATACATTGAACTTAACAACCCAATGTTTATTCCGTATGTGTACGGTGTGTGCGTACAGAAAGTGAGAAATCTGTTGCAACACGCACACGCACACACAGAGTTCTTTTAAGTACCCATACTTTGATGTTTTCTATTCTGGTTTACTTTATCAAAGAAACTGCCTATTAAGGTCCACCAGAGAGATGTCACAACTTCTTAATGGGGCCACAGTCTGAAAAACATGGATGGAGAGAAAGAGTAACATTCCTGCTTGTCCCGGGAGAAATGAATCTCAGCCTCAGCATACTAAAACTGAGACCAATTTGCAAAGAGTGTGTTTAGAATTCTTTTTCCCAAAGCTAAGGATGTATCGATTACATTTTGGAACACTTTCTTTAAAAATGTTCAGGTTTTAGAGGGGTGGGATAGGGAAGGAGGCGGGACGGAGGGGACATATGTATACCTAAGGCTGATGCATGTTGACGTTTGGCAGAAACCAACACAATACTGTAAAGCAATTATCTTTCAATTAAAAATAAATAAATTCTAAAAAATAAAAATGCTCAGGTTTTACAGTGCTCTATGACAACCTAGAGGGGTAGGATGGGACGGGGGATGGCAGGGAGGTTCAAGAGTGAGGGCCGTAGGTATACCTGTGGCTTGGCAGAAACCAGCATGATACTGTAAAGCAATTATCCTCCAATAAAACATTAACAAATGATGATCAGATCTAAAAAGCACAAGTTCAGCTTTTAAGTTTCCTTCATTTTATTTTCTGACGCATATGATGAGAATGGGAAGAGTACTCAAAAGAACTAGGACTTCTTGGATAAATGACTCATGACAGGTCTGCATCAAGGAATACAGAGAATGAGCTTGGAACATCTCGTCATACAAGAAGCAGGAAGTCTAAGACCACTGGGGTGGTTGTCTTTTGAATTGACTTGAGTAGCCTCTCTCTTACTGAGCAGAGATGGATAATCTGAATATCAGTAAGGATAACTACACAAAATGAAGCATAGGAAACATGTTTAAATCCACAAGTTCACTATGATACTAAAAAAACCATACAAATCAGTCATCCTGGTATAAACTTTCTCAACAGGGGCACTGCTGATACTTTGGAATGGATCCTTTGGTTCCTCAGGGCTGAGAGATGGAATGAAGGCAACCGAGTAGCATGCCTGGCCGCTAAGCACTGGATTCCAGGAGCACCCTCTCCCCAGGTACAACAACCAAAAATGTCCCAAAATATGGCCTCACGTCCCCCATGAAGAACCACTGCCATGGATCATGCTAGGGAACCAACTCACTACCTTCGAAAACTGGTAAAACACACAGGGAGGCGGAAGTACTGATCTTGTCTTTTGTTTATATATTTTAACTCTACCCTAGGGAGGGCTTCCCTGGTGGCTCAGTGGTGAAGAATCCACTTGCCAGTGCAGGAAACTCAGGTTCGATCCTTGGGTCAGGAAGATTCCCTACAAAAGGAAATGGCAACCCACTCCAGGATTCTTGCCTGGAGAATTCCCATGGTGTGCTACAGGCCATGGGGTCACAGAGTCGGATACGACTAAGGGACTTAAACAACAACATGCCCTAGGGGAGAAAATATTAGGTTGGCCATAAAGTTTGTTTGGGTTTCTCCATAACATCATACAGAAAAATCCGAGTGAACTTTTTGGCCAATGTACTAAGTAGAGAAAGTTTCATTTCACAAAATATTCCAGCTAATAAATAAAGAACAATAGAAGCTTTACAGTTCAACTGAACTAATAGACTGAAGCAGTAAGCATCACTTGATGTTAATCACAAGAAAGTATATCCAAACATATCACACACCCCCGAGTGAGCTCACAAAACAGACTTGGTGGGGGCAAGTGACTGTGATCAAGCCCCTACTTCTTTTTTTTTCATTGATTTTTATTAGTTGAAGGCTAATTACTTTACAATATTGTAGTGGTTTTTGCCATACATTGACATGAATCGGCCATGGATTTACACGTGTTCCCCATCCCGATCCCCCCTCCCGCCTCCCTCCCCATCCCATCCCTCTGGGTCTTCCCAGTGCACCAGCCCTGAGCAGTTGTCTCAAGCCCCTACTTCTATAAAATTAAACATAACAAATATAGAGGAGAGAGGAACATATTCAACTACATCACGCTGATACAGTCAGCAAAATCCAGACTGTAGGAAAAGGTATCACCCAGTTTCTTTAATAACCACCAAAAAATGCATGGGGGGAAAAAGAGGTAATAAGGAAATATACAAATTAAAAGAGACATCAGTCATTTGTAATATATTGACCTTATTGGGTTCCTTATTCAAACAAACTGTTAAATATGCATATCTGTTATGGTTATATGTATGTTGAAATAAGTTTATTTAAATCGAAGAGGTGAGAACACAGACTAGTTTTTAAAATTTGCTTTTTCCCCCCTTGAGATGGATAATGGTATTGTGATTATGCTTTCTTAAAGACTCCCAATGCCAGCAATATATACTACGATACAGATGAACTAGTATATGTGAGATGTCATCCCAGCAGAGATGGGAGGATGTTTGAGAATGCAGTAAAAGAAGGTGGGTGATGAACTGATAATCTATGGAGGGTGGGTGAAGAGTCAAGAGGGGTTCATAATACTGGGACTGCTACTACCACCTGTGTCTCCAATTTTCTACAGTACAGTTTTCCTTTTATGTGCCCACACACACAAGAGTGCCTGGAGGACGTCCCTGGTGGTCCAGTGGTTAAGAATCTGCCTTGCAATGCAGAGGGCGCAGGTTCCATTCCTGGTCAGGAAACTGAGATCCCACATGTTGTGCAGCAACTAAGCCCACAAGCCGTAACTACCGAGCTTGAGTGCCCTGGAGCCACCAGGAAACAGTCCCAGTGTTAACAAAAGGTCCCATATGATGCGCAAAGGTCACCTGTGCTGAAACGCAGACCCAATGCAGACAAATAAATAAATTTTTCTTTTTAAAAAAGCGCCTGGCCCTAACCCCTCCCAGGGTGTGGTGACTTTGAACACCAAATGGGAACAAATGAGAAATTCCTTATTTAAATGAATGATTACTAGCCTTTATCTCCATAATATGATAACTGACATTTGAATAGTACCCTACCTCCCATTTAGTTTTCTTTTTAAATTCTTTTTGCCCTATTTTTTTTTAATTTGCATTGGAGTATAGTTGATTTATCGGAGAAGGCAATGGCAACCCACTCTAGCACTCTTGCCTGGAAACTCCCATGGAGGGAGAAGCCTGGTAGGCTGCAGTCCATGGGGTCACTAAGAGTCGGACACGACTGAGCAACTTCACTTTCACTTTTCCTTTCATGCATTGGAGAAGGAAATGGCGACCCACTCCAGTGTTCTTGCCTGGAGAATCCCAGGGACGGGGGAGCCTGGTGGGCTGCCGTCTGTGGGGTTGCACAGAGTCGGACACGACTGAAGCGACTTAGCAGCAGCAGCAGCATAGTTGATTTATAACGTTGTGTTTCAGGCGTACAGCAAAGTGAATCAGTTATAAAAACAGTACAAAATGAATGAGAAAACCTGGACTCTATCACTGGGATGGAACCTGAATGATATACTTTTTCTACCCTAATGATTCCATACATGTCCTCATTCCAATGAAATCCCATCAAAGTACCTTTAGAAAAATGACTCAGACATCTATTCCTTAACAAGACAAGACATTCACAATAGACAGTGCAAAAGGCAAGGTACCAAACAGGAGGCATGACACCCTTTTCATGAAATTTTTTAAACACACATGTAATTTTTATGTCTGTACTTAGAAACTCTGAAATTCTCATCTGAGCTGGTGGGACTAGGAGTAACTGGGTTTTTTTATATTTGTTTTTGTTTATATACCCTAATGTTTTACAACTGAATACGTACATCTTATGCAATAAGTAACGACATATATCCTTGTTACAAGTTTGTACACATGGAGGGGTCGAATTCACTCATCAAGGAGAATCACTTACATGGAACTTCATATTCCCCAAGGATGATATTAGATAGCAGAGCATGAATCCTCTTTGTGTATTTCCTTAAAATGAAACTAGACTGACTGTAGGGTGGCCACGGGGCAAAAAAAGATTCATAATGCAGATAAATCCTCAGGAATAACATTAGGTTCTTAGAACATTTTTGTTATCTAAGCCAACTGTAACTTCACCTATTTTATCAAAGATGCCTTTCCTCCTGAAGTGAATTACAGTCCCACACATATCAGGTGATTAACTAGACAGTCTAAAAATCTGGGTTTTACCCACCTCCCCCCAACATCAAGTTCCAATATGATCTTGACAGCCTCCCAAAGTCTCTCTGGAGAGGACAAGGTGGTTCAGTGATGCGGAGAACCACGGAGAATTCTGCGCGAGTTTAGAAATCCTCAGGGAACAAATCACGGCTAACTAGCAAAAACCTGGTCCCTGCACATTCTGTCCTGGATTCCCTTGGCGGGAACGCGAGCACTCTCCCTCAGCTGCAGGCACTCTGGCCTCCTCGCCTTTCCTCTAACACGCCCCACCTGCTCCCACCCCAGGGACCTGCCACTTGCGGCTCTGGCCCTTTGGAACACCCATGCCCCACCAGACACCTACCTGGCTCACCCACTCGCTTCCTTCAGATCTCCAGGAATGAGCTCCTTCCCGATTCCCAACCCCCACCACAGTGCTCCCTGACCCCCTTTACCCTGCTCTGTTGCTATTACCCTTCCTTTTTATTGTGGTAAAATATACATGCATAACATAAAATTTACCATTTTAGCCATTTTTAAGTGTATGATTCAGAGGCATTAAGTACAGTCTCTTTGTTCTGCAACCATCACCACAATCCATTTCCAGTACCTTTTCATCTTCCCAAAAAGGAAACTCTGTGCCCATTAAACTCCTCATTCCCCAGCACCCCCACCCAGGGCAGCCACTATTCTGCCTTCTGCCTCTGTGAACATGATTGCTCTAGGGACCTCTTCAAGGTGGAACCATCTACTATTTGCTCTTTTGCATCTGGCTTCCCTGGTGGTTCAGACAGTAAAGAATGTGCCTGCAAAGCAGGAGACTTGGGTTCGATCCCTGGGTTGGGAAGATCCCCTGGAGAAGGAAAGGACCGCCTGCTCCAGTATTCTTACCTGGAGAATTCTACAGACAGGGGAGCCTGGTGGGCTACAGTCCATGGGGTCACAAAGAGTCGGACATGACTGAGTGATGATTAACACGTTTTACTTTCTATTTCACTTAGAATGTTTTCAAGGTTCATCTCTGTTGCAGCAGGTATCAGAATTTCATTGCTTTTTAAGGCATAATAATATTCCACTGTGCAGATATACCACATCTTATTTATCCACTCATCTTTCTGTGAACATTTGGGTTATTTCCATCTTTTGGCTATTATGAATAATGCTGCTGTGAGTATGGCTGTACCAATACGTTTGAGTTCCTGCTTTCAATTCCTTGGGGTATATACTCAAAAGCGGAACTGCTGTTATCTGGTCATTTCTATGCTTAATTTTTTGAGGGATAGCCATACTGTCTTCCACAGCAGCTGCAACCTTGCACATTCCCACCAACAGTGCACAAGGGTCCCAATTTATCCACTTCTTCACCAACACTGTTGTTTTCTCTTACTCCTTACTCTGCTTTATTTTTCCTCGAATCATTTACTACCTGTCATACTATAATACTTGCTTTTTACACTGGCTGACTCCCCTGAAGTAGGATTTAAGACCTCTTAGGAATAGGACTCGCAAAAACTTTCCTAGTGGTCTAGTGATTAAGAATTTGCCTCTCCTTCCAGAGGATATGAGGGTCCGATCCCTTGGCAGGGAACTGAGATTCCACCTACAACTTAGCCTATATGCTGCAACTAGAGAAAGCTCGTTTATCACAACAAGACCCAATGCAGCCAAAATTTAAAAAATAAAATTAAAAGGTATAGGACTTGTATTGCTGTAACCTCAGCATCTAGAACACACCCTGGCACATAGCAGGTACTCAAAAAATTTGAATGAAGGAATAAAATAGTTTAACCATAATTTTAATAAGCATTAGAATTGCTAGAAAAGATTTATCACACCAAGTGCCTTAAACTATGTCCAGTTTAGGGAAGAATCAGACATAGTTCAATACAAGGAATAGCTCAATGGATGGTGGTTTCAGCTCATCCTTATTAGCAATAGCCTCAGAACCACAAACACTATGACAACTGGTAGGAATCATGGAAATTATGTCATTCATGTCACTAACTTCAAGCCTTAGTTGATTTCATCAAGAGTCAGGCAAAAACTTAAAACAGCCTAAGTGAACTGGGAAAAAAAAAAAAAAAAAAGACTATGTAGTAATACTTACAGTTAATAAACAGCCTGTGAAAACAATGTGTTTTATTTTAAAAGATCAAACCAACAGCAAAGAAGACTGATATTGGCCTTAGATAGGCTTGTTAATCAGACGTATACAAGGACAGCTTGACCTGAAAACCTAACTACAGGCCTAATTTTAATATTCTGAGTTTTTTCTACTGTTCAAATTTGGTGACTGTTGTTTCACTTTGGTTTGTTTAAGAGTTGCTCATAAACCAGATTTTCCATTTGATCATTACAAATGAACTAAAAAGCCATGTGATTTTTTGCTGTGCAAGTCAGCTGATTGCACACCATGGTAATTAGAAGTTTCTCTCTTTAAGACATGGTCTTCCTCAGTTGAAAACACTTTGAGATATAAAGCAACGGATCTGATTTCAGTACACCTGTCTCTTCTCTAAGCAAATTTTCCACCTCTCCTTCCTAAAGAGGCTAATTCTCTCCAGAAGGCAACCACTTTGTTTAAATAGGTAACACCATTGTCAACCCCAAAGAACTTCCATGAGTCTCAATACTACTGGAGACCAGGAGTATTTCATTTAGAGCATGAAGAACTTTGCCTGCCTGATAAGGAGATCTTGATAGGATATTGTTTCAATTTGAATTATTCAAAAAGCAGATTATACTTTCAACACATACACACACGCAAGTGAAAGTAAGAAACGAAAAATAAAAGTGTTCTTGCGCAATTGGCCACAAAGCAAACTGAAGAGTACATGAGAAGACAGTCAACATTTCCCAGTTCAGATTCACTGCGATTCAAACTTACAAATTATTCCAACAGAGCAACACCTGATTCTTGTAACCTACTCAGATGCCTTGATGTAACTGATCAAGATGGATTTCAGGTGTGAAATAAACCCAATGTTGAATCTAGACAATGTTACCTGTAGTTTGGATTCTTTTACTCTCCTCATGTAGGCTTTCAGCACACAGCTTTCTAAAATGAACTCAGTACAATACCTAAGACCTCCTCAAAAACCCAGAGTCTTTCATTTTACACCTATGGCTACAGTGTTTTCTTCCTACATCAAGGTCACTTTGTTCCTTTATCATTGGTAGGACACAATCAAGAGTTATTTCTTCAACAGCAATACATTTACCATTTTTCCTAGTTACCCTCATATTCCCCCTCAACTGAGATGTATTTGTGGGAAACAGCAAAGTCCCAAAGCCTGGGATTACAGCTTGCATCCACTGGACAAGTGATCTCACTCTCTGCACCCCAGCTTCTTCACCTGTACCTGACTCACAGGGTTCCTATGATGTATAGCTGTGGACCGGACTTACAAGTACTTCATGTGTATTATTCTCATTTTTAGCAACCAGAGAGAAGATTCTGTGGACCACTTTCTCCTTGCCTGCAGCTTCCTCTGAAGAGGGGAACTGAACCCAATCCTTGGCCTTATGAATGCCCACGAAGCCATGCAAGTCAAGAGAACTCCAAAAAGGAAGTGGACCTCACACATCCAAATACTTCCCACTCCACTAGCACTCCGAAGGATCTTATCAACAGGAAACAAAAGCACAATACTACTATAATGAAGTGTCTGACTTCTTTTCTAATTAGAAAAGCCCAAAGATTGTAGCCCAGGGAACAGCTAAATATTTAGAATGTTAAATAAGTTATGAAGACCCAGGCCCCACCCACCTTTATTACCCTGTTGTTTATCCTGCCCCTGACCATTTCAGAAGAAAAAGCTTGTGATGTTCAAATCTGCAGCAATGGGCATTTGTGCACCTGGTAAAACCTCCCTCTCTTGAAGTGCAGTCTGAACATTTGCAGGAGAAAACGTAAGAGATGCTTGTGTTTACAGATGAATGGCGTTCTCGGCTCATATCCCATGACAGGCACCTAAACCAGAGGAATCCACCAGATTCCTTGATGCTCAGGTGGCATCAAGGATTGGATGTTACTATCTGATGCTTCAAGAACTTCCCTTTTTCAAGTTCAATTTGCCAGCAACCACTTTAATTTCTTGCCACACAACCTACTCTGATTAAACACATATTCACAGTATAAAGGGGAAGAAAAGGAAAGTGACTATTTTTGAAAGAGAGAAGCAGATAAATTTTGCTTATGTATCTTGGCAGATGAAATGCACTGCATCTTTCAGAATTTAAATAATCAGCACACCTCCTGGCAAGTTCAATTCTGAGGTCATCAGTGGGCATCCCTTTTACCATTCCATCTAATCTAATTCTTTTTTTCACCCTGCTCCCATAAAGCTTCAGGCTGCTTCACTTCTGAGTCAGGGCCAAAAGTACCAGGCAGGACTGCCCCCTGGATCTCATACATTCCCTAAAGCCCTTACCACAGGCAGCGACAAATTTCAGAGACTTCACCATGGAGTTTCCTGTCTCTTCCTATTCCCCATCTCCATGACTTCTTAGTGAAAACTTAAAATAGGCTTAGAACCAAAACTCATTATTAACTACAGCTTTCAGGCTTCCGCACTCACCTGACCCAGGTCAGGCACTCAGTTGCCAAAACACGCCCAGCCAGGGGTGTGAGTTCTGCTCCCCGGTGGTCAGCTCCTAAGTAATTGAGAAAGAAAGAAAGCTGAACGCGAGATTGGACAGAAGTGGGTCCCTAATAGAAATTTTCAAATTCTACACTTCCACTTTCAGTTAGCCTCCTTCCTGGAGAGACAACCCTCCTCCCCCCAAAACACACACATACACACGCAGGACCGCCGCCGCCACCACCACCACAAATTTGACAGGTAGGTTGGTGGGTTCACTTAGGTGAAGATTACAGGTCATTCATCTGTTTCCAATATACAACTGACAAGTGAGACTAAGTACGCACAAACTTCGAACGCGCCGGGGGGCTGAAACTGAGAGAAGTGTTTGGCAGATCCCAAAGCACTTGTTTCCAGGAGCGGAGGCCAAGTATCCGAAGCCCGCATCCCCATCGGGCGTGAGCTTCGTCCACACTTCATCCCTCACTGCTCCCCGTGTTTTCTTTCTAAAACCTCCCCATTTGGGGCCCCCACATATACATTCCTCTCCCTAGCAGCACAACGAAAGGCTACATTTTAAGAAAGATTGTTTCCTTTAGCCTACTCACATAGGACATCTCCACGCCGTCCCTCTCCACCGCCCCCCCTCCCCCCGCCAAAAAACAACACTATTTCCTGCAGCTGCTGCTAGTTTCCAACTTGGGGGAATGCCTTTACAACCCAGAATGAGTAGCCTCAAAGCCAGTCGATGGAATCGAGAATTTTTTTTAACCTCAAATGAACACCCCCAAAATGCCCTCAGTAAAAGAACCCCCAAAATGCATGCAAGTGCATGCAAATCCACCAAGAACTCCCAAAGAGCGAGGCAAAAACTTCTGCTCCCGGGGACAGTACCAACTCCCCGCGCCCTCTGCCCGGCCCCAGCCGCTACCTTAGTGCCCGGGGAGCCACGCCACTTTGGCGGAGCAGGGCGAGGAGAGGGGGTTAGCAGCCGCTGGGTAATCCCATGTCCGCGAAGAGGGAGCTCGTTCCGTTAGGATGGAAGCGGAACACCCACACCTCCTCTCGGCGTGCGATTTCTCTCTCTCCACCCTCTGCCTCCTCCTCCTCCACCACCACCTCCTCCTTCTCTCCTCCCACCCCAGCGAGCTAGAGGAAACGCTTCAGCAGCACATCCACATGGTTACTGCACTTCGAAGCAGCTCCTGGCAGCTTATATAGGCCGGGAAGCTCCCTGGGCAATGTAGTCCGAGTCCGGGGTCGTGGCAGCGCCTGGGGCTGCGAAGGTGAACTACAAGTCCCAGAATCCCATGGGCTCCCAGGCTGGGCTCTAAATAGACGCGCACGGGGACAGGGAGGGGCGTCCTGCAGGGAGTCCGGGCTTCAAACCCGGCTCGGCGCCGAGAACCGGCTGGCTAAGGAACCCGCGACTCAAAACCACCCGTGGGGGGCGCCCCCAGCCCTTGGGGACGCTCCTCCTTAGGCTGCCCCATTTCTCTAGAATCCAGGTGTCATTGGGAGCAGGGGGCGGGGAGGAGCTCGGATTTCTGCTTTGGGAAGTTTTTACAAGCTGTTACCCACCCTTCCCCCGCTTTGAGTCCCCAGCCAAGAATTTCAGAAATCCAGGGCACAAAAACTCCAGTGTTTGCGGTCAAGGATTAAAGGCGTGAGGTTGTCTTTATTTAAGCTGTTCCGCTCTCTTCGGGTTTGCACAGAAATCTAAGTCTGGGAGCAACGCAAGTGGGAACCCAGGCAAGAGGCTTGAGAGCGCTTTCCTGAACCCAAACTGCGCCTGTCTTTCCTTGCCCCGCAGGAGGTAAAGAAACGCAGGCGTCTCCGTGCACAAATAAAGGAGCCAGGTTGTGACTTGCCAGCGCTGAGATTAAGGGGCAGAAAATAAAACGAATCGCGACCTCGGTCCTGACCCTGCTACAAGCAGCCCCTCTGCTCCCGGGAGCTGTAAATGTTTAAGTAAATAAACCGCAAACCAGAAAAATAAGGGCTTTGGAGCGAGCCGCTCACAAGAAGATGCGCGTCCAAGCGGGGCGCCTTCCAGCAGGTCCTACTGGGGCTTGCGGGCACAAAGTGGATTCAGCTCACTGCTAAGTGATGCCTGGACATCTCGGGCTACCTGCTCAGGCTCCCGCTTTGGGAAGGTGGGCAAGTCGAGCCTCAGATGTGCGTTCATTCTCCAAACATTTCCTGAGAGTGTACTGGGTACCAGGCACTGGGGCATGGTGTTGTGTTCCACGGTGTTCCGGATAGGCACTGCCTACCACCGCAAAGGATCCGCTACAACAGCAACAATAATAATTGAGAATTTTGACTTTTTTGAGCCCAGCCCACATGCACTTCTCATGAGTTTTAACAACCCCTGGCTTATTTATTGTCCCTATTTGACAGGAACAGCTGAGGGCTCAAAAGAAATCAGATAAATTCCCAAGATGACACCATCAGTTAAGTAGTGCAGCCTGGATTCCAATTCCAGCCTATAAGTGTACTAAGTCCTTGTCTTTGGGGAAATCCATCAGCACTACTTTAAATGGCCTCTCTCCCTATTTTGGGAGCAGCCTCTGAGCCCTTGGGCAAGTCATTTTTTATCTCTTTGCCCTAGTTTTGCCATCGGAGAGGCAGAAAAATCATTAGAATTTGCCAATCTTCTGTCAGGACTGTTTGATACAGAGTCCATAAGCTTGTGGACTTCAGGAACAAATTAGGGGAGCACTATAGCTAATAATTATAACTGACATAATGATGCCCAAACTAATAATAATTATTGGATAATAATAATTTAGATAATAATTATTGGATTCATGCCATGTGCCAGGCATTATTCTAAGCTCTTCATGTACATTCTCTCATCAAATCCTACTAATGAACATTTTTTTTTTTTTTAACTTACAAGAAAGTTGAGGCATAGAGAGGTTAAGTAACTTTCCCAAAGTAACACAGGGGGGTAGCCTGTCTTGACTCCCAACCCTCGGTTCTTTTTTTTTTTTTTTGCTGCCTTAGGTCTTAGTTGTGGCATGTGGGATCTTAGTTTCCCTATCAGGGATCAAACCTATGTCCCTTGCATTTGCAAGGGATTCTTAACCACTGGACCTTCAAGGAAGTCTCCCAATCCTTGGTTCTTAACTACTGCCATCCACAGCTTCCCCAATGTGAACATACATATTGTATTTGTCTGCTCATGTAAGCATTTAATCAGGCAGGAATGGTTATCACTTTCTCTCTTGTCTCCTCCTCTTTTTCAACATCATCCTCTGGTTGTTGGACACCACAGCCTTGTGCCTCAAGCCTCACGCTACCAGTCCCATCAGCAAGAAGCTCCCCCAACCTGTCACAAAAAATGAATCCAAACCTTACATATCTGTCCCCTTTCTTCTTTTCCTTCATGAAAACAATCTGTTCCATTTCTAAATGGTTTGTGGCTCTATGTTTTAAATTCAACAAATCATTCTATGCTAACATAATTGGTAAATATTAAAGGGTGATTATTTCCTGTGCTTCTAACTCAGAAAAACAGTGGGATTTTAAAGTGGGTTTTCTTAATAAAACCTGGTCATGTCTGAGGACTGGTGTTGGGTAATATTCATCCTCACCATATTGTGGACACCTGACCTTTAACTGTTATCTCCACTGTCTTCCCATCGAGAAGACAAGTTTCATTAAAGGCAGGGACCATCTTTTATTCATGGTTGTATTCCCTACCATCCCTAACTCAGAAAGCCTTAGTCCTTTGTGTATTTTTTACATATGCCAAAAAAAAAAAATGTTCATTCTAAAAAGGTGTTTTGACAGAAGGTGTGGCAGGCATGTGGCAAGCTAGATGAACATATTTTCTGGGCACAGACCTTGTAGCCCATTTGCGTCATAGACTGTTTCCTCTACCTGTATGTATGAATAGTCCTTTTCAACATTATGCAACTAACCTCAAGTCCTGAAAGCTACTGGGTCACCAGAAGGTAGTTGTAATAAATTTGCAATGATGCTCATAAGTTCTCTGTGATGGTGTATGACTGGTGATTGATATCACAATAAAAGGGCCGCTGCCCAACTCACCCTCCACTATCCAGAGAGGTAAGGGGGCTTACTAGTCTTAGTTGTATTTTTTCCTAGAAAAATTTTCTAGATCTGTGCTTTCTAATACAGTAGCTACTAGACATTTGGGCACTTAAGATGTAGCTATTAGTAACTGAGATGTGAAGAAGGTGTAAAATACACACTAAACTTCAAATACATAAGACAAAAAAATTAAAATATCTCATCAGTATTTTTATATTGATCACATGGTAAAATGATATTTGGATGTGTGTTAAACAAAGTAACTATTAAAACTAATGTCACCTCACATTGTATACCTTAATGTTACACAATATATAAATTATATTTCAATTTCTTAAAATTATGTTAGATATTTAATTCTATTTAAACTATTTACTAAAGCATTATTTGAAATAAAAAAATGAATGTCATCTGTTTCCTTTTAAACTTTTTTACTATATTACTACAATATTCAAAATTATGCATAAGGCTTATATCATACACAACTGGACAGTGCTGGTCTAGAGCACCAAGAATCTGATTCTCAAGATCCAATTTGAGATGACGACCAGCCCTGAAAGCTGTCATTTATGACTCTGCCCTTGAAAGTGCCCTATGCGGGGATGTAGGAGGGCTTTGCAGTCAGGATACTTTGATAGACTGAGCAGACATCTGAAGAACATCCAAAACTAGCACACCAGCTACCCCAGGGAAACCCTACAAATAGAAACAGGTTTTCATCAGTGGCATTTAGCTAAAAACTGCAACTGAATTAATCTTCGTAGAAGCCCACCCTCAAATGCTACCCTGATTAAGAGAGCAAGATATGCTGGAGAAATTAAAGATCAGGGAAAAAAAAAGGGGGGGGTGTGGCCCCCAGCTGCATGTAACTGTGGCTGGTCACAGTTATTTTGATAGAGTGAAGCCAATGTTCCTTGTTCTGCCACCTTCACCAGATCACACAGATCATTGGACATGAGTGGCTTTGCAAGCTCATCCCTAGCTGTACCAAGACAACACTGTCAACAAGCATGGAGAAAATGTTGATTGTGATGAAAGAGGACTCACCTCCAAACCAAACCTCAGATTATTAGGGCAATATTAGTCCCCATTTTCTCCCAGGTAAAAGATTGTATTGTGTTGGCCAAAAAGTTCATTTGGGTTTTATCAAAGCATCTTACTTTATTTTTGTGACGGAAGGATGTACTCCCAGCCCTTTTTGAGAATCTCAAATCCCACGGACATTTGCCCCAGCACAACACAAATGCTCACAATTTTAGCACCAGTTCTTGGAATTCCTCATAGCAACACCGCCTCCACCACCCCCAGCACTCATTCATAGATACTCCTGCAAGACTAGATTGGCTTTTAGCTCCATCTTTCTGTGACATTGTCTCTCCAACCAGATAAACTCTTTGAAGATAGAGACCAGATCCCTATATTTGGATAGCATCTACCTCAGCTTTGCATGCAGAGTAGGTGCTCAGCATTTACTGGCTAATTCACTATTGAAACCATAAGGATGGCCAGAAGAAATGACCCAGAAACACACACAGCAGCCCTATCTGAGATGGAAAAAGTACAGTTGGCATTTGGACAAGAGCAAGAGAGAGAACAATTTGGTACAGAGCTAGGAAAAAAGTGTTGGTAGCTCAGTTGTGTCCATTCTTTGCAACCCTGTAGACTGCAGCCCACCAGGCTCCTCTGTCCATGGGATTCTCCAGGCAAGACTACTGGAGTGGGTAGCCCTTCCCTTCCGCAGGGGATCTTCCCGACCCATGGATCGAACCCGGGTCTCCTGCATTGCAGGCAGATTCTTTTACCATCTGAGCCACCACGAAAGCGTGGAGCTATAGGAAAAACAAAATGTTTTTCCTGGGCTGAGGCTCTGGGCATCCTCTGAGGCTAAGAGAAGGGACGAACCGGAAGAGGCCTTATAGTTGCTGTCCTATCTCTGGAGTTTAAAAGAGGCTGTTGGGGACTTCCCTGCTGATGCAGAGGTTGAGAGTCCATGTTGCAGGGTAAGGAACATGGGTTTGATCCCTGGTCAGGGAACTAAGATCTAAGATTCCACATACCATGGAGCAACTAGGCCTGTGTACCACAACTTGAGTCTGTGTGCTGCAACAAAAGATGCTACATGATGCAAGCAAGATCGTGTGTGCACCACTAAGATCCAAGGCAAACAAATAAATACACACATAAATTTACTGTTTGTCAGTAACCTTGCATATGGAGGGAATATGGGCAAACTGTCAATGATATAAAATCCAGGAGGCAACATTATAGCTATAGAACACAAAAATGAAGTACTTACTACCACTTTAAACTATATGAAAGTGAAAGCTATACCATCTCTGATTATTGCTGCCAATATTATCAAGAACCCTGTGAGCAAATCAAAAGCACCATTGCTTTCTTACCCATTATCTTCCTGTGACACATGCAGAACAAAGGCTTTATTATCAATTCAGATATTTCCCTCCGTCTCTCGCCTTCCATCTGTAAGACTATTATCCTAAACTACTCTGGTAGCCAAGTTAGATCTCAGGACTTGAAGAAACCTTAGGAAAGGCCTTATTATCTTATCCTAGTGGTTGAACTGAAAGGAAATCTGTTTGCCAAAAGAAAAACAGAAAGCTCTTCCTTATAGAAGTACCCAGCTAATACATGTAGAAGGAATAATAAAATTAGAAAATCACCATTTTGCAGCTTCTGCAGTAAACATTCATTTAGGCAGTATCAATAAATACCAAACGTCCTGGGTAAAATGTTGATGGGGAAAAATAAATTCATATAGTCCGTAGAACTCAGCCTCCGCACTATCCAGTAATTACAAAAGGGTAAGTGCACCTTTGGGGCTTCCCAGGAGACGCTAGTGGTAAAGAACTCCCCTGCCAATGCAGGAGGCATAAGGGACACAGGTTCAATCCCTGGGTGGGGAAGATCCCCTGGAGGAGGGCATAGCAACCCACTCCAGTGGGTTGGATGAATTCTCCAGTGCCTGGAGAATCCCATGGACAGAGGAGCTGGCAGGCTACAGTCCATAGGGTTGCAAAGAGTCAAACATGACTGAAGCTACTGAGCACACATGCATGCAAGTGAACCTTTATAGTGAAGAAATATGGCAATCTCCCAACATTAACCAAGTAATAAAATTTACTATCAAAAATACGGGACAAGCAAATACTATTTACATCCTGATATGGTTCTATAAGAAGCCCATGATATCACACGTGAAACATTCTTGCCCAAAATATTTCACCATACAGTCAAACTAACCCAGGATATGGGCATTTCACAAGGCCATTGGTCTAACCTCTTCAAATAAATCCATGTCATGGGGGAAAAAAAATAGCAGGATGACTATCTGGATTTTAAAAGACTAAAACAAATATTACAACTAAATACTACAACTAAATACAACATGTCACCAGTGACTGGATCCTGAATTGGAAGAAACAAAAAAAATCTATGGAAGATATTTTTTAGCAACTGGAAAAATTTGAATCTAGGTTGTATATTAAAGAATATTGTGAAATTATTGAGGAGGGCCTAACAGCCCACTTCAGTATTCTCGTCTGGAGAATCCCATGGACAGAGGAGCCTGGAGTCACAGAGTCAGACATAACTGAAGTGACTGAGCACGTGGAATTACTAATTTTCTTGGGTGTGATAATGGTATGGTGTGGTTAGAGAGGAGAATGCCCTTGTCCTTAGGAGATGTACCCTAGAGTATTTAAAAGTGGCATCTTATGGTCTCTGAAACTTACTCTCAAAATATACATATGTATGCAATCTTAAAAAAATTATGTTTATATATTTGTGCTTGTCTACTTACTCAAAAAATGATCTAAAATCTTGCCAAATTTTAGCTATGACCATTTTACTATCATTTCACAGTTACACTGGAAAACTATTTCATACCTTTGAAGGTGATAGTTAAGTGCAACAAATTATTTTTAAATTTCCATTTAGCTTTTTAAGTAAAATGTAAAACAAGTTAGTTACTATAACTAGGCAAATTGGTGTCAAAGGTGTCCAAATTATGAGTAACTCATCGCAATATATCCTTCCTAGGGTTTTTTCAAGTCAACCAGGAAAGCAAAGCAAATGATGCATAAGAAAAGAGAAGTGGAAAACTTAAGAATTTTTACGGGCTTCATTTTTCCCTTGTCCTGGGAAAGTTATTTAATGATCAATAGACCTGGTCACTAAAGCAAGTACTGAAATCTACTTAATTCAGTTACCAGTCAAGCAGAACCTGCAGCTTTTGCACTTCCTGTGTTGCATCAGCATATCCAGACTCAAGAGAGTAAACTGCTTCCTTTTGTTCCCACTTAATTTTGTTCCCAGATTTAAAGTAGTATTTTCCTCTAATTGTAGTTTTAGGATATGGGTAATCTGCATCATGAGTTCAACTCAGATGGAGAGTTTGAGGCTAATCCTTTATGAAACAGATCAGTGAGGTGGGGGGTCAGTCAAGAGAAGTGGGATTGGAGGCGTGGGGGGTCAAATAGAGGAATTTATACAGGAACATTTTATTGACTGCTTAAGTAGCTGGCGGTCAGAACTGAACTGATGTTTAATGGGTACCTATGTACTCCAGGACCGGCCTCCCTCGTGGCTCAGTGGTAAAGAACAGGCTTGCCAATTCAGGAGACATGGGTTCGATCCTTGGGTTGGGAAGATCCCCTGGAGGAGGAAATGACAATCCCCTGGAGAATCCATGGACAAAGAAGCCTGGTGGGCTGCAATCCATGGGGTTGCAAAAGAGTGGGACATGACTCAGCGACTGAGCACACACATAATCTGTCTACTGAGTTCTATACTGGGCATTGAGAAGGGAGGAAAAAAAACTGAGTAGAATACAAAGTGTTTTGCTATCTGCTTTTCTTCTTTTTTAATATTTATTTACTTATTTATTTATTTGGGGGCTTCCCTGATAGCTCAGTTGGTAAAGAATCCGCCTGCAATGCGGCTCAATTCCTGGGTTGGCAAGATCCCCTGGGGAAAGGCTAGGCTACCCACTCCAGTATTCTAGGACTTCCCTTGTAGCTCAGCTGGTAAAAAATCCGCCTGCAATGTGAGAGACCTGGGTTCCATCCCTGGGTTGGGAAGATCCCCAGGAGAAGGGAAAGGCTACCCACTCCAGTATGCTGGCCTGGAGAATCCCATGGACTACTGTCCATGAGATCGCTGAGTCGGACACGACTGAGCGACTTTCACTTTCACTTCCAGGTAGTACTAGTAGTAAAGAACCTGCCTGCCGATGCAGGAGACATAAGAGATGCGGGTTCAATCCCTCGGTCAGGAAGATCTCCTGAAGGAGAGCATGGCAACCCACTCTTGCCTGGAGAACCCCATGGACAGAGGAGTCTGGTGGGCTACAGTCCCATGGGGTCTCAAAGAATCAGACACGACTGAAGTCACCTAGCAGCATTTCTTTCTTTATTTAGCTTTTCCAGGTCTTAGCTGCAGCATGTGGGATCTAGTGCCCAGACCAGGGATCAACCTGGGGCCCCTAGATTGGGAGTGTGGGGTCTAAGCTTCTGGACCACCAGGGAAGTCCATGTTTTTTTCTTTATCATTACCTTCCTTCCAAAGGAATTTCAGACTTTCAAAGGCAGAATTTGAGGGTAACAAATAGGAAGTTTGGCTGCTTTTTAACCATAAGTTGTAGCCCTCAGATGGTCTTTCATCCCATTTCTTTCATTGTTCTTCTCTCCAGTAATATTTTGCAGACCCAGCAGTTGTGACCGAGATTGGCTTGATGCTGTCCATGTCCTCCGGCCTTCTTTAATTACTTTACTACCATTGAGGGTGGTGAACTGATTAAAGAAGAGAATATTTCTCCCTTGATAAATATGCTCATTATCAAGATGATCCTTTGCCCTGGAAACACTTATATTGAATATAATATAACAAGTGAAGGAGAGGAATAGCTTCTTGTGAGTAGTTTCTCTATTCAACTCTCCCTCAAACAAACCCTTTAAATTACATTTATAACTGCTACTTAGGGGTATGAGGAGGAAGCAGTACATTTATTTTAGAGGCAGTCAAAATCTCACAAATACCTTAGGTACAGTGAGAAGTTTTAATAGATGAAACTGACAATCTTTGATGCCAATGAGCAATTCTATACAGATAAGTGTTCTCTAGAACAAAAAATTCAACAAGCATATAGTACTCCCATCATCAAAAATAAAGATTTGTAAAAGAGAAAGATTATTGTTTCCAAAAGAATATCATTCATAGGAAAGGCAAGGCCATTCTGAGTTTCCAGATATACTGTTTTCTATCTGAATGAAAAAGAACAACATATATTATGGCTCCATGAAAATGATTCCATATAGAACAAGTAATAGATTTGATCTTTCCAAAAAATGATTCCAGTAAGGATTTACTAATGTTTTTTTCTTTTTAAAAAAGTATTTCATTAGGCTGTACCGGGCCTCTTAGTTGCAGCCTGTGAACTCTTAGTTGTGGCATTGTGGGATCTATTTTCCCAACCAGAGATCGAACCCGGTCCCCAGCATTGGGAGTGCAGAATCTCAGCCACTGGACCACCAGAGAAGTCCCTACTAATTATTTTTAACTTGTACAAAACTGAACGATCATTTGACCTTCTGAAAGACCAAAATGTCTGAGTTCACCCGGTTCTGAAAAAGTTCACTTTGCTTAAGAAGTAGGGTGAAAAGTTGCTATGATAAAGATATTATGTCTGTTGCCCTTGATTTTTTTTTTAAAAGAAGTGTACATTCTGACCTCAAATCAGTATTAGAAATTAGGTTCTTACATTAAATTAGCCTTTATTTCTTTTCCACTTAACTTATTTTCAGAACATGATCACAAGGGAAGAGGCACCAATATTAAAAAGGAAAAGAGAAAAAAAGACTTCTTATAATGCTAACCTATTTTAGAACCATGTTTTGAAGCCATAGAGTGGCACTTGGTGACATGTCAATCCACATTCAAAATAGGAGGGGAAATACTGTCATGTGTTTGATGAAATAACTCTTAATCAGCAAGTAATTAAATTTTGATTAATTTAAATAAATTATGTCAAATTATAATTTAATTATAATCTTACTTATATCATTAAATTATAATATTAAAATATATAATTAAATTATAATTTAAATTATAATCTTATTTTTTGTTACTATCTCATTTAAAATGTAGTGAAAGCAGAAAAATCTTGGGGAAATGAGGGAACAGTAGAGTTTGCCTTAAAAGTCTTTGGGCAGGGTGCAGGGGGAGGGGAATGAGGTCATAGGTTCCCTTCATTCTCCCATAGAGAAGAAGCCTGTTTGGGAAGTTTGGGAAACTTTTCACTCATAGGATGCAACACCCTTCTAGAAACATGTGCTTCTTTCTCAAAATTGTTTTGGCTATTCAGGGTCTTCTGTGGTTCCATACAAATTTAAGAGTATTTGTTCTAGTTTTCTGAAAAAATGTCATTGGCATTTTGATAGAAGTACATTGACTCTGTAGGTTGCCTTGGAGAGTATGGCCATTTTAACACTGTTAATTCTTCCAATTCATGACCATGACAGATCTTTTCTCTGTTTGGATTGTCTTCAATTTCTTTCATCACTGTCTTACAGTTTTCTAAGAACAGGTCTTTACTTCCTTAGATGGATCTATTCCTAGGTGTTTTATTCTTTTTGATACTATTAAATATGTGCTTGTTTTATTAATTTCTTTTTCTGACAGTTGTTAGTATATGGAAACAGCAGAAATTTCTGAATACTAATTTTGTATCCTGTATCTTTACCAAAACTGATGTTCTTTAGATTTAAATAAAGAAACAGAGAGATATTGGTAAATGATGGTGAGGCCTAAATTTTCAATGTCACAGGGGTTGGAGAAGCACTGAGTAAATCAAAGTGATGAGGTTTGCAAAAATAACTAAGAGAGAACAGAGGGGAATGCAGAGGAGATGCTCAACAGAAAGCAGGATCCTGGGAGTGAAGTTGAGGGTGCCCCATATCTAGAACTGTCTAAAGTCCTGATCATTTCCTTGTCTAATCCCAAGCCATTCGTAGCCATGTAATGTGCCACCACCACTGTGTGAGGCAGTGTCACCGAGTAACAAATAGCAGAGGTGCTACCATCACACTGCAGAAATCCAAGTCTCACTTTCCAATCCCAGTAGTCCATTTACAAGCCCCATGACTCTGGGCAAGACCTGTATTGGCCCCTTTCCAGATAAGTAATTTACCCAAACTCTCAAGACTCAATTGCCCCATCGGTCCAATTTGTATCATCATAGAACTTCCCCCATTGCCTTCAAAGTGAAAGTAAAAGTCGCTCAGTTGTGTCCAACTCTATACAGTCCATGGAATTCTCCAGACCAGAATACTGGAGTGGGTAGCCATTTCCTTCTCCAGGGGATCTTCCCAACCCAGGGATCGGACCCAGATCTCCTGCATTGTAGGCGGATTCTTTACCAGCTGAGCCACATGGGAAGCCCAAGAATATTGGAGTAGGTAGCCTATCCCTTCTCCAGCAGATCTTCCTGACCCAGGAATCAAACTGGGGTCTCCTGCATTGCAGGCGGATTCTTTACCAACTGAGCTATCAAGGAAGCCCTATCTAAGTGCTCAGCAACATAGTAAATACTCAAGAGATTATTAGTTAATGCTCCAGTCTACTATTCTCATTATTAATGCAACTTTACTGCTTGCACACAAAGGCATTTAATCAAATAAGCTGGTATGCAAAGCTATGTACACAGTGAAGTTCTTTAGTTGAAAAGTAGTTTCTATAAAAGGATACTTGATAGTGGAATTTTTTTTTTTTCTTTTTGGCCGCTAGGCTTGTGGGATCTCAGTTCCCCAACCAGGGATTGGATCCAGGCCCTCAGCATTGAGAGCACGGAGTCTTAACCCCTAGACTATCAGGGAATTCCCAGTAGTGGAAATTTTACAAAGGACTGGTCTACTCACTCTTTTCTCTTGCTGATAAGGGAACAGACATCTAAAGATTCAGTGACCCTTCCAGTTCACAGAGATACACAGAGGCCATGTGAGGTTGAGAAGCCATGCTTCGTGACCCTACGCGGGACCTCAGTCCACTAACGCAGATATCTAAGACTGAAACTACTAAATTAATATAGCAAAATTGCTATCTATTCTCTTAACCAGCTCTTTATTGTCAGCTTTAAAACAGAAGCCAAGATTACAGTTCTAATGCTATTTACTTCTAATTGTGTCAATTTTATTATATACATTATATTAGATCCACTATTTATTTTATTTAGGTTTTATTCCATTGAGCTCTTGGCTTGTCCATTAATAGGGCCAAGTTCCAACAGGAAAGAGACACTTTTCCATGCTGAAATCACAAGAATGTCCTGAATTTCCAACTGTTTTTTCTGTTGCTGTGACCCAGAGAAAAAATTCCTCAAAGAACAACAGTGGAGTCATTCCACAAGTGACTGTGTTTTGTTTTTTGGTTGTTTTCCACATGACAGTAATATAAATTATCCTAGAAATGGGAGGATAAAAAGCTCAAAATCCTTACTTTTTTGGTCAGATTTCCCAGAGGAGCAAGTATGACACAGTTCCTTTTTCTTTTCTGCAATTATTTTCTAATTAATCTGCTCCTGGTCCAGTTTAATTTTATTCATTTCTATGGCTATTGCATCATACCCAAATGAGCTTCCTCTTTCTATTGTTAGACAAACTTTCTCAAAATATTTTAAAATTTGCTGCTTCCTCTATGTTCTGTGGGTGAAGCCTTTTACTCAGACACTTCCCTCTGAGTCCTCTTGAGATATGAAGTTTAATGATAATCCGTGGGTAGGAGACTTGGAGAAAGTTTTGACAGTTGTAGGAGGACAGTCTGTGAGATGACATTTATTGTGTGCTTACTGGCTTATCTACGGATGTGCCTCTGGTGTCTGCTATGCTAGACTTAGTAAGCTGTCATTAATAATAATGATGATGATGATAAACCCATTGTAATATAGACCATTTACAGAGGTCTTTTTAAAAACTTTATTTATTTTTGGCTGGGCTGCCTCTTCTCTAGTTGCAGCAAGTAGGGGCTACTCTAGAGTTGGGGTGCATGGGCTTCTCATTTTGGTGGCTCCTCTTGTTGCTGAGCACAGGCTCTAGGGCTTGGGCTTCAGTCGTTGCGGTTCTCAGGCTCTAGGGCACAGGCTCAGTAGCTGGGGTGCAAAGGATTAGTTGCTCTCAGCATGTGGGATCTTCCTGGACCAGGGATCGAATCTGTTATCTCTTGCATCAGTAGGCAGACTCTTTACCACTGAGCCACTAATGGAAGCTCCTACTATGTGTTAAGTGCTTTACCTAGAGCATTCTAGTTAATCCTCATCGCAGTCCTAAAGTGTGGATTTTCTAACTCTATTTCATAGATGCATCCCAAAACTTAGATAAGTTGCCCAAGATCCTTCAACTTGTAAGCAGCAAGGGCTGTCTGAGCCCTAAGCTCTTACTCATTACATCCATATTTCTCAAACTGTAGTTCTCAGGAGAGCAGTAAGAGCAGTACCGGGGCAACTGTTAGAAGAGATCCGGCGCATTCAGGGCGGTCCGCCAGCCACAGGCTGGGGAAATTGTTACAAATGCAAATTCTCCTGCCGCATCCCAGATCTGCTGCATCAGAAATGCAGGGAGTGGGGCCCAGCAGTCTGTGTTTTAAGCAGTTCTCTGAGTGACCCTGATGGATGCTGAAGGTAGAGCATCAGCTGCAGCATTCTGTGCTTCATAGCAGCGGTCCCCAATCTTTTTGGCACCAGGGAGCAGTTTTGGGGAGCACGATTTTTCCCCACACCATGGCAGAGGGGTTTGTTTTGGGAGGATCACATCACATTCACTGTGCACTTTATTTGTACTATTGTTACATCAGCTGCACCTCAGATCATCATGTGTTAGAGAGTCTAACACTAGGCATCACACCTATAAGGAGGGATTTGGGAGTTTTTCTGGGAAGTGACTCCAGGGACTCTGGGTTGGTTGCATGGTCAGAGGTTGGCTGGGATCCGTGGGTTCCTGTCTCTCACAGGGATGTCTCAGACTGTTCCTGATTATAGAGGCCCCCAGATCTCCAGGGGCTGGGTGGTTGGCCTTTCTCTGAATTCCCCTCAGAAGCCAGCATCTGAGCTCAAACTGCCTGTGCCTGAACCCTAAATGGTTATCATCACGCTCCAGTTCCTGCCCTGATCCCATGCAAAACCACTCTCACAGTTTTCTAGTGACAAGGGAGAGGACTGAGTGTGAACGCTGAGGGGCAGACTCCTGCTGGTGCTCACACTCACCATGGTCCAGCCGTGTCTCCAGCCAAAGCACATGGCCTGACTCTTCAGAGGATGCCCCATGCACCTGCCGACCTTCTGCTGTAATCACAGATTGCTTCCAGTGATAATGCTGGAACTGAAATATGTGTTAATGTTAGTTTCCTATTGCTGCCATAAAAAAATGATTACAAACTTAGTGACTGACTTAACACAGATTTACTATCTCAGGGTTTCACAGGTCAGAAGATCAAAAAGGGTCTCAATGAGCCAAAATCAATGTCCTTTTCTTCCTTTCTGGGGGCTCTACAGGGAAATCTGTTCCCTTCTGTTCTCTGCAGGAAAATCTGTTCCCTTCCAGTGGCTGCCCACTGGAAGATGGTCCGTTTCTTACCTTGGACATCAATAATGTTGCATCTCTCTGGACCTTTCTTCCCTAGTCACATCTTCCTCTGACCACAGACAAGAAGAGCTCACCTATGTGATCAGACTGAGCAGGGCTATCTCCCCATCTCGAGGACCTTAATTTCATCACATGTGCAAGATCCCCTTTGCCACACAAGGTAACAGGTTTATAGAGTCTGAGATTAGGATGTGGACATCTCTGGGGCCATTATTCTGCCTACCAGAGTTTCCTCTTGTAGCACAGGGCACAATATTCTTTTTTAGAGACTAGTTGCAAATTGCACGAGATAGGAATATGGGGAGAAAATGAATTCATATATCATTTAGAGGACTAAACAAGCCACGTTTCCTTGATCCAAGACCATTTACTGAAATATATATCCCTGCTTTGAAAATATTTTTTTGAGGGAAAAGGAAGCTCAACCATATTATAGGTATCCCTAGCTCACAAGATATATCCAGAATTCAGAAACAATACAGTGGGATGGAAATGTGTCACAAAATCAAAGGATACCATAATAATATCAATTAGTGTCTACTTCTCTTTTTATACCTGAATATTCGGTCTCAATAAGATATGATTATGAAGTAGGCAAGGTAGGAGATTAAGGCACATACACGCTTAATGACTAAATTTAAGTTTCCTAAACAGATGCTGGGACCCAAAGCCAATCTTTGGGTCTGATGCTTGGACAATCTCTATTTTGTGAGGCATGTCTTTACAGAGAGATATTATTTCCTCAGTGATCAACGAGCTTTGGGTCACAGACCCCTGGGGAACCAGTGACTAAAAGTATTGTGAGTTCATTCAGATGTTAAGCATTGCCTGAAGCTTGAAAAGGTAATGTATTTCTGAACCTTTCAAATACATACAGGAACTGGTATGACTGAACATGCCGTTTCCTTTGCTAATGTACTGCCTTGAGAGAAGCATCCTGATGTTTCATTTTCCAAATTAAGTGGGGTACTAAAAGTAAAATTTCCACTGTATGAGGATCTGAAATAGAAATACATGTTTACCTTTTTCTTGAAAAAGTTGCAAATCATTTTTCTCCATCACTTCTTTTAACTTTCCATCTTTACAGCTAGGAAGGTCAACCAGATGGATATAACAGTACCTCCATTCAATACTTATATGACAATCCATTTTAATTCATCCAACAAGAATTTCTTGTATATCCACTAGGTGTTAAGCAAAATTCCAGGCATGGAGGCTACAGCAGAAAAGAAAACACGAAAATTCTTGCCCTTGTGGAATTGACATTAAAATCCTTAAAACATGTGAAATACTTAGACCATTGCTTGGTTCTAAGGAATAGCTGGAGAATTATTAGTTCTCATGATTATTGTAATTATCAAGTTATGTAATATCTAAAAATGAGCATTCTAAAGTTTTTTTTTTTTAAATAGAACACATTCCTCTGTATATTTAGATAGGAGAAATGAGAAGTCCAAAGAGGCAGAAACATTTAGCCGTGGGGTTCTTTCATTAAGCATTCTTTAGCATCATCATGTGGTGAAACCACTGACTTGGAAAGCCTGTTAACTGCGGCTTATTTATTTCTTTGTGACTGTGGTGCACAGATTGCAGGTTGTTAGTTCCCCAACCAGGGAATGAACCCCAGGCCTCTGCAGTGGAAGCACCGAGTCCGAATCACTGGACCACCAGGCAATTCCCTAACTGAGGCTTAAAAAGTTTTGCTAGTTTGTGCTGCGGCCAGTGAAAAAATTTATACAGAGAGAAGTTTATGTGGTTTTTTTTTCTTTTTTTTCTTGTTCAAGTTGTTTCATCTCGCTTCTCTCCCTCCTCCAGAGCTAACTGATGATGCGCACTAGTGATAAGGACTGGACACCAGCCTGCTCAGGATTCTTGGTGTCCCCATCACTGAGACTCGGCCTCATCCAGCTCTGACTGCAGCTAACACTCAGGGTGTCTGTATTTCCCCTTCAGCCATCACAAAGAGGAAGCCTGGTTTGCCCAGCTGCTCTTTCTCCGCCCACATCCCCACTGCATGCCCACGGGAGTATATGGTTTATCTGTACGTAAGCCACGTTGCCATCCTAAGTCACATCAGCGGTAAACCGGAAGTTCAGGCAAAAGCGTTGTGGACGCCAGTACCACTTACAGCAACGATTGGTGGGCCACCCTCCAACTCAGGAGGTCTTGAGGTTGGGCCCAGGAATTTGCATTGCTAATAAGTTCCCTCCAAAAGCTATTGACTCTACTGGTGAATCGTGTGTGTTTGGGTGTAGCAGATATATATATTCTTCTTTATCCATTGCCGATGTTTACTATGGTTGCTTCCATATCTCGGCCATTGTAAATAATGCTGCTATGAACTTTTTTCAGTAGTATTGTTGACTTTTTCAGCTGTATACCTAGGAGCTGACCTATTTCAAATCCTGAAAGATGATGCTGTGAAATTGCTGCCTCAATACATCAGCAAATTTGGAAAACTCAGCAGTGGCCACAGGACTGGAAAAGGTCAGTTTTCATTCCAATCCCAAAGAAAGGCAATGCCAAAGAATGCTCAAACTACCACACAATTGCACTCATCTCACACACTACTAAAGTAATGCTCAAAATTCTCCAAGCCAGGCTTCAGCAATACGTAAATGGTGAATTTCCAGATGTTCAAGCTGGATTTAGAAAAGGCAGAGGAACCAGAGATCAAATTGCTAACATCTGCTGCATCATCGAAAAAGCAAGAGAGTTCCAGAAAACACATCTATTTCTGCTTTATTGACTATGCCAAAGCATTTGACCGTGTGGATCACAATAAACTGTGGAAAATTCTGAAAGAGATGGGAATACCAGACTACCTGACCTGCCTCTTGAGAAACCTGTATGCAGGTCAAGAAGCAACAGTTAGAACTGGACATGGAACAACAGACTGGTTCCAAATAGGAAAAGGAGTATGTTAAGGCTGTATATTGTCACCCTGCTTATTTAAATTATATGCAGAGCTCATCATGAGAAACACTGGGCTGGAAGAAGCATAAGCTGGAATCAATATTGCTGGGAGAAATATCAATAACCTCAGATATGCAGATGACACCACCCTTATGGCAGAAAGTGAAGAGGAACAAAAGGGCCTCTTGATGAGACTGAAAGAGGAGAGTGAAAAAGTTGGCTTAAAGCTCAACATTCAGAAAACTAAGATCATGGCATCTGGTCCCATCACTTCATGGGAAATAGATGGGGAGACAGTGGAAACAGTGTCAGACTTTATTTTTTGAGGCTCCAAAATCACAGCAGATGGTGATTGCAGTCATGAAATTAAAAGACGCTTACCCCTTGGAACGAAAGTAATGACCAACCTAGATAGCATATTAAAAAGCAGAGACATTACATTGTCAACAAAGATCCATCTAGTCAAGGCTATGGTTTTTCCAGTAGTCATGTATGAATGTGAGAGTTGGACTATAAACAAAGCTGAGTGCTGAAGAATTGATGCTTTTGAACTGTGGTGTTGGAGAAGACTCTTGAGAGTCCCTTGGACTGCAAGGAGATCCAACCAATCCATCTTAAAGGAGATCAGTCCTGGGTGTTCATTGGAAGGACTGATGTTGAAGCTGAAACTCCAGTATCTTGGCCACCTGATGCAAAGAGCTGACTCATTTGAAAAGACCCTGATGCTGGGAAAGATTGAGGGCAGGAGGAGAAGGGGACAACAAAGGATGAGATGGCTGGATGGCATCACCGACTCGATGGACATGGGTTTGGGTGGACTCCGGGAGTTGGTGATGGACAGGGAGGCCTGGCGTGCTGAGGTTCAGGGGGTCACAAAGAGTCGGACATGACGGAGCGACTGAACTGAACTGAGCTGAACTGAACCCAGGAGTAGAATTTCTGGACCATATAATAATTCAACTTTTAGAATTTGAGAACCTTCCAAACTACTTTCCACAGTGGCTGCAGCAATTGACATTTCCACCAACAGTGTTTAAAGGTGAACTTTTCTCCATATCCTTGCCAACATTCCTATCTGTGTTCTTTGATGATACCCATTCTGATCAGACCAGTTAATCTTGAAGGAAATCAATCCTGAACGTTCACTGAAAGGACTGATGCTGAACTCCAATACTTCTAGGAGTTTTATGGCTTCCAGTCTTAGTTTTAGGTCTTCAATGCATTTTGAGTTCATTTTTGTATATGGTGTTAGAGAAGGTTTTAATTTCATTCAGACTGGAAAAACCAAGGGCCAAAATCATGGGGCAGGGATATCTAGGTGGAAGCCCTTGAGAAATGTGGCTTTGCAGACCTCGCTGAGCTTCAGAGCCTGCTGAGAGCTAGTATTGAGTACGGAGAAGCAGCAGTTCACACCGACGTAGGAAGAGCCTGAAGGACTCTTTGCCCCAGGCACTGCCCCACCCTCTTGCCTGCCAGGCATTATGCTTGTGAAGTCTCACTATGGCCAACGTGAAGAAAAGCTGGGCCTCATGAAGAAGAAAAGAGATTTAACTCTAAAGGAGATGCAAGAATTAACTGGCAGAGTGGAGAAGTCAGAATCCCTCAGGCATTGTCAGTGGGAATGTAAACGGGTATAGACACTTAGGAAAACAATTTGGCAGCTTCCTCAAAAGGTCAGACACAGAATTACCATATAACCAAACAATCCCACTCCTAGTATATATCTAAGAGAAATGAAACATATGTCCACACAAAACTTGTATACAAATGTTCATAGGCTATTCAAAGCAGCATTATTCATAATAGCTAAAAAGTGGAAACAATCCAAATGTCCATCATCTGATGAATGGATAAATTAAATTTGGCCATAAAAAGGAAAGAAGTGCTGATTTGTGTTACAACATGGAGGAAACTTAGAAATATTATTCCAAGTGAAAGGAAGCAGGCACAAAAAGCCGCATATTTTATGATTTCATTCACAAGAAAACTCCAGAATAGGCAAGTCGATGGAGACAAAAAGTCGACTGTGTGTTACCCAGGGCTGGGTTGGGGGATGAGGAAATAAAATGACAATTATTGAGGTTTGCAGTTTCTTTGGGGAGGGTGATAAAAATGTTCCAAACTTCAATTGTGGTGATGGTCATATAATACCCTGAATATATGAAAAATCACGAATTACATACTTTATAAAAGGGTAAACTGCATGATGTATGAAGTATAATTCAATAAAGCTATTTTAAAATGAATTGACTAGCACATACGAACCATAGCCAGGGGAGGCAAACCTGGGCTGGAACCATGTGGGCATTTGATTAATGCTCGAAAAAAAAAAGAATGGATAGGCAAGAATATGCTGACTTGGAAGAACTCACCTTAGACTTGGGATTTCATACCTCGGCAAGGACCCCAGGGACAGGGACAGACACACTGCTGGAGTGGATCTAGAAGCTGTGAGAAATCTGTGGCTAATGTAAATGAAAGGTGAAATGCATGGGTTGCTGAGTCACATGGAAGAAAAGACTTCATAATTCAGGGAAGTAGAGATGCTATTTGGATTTATTCTGAGAGGCTAGAAGACCCACTGGGCACCATATTCCATGGGAAGGTCCTGAGGACATGCTATCTGCCAAGGCAGGCACCTGACAGGGGGCGCCAGCATCACTCAGCAGTTCAAAAGGAGAGGCTCACGTTGCCCTGGTCCCAAAGGGAGTATACTCTTTCGGTGTCCAGGAAAGTTTCCAATGGACTACAAGCCACGACTTCTATCAGGCCACTTTGGACTGTTTGTGTTCAGGGGTCACCAGGCAAGACAGGGAGTCTCTAAGTTGGCAGAGAAAATGACCCTGATTAACAGGAAAAGTATGAGAACAAAGTTATGAACAAAGCTAGTGGAGGTGATGGAATTGCAGTTGAGCTATTTCAGATCCTAAAAGATGATGCTGTGAAAGAGCTGCACTCAAAAAAAAAAAAAAAAAAAAGGAAAGTGCTGCATTCAATATGCTAGCAAATTTGGAAAACTCAGCAGTGGCCACAGGACTGGAAAAGGTCAATTTTCATCCCAATACAAAAAAAGACAATGCCAAAGAATGTTCAAACTACCACATAATTGCACTCATCTCACACACTACCAAAGTAATGCTCAAAATTCTCCAAGCCAGGCTTCAACAGTACATGAACCGTGAACTTCCAGATGTTCAAGCTGGATTTAGAAAAGGCAGAGGAACCAGAGATCAAATTGCCAACATCCAATAGATCATTGAAAAAGCAAGAGAGCTCCAGAAAACACATTTACTTTTGCTTTATTGAATACGCCAAAGCCTGTGACTGTATGGATCATGGCAAACTGTGGAAAATTCTGAGAGATGGGAATGCCAGACCACCTGACCTGCCTCTTGAGAAGTCTGTGTGCAGGTCAAGAAGCAACAGTTGGAACTGGACATGGAACAACAGACTGGTTCCAAATAGGAAAAGGAGTACGTCAAGGCTGTATATTGTCACCCTGCTTATTTAACTTATATGCAGAGTACATCATGAGAAATGCTGGGCTGGAAAAAGCACAAGCTGGAATCAAGATTGCTGGGAGAAATATCAATAACCTCAGATATACAGATGACAGCACCCTCATGGCAGAAAGCAAGGAAGAACTAAAGAGGCTCTTATGAAAATGAAAGAGGAGAGTGAAAAAGTTGGCTTAAAGTTCAACATTCAGAAAACTAAGATCATGGCATCCGGTCCCATCACTTCATGGCAAATAGACGGGGGAACAGTGAAAACAGTGACAGACTTTTTTGTGGGGGCGGGGGGCTCCAAAATCACTGCAGATGGTGATTGCAGCCTTGAAATTAAAAGATGCTTGCTCCTTGGAAGAAAAGTTATGACCAACCTAGACAGCATATTAAAAAGCAGAGACATTACTTTGCCAACAAAGGTCCACCTAGTCAAAGCTATGATTTTGCCAGTGGTCATGTATGGATGTGAGAGTTGGACTATAAAGAAAGCTGAGTGCTGAAGAAGTGATGCTTTTGAACTGTGGTGCTGGAGAAGACTCTTGAGAGTCCCTTGGACAGCAAGGAGATCCAAGCAGTCCATCTTAAAGGAAATCAGTCCTGAATATTCATTGGAAGGACTGATGCTGAAGCTGAAACTCCAATCCTTTGGCCATCTGATGCGAAGAGGTGACTCATTCGAAAAGACCCTGATGTTGGGAAAGACTGAAGGCGGGAGGAGAAGGGGATGACAGAGGATGAGATGGTTGGATGGCATCACTGACTCGATGGACGTGAGTTTGAGTAGGCTCCGGCAGTTGGTGATGGACAGGGAGGCCTGGCATGCTGTAGTCCATGGGGTTGCAAAGATTTGGACACTACTGACTGACTGAACTGAAGTGAATCAATGAGTAAGTCAAAAAAATTGACGAGAAATCCCTAAGTGAGAAGGTTGAGCTAGGAATTAAGAGTTAAAAGAACAGTTCAGCGATCAAGTCTGCACACTTTTTTTTTTTGTTGCAGCACATGGGCTCTTCGATCTTCACAGTGGCCTTCGGGATCTCCTAGTTGTGGCAGGTGAACTCTTAGTAGCACATGGATTTGTTTCCCTGACCAGGGATCAAATCCAGGACCCCTGCATTGGGAGTGTGGAGTCTGAGGCACTCGAACCCCAAGGAAGTCCTCATTATACGGTTTTGAGATGGTATCTCACACTTCTCCTGTTCACTTTAGTTCAGTCGCTCAGTCCTGTCCAACTCTTTGTGACTCCATGGACTGCAGCATGCCAGGCCTCCCTGTCCATCCCCAACTGCCGGAGCCTACTCAAACTCATGTCCATCGAGTCAGTGATGCCATCCAACCATCAGCATCAGTCCTTCCAATGAATATTCAGGACTGACTGATTTCCTTTAAGATGGACTGGTTGGATCTCCTTGCTGTCCAAGGGTCTCTCAAGACCCAAAGCAATCTATAGATTCAATGCAATCCCTATCAAGCTACCAACAATATTTTTCACAGAACTAGAACAAATAATTTCACAATTTGTATGGAAATACAAAAAACCTCAAATAGCCAAAGTAATCTTGAGAAACAAGAATGGACCTGGAGGAATCAACCTGCCTGACTTCAGACTATACTACAAAGCCACAGTCATCAAGACAGTATGAAACTGGCACAGGGACAGAAATATAGATCAATGGAACAGAATAGAAAGCCCAGAGATAAATCCATGAACCTATGGACACCTTATCTTCAACAAAGGAGGCACGAATGTACAATGGAAAAAAGACAACCTCTTTAACAAGTGGTGCTGGGAAAACTGGTCAACCACTTGTAAAAGAATGAAACTAGAACACTTTCTAACACCATACACAAAAATAAACTCAAAATGGATTAAAGATCTAAATGTAAGACCAGAAACTATACAACTCCCAGAGGAGAACATAGGCAAAACACTCTCTGACATAAATCACAGCAGGATCCTCTATGACCCACCTCCAGAATATTGGAAATAAAAGCAAAAATAAACAAATGGGACCTAATGAAACTTAAAAGCTTTTGCACAACAAAGGAAACTATAAGCAAGGTGAAAAGACAGCCCTCAAATTGGGAGAAAATAATAGCAAATGAAGCAACAGACAAAGGATTAATCTCAAAAATATATAAGCAACTCCTGAAGCTCAATTCCAGAAAAATAAATGACCAAATCAAAAAATGGGCCAAAGAACTAAACAGACATTTCTCCAAAGAAGACATACAGTTGGCTAACAAACACATGAAAAGATGCTCAACATCACTCATTATCAGAGAAATGCAAATCAAAACCACAATGAGGTACCATTACACGCCAGTCAGGATGGCTGCTATCCAAAAGTCTACAAGCAATAAATGCTGGAGAGGGTGTGGAGAAAAGGGAACCCTCTTGTACTGTTGGTGGGAATGCAAACTAGTACAGCTCCTATGGAGAACAGTGTGGAGATTTCTTAAAAAAACTAGAAACAGAACTACCACATGACCTAGCAATCCCACTTCTGGGCATACACACCGAGGAAACCAGATCTGAAAGAGACACGTGCACCCCAATGTTCATCGCAGCACTGTTTATAATAGCCAGGACATGGAAGCAACCTAGATGTCCATCAGCAGACAAATGGATAAGGAAGCTGTGGTACATATACATCATGGAATATTACTCAGCCATTAAAAAGAATTCATTTGAATCAGTTCTAATGAGATGGATGAAACTGGAGCCCATCATACAGAGTGAAGTAAGCCAGAAGATAAACACCAATACAGTATACTAACACATATATATGGAATTTAGAAAGATGGTAATGATAACCCTATATGCAAAACAGAAAAAGAGACACAGATGTACAGAACAGACTTTTGGACTCTATGGGAGAAGGCGAGGGTGGGATGATCTGAGAGGACAGCATTGAAACATGTATGTTATCAAGGGTGAAACAGATCACCAGCCCAGGTTGGATGCATGAGACAAGTGCTCGGGGCTGGTGCACTGGGAAGACCCGAGGGATCGGATGGAGAGGGAGGTGGAAGGGGGGGTCAGGATGGGGAATACATGTAAATCCATGGCTGATTCATGTCAATGTATGGCAAAAACCACTACAATATTGTAAAGTAATTAGCCTCCAACTAATAAAGATAAACAGGAAAAAAAAAAAAAAGAGTCTTCTCCAACACCACAGTTCAAAGGCTTCACTTCTTCGGCACTCAGCTTTCTTTATAGTCCAACTCTCATATCCATACATGACCACTGGCAAAATCATAGCTTTGACTAGGTGGACCTTTGTTGGCAAAGTAATGTCTCTGCTTTTTAATATGTTGTCTAGGTTGGTCATAACTTTTCTTCCAAGGAGCATCTTTTAATTTCAAGGCTGCAATCACCATCTGCAGTGATTTTGGAGCCCCCCGCCCCCGCAAAAAAGTCTGTCACTGTTTTCACTGTTTCCCCGTTTATTGGCCATGAAGTGATGGGACCGGATGCCATGATCTTAGTTTTCTGAATGTTGAGCTTTAAGCCAACTTTTTCACTCTCCTCTTTCAGTCTCATCAAGAGGCTCTTTAGTTCTTCTTCACTTTCTGCCATAAGGGTGGTGTCATCTGCACATCTGAGGTTATTGATATTTCTCCCAGCAATCTTGATTCCAGCTTCTGCTTCCTCCAGTCCAGCGTTCCTCATGATGTACTCTGCATATAAGTTAAATAAGCAGGGTGACAGTATACAGCCTTGACATACTCCTTTCCTGATTTGGAACCAGTCTGTTGTTCCATGTCCAGTTCCAACTGTTGCTTCTTGACCTGCATACAGACTTCTCAAGAGGCAGGTCAGGTGGTCTGGCTTTCCCATCTCTTTCAGAATTTTCACAGTTTGCCGTGACCCACACAGTCACAGGCTTTGGCGTATTCAATAAAGCAAAAGTAGATGTGTTTTCTGGAGATCTCTTGCTTTTTCAATGATCTATTGGATGTTGGCAATTTGATCTCTGGTTCCTCTGCCTTTTCTAAAACCAGCTTGAACATCTGGAAGTTCATGGTTCATGTACTGTTGAAGCCTGGCTTGGAGAATTTTGAGCATTACTTTGGTAGTGTGTGAGATGAGTGCAGTTGTGTGGTAGTTTGAACATTCTTTGGCATTGTCTTTCTTTTGTATTGGGATGAAAATTGACCTTTTCCAGTCCTGTGGCCATTGCTGAGTTTTCCAAATTTGCTGGTGTATTGAGTGCAGCACTTTCACAGCAAAATCTTTTAGGATCTGAAATAGCTCAACTGGAATTCCATCATCTCCACTAGCTTTGTTTGTTGTGATGCTTCCTAAGGCCCACTTGACTTTGCACTCCAGGATATCTGCCTCTAGGTGAGCGATCACACCATCATGATTATCTGGGTCATGAAGATCTTTTTTGTATAGTTCTTCGGAGTATTCTTGCCACCTCTTCTTAATGTCTTTCCTTCTCTTAGGTCCATACCGTTTCTGCCCTTTATTGTGCTCATCTTTGCATGAAAATTTCCGTTGGTATCTCTAATTTTCTTGAAGAGCTCTCTAGTCTTTCCCATTCTATTGTTTTCCTCTGTTTCTTTGCTCTCTGGGGAAGGTTTTCTTATCTCTCCTTGCTCTTCTTTGGAACTCTGCTTTCAAATGGGTATATCTTTCCTTTTTCTCAGCTATTTGTAAGGCCTCCTCGAATTGAGAGAGAAGGTTGATACTTCTGGAGAATCAACAAAGTTGCCATCTTTGATAATGACAACTAATAATAGCAAACACTTAAAGGATATTTATTTTTATTTATTTATTTATTTGGTTGCACTGGGGTCTTAGTTGTTATGTGCGATCCAGTTCCCTGATGTGGGATCGAACCCAGACCCCCTGCAGTCGGAGCTTGGGAGTCTTAGCCACTGGACCACCAGGGAAGTTCCGATGGGAAACATTTTTTGAGGTATTGTGGAATGCTAAGCCTTGTACGTCTTTATCTTATTTAATCTTCATAAAATACATAATAAGATGTTGTTATTCCCATTTCTCAGGTGAAGTAATAGTGGCTTAAAAGGTGAATACCTCTTATATGTTGGTAGCTTTAAACACAACTCTTTCTGAGTCTAAACATTTGCTTCTCTTTATGAGAAAGTGGTCATGAAAAGTGCCATTCATTTTTCCTTAATTAAATAAATATTCACTAAGTGTTTAAGTGCCAGGTCTTGGCACTTTTGCTGATATAACGATGAACAAATAAGCAGGATACTTGCCTTTCTGAAGCTTATTGCCTAATAGTGGGGCAGGACCATGAATCAAAGGAATTCAGGGCTCAATAGGGCAGCAAGCTTGTGTTGAGACTGATGAAGATAACCTCTGACCTGGAATCTATATTTGTGCACAGTTAATATGTAAAACCTTGGATAAAGTATTGACCTTATAGTCTCATTAACTGTAAAATGGGTATAGTAATAGTAGGTTTCTTGACAAGTGGTTGTGATTTCAAATGAGGAAATGTGTGAAAGCTCTCGGCAAACTGCAAAATAGTCAGCAAGTATGAAAGGACTTGAAATATTTTTTTTTCACTTTTTTCCCAAATGAGATACAACTAACATACGACATTAGTTTCAGGTACAACAGAATGATTCTGTATTTGTATGTATTGCAAAATGGTCACCAAAGAACTTTCCTTCATATTAATAAAAATTCACACATAAACAAGAAATAGAACAATAAAAACTCAAAAACCCCATAAACCAGCTTTAACAATGACCAAGTCATGGCTGACTGCTTCATCTCTAGCCATCCCCCTATTTACCAGATTTTGAGAAGTAACTCCTTGGCAACAGCATGTCTTTTTATCTATGTATTATCTATTTCAATACATATATCTCAAAGGAAGAGATTCTTTAAAAAAAAAAAAAAAACATACCTACAGGGCCTTCCCTGGTAGTTCAGTGGTTAAGAATCTGCTTGCCAATGTAGGGGACAGGGGCTCCATTCCTAATTCAGGAAGATCACACATGTCATGGGGTAAGCAAGCCCATGAGCCACAACTATTGAGCCTGTGCTCTTGAGCTGGTGCTCTTCAACACCAGAGAAGTCACCGTAATGAGAAGCCCATGCACTGCAACTACAGAAAACGTTCGTTCAGCAATGAAGACCCAGTGTGGCCAAAAATAAACAAACAGATAAACAATTTAAAAATAAACATACCCACAAGGGCTTCCCTGGTGGTCCAGTGGTTAAGAATCCACCTTGCAATGTCGGGGATACTGAGTTCCATCCTTGATCCAGGAAGATCCCAAATGCCACGAGGCAACTGAACTGGGGCTTGATAACTACGCAGCCCATGTGACTAGAGTCTGTGCTCCTCAACAAGACAAGGCACCACAATGAGAAGCCTGCACACTGCGACTGGAGAGTAACCCTAACTCTCCACAACTAGAGAAAGCCAACGTGTAGCAACGAAAATACAGCACAACCAAAATAATTATATTAATGTAAAAAACCCACAAATACCACTATCACTCTTAAAGAACTAAAAATAAAATTGACAGTAATTCTTAATTTTACAAAATATAATTTGACTTAATGGCTATATTTCCCTGGTTGCCCTAAAAAATTTGAGATCAATAGGTCTGAATCCATTTTTAGACAAGATTCATATATATTGCAATTGGCTGAGATTTCATTCTTAACCTATAGGTCCCCCCTTTTAGGTTTTTGTTTTGCCTTTTTTTTTTCCCCCTGAAGAAATTGGGTCCTATAAAACAGTGGTTCTTAAACTTTAGTGTGCACCAGCGTGCTTTAAAATCATCTGGAGAACTTGTTAAAAGCACAGATTGCTGTGTCTGGTCTCCAGACATCCTGATTGAGTACTGAATCTCTAATAAGTTCCCAGGTGATGCTGATGTGGCTGGTCTGGGACAACACATTGAGAGCCACAGCCTGGATTTCTCTAACTGTATCCCCGGGAGAAGGAAATGGCAACCCACGCCAGTATTCTTGCTTGGGAAGTCCCATGGACAGAAGAGCCTGGCGGGGGCTACAATCAGTCCTTGGGGTGGGAAAAGTGTCAGACCGCACGCAGTGACTAAACAAGGACAACAATAGAACAATCCCTTGGAGAGGGTTCCTTCAACACGTTCATCTTCCATTTTCCTGTTAAGTGAAGCTTATTGAGATGCCTACATAATAGCATAATGGTTTAAAAATGAGGGTTTGGGACTTCCCTGGTGGTCCAGGGGTTAAGAATCACCTTCCCATGCAGGTAACTCTGGTTCCATCCCTGGTCTGGTAACTAAGATACTCCATGGCACAGAGCAGCAAAGTCCAGCGCCACAGCTACTGAGATGTGGGCTTTAGAGCCCGTCCCTCCGAGAGAAGTCAGCGCTTGGATGAAAAGCCCTTGGCCGCAAGTGAAGCCGCTGCCTGAGGTAACTAGAGAAACCCATGTGCCCAAGAGCCACAACAAGGCGCCAGCACAGCCAAAATTACGTAAACAAACAAAAACCCCTCAAGATTTTAAGGTATATGTTACAGACCTAGTGTGGATGGGTTTAAATCTCTTCAAACATTTATTTGCCTTGTAACCTTGGGCAGCTCGCTTAATTGTTCCGTGAACTCAATATTCAGGGTCCTCCTGAGGAGTGAATGAAATTTCGAAAAGTAAAATGTTCACCTAGCCTACTGCCTGGCACATAGTAGTGACAGTCACTCAGTCGTGTCGAACTCTTTGCGGCCCCATGGACTGTAGCCTGCCAGGTTCCTCTGTCCATGGGATTCTCCAGGCAAGAACACTGGAATGGGCTGCCATTTCCATCTCCAGGGGGTCTTCCCGACCCAGCAATTGAACCCATGTCTCCTGCATCGCAGGCAGATTCTTTACCGACTGAGGTAGGAGGGAAGCCTGGCACATAACAAATGCTCAATAAACGATTATAATTTTTTTTCAACCAAAAAATAACAATGGGGCGCACAGGTTGCGGAAGCTCATGACTTCTGGGCTTTTGTTGTGTTTACGTAGGCAGAGCTAAGGAGGAAGGCTCTAAAGGAGACCTACCTGGAGAGAAGTGGAGAGAGGACAAACTCTCAAGGCCACTTCTTAAGTCAGCCTGGGGCTTGGCCCCTTTAAGGAGGGCGGGGACACGTGACCTACAGGGTCACATGGCTCGCGGGACAACATGGCTGCGCCCGCGCTAGGGCCAGCTCGAGGATGCGGCGCCGGGCTCACTCTTGTCCTCTTGTTGTCGCTGTTCTTGCTGCTAGGCTGGGAGGCGCGGGGCGAAGAGGCTGGGCCTGAGGCAGGCGCGCCGTCCCTCGCGGGCTCCTGCGGTTGTGGCAATCCCCAGCGGCCCGGGGCCCAGGGAAGCTCGGCAGCCGCGCACCGATACTCGCGGGAGGCAAACGCCCCGGGCTCGGTCCCCGGAGGGCGTCCATCCCCGCCCACCAAGGTGCTCTCTCGATTCCCTGATGATGGGTGGGGGTCGCCAGGTTCCTCGACAGGGTTGGGATGGGTAAACCAAGTGGTTGGAGGAGGGCAAGTAAAGATTAAATCACATCGCCAAGACGCGCACTGGTCGATCTAGTTTGATGAGAAGTTCCTCCGCCCTCCAAAACAACTGGGTCTTGGGGTTCTGCGTAATTCTGAGCATTAGGTAGTGGCTTGAGGACAGTTGTCTCTCCTTTTCTTGTCTCTTATTTCCTACTTCCTCTTCCTTCAACCCTGTGTTCTTGAGGAGGTTCTCAGAATTTTAATTTAGACAGACGTAGGTGTAGACTTCCCAGGTGGTGCCAGGGTAAAGAATCCATCTGCCAATGCAGGAGATTGGGGTTTGATCCCTGGGTTGGGAAGATCCAGTGAAGTAGGACATGGCAACCCATTCCAGTATTCTTGCCTGGAAAATTCCATGGACAGAGAAGTCCTAGGCTCCTCTCATTAATTGAGAAGGAATCAGGACACTGGGTGTCAGTATCTGTAACACTGTTGTATATTTACCGGTAGTCTCTTACTGTAGATCCTGTTTCTTGAGTACTTGTCCTATTTATTCTGCTGTCCCTAGCACTTTAGCAGATGTGAAGAACTAAGTAAAACAGTAGTAGTAGTTGTTGTTGTTGAGTTGTTAAGTCGTGTCCAACTCTTGTAACGCTGTGAACTGTAGCTTGCCAGACTTCTCTGTCTGTGGGATTTCCCAGGCAAGAATACTAGAGTGGGTTTCCAGTTCCTTCTCCAGGGGATCTTCCCAACTCAGGGATGGGACCGGGCTCTCCTTCACTGGCAGGCAGATTCTTTACCACTGAGCCGCCTGAGAAAGCCTCCTGCAGACCTTACCTAATCTCTTTCCTTTCTGCCCCTTCACTATTTCCATATGCTGACACAGTAGTATCTGTTTACTCTGGTATAACCAATACTAAGGATACTTGACTGCTGGTGTCTCACCCCAACTAGCTTGTGAGAGTGATGGGGGTCAGGGCCATAATCTTGTGACTCTGTATAGAGTGTTAGGAGGTTGGTAACTGGACTTCTCTTTGTTTCTCCATCCTGTGTTGTAATTATTGACATTTAAATTTTTGTTGTTCCTCAAAGGATGACCTGAATTATTAGCATTTATCTTTTGTGTGGTAAGGAGCTTTGGTTACAATTACAGTGTGTGTTGGCCATATTCCTCTAACTTGAATGGTGATTGATAGTCTGTCCCTCCTTCTGTGAGAAAGCCATCTGTTACTCTGCTTTGTAACAGGGTTGCTGTCTTATTTGCATGTACACTGGTCTGTGTCAAACTTTTACCAAGGACCTTCTGGCCAGTACTGGACATTCCTCATTTTAAAAGCTCCAATGTTTGATTGATCCCAAAATAGGATGTAGGTATATTTTGAATTACATTTTTAAGATATGCTGTTTTTTCAGCCCTTTAGAGTGGTTTCATGTCCAGATTGAATATTGTATGGGTCATCTTTGGCCATATTTTGCATTCACTTTAAACATTAATTAAATTAATTATATTTTATTTACATGCATTTATTTTATGTTCATTTTCACTTCCAATCAGTTTCTATAATGTTTAACAATTGTTGAGAACACAGCTCACAAGCCTTGAAGGACTCCTAAACTTAATTCTTGAACATGAAATGGACTTCTTATCAAGACAAAGGACTTCTTAGGAGGTTATTCTTTGTCTCTCTATTTTCCTTGGTTTCCAATGTTTTAGTTTATATGGAAATGACTTTAGTCTCATTCTGACACTTACCGATTTATTCTGAATTTTGGAAGTCCAGTATTATGGGAGAGATACATGGTCCTAGTGATAACTCTTTTTCCTCTTAATTTTCTTTTTTCTTTTAGAAAAAGGATTTTTATTTTTGAGCAGTTTTAGGTTCAGAGCAAAATTGAGAGGAAGGTAAAGAGATTTCCCATGTATTTCCTGCCTCAAAACATGCATAGCCTCTCCCATTATCAACATCCTCCACTAGAGTGATACGTTTGTTACAACTGATAAACCTACACTGATATATCATAATCACCCAAAGTCTATACACTTGACCTTTAAAAACATATAGGTTAGGGACACTGGCTCCTTGTGCAATCAGAAATCCTTGTATAACTTTATAGTTGGACCTCCATATCTGTGGTTCTGCATTCCAGGATTCCACAAACTTCAGATCATGTATGACAGTACTGAAGTATGTATCTTTTGGGGGAAAAAAACACATATAACTGTACCCTCGCAGTTCATACCTGTATTATTCAGCAATCAACTGTAATTTATTTTAGGGTTCTCTCTTTGTGTTGAACGTTTTATAGGTTTAGACGAATGTACAGTGACATATATTCATCACTATAGTATCATGCAGAATATTTTTATTGCCCTTAAAATCATCTGTGCTCTGCCTATTCATCCGTCTTCCTCCCCACTGGCAACCACTATCTTTTTACTGTCTCCTTAAGTTTTGCCTTTTCTGTAATATCTTATATTTGGAATCATATGATATATAGCATTTTCAGATGGACTTCTTTCACTTAGGGATATGCATTTAAGTTTCCTGCATGCCTTTTCATAGATTGATAGCTCATTTATTTTTAGTGCTGAATAATGATGCATTGTCTGGATGTACCACAGTTTATGCATCCACTTAACTGAGGGGCATCTTGCTTCCTTCTGAGTTTTGACAATTATGAATAAAGCTGCTATAAACATCTGGGTGAAGATGTTTATATGACGACATATAGCAAGAGTATGTTTAGTTTTGTAAGAAACTGCCAAACTGCCTTCTAAAGTGTCTGTACCATTGTGCATTCTGCAGTGTATGGGAGTTCCTGTTGCTCCACACCCTTGTCAGCATTTGGCGTTGTCAGTGTTTCTGATTTTGGCTGTTCTAAGATGTGTTCTAATGGTATCTTGTTTTAATTTGCATTTTTTGGTTGACATGCTGAGCATCTTTGCTACCTGTACATCTTCTTTGGTGAGGTTTCTGTTAAGGTCCCGGCATTTTTTTATCGGGTTGTTTTCTTATTGTTGAGTTTTAAAGGTGGTTTATTTTGGATAACAGTCCTTTGTTAGATGTGTCATCAGCAAATATTTTCTGCCAGTCTGTTGCTTGTCTTCACAATTCCTTGACAGTTGTCTTTTGATGAGTGGTCTGTGTTTAGATTTTTTGTTTGTTTGTTTCCATGTGAATGTCCAGTTGTACCAACATTTGTTGAAAAGACTGCTGTCGGTCTGTTGTATTGCTTTTGCTCCTTTGTCAAAGATAATTTGCTTGTGTTTATGGAGGTCTATTTCTGATCTCTCGCTGCAATTTCATTAATCTAGTTGTATGTTCTTTAACCAGTGCATGTCTTGGTTACTGTAGTTTTATAGTATGTCTTGAAGTTGCATAATATCTTTCCTCTAACTTTGTTTTTCTCATCAATATTGTGTTGGTTCTTCTAGGTCTTTTGCCTCTACCTATAAACTTGAGTATTGTATTATTGATACCGATCAAATAACCTGCCGGGATTTTGATTGAGGTCGTATTGAATCTGGTTTTTTGTTATTTAGTTTAATTCAACAAAGTTTTATTTGACACACATGTAAGACTGTGTCCTGTGTAATGGGCATAAAGAAAAGAAAGACTTATGCCCTACCTGAAGGCATTTACTTGTTGATAGGTCTTTCTTTCTTCTCTCTCTCTCTCTCTCTCACACACACAGATTCACGAGTACATGCAAGCATCATTTTTCTATCGTGACTGTGCTCTAGGAGGAGTATGTACAAAGCAGTTGGAGAGGAAGAAAGGATTCTTTCTTCCTGGACAAGTCAGGAGGTGCTCAAAGAAAAAGCTGCATTAAACTAGGCTTTGGAAGAAACATTTTCAGCAGTTGGGGATGGTGGGGCAGCTTGAAGGACCTTGCAAGGAGGAGAATAGCATGGGTACAGACAAATCATTGTACAAATGCATTGGTGTATTCTAGGAAATGTAAGTAATTTAAGGTTTCTGGGGGTGACATTTTCACCCTATTTTATGTAACACCTCTTTTAGGTGTGAGGTTTTTTTTTTTAAACTTTAATTTAATGAGCACTTGGCAAGATGAGGTACACAAGTAAATAGCACTGGGCTTTACTCTCAAGGAATTTAGTTTCACTAGAAAGGTGAAGCAGCAAGAATTGTCTGGGAAACACTAGAGATTCTTTCAAATTTTACTTAAGTTCCTTCTGGTTAACAAAATATACAGTGCTCTTTGAGAAAGCTTGTCTAACAGTGTTTTTACACTGCTGAGTATTTTATAAAAAGGTATCAAAATATTTTAATTTCCATGTATCTTTTACAACAGTTTGATGTGGCATTGAGGATAATGAGATGATAAAATTGGATGTGCCATCTCTGTTTGTATAGGTGAAGTCAGTTGATTTGCTGTCTGAGAATGGTTTGATAGGGTAATGCTGACCCAGGTTCAAGGCGTGATTGAATGCCATCTCTCTGACCCCTTGCCTCCAGGAAGAAGTAGAGTTTTTATCCTCTGTGTTCTCAAGTACTTTGTAGTTGTTTGAGGGAAACATCTATATTTTCTTTAAAGTAGTGTTATTTGTGTAATTGTTTGATGTCTCATTCCACATGGGAAGCAATTTTTTAATCCTACTTTAATCTCTGTATTCTCCAAGTGCTTTACACATTTAAGCATGGTATAACAATTTCTGGAATGATCTTACGTTTTGGTTGTTACTGGCTACAATATTGAGAAACTGCCAAGGGAATAAAGGGCATCAGATACTTTTTAAAGAAACCTTTGGCAAGCAGTCATTTTGCTGTATCTCATCCTCCCAAAGATCCTGTGAGGTATTATTCCCCAGTTTACAGACCTAACAGCTGAGGCCGAATAGAATCATAAACTCACAGGGCTTGAAGGGACTTTGGTATTCCATCTGCAATTAGTGGCAGGAGAGTGAGAGGGTGATGGAGGTAGATAATCCTACATAGATAGTTAAGGAAGCACTTTGTGGGAAGAACCAGGCAGCTTCCTCCAAGAGCTTTTAGCTTTTTGCTTAGGTTTGAGAAGAGGAAAAAGGGAAAAAGGAGAGTGCTACACAGAAGAGTTGCATACAAGTTAATTTCGTATTTGTGTATAAAACAAAAACCCATACTTTGTACTGCGATTATGGGAACGTTGGTTTCCAGGATACTTTAACTGAAATTTGCTGCTGACATACTGAGTTTGTTCTCTAACAACTAATTTCAATTATTTGACTTACCTCGTTTCAGAAGACCAGACCTAACTAGTGAATGTATTGATGAAAATGCATCTATTTCAGAGCTGACTTTAAAAGTTTAAGTTTTTTACTTTATAAGCTGTGAATATGAGTATGCCAGCAGCATACAAGGTAACTGTTATAATATTTAAATATAGCTCACTTTCTCTGTTTAAAAAAAAAACAAACAACCCACAGAGGCAAGTGAAAGAAAAGATTCTTAAAACTAGCTTCTTGTTATTGTTCAGTCGCTAAGTTGTGCCAGGTTTCCCTATCCTTCACCATTTGCTGAAACTCATGTCAGGCTTCCCTGTCATGCCAGGTTTCCCTGTCCTTCACCATCTCCTGGAGTTTGCTCAAAGTCATGTCCATTGAATCGGTGATGCCATCCAACCATCACATCCTCTGCCACTCCCTTCTGCCGTCCGTCTTTCCCAGCATCAATGTCTTTTCCAGTGAGTTTGCTCTTTGCTTCAGGTGACCAAAATACTGGAGCTTCATCTTCAGCATCAGTCCTTCCAATGAATATTCAAGGTTGATTTCCATTAGACTTGACTGTTTTGATCTCCTTGCTGTCCAGGGGACTCTCAAGAGTGATAAAAAACTGGGGGAGGGGCTCTCACGACTGGGAAGTTCAAGTGCAGCTGTGGCCCGAGACACAGCTGGATCCAGGACCGCAGGCAGCATCTCCAGGTCTCTCCTTCTGGCTCTCTCTTGACAGCTCTTTCTTCTGTGTTGGCTTCACTTTTGGGTAGTATCCCTTCTCAGTTCAGTTCAGTTTAGTTCAGTCACTCAGTCGTGTTCAGCCCTTTGCAACCCCATGGACTACAGCATGCCAGGCCTCCCTGTCCATCACCAACTCCTGGAATTTACTCAAACTCATATCCATTGAGTCAGTGATGCCATCCAACCATCTCATCCTCTGTCGTCCCCTTCTCCTCCCGCCTTCAATCTTTCCCACCATTAGGGTCTTTTCAGATGAGTCAGTTCTTTGTATCTGGTGGCCAAAGTATTGGAGTTTCAGCTTCAGCATCCTTTCTACTGATTAAAACAAACAAACAAACCTGGGAGAGAGAGGTTTCTTTCCCTCATAGCACCAGCAAAAGTTCTGAGATTAACTGTGATTGGGTCGTGTGTCTGTCTCTAGTTGTATCCCTGCGGTCAAAAGAATGTGGTGATGAAAATCATCAGACCTGAGTCACGGGACGTGGAGCAGTCATCCAGCTCCCCCGCCCACCCCGCGTCATACTCTCAGCTGAAGAAGTGGTTTTCAGAGAGATGTCACTTGCTCTTAGAAGAACAGGAAGGAACAGGTGCCAAGTGAGCAAAAATAATAGATGTTCACTGCACCTGGCCAGAGTGTGTAGCCGAATACAGTCCTGTTGGTAAAAGGGTCACTTTGACTTCACGTGTGCTTTTGGCTTGGCAGTAGCAGAAACTGCGGCGGCAGCGGGGTTTGAGCTTACTGCCGAGGAGGAGTGGACTGTTTGAACCTGGACCTTTATGAAAACGTGGTGAAAGTGGTTCTTTGTATTTGGCTTACGACTGTGAGACCTAATGCTCCGGGTTTCAATGGAACAGCACCTTACATTTGCAGGACTGAGATTTCACTTCACTAGTGTAATTTGGGAATTACAATACAGTGAAAGCTTTATGGGCTATTTTTGTCTATCGCCTCCAGAGTGGAAACTTGGCTTCTTCGGTGTGGGTTATCTCTGACAGTCAATGAAAAAGGGGGTTGGGGGAACCAGTCCAGGAGTCCACAGTGGAAGTCGTGATTGTGTTCACGTTGTTGGTACTCACCTGGAGGGAGAGTGGGATGAGAAACTGAGATAATCATAAAACTTCATTCGCTACAACAAAGCCCACAGCTTCCTGTGGACCTTGTGTTTGTAGGAAGGTATGAACAACTGTTCTTAGAAAAGGACCTCCTTGTCTGCTGCTGGAAAGCTTTTATTTTTTTCCTGTAAGTTCTTTATCAGACATGAAACCTTCTATTAGATCATTTTAATAATCATTTTAAGCTTTCATCTACAGGCTTCTATTTTTCTACTTCTTTGCAGAGCTGCTTAACATTCTGACTTCTCATCTCAGGACTAAGGGATCTGTGTCCCAGACGCTTGACAAATGATGAGAATAATGTGTGAACCTAGCTCAGTCTCTGAGCAGAGTCTATTCAGCAGGTTTCACTGTGATGCAGACACGCTATCCATGTCTGGGATGGTGTTATAGAAGAAGGAGAATTTTTATAATTAGGAATAATTCAAATGATACATTTTTCATTGTATTTGTGAAATCATCTGTTCAGTCAATGAAGTTTCTTTCTCCCCCTCTTCCTTCCTCCCTTCCATCCTTCCTTGAATTATACACCATACTAGGAGCTGGGGATAGAGAAATCAAAAATTTATTTCTGTTCCCCAAGGAGCCTGGGATCAAGGGCAGGTGTTGGGATAGAATGGTATTTAACAAAGGACCCCTAAAGAGGAGTGTATGCCGAGCCAGCAGACGGAAATGCAGGCAGGAAAGGCTTTCTGTAGGAGATGATCCTTGAACATGGATGTCATTTACAGAGAGATGAAGTGCAAATAGAGTCCAGGGTGAGAGAGATGGGCTCTGATGCTTCGATATTTTATTTAACTCTGAAAGGTGATGGAGAACCCTAAAGAATTTAAGTAGGAAAATGGCATAATCAAATTGACACTATACGTTTTTTTTTTGAATAGAGAGTACATTGCATGATTTTAAAACTGAAAAATAATTGTCTAGAAGGGTGTATGGTGAAAATTTTCCACTTACATAATAACCTTGCCCTCCGACAAGCACTGCATGAGTTTCTTGAATCATCTTCTCAGAGCAGTATTCTGCAAATGTAAGCAAATACAAAAAGAAAGTGTGAATCTATATTCTCCCCTCACCTCCTTTTCACACAAATGATAATATACCATGCTTTCTTTTTTTAAAAAAAAAAATTATTTATTTTAATTGGAGGATAATTACTTTGCAATATTGTGATGGTTTTTGACATACATCAACATGAATTGGCCATTGTCCTCTCCATTCCTTATCCCTTTATCCTGGTGAGATCTCTCCATATCTATATATTAAAACTGTCTTCTTTCTCCCTCAATTTTCCTTCTTTTTCTTTTCTTGTGGCTGCTTAATTTTCCATTTTATGGGTGGCCCACAACTTAGTTAATCATTCCAATACTGAAGAATATTTAGATTGTTTCCAACCTTTTTCTGTTCCAAGTAGAGCTTCAATAAATTGTGTTGGATCCAGAAGACAGATATTTTGGAAGGTTCAATAGGGGCTTGGATATTTGTTGTATGAATGGTTTGAGTGGAGGGTTGATGGCTTAGAGAGGAGCTAGGAGAAATGTGAAAGTATGAAGCTGGAGGCAAAGGAGCCAATTGTGAGGCTACTGCATTTATTGAGAAACAGAAAAGGGGAGAGATGAAAGGGATATATATTTAGGAGACCCAGTAAAACTGACTGATTGCTTTACTGTTGGGATTAGTGGATGGGCGAGGTCAGGGATGACTTCTTAATAATAATACATTGGACATTTAAACATTTATTACTTATGTCATAGATGAAAGCAGCTCCATTTTCATTGGGAAATACATGCACAAAATTGAAAGCAACCACCAGTAAAGAGAGTGGAAATAGAGAGTAGGAAACCATGATTAAATCATTACTTTCTGTTACTTCTGATCTTGTTTTTCGAACTCTTCGGCTCTTATTGCTAAGCCACATTTTCTGTTTTTATTCCTACTAGCTATTACTCTTTAGTTTCTTTTTTTCTTTTCCTCAAGTTGAATTTTTGTTTTCTAGATCAGAGATCTGACAAGCCCTAATCTGCTGAGAAGTGAGTGAATTGCTTTTTCACTCAAATGATTAGCATGTAAGACACTGTGTCTGCAGAGTGTACTTCTGATATGTATGATTGTGTTGCTGTTTAGAAATTGAGATACAAATGACATGTCATAAAACTCTCCCTTTGAAAGTTTACAATTCAGTGTTTGTTTTAGTGTAGACACAAAGTTTCAAAAAGTATCATCACTAATTCTAGGACATTTCATCACCCTGAAAAGAAACCCCATACTCATTAGCACTTATTCCCTCTGCCCACCTCCCTGCAGCCTCTGGCAATCACTAATCTACTTCCTGTCTCTTTGGCTTCAGCTCTGGGCGTTTTGTGTAAATGGAATCTACTATATACAGCCTTTTGTGAGTGGATTCTTTCATTTAGCATCATGTTCTCAAGGTTCACCTGTGTGGTACTTCGTTTCTTTTTATGGCTGATTTCTATTTTGTGGATGTGTGACATGTTATCTGTTCATCAGTGGACAAATGAATATTTGGGTTGTTTCCGCTTTTGGGGTATTATGAATAATGCTGCTTTGCACATTATTGTACCGGTTTTTTCATGGGTATATGTATTCTTTTATCTTGGGTATAATCCTAGAAGTGGAATTTCATGATCATGTGTTAACTTTTTATGTAGCTTTTTGAAGAACTGACATTGTTTTCTAAAGCAGCAGTGTTACTTTACATTTCTGCCAGCAACTGGAGGATTGCAGTTTTCCTGCATCCTTGTCAACACTTGTTCTTATCCATGTTTCTGGTTACAGCTGTGCTGGTGGGTATGAAGTGGAATCTCATTGTAGATTTGGTCTACATTTCCCCAATGATGCTGACCTGTGTTTATGAACTGACAATTTTAGGTGTGATCCTCAGATCTTAAGTTTAGTGCTAGGGCAGCATGTGAACAGGTAGCCTCAGTTGCTGCCCTCTCGGTGTTTAGAATTTATGTAAAAGAGTTGTTCAGTCACTAAGTCACGTCTGACTCTTTGAGACCCCGTGGACTACAGCACGCCAGGCTTCTCTGTCCTTCACTATCTCCCGGAGTTTGCTCAAACTCATGTCCATTGAGTCAGTGATGCCATCCAACTATGTCATCCTCTGTTCCCCCCTTCTCCTCCTGCCTTCAGTCTTTCCCAGCATCAGGTTCTTTTCCAGTGAGCCAGCTCTTTGCATCAGGTGGCCAAAGTATTGGAGCTTCAGCTTCAGCATCAATTCTTCCAATGAATATTCAGGACTGATATCCTTTAGGATTGACTGGTTTGATCTCCTTGCAGTCCAAGGGACTCTCAAGAGTATTCTCCAGCACCCCAATTCAAAAGCGTCATTTCTTCAGTGCTCAGCCTTCTTTACGGTCCAACTCTCACATCTATACATGACTACTGGAAAAACCATAGCTTTAACTATGTGGATCTTTGTCAGCAAAGTAATGTCTCTGCTTTTTAATATGCTGTCTTATAGATAGAAACAAAGTACTGAACTTAGAGTTTTGATAAGCTATTAAAAAAGGACAAGACATGGTCCTTTAGTAAATGTTTTAGATTTTCCATTTGAGTGATTTAGGTCTTTTCCATTATCATTGGCAACCTCGACTGACTGAGTTGGTTTTAAAAGATATTATATGTGGCATTTTTATATTTGCTTTTTAAAATAGTTTAAAAGGAATAAGAATATAGTAAAGGAGGAAAATGCAGAGATGTATGAAGTGAAGTGAAGTGAAGTCACTCAGATGTGTTTGACTCTTTGCAACCCCATGGATTGTAGCCTACCAGTCTTCTCCATCCTTGGGATTTTCCAGGCAAGAGTACTGGAGTGGGCTGCCATTTCCTTTGGATGTATAAAGAAGGGGAATATTCTCTGTGCCTCTGACCTCCAGTCATTAGGAGCTTGGTGACTTTTGGTCTTAAACCTGCTTCCATGGTGTGTACAGATATATTTTCCTTTTTTTAAAAAAAACTTTTTATTTATTTGGCTGCGCCACTTCCTAGTTGCAGTATGTGGGATCTAGTTCCCTGACCAGGTATTGAACCCTGCCCCTCCCTGCATTGGGAGCACAGAATCTTAGCCACTGGACCACCAGGGAAGCCCTTTTTATGTTTCATTTATTTATTTGTGTGTGTGTGTGCAGATATATATTGTGAAGAGTTTTTCCTAAATAAATTACTGTCTTAAAGAATCTTCACTTCTTTCTGTGACTAGCCGTCCGCTGGGGTATGGAGTCATCTTATTCATTTCTCAGTGGCCCTGTGGCGGGGGTTCGCTCACTGGGTGCGGGCACTTTACACGTGACCCAGGTTCCCTCTGGCTTCAGTGGCCTGACTTCCCATGTTTCCCCTTTCGCTGCAGATGGTCCCCATCCCTGCCGGAGTGTTTACAATGGGCACAGATGATCCTCAGATAAAGCAGGATGGGGAAGCACCTGCGAGGAGAGTTGCTATTGATGCCTTTTACATGGATGCCTATGAAGTCAGTAATGCTGAATTTGAGAAGTTTGTGAACTCAACTGGCTATTTGACAGAGGTAACGGGATTGGAATGGGGAGGAAGGACTTCACCAGTTGACCACTTTCTACTGTGTTCCCAGTGCTGAGCACTTTATATATGTTTCATCTAATTTTTGTTTTCATAGAAACCCAGCAAGGCAGGTTACTTTTCAGATGGTAAACGGGATTATCAAAGCAGCTTGCCCTGAGTCCCATAGCTGGTTAGTGGTGAGGCTGGGGTTCATGCCTTGCCGGTGGGACCCCAGCACCTGTCTTTTTAACCTTGACGCTCGAGTGCGTCAGTGCTGTAACATGCCAAAGAGTGCCACTGTCCACTCGGGCTTTTTGAGATAACATCATGTGAAGTAAGGCCACCCTTCCCTCTCAAAAAATTATAGTTCATCTGTTTCGGAAGCATGGCATAATTCATAAGTGATAGATGAAGAAGTGCAACTTTTCATTTTTATGGTTTTATTCCAGTGCCTGATGACACACAAGGTTTCCTTTGGCAATTCCAGCATTTGCTGTGGTTGCTGAATCACAGAGCGATGTTCTGAAAGTGGATGTTTGTCCTCAGTGGTCCTAGGAAGAAGGAGGCTTTCTAGATGATGGAAGCTTCTGAGTGTCTCAGATATCCTTGTCATACATATGTAGGTTTCCCATTTTTCTTACCAAAAGATTCTCCCCTTGCCTTCAGTGTCTGGAGTCCCTGCCTTGTTTTTGCTTTTGTTTCAGGGTAGAACATCTTTTTTATTACAAAAAAAAAAAAAAAAAAAAATTCAGAGTGAATACTGAAAGCAAGACAACTTCCAAATTTGGTTTTGCATTTCTTTGGCATTTCCTAAAATATACAGAGTGATTGCCTCTTTGTCCCCATTCCTAGTGAGAAGTTTCTGTTCTTTTTGTTTCATGAGAATACTCTCAGATCAAGTTCCTCAATAGTCTGCTGAAGTTAGAAGATGGCTTCTACAGCAGGAAGTTTCCCGTAGACTAGGGTTCTCCATCGAGATTAGACAGAATGAGTAGAATTTAGGGCATCGAGGAGCATGGATGACGGAATACTACATCTGGATTTCTTTAACTGAAATTGAGCATGTCCTTTAGTTAGGAAGTAGACAATGTGGTATAGAAATGGCACCAATGCCTGTGACTTTGTCCTCAGCAGAAATCACAGACACTTTGTGTCACATTATTCTTATCATAGAGATCTTAATCTTAAAGATCTTACTTGTATTCATTTCTACCTTAGAAATGATAATTATGAGACCTGCCACTAGATCTTATTTAATATATTAAAAAATTAAAAAAGACAGATATGTACCTATAGACACACACCTGTATATATTACTATAGCTCACATTTCTTTTGTGACTATTTTGATATAACTCACTTTCTTTGTAATTGTGTTGATTTTGTTTTATACACTTAAACATTTTATTCTGAGAAGGAGGTTCTTAAGCTTCGCCCGACTGCCAAAAGGGCCTAGGGAACGAAAAGGGTTAAAGCCCCGCTTTGGATAAAATACTCCATATTTTCATGGCACTTTACAGTTGTTTGTTTTTGTTTTTGTTTTTTTCCATTTCTCCAGCTTCATTTTGTATCACATTTCCATTGCTCATCACATTCTGATCCTGCTGTTCTTGTTTCTGTTCCTTGCAAACTGGACACTTTCCCATCTTTGGGGCACAGCCCATGCTTTCCCCTGCATGGAATTTCCTGCCTTTCCCCCTTTTTTATGGCTGTCTCCTTCTCCTTCTCGAGTCATCTCATTTTCCTCAGGGAGGCTTCCTCTGCCCACTGTCAAAAGGAGACTTTTCTCAAGACTCTCCAATTTACAATGTCAAATAAAGTTGTACTTATTTTCTTCCTTTCTTTTTTCAACTTGACTTTTGTTAAAAGTGCTCCATATATAAGTGCTCTAAGATCAGAGTCCATGCCCATGTAATATTGACCTTGTATCTCTGTCATGTAGCCCAAAGGCAGGCATCTGGTAGGTCTTTGATCAGTGTTGTTGAATGAGGGTATGGTCTGGGTTTTTAGACATGGTGATGCCACAAGGAAATACAGGAAGAAGAACTGGGATGCATAAAAGTTGATGAGCTCGAATCAGGAAGAAGAATTTGAGGCGCTTATAAGGCCTGAAATCCAGGAATGTAGTAGGCAGTTACTCTCATCTAGTGAGGAGAGGATATGTACGCAGGTAGAGATCTGAGCATCATTTGAAGTGCTGGCAGTGGTTAAAATGATGAAATCGCCAGAGTTTGTCCAGCAGCAGGTCCGTGCCTCTCAAGTGGGATCTCTTAGACCACCTATATTAGAATCACCAGCGTAGCTGTTCTTACGTGCAGGTTCCTTTGCCTCACCCCAGACCTCCAGAATCAGAAGCTCTGGGCTTGGGGAGCAGTAATGTGTAGAGGCAACAAGTTTGCCGGCTGATCTCAACTGCACAGGGCCCAAGAGCCACTGGAATAGAGGAAGAAGATCAGAGAAGCAGGGTAGAACACCAGGGAGCAACAGTGTTTTAGGGGCTGGAAGGAGAGCCAGGTATTTCAGGAGATGAGTAGGAAGAATCCGTAGGAGGAAGAAAACCGGAAAAGTAGAATCATGGAAACCAAGAGGCTACTTTGCATATTTGCTGATTGGGGCCACATGCAGCAAAGAAAACCAAGTACATACAGACTTGAGACAGTAGCATTAAATAAAAATGATTAAAATACAGATTTCTGCCCAGTGTTCAAGTTGACCACTTGAGATTTATCAGCACAGCAGACGCCTTAGTGGTGCTAGAATGGAGCTAGAATTCTTAGTAGAGCTAGACTGTGTCAGAATATCAGCAAACAGTGCCATTTGCTTCTTTTAGCTAGATTCCAGGAGTAGAACAAAGGAAAAAGTTGATATGTGATCTGATACGTAAAGAATCCTGTTATTTTCCAAAGTCATTTATAATACTTGGGGAGATGTGTTTCCATCAACAGAAACAATCACAGGCTCAAAAGCTAATCTGTTCCAGTCTGCATCCTTATCAGCTACATGAGCCTAAAATGAAAATGGGCTCTGTAAGTGACACTAACCTGTTTTAATAGGAAGCCAGATGCTTTAATGTCATTTCTGAATCCTTTGGGAGATCACATGATAAAATTAAGTTCATTTGGACAAGAAGAACCACTCAAGTAGTGTACGCAGAAAATGGCGCTTGTGAAATGTGTTACTGCAAACTTTTCTGGATTTTTATTTCCCTTCTTTCCTTCAGGCTGAGAAGTTTGGTGACTCCTTTGTATTTGAAGGCATGTTGAGTGAGCAGGTGAAGTCTGACATCCAGCAGGCAGTAAGTAATGTTTTAACAGGCTCTCATATTTCTCTACTGCTCATTAGAAACGGCTTGGGTGAAAAATCCAAACTACAAGCCCTTCCCCTTCCCCCAGATACCTCACCATTTTCCTGCCATAGATTTTCCCCTAGGACAGCCCTCTGGACCAGGACACCATGTCTTGAAGAGAATAACACAAACCTGGGATAATGTCTAAAGTGTTGAATCTGACTTGAGCTACTATCTTGTGAACCTGAGTATAAGTGAAGCTTACCTGGGCTTTAAACGCTTCTGGGTTTCTTTTACTTATAACCCTCCATTCTAGAATGGAGGGTTAAATGTGTTTTTTTTTTTTTTTTCCTTCAATTTATTTCTATTCTTAAAGTCTTGGTCTCATCAGGTGTTGGTATGGAGAGAGAGCGTCCTTTAAAGGATTTGTGAATTCATGTGATCAGAGTAACATTTATGAAAGGGACCCTTTGCTCTGGATGATCACAGGAAATTGAGGCCAGAACCTGGTCCTTACCATCCAGGCTGAACCCTCTTTTAGAGGGGATTCTGGGGAGTCGTGGAAGCAGTGGATGAGGCCTCTGGAAGCACCTGTGTGTTGAGGGGAGCTCAGGGTTTCTGTTGCGGACATTTTAGTAGGTTTGTGTATATTTGAAGTGAAAGTGAAAAGTGAAAGTGTTAGTCACTCAGTCGTGTCTGACTCTTTGCGACCCCATGCACTGGAGCCCATCGGGCTCCTCCGTCCATGGGATTCTCCAGGCAAGAATATTCGAGGAGGTTACCATGCCCTCCTTCAGGGGATCTTCTCAAGCCAGGGGGTGAACCCAGGTCTCCTGCTTTGCAGGCAGATTCTTTACCATCTGTGTATATTTGAGTATATATTTACTTATCTGTCTCATGAGAAGGCAAAAAATATACAAGGGAAGAAGGGTAGGTAAGCTGGAAAGCTGAGGGTTTACAAAACAGGGCTGAGGATGCAGAAGAAGGAGGTGGTGAGAGAGGAAAGGAAACAGGGTCAGATGACCCCATAGAGACTGGATAAGACCTCGACCTGGAAGACAGGAATCCAGCACTAATCTTCCTTTCTTATAGAGGTTCCCTTTCTACTCCTGCCTGAATCTCGTCTTTATGTGTTGGCATCACCATTCTCTTGTGAGCTAACCATCCTGGCTTGGTTGGCTTTCTGTACACTCATGTGGAAAACCTGGGGGAGGGAGGGGGAAAGATGAGGTAAAACCAGACTTGCACTCAAGCCGTTTTATAGGAGAATCAGGCCTCCTTTATGTATATATTTCATATTACTTTATTTTTTATTTTATTTTTTGTCCTGCTGCCTTGCAGCATTTGGGATCTTAGTTCCCTAACCAGGGATGCCGAGTCTTAAGCAGTGGACTACCAGGGAAGTCCCAGTGTTTTAGAAAACATGACTGAGTTCCATCTGAATCTCAAAGTTTTCTTTACAAGTTTACATTACAAGTCTCTTATGTTATCTGATATACCCTGCCCCCCTTTTTTAAAGGGGTTTGGGGTCACACAAGCTTAGTGTTGATGAGCGAACGGCTCAGGCTGTCAGGTCTTGTTTTGCGATAGAGAGTGCAGATGGGGGAGGGCACGCACTTTTGTGTTTTGCGCTTTCAGACACAAGGCCTCTTGTCATTTGAGAAGCTCTGAGCACTTTAGGCATAAAGACTGGTTATTACTAGGTTCTGCCGGCGCCCTGTTAAATCCACAGTGAAGTGTGTACACTGGTAACTAGGACGAGGATAAGCAGCTGTTACCTGGTCATAGTGTTGGTCACTCACTTACGTGCTCATAATGGAAAAGCAAACCTTTTTAATCATGGTTAGAAAGGGCTGGAATGAGTGAAATGAACCTGTTGCTGATTTGAGGAAGCTAATTTTTTGTTTTTTCAGCCTCCTCTTAGGTCTTGGCATACCCTCATGCACTAGACCTATTTTTAAGCTGGTTTTTCCACGAGTGTAGGAGAGGAGATGGGCCACAAGGTGACTTTACGTGAAGCAGGTGAATCAAGGTTGTACGTGGCCAAACATAAGATCACACAGTCTCAGGCTCAGGGCTCTTGTAAGACCTGATTAAGTTGAGAAGAAAGTCTCATCTGAGTGTTTGCTTGTCACTAAAACTCAGTGAAAGTGAAAGTTGCTCAGTCGTGTCTGACTCTTTGCAACTCCATGGACTATACAGTCCATGGAATTCTCCAGGCCAGAATCCTGGAGTGGATTTTTAGTTCCCTTCTCCAGGGAATCTTTCCAACCCAGGAATCGAACTCAGGTCTCCCACATTTCAGGCAGATTCTTTACCAGTTGAGCTACCAAGGAAGCCCCTAAAGCTCAGTAGTACTTGCTAATCCCCTTTTTAATATAAAAAATAGGCCTCAAAACCTTCCCCAGGTTTCACTGGCTGGCCGGGATTTATTAATGTGATTTACTCTTATGTATATTTTAAATGTAATTATTTTATAAGATTATTAACTTTCATGCAGTTGTTTTAGATATTTACAGTCATGTGATTATGTTTCATGTAATTCTTTAAAATAAATGTAATTAAATGAATTATTTCAAATGTCATAAATGTTCTCTCATGACAGGAAACACTAGGGGTATAACTTTTCAGAAAAAGCCTTTCCATTGTAAAAGAAAAGTCGAATACAGATCACACAAATCAACTGTGTCATTTTACTGTGTTACTCTAAAGCAAACATCATTGTAACCTTAAGTCAGGAATTAGAATTTTGCCACCTGCCCTAGCGACCCCAACCATGTGCCACATCCTGATCACCACCCGCTCTGTCCCTGAAGTAGCCACTATCTTGCTTTTTTTTAAATAGGTTTTTTTGTTGTTTGTTTGTTGTTGTTTGGCCGCACCATGCAGCAGGTGGGATCTTAGTTCCATGACCAGGGATCAAACCTGTGCCCCCTGCATTGGAAGCATGGAGTATCGACCACTGCCCAGGGAAGTCCCTTTTTTGCTTTTTAAAGTAGATTCTTCTCTGCATCTCTTTATAGTATTTTCAGCAGGCGTGTATCCCCAAGACTGCCAATGTTTAGTCCTGCCCATTTAAAGCAAATTTGTGTCTTTTAAGATTTTTTTTGACTAAGTTAAGACTGTTATAATCTGTGGATTTCCCTTCCATCGTCCTGCTCCTCCCCAGCCCCTGGCCCTTGTCTGCCGCACCCCCTGCCCCCGCACCCCCCAACAATTTACCTGTGAAAGAATCCAGGGTTTTTTCTGGATTGCCCTCTCATGTTGCACTCAGCTCTTCTTTCTGTCCTGTGCATTTCCTGCCAGTGGTGTCTGGATCCATAGACCTGGTCAGATTCATGTTTCGATCCCATTGCAAGACCTCAGATAGTGACACATTCTTACACCACCAGGCACATAATATCTTTCTCTCTTTTTGTAATGTTACCTGCTGTTGTTGCTCAGTGTCAAGATCCACGAGTTCATTGGGAGTTGGAAGACGTTGAGAATATAATAGTTTTTTTTTAATTAATTGAGATTTTATAAAGAGGTGGTTCCCTCATCTGCTATTTTCTTAACTGTTGATACTGTTCATACAAGAAAGATAGAGTAAACACTTGATTCTTTACTAAGTTTTAAAATAAAGAAGCGATCCCCTATTACTCTCTAGAAATAACCAATTAGATTTCTTTTTTTTTAATTAAACACTTAAAGAATATTGTAAATTTACATGCGGTTGTAAGAAATAATACAGATATCCCATGCACCCTTCCCCTGGATTCCTCCAGTGCTAGCATCTGAATAACCATAGAACAATTTCACAAACAGGAAGTTGACAATTGACACAACCCACTTACCTTCATCTGGTTTTACCAGTTTTATATATACTCATTGGTATGTGTGTATTTAGTTCTGTATCATTTTAGCAGAAATGTAGATTTTTATAATCACCAGATTTTTTTTAAAAAAAGTTATGAACCTATGGATTTAAACATTCTTAAACATTCTTTGTTTTCTTCCTTAGGAACTCTTAATATATCTTTTTGTAAGATTCAATTTCAGTGTTTATCACTTCTTTTGAATCATTTCTATCTTTTTTTTAAAATTAAGATCTTTTCTTCCTTTACATCTTCTTTGTCTGTTAGATATTCTTCTATTCATTTCTGAAATGGCCTTTTCTTTTGATTTAGTTATTTCTTGATTTATCTACCTCATCTGAGTTTGCTGATCCTGTTTTATTTTATTCTCTCGAGTCATTTTCTTAATGCCCTTGACCTCATTTTGACATGGTGTTTTGAGCATCACTTACCCTTTAGAAGAAGGCGTGATTCAGGGTAGCTTCTGTCGCTTGAAGAACTCTTTATCTTCAGTTGTGCTCACATGGGCCTCAAAAACATGATCTCCTGTTTGCTCAGGATTTCCTGCATCTCTTCCCTTCCACTCCTTCCACTCCTCCTCCTCCTTTTCTCTCTTGTCCCTTGTTTTCTAGTGTTTGATTTTATTCTCGCAGCTTTATCCTTGGTGAGGGACTCTGTTCTGGAAGGGACCCTAGCAGGTCAGTGTCAGGAATTCACGGGCCAAGACTGTTCAGTGGCCTTTGTACTTTCTCATCACGGGTCCCTAACGCGCACTTACGCCACAGTGGGCAGACTCCATTCCCGTTTTCACCGCTTCCTCACACTGTAATTCTCTGCTTTCTGGTGATACCCGCTGGCTGCTTTGGGATTTTCCTCATCACGGCTCTGATGACTTGTTGCTTTCTTCTGTTTTCTCCTGTCCAGCCATGACGACCATGCAGGTCCTGTGGCTGTTGGCAGTTTTCCTTTGCATCTTTGTGTTCTGGTTTAGTAAAGGTACCTTGTCACATAGATTGGCTGTGCATGTTGTGCTTAGGATTTGGGTGTTTTATCTAGTGGTTATCTAATTGCTGTGTCTGGTTCTACACATCGACTTGGAGAGATTCAAAAACTGCTGATGCTGCTGTCCTCTTGGGTTTGTTTGTTTTTTAATGTATAACAAATAGAGTCAAAGCATCAGTCTAGCTCTCAGGGTTTTCTTGTAGAGATAAATGGTGAATTTAATGGTGAGAAACAGAGTAGATGTGTGTGCAGAAATTTACCTATTTGTGATTATTACTTGGATGTTTCATTTAAAACAGTGTCTTAAAAACTATAGATATCAAATCCTAGAAGGGATTAAGGCTAGCTTTTGTTGTTGTTTTTTGGGGGGTTTGTTTTTTTTCTCTAGATAACTTAAAATACCTTAAAAGGATGGTATTTAAAATATATAATTTCTAAAGAGTATGTTTCATTTTTACACTTGTGTCATTAATGTATCTCCTAAATCTTTGACAGAGGAATAGCAGTGAGATGGGGAAAAACAATTCCTCTTGGTGGGAACCTGAGAAATAATGATCATCTATTTGTGCTTTAATACTTTCAAAATTGTTAACAGTTTAAGGAAACAAATTGCTGAGTAAGTGTCCTTGAAACAGGAGGATGAGAAGCTATTTTGAGACGATCTTTTCAACCGAAAGCCAATTTCATTAAGGATTCAGAATTACCAAGACTGCTTCTCCTTGTTCTTTTTTTCAAATTAAAAAAAAAAAGTCTCTTTTGCCTAAAGGACACCTTTTGGTAAATGTTTTTTTTTATTAATTTTGTTCAAATATATCTTGCTTCATTACTGAAAGATGGAAATGGCAACCCACTCCAGTATTCTTGCCTGGAAAATCTCATGGACAGAGGAGCCTGGTGGGCTGCAGTCCATGGGGTTGCAAAGAGTCAGGCACGACTGAGCAACTAACACTTACACTGAAAGATAATTGAACTAAGTAAGAATTTACAGTTGGCAGTTATTTCCTGCCAGTACACTGTAGGGTTTAATTCGCTGTCTTCTTGTTTTTGTCATTGCTGTTAAGATGTCACCCATCGGGAACTTCTATGTTGTTCTTCTGTAGGTCATCAAGTTCGGCCCACTGTTAAAACGATCTCCTGTCTTTGTTATTCTACAGTTTCACTGTGATTTGCCTAGATGTTGGTTTCTTTCCATTTTTCTGCTTCAGTTTCATTGAGTTTCCTGAATCTGAGGACAAGTGTTTTTAAATCATATCTGGATTATTCTTAACCATGATCTTTTTGAGTATTGCCTTTTTCTCCATTCTTTCCTCTGGGGCTCCAGTTAGATGTTGGTTAGTCATCCAGTCTTCCATGTCTCTCAGCTTCACATTTGAGTGAATATATGTATGTGTGTATATTTATACTATATATACTTAATATAGTTATTTTTTAAATATATGTATATATTTTATACTGTATACATTAGTATGTATATTTCATTTTAATTTCTGTTAGCTCTTGGCTATATCTTTGGTGTTTTTTTTAGTCTTCAAATATATTTTGCTTCATTACTGAAAGATAATTTAAGTATCTTTAAGTATAAAATAAAATTAAAGTTTAATTTTTAAGTATAAAATTAAAGTTGCTCTAAGAATTAGAATATACACACCTAACTCCTCACAATCTGCTACAGAGTTAACATTTTAAGACTTCCTATAAAAAAAATAATAAGACTTAGTACAGAAGCCTTATTACCACGTAGGTTCCTTTACCCAACTCCCTATATTATAGTTGTTATATATAGTAAGTACATCTTCATAAATGGGAAAGAAACCCCAACATTTTGCTTGTAACACTCATACATATTTTTTATAATTTAAAGGAGAAGATAATCTATTCCATTTACCCAAACTATTTTTGTTGTTCTTCCTTTATTCCTAAAGTTCCATATTTCCCTTCAGCTGAAAAAACTTGCTTTAGCATTTCTTTTAGAGCAAGTCTTATGGTGATGAATTCTCTTACTTTTTGTTTATCTGCAATGTGTTTATTTTACCTTTATTCTTGAAGGATGTTTTCACTGGATATAAAGTCCTGGGTTGACACTTCTTTGCTTTCGTGACTTTAAAATATTGTCTCACTCTTTTCTGTTCATGTGGTTTCTAATAATAGACATTTGAACCACTAATCTCTCATATGTATTGTGTCATTTGTTTTACTGACTTCTTTCAAGATATTTCAAAAATCTTTTATCTTTAGCAGTTTGATTATAATGCTTTTGGACATTGTTTTCTTAGAGATTATCCTGTTTGGGGTTTGTTGAGGTTCTTGTGTCTGTAAATTTATGTCTTTAACCATATTTTGTGGAGTGTCCAGCCATTATTCCAAATATTTTTTCAACACCAATTTCTCCTCTCATTTTGGGATACAACATGCTAGTGTTAGACTTTTTATTATTGAAGAGGTTCCTTAGACTTTGTTCATTTAAAAAAATTTTTTTTCTCTCTTTTTAGATTATATACTAGTGATACAATCTAGTATTCTAGTGATATGTCTTCAAGCTTCCTGTTTTCTCTGTCATTTTCATTCTGCTCTTAAGCCTACCCAGTGAATTTCAGATACTGTATTTTGCAATTCTGAAGTTTCCTTTTTAAAAAATAGCTCCTGTTTCTCTGCTGAGAATGAATGCCTAGCTTTTTATTCATTTCAAGAGCATTCACCTTTATGTCATAGCTGATAGTTATAATAGCTGTTTTGGTCTTTGTCCAGTAATTCCAACATCTGGGTCATCTTGGGGTTTGCACCTGTTCCTTTTCTTTTTCCTTTCACTTTTGGGTCTCTGGATCCTATTATAATACTCTGGAGAATGTTGACTTTTTTTTTTTTTGAGGCAGTTAACCTGGTAACCTGGTTAAGTACAAATCAGAAGTTTTGCCTTGTCTACTGCTAGTAGTGATTTTGTAGCTCTGTTTGTTCTCCTTTTCATGCTAGCGCAGCACCTTTCTTCATTCTAACTAGAATTTTACTTTTTAAAAAATTATAGTTATTTACAATCTTGTGTTAATTTCTGCTGTAAAATGATTCAGATATGTGTATACAATATTTAAAAAAATATCCTTTTTTAGTATGGTTTATCTCATTTTACTTGTTTAATCAATTTCTTATAGGGATATTAATGCCTACCTAGTTGTAGTCATCAGTCGCTAAGTCATGTCTGACTCTTTTTGACCCCATGAACTGCAGCATGCCAGGCTTCCCTGTGCTTCATTAAACTCATGTCCATTGAGCCTACCTAGTAGAGTATTGTAAAGATCAAATGAAGTAATGTTCATAGAACCACCTAGTAGTACAATGTCTGGCACATAAAGAGCCTTTTAGTAAATGTTGCTCTGGTTTCTTCAGATGGAGTGTCTCTTTGCTTGGCCTAATTGAAAATTTAGTTAAATTTCCTTTGCTTTACTTTTGCCCATTCTTAAGAATTGGCATTGCCACATATAGCATTGTACTAAATTACAGTGATATTTTCTAAGGATTTGCTGTCATGGGATAAATCTTCTTAGATTATCTCAGAGTCCTTGGCTAGAGGAATATACAAGCGATACATCTTTTTTGGTAGGAAAGTGAGATAAAATATATGTAACATAAAATTTACCATTTTAACTATTTTTAAATGGATAATTTATTAAAGTTATGTAGCTTCCCAATGTTGTACAACCCTCATCACCACTATGCACTTAAAGAACTTGTTCACCATCCCAAACAGAAACTCTGTACCATTAAACAATAATTTCCTATTTTCCCCTCCCCTAGCCCCTGGTAAACCTTGATTCTACTTTGTGTCTGTATCAATTAGTCTGTTCTAAGTGCCTCATAGAAGGAATCTTACAATATTTGTCTTTTTATGACTGGCTTATTTCACTTAGGATAATGTGTTTAAGATTCATTCATGTTGTACCATGTATCAGAATTTCAATCCTGGATAAACAACAAAAGGCTACTGTATAGCACAGGCAACTATATTCAGTATTCTGGGATTAACCATAATGGAAAAGAGTGTTTTTAAAAAGTGTATTTATATGTACAACTGAATCACTTTGTTGTACAGCAGAAATTAATACAACATTGTAAATCAACTATATGTCAATAAAAAAGAATTCCATTCCCTTTTTAAAACAATAATATTCCACTGTTTCTGTATACCACATTTTGTTTATTTTATCTGTCAGTCGACATTTGGTTGTTTTCAGCTTTTGGCTATTATGAATAATGCTGCCATGAACATCGGTGTACAAGTGTCTGACTGTGCTTTTAGTTCTTTTGGGTGTATATAGTGACATTTATTTGAATTCATGCCTCCTTGATTGTCTGCCATCCATCAGTGGGGTCTGTTTTTTGACCTGTAGAAGAAATGATCTGAGCTTCCTCTGTCTGAAGATTTCCTTTCTGGATTTAAACGTAGCCTGTTTGTTTAGCAAGCCATCAGAAATGTCCTTTTGTCACCTAGGTACTGTACTCTTCTTGGGAATACTAGGATGAAAGCTATCTTCCCTGTCTTTTAACTGCTCAAAGTCTAAGGAATGCAGTAGCATTGAATTCAAACCAATATTAGGTGTTTTTTTTTTTCTGAATTATGACTTTTTAATATGAAATATATTAGAGAAACAAGAATGAAAACACATATATCATCTGTTTAAAATTTATCAAAAAGAGTAAGAGTATATGAAGTCCATCCCATCCTGAAGTGGAAGTACCTCAGCAGTGCCAATGAAGAGAAGTGGTGAGGAGTAGGCAGAGATGCGTGCAAAGCTGAATTTGTTAGGGTGATCGGGGAATGCCTGTGTGAGGAAAAGGCATTTTAGGGAAGCCTTTCAAGTGAGGAAGAACAAATCTGGGGATCAACTAGGACAAAGCTCTGGTGGAGTGCCTTCCATGTCCTGATGCTTTGACTATCCATATTCAGCTTTGCATGGTTAGGTTTCAGCTAAACTTACTCTGGGTAGTCCATTTGAAATGCCTGTCTGTTGTCCAACATTCCAGATTGAGATGCTTCCATTTATTTGTTCTTACAGCTTCTTATGCCTTCCTTTCACATTATTTATCTCACTCATCATTATTTGTGTAGGTGTTTGTTGAATGCCCTTTTCTTTACCTGAATCGTCCTGTGACAGTGGGTGAAGCTGTTCCCATATCATTCACCATCTCCCAAGCATAATACCTGTCACTTAATAAAGACTTAATAAATATTTGCCAAAAAATGGACGAATGCCATTTGAGTATCCTCTATGGGAGCATTCATTTTTGAGAGCTGCGGGGCTCAGACCTTGTATGACCTGTCTCATGTTGGAAAGGCAGCTTTTTCTTGGCATGAGAATGCTGATTTGATCAACAGGGTGAAGGTGAGTTCACAGAAACTGAGTTTTTCAGGAAGTCTGATCCAAGGTTGGCTGATTGGATAAGAAGAGAACATGGTCAGACAACTGTGTTCTATGTCTGGTTTTGAAAAGGCTGGTTGTCTGCCTGTCCTGGGAGTCAGTATGTGGTGTAGACTCAGGAAGCAATTGATAACCCTGCAAGGTGAGAATCCAATAAAGTAGGATAACAGGGCACAGTATTTGATTCCAACCAGCTCTAAAACAAGGCCCCTGATCAGAATGAGTGTTAGTGAGGCACAGTGGGCTCCCAAAGGCTCAGATTTCAAATATCTCTTTAAGACGTTCTTAAGTGTCTTTTCAAGTTGTGGGTCTTTTGAGGTCTGACTTGGATTAGAAAATAAAGATGATTCTCTCATCTCCTACCTCCCAGGTGTTGGCATTTGTGCTGTAAACCTCCACAGTAAGACAAAGACTGTCAGGTAGGGAGTTCTGCCCAGGGGATATGCAGCTTTAGGAAAAACTTATGCAAAAAAAGAGGATTTGGAATGGATGAAACTTTCAGAATCATCTGTGAAGAACTTTCCTCTTATAGATGAGGCAACCATGGCCCAGCAGGGGAAATAGCTTGTCTCAGTTCTCAGAAATGTTTAAGGGTAGTGTGTGTGTGTGTGTGTGTGTGTGTGTGTGTGCGCGCGCGCGCGCGCTCAGTTGTGTCTGATTCTTTGTGACTCCCCAGACTTAGCGCACCAGGCTCCTCTGTCCATGAAATTTTGCAGGCAAGAATACTGGAATGGGTTGCCATTTCCTGTTCCAGGGGATCTTTCTGACCCAGGGATTGAACCCACATCTCCTGTATCTCCTGCATTGGCAGGTGGGTCCTTTACCACCAGCGCCACCCGAGGATCAGCCTAGTACCTTTCCGTCAGAGACCCTTTTGCAAAACCCAGAGGACAAGGGCTGATTCCCCCTCTAAAAAAGCGTGTCCTGTTGAAACACTAAAGTTATAGTTGGTGTATATCCAGCAGAGGGTCACCCATGGTGGGGAGGGGTTTGGAAACCATGGAAGCCTCAGGAACAGGTGAGCTTATTTGTCAAATAAATGTTTATCCCATTTATACTATGCACCAGGCAGTGTTCCAAGTACTGCGGATGTAAGTCCTCACTCTCCTGGGAGTTATAGCTCTAGGGAGAAACACACTCTACACAAGTGAACTTCTAACTGACTATGCTAATGGCCTGTGAATAAAATAAAACAGAGTAATGGGGGAGAGAGTGTTGCGTATTGTGGGATTGGGCTCTTTTATGTGGGGGGTCGTGGGGTGGCCTCTCTAAGGAAGTGACACCTGAACTGAAACCCAGTTGGTGAGTAGGACCCAGCATGACCAGTAATGAGGGAGTGATAAACAGGGGGAAGTGGGGTGGGAGCTAGGCTTAGGTTGGAGAAGTAGCAGCAGGTGGATGACCTAGACTTTGGGAGCCTCAGAGAAGCTTGGGTTTGTTCTTTAGTGCAGCTGGAAGCCGCTGGATCTAGTTAACTTTTTTTTTTTTTTTTTTTTTTTGGCCGTGCTGGCTGTTTATTGCAGCACATGGGCTTTCTGCAGTTGCCCCCAGCATGTGGGATCTTCGTTCCCCGATCAGGGATCAGACCCATGTTCCCTGCAGTGGAAGTGGATTATTAACCCTCAGATCACCAGGGAAGACCTCTCTAGTTAACATTTTAAAGAGAGCACTCTGACCTCTTCGTGTGTTTTGTCGGAGGCCAGGTGTGACATGATGCGGCTGTGGAGCAGGCTGTCAGGGGGAGAGATGCTGAGAAGGGTCTGGTGTTGGGCATCTGAGAGCAGAGGGGGCAAAGGAGAGTGAGGACTCAAGTATGACTCCTGGGTACTGGCCTGAGCATCTGGGGAGGCTGTGATTCCCTTCACTTGAGATGGTAGAGCCTGGGGAAGGGTGAATACGTGATTGAACCCAAAGAAGACTAAGAGGTGAAAGAATTGTGATTATTCTACACATGTCTGCAAGGTGATCTGAAGGGAATTTGACTTGTTCCACGTGACGCTTGGAGCCTGATCAGTGCCAGCAGATAAAGGGCTTTGGAGGCATTTCTCTTGCACTGTTGATGAAGCCCTCTGTTGGTTAGAATGGTCTGAGCTTGAGTGTGTACCTGCAGGGAGGTGATGTCTCTCTGCTAAATTGTTGAAGCTAAGATGGGTATCATCTACGAGTAGAGTGACTATTGTAATTTATGGTCCACACTGGGATATTTTTCAGAATAAAATGGGTTGCTCTTAAGTATGCCAGAATAACAAGTATACGTCTGGACTGCCTTGGTTAAATGAGGACTGTGGTTCATCCTGTCTTGCATATTCACCCTAGGGATACTGTAGAGAGGATGTCTTTGGTTGGGTGTGGGCTGAAAGCAGGTGTCCTCTGGGCGTCTTTCGAAGTCTAAGGTCTGAATATCTTTGGTGTATTTTATTTCACAGAAAAAGTTGATGTTCAGCTTTTCTGGATTAAGTGAAGTACTCTTACAGTACAGGGAGATCAGTGAAGTAGGCGTGTAATAAAGGCAGCCTCTCCTGTGGAGCATCCTTCTCACACCCGTCCTGCCTCATGTGCTCCTCCTCCCCTCCTGTGGGACACATTTGCAGAGTGACACCCCCTGACTTTAGTTGGGTGCCTGTCCTTGGGCATGTAGTACAGCTTTGAATTCATCTGCTTATTTGTCTGTCTTCACCCCTAGATCATGTGCTGGGCTTCTCCACCCCCCAGGCCTCTCAAAGGGCCGCATAGGGCAGGCACTCATCACGTTTACTGAATGTATAAATGAATGAACGAATAGCATTGTAAATGAGTTCTTCAGCTCTCTTGTACCAGTGGTTATACATCCTTGTTTTCTGAATGCTTATGCTAAATCCACACTGTAGTAAGCCTATTGATAAGTTCTCTTACCAGGCTGACTGCTGATTGAGAAAACCAAACTGAGAGGTTTAGTAACTTGCTCACTGTCACATAGCTAGTAAGTAGTCAATAGTCAGGATTGGAACCTACCAAACACTTGGCTCAAAGACCATTTCCCATTGCTCAAAACTTAACCATGACTGTTACGTAAGCAGTTCAAAGATTTTGAGAAGTTCTGCAGTAAAAAAAACTAGTTTAACTTGATCACCCGAGTGCTTTCCTGGCTAGATGGACTGCTTTGATTGTGGAACTTCCTTCCACCTGCCCCCTGCTGGCCCCCTCCTTCCCCCCGCCCCCATAGCTGTTAGCTGTTAACATCTTGTGGAAGAGTCTGGAAACAGCTTTTGGAAAAGCCTGGGTAGTAGAACAGACTAATAAATTGAATATCCGCGGCTGTGGGTTCTTTCCCTGGCTCTGCCACTACCTGCCACATTTCAGGGCTTATTTTTCCATCCTTAAAATGAGGGAATTTAAACAGTTGGCCTCCCTATCCTCTCACCTTTAAAACCCAGTGGCATCATAAGCTCGCCTGTGTTAAGCGGGCAGCCAGGCTGGGAGAGCTTCTTAGGTGCCTTTTCTGTATTCTGTCTTCTGTTTGACCTTTTTTTCTCAGAAGCCTCAGAACTTGTAAGCCACGAAAACAAAGTACAGAACCAATCAAATATCATTCAGATTTTCTGTAATTTCCCTGTTTTAGACATTGAGAAAGGTTCGTAGGTAAGCCAGTAGCAATTCAAGGAGCTTAAATGAAGCCTTTTTGTAAAGAGTTGTAATAAAAGCTTCTTTGCCTAAAGAAATAAAGACTTACTTAAAAAAATAAAAAAGTTTTCTCTTATTTTTAGAATTTTTTTTTAAAGCCTCAGATCCCAGACCTAGAGAGCAGTATGCTAAGTTAAATAAGTCAGAGAAAGACAAATACTGTATGTTATCACTTACATGTAGAATCTAAAAAATAAAACAAACCGATATATATAACAAAACAGAAACAAACTCACCGATGTAGACAACAATCTCGTGATTACCAGTGGGGAGAGAAAAGGGAGGAGAGGCGAGATGGGGTAGGGAATTAGAAGATACAAACTACTGGAACCTAAATGGATAAGGATCAAGGATATGTTGTACAGCACAGTGAAAAATAGCCACTGTTCTGTAATAATCTTAAGTGGCATATATATTATATACTTGAAATGAATACAATATTGTAAATCAACTATCCTTCAATAAACAATTTTTAATAAAAAGCCCCAGATCTACTTTTGCCATATTTCTGCAGGTCTCAATGGAGAATGAGTCAACTACCTCACTTTCAAAGGGTTCTTGGATGCTAACGATCTTTTATGTGTTTTTTATACATTGTCTATAACAAGTGACACCCTAGGATTTCTGCTCTTAAGGACATGTAATAAATGTTTAGAGCATACAAAATGGTATTTCAGGAATGCGGTGAATTCTATAATGAGGAATTTCACTAAGAACTGGAGCAAGACTGTTGAACATTTTCAGATCTGCCTTAAGTTTCATAAATATTTGTACTCTATGAAAAAGTGTGCATTTTTCTGCCTCACACATTCTATTAAGTAGTCAAGGTACCTGATTTAGGATTTAATTTGAAATAAGCTGTCAGACCTGACTACCTATCTATTTTCATGATGAATTTGTTTTTACTCTTTATTCAAGCTTACTTCTCAGTTTTCTACATTTGTATTGTAGAAAATACAAATTGTATGGGGTGCTGAAGAAAGAGATTTTACTCATGTGTGCTTCCTATTCCACTCGATTCCTTCAGTTGCATTTGATTCTCATCCAGTTTTATTTATACTTCATGAATTTGAACAGATCTGTGATTTCTTATTGTTCACTGGTGCCAGTTGAAAAATTCTCCCAGGCTGTTTTTATAGGGGTAACTGTCATGTTTATACTGTGTTTCAAAAAACATCCATCTTTTTAATTTGCTTGTCTAAATGCATTTGATTTTTAAGAGAACAGTTGTAAAGTTGTGAACTTGACATTTTTACACTTGAATGTGCATATTAACACAGTGCTTTGTCTTTTTCCTGCGCCGACTTTATTCCAGGCTGTGTGTGTATAAGAAGCATAATTTACCCCTTCTGGCAAAAATAAGGCACCGTCGCTGTCTTCTCCCTTTTCTTTTCTTTTCTTTAAGCTGTTACTACAAGTCTGTCTATGTCCCTAGGGAGAGGTGGGAAAAGATGTCTTTGCCCTCTGAAGTCCATGTCTCAAGGGGACGTCAGTACTCACACGGATCCTATTTACATTGTAATTGGTTGCTGGCTGTCTGGTACAGCTGTTTCAACTTAAACCCAAGACAGTTGCTATGGAGATGGTTTGACTAGAAATAGGTCAAGTAAAGTCCTTTTCTCCCTGGATGTAAGGGAGTGCTGTAACTCAACTAGAAGTGTCTCAGTTGAACAGAAAATATGTAGATTTTCCATCCCCCACAGTTTCTCTTTGTAGGATGAGGCTTATCACAGATGCCAGACCACTCATGTTGTTGCTGTGACTCTGGAAAGAACACATCGGAAGACTCTTCCTGTTAAAAAGAATCATAGATGTTACAATTTGCAGTGTAACCTTGTTTAACTGGCTTATGTATGACGCTCAAAAGTTGCTTGGAGAAGGCAGTGGCACCCCTCTCCAGTACTCTTGCCTGGAAAATCCTATGGACGGAGGAGCCTGGTGGGCTGCCGTCTATGGGGTTGCACAGAGTCGGACACAACTGAGCAACTTCACTTTCACTTTTCACTTTCATGCATTGGAGAAGGAAATGGCAACCCACTCCAGTGTTCTTGCCTGGAGAATCCCAGGGACAGGGGAGCCTGGTGAGCTGCCATCTATGGGGTCGCACAGAGTTGGACACGACTGAAGCGACTTAGCAGCAGCAGCAGAAAAAGTTGCTTATTTCATAAGTTACTAAACATAGTAGAATAGCATTTATTTTCAAGACATGACTAGGAGTTCAAGAACAGGTCTTTTAAAATATGGTTAACAATGATATTTGGAAGAAGTTATCTGGTGACATCGGATGGGATTTGTTGTATGTTTGTCTAGAAAGGATGTCTTTCCCAGTCCAGCTTGGCTAAGGTGAGTGATGAACTACCTGTAAGCTAAGTCCTCTGTTGTGGGTGACTCTGATGCTCATCTTTTCTTCTTCATGTGTCTGGTGCAGAAGTGGTTCCTGACTCTGCCTCTGACCATTGTGATGTAGAGTTACAGTCTTTCTCATAGGCGGGGGTGTCATATGTTCCTCTCATAGGTCCCCAAGCTTTGTCTAGTTTGGGGCTTCTTGAATGTGGAGACAGTTTTTTTATTTGTTTTATCTCTTTTTAAAATTTATTTGTTTTTTAGTTGGAGGATAATTGCTTTACAATGTTGTGTTGGTTTCTGTCATACATCAACATGAGTCAGCCATACATACACATGGCTCCTCCCTCTGGAGACTCCCTCCCACCTCCCACCCCACCCCACCCAGCTAGGTTGTCACAGAGCACCGGGTTTGAGCTCCCTGGGTCACATGGCAAATTCCCACTGGCTGTCTGTTTTATATACGGTAATGTGTATGTTTCAAGGCCACTCTCTCTACCCCTCCCACTCTCTCCTTCCCCCCACTGTGTCCACAGTCTGTTCTCTATGTCTGCGTCTCTATTGCTGCCCTGTAAATAGGTTGATAAGTACCATCCTTTTAGATTCCATATATATGTGTTAATACATGATGTTTCTTTTTCCCTTTCTGACTTACTTCACTCTGTATAATAGGCTCTAGGTTCATCCACCTTATTAGAAGTGACTCAAAATATGTTTTCTGGCTGAGTTGTAATTTGGTTCTCACAGTTGGGTGGGGAGTTGGATGCTATTGGCATCTAGCGGGGAGAGGTCTGGGATGCTGCAGGCCATCCTACAGTGTATGGAACAGCCCCCTCCATCAAAGAATTATGTGGCCCAGTAAGTCAGTAGTGCTGAGATGGTTTGTATTGGATGTGTTATTAAGAAATGTAAAAGATTACAGGAAAGAATGACAGTAAGAGAACTGGAAAGCAGATATGGAAAATGAGAAAAGTGTGTGTATATGATGGGAAGAAAATTGAGTAGGAACTATAGCACTGATGTGTGTACCTGGACCCACCAATTTGAGTTTTACAGATATTTTTGGAAGAAGATAAAGTGAGTAGTTAACCATGTAAGATAAGTATTAATATGTACAATAAATAATTGAGAAACTCTCAATATACCAACTGTCTTAAGTTATACTCTCAGGATTCTGGGAGTTGAAGATTTCCTTTAGGAATGAGGTTCCTAAAAAGGGAACCTGGCAGACAGTAGGCGCTCAATAAATATATGCGACCAGAGTGAGTTGAGGGGAAGCAGAGAGAAAAAGGGAATGGACTCAGAGGCCACAGGGGCAGCTGCCTGCCCCAGGTCTGCCCCACACAAGCCAACTCCGTGGAGTTTCCCCATTGAAGAAGGTCGGGACCTTGGAGGACTTCTGCCACTAAGGCTTGTGTTTGGCTGTCTTTACTAACGCTGTGCATGTGTGTACCCTGGGATCCAGCCATTCCACTCCACAGCGTGCTCTCAGCAAGAATGCTTCTGCATATTTCCTGAGTCATGAGCTACCAAGAATGTTCACAGAAGCAGCACCATTCACAGTAGCTCAAACTGGAAACTGCCAAATACCCATCAGCAGTAGAAGAGATAAGTAAATCCATTAAAAAAGTTGCTAATGATGGAATATTTCAAAACACAATAGGGTATAAGAAAAATAGGCATTCTAGTTTCCACCACCCAGATTTAAAAAGTTTAACATTTTGCCGTATTTGCCTTTTAAAAATTCTTTTTTTTTTTTTAATTTGAGAAATAGAACCTTCTGGTGACCTTAGTGTTGGGAATGGGGTAGAATTGGGTGAGTAATGTCTGAAGATCTGGAAATGTTGAGTGAGATGTCCTGAGCTTTCTCTGCACGTCTTCCCTTGACGTGGAATGAATTACCTGTCACTGGCACTTAAATGGGCTTCCCTGGTGGCAAATATCAAGCAGTGTAGTCAGCAAGAAAACCACCCCCCCACCCCCCGCCCTGATTAAAGATTCCACAGGGCTGCAGAAGAAAGAGGAGGAAGCCCTGCCTTTCACCTCTCCTGCTCTCTGAAAGAGAAAACACTCTGCAGTAATGTCCTCAGAGGACATAATGCCTCTTTCACTGAGATATAAAAGAATTTGGCTTTTCCCATCAAATTGTGATTGGAATACCGTGAATGTTTTGATTGTGCTGATGTGAGAAAAAGAACAAGAACAGGGTTTGGTGTTCTCGGTGATTGCTGTAATTGTTAGCTGGGAACACATCCCCCGTCTCTTCCACTCAACCCGGCTCGTCAGGACGCAGAGGACTGAGAGCAGCATTGTCTTGGGGATACCTTGAGTCCGTTCCGGTTTACAGCAGAAGAATCATTTGCAAACTTCTGTTCTTTACTTAGTATTAGCATCATTGATGATGGTAATTTTTTTTGGTAACTCTCTCTTTGATTGTCATGAGGTCCATGGTTGACTGCTTCCCTTTACTGAGTGCTTGCTAAGTGCTTGGCATAGTCCTAAGCCCTGGATGTATGTTTGGTTTCCTCGTAATAATCTCTGAGATAGGCATTGTTACTGTTTTCATCTTAGAATTGAGAAAACAGATGTAGGGAGGTTCAGTAGGGAGGTTGCCAAGGGTTATTACCCTCTGCATGGCAGAGTCATAATTCAAATCTCATTTTTGCTGACTCCAAAATCAAGTTTTTAACCAATCTCTAAACAATCCCAGGTAGTGCAATGGTAAAGAATCTGCCTGCCCATGCAGAAGATGCAAGAAATGTGGGTTTGATCCCTGGGTTGGGAGGAGGGAATAGCAACCTACTCTAGTATTTTTGCCTGGAAAATTCCATGGACAGAGGAGCCTGGTGGGCTACAGTCCAGACATTGCAAAGAGTCAGACACAACAGAGAAAGCACAAATGAATGAAAATGAACAAAACAAGGCCCGCTTGATGTTGGTATATGGGTTGACAGAGCTGTAAAGCGGGAGTTAAGGTCCTGGGAGCAGGACATGAGCCGAGCACTTCCTAGTCCTTTTAGAGTCACCCTGCTCTGAGTCTGCGGTGGGAGTCTGGGAGGCTCTCTTATTTCACAGATGAGGACTTTGGGGCCAGACAAGCAGTGGACTTGCCCAGAGCCACACAGCTCATGTTGGGCTGGATATTCACCAGATCTTTTGTGGACACACTCCAGCTCTGTATTTGGTCTCCTACCATCTTGGTTGACCTTCAGCCTGGCACCAAGTTGTAAGATTAATGCTGTTTCCTCATCTTTTACATCAGAGTGCTACCAGCTGTCCCAGTTGTTAGAGATTATAGAGGATTAGCTAGCAGTGTGTCTTTTTAAGATCCTTGGAAAGATATACCATTTAGATACATATTTATTTAATCACTGTGGTGCTTTATGATGCGAGGTAATACCTTTTCTAAAAAAACTTTTTATGTTGTATTGGGGTACAGCCGATGAACAATGTTGTAGTAGTTTAAAGTGAACAGTGAAGGGACTCAACCTTACATGTATGCATTCTCCCCCAAAGCCCCTCCCATCTAACCTGCCACATAACACTGCCTTTTTGTTTGTTTGTTTTGGGTGCACGTGTGGCTTGCTGGATCTTAGTTCCCCAACTCGGGATTGAACCTGGAGCATAGTCCTCACTACTGGACCACCAGGGAATTCCCGAGATAATGCTTTTTTTTTGGTTAGATTTCATTACATATACATATTTTTTATATTCTGGAAGAATGATTTGGTAATTTCATGGAAGTTGAAGACCTTAAGTGAGATTGTTTTTTTTTAATTCTGCATGGACTAAGTCTGTTTTTTTAGAGCTAACCTCAGCTTATCCTGTGTTGCTCTGAGGTTGCAGCTGCTCCGTGGTGGTTACCTGTGAAAGGTGCTAACTGGAGACATCCAGAAGGGCCCGACTCTACTGTCCTACACAGGTGAGACTGGTGGGTCTGAGCCTAGATGATACTTTCATTTCAAAATCAGTTCCTATGATGTTGAAGAGAAACTCAATGTCCATTGTCTTTTAAAAGAGTATGACGAACTCTAATCCGTTGGAAGGGAAATGGGATGACTAGAAAGAATCAATGTACAGACCCAAACATTGTGCCTACGTCATGGAACACTCTGTTAAAATTATTATTATTTTTTTTTGATGTGGACCATTTTTTAAGTCTTTATTGCATTTGTTACAATATTGCTTCTGTTTTATGTTGTGATCTTTCCGCTGCCAGGCATGTGGATCTTGGCTCCCTGACCAGGGATTGAACCCACACCTCCTGTGTTGGAAGGAGAAGTCTTAACCACTGGACCACCAGGGAAGTCTCTGGAAGGCTCATAATAAGTGGCCTCTTGTCATCCTCATTTGGCCTTTTAGAGAGTCCCCTCCTGTCATTCTTTCCCCTTTTGACAGTCCTATTACAAATCTCATGACATGTAACCTTTACAGATTGTTCTTCCTCATGAGTAGGCCATCATGAGGATGGAGATTGCCTCACAGAGAAGTTGGTATCTTGCCAAGTGGCCACTGTAACAGCTAGGCCTTGGGTATAGAACTCATGTTCTCCACGGTCCTGGACTGACATACTTTGAAGCCACCATCTGACTGAAAAACCACAGAGCTGCAAGTCGGTCAGCAAGTCTCCAGGGTGGTAAAGAAATAATTATCTCAAGCAAAAATAGAGTAGCACTTTAAGCCCTGGAGGCAGAGAAAGGTTTGGGTCAGGATTCAGTGTCTCAACAGCCCAAGAAAACTGTTCTCCTAACCCAGTTTTTCAGATGGGATTCTCAGGTCTCCATTTTCGACATCATTTCTGCTTACTGCCCTCAGTGTGAGGGAGCCGGAAGTTCATGCAGTTCAGCTCTAGGGATACAACTCCTTGATAAATGTCATTCTTTCAAACTCTTGAGTTGGTAGGCCCTGGGGTAGAAATAGACTCTGAGGTAGAAAGTTGTGGGATTCTCAGATACCTCAGGTAGATGACTTCTTGCTGCTGCTGCTGCTGCTAAGTCACTTCAGTTGTGTCCGACTCTGTGTGACCCCATGGACTGCAGCCCACCAGGCTCCTCCGTCCCTGGGATTCTCCAGGCAAGAGCACTGGAGTGGGTTGCCATTTCCTTCTCCAGAGCATGAAAGTGAAGTCGCTCAATCGTGTCCGACTCTTAGCGACCCCATGGACCGCAGCCCACCAGGCTCCTCCGTCCATGGGATTTTCCAGGCAAGAGCACTGGAGTGGGGTGCCATTGCCTTCTCCCTGATGACCTCTTAGCTCCCAATATATAGCTTCTTTCTGAAATATCATAGTAGAAGAAAAAGCTGAGGACAGAAGGAAGACCCAGAGTGAAATGTATATTATCCACTGAGTCCTTTTGAGAAAAGTGCATGTCTTAAAACATCAATGCTGAAAACAGTGACTGGCATGTAAAGGTACTCAATAGGCGCTTTGGAAAGAATAAGTGAAAGTCACGGTGTAATTACTATAGGGAATGCAAAGATGCTTAAGAGGGACTTCCCTGGTGGTCCAGTAGTTAAGAATCTGCCTGCCAATACAGGGGATGTGGATTTGATCCCTGATCCCAGAAGTAGGATCCCACATGCCACAGGGCAGCTAGGGTCTCATGCCACAACTACTGAAGCCCGTGCACCCTTGAGACTGTGTTTCACGATTCACGACAAGAGAAGCCACCACAATGAGAAGCCCATGCACCACCACAACTAGAGAAAGCAACAAAGAGTCCTTGCATGGCAACAAAGACCCAGTGCAGCTAAAAAAAAAAAAAAAGTTTAAGAAATGGGCCAGGAATGTAGAGTCCACTGGAGGAAGAGTGAGCAGGAACTAAAGTTATTGGTGCTGAATAAATATGTTTATCCCCTTATTCTCAAACTTCCCCCTAATCTTCCCTGCCCCACTATACTGTTAGAAAAAATAGAGGCTTACTTGGAATATGCTGGAGTGAGGCAAATAGAGCAGACTCATTTACAGCAGAATGACACAAGAGTTTAAAGCCAAGTATCACAGATTGGATTCTTCGGAAACAGATGCTGAGATAGAGCTTGGTGTGCAGACTATTTATTAGGGATCCACACCTGTGGGAGGGACGGGGAGGAAGCAGGATTGGGCAGAGGGAGAAGCCCAGACTGCAGGGCAGGTCCAGGAAGTCCCAGCCAGTCCCTCGGAGGGTGGGATGGGGCTGGGGCTCTGGGGTATAAATGACCCATAGGATTGAGCCCTGGGTGAACCCACATGGTGCCTTTATGCTCCTGCTGTGGTTGGTCGTTGGTGACTGTGAGGTGGCTCTTTGCAACTCTCCTGAAGGAGCTGAGCGCTGGAAGCTTCTGCTCATACCATGTCCAGCAGCTGCGAAATCGTTCTTTCCTCACAGAAGAAAGCATTGGTTGGTACACCTGGCTGGTGCATCTCCACACCCGCTGCACCAAGCTGAGATTCTCTGGGGGGCTCAGGCCTGCCAGCAAACTGGAGTGATGGTTCGAGTCTGGTGCCGGGAGGGATCGTAACCTATTTGGGAGCCTGGGATGTCAGAAACCTCGGGTGGAGGCGGACAGAAGTGCGGTGGGGCAGGGTGGGGGGCGTTGACCTGGGGACCAGGCCCACCTCCGCGTCGCGGATTGAGGTGAAGGCGGAGCTGGGCGGTTGGCGGGAGCCGGTCCCTGTTTCCCGTTCCCGCTCCGCCCTCCTCACCCTGTGCTCTGTTCCCCAGGCCGGACCACCCGGTTCTCCACGTCTCCTGGAATGACGCCGTCGCCTACTGCACATGGGCGGGAAAGCGTCTGCCCACGGAGGCCGAGTGGGAGTACAGCTGCCGGGGAGGCCTGCAAAATAGGTACCTGGGGGTCTCCCCTTGCTTAATAGTATGTGGGTCTTTTTTCTAAATCCACGGGGACTTACTCCGGACAGTTGATTTAAAACCACAACCACCAGAGCAGCTCTTTCCTACTGGGCTTTCCCCACCTCAGTGAAGTTCCGTAGGAAACACCCATGCGGAGGTGGGCGCCGGCCACGCAGCCACATCCCCGGGCCACGCGGTCCTCCTTCGAGCCCCTCTGGCAGGCTGCCTTCGCTTTTAGGCGGCTCCTGAAACATCAGTATTTCTCTGCTTTCAGAGCCATTATACAGAAAACTCACGATTGGGTCTCAGCTTCTAGGAAAGGCTCCTTAAAATAGTGAAGGCTTTATAAAAAAGTGCGGTGTGATGATGCCCGTTATGCTTCCCTATATGACCAGAATGATGGCTGCTCTCCCAGCCTCCTGTAAGCCCCTCTTTTAGTGAGCTGATTTATATCAGATCTCCTGAGGCCTCGGGAGAGACTGAGGTTGTTGTGAGCTTGACATGATCTGGTTGTGTAGAAGTTAAAAAAAAAATTCCTGATTAAAAGCTTTTTGTATTAAAAAAATAAAATAACTCACTTGGAACAAGCGAGCAGAGTGCTCTCTCCCTTTCACTGCTTTCCTCTTCTTGACTTGTGTCCAGAAACCTGTGTATGTTTGACAGGCTGATGTTTGTGTCTCTTCTGATAGACTTTTCCCCTGGGGCAACAAACTGCAGCCCAAAGGCCAACATTATGCCAACATCTGGCAGGGCGAGTTTCCTGTGACCAACACCGCGGAGGACGGCTTCCGAGGGACCGCGCCTGTGAGTAGCGAGGTTCAGAGGGCTGCAGCCCCAGCGCACGGAGAAACCGCTAGAAACCGCTAGAATTGAGGGAGCTTGTTGCTCACTCTCTGCTCTACGTCTGGTACCCTTCCTGCCTTCATCCACTAGCGCACGTGGCAGATACTAATACTGAGACGATCTTTTTCGTGACACGTTTTTCTTTCTGATTCTATAATGCTATAGAAACTTTGAAAAAAACCAGAAGAGTTGCAAAGGAGAAAATTGAAAGAACGTGGCATCTTACCACCCAAGATAGATAATCCCTATTAGCATTTTGGTGGAATTCCTCCCATTCATTTTCGGTATTAATGATACTAATAATTGCTAGGAGTTCATACTTGTAGTGTGCCAGGCATGATACTGAGGTATTTGCATGAATTATCTCAGTTAATGTTCCACTCTGTAAGGTAGGTACTGTTATCCCCATTTTTTCAGGTGAGCATTCTGAGGCACAGAGAGGTTAACTAACTTGCCCAGGGTTACACAGCTGGAAAGCCACATATCTGGGATTTGGACCAGGTTGGTTTGTTTCTAAAGCCCATGCTCTTGACTACCATAGGTGCCAGTGTAAATGTTTCTCGTGTTTGTGTACCTATGTATTTTTTACATATTGCTTTGGGATCATACCATTATATTTAAAATCCTACTCTTTTTTTCCCTGTGTAATATCAGGAACATTTTGTCTGGTGTTAGCAGTTCTTCACAAATACATGTCTTTTAGCAGCTGGATAGCTTGTCATTTGAATTAACCCTAATTTATTTGCCTCTTATTTTTGCAAAGTTACGTCTGTTTTTTTGCTAAATAACAACATCTTGTGCATAAATTGGAGAAGGCAATGGCGACTCACTCCAGTACTCTTGCCTGGAAAATCCCATGGACAGAGGAGCCTGGTAGGCTACAGTCCATGGGGTCGCTAGGAATTGGAAACAACTGAGCGACTTCACTTTCACTTTTCACTTTCATGCATTGGAGAAGGAAATAGCAACCCACTCCAGTGTTCTTGCCTTGAGAATCCCAGGGACAGGGGAGCCTGGTGGACTGCCGTCCATGTGGTCACAGCACAGAGTTGGACACGACTGAAGCGACTTAGCAGCAGCAGCAGTGCATAAATATAAAATTTTCTCTCTGATGATTTAAAAAAATTTTTTATTGAGGCATAGTTGATTTATAATGTTGTGTTAGTTTCTGCTATACAGTCAAGTGAATCAGCTGCACATATGCATTTATCTGCTCTCTTTTCCCATACAGATCAATTCTGTGTATTGAGTAGAGTTCTCTGAGCAATACAGTAGATCCTTAATAGTGTGGTGATTTTTTAAAAGGTAGATTCCTAGCAGTGAAATTAGTGAGTCAAAGACCAGAAATACTTGGTAAGAGTTTCAGATACATAATGAAACTGTTTTCTGGAACGCATGTAGAATGTTTCCCTCCATGAGTATTCCTTTCTCTCTGCTTTTTTGGTCAGCAGAACCATACACTAATGAAGCAATGATAAAAGCATTTTGTTTTTTCTTGACACATTGAGCAAAGATGTCTTGTGGTAGGGAAATAGCACCTTACTGAATTTGTTGTTACAGAGGATAATATTCTTTCAACAATCTTTCAAACAGTTGTCTTTTTAAAACATATTTGTGTTTTTAATATTTGTTCACACAAAAATAATTCTTCCAAAGTTTGTTTATAAATGTAACACATATGTTATTTGGAGCATGACCAAATGATTCCAGAATTTCAACTGAAATAATAAACAAGTGAGAAAGACAGACAATTTTTGGAAGAGATGAGGGATGAGAAGACACTTGACTTTTCAGAACCTGAAACATACTTTGAGCCATATAGTTAAAGCATTACAGTTGTTTTTGCAGGGGTGTGGAAGCAATGTAAAAAAAATTGCATGAGAATATGTTGCCTTTAAATAGGCATAGGAACTCACATGTGTGTGCTTTTAAAATTTCGTATGTATAAGTTAGGTATATGATAAAAGCACCAACACAAACCAGTGGGAATTGGATATATTTTTCAACAGAGGCAAAATTTATTTGCTACTATACAGCAAAGTGAAGTTGGTTCTTTTCAGGTTTCCTTCTGGATAGCTTGTGCTCTCAGGGGCACATAGTTTTATTCAATAAAATGAGTGATTAGAGACCTTGGGGTCTAAGAGATCTCAACCTTTTTCTCAAACTGTACATGGGCAAGAAGGCCAGCTCTTATCTCATGGGCCACTGTTGGTCAGCAGAATCTGTGCTGCAGGATGAACACAATAAGGAGCCTGATGAAGATGCTTAGGAGACCCCAGAAAAGGTGACACGTGATGCAGAAGCAGGACACTTAGCCTTGAAGCACATATAGCATAGGCTTCTGATAGACCCAGGCAAATGACATAAGCACCTGTCAGTTGTAACAGACCATGAGAATCTGTATTGAACAGTTATGAATGTTTTATAGCACTTAATGGCCACAGAATTTCACATCACTCTTTAGACAGATGAACCTCCAAGGAAGAAATCATTTAGTCTCATGTCAGTGCATCTTCTCAGAAAATAACAATTTCCATATGAAATAAGGATACTTTACAGATATTTAGAGTTGGAACATTTAACTGGGGATGTTCAGCAGATGTCTGCGTTGGAGGATATTCAACAGAACTTACCTGAAGAAGTTGCCATGGAAGTTCCTAAGATAAAATTAGAACATTTGCCAGGAGCCGACATGAGAAATACTACCTGAAGAGAAGAAAAACCAACACACTGTAGAGAGGTCACGTCCACCTTTGTTTGGAATGAGACTTGACAAAAGATTTCTACCTTAAAGCGGGACTATTTTTCTCTGGTCCTCCTTAGCTTCCTTGTGGCCACAGGCCTTGGTCCCTGGAAAGCAGGAATCGAACTTCCAATGATGGGATGGACTACAGTGAAATAGCTCCCTCACCTGCTGTTTTATTTTATTAGTTTCACTCATTAGTTTTAAATTGAGTGAACTATTCTGACCGCAGTGAACCTAAAGAATTGGTTTTCTGTTTGATTGGGCTTCTGTTGTAAGTTATCAGTATGTTTTGGCTTTCATACATATCTGCTCATTCACCTGACAATAAACATGTTGGAAGTATTTCTTCTGAGCTTTCTGGAAGGAAGTTTTGGTTGGTGTGACTAACTGAACAAAGAGCAGTTAAAATTTTTATATTCTCGTGGTAATTTTGGGAGTGGTGACCTCCAGATTTTATCTCACTTAAACATCCATTTGTTTACAGAAGGAAAACCCCTCAAACCTTTCAGTAGATGCTGTTATTAATGTTTTCTCATCTTAGGGTTTAACAGCACCACATAGGCTAACTTGCTTGCCCAGCGTTTGTTGTGTGTTGTCGTGTAAAGAGGACCTTAGACTGGCTGACCTTCATTAGTCTGCTCTCTAAGTCTGAGAAATGGTTCCTCCCTCCACTTCTCCACTTCGTTCATTCCATCTTTCAGTTGCTCTCATGCCCCTTGCTCCTTTCCATCTTTTCGCTGAAACAAATTATTTTCTTCTTTTCCTTCCAGCTATTTTTCTGTCTTATTCTTCTTCATTATCTCCAAATTCTTGAAAGAACAGTTTATGCCTCTGACCCCTTCTCCTTCACTGTCTCTCCGACCTTTAACCTCTGACCTTGATTCTCATAAGATGCTTCTACCTTTGTGGAGGAGGGTTCATCTTCAGCTCGAAAGCTCTCCCTCTAGGGAGTTTCTGCATATTTTCTTTCATTCTCTTACCCTACTAATCCCACCCTGCCTTTCTAGATTGGATGTTTTTAATTTTGGCATCATCATTCTTTTCTCCCTCATTAAAACTCTTTCACGTCTATGTCATCAAACCCTTTCTGCCTTCAGTCGACATGCATGGAATTACTGAATGAAGCAGTGAATAGGTACTGCTGTTTCCATAATGAATGCTGAGTTTGGAAGCAGAGTGGTAAAAATTTTCAGCTTTCCCCATCATCTGGATTAAGTTTTTTTCAGAGTAGCATCATAACTTTATTGAAGTGCCCTGGATTGTCCACATATCAGATGGTTCCATATTTATGTGTAGATCTAAAACCTTTTGAAGTCAAGTAGGAAATTAATTTTATTCGTTTTAGTTCTACTTCATTAATTGAGAAAAAACATGAACTTACAAAAAGATTTTTTTTTTCAAAAAGGTTTTTTGGTTTTTTAAAAAGAACCTCAACTATATCTTAATTTTTTTTCACTTAAAAAATAAAAGTTTCCTTCATGTATAGCATTTCTCATAAAATATGTTAGGAAAAAGTTTTGAGTCCCTAAAATAGCAAAACTTGTTCTGTATGCATTTGCAATTCACTCAAAGGTTTTTCTCTGGTCCTCCTCCCCACCTTCCTTTGTACACAAGCTCTACACTTTGGTACCGTGTCTGTGACATAATTATGTGGCAGACTGTCTGATCTACCTTTGAAATGTGATGTAATTGCTGGCTGAAGAGCCTGTGCAGCTTGCCTCATGCTTCCAGGTCCCAGGGATTGCAAACTTTCTTTGTTTTATAGATAGAACTTGATAATGAATTCACAGTTTCTCTATAAGAAGTCCCATCAGTGTTTTGACAAAAATGACTCAGGCTTAAAGATAAACTGGTGATTTGGAGGGGGCTGGTGGAGAGGACAGAATTGGCTTGAGGCCTGTCTGTGCCTAAAGATGTTGTGGCCGGCAGAGCCCAGCTGTGATGACAAGACTGATAGTGGGTATAACGCCATTTCTCTTACGCTTCTGAAAGTCCCCAGATAATTTACCTGCCAGTTCTCAATGAGATACAGATTTGACTTATGATCAATACTAGTCTCTCTATTAAGAATTATTTCATTGACTTTCTTACCTAACTCTTCTTAGGTTTCTGAACTCTCTTCGAGAACTCAAAGCTGAAAAGTATCTTCCTCTGTTTTTATATTGGTCAGATTGTATTTTCACTGTTGGAATGAAAATTCACATTCATACTTTGAAGTAAGAGGTCTTTGTGCATTTTTATACTAAAGAGGCTTTCTAGACAAGGTGAGCGGATTGACAACATTTCCCCCTTTTTTTAATTTTTAGGTTGACGCCTTTCCTCCCAATGGTTATGGCTTATACAATATAGTAGGGAACGCCTGGGAGTGGACTTCAGACTGGTGGACTGTTCACCATTCTGTTGAAGAAACGATTAACCCAGTGAGTATTAGTCTCAGAATATGTATTATGAAAAGGTTACACCCATCCTTTGGGCAGAGTATGGTAGGAATTTCGTGTGTTTTGGCTATTTATGTACTATTGAAATTAATCTTGGAATTTCCCCAAGGAATATTAAGCACATCTTTTTTCTTTTTTCAACCTTAAGGCATTGTGAAGAAATGTTTGTGGACATTTTATATGCTGCTGGATCGTTACAGTGATAATGATTTGAGGAAATCTGCCTTTAACTGTAGAAATTATATTCAGCCTCATAAATGTGATCAAAGTGATGAGATGTATAAATAACTAGCAAAATTCATTAATGTTCATTAATAACTATTGAGATCTGGTAGGTGGTATTTATCGTGTTGGTAATTGCCTGAGTTTTCATTGGCTGAAATTTTGATTAAAGAACATTGTTTGGAGAAAATGAGAAGGATGTTTTCTGGGTGAATGTTGAATCAGGAAGTTGAGTCATTTGATGATTATTTCCTGAACTCCACAGTATGTCAGTTCATAAACCTTGGGAATGTAGCAAAACTAAGTTAAATTTTACCTTCTCTGGCATGGGAGTACTATTAACTGCAGCTAGTGGGCTACTCTGCCTCTAAAGCCAAGCTCTCTCAGCATATATAATAATTTAGACACTATAAGAATTAGGTGTGCAGGTGGGAAGTACTTCCTTTAAAAAGAACATGTCTGAGTATTTCTTGTGTGAACAGATTGGGGGGGATGCCATTTAAAAATCCTATCTCTAGCAAACTAGACAGTCATAAGTCAGATCCAGGAATATATATTTGTACCCAAACTGGCTAGACTAGGAACTTAATACGCTTAATTTTAAACCTTAACCTCTTGAAAACTTACAAAAGGTAATGATAAAGACAATTCTTTGATCTCTTCTCAGTGAAAGGTTTAACAGCTCAGAGTAGTTGAAGAAATTGTCAGACCCTGTGCCTCGGGCCTTTTTTTTTTTTTTTTCCTTCAGAATTTGGGCATAAATTTGTGTGATATGCTTGATTTTTCTTCACAGAATAACACATGAGTTGCTCATGAATAATCTATAGACAGAAATCTCCTTTCCTGGGGACAGATGAAAAAGCTGATTTCTTCAGAAATGGTCACTTCCTCCTTGTTTTCCTTGGCAGAGCTTGTGGAATTTGTGGTCAGAGGCAACCCATCTCTCCAACATGAGAATAAGGTTGTGAAATTTTCGGTAGGTTTGAGGTTGGGAGATGCCATTCTCTACTGGCACAATGTGACTTGGCGTTTGCTGTCAGAAGCAGAAATAGAATTTTTTTCTCCCCTTAGATGAAAGCATCTGCATGTTTGGAAAGGGTGCACCAGGCTTCAAAATTCTGGCAAGTTGTGAATGTATTTCTGTGACCATCTGTTGTCGAGCTGAGTGCTTATTAGCTTTCAGTTTTATAATTGCTTGTGTTGCTTCTAAGGATTTACAGAAAAATCCATATATTCTTGTTTTCAGAGTCCCAGGCTCTGATCTTGGATGTTGTCTTTGGTCTGTAAATCGTTAGCCTTGTAGGTTTCTGTCACAAAGGCCTCATTTGCTTCCTGGTTTGACTGGGATTTGGTTCACCAGTTTGGAGGACTGAACCCCAATTCCCTTGCAAACGCAGACTCTATCCTTCAGATCTTTACAACCAGCACTGCTGTTGTCTCTCGTCTGTGTTACTGCTTCAGTCTCCCAGTTGGGCTCCCTCGCTTCATTCTTTCTGCCCTGTTGCAGCTGGAATGATCTTTATAGAGAATACGTTTAACGCTTTCACTCCTCTGTTTAAAGAATAAACAAAGTACAGACTCTTGAACGTGACTTCTGGAGGCTAAAACAATTTAGCTGTTGCTGATCGTTCAATGACCATAGCTTTCTCTTCCTTTCAATGTTTCATTTTGAAACATTACAAAAGTTCAGAAGATAGCATAACAGAGACCTATGTATCTGCCATTACGATACATATTTAACATATATTGACAGCTTATTGTATTTACTGTCTTTCATTTAACCAAAGATAAAGAACGAAAACTATTCTGTCACCACTTGATAATGGTCTGTATTTTTAATTTAAGCTGTTCTGGTCTCTGTATAGTGCTATCTCACTGTGGTTTCTTAGTCATTACATATATATACATATATTTTTATTTCATTGAAGTAGAATTGATTTACAGTATATTAATTTCTGCTGTACTGCCTAGTGATTCAGTTTATGTATATATATACACACACATACATTCTTTTTCATATGCATGTATATATGCATACTTTATATATATTCATATACACGCATTCTTTTTCATATGCTTTTCCATTATGGTTATCACGGGACAGTGAATACAGTTCCCTGTGCTATACTGTTGTGTATCCATTCTTTATATATGAGTTTATATTTAGTCATCATATATTAAAGTCTGTATCTGGTAACTCTCATAGCATGCCACCCTGTTGACCTGCTTCCGTTGTGTGTCATTCTTGAGTTTTGGTTACATCTTATTTTCTCACATGCTCCAATATTTTTGATTGAGTACCAGACATTGTGTGAGATAAGCTGTAGAGATTATCTGAGATCTGGAGAGTGGACTCTTTCTCTGGAGCAGGCTTATCTTTGCTTCTGGAAACTTACATATCATCTTAGCTATTCTAGCCAGTATTTGAGGTGATTTGAAGCTCAGCTTCAGTCCCTGTAAGGGCTAGATGTGTACAGCTCTTCAGGGTGCCAGCCAGCAGGCTAGGGGGTTTCCACAGCTCTTCTTCCTTGGAGGGCCCCGTGCAAGTTGCTCAGTTGTGTCCAATTCTTTGCGACCCCGTGTACTGTATAGTCCATGGAATTCTCCAAGCCAGAATACTGGAGTGGGTAGCCTTTCCCTTCTCCAGGGCATCTTCCCAATCTAGGGATCAAACCCAGGTCTCCTGCATTGCAGTCAGATTCTTTACCAGCTGAGCCACCATGGACGCCCTAAGCTCCAATTGTTTCCTTGGTCCATGAGTCTATACAAAGTTCTGTTCAGCTTCTCAATATTATACTTGCTGGAATCAGCTGACCACTGGGGAAACAAGCTCACCTCTCTGGGCTTGTTTTCAGTCTGGGATTTGAGCTCAGCAGTTCCTCACAGCTCTTGATAGTTCTTATCTGAGCGGGTTTAAACTCCTATTTCTCTTTGAGGTCTTAATTTTTCTGCCTTTCTTCCCTAAGGGCTGTGTGTCTCCAGTGCCTAGCAAAGAACCTGGTCCTGTAATAAAGCCAGTTCCAGATATCTAGAATCAAAGAGAGTTTGGTCACTGTTCATACTGGAGGTGTTTCAGAAGCAAAAGCTAGGTAAAACATGTTTTCAGGGTAAGTTTTGAGCCAAAGTAAACATTGCAACCCAGGAACGGACCCCTTCAGTGTCATGTGTATATTTTAGCTCCAAGACTAACTCATAATGGCAAATACTTTTCAAGCTTCTTTGGAGAACTTGGGAACAGCCAGTGCTCTGTAGGCAGAGGCTTTTCAGGGAATACCTCTTTCTTGTTCAGTGACTTCCAGGGAGCAAAAGTTAATCATTAGTGTTTATTTTATTGGCTAGTAACACCTTGTATGCTTTGTATATAAAATCCTAGGAGAGGCGGAGGTATTTGGCCATATGGAGTGAGGGTCAGTTTGGTCTTGCCTGGTCAAAGGTTCTGGGGAGTGTGCATGCATGGTTGTGTGTAATTTTCGAAACTGCCTAGGATGACATCCTGTCTTTCTACACAGGTGCAATCCAGAGTGTGGCCGCTGATGCTACTGTTTTTTTTAACCCAATTAAGAAGTAATGTGTGTGTGTGTGTGTGTGTGTGTGTGTGTGTGTGTGTTTTCCTTTGCAGTTACCTTACCTAGAAACCCATATTCATCTCTGGAAGTGTGTGGTGGGGCTTGTATCCTTAGTCGCTCAGTTGTGTCTGACTCTTTGTGACCCCATGGACTGCAGCCCTCCAGACTCCTCTGTCCATGGGATTTCCCAGGCAAGAATAGTGGAATGGGTTGCCATTTTCTCCTCCAGGGGATCTTCCTGACCCCGAGGTTGAACTCACACATCTCGCATTGGCAAGCAGATTCTTTCCCACTGAGCCACATGGGGATCCCCCAGAAATGTGTGGTACTTTCAAAGACTGTATAGAACTTATCTAGCATCCTAACTTCCCACACCTACGTCCTTACTTCACTACCCTAGTACCATACCCAGGGCACCATGGTACCCTGGTTCACGGGTGATATAAAAGGGTGGAGTGATATGTAATATCTTTGTCACTCTCACTTAAGGTACACAGTTTCATTGGGGCAGCTTTTTTTTTTTGTCCTAAGGGAAAGAAATACAGCCTTAGAATTAGTCAAAGTAACGTGGATTTTAGCTCTGCCACTTGATATTAAAGGAATCTCTCTCTCAAAAAAAAAAAAAGGAATCTCTCTAAGTTTAGGACATACCTTAAGTTTCCTTATATATAAATTGGGAATAATTATACCTATCTCCGGAGAAGGCAATGGCACCCCACTCCAGTACTCTTGCCTGGAAAATCCCATGGACGGAGGAGCCTGGTAGGCTGCAGTCCATGGGGTCGCTAAGAGTCGGACATGACTGAGCGACTTCACTTTCACTTTTCCCTTTCATGCATTGGAGAAGGAAATGGCAACCCACTCTAGAGTTCTTGCCTGGAGAATCCCAGGGACCGGGGAGCCTGGTAGACTGCCGTCTATGGGGTCGTACAGAGTTGGACATGACTGAAACGACTTAGCAGCAGCAGCAGCATACCTATCTCATGAAATTGTTGGCAAGTTAGATCTGATAATGTTGCATGTGAAAATATAACGTTAGGCCCCAGAAATACTATTGTGCTAGTGATTTACTTCTTTTTTTCCTTAATTATTTTTTGCTACGTAATTGGGAGATTATATGCTTCTTTTTGGGCTTCCTAGGTAGCTCAGTGGTAAAGAATCCAGCTGCCAGTGCAGAAAACATGGGTTCAATCTCTGCGTCGGGCACATCCCCTGGAGAAGGAAATGGCAACCCACTCCAGTATTCTTGTCTGGAAGGTCCCATCAACAGAGGAGCCTGGTGGGCTAAAGTCCATGGGGTTGCAAAAGAGTTGAACACTGCCGAACAATTGCGCACACACAAATACATGCTTCTATTCAGCAGAACTAATAAGAAATGTTGGCCTTTGGAAGCCGAGGAGGAGAAAATGATGTTTATAAATAATGAATGCCTAATATTCTTCATATCCTTACCTTTTGTTAACTTATCACGTAGTCATCCTTACAATGAAAATCTCGCTTTGTGGCTCATTAGAGTCCAATGGGAATAAAGTTTCCCAAAAAGTATTCCTCCTCTGAATGAATCCCTGATGCTAGTCAGATGCTATTAGCCAGAGATTCTGTTTGTTCTGTTTTTGTCAATATGGAGTTTGACTCTTCAGTTCGATCATATAGCACTAGATATCTTGGGAAATGTGTTCTGTTTTGCAAGGCTGCGAGGTTGTGGTGTGGAATTGACCAGGGAAAACATAAGCCCTCCTTTTGTGCTGGCTGTGGTTTGGAGTTTGCACTCTGCTTGTTTGGAAGAACACACCTCTGACCCTTGCCTGTCGCACAGGGCACGTGCCAACCTCTGACCTGAGGTCAAAGTGGACCACATATTGGCAGGTGCCTCATGGTCAGTCCTGTTTTTGCCATTGGGTGGTTGGACTTGGGACTGGGACTGCATTTGTCCATCCTCTAAATTCTGCCTTTATTTGTTCCCCGTCCCAGTAACGCCTCTGGCCACACACCACTATATGAATCCATGAATTTTGTGCATCAGAAATGTTAGACTCCTGCTTAGCCTGTTTCCCAGACCTTCTCTGCCTATGGCATGAGACTGGCCTTGTCCCAGACTGACAAGAGACTGTAAATATCACATCTTCCTGAGTTGAGACTGTCTCACCCACTGACTGCCCCCTTGGCAGCCCAGTCAACGCAGCTCACATTCCTGGAATACCACTATTAGGTAGTAGTGCCCGGAGAAGTTGATTAAGGATTTTTATCTCACATAAGACCCTTTATTCATGTATTTTCAATGAGGACAGTTTAGAATAAATCAGTTTTATGGAAAAGTAACCTGGTGTCCAAAATGAAAAAGACATGTAAATATTACAGAAATTGACTTAAACTTGATAATAAATTACTATGGTTGTAAATTATACTTTATAAGTCCCAAAGGGAAAGCAGGGTGGTCAAAAAAATCAGTCCCTTGAGACCATGTTTATGAAAAGAATTTCATCTTCTCCCTAGTGGAAGATGGAAGTTGTTCCAGAGGAACAGCTGATGTTGATCTATAGCCACTTTTCTTTGTGGTTGTGGAGCGAGGTTGGTCATTCAACAACCACAAAAAACTGTTAACAAATAGAGGAAATAAGCTCGAGTATATATGGCTCAGATATTTAGATCCTGTAAATGCATTTTCAAACTCAGTATCCAGTTACATGCTTCTTGCTTGAAAAGAGTGCATGCTAATTTCAGTTGCTATTTGGAAGGTGGTAAAAATGCTGTTTGTTCATAATATTACCTTCAGAGTCTTATGTTACAGCTCTTGACTCTTCCTAAGCAGATAGTACAGGACACCCAGATGTATCGTGGACCCCTCTCTTAGTTTGGAGGACCAGAGGATCTTGGTGGGAAATGAAAAGCTCCAGCCTCTACCACTGTCGGACCCCTGTTTTGATCCCGAGGACACCTGTGGTCCTGCAGCCTTGAGCTTCAAACTTCCTGGGCCAGAGAACTCTCTAATACCTGGGGCATCTAGTTGTGTCATCAGATGTGCCCACTGTTTGATGTTCTCCCACGGCCAACCGCATATTTTCACCACCAGAGCTTCACCTCACTGGTCCTCATTGTACAGTTGGTGAGAACACAGAACATGGCTTCTGTCTTGTGCATGCAAGTTTTTCAGACCCCCGAAAACAGTCACAACCTGTGCCCCCTCATCTTTCTCTTTCTAGATGAGCATCCCCATTCTTTCAGTTTGCACCTGGAATAACTTGGATTCTAATCCAGGGCAACTGGGGTTACAGTCCTTTGTATAATATAAGTGGGAAAAAAGTCCCCTTTTCTAAATGAGCATCTGGAAATGTACACAGCATTCCATCTGTATGTTCCCTGATAGATGCAAATAATAGTGCCGCAGTCGTTTTCCCTCCTTCTCTGTCATCGGGTCTCAGACTGCGGTAGCCGTTAAAGGCTGCGCCAGCGGAATCCAATCAAGGGCTTTTGAATTTCATTGCTGTCACTGTGGTTAGCATTGTGTGACCCTGGGCAAGTCACTTAACTACTCCCGGACTCAGGTTTGCTTCTTTCATCAGTGGGGATGTAGATTCCCGCTTCACAGGGTTGTTCTGAGGAATTGAGAGAGTGTTGGTAGCAACTTAGACCAACATTTGGCAAAGAGCAAGCATATGGTACATGGCAGCTTCGGTTTTCAACATTGCTGGTTCTATCCCCCTTCTGCTACGTGGCCTCTTACTATTATGTACAGTTGCGGCAGGGACAGGAAGAGCAGCATCTCCCTGTTGGCCCCTCATAAGCTTCTAGTAGCCAAAGAGTACTTCCTCTTTTTCTCCTGGCTCCCCTGGTAGCTCAGACAGTAAAGAATCCGCCTGCAATGTGGGAGACCCTGATTCGATTCCTGGGTTGGGAAGACCCCATGGAGAAGGGATAGGCTACCCACCCCAGTATTCTTGGGCTTTCCTGGTAGCTCAGGTGGTAAAGAATCTTCCTGCAATGGGGGAGACCTGGGTTCAATTCCTGGGGTGGGAAGATGCCCTGGAGGAGGTCATGGCAACCCACTCTAGTATGCTTGCCTGGAGAGTTCATGGGACAGAGGAGCCTAGAGGGCCGCAGTCCATAGCGTCACAAAAGTCAGACACGACTGGGTGACTAAGCACACACACTTTGTCCCCCATGTTTATCGACTTTAGGCTGAGTCTCTTTAATTATTGTTATTATGCAGCTGTGTTTTATGCATTTATTTATAGGTAGTTTTTAAACTGTTTTGAATCTTATCTTAACAGCCCTATCTTGAAATGTAATGAAGAGCCTCTCTCTTCTCTCCATCAAATTCCTTTTTTTTTTAATCGGTTTCAGCCTTGAGAGACAGCTTACAGACTTCATTGCGACTATCAGCCCCCCTGTCATTTATGGTAGTGGTTTTCCCTTCCAACTTATTAGAATCAACCAGTTCAGCTGTTTTTTTTTTTTTTTTCCTGTCATCTGAGAACTTACTGTGTTGTGGGGCAGTGTTGTCTCTCAGGGATGCAAAGATGCACAAGATAGCCTGGCTGTTAGGGAACGTCTAGTCTAGGGAGACGTGGCGATCAGGTAAATCAAGATGCACTGTGGTCAGCGTTGTGCTGGGACTTCCCTAGTGCTCCAGTGGTTAAGAATCTGTCTTGCAGTGTATGAGACCCCAGTTTGATCTCAGGTCAAGGAAGCTCCCACATACCGCAGAGCTACTGACCCTGTGTGCCACAGTCATAGCGCCTGTGTGTTGCGACTACTGAAGCCCAGGTGCCCTAGAGCCTGTGGTCCGCAGCCAGAGAGGCCGCTGCAATGAGAAGTCCATGTATCGCAACTAGAGAGTACCCCCCCCCAACTTGCTGCAACTAGAGAAAAACCCTCACAGCAACAAAGACCCAGCACAGTCAAAGATAAATAAATAAACAAATCTTCAGAAAAAGGGTTGCTGCTGATGTGGTTGTGATGGGGCCTTGCTGAGCTCTGTTCTCTGCTGGTTGGAGCCGGGAAGGCTTTTCTGAAGAGGTGGCCTTGGGAAAGGTGGCAGCAGCTGTGACCTTCCAAACACAGGAAGGCCAGGGTGTGGCCTCGTGAGGAATTCATGGTCAGCAGAGAAAGGATTTTTACCCTTTACCCTGCTGCTTTCAGATCCTTTGGTGAAGGGAATGGCAACCCACTCCAGTATTCTTGTCTGGGAAATCTCATGGACAGAGAAGCCTGGCAGGCTACAGTCCATGGGGTCACAAAGAGCCAGACACGACTTAGCAACTAAACAACACCAGCTTCAGTTTCTTGAAGTAAAGCCCCAAAGCCATAGCTGCCCTCTGCTTGCCCTTCAGTCCCGAAGCGTCTTGCCTCTTCATGCTCACAGTAAAAGCAGTGAGAGGGGTGTGTTTCTTTCTTCTGATTTTCCTGCAGTGTATTTTTCCCATCCTTATGGGCACGACTGAACTGTTTAAAGAATTTCCGTTAGCTGACCAACTAGGGGCTTAGGAGAGTGACTGGTGAATCGTCTTCCTTCGTTTGGCATGCTCAGTGAAAGGGCTTTATGAACTCTGTTTCACAATATAGAGCACTTCTGGGAGGGGAGAGACATCTGCTCTAAGATGGGTTAACAGAAGGTCAGCATCGCCGGTTGGGGTTATAACAGAAACATTACAGGCAGAGAGTTTGCTAATGTGCTTATTTGCCGTCCTCTGTCAAGCTCTTCCGGCTGCGCTGAATGACAGAACCATGGCTTGGTGATGAAAGCAGAGGTCAGTAGCCTGGAATTTCACCTGAGATTTAGCTTGAAAATGTCCAGGGGCCTTGGGTAAGTCATCCTGCCCTTGTCTGGCTTCCTGCTTCATCTGTAAATGTCGCTAGGGATGTAGCAAGTCATTCCTAGGACACAGTCAGTCTGGACAATAGCCCTGAGGTCTGGTGCTGGCTTGGGAAGTAGGGTGAAGTAGGATGAAGAAGCTGTTGGAACGTGCTTAAGAGGACAGGTTTTAAAATGATTCACATTCTGTTGTTCCACATTCTAGTTCTGCCCCTGGATATCATGGTGGCCTTAGGAGAAAGGGAGGACATCTTTTGATTTTGTTTCTTTGTCTATAAAGTGGGAGTAACAGGAAAATTTAAGGACGTAGGGTTGTTCTGAGGATTCACAAGAGATTCAAGCACATGACCCTGTATCCACCACACAGTAAAAGAGAGCTAATTATTTTCCAAGTACCTCTCAGTCAGAACATCCTTTTTGAAAATTCTTTCCCTTCAGCACATCCTCTTACTTGTTAGACCAAATTGTGTTCTTTTCTTCCATTTTATTTGTTAATAAGCATTTACTGAGCACTTACTCTGTGCTAGGGGCAGGTACAAACATCACACCATCCTTGTCTACAAAGAGTTTGATTTTCAGAATCCCTAATTATGTTTCCTTCCATGGTGTGTGCATGCTCAGTCACTTCAGTTGTGTCGACTCTTTGTAGCAGCCCCATGGACTGTAGCCTGCCAGGCTCCTGTTTCCATGGGATTCTCCAGGCAAGAACACTGAAGTGGGTTGCCATGCCCTTCTCCAGGGGATCTTCCCAACCCAGGGGATCAAACCCACGTCTCCTGCGTTGCCGGCAGGCTCTTTACTGCTGAGCCACCAGGGAAGCCCCCCTTCCATGGTACTAGGAAGCTTTTGCCCCACTGATGCTGAGGAAGTCAGAACCAAAACCCAGGTTTTTTTGGCTTCCCTTCAGATTTGTTTATTCCTTCCTTGCACCTCTGTTTAACTGGAAGGGAACCGAGGGAAGGGAGGGCGGAGAGCTGACAGTGTCTCTGTCACTTGGTTCCCTGATTTATTTGCGTCTACAGCTGACAGGCCAGGTCTGAGCAGCATTTCTGGTCAGAGGGGTTAATCACCAGATTTTAGGTGTTAGGAGGCCTTCATTACGGGTCAGTTGCCTAAAGTTTTTCTTCTCTGTTCCTGGTAGTCTGAAGTGTGAATCGACAGCCGGAAGCTTAGGTGCCGTATCCAGAGCCAGATCCTCTCCATTGGGCTTGGCATCCCGTCTTCCGCCTCTGTGACCCTCCCTTCCCATCTTCTTCCTACTCTAGCCTCCGTGGACAGATTGTTTTTTTCGTGTGAATCCCCCAGCACTCCCCCAGTATCACAGCCCCTAATTTATGCTTAACATTTTCAGCTAAGGCCTCTGTCTCATCATGCTTGACAGTCAGCAAAGGTTAATGTATGTGTATTCACCGGTACACAGAATAATTCTCTTCTTTACAGTTTCTCATATACAGTAGCCTATAGCCATAAACACTTGGACCACAGCACTCCTAAACCAGAGGTGGAATCGTTACACACTGGGAAGAAAATGTGTGTTCCCTGTCAATCTGGATCCAGTCCCCCAAGCCCTTCCCTGTACTGGCTTTCTAGACAATGAAACGTGTTTGGGTTACAGAACAGGTGTGCCTCAGACCCTTGTCCACAGCCTGACTTGTTCCCAAGGCCACCAAGTGCTTGTGTGAGGAGCCACATCAAAGTCCTTATTCTGTACATTTATATTTGCTTTTTTGTTCTCCTCAAAGAGCTCAGAGTGCTCTGTCTCCCTCCCTCTTTCTCAGAGACTCTTCTGTATTTCTCATACCCGCAGAATATTCCTGATTGTGCCAAAGGAGGCTGGTGGTCTTAGTGTCATTTCTTACGATAACTCATAAAGTGGAGAGAGGTTCTGACTTTGCCCCAGATTTTGAATTTGATTTGCAGAGTCCAGATGAAATCCCAGGTCTTCTGATCTTGAAGCTCGTACAGTCTTGGCCGGTGTCCAGATGTTATTTGAGCTGCAGAACTTGAAAGGCTGCTTACTTCCTTGTAGTATTTTACCACAGACTGCACATGTTAAGTCAGGAATTTCAGGAAGTGTGGTAACTCTGAAAGATAATTTAAAGAGATATGAATTGTTGAGTCATGCAGAGGCTTCTTCCAAAAACAAGTGAGAGGCAGTATGGTTTTTTTATATATGCCTGTGGTTTTTTTATATCTTGAGATTTTAAATCAGTTTCCTGCCCTTTTTACGTTCTTAATCTCTTATTTCCTTCCACTAAATTGTTCTTAAAAATTATTGATTTGGCAAGTCAGTTTTTTCACTGAACATTTAGCCTGTTAATGAATTGTGAAATAATTTGATGTCATTTTCCCTTTCTATAGCTTCACCTTTCGTGTCTTTCCCTGTGCCGTAGTGTGACTCATTTGTTCTTTCCCTAAGGATCTGGAAATTAAACCATGTTATTGAGAAGAGAAGAAATAGAACAGTGTGATTATCTTTTACATCAGGTTATTCTGGGGAGATATTCATGTGGATATGTGAACATATTTATAATATAGGTATATTCCTGTCCATATGTATGATTTTTATATAAATATATGCTTTTATTCATTCAGCAAAGTTTATTGGGAAAAGGAAATGGCAACCCACTCTAGTGTTCTTGCCTGGAGAATCCCATGGATAGAGGAGCCTGGTGGGCTACAGTCCACAGGGTTGCAAAGAGTTGGACATGACTGAGCGACTACAGCTATTTACTGAATGCTAGACTTATGAGCTGGGTTCTGGGAATCCCACAGACATGATCCCTTTGCCCTCTTGGAGCCTGCAGATGTGAAGGAGTCAAGCAAATGCACATAATTACATATATGTGGTCATGTCTTTAACTATATGTGAGGAGGAAGTTTAACATGAAGGTTAAACTCAGACAGTTTGGGAGTTGGACCTGGTTTCCTATCTTAGCCACCTACCCGCTGATTAAGCTGGAGCAAGTCACTTAAATCCTTATGCAGCTTCCCCATCTGTAAGTGAGAAATAACAGTACCCCTTGTGGACAGACTGAGAGATTTCAATGAGGTACCACAAAGAAATTGTTTAGTGTAGTGAATGGTATGTAGTAAACACTTGATAAATCTTAATCATCACTAGTTTTTAATATGCAATGAAAATTTCAGTAAGCTGTGAAATGACAGCTCACTCTGAAATCTAATTCATGAAAGATAGTTATTCTGGACCTTTTTAGGAATGTGGAAACAAGATAGGACATCTGGTAGCACGCAACTATACACTTCTTTCTGTGGACAGTCTCTGCTTTATACACACTAAAAAAGTAAACACTGTTCTAATGAAGTGACAGAATTGGACACTTAGCACTTGTCTACTTTCACAGTATACAAAGTGAAATCATGGAAGTAATCAAGTATTCTTTGCAGAAAATGTTTAACTAAAAATATGATTTGGTATAAACTAATTGCTTATACTCTCTCATAACTTGCTAATGAGTTGTCACTGAAGAACACAGAACATTGTGAGTATAAGAGAATGTGATATATGAAATCTTTACAAAGACTGTAAACTGGTTTTCTCATTTCTCAAGTGCTTTAGAGCCATATCTGTCTGCAGGCAGGACTGAACAGTTTCACATCATTTGGAGAGAAGCAAGTGACCGAATGTGGAGTAGACCTTTCAGCAGATGTAGTCTGTACCCTGTGATCTTGGGTACACTTTCACTATCCCAGAAGTCACCTTTCTTTAGGATGATGCTGCTGTGTACCATAAGGGCTTCCCAAGTAACTCAGTGGTAAAGAATCTACCTGCTAGTGTAGGAGACGTGGCTTAAATCCCTGAGTCAAGCAGATCCCCTGGAGGAGGAAATGGCAACCTGCCCCAGTATTCATGCCTGGGACATCCCATGGACAGAGAAGCCTGGCGGGCTACGGTCTGTAAGATCACAAAGGGTCGGACACAACTTAGCGACTAACAGCAACAGCTAATGTACTGTGCCTTGTTTAGGATGAAACAAACTGATTTCTCTGTTCTTCAGAACCAGCCCCTCCAGGATTGGATAGACTGTGAATGCTCTTTTGTGTAGTATGTTAGCATATTAAGCTTTCTGGAAGTAAAGAACTACTTGCATTATTGGATGACAAATTCTGTTAGCAATGTATACTATCAGCAGATGATGAGAAAGTTAGTTCTTGGTTGTGGAAATCCAGTGTGTTACTTGTTTTCTCTTAATAGTTGCTTCCTCTGTGTTTAGGTTGACAGGTTTATAGTTATTTTATGGCCTTGTGTTGAAAAACTACCATGGATTTTCACAATTATTATGATCCATATCTCAAATAAAACATATGTATCTACCATTGTAGAAGTCATAGCATTAACCATTTTCTTGGGACTTTGCTGCTTTTTCTCTTCTCTTTCCTTCCTCCAGAGAAGTTGGATAGAGTGACTGTAGAAGCTGAGGTCCTTGGCCACCCCTTACCCACAAGGATGACGACTATTAAAAAAAATGGTGCAACTTCTTAGAAAAACAACATGGTGGTTCTTCAGAATGTTAAAAATAGAACTCTGTGATCCTACAATGCTACTTCTGGGTATATGCCGCACAGAATTTTTTAACTATTATTTCATTTTAGTTTTTAAAATTGAAATATAGTTGATTTACAATATTGTGTTAGTTTCATGTGTACAGCAAACTGGTTCAGTTACATCTATATATATATTCTTTTTCAAATTCTTTTCCCTTACATAATAGGTTATTATGAAATATTGAGTATAGTTCTCTGTGCAATGCAGTAGGTCCCTGTTGATTTTGTGTTTTACATATAGTAGTGTGTCTATGTTAATTGCAAACTCCTCATTTATTCCTCCTCCTGCTTTCCACTTTGGTAACCATAAATTTGTTTTCTATGTCTGTGAGTCTGTTTTATGTATAAGTGCATTTGTATCTTTTTTTTTTTTTAAGATTCCACACAGAAGTGATATCATTTGTCTTTCTCTGTTTGACTTACTTCACTTAGTATGATAATGTCTAGGTCTATTCATTTTGCTGCAAATGGCATTATTTAACTCTTTCTTATGGCTGAGTAATATGTGTGTATGTATCACATCTTCTTTATCCATTCATCTGTTGATGGACTTTTAGGTTCATTCCATATCTTGACTGTTGGAAATAGTGCTGTTTTTGTAATTTTTTTGTAATTTTTTTTTTCTTTTTAAAAAGGTCTTCTGTAAATCCTGAAATCTTTAACTTGGCTTTATTTATTTATTTGCCATGCAGTTTGTGGGATCTTAGTTCCCCACCAGGAATAGAATCCAGGCCCACAACAGTGAAAGCACAGAGTCCTAACCACTAGACCGCCAGCGAATTCCCCGAGTGTATTTTTTCAAATTCTAGTTTTCTCCAGATACATACCAGCGAGTATGTGTTGGATCATTGGGATTGGTGGATCATATGATGGCTCTATTTTTAGTTTTTTAAGGAACCTCCACACTGTTCTCTGTAGTGGCTGCACCAATTTACATTTCCACCAACAATGTAGGAGGGTACATTTTTCTCCACACCCTCTCCAGCATTTATTATTTGCAAACTTTTTGATGATGGCCATTCTGGATTGGTGTGAGGCCATTCTACTGCATCATAGCTTTGGTTTGCATTTCTCTAATAATTAACGATGTTGAACATCTTTTCATGTGTCTTTGACCATATATGTATATCTCCTTTGGAAAAGTATCTATTTAGATCTTCTACCCACTTTTTGGTTGGGTTCTTTTTTCCTTTAAATATATTGAGCTGTATGAACTATTTGTATATTTTGGCAGTTAATCCCTTGGCAGTCACATCATTTGCATTCTTTTACATGTAGCTGTCTACCACTTACTGAAGAGATGGTCTTTTGTTCAGTGTATTCTTGCCTTTGTTATAGATCAATTGCCTATGTAAGTATGGTTGTATTTCTGGGTTCTCGGTCTTGTTCCATTGAACTGTGTCTGTTTTTGTGCCAGCACCATACTGTTCTGAGTACTGTAGCCTTGAAGTATAATCTCAAGCCAGGGAGCATGATTCCTCCAGCTCCCTTCTTTCTTTTCTAGATTGTTTTGGCTGTTCAGGGTCTTTTGTGTTTCTGTACGAATTAAAAAAAAAATTTTATTTTAGTTCTGTGAAAAATGCCACAACACTTCTGACACCAGATGTGTAATGTTTTCCATGCCAACTCCCTGGACACCATCTGGATATCTTTTGTTCAGTTCAGTCTGATGTTGACCATCTGGAGTCAGCACAGACTCCAAGGTTTAAGGACTCAATCCCGAAAGTCTGCCCCACTTCAAGTGCCAGTCCAAGTACTGGGTTCTCTGGGTGCCTGCACTTCTGTCTGAGGTGGCTCCTAGGTCAGGAGTTCCCACAGTGCCCCCCTTTCAGATTTGATAATGTGCTAGAACAGTCCACAGATCCCTTTACTTACTCTCATGGGTTTATAATAAAGGATACCAATGAACAGCCAGATGCAGAGATACCCAGGAGAGTATCTGTGGGGTCCAGGAGAGTCCTACACACAGGAACTTCTGTCCCTGTGACTGTGGGGTGTTCCACCTTCCGAGCACATAAATGTGTTCACCAATTCAGGCTCCTCAGATCCCATTGTTTGGTTGTTTTATGGAGGTCTCTTTACATAGGTATAATAGATTCAACCCTTGGCCATTGGTGGTTAGGTTCAATCACCAGAACCCCTCCCCTCCCCAGAGATCTGTGACAGAAAGTGAAAGTTGCTCAGTTGTGTCTGACTCTTCATGACCCCATGGACTAAACAGTCCTTGGAATTCTCCAGGCCAGAATATGGGAGTGGGTAGCCTTTCCCTTCTCCAGGGGATCTTCCTGACTCAGGGATGAACCCAGGTCTTCCATATTACAGGCAGATTCTTTACCAGCTGAGCCACAAGGGAGCCCCCAGAGATCAAGAGGTGGAGCTAAATGTTCTAACTTGCTAATTGCGCCTGGATCTCTCTGCCTGACCAGGGCCCATCCAGAATTTACCTAGGCACCCCCGCCCCCTCAGCCACCAGTCATCTTATTAGCACACAGAAGATACAAGTCACTCTGGAGAATCAGTACAAAGACCAAATATGTAATTTCCCATTGTACCACAGGGTTCTCTACTATCTTACTCTTCATTCAAACCTTTCCCCCTCTTTTTGTTGAATCTCTACTTTTTGACCAAGAGCAATTATATAGAAACTTAAGCGCAAGGCATACATCCACTGGTTCAAATAATATTGACATCTATAGTCTCAGCCACTGTTTAAGGCTCAAATGATAAAGCAGGGAATAGAGCAAAGTCTGTGGTGTCAAGGTGCCTGCCCTATTAGGAGAAGGAAAGCAATTTGTAATTTGTCACCAGTAGTAAGTGTTAGTGTATTTCATTTTTTCTTGCAGTGTTCTGACACCACATGTGTGTGTTTTTATCTGATATCATATATTTAATTTTTCTCTAACATGAGCTGGGTGTCCAGAGGTTCAGTCCAGTTCTGATGCTTACTCCTGGAGTTATCACAGACACAACAGATTATGAGATTATAAGTCTTCCAATACTTCATATGTCAGCTGAAAATTGGGTACCTAGGCTTCCCACCCTTCTGCCTGGCAGAATGTGAATTTGGGGGTTCAGATGAGCCCTTCGCTCAGGCTTGGTAATATACTAGAACAATTCATAGAACTCAGGAGAACACTTTACTTATGATTGCTGGGTTTAATTTAAAGTATACAACTCAGAAGAGGCAACAAAGAAAGATTCTCATCTTTCTTTTCCAAGGATCTCAGGAGCTCTGAGCCAGGAACTGGGGACAAAGCCAAATATTGGCGTTTTGATACCACAGTAAGGAAGAAGGGGCACATGTACGGTAGGAGGAGAGAGAGTGGAGTGTTGGAAGGTGGAGGAGGGGGTGTGATCTTTCAGGCTGTCTGGGGGCTTGTCATTTGACAGAGACAGTAAATGGTGTGTGAAGGCTGAGGGAAGAGTCAGAAAGAACTGTAAGTGCAGCGGACAGTGATGTCATGAGGGACTCAAGAAAAGGGATAATGGGAAACAGACCAACATCATGTTGCCTTAGGAAGCAAGACCAGGGGACTTGCCTGCTGGTCCAGTGGCTCACACTGCAATCCCAATGCAGGGGACCTGAGTTTGATCCCTGGTCAGGGAACTAGATCCCACTTGCCACAGTTAAGTGTCCGCATGTCACAACAAAAAGATCCTACATGCTCCAACTACCAAGAGTCTGCATGCTGCAACTAAGGTCCAGTGCAGCCAAATAGATAAATGACAAAATATTAGAAAAAAAAGAAGCAAATCGACACGCTATTGTGTGTGTACATAAAGACACTTTCTATGCACCTGACATTGTGATTTACTGAGATTTCATGGCACCTGTCATTTATTCTGTAATGAAAGGAAGATGTTGGATTTCCTTGTTATCACTTTATTTTTGAGGCATGCTTTTCCCTTGGAGGTATTTGAAAACCTTTCCAGTAATACACAAGGGAAGATGAGAGCTTACAAAGTAGGTCTATGAAATGGAACAGGTTTTTCCATGGTTTGAGGCTGAGATTGAGATCCCCAAACCCCAGGAGATTTGAGCCAGAGAAACTACTGAAGGTATCCTCCGTATGTGGATGTCTGTTTAGATGGTAAGTGTTGCTACTTTAAATATGTATTTATTCTTAAGTGAAAAAAGCAGATGCCTTATGCCAAGAGAAGTGCATTTGGAGATACACATCTAACAGGGGGCATTATTTCAGCTCTATCCTGAAGCTGATGAATGTCTTTATTTTTAAAAAATATGAACTCTCAACTCAGTTTCCCTTGGGCCTAGCCGTTTTCTTGCAGTGAACTTGTGAAATATGGAAGGGCTTGGGCTGTTAAAACTGGAACAAAAGGATGATTTCTTTAAAAATATGATACCACATCAGCTCTTAAGGGGCACATGGCTGGGTGGCTGAGTGGGAGCCTGGAACCAGATGGCCTGGGCTTGAACCCTGGCTCCTCCCATTACTAGCTGTGTTACACAGGACAGGCAGTTTAACCTTTCTATCCTTTGAGTCTTCATCTGTAAGATGGCCCTGATAATGGGGTGTCCAAACATCCCTAGCCTGTGCTCATGCCTGGCACAGTTGTTAATAGCTGCCCTATTCACTCCCCAAGGTATCCTTATTTGGACAATTAATTATATAGTTGCCCTCCCAATAATAGAACCTACATCAGAATATCATTTAAAAAATTCAAAAGAGTAAAACAGTACCTGCTTCTAATATGTGCTCAGTAAATATTAGCTGCTACAGTTGGAATCAGTGTTTTAAATAACCAGTTTTATGTATTATCCCCCAAAGGAAGAACTGTTACTGTAATCCTTGGGCTATGAAAGGGACATATTTTTTTGGAAGGTGGAGGACCATGGACACTGTGAGCGAGTTAATACCATGTTAGAATTCTCTTCCTTTTTAGCCGGGCGTGGGCGAAACAAGTAGCATGGAGGAAATGACTGTTTTCGTTCATTTCTCTAACAGGGTAATCACCATACAGCGCATGCTGGTTTTACAGAGAAAATACTGCGGGGGTTGTTAATTTGGACTGTGTGTTTAATGTGCTATTCTTTCCAATCTGATCTCTAGTTTCCTTTCTTTGACCTTTCTCCGGGTGTCACCCTCCTTTTCCTCTCCTCATGCAACATCTAAAGCTAATTGCAGAACCTTAATGTTGGTCCTTGTGCTGGGGGTTGAATAAAATTACACATAACTGAAACAGCTTTATTTGAAGTACTGGTTTCAGCCACCCACTCTTAAAATCCCTTGTCACGTTTGACATCAGGTAACTGAAGTGAATTTTGTTGTTTTTTTTTTTTAAACTTTGTTTTTCACAAATGTGCCTTGGTCAGACGTGCAGCTAGTCTGGAAGAGTCAAGCTGGATAAGCACAGGGGTGGGATGGATCTCGGCTTCTGTTCTTGTCACTTGCTAGCTGTGTGATCCGGATCTGTCCATTTATTCCCTCTCTGTGAGCTTCACTACTCTTCAGCCCTGGAATGGGGATCGTGATACTTTCTGCTTCCCAAGACTTTTCTGAGGATCAAATGAGGGAAGAGATATTATGGTAGTATGTTCTAAGCAAAGGTAGGCAGATTTCCTTTTTAAAAAGTATCTGTGTCTTTGACTGCATCCGGTCTTAGCTGAAGCCTGTGGGCTCCTCATGCATCCTGCAGGCTCTCTAGTGGCTGCACGTGGGCTTAGTTGTCCTGCAGCTTGTGAGATCTTAGTTCCCCAACCAGGGATGGAACCCACGTCCCCTGCATTGCAAGGCTAGTCTTACCTGCTGGACCACTAGGGAAGTCCCAGAGTTCCTTTCTTGAAAAACAGTTGAGGTGATTGGAAAGAAATTCCTTTTAGGAGACACATAAGCAGACACTAGAAGAAAAAGGTTAAAAAGGCTGCTCCTGTTTGTGTGTTTCTGAGCTGCCTATTGCTATAGTACTGGGCGATTTAACAAGGGTGTTGCTTTACCATGCATGAAGTGCTTCAATTCAGCAGTAAGATCATTTTTCTTTAATCCTGAACTTGAGAATGCCAAAATTAAACCTATGGAAACCTGGATGATAAGATAGCTTAAAGGCTTGATAAGAAGTCAGGTGTGCAGAGAGTCCAGCTTTTAGCCAGTCAGGACAAGGATGGCTTAGCTCTCAAGGGAAGATGCACGCTTCTCAGGATCAGAAGGTGGAGAAAGAAACCTGTCCTTTTAAACTCCAAACCCACTATAAATAAACTTCTGAGGAAACTTTTGGCTACTAACATTTGGGGGCTCTGAAAGTTTTTTCTTCTTTTAGCTTATTCTGATGTATGCTTTCTCTCATTTAACTTAAAAATTGTTCTTATTATAGAAAATTTCAAACATGCAGAAGTTGAGAGAGTGGTGTATTAAATCCCCATGTCCTTCATACCTAGACTTAATAATTATCAGCTCATGGCTAATTTAGTTTCATCTGTATTTTTGTGCACTCACCCCTGCTCTCCTCTCCCCTGGATTATTTGAAGTCAATTCCATATCTCTTAGTTTATTTAAAATACCATCATTTAAAAATTTGTTTATTCTCATTAAAATAGCTTTAATGTGGTATAATTTGCATAAATGTGGTATAATTTGCATAGTGTACAATTTGACCGGTTTATATATATAAATAAGTATATGTGTGTGTGCCGTGCACAGTCATGTCCGACTCTTTGTAGTCCCATGAACTACAGCCTGCCAGACTCCTCTGTCCATGGAATTTTCCAGGCATGAATACTGGAGTGGGTTTCCATATCCTTCTCCAGGGGATCTTCTTGACCCAAGGATCAAACCTTTGTCTCTTATAGCTCCTGCATTGGCAGGTGGATTCTTTACTGCTGTGCCACCTGAGTATAACTGTATATACTGATCAAAAAATAAATATATATACACACGTATTCATGAAACCACTGTAGTATAGATAGTGAACATAACCATCACCCCAGAATTTCCTTATGCCCTTGGAAATGGCTCTACTTTGCCCTTTCTGCCTCTAATACTCCAGCAGTTGCTGATCTGCTTTCTGTCATAGTAGATTAATTTGTATTTTGTATGTTTTAGAGTTCTAGATAAATGGAATGTACAGTATGTACCTATTTTTTTTTTTTTTTTTTGGTCTAGCTTCTTTCACAGTGCCATAGTTTTTATTTATTTAATAAATACCATTGTGCTCCTGTTGGGTACCATTTTGGAAGTTGCAAGACCTCTTAGGAGACAGTTGTAATAGTCCAGGTAGAACATGGAGCAGGTGGTTTGGAGCAGGGTGGTTACTATGGAGATGATAGCTGCCATCCATTAGAGATCTGCTTTGGAGGTAGAGCTCATGAGACCAGCTGGATGTGGGGGTGAGGGAGAGGGAGGAATCAAGAATTACTCCTCAGTATTCTTGCTTGAGCAGATGGGTAGGATGTAGTGAAATGGAGGGAGACTCTGAGAAATAGGCCTGACTCTGTCCTAATTTCGTCCTTTACTGGGTGTCCATTGTTTTTACAGTTATTATTATCATTGGTTGATCTGAGGCAGTATCAAATCTGCAGATGAAAACAGTATTTAGTGTTTAAGATGTTCACCAAATTGCTAGGTCTTCTCACAAATGTTATTAAATACAGGCCAGCTGCCATTGTCAAATTGAAGATAGTGAATTTCAGTTTTCTCCTCGGGTGTTTGTGATGTCATTTGTACCAGGAAAGGGGAACAGAGAGTAGTGCAAAGTCAAATAATACTTTCACTATATATGTGTATGTGTATATAAGTAACTGAAATGTTTAGTTTTCACCTAAAAAGCAATAAATGTGCAAACAGGAAACTGATCAATACCAGGGAAAAAGGTTAAGTAGAAACTGAGTAAGCACAGATACTGGATTTAACAAAGACTTAAAAGCAGCCATTATATTTAAAGGACTAAGGGAAAATATATTCAAGAATTGGTAGAAAATACTACGTGAATCAACAAATAGAGACTAACAACAGACAAATAAAAACGATAAAAGAAGAACCATGTGAAATTTCTAGAACTGAAAATATAATAACTGAAATGAAGAGTTAACATGATAGCAGATTAGAAATGGTAGGATGCCTGAATCAGTGGACTTGAAGGTAAGTCAAAAGAAAACTTCTAAACCAAAGAACCGAGAGGGGGGAAAAAAAAACTTGAGACTGATCAACAGAGGCCTGTGTGACAGTATCAAACATTTGAATGTTATTTTAACACATGTATAATAGGAGTCCCAGGTGGAGAAGGGAGCAAGAACGGGACAAAACATTTTTGCAAGATTATCTAAATACCAAACTTGATGAAAATTATCTACAGATCCAAGAACTTCAGTGAACTTCAACCAGGATAAACACAAATGAGAAATATACCTAGACATGTCTTAGTCACAGTGCTGAAAGACAAAATATTGAAAACAGCAAGATAAAAGTACCTTATCACGTACAGGCCAACAATAGTGTGATTAGTGACTGTTTTCTCATCAGAAACCATGGAAATCAGAAAATGGTAGCGTGATATAGTCAAGAGGCTGGGAAAAAAAGAAACAAACTAAGACTTCTATATCTAGCAAAACTATCCTTTAAAAATGAACATGAAGGAAGTCTGACTTTGGTTCTAGGAAAATGGAGTAGACATAGATTTCCTGTTCTTCCTACTAAATTTGATGAAAACTCTGGACCCTATCTAGAAAAGGAGCATAAAAAGTCCCTGAAAGGTGTAAAGACAGCAGAGTAACTGCAGACCTTGGGCCCTAGGAACGACATGGTGGTGAATTCCATAGGTTTTTCTTTTGGCCCCATGTATCCCAGACTTGGAGCTGAAGAAACCACCAACCTCCAGATGCCAAGGGGTATAAACAGAGTCTCAAGAAAAGCCTACTCTCTCTAGCCAAAGGAGCAAGTAGGAAACAGTCTAAAAACACAGTGGACTTCTAGTCAGTCTAAGACTTACTAAACCACCCTACTCCATGTAGGCACCATAGAAAAACAACTGTTCTCCTGTGCCTGCACAGGCCAAGAGGGACCTCATGCACCCTCATCAGGCTGGTTGAGGCGCCATAATCTACCTGCCAGTATGGTGTCAGAGCAGGCCAGTAGGCCTTTCATCATTGGCTGGCAGTAATGAAGCCGACCCTTCCCATGGTGCAAGTGGATGTTGTATGGGGAGCCAGAACTCTCACCTCCTCCAGCGGTAAGTGAAGAGTGTCCCTCCTGAGGTGACAGTGGAGACCAGGTGGGGAACCCGGACTTCTGCTTCCACCTGGCGGTAATGAGATGGCTGTCTCCTTTCCGCTGTCAGCGTGGTGCCAAAGAAAGCCAACTGAAACAATGTTTAAGTAAGAGCCAGAGGGACTTCCCTGGTGGCTCAGTGGAGAAGAATCCTCCTGCCAGTGCAGGGGACGTGTGTCTGATCTCTGGTCTGGGAGAATCCCACATGCCACAAAGCAACTAAACCTGTGTGCCACAAGCACTGAGCCCACACTCTAGAGCATGCAAGCCACGATTGCTGAAACCTGTGCGCCTGGAGCCCAGTGCTCCACAACGGGAGAAGCCACCACAATGAGTGGAAGCCCATACAAAGCAATGAAGACCCAGCACAGCCAAAAACAAATAAATATATAATTTAAAACATTAAAATGAAACTCAGTAGTACAGTTATTTTGAAAAAAAGAGCCAGAGTCATGTAACATATAAACATTATCCGGGTTTCAGCTGAATAATAAATTGTCATACCAAGAAGAGGGGAGACACCAAATTAGATGAAAGAAAGACAGTCAATAGATACTAACATGTTTGAAACAAATGGAAAAAGAGAATAGAAACTTCAGAAAGGAAATAGAAAATATAAATGGGAACTAAAGGCAAATTTTAGAACTGAAAAACAGAATAACCAAAATAAAAGCTTTGTGAATGGGTTCAGCAGCAAAATGAAAGGGACAGAAGGGGAAAAAAATCAGTGAACTGGAAAAAAAAAACAAATTATTCAATCTAAATATTGGAGAGAAAACACAAAATGAATAAATGATGTCTCAGGGAACTTTGTAATTGTTAAAAAAAAATCATCTAAAATTTTGTCTTGGGAGTCCCAGAGGATAGGGGGAAAGAGCATGGGTTGAAAGGTTACCCAAAGAAATAATGGCTGAAAACTTCACCAATTTGGGAGTAGAATATTAAATAGAATCATCCCAAAGAAATCCATACCAAGACATACCATAATTAAACTTCTAAAAACCAGAGACAGAAAATCTTAAAAACAGCCAAAGAAAATCAACACTTAGCCTGTAGGGGATGAACCAGTGTGAATGACACTGTGTGGGTTTCTCTTCAGAGATCCTAATAAAGGGGAGAAGAGGTGACACGATACTTTCCACCTGTATTCCTTACGGTACATGTTGAGTTGCTTCATCGTGTCTGACTCTGCGATGCTAGGGACTGCAGCCCACCAGTCTTCTCTGTCCGTGGGATTCTCCAGGCAAGAATGCTGGAGTGGGTTGCCATGCCCTGCTCCAGGGGATCTTTCTAACCCAAGAATCGAACTCGGGTCTCCTGCATTGCAGGCGGATTCTTCACCCCAGAGCCACCAGGAAAGCCCCCATATTCCTTGTAGACATGATTATTTTTTATGTGTCGAAAACTGCCAACCCAGAATCCTTTATCTAGTGAAATGTCTTTTAGGAATAAGAGGAAATCAAGACATTTTCAAATGAAGGAAAACTACAGAATCTGTCATCAGCAGACCTATCGTAAATGAATGTCTAAAGGAAGTTCCCTAAACAGGAAGGAAATGATTCAAGAAAGAATCTTTGAACATCAGGATGGGAGAAAGAACATAGTAGGAAAAATATGGGTACATATAGTAGGCTGTCCTCTCAAGATTTCCAAGTTTTGTTTGATGGTTGAAGCAGAAATTATGATGTTGATGTGTTTCTAAATATGTTTGGAAGAAGTATTTAATGCAGTTATAAACAGGGGAAGCTAAAGAGATATAAAGGGAGGTAAATTTTCTGTACTTCACTGGAATTGGTAAAATAATACCAGTATATTTTATATCTTATCACAGTTTTGTATATGTATAAATAAAGTATTATATATATTTAATACTTGTATAGTAATGTATAGTATATAATATATATTTAAGTTATATGTTTAATGAATATACATATACTAAATATATATGTGAAACTGTGATTAAGCATTGTAAGTGAATAAAAATGAATTTCTTTAGAGAAATCTTTCTGCCACAGGAAGGCAGAAAAAAGAAAACAAAAAGTAGAAAACAGACAAAAGCAACAACAAAATGCCAGTCTCAAGTCCTAAAATATCAATAATTTCATTGAAAGCACAATGGTCTAAATATACAGACAAAAGCAACAACAAAATGCCAGTCTCAAGTCCTAAAATATCAGTAATTTCATTGAAAGCATAATGGTCTAAATATTAAAAGGCACATTGGCAATGTGGATTAAAATACATAACCTAACTACAGTTCTACAAAAAACTCACTTAAAACATAATGATATAATAGATTGAAAACAAAATGATGGGAAAAGATGTTTTATGTAAACAGTAATCAGAAAACAGCAGGAATGGCTATTTTAATGTATAAAATAGACTTCAAAGCAAAGAAAATCAGAGTCAGGGAAGGACATTGTTTGATGATAAAATGATCAATCCACCAAAAGGATGTAATAATACTAAATATGCATGCCCCAGTGAAAAGAGCTGAAACATATGAAGCAAGAACTGATAAAAATGAAAGGAAAAATAGACGAACCTGCAGTTTTAAGTGGAGGTGATAATGCTCCTTTCTCAGCGATTGGTAGTGTAACTGGATAGAAAGAAGATCAGCAAGGATATGGAAGAACTCAGCACCATCATCAGCTTTCGCGTGGGTTATCTGTTGCTGAGCACACTCCCTGTGTTCACTGTGTATTTTCACTTAGACTCTTGCGTACTGGTGGTGGAGGTCATGAAGGCATGGCAGCCTGTCTTCTCACCAGGCATGTAGGCAGAAAGGTGCAGTATTCAGACACTGGGTCTGTAGCTCCTTTAAGTAGTTTTAACCTGCTTCCCTGGTGACTCAGTGGTAAGAGATCCACCTTCAGTGCAGGAGACCCGGGTTTGATCCCTGGTCTGGGACAATCCCCTGGAGAAGAAAGTGACAGCCCACTCCAGTATTTTCTCCTGGAGAATTTCATGGACTGAGGAGCCTGGTGGGCTACAGTCCAAGGGTTGAGAAAGACTCAGACACTACTTAGCGACTAAGCAACAACAGCCTTGACCATGAGAGATGATGTTAGTTTTGATTTATTGATCCTTTCTTCAGCAAAGAGAAATGGAGGCATTTCCCCCTTACAATAGTTTCCTAGAGCTGCTTTAACAACTTACCACAAACTTGGTGGCTTGAAAAAACAAAAGTTTATTCTCTCACGGTTTTGGCGGCTAAAAGTCTGAGACTAAGGTCCTGGCAGGGCCATAATTCCCTTCAGGGTCTCTAGAATCCTCCCTTGTCTCTTCCTAGCTTCTGGCGGTTCCCCGGAACCCTTGGCGTTCTTTGGCTTGTAGCTGCATCACCCTAGTCTCTGCCCTCGTCTTCACATGACCTTCTCTGTGTCCTTTCCTCCTGCTACAAGGACACCAGTCACTGGATTTAGAGCTCGCCACAATCCAATATGACCTCATCTTAACTAACACAACATTTACAAATGTGCACATTCCCTATTTCCAAATTTGGTCATATGCTGAGGCTTTGGGTGACCATGAACTTGAGGGAGAGGGCACTATTCAACTCATTACACACTGCTGGTAATTTTTCTGTTTTTTTGTTTGTTTTGCCAAGCGGTAAGCATTTCAAACAGATGTAGCTAATTCTCTAATCCTGCATCGTGTTTTCTGGCAAAAATAGTTTTATTTCTAAGGATCGGCTGAGCAGTTACCTAGAGGACTGTATTAACTGCTGTGGTCTTACCAGCCTGGGGTGACTCTCATTAGGACTTGGGTGTCACTTTGTTGAATGTCGTTTTTATTGATTGAGGATTTGGTTCATATGAGATGGTGATGAAAGGGAACTATTTTGTTCTCACTCTTTCCTGTTAGCAAATCAACTCCTTCTTGTTCTTGGATCTAACTTGACAAAAGAATTGAATCTTGTGCGCCAGCATATGCTGTGAGCGACTTTAATCAGAATTTAGACTGTCATTTGGTACATTATAACCCAGCATGTGGAGAACCACCCAAAGCAGTGCAATGCAAGAATCCCCAAGCGAGAAATTTAACATAGGAGAGAGTGGCCATTCTGTGGGATAACAGCACAGTTATAAATGCTTTCATCTCTGCTTTGGTGAATCCTGGGTGATTATGCTACTTCTATGCAATAATAAACTCACCAGGCAGAGTCTGTGGTAATGGCTGTCAGATTCCAGATATTCCTGGAAAGGATACTGTGGTGTGAAGTCATTATTTTCAGATGTAGTTCTTCTCATTATAGCTTGCCCGTTTGTAATCAATAAAAGGTTAACAGTGTAACATAAAGCAGTTAAGGGCATGGAAATAACATTGGCCTTGCCATGGAATGAAGGCTAGCCAGTGAATTGGTCTTTGACAATTTTTAAGTACCTGAAAATGCTTTGAAGGAGACACGAAGTTCTGCTCACAAGTTCTGCTCACAGTATGTTACTGTTTTCCAATCAGCGTGCTAACTATGCTTGGAGAAAACATGGTTCTTTTAGGTTTTGCCACTTAGATCTGGGCCTTTGACAAGGAAAAGGAAAACTCAGATTCCATGTTGGCTCACAGAGTAAAGAATCCGCCTGCAATGCAGGAGACCTGGTTTTGATCCCTGGGTTGGGAAGATCCCCTGGAGAAGGGAATGGCAAGCCCACTCCTGTATTCTTGCGTGGAGAATCCCAGGGGCAGCGGAGCCTGGCGGGCCACAGTCCATGAGGATGAAAAGACTTGAACATGACTGAGCAACTCACACTGGGAAAGAAAAGAGAAAACTGGGATGAGAAGCACTGTTCAGCCTTCTCTTATTTTCAGTAAACAAAGAGCAGGCAGCTGTATCATTGGTTGACTTCTTGCGTAACAAAGGAAAAGCAAAAAACTCTTATCCCTCTCAGATTTGCCAGATGTGGTTCTGGTTTGTAGGAGTTTACTGCTAGCTCTCGGATACTCTGCATGGCTAACCTCATCATGAGACTTTTGACCCTGGCAACTAAAACTTTACAGCATTCATTTCTATTGCAGTTTTTCCAAAGCCCTCCTTAGAAGACATAGTCTTATATCTTGGCTTGCTCTTTCTGGCTTCAGTTCTCATTATAGTGGTAGCCAGTCTCCTATACTCTTGGTCTCTAAGCTCTGGAACCAGGCTGTCTCAGGGTGAATCCTCATTCTGACACTTGTTTAATCTCAGAAGTTGTTACGGAAACACATGAGTTAATACTTGCAAAATACTGAGAGCCCTACTTGGTTCATAATAAGCACTATATAAGTGTTTTTGAGAAAGATAAACTACATTCTTTGTCTTGATTGTGATGGTGGTTATATGAGTATACATTTGTCAAAACTCATTAGAAGTGTGCATTTAAACGTTGTAAAAGTATAAGTTTATGTGAATTATACCTCAGTAAACCTGACCTAAAAATTTTTTAGTGAGAAAAATTATATCTATTTACTCAGCTAGGAAAGGGTTTATAAGGTGTTGCACAGTAGGATTTTAAAAACATAATTCAAAGAGGCTTGCCAGTCTAGGTCTGCAGGCCAGTTATAATGCAGGATAAATTTGCCTGTCGGCATGAGAAGCTGATGTAAGAGATGTTGCCAGGCAGCTCGTAGCCATCTAGGAAGGAAACACCGTAGGGTCTGGGTTGCTTAAGGTAGTCACAGAGTTCAGCAAAGAGTGGGAACTTGAGTTGGACCCCAGAGGATATAGGATTTGGAAGGCATTCGAGAAGGTGCATGGGTGCAGATGCAAGATCCAGGGACAGAAAAGCATGTGCCCCATTTAGGCAACTATGAGAGAGCTGGTTGGATTAAAATAAATGCTCTGAGTGCGGATAGAGAAGGGAATGGCACCCCACTCCAGTGTTCTTGCCTGGAGAATTCCCATGGACAGAGGACCCTGGTGGGCTACAGTCCGTGGTGCTGCAAAAAGTCATACACAACTGAGTGATTAACACACACTCCCTCTCTCTTTCTGACCTTGGCGGGGCAGCTGTACTATCTGAACTAATGAGTTCTCTTCATTTCATCCACAGAAAGGCCCCCCTTCTGGGAAAGACCGGGTGAAGAAAGGTGGATCCTACATGTGCCATAAAGTAAGTCAAATCACTAACCTCTATTTTGGTGTTCTAACAGCAGGTTTATGGGTCCATTGTAATCATTAACCCCCAAATGTCCCATCCATGTCTATTAATACATCTCCATCAAAGCAAGAAAAAAAAGAAATTTGGGCACAGGCATGGCAATAAGTGATGCAAGAAGCAGAGGCTATAAATGGTCTGTTGTCAACCATATTCCATCTGTTGTATTGTGACCCTTTGAGAGACCTTTGTTGTCCCACGAATCTGGGTGGACTATATACCTTTTCCAGCATGGAAGTCTGGAACCACACCCTTAATTTATTTGAGGCTCCAGTAATTTTTTTGGCTTCTCTATTGCTATTAAAGTAAGAATTCCAGGTGGAGGGTAGATTGTGGTATATTGAAATGGAAACATCCCAAGTGTTCTTGGTATATAGAATGTGCTTTGTAGAATAAACATTAATCTCAGAGAATGCTTTTTCTCTTTGGGCTGTAATGTCAGTGTCAGAGACAGTTGTTCTTGGCTAGTAGAAGTGACTCAGTGTTTCATGAGTAGCCTTTTTTAAGGAGTTCAGAAATTGAATAGCACGCCTCTCCCTTTTTTTCTTTAAATCATGTATTTTTAGTGTCTCCAGCACTTCAACTTCTGTCTTTCTATCCCTATGCAAAGATGGCATTTCGCAGATTGTTCCTCCAAGGAGCATCCTATGATAATTCAGTCAGTCTAGGCAGTTAGAGACTTAAAATACCCTGTAATGGCTCCAAATTAAGTTATTAATTTGATAATGGAGGCATTGTCAAACTTTGCCTTAAAATAATGGTTCTCAAACTTTATTGCATATTAGAATCATCTGGGATCTATAAAAAGTACTGACGCCTGTTTCCTCACTCACCTCATCCTGATTTGATTTTTCTGTATTATGACCTGGGCATCAGGATTTTAAACCTCTCAAGGTGATCATAACATACATCAAAGTTTGGGAACCACTGGCCTAAAAAGACTCTTAAATTATGTGTATGAGAGAGTTCATAGGTGTGTGTGTCTTCTTCATTTCTTAGAGTTTTTAATATAATCATTTAGATGGAATTTCATAGAGTTGATTCAAACTATGCTTTACACCTACCTTTATAACATGATGTAGACAAATTTATCTTTAAAATTCTAATTTTAATTTTAAATTAAAAGCATCGCCCTAGGTCATTTGAGTAGTTTAAAATGTTCACATACCCATCTGTCTGTAGTCCCAGATTTTTTTTCTCTGATACAATCTGTTACTGCAGGTGTAATCTGAATCCTCTTGCTGGGGAACCAGACTTCCATGAAAAACAGGTGAATCTCTTTTTGCACAGCAGTAGTTCAAAACTCTAGTTGCCACCAGTTATGTCTTTGACATATGGCACTTTTCTTAATTGATAATCCATTTAATCTATAAGAATTGAGGACCAAAAGATTTTTTCTTCACAGTTAAGTGGAGAAAATGAAACTTGTAAAAAACATTTCAAGTATGAACACCAAAATATTCCAGTGCCATACATATAAATGTGTCTACCATTTCATTTTGCTTGCTTATTTTAAATGTTTTAAATTTTTATGAGCTTCTTAGTTTATGCTTTTAAAATATCTTTTAACCTAATACATGTTTTTAATAAATACAGTTACATGGCAGAGTTGATTTTTGTATATTTGTGTTGTGTAACCTTGTTAAACTCATCTGTATTAGTAACGTTTTTGTAGATTCTATTGTATTTTCTACATAAGTGGTTATACTAACTGGAGTATAGACAGTTTTACTTCTTCCTTTTTAATTTGGATATTTTTTATTACTTTCTCTTGCTGTATTTCTCTTTGGCTAGAACCTCTAGTATATTGTTGAATAGGAGTGATAAGTACAGTCTTATCTAAAATTTTAGATCTTAGAGGAAAGACATTCAGCTTTTCAGAATTAGCTGTGATAAAAGCTGTAGTGTTTTCAAAGCTGCCCTTTGCCAGCTTGAGAAACTTTCCTTCTAGTCTTAGATTTTTGAGAGTTTTTATCAGAAATGGATGTAGATTTTGCCAGATGTTTCTTTGAGACTATTGAGATGTTTTTGTGGTTTTTCTTTTTTAGTCTGTTAATATAGTGAATTTATTTGTTTGTTGTTGATTAATCTCTGGGAGTTTGTGTCTTTCAAGAAATTTATCCATTTCATCTGAGTTAATGAATTTATTCACATAATCTTTGCATTTTCACTTGCTGTTTAGACCATTTACATTTAACATGATTATTGTTATGGTTGGGTTTAAATTTGCCATCTTGAGATTTGTTTTTCTCTTTGTCTCATCTGTTCTTTTCCATTTGCTCTCTCTCTTGTTTTTTAAACTTTTTTTGGAGTAAGTTTTTTAATCACTTCATTGTCTCTTCTTTGGCTTATTAGCTTTAACTCTTTGTTTTAAAATTTTTGTGGTTGATTTAGAGTTTATATTACACATCTGTAACTTTTCTTAGTCACCCTGAAGGATAAGTTTTAATTTAGTCAGGATCAGAGGGGTGGAGAGAGTGTTCCAGAAGAGAGAATAGCAGAGTAGGCAAAACTGAGTGGGAACCACAAGATTTTCCAGAGAGAAATGGCAGCTCTAGGAGCTCAGTCAAATTAATTGTAAATGATGTAGGTATTTAACCTCAGTCTGGTTATTTTGGTGAGGTCAAGGAAATAGCACAGTGTTGATTGCAAATTACTTTCTGAGTGCTTATTCTTTCCACTAGATTAAGAGTGACAGCTTTAACTGCCACTAGGTATAGTAAGTGCATTAAACTGTCGATTCTAGAATTAGATCTGGGTTGGAATTCTGTAACTTCTCTTTGCTAATCTTTGCCTGTAACCTTAGACAAATTACTTAACCTTTTTAAACCTCAGTTTTCACATATGTAAAATGTGCATCATAATTGCAGCTACTGTAAGTAAGGTTCTTACGAGGAACAAATGTACCAAACAAATGTATACGCACACATACCTAGCTCATGGTAAAGACTTAGTTAGTTGCTGCTAATACCATCATTCTTTGTTTTTTTTTTTTTGTTTGTTTTTTTAAACAACAGAAATTTATGTTCTCACAGTCCTGGAGGCTAGAAGTCCAAGATTCAGGTGTTACCAGTCTGTTTTCTTGAGGTCTCATTCCTTGGTGCAAGGATGGCAGCCTTCTGTCTGTGTTCTTGCAAGGTCTCTCCTCCATGCATGCAGGGCTCTTCATGTCTTAATCTCCTCTTCTTACAAGAATGCCACTCAGATTGAATGAAGGCCCGTCCTAACAGCTTACTTTTAATGTAATTATCACCTTAAAGTCCCGCTTCCAAACACAGTAACATTCTGAGGTACCAGGGGTTAGGGCTTCATGCATAAAAACTTGGAGGACATAATTCTTTCCAAAACAGTGCCATCATTCTTAATCATCATCTTTATTAAGATCGTCTCCCCTCCATCTTCTCTTCTGAATAAAGAACCAGCAAATGAACTGCTAACTAGATAGGCAGAATTCTAGAAATAATTCTTATGACAAAGGTGAAAATCAGTAAAAGAAAGAAAATCAATAAAAAGAAAAAAGAATAGTTAATTCATTTTGAAAAAAAAATCACCTTAATTAGAAGGTGACTTATTTTTGATCATTATCAGGGCCAGTCTGCATGACTAACGTAAGCTCTGATGATTATTTTTGACTTTCTGAGAGTCTGTCCTAAGTATGGCTTCAGTAAGGATAGGAGAGCACAGAGGAGCAACTGTGAGTCAACGTGGTGTTAACAGCAGATTCTAGAACGGGACTGAAGAAACTCGAATCCTAGATTCGTGGTTATAAGCCATGTGATCTTAGAGACTCCATTACCATGCCTGTGCCTCATTTTTCCTTTGTGTATATGATGCACAGATGATACCTACCTCAGGATTATTAGAAGGATTAAGTCACTTAACACATGTGAAGATTTTAGAACAGTTCACATAGTAAGTACTCAAGAAATATTAGTTGTTTTTGAAGCTGTTAGATTAATTCCCGTGACATCTTTAGCCCAACCCACAACATGGAGGAAATTCTTATTTGCTGCCCCCACAACCCCCCCATTTTACACCAAGATTACTAGCAAAAGGAGTTGATCAAGTGTATTGACAAGGGCAGTGGATGGGAAATTGAGAGACGTGGGTTCTACTGTGTCATTTTTCTGTAATCATTTTGTTCCTAATGAGCTACAGATACCTCAGAATTATTCTTTATACCTAAAACTCTCCTCTCCTGAAAGCCATGTTGCCATCCCACTTGACTCCAGTGCCCCGAGGCTAGTAAGCCGTTATCTTTAATGGATTGTTCTTGAATCCAGGCTCAGGTGCTTAGTGCAGCTCTGGAGATCAGCTTCACACAGTAATTAGCTATTTTGATGAAATGGGGCTAAAACAAGTCTTCACCACTACCTCTGTTCTTAATTAATAAAATGACCTATATTTTAGCCACTCAAAGTCCTAACATCATTAATAGCCATTTTTGGTGCTAAAAGTAGAGTTGGGAAAAAAAACAAAGAGCAATGAGGACATATTAAATCAGGCCATTTTCCTCTTTAGTTATGTATTTCATTAGTTGCCCATTACTAGAATTTAAAATGAAGTACTTATATCAAAAAGTGTTTGCTGAGTGAATGAGTACATTTAAAATGCAATGATAATGTGAATTGACTGTTTTCTCATGTGATCGTCCTGATCTTTTCAACAGTAACTTGTAGTGAGACTTGCTTTTTAGGGTTTAGTTCTTTTTCATTTAGGTATATGGAAGAGTTTAGGTATTGCTGTGATCCAGTGGAAGAGTAGCTCTTTTTATCACTTATTTGAAGCTTTTTTTGTTATGTAAGCAAAACATTTTCATTGCATAAAAATTAGAAAATAAATAATAAACATAAAAATGAAAAAAATAATTTACCTTGCTTTCTAAAGAATATATTGATAGTATTCTACTCAACTTTTTGGTGCAGTTTTTTTTTTTTTTTTGGTGCAGTTTTAATTTTTCTTCCCCAAATGGAATTATGCTGTATGCACCAGGGTCTTCAAGTATGGCTATAAGCAAAATCTCTTACACATCATGAGTGTCTTTTCTGATCACAGTGTTCCAGGCAGGCACAATTTGTTACAGTTGCTACAGCCTGTATTTTGTGGCATATGAACACCTAATTTTAAAATAGTTTGTTATATAATCTGAGAGATAAGTTGCATATAGAACTGTGCCATTCATCGAAGACCTAACCCTAACCATAACCCTAACCCTTTTCACCAGAGATAGTCCCTCACCTTTCCCATTTATATAGCAAATAATTTTCCTATTTATGTAGCAATTGCATGCATTCTAAGTTTCTGCAGTCATGTCCAACTTTTTGCAACCCTATGGACTGTAGCCCACCACGTTTCTTGGTCCAAGGGATTCCCCAGGCAAGAATACTGGAATGGATTGCCATGCCCTTCTCCAGGGCATCTTCCCAACCCAGGGATTAACCCGTGTCTCCTGCACCTCCTGCATTATAGGCAGATTCTTTACCGCTGAGTCACCGGAGGAGCCCAAAAAGTAAAGTAGAAGTTGCTCAATCCGACTCCTTGTGACCCCATGGACTGTAGCCTGCCAGGTCCCTCTGTCCATGGAATTTTCCAAGCAAAAATACTGGAGTGCGTTGCCATTCCCTTCTCCAGGGGATCTTCCCAACCCAGGAGTTGACCCAGGAGTTGAATCCGGGTCTCCTGCATTGTAGGCAGATTCTTTGCCATTTGAGCCACCAGGGAAGCCTAGCAAATGCATAACTGTATTCAGATGCTGGCAAGAGTAGTATCATCTTTACAACACAAGATCTCTTAAGTCCTGCAGGAAAGCTGATGAGTGCTTTTGTTTTAGTTAGGAAGTGGCGTAACCCAAAGAAGTCAGATAAGACAGGCAAAATGAGTTCTTTAAATTAAGAGAGTTGGGTTCATTATAAAGTAACAGTTAAAATAATCTCCACGTCTACCACTTAACTTTTTCATATAAAGATAAGATGAAGCATTTTGACATTATCCCATTAGTAGACCATTTTATCAATGGAGCAGATTGAGAAAAGATTTGCCTAAGGTTAAACAGCAAAATGGCTGTCTGAGGAGGCCTTACAAATAGCTGTAAAAAGAAGAGAAGTGAAAAGCAAAGGAGAAAAGGAAAGATATTCCCATTTGAATACAGAGTTCCAAAGAATAGCCAGGAGAGATAAGAAAGCCTTCCTCAGTGATCAGTGCAAAGAAGTAGAGGAAAACAACAGAATGGGAAAGACTAGAGATCTCTTCAAGAAAATTAGAGATACCAAGGGAACATTACATGCAAAAATGGGTTCGATAAAGGACAGAAATGGCATGGACCTAACAGAAGCAGAAGATATTAAGAAGAGGTGACAAGAATACACAGAAGAACTGTACAAAAAAGATAATCATGATGATGTGATCACTCACCTAGAGCCAGCCATCCTGGAATGTGAAGTCAACTGGGCCTTAGAAAGCATCACTATGAACAAAACTAGGGGAGGTGATGGAATTCCAGTTGAGCTATTTCAAATCCTAAAAGATAATGCTGTGAAAATGCTGCACTCAATATGCCAGCAAATTTGGAAAACTTAGCATGGCCACAGGACTGGAAAAGGTCCGTTTTCATTCCAACCTCAAAGAAAGGCAATCCCAAAGAATGCTCAAACTACCACACAATTGTACTCATCTCACATGCTAGTAAAGTAATGCTCAAAATTCTCCAAGCCAGGCTTCAGCAATATGTGAACCGTGAACTTCCAGATGTTCAAGCTGGTTTTAGAAAAGACAGAGGAACCAGAGATCAAATTGCCAACATCCACTGGATCATCGAAAAAGCAAGAGAGTTCCAGAAAAACATCTATTTCTGCTTTATTGACTATGCCAAAGCCTTTGACTGTGTGGATCACCACAAACCATGGAAAATTCTGAAAGAGATGGGAATACCAGACCACCTGATCTGTCTCTTGAGAAATCTGTATGCAAGTTAAGAAGCAACAGTTAGAACTGGACATGGAACAACAGACTGGTTCCAAATAGGAAAAGGAGTACATCAAGGCTGTATATTGTCACCTTGCTTATTTAACTTATATGCAGAGTACATCATGAGAAACACTGGGCTCAATGAAGCATAAGCTGGAATCAGGATTGCTGGGAGAAATATCAATAACCTCAGATATGCAGATGACACCACCCTTATGGCAGAAAGTGAAGAGGAACTAAAGAGGCTCTTGAAGAAAGTGAAAGAGGAGAGTGAAAAAGTTGGCTTCAAGCTCAGCATTCAGAAAACTAAGATCATGGCATCTGGTCCCATCACCTCATGGGAAATAGATGGAGAAATAGTGGAGACAGTGTCAGACTTTATTTTTGGGGGCTCCAAAATCACTGCAGATGATGACTGCAGCCATGAAATAAAAAGACGCTTACTCCTTGGAAGAAAAGTTATGACCAACCTAGATAGCATATTTAAAAAGCAAAGACATTACTTTGCCAACAAGGGTCCATCTAGTCAAGGCTATGGTTTTTCCAGTGGTCATGTATGGATGTGAGAGTTGAACTATAAAGAAAGTTGAGTGCTGAAGAATTGATGCTTTTGAACTGTGGTGTTGGAGAAGACTTTTGAGAGTCCCTTGGACTGCAAGGAGATCCAAGTAGTCTGTCCTAAAGGAAATCAGTCCTGAGTGTTCATTGGAAGGACTGATGTTGAAGCTGAAACTCCAATACTTTGGTTACCTGATGTGAAGAGTTGACTCATTGGAAAAGACCCTGATGCTGGGAGGGATTGAGGGCAGGAGGAGAAGGGGACGACAGAGGATGAGGTGGTTGGATGGCATCACCAACTCGATGGGCATGAGTTTGAATAAACTCCAGGAGTTGGTGATGGACAGGGAGGCCTGGCGTGCTGCGATTCATGGGGTCGCAAAGAGTTGGACATGACTGAGCGACTGAACTGAATTGAACTGTCTTGTTCTGCATTGTATCCATTGTGCCTGGAATAGCATGTTACGTGTGGTAAACTGTCAAATATTTAATGAATAAATAAACTGTGCTCTGATGCCATCAGCCTTATGGCTTTGCTGTTCTCTTCACTTGGATTTTTCCATTTTCATGCCTCTGACATCATTGTTTTGTCCACTTAACATACCTTCTTTCCTCCTTTCTAAGTCCTGTAAATCAGTGCTACTTAATCTGTAGCCCATGGGCTGATAGCATGAGCAGCACCTACCGGCTGGTTAGAAATACAGAATCTTGGACCCCAGACCACTCTTACTGAATCGGAATCTCTGTGTTTTGTGACTTGGAAACAGATATTTACATGAGTTCTCCAGGTATTCTTCTATATCCTCAAGTCAGAAGTTATTATTTAGTCACTAAGTCGTGTCCAAGTCTTTTGCGACCCGTGGACTATGGCCTGCCAGGCTCTTCTGTCCATGGGATTTACAAGGCAAGAATACTGGAGTGAATTGCCATTTCCTTCTCCAAGGGATCTTCCTGACTCAGGGATCAAACCCACCTCTCCTGCACTGGTAGGCAGGTCCTTTATTACTGAGCCGCTTGGGAAGCCCTAGTCAGAAGACCTCAGCCATAATCAGCTAAGTCCCACTCTGGCCAACCTCTGCCTTCCTAAAATCATTCCTAAAAACGTAGACATCCACAAGCGACCATTTCTTCCCGTGAATTAGTAGTAGCCCCAGATTCTTTTAACCCCAGCCTGTTTTGCCTTTTTGACGTGTAATCATTGTTTCCTCATCCAGCCTGTGCGCTCCAGCCGGACAGTGCATGCTGAAGGCAGTCAGGAAACACTTGACTGTTTTTTTTTTTTTGGTCATGTGTGGTGCAGTTTTGGAACATGACTGTCCCTATTTGACTGCCTGCTTCCCCCTGAACTGCATTCTTGCTTCAGTGTGGAATCCACCACTCACAGTGACAGCATGGGACCCTGCCTTATCCACAGGATCTTGACTGTAGAAATCCCAAAGCACTTTGCCTCACAGCAGCCCAGAGTAAGCCCTGCATATGCCAGAGCTTCTGCTGGGTCTTCCACCGTGGTCACCTCTAGCCAGTTTGGAGCCCCCATTGCATCCCAGTCCCAGGTTGTAGCAGATGCCATCAATTTTTTCATTATTTCAAGCATACTTTTTATTCATTGTCCCTCTGCCTGCCTGAATGTTGGTAATAGTGTTATATTCCTCACTGATGGTGGGGAAAATGAGAAAATTGGTTGCTATTGTTTCACTATCTGTAAAAGAAAAGCACGTCTTTTTTTTTTTTATTCTTCTATGGTAGAAGTGCTCCAGAGAAGTGCTCCAATTTCTTTGTCAGCTTTTAGAGATAATTTTTATGAAGATTAGAAGCATTCAACTTTTGTGAGAGAAAGGAGAATAATAAGAATTAAGGGGGGAAAAAAACCCACCTCTCTCATGCTGACCTATTTTCCCCTCCACAAATTATCTCTCCTTCATGAGTTCCAGAGTTTACACTAAATGATTCTTTGCTGTTTCTTTAACCAGCAGCAGGGACTTTAATTTCACAGGGTTCACTCAGAGTTGATGCTTTTCAGACTTTGGGTAACTAGTTTATTTTCATTCTCCGTTATTTTGGATTAAAGTGTAATCTTAGGACCTAAGAGTTCCTTGCATGGTTATTTTTGGAATATGGAAGCTTTTGAAGTGTTTAAATCAACTCATCTTGTGGTTATTCGCTGAATATCTAGTAGGTGGCCAGGAATATGTTAGACTCTCTTATTTGTGCAAGTATCTGTGTACATGCAGGAGAATTTATCAGGGGCAGGAAAGAAGCATGAGATGTGATACCTTTCCATCTTGCTAGGGAAGCAAGCATACCACAGTTAGACCTGGGTTTGAATTCTACTTCTTTGAATAAATGCGTCATCTAGGATAACTCATTTAGTTCCTCTGTGCTATTATAAGCAAATGTGAATAAAAATATGTGATGAAGGTGCCTTGCACTGTGCTTGGAGAACTTGATGTCTGTATGTGTTTGTGTGTGTGTATATATATATATATATATATATATATCATAGTCTGCACTTATAAAACAATACAAAACAAATCCCCTGCACAAAAATATACAGCTTTATAAGTTATTGTGATTTAAACACCAAAAGCAATGTATTAAGAAAAAAGTGTTTTTCACAGCATTTCCTACTCTTGATGTTCCTGGGTTTGCAATTTGATTTTTGCCAACTTGCTGTATATTAAGTAGTATCTTGATGTTGTTCTTAATTAGTATTGTCTCAATTGCCATTTAGTTTTATTACTTGGTTTCATGGCAAATATTATCCTACATGTAAAGATAACTTTTCAGATTATAAACGTAATACTTATTATCAGAAATTTGAAACTCTACTGCCTGAGGGTTTCCTTATAGCTCAGTCAGTAAAGAACCTTGCCTGCAAGGCAGGAGACCTGGGTTTGATTCCTGGGTTGAGAAGAACCCCTGAAGAAGGAAATGACAACCCACTCCAGTATTCTTGCCTAGAGAATCCCATGGACAGAGAAGCCTGGCAGACTACAGTCCATGGAGTTTCCAAGTGTTGGACAGAACTGAGTGACTCACACACACACCATTCAGATTCTGGTGCATTTTGAATCTTTCAATCTGTTTTTCTTTGGCATACATGATGATCTAGATTGAGATCACACTACATATACAATTTCGTACCCTAACTTTTTTATTTAACATTGTATCCTGAGACATTCCTGTGTCGTTAAATGTTCCATGAAAACATGCCTTTGAGTGGCTACTTACTAGTCCAACTTCTGGATGTGCCACAACTTAGGTGACTATTGCTTGTTTCATGGTTTTTGACTCTTCTAAGTAATGTTGACAGCAACATCTTTGTATTATATCTGTGTCAAGTTTATAATGTAAAGGACATTGGTGAGCTCTAAATGTGGTACCTTTTTGGAAACCTACATATTCCATGTGCATGGGGTGGGTGCCTATAGGGGAGGCACTGTTTACAAGTTGGCATAACTCTCCATAGCTGGTACTTGGTTACCACATGATTCTGACAGTTGAGACCCTTCAACCGAGAGTCCAAGAGCACTCACCTGTCTGGTTCTCTCCGCCAAGTCCTACTGCTACAGGTATCGCTGTGCTGCTCGAAGCCAGAACACACCCGACAGCTCCGCTTCGAATCTGGGATTCCGTTGTGCAGCTGACCACTTGCCCACCATGGGCTAAGAGCCAAAAAGAGCCTTCCCGAATCCAAGAAGTCGTGTCTGCTCTGCACGCGGCTTCCCTCAGAAGGCTGAACAACCTCGTGTGAAGACTTCCCACCCCGAGGTGGGTTACATACCTGCCCAGTGGCCAAAGGAACCGTATGGCGAGACCAAATCGCTGACCTGCATCAGCATGTGCGCTTTATTGTGTGATGTGTTTCACCTTTTACTTTTGAGAGTGTTTTAAAGAGGAAGGAGGTGGAGGGCACCCTGAGCTCGGCTTCAGGAGGCCTGTGTGCTCCCCTGGGTCTGCCCGTGGGTTCGACCCCAGGGTCCCACTCTTGACCTTTCTGGGCCTGGGTGAGCTCATCTGTCCAGTGAGGGGATGCACAGTGTGATGTCTGAGGCTCACTCCCCACTCGCAGATCCTCTGGATATATCAGATTCTATTGTGATTTCATAGTGAGAATTTATGACAGATGATTTTTTAGCTATTTTTTCCCCATGTATGAACCTCGGGTGATACTAATCATGTGAAATAGTTGTTCTCTTATGTATTATTTTCAGAACAGAATGGGGTGGGGTGGTGGGGATGAGTCTTTATAATACCGCACTTTGCTTTTTCAAGGAAATCAGTGTCTTTACATTGTTATGATGAATCCCACTTGGGCCAGCGATGGCATGCTCAAGTTCAGCCATCGGAACATGCAGGAATGTCTGTGGGGTGACTCTACTGTGCTTTATCTTTCAACATTAAGTGCCTTTGGTTTGGGGGGCAGCTGTAAGCCCTATTTTCCCCCTCTCCCCAAAGCCTTCGGTGAATGTGAACTGTGTGCTACACAGAGAAACTGTTTAATTCTAGATGTAGGAGAAAAGGAGCAGGAACCTTGAATCAACTATATTCAAGGTCTCCAGTATTTTGTAATAGGGAAGTAGGAAATCCTGTTGTCTGTGGAGTATCCCATGCTTTGGATCGTGCACTATGTCGAATAAACTGGTATCTGCTAAATCAGGCTTCCGTCTCATTGGTTCCTTTTCTCTTTCACTCTATTAATGTCTTCTTTTTAAAAAATGACTTTGTGCTATGTGAGATGTATGTGTTTTTTTATGTAGACAGTTTTTTAGATATGCATGTGTGTTGTTTGCTAGAAAACTTTTACATCAATTAGCTGCTTGATAACTTTGATATGGGAGTAATTTGTGGGAGTGTTTATTCCAAAACACAAGGCTATTCTGCCAGGAAGCTCATTATGACCTTGCTTCTTCATCCTCAGTAGATGAGACAAAGTCAAGGGCAGTGCCTCCATCCCATAAAAACTGACAGGTGCTTCACATGCAGGCAAAGCACCTTGTTTCACAGCGATGGCTTCCAACCAGAGATCTTTGTCATCAGGATCCCAGCCTGATTCCCCGTTCTTTGAAGACCTCAAATTCATTCCTAGCCTATCGTTTGAAAGGAAAGACTCATCTTGAGGTTGGTTATTCAAAAACTAAGTCAAATAATATTCTGAAGGGTTCAGCCAACCCTTAACTGCAACTTTTGTGCCTAGCCTCTTAATGTTAAAATGTTTATCTGAAAAATAGTCATGTTTCTGGGGTGTTTGTCCACATTTGTTAATCTGTCGATTTGTGGATATAAAATGTTTCTTTACAGACTTTCATCAAGTGATGATTAATTCAGGCAAAACAAACAAAAAGCATTTGCTTCATCAAAAAAGCTAATAGAGGAAATAAGGTATTTTATTCTTGAAGTCACCACTAGTCAAGCACAGTTTTTGTTTTTACTTACTACCTCCCACCTGCTTGGATTTTTCACATGGTTATACTTTTACTGTGTATATTTTGGATTCTTCTCTTGGTAATTAATGTTATATGGCATAAATATTTTGAGGTGTGTTTTGGCTTAGTCTTTAGAATTGCATTTTTAGCAGCAGCAGAATGTTAGAAAGCATTAAAACAAAATCCTAACAAATCCTTCATTTAAGAGCCACACTTCCAAGTTACTAGGGCTTCCCTGATAGCTCAGTTGGTAAAGAATTCGCCTGCAATGCAGGAGACCCCGGTTCGATTCCCGGGTTGGGAAGATCCCCTTGAGAAGGGATAGGCTATCCACTCCCATATTCTGACTTTCACTCACTCACTCTAAGTTACCAGCTACAGAGTTTACCAGACTATAGATAGTCATGGCCACTACACTTTATAACATTGCATGTTGATTTATGAACAGGCCCAAGATCATAGTATAATAACTTTAATGCCGTATACGCGTTCCTGAAATGCCTCACCTTCTGCAAAATCGCATGTGAAAAATAGGGAGTGAAAGGGAAAAAGAGAGGTGGGGTAGAGCTCTCTAATCTTAAGGAACCTTGTAACCAGAGTACTAACAACAATAGTAACGATCCTGGTAAAATCAGTAGCTCAGTCAAACCTGCACTCACATCTGTAGGCAGCATCACAACCCGTCAGTCCTTTGCTGCCTTAAGCCGTGGGGCTCCTTCATCTTTCTTCTCCAAGATGTAAGTTGTTAATCACATTTACTTTTTGAAATTATTCTCATTTACTTATTTATTTATTTTTCCTGCGCTGGGTCTTCATTGCTACACTCGGTCTTTCTCAGTAGTTGTGATGAACTGGAGCAGTTGCCCCTTGGCACATGGACTCCTGCATTGGCAGGTGGATTCTCAACCACCGGACCGCCAGGGACATCTGGCATTTGCTCTTTAACAGGCCACTTATGTTAGAAGTAAAGATCTGATTGTGGTTTAGACTTCTCCATCAGTCTTTTTAAGATTGGTGGGGGTGGGGGAAGCAGCATTTTTGTAGTATCTTCATTTGAACTCTCATTATATTCAGAGTTTAATTAACATAGGGCAAGTTTTAGCAATTTTGAAGCCACTAAATAAACCACTACTTGGGCTTCCATAGGATTAAAAAAAATTTTTTTTTGAGATCTTCATATACTGCTTTAGTTTTCTATTAAATTGCAAGAAAGATTACCCTGATTGTTTCAAAACACATTTCAAATAACACACACCCCAACGTGACTTTTACAGTCTACCATCTTCCAATTTCTGTTCACTAATCATTTATGAGCTATTTCTTCTTCTAAGAAATATTCTTTGTTGCAGAGCAGACTGCTTGGCTAATGTGTCAATACCAGTATTGAAAATTCTGCTTTTGTTGTTGTTTTTGTTTGTTTTTTTCCTTCAGGAGTTCATATATTGGGTCTATGTTTCTAGTTCAGTTTTTTGCTCCTCTGAAGCATAGGGGAATTTTAAGATTTGTTCTCAAATTTGCTTTGGTCCTGAATTCTGGACAACCTTAATTTGTTTTAGGAGCAAGTCTTGTCTTCTTTTTAAAGCTTTATAAACATGGTTAGAAGGTGGTAAGTGAAGGGGAGCTATGGTTGTGGTGATCAAGAGTGGCATTTCTTTCTTGATAAACATCAAATTACATAGAGGCCTCAAACTCTGTGTGGTTCAGCCTACAACTTGAAGTGAAATACAGACCTGCATTAATGTAGACATTGTGTTTTCTTCATTTACCCCTCCCTCCCCACCTTTGTGTTTTTGTTTTTGTTTTTTTTTTGATAAAGTATCCCTGTTGTTCTCATGACCCTTTAGGAAAAGAAGAAATCAAAGATTCAGAGATGCTATATGCTTTAGTAAGTGTTGATTTGGGCTGGGATGGTGTGAGATAGTAGTTCCAAACTAATGTGTTGGTTAATTCTGTTTTCCACTGGATTCTAGGCCCATTGCTGATCAGCTTTTCAAAACAGATCATGTTGTCAAGCTACAGATAAGAATTGTTGTTACGTGGTAAAATCTGTAGTTCGACTTAAGGAAAGGAGTATTTTTGGGGAGAAAAAAACATGGAAATAGGATGTTTTCTGTTCTGAGACTTCAGGAATTTCATACAAGAGACTAGTGTGGGATTTATTTTTTCTTTATAAAATGATATTTTGCTTGCATTTCTTCCTCCTCCTCTCTAACAAATACCTACCTTACTGTTGGCAATATTTCTCATCAGGGAGTTAACTTGCAGGCTGGCCATTAGGCAGTCATAGGAGGTGCAGAGCCTGGCTCTTGTGGGAACAGGGGACAGGTGAGAAGCAGGCTGAGTAGTGCCCATTCTTAATGTGCTGTCTCTGCCCTGCCCTCCTGTGACTGCCATACAGAAACGTGAGCCCAGACTTGCTGCATCATCCAGTTTCTGAGGGTACCTGACTATGTGCATTTTCATGTGAAGTCTGAGTTTTTAACATTGGCAACTAATTCAGATTTTTTAAAAAAACAAATACTGTAGGACCTAATAAATTACTTCTGTGCCCAGATTCAGCCTGTGGGGTGCCACTTGTCAACTGAAATTATGAAAAGTTGATTCATTTCATGCAGCACAGAAATCTCATGTATTTCTTTCTGCAAAAAGACTGATCAAGCAAGTAAGTAACATACCAGTTAGAAATGTCCAAGAGTGAGAAAGGGCAGTGGTTTGCCCAAGGTCATTATCTTATCTACCTTTTTGGCAACAGAAACCAGTTTTGAGGAAGACAGTTTTTCCACAGATGGAGGTGAGGGGGCAGAGATGGTTTTGGAATGATTTAAATACATTACATTTGTTATGCTGCCGCTGATCTGACAGGAGGTGGAGCTCAGGCGGTGATGCAAAAGCGACAGGGAACAGCTGTAAATAGAGATGAAGCTTCGCTCACTCAGCCGCTGATCACCTCCTGCTGTGTGGCCCTGTTTCTAACAGATCTGTGGCCCCGAGGTTGGGGACCCCGGCCTTAGGAAACCCCTCTCCTCCATCCCCATCCTACCCCACCTAAAATCATCTAACAGCCACAGACAGTCTCAGCAGTGCTATCAATTCATTTTCATTAACTCTGGCACTTATTAATAAGTGTGCAGACTAGTATCAGAGAATAGAAGAAATGTCAGTTTCTTATCTGTTGGTTTCACTTGTTAAAATTTAATTGTCTGTAATACAAACTATGCCAGAGTAGGCCTTGTTTTTATAGGTTTTGCCAGAATCAGTCATACTATTAGTGAAGAACTGGCCCTGGTTGTTTCATGTGCTTAAAACACCATGGAAATTATTAACTCCAGGAGCCTCAGATGGAGCACTGGCCACAGGCCAGAACTCCTTCCTTCCTTTGACTCTTGTGTTTAGACCATTAAAGCCGGAGTTTAATTAATTTTTTGATTAAGCAGAATCATTACAGATAATATTCAGGTAGACTGTAAAATGAGAAAGGCTCTTTTCTGAAGCTTGCCCTATTTAGGATTGGAAAGTTGGAGGGATTAGCACCAAGGGGGTGGAATTTTTCAGCTTCAGATCAGATTCTAATCTGCCCCCAAATGGTAATTGACCCTGCAGTCACCATTATGAGAAAGCTGGTTGGACCTTTGGAATTAGTCACCATTGTCAGAAAAAAAGGCGATTCCATTTCAGGGTCATTGAAGGTCAGGTAGGGTTCTGTCCCACGCCTGGGTCTGGGCCATGCTTGACAAACTCCTTGTTTTCTTTACTGAGGAAATGGAAGGCTGATCAGAGTAACCCTTTTCCAGCATGTCAATTTGGCACCTCTCCGGGGTAACATTAGTAGCTCTGAATCAACAGTTAGGAGGAAAATGAAACCAGCTGACCGTCAATCGGGACCAGAGATAAGCCTTCGTTGTCAGGTGGTGCTGATCAAAGTTTCACCTGCCTTTAGTCTGGTGCCTGTGAAGAGGGAGGGGTCTTTTGTGATTGCTTCTCTGAAGGCCACAGTTTTTCTCTGCTCCAGACAGAGAACTTGTCAAATGAAATTTAATTTCTTTACTTTTATTTTTTTATTTATTTTTATTAGTTGGAGGCTAATTACTTTATAATATTGTAGTGGTTTTTGTCATACATTGACATGAATTAGCCATGGATTTACATGTATAAATGACATGGAAGGATGCCCTTTTCCTCTCCTCCATTATCGTCTTTAAAAGGCAATTTAGGGACTTCCCTGGCAGTCCAGTGGTTGAGACTTCGCCTTCAAATACAGGGGCTGCAGGTTCGATCCCTGGCTGGAAAGCTGAGATCCCACATGCCTCGTGGCCAAACAAAAAACCCGAAACAATATTGTAACAAATTCAATAAATACTTTAAAATGGTCCACATCAAAATAAGTCTTTAAAAAAAAATAAATAAAAGGTCCTTAGCATTGTATGAAGAGAGCACCAAAATCAGATTATCTGGAATCATTTCCTTGCCCCTCCACCTACTCACCTTGTGACCTTCAGGCAGGTAATATCTTCTCAAGTAAAATGGGGATGGTAATAGCACTTAGCTCTAGGGGTTGTGAGGAGAGATGAAATAATGCAAAAATAAAGTGTTTAGCAGAAATTACTTGAGTAAGTGTTTGCTAGGTACTTGTTTCTTTTTTTCACACTTTAAACTTTTAATTTTGCATTGGAGTATAGCCCAATAACAGTGCTTTGGTAGTTTCAGGTGAACAGTGAAGGGACTCAGCCGTACATATACACATATCCATTCTCCCTCAAACGCCCCTCCCAGCCTGGCTGACACATAACTCTGAGTCGAGTTCCCTGTGCTATACGGTAGGTCGTTGTTGGGTATCCATTTGGAATATAGCCGTGTGTACATGTCCATCCCAAACTCCCTAACTCTTGGTACTTGTTTCTAGTGAGTGTGATAGGATCAGAGGAGCAGGAAGGTGCTACCAGACAGTCCTGGTCAGTCATGGGTTTCTGCTTAGAACAGAGAGCAACGTTCAGAGAGCAAAACAGAGGGCCAAGAAAGGAGAAAACAAAGAGGCTGAATTTAAAAGCAGAACTTGACGTCTATCTCAAATATTAAAACACAGGGAAAAAACTGACATGAATGACCCCCAGACTTCTGTTAATTCTAGGTTGGCCAAAAAAGTTTGTTCAGGTTTTTCCGTATTGATATTATGGAAACACTGGAATGAATTTTTTGGCCAACCCAGTACTTGAATTTGAAAATATTCTGATAGTGTGTGGTCCATCTGTTCCCCAAAGTTCTCTTTAAAGGAAAAAATATTAGATCTGCTTATTGCTACATAGTTTGTATAATTCTGAAGCTTTTCCTCTTCAAGCTACCTCACAAAGAACCTCTGGCAGGTTTAATACCAATGAAAATGTCATTTGTTAGCATGGCAATAACTAGAAAACAGAAAAGGGAGGGCAGTCTGTTGGCTCATAATATTCTGGTCAGCCTGTTAATGTTTTCTGTGGTGTCTTTAATGTTAATTTACATGCCAGTTTTAGAGAATAGTTGTTTAGGTAATTCTACTAAGGCATTTAAACTATTTCTTCTTGCTTAATTCTTCTCTGAAATTATTGGTCCAGATGTAGATTCTAACTTTATAAATTACCACATTTAAAGCTCAAAACCATGCTCAAAGAACAGTTTAGGGATTGGCAGTGTTTATAGGGATCGGTGTTACAGGTTTTGAGAACAGCAACTCTCAAAACACGGCCTCTGGACCCCTTTCAGGGAGTTGAATCAAATTGATCTTCATAGTAATACTAAGATGTGATTTGCCTTTTTTATACTCATGGTCTCATAAGTGTACGGGGGCATTTTCCGGAGACTTCAGGATGTACAGCCTAATGGCTCATAGAATATGAGCTTGTGTAGTTTTATGTTTAAAAATGTTTCCAGTCTTAATTTCTAATATACTAAATGTTAGCTCTGACCCAAATAGCAAAAATTCTTTGCGGTCTTCAGTCATAGGCATGGGAGGAATCCTGGGGCTTCCCGGGTAGTGCTAGTGGTAAAGAACCCACCTGCCAATGCAGGAAACGTAAGAGATGCAAGTTCCATCCTTGGGTCAGGAAGATCCCCTGGAGGAGGGCATGGCAACCCACTCCAGTATTCTTGCCTGGAGAATCCCCAGGGACAGAGGAGCCTGGTGAGCTATGTTCCATAGGGTCACAAAGAGTAGGATATGACTCAAGTGACTTTGTACATGAAGGGGTCCTGAGAGCAAAATATTTAAAGGCTGCTGATCCAGGGGAAAAGTGAGGTCTGATGGGGACCGAGTCTGTCTTGGGAATAATGAGCAGCCCTGCTCCATCTCTTCAGAGGACAACCCATTAGAACTGAGTTTAAATGGCTGCAGGAGAAAGTAAAACGATCTGTTAAGAAGCACTTCCTTCCTCTTCATTTCGGGATACCTATTAAATGCAGAGGAGAATTTCCTGCCCTGGCTCTATGAAGACCCAATGGTGATTTAGTTGAAGCAGTCACCCAGAAGGGTCAGAAAGAGGAAACTTTGCGGAGGAGCACAGGCAGGCAGCCCCACCACGGGTCGTCACATCTTCACAGAGATGCTGATGATGGAGTTGGCTCCTGAAAGGCAGTTCTGTGTGGATGGCCTTGTACCATCCTGTAGTCAGAATCACTCTGATGTATCAATAGGACTCCCCAGAAGGGCCTTGGAATATCAGGTACACACAGTGTAAGCCCCCTCCACTGTTGCAGCCTCTGCTCAAGGTGATGTGGTCTTGGGACCCTGCTTGTCAACTGCCTGCTGCCTCCGATGGTGGTTGTTTCATAAGAAATTGAGGAAGGTCTCAGTGTTCCTTTCGTGAAATAGCTGACTTTCTCCCGGTGGAATTCGTCTTTGTTGTGCTGTAAGTTGTGGTGGTTCTTTCTTGCCTGGTTTGTTTTCCAGTCAATAGTTTTAGGCACTCCTTAGCCAGATACTGTGCCAGTTGTTTTATGTACCTGATCTAATTTGATCTGCAGGTGGTCTTGGGAAGAAGCAGTTATTTTGGTTATTTTTGGTTAGCATGCCCACTGTGCACTTAGGTAGCTAGGACTTGGTGTTTGCGGGGCATCCAGGTGACACAGCTGAATGAAGCAGGACCAGGACTCACACCGCTCTTGTGACTTCACTTCTCTCTACCACATCACTAGATCCACGGTTTTAAATTAAGTTTGGGGTGGGGAGGGGTGGGTTTGAGGAGGGGAGATTACTGAGGCAAAAGGTAGCCTCAGGAGAAAAAAGGCAAAGATCGAGGAAGTGGAATGGCTTAGTAGTCACTAACTTCAGTAGTTAAGAATGACCCTGGAACCAGACTGTCTCGGTTTAAATTGTTCTCCTCCTGGTTGCTTGATGTGTGACTTTAGGCGAGTTCCTTAACTAGTTTGTTTTTCAGATTTTGAAAATTAAATGGAAATACTTTTAGAAAAGGTAGAATTAGGCAGGAGTGTTAAAACCAGCAGTATAGGGTGCTCTGCTGTGCTTAGTTACGTCGGACTCTGCAACCCCACAGACGGTAGCCTGCCAGGCTCCTCTCTCCATGGGAATTCTCCAGGCAAGAGTATTGAAGTGGGTTGCCATTCCCTCTTCCAGGGGATCTTTCCAACCTAGGGATCGAACCCAAGTCTCCCACATTGCAGGTGGGTTTTTTACCAGCAAACTACCAGGGAAGCCCCAGTATAGGGTGATCTGCTTGCAAATCTTTACTGGCTTTACATCATTTTCATTACAGCAGTGAGATTTCCAAGGTTAGGACTACATGTTTTTCTTCACATCCTTTTCTTTTCCAAAGTGTGCTGCTTGTTTTTACAAAGTGATTATCTTTCCATAAAGAAGCAAATTTTTAGGGGGAGAGAAACCTGTATGCAGGTCAGGAAGCAACAGTTAGAACTGGACATGGAACAACAGACTGGTTCCAAATAGGAAAAGGAGTATGTCACAGCTGTATATTGTCACCCTGCTTATTTAACTTATATGCAGAGTACATCATGAGAAACACTGGGCTCAATGAAGCACAAGCTGGAATCAAGATTGCTGGGAGAAATATCAATAACCTCAGATATGCAGATGACACCACCCTTATGGCAGAAAGTGAAGAGGAACTAAAGAGCCTCTTGATGAAAGTGAAAGAGGAGAGTGAAAAAGTTGGCTTAAAGCTCAGCATTCAAAAAACTAAGATCATGGCATCTGGTCCCATCACCTCATGGGAAATAGATGGGGAAACAGTAGAAACAGTGTCAGACTTTATTTTTTTGGGCTCCAAAATCACTGCAGATGGTGACTGCAGCCATGAAATTAAAAGACGCTTAATCTTTGGAGGAAAGTTATGACCAACCTAGATAGCATATTAAAAAGCAGAGACATTACTTTGCCAACAATGGTCCGTCTGGTCAAGGCTATGATTTTTCCAGTGGTCATGTATGGATATGAGAGTTGGACTAGAAAGAAAGCTGAGCGCTGAAGAATTGATGCTTTTGAACTGTGGTGTTGGAGAAGACTCTCGAGAGTCCCTTGGACTGCAGGGAGATCCAACCAGTCCATCCTGAAGGAGATAGGTCCTGGGTGTTCATTGGAGGGACTGATGCTGAAGCTGAAACTCCAGTACTCTGGCCACCTCATGCGAAGACTTGACTCATTGGAAAAGACCCTGATGCTGGGAGGGATTGGGGGTAGGAGGAGAAGGGGATGACAGAAGTTGAGATGGTTGGATGGCATCACCGACTCGATGGGCATGAGTTTGAGTGAACTCCGGGAGTTTGTGATGGACAGGGAGCCGTGGTGTGCCGCAATTCATGGGGTCGCAAAGAGTCGGACACGACCGAGCGACTGAACTAACTAACTAACTAAAGGAGAAAGCTGGGTGTGGGAAACATTCATCTGCTGGAAATAATGAAGATCAAAGGGTGCATTATCAGCTCATTCATACCAAGCTCAAATTTATGAAAAAATTACAGCTGATAAGATGACTGAGATCATGTGTGAAGAGCGAAAGGAAGAGGGTCCTGCACCATGCTTGTTAAATAGCGCTCTGAAAAAGCATATGGGAGGACTTCCTTGATAAGAGTCAGTTCCCTGGTCTTTGTGACAGTTTCTGACTCGCTAACCCTAACTCTGCCAAGGGACTGAAAACTGGGTATTGTTTCTTAAGACGTGGTTTCAGGACAGCTTCCAACTTAGCATTTTCTTCTATTCCAGAACATTTGTAAATATTCAGTTTGGTGGGGACGGGAGAAAAAAAAACCTCATTAATGTGGAAACCACATTCACATTTGTAGTTTTGTATTTATTAACAAACTCTTGCTCCAGGGTATATTAGGCAAGCCAAGGGGTGAATCATGTTGATTACCGCTTCTGGGCTGTTAGCGTTGGTCTCTTTTGGAGCCAGCCGTGGTACCTCCATCCATGGCAACTTGAAGTGGTTTTATATGTAATGTTCCCCCTCTAGTGGCCAGATTGGTTTTGGTTTTTGCTATTTTTGTACAAATGATCCCTAAAGTTGGAGAACCTTTCACTGAGGGATACTGTGGATTTGGGGAGGCAAGTGGGAAAAGATAAAGAAGAGTGTGCAAATCTTTATTCCATAGGAAAAATTGATCTGAAGTATTTGTCCCATCCAGTCTCGTGCTTTTTAAAGAGCCAGTGGAGATGAGACCCTTTGGAAGGGAGGAGGGGTTTTAGAATGATCTCTCATCTTATTACTCTGATTAATTTCCAAATTTCTACTGCCTTTATTAGTAAGTATCTTATTAATAAGTCCATCAAGTTCCATTAGAAAAACTTTTATTTTTTTTAATTATAAGAGCAATAAAATGCATCGGGTAAAACCAGAGACTGAAAAATATGCAAAGTGTCCTTTATTCTGTGAATTCTGGTCTTCTCCCAAATCTGTGCTGGGGGTAACTATTGTGAACAGTAAGTGTATCTTTCCACACTTTTTGTATACATTTACAAACACATATTATGCATATGTCTGTTGATAGCCATTGAGTACAGATGATCATCAATATGTATTAGGTTGGCCAAAAAGTTCAGTCAGGTTTTTTCCATAAAAGGAAAATACCCAACCAAACTTTTTGGCCAACCCAATACATAGATGCACACAGAAGTCATACACAGTGTATTCAACTTATTTTTGGTTTTTGTGAAACAAAATGGAGTCAAATTATCAATGCTATTCATTTTACATGTTTTGCATGCCCCATGAAAGTACTGTATAGGTCTAGCTCTTTTTAAATAGCTGACTTATTTCATTTATTTAAGCATTCCCTTATTGATGAATATTTTGATTATTTTCAGTTTATGTTGTTAAAAAAATGTTCTAATAAAACCATTTGTGCCTACTTATATCTCTGCCAGTTTGTGCAGATATATTCTGTAGGATGAATTCCTAGGAGTAACTCCTGTATCAGAGCTTACGGTTATTTTAAATTCTGATAGATATCGACAGCCCTCCGAAAAGTCTGTCCCAGTTTACTTTCTCACACACAGTGAAGCTGCAGCTTTTCAGTACTATTTTTTTTTTTTAATCCTACAATGAATCTGAGAACAACTAAGGTAGCTCAGTGTAGGAAAATTCTCCTGTAGGAGTCAGACCTAGTTGTCAGAGGGTGATGAATGAAATCAAACTGAGGTCTTCATCTGGCCTTACCACTGCATCATTCCTCACTCTCTGTGGCTGAAATATAACCCTGGGTTATGTGATCGGTCCAATTTTGATTGCAGATGAGTTCAGTCTGCAAAAGTGATTCACTGTTAATGAAATCAGTATTAAGGAGTAAATTGTTTCCACTCCTACCCCTGCCCACAATCCACAGTGACCTCTTTACTGCCTGTAATTACTATGTTATTTTCCTCCTTGTGGTTTGGTGATCTGGACCCCATCTCTGAGTTATTAATTCTGACCTTTCCTATATATGGCTTGGTTGGGATGCTTCAGACCTTAGGGGCCCCTGAAAGTTTAAAAACTCATAGTCTGAAGGTCAGAAGCCTTGCCTCTTATTGAGTCTCAGCAGCTTTGTATTCCCCATCTCTCTACTCCATCTGATGTCCTCAGAGCTGGTCCCTGTGCCACGCCTGGCTTGTTGTGTTCGAAGTACTCCTGGGAGTTGTCACAAATGCATTTTCCTGAGCCCGTGTCCCAGAAGACTAAGTGAATAGGGCTCCAGTGAGGCCCGGGATCACTTACTTTTTCAAATCCCCATTCTCACCTCTGGGGCCGCTTACCCCCAGAGGTAAGCTTTAGTTGCATTATCTATAAGATGAAGGATTGAAGTATATCAGATTCCCCTGTAGGGAAAAGGAGTAGCGAAGGTTGTCAGGAAATTCTGCCTGAGCTTGTAGATGAGGAGCATTGTAAAGGAGTCACTCGTGTGTCCATCTTGGTGGAAACATTGCAGCTGATAACTGCTTCTGCTCTAGGCTCTGTTTTTTGGCTTCCTTCTGAATGATGCAGACCAGTTGGGAGGAAACGTGTGCACCTACCTTGGCACAGACCTATGGCAGACCCCTCATTTCATAGTGAGGGACCCTTCCCCCTGGAATTCTGTGATTGGGGTCCCTGGTGAAGTAAACACAAAGGTGAAGCCAGGGTAGCAAAACTAAGCAGTAGCTTTTGCTTTAAAAAACGATAACAACAGAAGGCTTTCCATAGTACTGAAGCACCAAAATGATAGCTGGTATGTAGAAAGTGTTTTTATAAATGTTTATAAATGTAGAAAGAGCCAAATGACCTCAGTCATTGAAATTTGCATTGAGGACCTAAAGTTCGCCTGCTAGCAGCTCCTTGTTGGTTTGTGGCTTTTTGGTTAGCCTTGGCATGTACTTTCTCTGTTGGGACCTGTGGGTTTTGCAATATAAATGTGGAGGTTTGGAGTTTTTATGTCCCATAATGTCTGTAAGATTCTGATAGTCAAATTGGCTTTGTGATAAGGGATAAATGATTACTTACTGCTTTGTTTGTCCTCAGAGTGGCACTGTTGATAAATAAGCTGAAACTGCAATTAGAGAATTCTAACTGAATTTCCTCTTAATTAAAAAAAAAGTGTGAATTAACATTTGTTATCACCGTAGATGCTTTATGGCAGTGATGGAGTAGGTGGACAAGATGTTTAACCAGCTGTGAAAGTATAGGTGTATCAGTAAAAAAAAAAAAAAAAAAAAATTTTTTTTTAAAGGGAAAAAAATATGACTTCACTGGATTGCTGTCCAGTAATAAATGCTTAATGAATGCTTATTATACTTTAAACCATTTCAAATGATAGGTGCCAAAAAGTCTCCTTGCCTTTAGCCTTATAAGTTTCCTAAATTTTAGAAAACCTTTTTCTGTCTGGTATCATAATGAGAAATTGATACAAATGTCAAATTTGCACACATATACATCAGACTAAAGTGTTTTGAAGACCTAGGAAGTATAGACATAATATGTAGACCTTTCAGCTGAGACCCTCTCACTCTTATTTCTCATATTGAGCTGTACATGCTTTGAGAATGAAGATTGCTTTTGGTCTCTATTTCTCCAAAATGTAGCATAGCAGGTGCTTGGAAACTTTTGCGGAGTTAAATATGAGTTCAGGGACTCAACTTCACTCCACCCAGCACATACTAGATAACTTGATTTCTGAGGAATGAATGAATGAATAACAGAATTGTTTAGGTGACTGGGGGGATCAACCAGAACTACTTCCCAAGTGCTCCTCTTGGGGAAGAAAAGTAAGGGCCAAGTGTCAGGTTGTTTATAAAGCTACACTGATTTCATTTTAAGAACTGCTGAGATATTTTAAGAAATTATATGCGCCCCTCCCCACCTTCCCTGCACCTTGTGTTTCAGAGAAGGTGGTGGCAGTAAATATAAGTTGATTGTAAAATCCTCTTACCAAACCAAAAAAAAAAATCAACAATTTAGTAGCCAAACTGGTTGTAACTGCTACTGCTAAGTCACTTCAGTCGTGTCCGACTCTGTGTGACCCCATCCCTGGGATTCTCCAGGCAAGAACACTGGAGCGGGCTGCCATTTCCTTCTCCAATGCATAAAAGTGAAAATGAAGTCGCTCAATCATGTCTGACTCTTCACGACCCCATGGACTGCAGCCTACCAGGCTCCTCCATCCATGGGGTTTTCCAGGCAAGAGTACTGGAGTGGGGTGCCATTGCCTTCTCTGAAATGGTTGTAAACTAGTCAAAAATTTGGGAGCAATTGCTGCAGAGAAAGGTAGGGTACTGGGAGGGTCAGGGGTTTGCCAAAGATCAAAGATTAGCCTCTGAACCATCCTTAATTTCTACACTTGATGGAGTTGAGAATGCATTCCAGTGAGTGTACAGTTGGGGGAGTGGGGAAGAGGTAGACTGGTTACTGGAAAGGAAAGGAGAGAGAAGTTATTTTTAAGAGTTGGGGAAGACTGGAGAAACAGGACCCACTTTGCCTTGAGGGTAAATAGAAGTTCTAATGGAGGGGATTAAATTATGTTTAATACCGGTTAGGCAAATACATTTCAGGTTTGTTTGGAAGCACTTTTCTGTATCTACCTACTCTGCACAAATGCCTAGAGGTAGTGGTCGGTTAGAAAAAGACAGAGTGGTCTGGGGTGGAGGGAGGGTGGAGGGTGGTCTGGTCAGAGGGGCACATGGTGAGCAGAGGCCTTGGGACATGATTCAGCTCTTGTTAATTGGCTGCCCTTGTAGACAGGGAGCATTGAATATATCTAAACCAGAAGACTAATCGAAGTACATAGCAGGGATAGTATTGAGGTACATCAAGTAATTTATATTTTCCCAGTTCAACCATGGAGACTTGGCAGTGAGGACAAGGCTGGGCAGGTGGCTGGAGGAAGATGAACGACAAGGAGACAGCAGGCTGATGGAAGTGATGGCTAGCCAGCTAGCAGCAGACCGAAACAGGAGTAGGAGGGAAGGAAGGAAGAAGAGACAGGGAATTAGAATTGTTGGCTCTCTTGTTACTTTAGCTGCCTGGAAGCCATGTAAACAGGTAGCCTGGGAGATGGAATGTAAGAATACCAACAGTATCCAGAAAGACAATCCAGAGTATTCTGCAAAAACAGGCAAGGGTAAGAACAATTTAAAGTAAAATCACACACACACACACACCCTTCTAATGCCCTCTGAAGGTAAGAACAATTTAAAGTAAAATCACACACACACACACACACACACCCCTAGTGCCCTCTGAAGGTAACGTTAAGCAACCTGCTTCTTTAAGTTTCTTCCAGAAGGGAAGGGGAGGATAAGAGAGAGCATGGCTTTTCAAGGTGGACCTCAGAGAGAGATGAGTGAGAGATGAGGTGGAGAGGGAGGCAGGGGCCATCTGGTCACGCTGAGCACTTTGGGCTCCATCCTGAGTGTGATAAGTCATTGAAGGGTTTGAAGGCAGAGGATGCCCTGTTGGGGATGGTGAGGCTGGAGGCAGAGAGGCTGTGGCTGAGAAGAAATGATGGGGCAACAATAATGGGGCAACAATAATGGGGCAAAACAACAGATTTGAGAGATGCGTAGGGCAGGGAATGTATAGCACTTGGTGACTGATTATTTATGGGGAAGAGGAGGAAGAATCACAGATGATTTGTAGCTTTGGGCAGTGAGGCAACAAGTAATGCCATTAACTGAGTAACAATGTGTACAAAAATAGCTTTTTATCATCCCAGGGAAATCCCAAATAATTATAAAGTAAAAGGGATGATGAACTAGAGAGGTGGAATGGAGTGGGGATGGAGTTTCAAGAGGAAGGAGATATATATATATATATATATATATATATATATATAATTATGACAGATTCACATTGAGGTATGGCAGAGACCACCTCAACATTGTAAAGCTATTATCCTCAAAGTAAAAGTAAACTCCAAGGATATTCTTCACATACTCTTCATAATTTGACTGTAATTAAATGATCAAAGACAAGTATTCTTTTAATTAATTGATTAACAGATCTCCTTTGAGAACTTATTCTAATTCTTCCACAACATTTACCACCAAGAGAGACTTAACACTATATGGAATCTAAATGAATCTTGACTATGATAATATAACATGCGTGTGTTTGGTTCTGTGTAGCACAGTGTAAACCCAGAAATATGCCTGTAATGATAACCAAATTTATATAGTTCTTTACAGCCTACATAAATCCACTATTTCCTGTGAGTCCCATAACAACCTAGCCAGGGGAGCCAACTCCTTCCTTCCTTTATAAGCATCAAGGCCAGGACAGCTTGTGGAAGAACCATAGGCAATATGTCGAAATATTTAAAATTTTAAGTCCAGTTTGACAAAAATGTCTTCATAACCATAAGAATAGACATCATGTATAAAGTTCCAGGTTTTTATATGACTGAAGTTGGCAAAGTATCATATATGATGAAATTTAATTATCCTTGGGCTTCCCTTGGGGCTCAGCTGGTAACGAATCTGTCTTCAATGTGGGAGACCTGGGTTCCATCCCTGGGTTGGGAAGATCCCCTGGAGAAGGGAAAGGTTATCTACTGCAGTATTCTGGCCTGGAGAATTCCATGGACTCTATAGTCTATGGGGTTGCAAAGAGTCGGACACAACTGAGCAACTTTCACTTTTAATTATCCGCATTCAATCCTGGCATCGAGTTGGCAATGCTTGGATGGATAATAAAATAATGACTTGTGTGATTCATATTTTTTTACATAATTATTCTAAAGGATCAATTTTTCTTATCTTCCTTTCAGTAAAATCATAAATTGTGCTATTATAAACAGGATTTCCACATGGGTGATGTCCTGTTAAGTGATGCCAAATGAGACACATCTTTTTGAGTCAGTGTAGCTCTTCAATAGTTTTTTTAAATTAAGTTTGAGAAAGCTTCACTGTGCTGAAACAGAGTTGAAAATAAATTATGCAATTTACTTATCATGTCCAAACATTTAATGATATTATATCTGATGAATTATTATTGTAGAAAAAGATGTTAACTTTGTCACATAAACTACTATCACTTATGTTGTCATTTTAAGTATCTCTTTAATGAGAAAAATGATAAGAACCATGTAATGTGAAGAACCAGTATCAAATTTCTAGACACACACATCTGCAAATTTTAAAGTAGTATGAATTACAAAATATTTGCTTCCATGTGCAACTGTAATGCATACTGTGCTAATCTGTAAGAAACCACACAAACCACTGGAATGACAAACTCAAACAGAAAGAGAAAGAAGATTGATATGCAGTACTACAAGGAAACTATACTTTGTTATTTAAGAATTGCATTCATGTTGAGAGGAAGGATGTGACCAATTAATCTATCCATGTTCTTACCAAACTAAGTACTCCTACTGTTTAAAATCTTGCTGCCTTGTGAGCAGAGTCCATCTCTGATAGTGGTGATGGCCACAAAAAAATCACATTAGATGTAGTCTAACGTAATCACATTAGATGTTTTGTTTTGAGGACATGCATAAAGCAAGTGAAGTATTTCCCTGGGTTCTGACAGTGCTTATTCCTGAGAGTTCAGAGTTACAGGTTACCAGTTTCCATGTGAGAGGCACCCATATCTTCTTTCTTTTTCTTATGACAGCTTTGAAAGTGAAAGTGTTAGTCGCTCAGTCGTGTCCGACTCTGCAACCCCATGGACTGTAGCCCGCCAGGTTGCTCTGTCCATGGAATTTCCCAGGCAAGAATACTGGAGGCGGCTGCCATGCCCTTCTCCAGGGGATCTTCCCGACCCAGGGATCAAACCTGTGTCTCCTGCAATGCAGGCAGATTCTTTACCATCTGAGCCACTAGGAGATACAATTCACATAACATGATACTCATCCCTTGAAAGTGGTTTTTAGTATATTCACCCTAAAAATAAACTCTGAACTCATTACCAGTCACCTCCTGTTCCTCTCTTTGCACCAGCCCCTGGCAAAAATTAATCGACTTAATGTTTCTATGGAATTATTCTAGACATCTCATATAAATAGGATCATACAATTTGTGGCTGTTTGTGTCTGGCTTCTTTGATTTAATGTATTTTCAGCATTTAACCATGTTGTGGCATTGTCGGCACTTCATCCCTTTTTATAGCCGAATAATCTGTGATATGGATATCACATTTTGTTTATTCATTTATGAGTCAGTGGACATTTGGGTTGTGTCTACTATTTGATTATTACAAATAATGCTACTGTGAAGGCTTGCATACAAGTTTTTGTGGGACATGTTTTCATTTCTCTTGGGTCCACACCTAGGAATGGAGTTACTAGGACATGTGGTTACTCTATGCACAGCATTTTAAGAAACTAATCAAATGACTTTACGAAGTAGTTGTGCAATTTTACAACTCTACCAGCAAAATATGAAAGTTCTAATTTCTCCACATGCTTGTCAACACGTGTAGTTGCCTTTTTCATTGTAGCTACATTAGTGCTGCATTATTGCTTAAGCCCTTTACAAATGTTAACTTATTTGATCCTCTCAATAATGCTATATCCAGAAAAGGGAATTCAGAGAAGTTCAGTAACTTGCTGAACACTCACGCACTGGAGAATGGTAGAGCTGTAATAAGGAATATGTTACACAAAACTCTGAACACTCAAGGGAATGATAACAATTTGGGTAGACTTTGACCTCTCTTAAATGAGATCTTCCTGAATTTAAGATAAAACCATCTATTCTATGTAAGACAGGCTCCTGTTGATGTATACTTAATCCACTTCTGACTTATGTTTCAGAATTAGGCTGTATTGGGGCTCAGTATTGAAAACAAGAGGGAGTAAAATCATCTCTGAATATTCATTTCAGTTAAGGCAAAATTTTCCATTTAGTCAAGAATAAAATATACAAGCCACTGATATTAACATTTTGTGATTATTAACTTGAAACTTTAAAAAATAATTTTAAAAAGACTTCAAAAGTTGTGTTCTCCAAGTATGTTCTTTATTATTCTTGGGTGAAAACAATTTCTGAAGTACATATTTCCACATTCTTAATGAATTCAGTGGAAATTGACATAAGAGCCATTTTTATGTTTTAATTCCATGAATAAACACAACACCTTTAAAAATTCTAATTTTATAGTAATTTATAATTGTAAAAAGCAAAGAGTCAGACATGATTAAGTGACTTTCACTTTACATATTTTTATATTATAATAATCAAACAGAAGTATATCTTTTAATATTTTCTCTCAAAAGTGTGTCAGCTTTTTTAGGAACATAGCAATTAAGTAAATGCAATTAATTCAGTGCCTATAAAAGATGTGAAAGTCTTCAACTCTTACTTTGGGAATCTGATTTCCAGGTGCACATGTGCTCAGTCATGTCCGACTCCTTGTGACTCCATGGTCTGTAGCCCACCAGTCTCTTCTGTCCATGGGATTCTCCAGGCAAGAATGCCAGAGTGGGTTGCCATGCCCTCCTCCAGATCTTCCCGATCCAGGGATGTGAACCCCCAACTCTTAATGTCTACCTGAATTGGCAGGTGGATTCTTTCCCACTAGCGCCACCTGATTTCCAGGACTATGTGCTGTTTAAGAATACACTTGTGTATGAGTACAAAAAACTCCAAGGCTGAGTTCTGTCTTTGGAAGAGACATCACGATGGAAGATACTGCTCATGTCCTAACTGCTTATGCACAGACAGTGATATTCAATAGATAAGGAGCAGAGGGAAGAAGGAAAAGGGTATTTGTAGAATCAGTGACCCACTCATATTCCTTCTGATCATTTCCTTATCCTTCTTTTTATGTTGTTGTTAAATTTTATCTTTACTTTTTATTTTTTGACCACGGCACATACCATGCAGGATCTTAAGTTCCCTGACCAGAGATCGAACCCACATTCCCTGCAGTGGAAGCATGGAATCTTAACCTGGACAACCAGGGAAGTCTCTCCTTATTGCTTCTTAAGTAAAGCACTTGAAAGACCATTTTAAAATTGTTACAAGCTGCCTTACAAAAAGCAGGACTGCTTCAGAGAAAACAGTTACAGAGGAAGGTTGGTAGGAAGAAATGATTAAGTTTAGAGGAAAAAATCTGTTCTCTTTTAGAACAGATTTGTATGTTTGTAATTTGGGGCATTTTTTGTGTATATAGTGTCATTTGTTCACAGGGAATCATTCCTGATAATGTTATATGGATATACACACTGTAACATAGTTATTACCTTAACAGTTTCATTGAGATATAATTCACATACCATACATTTCATTCACTTAAATGTACAATCCTTTTTATGATATACAGGAGTACAGTGTTATATATAATATGGGCCTCTATGATATACCTTTTAAAGCTTACAGTCTCTTGGTGGTAGAGTTTAAATGTACAAGAAAAATTATAGGGCCCAAGTAATTATTTTAGCTTTCAAAAAATCTAATAAACCTCCACAGTAGCTTTGTTTTTGCATTAAGGAAGGAAGTTAGAGATGTCTGCCTCTCCAGAAGTTTAAATGCAATTATAAAATTTCCACCACCTTCAGTGGTGTTGACAGTGTTATTTTCATGTTGTTACAACATGGAGTGAAGCTGTTTGAAGTTTTGAAGCATAACTTCACAAGTTTTCCAGTATAGCCATGATATATAGCAAAAATTTTACAGTTTGTTTCCTTTTATGACTTTTGGTTATACACATGGAAGTCATTCTCATGGTTATAGTTTTCACTATGGGTGGTGATCATTAGGGTTTTAGTAGGTGATAATCAACCATGTCCTTTTCCTTGATTTGTTCAGCAACAAATGAGAAATAAAATGTAGGAGTCAGACAGAAATGAAAATATCAGATTTATTACTGATAAAATGGATTGTAAAGTAAGGCTTAGGTATATAGCCATAAGGGCTTCCTTGGATCATTTATTAGGTTTGGTGCTAGTACTGGAAAATTCAAAATAACAGTGGCATCAATGATGGAAAGACTATTTTGCACCTAAAAGTGCAGAGGTGTCAGATCAAGACTGGTACAGAGCATTGCACAATATACCATCCCCAGACTCCTTTCAGTGTCGCTGCTTTGCTGTGTGTGGTTTCCTTTTCATTTCGGGGACCAGGATGCATGCTCCAGCTCGTTATCATGTATACCTTACAGCCAAGAAAAAAAAAGAGGTGGGTACGGGAAGGATGTCTCAATTTAAGGACCCATTTTCCCTCATACTCCACTAACTGCAACATAGTCCCTTAGACACATCTAACTAGGAAAAATGAGTACAGTAACATATGAATGAGTTCTGTTCCAAGAGCATGTTAATAAGTCCAATTTGTTCATTAAGTCCAACAAAGTTAGCCTAGGTACCCAACAAACACGGGCTTCCTTGGTGGTGTTAGTGATAAAGAATCCATCTGCCAATCCAAGAGACACAGGAGACTCAGGTTCCATCCCTAGGTCAGGAAGATCCCCTGCAGGAGGAAATGGCAACCCACTCCAAAATTCTTGCCTGGAAAATTCCATGGACAGAGGAGCCTGGTGGGCTATAGTCCATGGGGTCACAAAGGGTTGGACGTAACTGAGCACACACCCAACTGAAACAGCTGACTATATAGTACTGTCCTGTGGTAGGTTTGTAATACTTTTCACACAAATACATGGAAAACAAACATACACACAAAATGAAACATTTTTAATCTTACAGTACAGTACCCTGAAAAGCACATTAGTACAGTACAGTACAATGGCTGGCACACAGGGGCTGGCACTGGGTGAACAGGCAAGGAGACTTACTGACTAAAGTAGGTGAGTGATGGTAAGGCTGAAGGATTGTCAACAATAGGAGATGGAGGGCGAGCTGCAATTTCACTCTCACCTGACGTTGATGGTATGCATGTTTGCATCTTTGACAGTTTGCAACTTGAAGGTTTGTATGTAGAGGACTTACTATGTTCTCGATAGTCACAGACCCAGCTAAAAACTAAGAATTCTGATAGGAAGGGAGAGAGTGTTGCTGGACAATCTGTCGTCTATGCCACATTCCCAAGTTAAACTTATGCAGCCAGGCAACCACTGGGCTCCCCTAGAGTAAGGCGTGAGTGAGCTGCTTTCTGGAGAGCAGAGACCAACCTCGAGGGCAAGCTGCTTATAAGAAGGGAACCCAGGAAGGGCTGAGCCAACATGCTTGGTTCTGGCTCGTTCTCTTCCACTGTGAGGCCAGACACATTTCTCCTACGCTCTTCCTTCCTCACTCGTGTTTGGCTTTTCTGAGGGGCAGTACAGGGAGCTGTCATAGGGCAGGAACGCAGCACACGATCTGGCACCGCAATAACAAGGTTTCCTTAATTCCCCATTATCTAACCTTGCTTTGTCTTCACCATTCGTTAGATTAAGAAATCTTCCTGAATAGTCATAAGAGAGTTCTTCTTCTGGCAGGATGTCTCTGGCTGCAAAAAGTGCCAACTTGGGTACCATCGAGTCGATTCGGACAGGAATCATCAACAGGTTTGGCTCACAAGAATGGTTAAGGAATCTTCCGATATTTCCTATCAAGGCAGGATCCACAAATGTTTCCATTACCTGCCCATTACAGACATGCTCCCTGACGGCTATAATGTAATTCGAATCATGTATTGTTTGTAACTGAATTCTTCTCTGCACTTCAGAGATCCCCAACACCTCACCGGCATATTCACAGACAAACCGTCCTTTTGGTATGAAGTCCAGGGTACGAAGTCCCCAGCCTTTGTGATCCGTCTTGAACACCTGGAGGTGGAACTGCAGACCCCACTGGACCACTCTGTTCCCGCAGTGGTCGCTGCACTGACACAGGACATTGCATTCGAAAACTGGCTCAGCGCACTTTGCTTCTGATCCTATATCTCTGAGGCATAAATGGTCATCATAGTTATTCTCACGACGGAGGCAGGAGCAAGTACCAGGGAGGCAGGGAGTTTTGAGACAAGCACATCCAGGAAAGGTTATTTGAGCGGGATCTGTATCTGCTCCAGGCCCAGCTACATGATCAGGAGTATACTGCAAAACACAGAAACACTGTAAGTCAGCATGGTACGTCATAGATCTCATCTGTATTTCAAGCAGCTTTTGCAAAGACACTTCCCAATTCCAACAAACAGAACAGAACAAAAATGACAAGATATATTAAAATACTGTGTGAAAACATCTCCAATTTAAAAAAATCATAAGGTTATTTCTTAGACTTAAAATTCAGTGGTTTCCTTTTAGGTATTGGAATAACACTAGGAAAAAATTATGTATTTTTCTCTTACCAGATATTGAAAATTCTGTAATCCGTTTTGTTTCCCTCTTGGCTTTAAGTGTCAGGAAAATCGATGCTGAATTTAGTTTCTGAGTACAGCTAAGTATTTTCTGTTTGGTTTTTGACCTCTTTTACATTTACCTGATAATATACATGTATATATGTCTTTTTATGGTGAGTTACCTGAGATCTTTTTTTAGGATAAGAAAGTCATAAATGATACATCAATGACCTTTGGGAGAGTCTTCCATTGATTTTTTAAAAGAATTTTTAAAATTTGAAGATTACCTAAACTCATATATTCTTTCATCTTTTTAAAAATGCTGTTATCTTATAGTTCTACTTGAGTATTCACAAGGTTCAAAGTAGAAACTTGGCAAAAAACTTGCAGACAGAATTCAAAAACTGGTTATGTAATTTTAATAGATACTGAAATTTATTGTAGATATATACATGTAAAGAATTCTTGTTCTTATTAAATGTGAAAGGGATAAAACAAAAAGGTTTCTTGGTCTTTGAAATGTATCTATATTTTCAAAATGTTACATTTATAAAATGTTATGAAAAATAAGTCCTAAGTCTAAAATCTCTGTGTGAAGCCTCACCTCCAGTTATTTCCTCACTGGCAGAATGAAGTATGTTCTCAAGCCCTGAAGATCAGAGTATCTCTGGTGAGCCCAGTGTATTTCTTTATATATAGAGTAATTCATTGACTTATACTTGTTTTGTTCCAAAAAGGAACTTTTTAATGAGACTTACAAAGAAGAAAGACAAACAAACAACAGGTAAGGAAATAAGGTGAAGTGAAAAATAAGTCAAGCGAGCTTAGACACCTAAGTGTGCAGAAGAAGTAGACTGCACATCCGACTGTGTGCCAGGACAGTCAGAGGGAAATATCGTCAGATGTATGGCTTGTACTGTCCGTAAGAAACAGTCTTACTGTTCAGAAGCATTGACTTTTTTCAGTATGGAGACGGGAGAGAAATGTCACCAATGAGTCTGTCAAACTGTTCTTTTACAGGAAGCAGTTTCATGTACTGCTTTTCATCTCCTCCATTTTGACCCTCAGGAAAGGCTGTTGGCATGCTGCCACAGCCTGTCAGGAAGAGACCAGCCGAATAGCCTGTAGTAATTCAGGGATTGATTTTAGTGCATCCAGAGGAACATTTGAACAACCTAGCTTGCAGTCAGGTTTCTATTAATATCGTGTCAATACTTTCAGAAAAAATATTGAACAGCATGTAGTTACACTCTCTGTGGAGGCCTCGGTGGAGCTATGCAGTTAGGTGCAGAATCCTATATTTTAAAAAACGCTGAGCTGGGGTGAAGGATTGACATCCTCCTGTGAAAGAATGGTGAGTGGGTGTACCTGCGGGGGAAGGCCAACACTGCTTAAAAAGTGATTTGGGGGTGGAAAGCGGAAATAGCTTCTCTTGTTTGTGTGGGTTCTTACAGCTTTAGCTTGGCAGAGGTGTCCTAAAAGGATAAAGGATGGCTTAGAAAAAGATACCCTATCAGTCAGATTCAGTGACTGCTGTCTTATACAGAATCTACTTCCAGATTTTAAGAGTCAACTTTGAAATGGTTACTGAGGCATTTTAAGAAGTGCTTGTAAAATGAAGACTTTACTATCACGTTGTTAAACTTTTCATGAAGAATTCTTTTCAAATGATGAGTTTTTAAAGGTACATATGGGCTTCCCTGGTGTCTGAGACAGTAAAGAATCTGCCTGTAATGCAGGAGACCAGGGTTCCATCCCTGGGTCAGGAAAATCCCCTGGAGAAGGGAATGGCAACCCACTCCAGTATTCTTACCTGGAGAATCCCACGGACAGAGGAGCCATGGGGTCACAAGGAGTTGGACACGACTGAGCAACTAACACTTTCACTTTTCATTAAAGGTGTGTATAATTTTAATGTGTTATAGAAATCACTAAACTCTAAGGTGATTTTCTTTTTTGACACAGATGTATGTGTTGTATGTGTTTAGTCACTCAGTCATGTCTGATTCTTTGCGACCCCATGGACTGTAGCCCGCCAGGCTCCTCTGTTGATGGGATCCCCCAGGCAAGAATACTGGAGTGGGTTGCCAGTCCTCTTCCATGGGATCTTCATAACCCAGGGATCGAACCCATATCTCCTGTGGCTGCTGCATTGCAAGCAGACTCTTTACCACTGAGTCACAGGGGAAACCCTCTTCTTTCACAGGGGTTGCTAAAATGTAGAGGATCTACCAGGCATTCCTAAGATCTAGCACAGACATATGACCTACTGAGTGTGCGCCCCACCACAGGACGTGAGAGCAGGGGTGTGAAGTGGGGAGGTGGTAGAAATATCTGATGACAGCTTGAGCGTTCTGGATCCAGAGATGCCTACAGTTACTGCTCTTGGACTTTGCTTTTATGTGGGGCAACTGCTTCCCTTTTTTGCCTGAGTCAATCTGTATTGTATTTATGTTTCTTACAAACAAATGAGTCTTGACTAATACACCCAGGGTGGAAGCTGAGCATGGTTCCAGGAAATGGCTGGAAAATTTAGTCAAAGATATAAATGGCTAATAAGCAATGAGGTCTCCAGCTGGGAAGTGAGATGAGAGCAAAGCGGGCGGGAGGCCAGCCAGGAACTCTGTGACTGCTGCCTGGAACACTGGGCAAGCAATAGAGAACTTCTTAATGCAGAACATGGAATATCCCAGAGGAGATACACACAGGTCCAGGCTCGTGTCAGCACCGTGACTTATACCAAGTGACTTGCTAGACTTCAGGTTAGCAACTGTAAATCAGGGATGATAGCTATATTCAAGGGGGGAAGGTTCTCAAGAAATTAAATTAACATAATGTTGTACTCTGTGTCAGCCACTTCATACTTTTAAAATAGTCACTTTCTTAAATTCTTCTAGATATTATTTCTAGATTTTTATATCTAAAATACCATATATTTCTGGCATATTACTTAAGCTCTCTAAACATTCCCTTCCTATCTTCTCTCTCTTACAGGTTGCTGTGAAGGAAATAAATGTGAGAAACCACGTAAAAAGCTTACTCCAGTGGCTGGCTCATAAGTGTTCAATATGAATTATACAGTAGCCATTTAGTAGTGGTGGAAAAAAACAAACAGGTTCTGGAGTTAAACTTCTCAGGTTTAAACATACTCAAACCAAAATATGTGTGGGAAACCATATGATTATCTTCCTACCTCCCATTACTTAACCATCTGGAGCAGGGAATACCAAGAGCTGACCCAGTACAGACTGTCTTCATTCATCAGTAAATACTGCCTTATTGTCTACTGTCTGCACATGCTCCATGGGGTCACAAAAGAGTGGGACACCACTTAGCAACTTATCAACAAACAACATGCACATGCTGGGGTTTAGAAAGACTCACTCAGGAAAACAGAAAAGAGGACATGGGATTTTTATCATTTTTTCAGTTGTCACAACATATGCTTTACTTTTTCCATGTATGTATGAAAGCACAAAATTTATCAGGTAAGAGCTGGAAATAAATACAAAATGATCAGTTCAAAATGCACCAGAAACCAGATCCTTGAAGAACTGGGTGGAGAATTCATGTTTTTTGACAGAAAACTTAAGAGAAAAACTTTTATAAACAGAGTCACCCAAGAAGCCAAAATGCAAAGAGAAGACAGTATATTAAAGAGTAAATATACCTCCTTGGCTATCCTCATATACAATTAATTTCTCCCTTCTCTGAACTATGTGTGCACTTATTAATAGCATGAACTTTAGAATCTTAAGTGGCATAGACGGTCAGGCTCTCTGGTTGTACTAAGTGTGTAGGTCTGACCTTTCTAACAAGTATGTATCTTAAGGAGAGGCATGGTCATTGAGGTTTGAGGTATAGAATGGTGATAGGTGTTGGGTTCCTATCCATGGTACTAGGCACAGAGCAGTGATTAGGGAATGTTATTTGACTTCTTAATTTCAGCTCTTAATCATTTCTGATTGGAAGACTGACGTTTTTGAGTCACATTCTGTACCACAGCCCCAGAAACTAAAACATGTCATTGCACAATATTCCAGGCTTAAACCCTAGGCCTCAATTCTGGATTTTAAGGAAGTGCTGTGAAAATCTTCATTCCTTTTTTGGTTGTTTTGAAACACCAGCTACAAGAATCTTTGTACTTGGCCTCTAGCCCCGTGAGTTTGTCTTTGCTCCAAGCAGCTATTAGGAGACTGTGAGCCAGATCATTCTTGTCAAGGCCAAGTTGAGATCTTAAAAAGGATATCTGAGGCTGGTTTTAGAAACCAGAAAACATGGCTAGATCCAGCTCTTAGTTCAAGAAAATCAGTTTATTTTCTACTTGTGTTTCAACACCGATAGCATTATGATGTATTTGTTTCCAATCTTGAGTATCTGAATGTTCTTTTTGCTTTTTCATATAGGACCTAAAAGCAAACTAGACCAAGTTATTTTTACCTTGAATTCTCTGTGTACATATGCCTGTGAAGGTAGGGTTTGGGGCAAGCAAACTTTTGATCTTTTGTAAGACTGCTATTGTGCTTCATGAATATATGGAAGCAAGCTAGTTGAAGGCACTTTTAGACATGTTTCAGGAACGCTTTAACTTCTTGGTAAGGCTATAAGCTCCTTAAGGAAGGGAGCTTGTCTTCTATTTGTAATTCTTAGTGTACTCAGAGCTGTGCACACAGGCAGGAAGCTAGAACACCATGGAATTGAGTCTTAGTTTCCTGGTTTTCATTTCTGCCCACCAACTGTAGGTGTAAGGATCAATCACAGGGCCTCCTCCTCCACCCCATCCCACCCCCATATAGTGCTTTCTATATGCTCTTGTAAGCTCAAGGGCAGGAACTGCATTGTTACCATTTTATCTTCTATGCCTAGCTTAACATGCTGGGCACATTATAGGCACTCTGTTATTTTTTTTAAGAAAGAAAACATATATCAGTGTTTTTGACCAGGCATTTAACAGTGTTTGGTCTTCAATAAGCTTTTCGGGATCAGTGTTTAATATGGTGCTAGTCAACTGTATTATTAACCATAAACTGCCTAACGTAGTTTGAGGAAAAACAAGCATTTCCAACATGAATATCCTGCTCTACTCTTTGAAAACTGCTATGAATCTTTACCGCCTTACTTGATTCTCAAAATAACCCTAGGAAGAGGACAGGCAGGGTTTGATATCGATTATGGGTGTGACAAGGGGAATAAAACTTTTATTTTCATTTTGGAGATTAAGAAACTCAGGCTCTGAGACATGGCTAAGATGCTAAATCCCGAACCTAGTCTCCTACAGTTCCATGTCCAGGGCTCTTTCCACTCCAACATGCTTGTTTTTTGTGGGTTTTTTTTTTTTTTTTTTTTTTGGTTATTCCTTGTTTCTTAAGCAACATGCAGGAAAAGCTCAGAGAGAGTGAAAAGTTGGAGCAGAAAAGGCTTTGAGGTAATAAGAGTAGTGAACATTTATTGAGTTCTTTCAGCAAACCAGGAACTGTGTTTTACCTGTAATTCTCAAAGCAATCTGGAAAGAGGTACTATTATTTTAATAGTACACGAGACGGCTCTGAAGGTCTAGCCGAAGCTATATTTGCCAAAGCTCTCACAGCTTGGGGGAAGCCTCAACTAAGTCTAACTCTAAAGGCTAAGTTTTTAATCATGACACTGGGATCTTAAAAGACACCTGAGACCAGACAGGCAAGTGATTTGCTCCCTATCTTTCAGTGAGTTCTGGGGCAGATCCAGGACAGAAAGCCAGGTTCTCAAGGCTTTTTCCAAGGGACTTCAAGAAACTTCCGGTTTTCTCTTAAGTGAACTGCCATTCTTAGGGTAGAAAACTGAAGGGTTAACTGAAAAAAAAAAAACCGGAAACCTGTCAGTTTAAGACCTATTTCCAGGTGCAGATAGCTGTGAGATTGGGTTAAGGAAAAAAAAAAAAGGGGTAGAAAAACTTGGACAACCCGAAGCAAGCATGGGCGTCAACCATCGAAAGACGACCACTTACGGTAACTGCGAACCGAGCGCGACGACCACCTACTCTACCAGAACGCTTCCTGGAAAGGCGCCAGCGCCAACCCCGACGCTGCGCACGTGGCGCGCGAGACCGCCTAGCCCCGCCCCACAGAAAACGATGCCGGCCACGCCCTCGGGGGCCGCGCGCGGCTCTCGGGCCAGCCGAGCTCCGCCCATACCTGAAAGGGCTCAGGCTCCGCCCCTGGGGGCCAGGCTCTTACGGGCAGATTTTCAAGGCCACGCGCAACGTCCAGCTGGTCCTTCAAGGCCTCAGGCGCCTCTTCACACGCTGCCATTGTGCCAGGGCCAGTTCTCCAGGGCCTTAGCCACCGTTTTGCCCCGACATGGTGCTCTTTCCACCTAGACCTCTTGAGCCTCGCAGAGGACGCTGGGAGTCTAACCGCGGGGCCCCACAGCCTCATGGGAGCGGTAGTTTTTATACCGCAGCTCACGAGTGGCTCCTCCCTCCACGCTCAACTTTCCTTCACCTTATGGTCTGGTTCACTTTTTGCTTTGAGTCAGAAGCACAACAAGTAATACAAAACCTTGTAAGGTACGGACAGAGCTTTGGGGACACAGTGAAGTCCTTGACGTTTTCCTGTGCACCCAGGGAGGGCTTTCTAGGCGAGGTCGATTGTCCGTGTCTGAGGGTTTGGAGGTTTTACCTGGCGCAGCGTGGGGAGGGGCGTGCCCTACGCTGAGGTGGGGAAGGCAACCCCCTGGGTCTCTGAAAACCTGAAATTTGTGGAGCGACTCCGGGGCGTGTGACGGAGATTGTGCTCGGAGGCCAGGTAGCCTGACCTGGCATCGGAAGTCTGTGTAGGGTCCGCGCGCTCCCTGACTGGAATCTCTGTTCCCTGTTGACGTCCCCTGCTCTGAGAAAACCAAGCCTGGTCCCGCAAAGGATGCTGATAACGTCGAAATTGCTGAATTCAGTGGAATATTTTGAACTTTCCCAAAGCGCTCTGACCCGACTGTTCTGCTGCTTCTATGTGAAACCCTCTCTCACAGAGTGTGGGGGCCCCGTCCTGGGTGCGCTTGCCTTGCGCAGACCGTCCTTACTATCCTGACCTCGGGCGTGACTGATATTGGGGCGGTTTGTCACAGGTTTCTCTCGGGGCCCCTTTCTCACCTTCTCTGGGATTCCTCAGTGATAGCATCTACTTCTTGGCTTTAGATACTCTTATACAAGTATTAGGGTTTCAGCTCAGCTGGAGGTGGATTCCGGTTGTGGATCAGTTCAGTTCACTCCCTCAGATGTGTCCTACTCTGCTGCCGGCTGCAGTCCATGGGGTCGGAAAGTCGGGCAGGACTGAGCAACTGAACTGGACTCCAGCACGCCAGACTTCCCTGTCCATCACCAATCTGGGAGTCTATTCAAACTCGTGTCCATCACATTGGTGATGCCATCTAACCATCTCATTCTCTGTCGTCCCCTTCTCCCGCCCTCAGTCTTTCCCAGCATCAGCATCTGATCTCCCAGATCAGGTGTGCTGCAGTCCATGAGGTCGCAAAGAGTCGGACACAACTGAGTGGCTGAACTGAACTGAACTGATGCTGGGAAAGATTGAGGGCAGGAGGAGGAGGGGATGACAGAGGATGAGATGGTTTGACAGCTTCACTGACACAATGGACATGAGTTTGAGTAAACTCCAGGAATTGGTGATGGACAGAGAAGCCTGGTGTGCTGCAGTCCATGGTGTTGCAAAGAGCTGGACATGACTGAGCAACTGAACTGAACTGAAATATTCAGACTGACAGGACTGTTGTAAAGCCACACGTGTCAGGTTCACTCCGAAGGTCACAACCTGCCACCCCAGAGGCTTCAGATGTTCTTTGGGAATAGCACATGCAGTTATCACACAGTAGGTTATAAATGCCTCAGTGTTCTTGTTTGTCTTCCCAGAGGATGGTTCAAATGCAAGAGGAGATCCTTATTAATAGGAAATGGAATGATCCTGAATGAAGAGTCTTAAACACCATTGGAAGTATAGGTTTGAAGGTAGTTACCTAGTAAATGTTTTATAAGATTTGGCTATGCACTTGCTCTTACCTAGGAGACAGTTATTTATGCAATCCAGTTGGTTAGAGTATAATTAAGGATGTAAGGAAGTTTTAGGTAAATTGAACAACAAAAGAAAGAGCACTTGTAGGTGGGAAATTTAGAGAAAGCTTCATGGAGAAGGGGTTATTTGCTGTAGGCCTTGAAGAATGAATAGGATTTATGAGATTAGGAAAGGGCATTGCAGGCAGAAGAAACAGTAGGAGTAGAATAAAGAGAAAAATGTGTAGAGAAAAGGGAAATTTCATATCAGATGATGGCAATCAGGTTCATTTCATTTCTCAGGAATTGTAAGTAATGAAGGAATTTGCAAATACCCAAAGAACTTGCTGTTCTTTGATTTCAAGAAACATTGAAACACTGATTACATGCACAATGTTACCTACCAATTTGGGGCGTGTACCCATGAAGAAGAAATGGTGCCCAAGTAAAGCTTCCACTCCAGCACAGAACTATATAACACCCAGAAATTTGTAAGAACTTGAAGAATGTTTTGAAAAAGGAATTATAGAACAGTGAGAAGAACCACACTTGTGTTTTTAGATTATTATGCTGTTTTCCTTTTTGACTTTTTTGGCAATATTGTCTGCCTTTTGGAAAAAATTGTTTTGAAAGATCCATTGTATTGTTTTTTTTCTAAGTTGTCAGTGATGGTGCTTCCAGTAAGATATTTAGTTCATGTCATCCCTTCATTTGTTTTTGTCTTTCTGGCAGATTCCCACGTATTTTATGTAGTGAGGTTAAAATAATGAGAGGGTGTTGATAGGCTGATATAGCCAACCTTCAGAGTGCCAAGCAGTCATTCATCTTTTCCAGGTCTAAAAACCTATTTTATTTTCTCTGGACACTTGACTAGGAGCTTGAATCTTCAAAATTTGTTCTGAAAACCATTATGGCTATTTGGTGGAAAAAAAAAATACATCTTATTAGTAAGCCTTAGACCTGAAAATTATCTTGATTATTCAAATTTCTATTGGCTTTTTCACTGGCAGAAGAGAAAATAATCTGTTAAGTAACAGAGAAAACATTAAAGGAAAAGAAAATAAAGCAATGTAGTGTAAACTGCAGCATTTCCTATGTTCAGTTATTTTTAGCTCAATTATGAAGTTTGACCATAATGGCCTTTAATTGATGTGTTTTCCTTAGGCATTTTCCTTTTGCCACTGTTTAAATGAAGTTTTGCATGATTTTGTATTTAGAAGCTATTCTTTCATCAAAACCTAACTAGCATTATCTGAGCTTAATCTGAGACATATTTTATAGCCAGTGATGGAAGGTCTAAAGTTAGCAAAAATTATATATTTATTGGTGTTAATGACTGCTTTAATAAAACAATTTGGAACATCTTAGCTTTCTAATAACTATCGCTACTAGATATTAAGTCAGTTCAGTTGAGTTCAGTCACTCAGTTGTGCCCGACTCTTTGCGCCCCCGTGGACTGCAGCATATCAGGCTTCCTGTCTGTTACCAACTCCCAGAGCTTGCTCAAACTCGTGTCCAATGAGTCAGTGATGTCATTCAACTATCTCATCCTCTGTCCCCTTCTCTTCCTGCCTTCAATCTTTCCCAGCATCAGGATCTTTTCCAATGAGTCAGTTCTTTGCATTAGGTGGCCAAATTATTGGAGTTTCAGCTTCAGCATCAGTCCTTCCAATGAATATTCAGAACTGATTTCCTTTAGGATGGACCGGTTGGATCTCTTTGCTGTCTCAAGAGTCTTCTCTAGCACCACTGTTCGAAAAAATCCATTCTTCAGCATTCAGCATTCTTTATAGTCCAGTTTTGTCATGAGATTGCAGCAATTCAGTCACACTTTCAGGCTCCACTTCTAATTCTAGTTTTCTTGCTATTTCCACTACATGTGTAGCTTCTTTCTCCACTGAAGTCTTGAACTCCTCAAAGTCATCAGGGGAGTTGGAATCAACTTCTTCCAAACTTCTGTTAGTGTTGATATTTTGCACTTTTCCTATGAATAAGGAACATTCTTACTGACATCTGGAATGGTGAATCCTTTATAGAAAATTTTCAGTTTATTTTGTCCATATCCATCAGAGGAATCGTTATCTATGACAGCTGTGTTTTACACTATGTATTTCTCAGTAAGACTTGAACATCAAAGTTACTCCTTGATCTGTAGACTGCAGAATGGATATTGTGTTAGCAGGCATGAAAACAACATTAATCTTATTGTTCATCTCCTTTAGAACTCTTGGGTGAGTAGATAATAGTAGGTGCATTGTCAATGAATAGTAATATTTTAAAAAGAATTTTTTTTTTCCTCTGAGCAGTAAGTCTCAACCATGGACTTAAAATATTCTGTAAATCTTGGTGTAAACAGATGTGCTGTCATCCAGACTTTGTTATTCCATTTGTAGAACACAGACAGAGTAGTTTTAGCATATTTCTAAAGAGCCTTATGATTTTCAGAATGGTAAATAAATATTGTCTTCAACTTCAAGTCGCCAGCTGCATGAGCCCCTGATAAGAGAGTCAGCCTATCTTTTGAAGGTTTGAAGCCTGGCATTGATTTCTCCTCCCTAGCTATTGAAGTCTTAGATGACACCTTCTAAAGTAAGATTATTTTGTCTGCATTGAAAATCTGTTGTTTATTGTAGCCACTTTCAATAATTATCTTAGCTGGATCTTCTGGATAACTTGCGCAACTTCTTCATCAGCACTTCCTTCACCTTGCATTTTTATGTTATAGAAATGGCATCTTTCCTTAAACCTTACCAAACTTTTCTTCTGTAGTTTCCTTACCTCTCTCACCCTTCATAAAATTGAAGAGATTAGGCTTTAACTTAATGGAAATGGCTGGCTTGATCTTCTATCCAGACCACTCAAACTTTTTCCAAATCAGCAATAAGACTGTTTCACTTTCTTATCATTTGTGTATTCACTAGAATAGCACTTTTAATTTCTTTCTAGAATTTTTTCTTTGCATTAACAACTTAGAAAATTGTTTGGTGCAAGAGGCCTAGCTTATGTCTTCTTTTTACATGCCTTCCTGACTAAGTTTAATCATTTCTAGCTTTTTTGTGTGTGTGTATATGATAGGAAATAATTTTATTATATTTTATAGCTTTTTAAAAAATTTAAACTTTTCATTTTATATTGAGGTATAGCTGATTAACAATGTTGTGATAGTTTCAGGTACTCAGCAATGTGACCCAGACATACATATATATCAGATACCCCTAAGTATCATCTGAGATCAGAATTCTTCTTACAGATCATACTAAATTTCAGTTTCTTGTAATTCTTCATTCCTCAACTTTCTAGACATGTAGCAGCATTTTCTCTCTGGTAGCTTCCCAGCTGCAATTCTGATATTTGGAAGGAGAGAGGAAGTGAAATCAAAGAATACCAAGACTAATGCAAAGAATTCTACTTAAGTACCCAAGACTAACCGGTTAAATTATCTCTGGAGAAGTGTTGATTATTCATACTTATTTTTAGATATTCCAATGAGAGAAAATTTGGTGTGAAAAGAATCCTACAGAGGAAAAAACCCTTTCCTTTCCATTATCTCTGTATGTGTTACTGTGTCAAAGTCAGTAGGAGGAGATGATCTTTGGATATAAATCGAGGTTACTGTGGAGATTCTTTTCCTGTCCCTGCCCCCCACAGTCCAGAAAGACCTTCCCCAATGTCTGCTGTAATGCCTGAAATCTCTGTTGTTAGAATTTCTCTTGTTTGTGATAAGCACTGTTTTCTCCCTGCAGTGATCTTTTAGAATGCCATTATTCCTAGGAGAGAGAGAAAAAAAAAGATAAACATGAATATATCTTATCATCTTGCTCTCCTTCATGATAAGGAGATAACTTGGTAAGCCTGAGAATTTAAAGGAATTGAAGAGGAAGAGGGAAAAGATGCCCCACTGAGCAAATGAACATTTATTGAGCACTTATAGATTCTCTAGTAGTGTCCAAAAATTTCTATGATGATAAAAATGTTCTGTACCAGCCATAGGTGATTGTTGGTTATTGGGATATGCTTAGTGTGACTGTAGAACTAAATTTAAATTTTATTTAATTTTAATCTATCTAAATTTGATTTAAATAGCCACATGTAGTTAGTGCTTACTATATTGGGCAGCATATTTCTAGGCTTTATACTTCATACTATATACATTTCTTGTCTATATACATTTCTACATACTATATACATTTTATATACACATTTCTTGTCCATGAAGTAGGCAAAAGTATCTCTATTAAAAAAATTTTGGGAATTGAAGTTCAGATAAATTAAGTAAATTACCTGGCGTGCTGTAGTACATGGGGTTACAAAGAATCGGACAGGACTGTGTGACTTTCACTTCACTTCCATATGTGTGAGAGGTAGAGTGGGATTTGAGCCCAGGTCTGAAACTGCCTGTAAAGACATTTTCTCACCATTTGTGTTGACATATCTTAGCCATATTCAGAGACTGCCTTTCTTCCAGCTTGTTCAGTCGCTCAGTCATGTATGACTCTTTGCAACCCCATGGACTGTAGCACACCAGGCTTCCCTGTCCTTCACCATCTCCTGGAGTTTGCTCAGACTCATGTCCATCGAGTTGGTGATGCCATCCAACCATCTCTTCTTTGTCATCTCCTCCTTCTGTCTTCAGTCTTTCCCAGCATCAGGGAAATGAGTCGGCTCTTTGCATCAGGTGACCAAAATATTGGAGCTTCAGCTTAAGCATCAGTCCTTCAAATGAATATTTAGGGTTGATTTCCTTTAGGATTGACTGATTTGATCTCTTTGCTGCCCAAGGGACTCTCAAGGATCCTCTCCAACACCACAGTTCGAGGGTGTCAATTCTTTGGTGCTCAGCCTTTTTTATTGTCCAGCTCTCTCATCCATATGTGACTACTAGAAAAACCATAGCTTTGACTAGATGGACCTTTGTAGGCAAAGTAATGACTCTTCTTTTTATTTCGCTGTCTGATTTGTCATATCTTTTCTTCCAAGGAGCAAGTGTCTTTTAATTTCATGGCTGCAGTCACCATCCACAGTGATTTTGGAGCCCAAGAAAATAAAGCCTGTCACTGTTTCCATTGTTTCCCCATTTGCCATGAAGTGATGAGACCAGATGCCATGATCTTAGTTTTTTGAATGTTGAATTTTAAGCCAGCTTTTTCACTCTCCTCTTTCACCTTCATCAAGAGGCTCTTCAATTCCTCTTCACTTTCTGCCATAGGGTTGGTGTCATCTCCATATATGAGGTTGTTGATATTTCTCCTGGCAATCTTGATTCCAGCTTATGCCTCATCCAGCCATGCATTTCACATGATTTACTCTGCATATAAGTTAAAAAAGCAGGGTGACAATATACAGCCTTGATGTACCCCATCCCCAATTTTGAATCAGTCCATTGTTTCATGTCTGGTTCTAACTATTGCTTCTTCCAGCTACTGTGGAGGAAATAAAGGTTTATAAATGATGAAACTTAAAAAAATATATACTATGTATACTGTATATATACAATATTTTATCTTATTTGAAAGTATAGTAATTGTAAATGAGGAACTTCCCTGGTGGCTCAGATGGTAAGGAGTCAGCCTGCAATGCAGGAGACCCAGGTTCTATCCCTGAGTCAGGAAGATCCCCTGGAGAAGGGAATGGCCACCAACTCCAGTATTCTTGCTTGGAAAATTCCAAAGACAGAGGAGACTGGTGGGCTATAGTCCATGGGGTCACAAAGAATCAGTCAGGACTCAGTGACTAACACTTTCACTTTCTTTCTTGTAGATAGTGGCATAATTTAACTTGAGAGTTTTTTTTTTTCCCCCTAAGTTCTGTGTCCTTGGGCTTTGAAAAAACAGCCAGGTTAATTAATTGTTTTGCCTCAAAAAAAAAATCTTTATCTCACTACTGGATATTCTAGTCCTGAAATCTGACTACTAAGAATAGCCTTTTAGGCTACTGAGGTCTCTGCCTTGTGACAGTCAACTGTTATTACTATGATTTTACTGATTTGAGTTAGCTGAGAGAAGGGACTGAATAATATAAATCTATTTACGGTTGGGATTCTATCTCTTGGTACTAATCAGAGTGTAGGGAAAATCACCAATTTATGAAGGGCCACAGGAGCAATTTTTAGTTCTACCGTCTTTATCTTTTAGGCATTTTAAGTAAATGGAGGCAACCAAATTCTCTATTCCTGTGCCACTGAGGGGAGGCAAAATAAGTGGCCTTTTGAATGCCAGAACCTTTCACCTTCAGAAAAGAAGGTGAGAAGTTTATTTTTATGGGAAATAAAACTTTCTTTGTAATAGTAGTAGGGTTTTTTCAGTGTCTTTCTTGTTCTAACTCTTCTACTTCCAGTTATATATGATAAAAACACTACGTGGTTAATAAATGACTGATTATATCTTGCAGGTCTGAATTTCCTTTCCTGGGTGATTCTAGCTTTAATCCCCTTGGTTGAAAAGTTTCACCTTTCATTTAGCTTTTCCCTTGTGATATTAATTTGCAATTTTTAAAAAAGTGAAATATTTTTTGAACCTATTTGCTTTAGTAAAGTTTTAGCTCTGGAATGTGAAATTTTATGTCATGGAATTCACCCATGAGCTCAGCTTATAGGAACATTGAGTATAATAATTTGCTTTTTTACAGAGACTGGAAATTACAGAGTTGATGACAGGAGAAACCGATTCTCTCTGAAGATGAAATATGTGAGTCTTATCCTCACCTCTTAGCAAATTTATTAAGTTTTCCCCCAAAGTGAGATTTTTGTTTTTATTTGGCAAATTATACAGGAAGTTCAGATTGTGTTTTCTAGACCCTAGATTTTGTAGGTGTCTGTTGCTGGGACTTTTGTCTTTAATGAACTCTGGCAGTACCTCTTTAGGTAAGGCAGCTCATTTTACCTTTGCCCTGGCACTGAGTCCAGCCATCTGCTCTCAGTCTGGATTCAAACACAAAGGGAAAATACAAGTTATAGCCGACTTGGTGGTGACAGCTGTTGGGAAAAAGAATCATTGTGTTTGATAGTGTCCTTTGGAAACAGACCAGGAGGTGAATCAAATACAATGTATTGTTTCATCTTATAGGTACCTGCAAGTTAGTTGAAATTTTAATTTCTAACTCACCCACCTATTTCTACTTCTAGAGGAAGCCCCTTCTGTCACACACTGTGTCATTGAAATGTTCTTGGGTAAGGGTAGACCAGGATTGAAGTGAATATTTCACTTAACATATCACTTGCATCAGCCAGTGCATTGTGGGTGTGCTATTTGTTTCAGTCTCTGTGTATTTTTAAAATAGAAATGATCATGGACAGAATTGTATATTCTCTAGAGCAAATGATCATCTGAGTGATATTACTGAGCCAATATTTTATTTTTCCCCCATTAAAAAATCTCTGTGCTAATTAATAATAGCTAAGTAAGGGGAACACAATTTTATATGAATAAATTTACATTTGAGCAACTGGAATTTTATTCCAAGCCATCTGGAGTAAATTATACTCCAGTCTGTTTTTGCAACCAAGTAGTTACAACTAATTAGTTGTTTCCATTTTTTTTGTTTTATTAGTAGCAAATGAAGCTACAGCAGATCCTTAAATATAGTTATTGGAAACAACCTTATATCTAAAGAAACACCTATTAGGATTGTGATGAGGTGGGTAAAGAGATTTAAGGGTGATGTTAACCTTGAAGGACAAGGAGATTTCTCATGTTCCTTCTTGGAAAGTGTCTGAAATTATTGATAATTTGGTTTTCAGCTTTGTACTTGGAAACTTAATTTTTGTCTTTCCCCAAAGGTCAGTCAAGAAACCATTTTCTGCCATTGGCTAATCAAACAGGAGTATGGGAAAGAGACTTAGTAAAAAGCTACTTCATTTTCTTCTTTTGGAGAAACTTAAAAAGCTTATTCGCTAACCATGAAGCCACATTATCTATTATTTACAACAAACCTTTTCTGAAGCAAAATGAGGCATAAATTATATATTTTGCATTGTGAAATAAACTAAGAAGAACAGGAGAAAGGAAGGCACTTTAGACTGAATCAGAAGGGCCGAAAAATGCAGAAGGAAACAAAGATTTGTATATCTCTCTAGATCTATATTTATGTAGGTATATATATCTAGAATTTTAATCTAAATGAATATAACTGGAAATTTTTGAGATAAAAATCTGTCAATTTATTTAGAGCAGGAAGAGGCTGGGTTATTTTTCAGCAAAGAGCTTATATCCCTTGTAATGATCTGTTCTGTTTTTAACCTGGGACTACTATCAGTGTTAACATGTCTTAAAATATTCCATTGAAATTCTTTATTTTATTTATCATTTAACAATTGAGTATTGATTGAGGGATATACTACTTGCAAGGCACTGTGATGGGGTAAGGAGAATGATTATAGTATTTGGTGAGCATACCTAATATGCCAGACAGTAGACACAGCCTTTTATGTGGGTTATTTTGTTCAATCCTTCAAGAGTCTTGTGTGATAGGAACTCCTCTGTCTCTCCTCACTACATAATGCAAGTAGAGAAAATGAGATGTGGAGAAGTTAAACTTGATTAAAATTTTTTAAAGTATCTTGATTTGTTTTCTGATTTCTGTTGTGTAAATGTTCCTACCATGACCAGTTTCAGCCTACCAACAGTTTAACAAATGGCTTGAAAATTTCTGAGTAGTAAGCTATTGGTGAGACCAGGCATGAGCCGGTTTCAGTACTTGAAGTCTACATATCCTCAAAATACTTCCAGTGAATGTAAGACTTTGTAATACCAGCTGGAAAATAAGAGGAACCATATAAGGTGTAATGGAGGTTTAGAGCAAAGATACATTTTCATTTAGTCATTATCTTGTAATTTTAATTTACAATTAGAGATGATTCTATGATGTGGACATTTGAAAAGAATGACATTAGTTTTATTCATTAGAATTATTAAAGTCAACCCAAAATGCATATGAATATAACATTATAAAAATCTGCCATCTTGTTAAATGATTGAAAATTCCTCAGTCTATCATATTTTCAGTAATTACTTGTTTGTGAATTATTCTATTTTCTAGCAAAAATCTAAAATGTCATAAAATATTATTTTAAACATTTTACTATTAATTGCAGCTTTATGTTTAAGCCAAATGAAAATAATTTCTTGTATTGCATATAGAATAATTGCTTTCTGAATTTTCTCTTATATGTCCCTGTGGAGTCTCATACCATTCACATCCGTATTTATTCTTTTAACAAATATTTATCACATGAATGTTTATTACTTGCATTTTATGAGGATGCTGCTGTGCTAGTCCATAAGCTTGTATATTCTCTGCCTCCAAATAAGAGTGAGAGATAGATGACCAAAAAATTTAAGTTAGAAATTGGTCAAAAATATAATAGATGTAAAAAATATACATATATAATAGATGTAATAAGTTCAGCTTAGTTGCTTAGTTGTTTCTGACTCTTTACGACCCCATGGACTGCACCACTCCAGGCTTCCCTGTCCATCACCAACTCCCAGAGCTTGCTCAAGCTTGTGTCCATTGAGTGGGTGATGTCATCCAACCATCTCATCCTCTGTCATTGCCTTCCCCTCCTGCCTTCAGTCTTTTCCAGCATCAGGGTATTTTCCAATGAGTCAGTTCTTCACATGAGGTGGCCAAAGACTGGAGTTTCAGCTTCAGCATCAGTCCTTCCATTGAATATTCAGGACTGATTTCCTTTAGGACGGACTGGTTGGATCTTCTTGCAGTCCAAGGGACTCTCAAGAGTCTTCTCCAACACCACAGTTCAAAAGCAACAATTCTTCAGTGCTCAGCTTTCTTTATAGTCCAACTCTCACATCCATACATGACTACTAGAAAACCATAGCTTTGACTAGACGGGCCATTGTTGGCAAAGTAATGTCTCTGCTATTTAATATGCTGTCTAGGTTGGTCATAACTTTTCTTCTAAGGAGCAAACGTCTTTTAATTTCATGGCTGCAGTCACCATCTGCAGTGATTTTGGAGCCCAAGAAAAAAAGTCTGTCACTGTTTCCCCATCTATTGTCATGAGGTGATGTGACTGGATGCCATAATCTTTGTATTTTGAATGTTGAGTTTTAAGCCAACTTTTTTACTCTCCTCTTTTGCTTTCATCAAGAGGCTCTTTAATGCGTATTCACTTTTTGCCATAAGGGTGGTGTCATCTGTGTATCTGAGGTTATTGATATTTCTCCTGGCAATCTTAACTACAGCTTGTGTTTCATCCAGCCTGGTATTTCGCATGGTGCATTCTGCATATAAATTAAATAAGCAGGGTGACAATATACAGCCTTGATGTACTCCCTTCCCAATTTAGAACCAGTCTGTTGTTCCATATCTGGTTCTAACTGTTGCTTCTTGACCAGCATACAGATTTCTCAGGAGACAGGTAAGATAGTCTGGTATTCCCATCTGTTGATAGGCATAATACCCAGAGTAAAATTACTTATAGATGGTCTATAATTTGGTGATAAAATAACTCATGAATAATGGTGAGGGCATTTAAACTATATTTTGAGTAATGGGTAAGATGTAAAAATGTGGAATTAGAGGCAGAATAACTGGAGGTGATGGGAAAGCATGAGCAACTACTGTTCTCTGTTTTCTGTCCTCCCATTCTTAAAATGTGCTTTTGGCTCTGAAGCCGCTATACCCTAACAGTCCACTAGGTGGTAGGATAACTCTATCATTTTCTTCAAGTTTTACTGTTGAAAATAAGTTTTCGGTGTGTATGCCCAGGAGTGGGATTGCTGGGTCATATGGCAGTTCTATTTCCAGTTTTTTAAGGAATCTCCACACTGTTCTCCATAGCGGCTGTACTAGTTTGCATTCCCACCAACAGTGTAAGAGGCTTCCCTTTTCTCCACACCCTCTCCAGCGTTTATTGCTTGTAGACTTTTGGATAGCAGCCATCCCGACTGGCGTGTAATGGTTGGTACCTTGTTGTAGTTTTGATTTGCATTCCTCTGATAATGAGTGATGCTGAGCATCTTTTCATGTGTTTGTTAGCCGTCTGTATGTCTTCTTTGGAGAAATGTCTGTTTAGTTCTTTGGCCCATTTTTTGATTGGGTCATTTTTTTTTTTCTGGAATTGAGCTGCAGGAGTTGCTTGTATATTTTTGAGATTAATCCTTTGTCTGTTGCTTCATTTGCTATTATTTTCTCCTGGGCATACACACCGAGGAAACCAGATCTGAAAGAGACATGTGCACCCCAATGTTCATCGCAGCACTGTTCATAATTGCCAGGACATGGAAGCAACTTAGATGCCCATCAGCAGATGGATGGTAAGAAAGCTGTGGTACATAAACACTGTGGAATATTACTCAGCCATTAAAAAGAATACATTTGAATTAGTTCTAATGAGATGGATGAAACTGGAGCCCATTATACAGAGTGAAGTAAACCAGAAAGATAAAGACCAATACAGTATACTAACACATATATATGGAATTTGAAAAGATGATAATGATAACCCTATATGCAAAACAGAAAAAGAGACACAGATGTACAGAACAGACTTTGGGATTCTGTGGGAGAAGGCGAGGGTGGGATGATCTGAGAGAACAGCATCAAAACAAGTATACTATCGAGGGTGAAACAGATCACCAGCCCAGATTGGATGAATGAGACAGGTGCTCAGGGCTGGTGCACTGGGAAGACCCAGAGGGATGGGATGGGGAGGGAGGTGGGAGGGGGGATCGGGAAGTGGAACACATGTAAATCCATGGCTGATTCATGTCGATGTATGGCAAAAACCACTACAATATTGTAAAGTAATTAGCCTCCAACTAATAAAAATAAATGAAAAAAAAACAAAAAAAAGAAAATAAGTTTTCAAATGCTTGTAGGAATTGTGATGAGGAATTTCAGAGAAATGCTTTTCTATGCCTTGATATGTTTCAATTCACATTTATAGGCAATCTAAGAAATTCACACTTGATGTATAACTTGACTAAGTACAGAATACTAAAGTGACTGAGTGCATAGCTTTGTCAAAGAAATAAAATACTATTCAGAGGTACTAAACTTGGGAACATGTTTTATTTGTCTGGGTGCTAAGAACTAGATATTTCTAAGTTTCAATGTGATTAAAAAAACAAAGCCAACATAATTTATAATTTAAATTTATTCACCATGATGGAATGGTAAGTATGCCAGTAAGTATGACATGTGTGATTCATGTAGTTTGCTTGTATCTGGGTCTCAACATATCTAGATCTGCCAGTAGTTACAAAAATGCAACTTGATAAGTTACAGAACAAGAGCAAGTTACAGAACATGTTTTAAAACAGGTTTTTATCAATACAGTTTACTTGATGTTAGAATCATTTCTAGTTAGAAATGATTTGTAGCATTTTGTGTAGCATCATCTCTTGCCTTTTTTTTCACTTAGCTACCTAACATATGCTTATTGGGCACCTGTTGTATGTTGGCTATTGTGCAAGGTGCTATTAAATTAAAGTAACTTTCATGTTTGCTTTATTTTTTAAATTAACTTTAGTGTTTCGAACAGGTATAGTTTTACCAAAAAATATGCAAATAGTACAGTTTTCATAAACCCATATCCAGCTTCCCCTCTTAATGAACACTTTACATTTGTAGATATGTTTGTTACAATGGACCAATATTAAGTAATAATAAATTCAATATTGTATTCATATTTTATATTAGAGAATGACATTAAAAATGAATATCTGGGCACTAGGTATGCTTCTTGATTCTGGAGTGTTGTTGATCTTAGGCTTGTTGTTGATATATATGTGTATATATATTTATGTGTATATATACATATCTATACATATATATGTATATAGATATATAGCACACACATATATGTATATACAACATGTATATATATATACACAACAGAAGTAGAAGATATTAAGAAAATGTGGCAAGAATACACAGAAGAACTATACAAAAAAGATCTTCATGACCCAGACAACCATGATGGTGTGATCACTCACCTAGAACCAGACATCCTGAAATATGAAGTCAAGTGGGCCTTAGGAAGGATCACTATGAACAAAGCTAGTGGAGGTGATGGAATTCCAGTTGAGCTATTTCAAATCCTAAAAGATGATTCTGTGAAAGTGCTGCACTCAATATGCCAACAAATCTGGAAAACTCAGCAGTGGCCACAGGACTGGAAAAAGTCAGTTTTCATTCCAGTCACAAGGAATGTTCAAACTACTGCATAATTGCACTCATCTCACACGCTCGCAAAGTAATATTCAAAATTCTCCAAGCCAGGCTTCAACAGTACAGGAACCATGAACTTCCAGATGTTCAAGCTGGTTTTAGAAAAGGCAGAGGAACCACAGATCAAATTGCAAACATCCGTTGGATCATCGAAAAAAACAAGAGAGTTCCAGGAAAACATCTACTTCTGCTTTATTGACTATGCCAAAGCCTTTGACTGTGTGGATCACAATAAACTGTGAAAGAGATGGGAATACCAGATCACCTGACCTGCCTTCTGAGAAAGCTGTATGCAGGTCAAGAAGCAACAGTTAAAACTGGACATGGAACAACAGACTGGTTCCAAATGGGAAAGGAGTATGTCAAGGCTGTATATTGTCACCCTGCTTATTTAACTTATATGCAGAGTATATCATGAGAAATGCTGGGCTGGATGAGGCACAAGCTGGAATCAAGATTGCCAGGAGAAATATCAATAACCTCAGATATACAGATGACACCACCCTTATGGCAGAAAGTGAAGACGCATTAAAGAGCCTTTTGATGAAAGTGAAAGAGGAGAGTGAAAAAGTTGGTTTAAAACTCAGCATTCAGAAACCTAAGATCATGGCAACTGGCCCCATCACTTCATGGCAAATAGATGGGGAAACAGTGAGAGACTTTATTTTTTTGTGCTCCAAAATCACTGCAGATGGTGACAGCAGCCATGAATTTAAAAGACACTTGCTCCTTAGAAGAAAAGTTATGACCCACCTAGACAGTATATTAAATAGCAGAGACATTACTTTGTCATCAAAGGTCTGTCTAGTCAAAGCAATGGTTTTTCCAGTAGTCATGTATGGATGTGAGAGTTGGAGTATAAAGAAAGCTGAGCACCAAGGAATTGATGCTTTTGAGCTGTGGTGTTGGATAAGACTTTGAGAGTCCTTTGGACTGCAAGGAGATCCAACCAGTCCATCCTAAAGGAAATCAGTCCTGAATATTCAATGGAAGGACTGATGCTGAAGCTGAAACTCCAGTAATTTGGCCACCTGATGCAAAGAATTGACTCACTGGAAATACCCTGATGGTGGGAAAGATTGAAGGTGGGAGAAGTGGGGACAACAGAGGATGAGATGACTGGATGGCGTCACCGACTCAATGGACGTGTATTTGAGGAACTTCCAGGAGTTGGTAATGGACAGAGAGGCCTGGTGAGCTGCAATCCATGGGGTTGCAAAGAGACTGAACTGAACTGACACACACACACACACACACACACACACACACACACACAGCTACATCTTTGTGTTGATGTATTTGTATATATATATAAACACACACATGAATTAGTATACACCATACTGGTGTTTCCATTTCTAATCTGTTACCACATGAACTCATTCATTTATGTGTCTCCTTCCCTGCTTATCTTTACTTTTATTTGGTTTTAATTGAAGTATAATTGGCTTACAATGTTATATTAATTTCAGGTGTTCAGCATAGTAGTTTGATATTTTTATACATTAAAAAATGACCCCCACAATATGTCCACTTACTGTCCATCACCACAAAAAGTTATTCCCATATTATTGGCTGTGTTTCCTATGCTATATGTTATTTCCTCATGACTTACTAATTTTATAACTGGAAGTCTGTATCTCTTAATCTCCCTCATCTATTTTTCTTATTGACCCACCTTTCCTCCATCTTCCCATATGCTACCAGTTTGTTTTCTACGTTTGAGGGTTTGTTTCTGTTTTGTTATATTTGTTTATTTATTTTGTTGTTTAGATTCTATATATAAGAGAAATCATACATCTGACATATTTCAGTTGAATATAATCCCTCTGAACTCATCCATGTCACAAATGGCGTGGTTTCATCCTCTTTCGTAGGGTGTGTAATATTCCTGTGTGTGTGTACACACTGCATCTTTTTTTATCTATTTTTCTGTTGATGGACAGTGAGGCTGCTTCCATATCTTGGCAGTGAACACAGTGCATATATCTTTTTGAATTAGTTTTTTTTGTTTTCCTTGAAAAAGTAACCAGAAGTGGAATTGCTGGTTTTGTGGGGAATTCTATTTTTGATTATTGAGAAACTTCTGTGCTGTTTCCATAGTAGCTGTACCAGTTTCCATTCCTATCAACAAAGCAAGAGAGTTCCCCTTTCTTCACACCCTTGCTAACATCTGTTATTTGTCATTGTTGTTGTTGTTTTGCAATAGCCATTTTGAGAGGTGTGAAGTGACATATCATTGTGATTTTAATTTGAATTTCCCTGTTGGTTAGTGATGTTGACCATTTTCTCAGGTTTTTGTTGGTCATCTGTATGTCTTCTTTGGAAAAATGTCTATTCAGGACCTTTGCCTTTTTTAAAAAAAATCAAGGTTTTTTTTTTTTTTTGATGTTAAGTTGTATGAGTTCTTTGTATATTCTGGATATTGACACCTTATGAGTTATATTGATTGCAAGTAACTTCTCCCATTCAGTTAGCTAGCTTTTCATTTTATTGATTATTTCCTTTTCTATGCAAAAGATTTTTAGTTTGATGTGTTCCCACTGTTTATTTTTGCTTTTCTTTTCTTTGTCTAGGAGATAGATCAAAAAAGAAAATATTGTTAAGACTGATGTCAAAGAGCATACTGCCTATGTATATTTTCAAAAGTTCTATGGTTTCGGGTCTTACATTTAGGTCTTTAATCCATTTTGAATTTATTTTTATATATGGTATGAGAGAGGAGCCCAGTTTGATTCTTTCACATGCAGTTTTCCAGTTTTCGCAACACCATTTATTGAATAGAGGCTGCCTTTTCTCCATTGTATTTCTTGCTGCCTTTGTTCTAGGTTAATTGCCGTTAAAGTGTGGGTTCATTTCTGGGCTTTCTGCTTTGTTCCGTTAATCTGTGTGTCTGTTGTTGTGTCAGTACCATAGTCTTCAGTAAACTGTAGCTTTGTAGAATAGTTTGAAATCAGGGAACATGGTATCTCTAGCTTTGTTATTCTTTCTCAAGATTGTTTTGGGCTACCCATGGCCTTTTTGTGGTTCCATAAAATATTTTAGAATTATTTTTTCTGGTTCTGTGAGAAATGTCATTGGTATTTTGATAGGGAATGCACTGAATGCATAGATTGCCCTGGGTTGTATGGTCATTCTAATAATATTAATTCTTTTAATCCATGAACACAGTATATCTTTTCCCCCTGCTAGTGTAGCCTTCCATTTTTTTCATCAGTATCATATAGTTTTCTGCATACAGTTGTTGTATCTTCTTGTTGGATTTATCTCTTGACCATTCCTTCCTTGACTCTCATTCTCGTCTTCGTTTTAAAGCGTTTTGCCTTTTGTAAGTGTTGCTACCCCCGCTTTGTTTTTGTTTCCATCCCCATTCCCTCACTTTCAGCCCGTGTGTGTCTTTAGGGCTGAACTGAGTCTCTTGTAGGCAGCATGTAGATGGGTCTTGTTGTTGTTTTTGGTCTATTCCACCACTCCATGCTTTTTGCTTGGAGCATTTGGCCCATTTATGTTTAAAGTAATTATTGATAGGTATGTACTTATTGCCATTTTTATTGTTTGCAGGTTTTTAAAATAGTTTTTTCTTTGTTCTGTTCTTTTTCCCTGTCCCCTTTACATTTGATAACTGGATTATGTTATATTGGAATTCTTTTATTTTTTCTGTGTGTGTGCATTTATTATAGATATTTGTTTGTGGTCACCGTGAGGTTCATATACAATAGCATTTGTAAGTATATATTATTATTTTAAGTTGTTAATTTCCTAAGTTCAAACACATTCTCACAACTTTGAATTTTTACTTCCCTACTGTGCTTAACGCTTTTGACATAATTTGCATCTTTTTCTTTTGCATATTCCTTATGCAAGGGATTATGGGATACACAATTAACTACTTATTGTGGATATAGATGATTTATAAATGATTATATTACTTTTGTTCTTTATCCCTCCTATTAGCTTTAAAAGTGGTTGATTTACTATCTTTACTATATATTTATCAGTGGGATTTTTCCTTTTATAATTTTCAAATTTGTAATTGTGGTCATTTTTCCCTTATGGAACATTTTTCCCCCTTATGGAACATTCCCCCCTTTAACATTTTTTCTAAAGTTGATTAGTGGTAATGAGCTTTTGTTTGTCTATAAAACTCTTCATCCTCCCTTCAAATCTGAGTGATAGTCTTGCCAGTTAGGTTGGTCAGATTGATTATGCATCCCATTCTTATAGTGGCCTTATGTAAATTCCTGTGGAGCTTAGTACCACACTCCCCTCTGGTCACCAGAGTTATATGCTCTAGGAGTGCCCCTTCTTGCCGGCTGCTTAGGCCTTTCTGTTGTGGGGCTGATAACTGTGTGTACACTGATAGGCAGCTGACTGCCAGATGCTGCCTCATATGGTGGCTGTTGCCCAGAAGGTGGGTAAGACTGGGTTACAGGTCAGCTGACAGTGGGGCCTAGGGATCCAGGGCTAGTTCTGGCCCACAGTTGGGCAAGGCTGGATCCTAGAGTAGCTGGCTGCAGGCCTTGTGGGTAGCTGCGCTAGGTGCTATTTTAAGTGGTTCTTTGTTGTCATTGTGCTCTGGCTAGAAACTTTATAACCGGACATTTACCTTGTATGGATGATAGTGTCACAGAAAATGAGTTTAAGTTAAGAGAGATAGTGGTTCCAGTCTATAATAGTGTAGGAAGTACTGGAATGAGTGATGGAATGTGGGTGTATGTGGGAGGGTGGTGCTTCCCAGGAAGACTTCCAGGAAGTCTTCAGGAACAGAGGATGTATAATTAAGACCTATATGTGCTTGAAGGCTAGAGTTTAAACCATGTCTCTTAGGTTCCTTTCAATTTTATTTCAAGTTTCTAGATGTTAAATCCGTAATGTGAGAACATTCTCTCACACATCATCTGTGAGTGACCAGTGTACATCGAAGTGGCTCCTTGTTCTCAGATCAGTTCCACAGTTTCATAGGGTGGGCCTGAGCATTCAATTAGGCTGGAAATGTGTGATGTATTTTGGCAACTGGAAACTGCTTTTTAGATTCTAAGAAGAGAAAGAGCTGCAGATTCCTGATCCCCATCCTCTGGTGATAGTGTCCTCACCTCCAACTGCTCTTTTACCTCCAGTCTGAGTTTTACAGGCTTCCTTTATGTCATTATCAATACTACATGATCCAGTCTGCAGTTGTTTGACTCCATGGATGTGGAACTGTGAATACAGAAGACACACTCTACAGTTATATGTGGATTTTCAACTGCATGGGAATGAGGGTTAGTGTCCCTAGAAAGCTCATTGTTCAAAGGTCAGCTGTAGTTCTTTCAAAATCTTTCCTAAAAGTTCTAGAGTATTTATTTTTTAAGTGGAAGGACATACAGAACAGTAATTTCTGCTTCTTAATTTTTTGCCTGAAGCTGATGATATTTTTGTGCTATGCCAAGAGTAATATTCTGTCTACATGTAGTTTCTCCACTTGTCAGTACTATATGAATACTGCTCAGATTTATTTGCTGAGATTAGGAAACTGGCATTTATGCACCAATGATGAAACAATTAAGAACTTGGTTATATTATTGTATATAGTCTCAACTTCCCTAGGTGCTTTCTGGTGAGGTAGTTCTAAATGATCACGAACCTCTACTGAAAATGGCAGGTGCCTGAACTCTCATGGGTCATTATTTCGCTTTTATGTGGAATCATCTTTAAATTTTTCAAGGAACCAGAGTTGGGAAAGGGAACTCATAAGATGGGGAGAGAAAAACCATGTATGTCAGAGCAGCAGTATGAACTGTCCAAATCTATGAATTATCAGAAAGACTTCAAAAATCACCCTATTTTGCTCTACTGGATGATTTGCTAATTTATTTTAAGCTCTTAGTTGATAATAATAGAATTTTCTAACCACAAACGGCTGTCTAATGCAGAACTAACCAAGGTAACAATGAAAAGCACTCTGTGATTTAAATATATTGTTTTCTAAAGGTACTGAGACACCCTGGGGCAAGTGAGGAGCACTCATAGGGGCACTGCAGATTATTTTAAATGTTCAAGGGGAACACAGTGATACTTAACATCTGTGTGAATTATTATTTCTAGGATAGTTCATTCAACCTCAAATTCTGCTATATTCCTTTTGATTAGGTCATATCTTTGCAAAGTTGGGTTTTGGTGATTACTGTGATTGATATAAAACAAGTACCAGTGGTAACCAGTAGGAAGTGAGAGTGAGTTTTCAACTTCTGAGGAGTTGGGTAGTGACCTGTAGGCACACACATCTCATTAGTAAGTATCTGTCTTTAAGAATAAAATAAAAAAAATTGAATTTATGTGAATTGTCTTTCCAAATGGCTATTAAGTGGTTGAGACATAAATAGTTGTTTTGATGTAACAGAACTCTTATACTTTCTCCTGGCTTAAGAATGTCATGAAAAAATTAGTCAGGCCCTAAGGTTGGTGGCTCAGTGGGTAAAGACTCTGCCCGTAATGCAGGAGACCTAGGCTTGATCCCTTTGTCAGGAAGATCCCCTGGAGAAGGGAGTGACAACCCACTCCAGTATTCTTGCCTGGAGAATTCCATCGACAAAGGAGCCTGGTGGGCTACAGTCCATGGGATCACAAAGAGATGGACATGACTGAGTGACTAACACATACAAGGTTACCATGAGTCAAAAAAGTTTGACAACCTGTAGGTGAAATGACTTTTGAAAATTGGTTTGGGCTCTGGCTTTTTTTCTTCTGATAAGCTTTTGTATTTTTTCCCATCATTTTACCTAAATATAATCGTAACTATTTTTTAGGCTATTTTTTTGTTTCTGCTAGCTTTCCTCTACCTCTTCCTTATACCTCTGCGCTTCCTCACCAGGTAGGATCCTGATATATGTTGTTAGCAACCTAGTATATATCCTTTTATATTTGTCAAGGATATGCTTCTATAAGACATATATACATATTTATTTAAATATATAAGGCTGGGAGGTATTACTGTTTTATGAAAATGAGACAGTGATAGTTACAAATGGTAAATGATATCTGGGCATTATTATGGAAATAATTTTAACCTTGTAGACCCTCTGTAATCATCTCAGAGATCCCAGAAGTTCCTTGACTACAGTTTGAAAATATTTGCAATAGATATATTTTTTTTAATAGCAAATGAAAACCTAAATCTGGATTGTAGTGATACACCCATAATAATTTTTTTAAGTTCTATGTAAGTATTTCATGTCTAAAAATGCTTAATAATTTTTAGTATCTACAGTATATAGTGTTATAAATGTAATGTGGTATGTTATGATAGTGTTATGATAGATTTTTCTTAATATTTTTCATTTGCTTTATTGACACTGATAAAATGTCTTTTGAACTTACAGTTATTTTAAATGCTCTAGGATGTTAAAATTATTTGTAATATTCTTTAGATTTTTTTTGGATGTGCTGTGTGTCTTGCAGAATCTCAGTTCTCTGATCAGGAATTGAACTCGGGCTGTGGAAGTGAAAGCCCAGAATCCTAACCATTAGGCAACCAGGGAACTGCCATATTTATAATATTCTTTTGTATTTTCTTTTTAATTGGCATTGGCCTGGTGGCTGACAGTGATGAGAACCATGTCATGTGCTTATTGACTCTTTGTGTATCTTCTGTGAATTTTGTTCATGGCTTTTGTTTGTTGAAAAAATCGAGTTGCTAGATTTTATAATTGTTCTTTATATATTTTGGATGCTCTCCTTTTAATATATGTGCTATATTTTTTTCCAGTCTGTGTGTGTAAGATGGTTTTGAGATTCTGATGAGGAATTATACATTAGGAACAGTACTTGGCACATAGTAGTTATTCAAAATAGATAGAACAGAGGCTACCAGTCTATAAACTCCTCTTTCATATTTTCCTTATTGATTTGATTTGGGGACTATGGGCTTAACATCATTGCTATTCTGATAAAAATAAACAATAACACATTTGATCATCATTTTATTTAACACTTTGTTAAGAAAATGAGTCAATCACATTTTTTTGTTCAAATAAGTCATTTTTTCATTTCAGAATTAAAATTTATTTCTCTTTGCAGTGTCTGTGCTCAGCGTCAAAAGACATTCTACATTCTAGGCTGTTATCACTTTGTATAGTATTAGGTGTTCCCAGTCTTTTTTCTTCATTAACATGGTTTCTGCTTTGTTTTCCTCCGGATTCATAAAATTCAAATTTATAATATTCAAAAGAACATTAAGAAACCATCATTACTTTGTAGTTTTTTATTCTGAGTACTTATTTTTATTATTTTATTTTAGTCTTATAAATGCCAAAAAACTGCATTTATTCCTTACATAAGAACTGTAATGCACTGACAAAAAAAAAAACCCTAAAAATTTTGGAAATAGAAGTGACTATGTAATTTAGGAATATTGTGAACTGGTGATACTTTTAAGGTGTCTCGTAAAGAACATGCAGTATACTCTTGTAGCATACTGCGATGTGGGTCAAGCAGATGGGTGTTGCAAATATTTATTATCTGTCACTAGTATGGGAGGCTCATTTAGGATCTATTTTTATGACATACCCTAACAATAGGCTTGAATTAATGAAGTGAACTTATAATTTATAAATTCTGTTAACTTTTTTTTTGCTTATTATATTACCATTCTAGGATTACCCATCAGTATGGAAGTATTTGAACATTTTAACAGTTCTGGTGTATATCAGATGACTACATGAACTCTAATCTTTGCATTCTTGGAAGTATCATTCATTCCTCAAATAGCTACTAATTACTTTACAAATATGAGGGACTATGAACCACTGTGGGAGAATATAATTATGTAATAAGATCCAGAATGTGTACTCAGAGAGCATGTAAACTATGATACATCTATACAAGCAAATAGAACACAGAAGAAAATGCTTAAGACTAGGAAAGAAGTATTAATAACATATAATTTGCATTCACAGAGATGTAATAGTTTTGTTTGAGAAATTTCATTGTCAAAGACTGAAATCAACCATATATATAGTATTTTTTCCTTATTATAATCATATACTCTCACTGTGAAAAAAATCAGAAACTTTACACAGTCACAAAGAAGAAAAATTGCTTATAATTTCATGTAACAGTTTCCATTATTAGTATTTTGGTGTTTGGCTCTATAGAATATAGGCCCTTTTGAAAAGTAAAGATATATTCTGGGTAGAGTTCTAGGAGTAATGGAGATAATATACAAAGCTCTTGCTGTTGGTATTTGTGGAAGAGGAAGGCTATTAGTTATCTTATGCACAGATTGCTTAATGGACAATAATGATTTGACCAGAGATTATGTGTGTAACTTCACCATTGTGTCCAAGAGATCTGAAATAAATAGTGCAGCTTCCTTACTTAGTGGCTTAGGGACAGAAGAATCTCGGTCTTAGAATTCTGAGAATGTGATAGGCTCTACTCAGAAATAGAAACAAGCCTCATTTTACTTCAGAGAAGGACTATCAGCTGATTATTAGAGACAGCATTATACTTATATGAGAAGTAGAAGCTTAGCAAATCCACTATCACAATTATGACCACATAAATGTTATCAGTTAAATCTTTGTATTTAAATTAAGATTGGTTTAAAATTCATTTAAATTTTTTAAGTAATTGTTTAAACTAGTGTGAATTCCTTAGGGGACTAGCTAAAAGATATTTGGGTGCAAGAAATTAATCACAGTGAAGCAAAAGACATGTCAAAGATATTTAAAGTGTATCATTCACATGTAGATAATGGAAAGTTAATAGTAGGGCCACTTGTATGCAAATAAATAGAAAAGTATGGCAAGCCCACTTTTTTGTACTTTTCCATTTTCTCTTTTAACTTTTCTCATTCTTAACTCTCCTTGCTATTTTTCTAGTGTCCTCTTCTGGTGGGTAATACCTACACTTGTCCTCATTATATGGTGTCTGATCCTTAGGCTTATTCTGTGCTTTCTCCCTTTGTCAGAAATGTTGTTACTATCAGCTGTTTTCTCTGTTACATGTTGAAAAGTAAACTAATGTGCTGATCCTCCCCCAAATATTAATTTTTAAAGGGTATTTTAATTTATTAATCTTTCAGTCCTATTTTCATTTTGACAATTTTTAGAGAGGCAAAATTTTAACCAAGAAAGAACAGATATTTCATGTCGCACTTTCAGATGGGTTGACAAAAGTATTTAGACACTGGGTTAACATAGACCCCTCAGTTCATCCTATAGACAACCAAACAATTCCAGTTGAATATATACTTTTACTGTGTCAAGAATAGAAGAGAAAGGTGCTATTTGTGTCATATGGGAATTCCTTTTCCATGAAGTTTTACAGACTTCATTGTTGCCTCCAGAAGTTGCATTTGGGAGCAGTTTTCCAGAAGAGATTTAAAATAAAAGGCGCACACTTACAGAAGATTTGCACGCCTTCTCTCCTTAGTGATTTCTCTATCCCTGAGAGCCTAAAGATCGTCGGGGAAAGGCACCCCATGCGGAACGTCAGTTCCTTTCAGACCCACAGTCTGAGCTCCTAGAATGGCATAATACGCAATCTGAAATAGAGAGGCAGTCATCTAATTCGTTTTGTTCTCAGAGTGGAGAAGTGTAGCGCATGATTACAGATTGAGCCTTTAGGAGAGCAATAAAATTAGCTCTGACAGTCGTCTCCGATAAAATAACTTTTTTCATTGAGCAGAGTATCTAATCAATAAAGACATTTTTGGTGTTCTTATTTGTATAATACAATGTTTGAAGATATTATGTCTCTAAAAGTAGTCATAGGAAAAAAGAATACATGATTGAGACACCTTATCTTAAGAGAAATGGTCTATGACATTTAGGTTTTAAACTAAGGTTTCCTTTTAAGACCTTTTTCTAAATAGGAATTGACTGAGCAACAGTTCTTTCACCTTATACTCTTTTGCAGGTATCATTATTTTCCCTGAAAGTGCCATTTAGCATAAAAGGGTTGAAATTGAAATAACTGTGGCTAAGAGCCATTCGTATTACCATAAAGATTTTTTTCCCCACTCTTGGGGCCAAGTAATTCTGTTTGTTTGCTTTGATAAGGCAAGAATTGGGGAGTAGAGAAATTGTGGAAAGTTTGTATAAAAAGATTTTTTATTCTAATTAGTGATTGTATAAATTAAATAGAAATAGTAGTCTGTTAACTCTACATCCTTCCTCTCTATTGCATCTTTTTGAAAAACAGGTTTAGAATTCTTAGCATTGTGTCTTATTAATGGCCAGGTATTGCTTCTGGTAAAACTGCAAAAAAGCCTACCCCACCTTCCCATTCATTTGAAAGTGATTTCTTTCCATGGCTAGATAAGTACATTGATTTTATGTTTCATGGAGATTAGTGGTTTAACAAAATGTTAATAGGGATTATCGATTCTACTTTTTGTACATTACTTTGGACTTAGTAGTCTTTTTAACCCATGCACAGTCTTTAAAGATGTTTTCTTTATGCTCTCAATAATATTAAATAAAATGTATAACAATTATACAAATCAGGCATATTCAGTTCAGTCGCTCAGTCATGTACGATTCTTTGTGACCCCATGGATCACAGCAAACCAGGCCTCCCTGTCTATCACCAGCTCCGGGAGTTTACCCAAACTCATGTCCATTGAGTCAGTGATGCCATCCAACCATCTCATCCTCTGTCGTCCCCTTCTTCTCCTGCCTTCAATCTTTCCCAGCATCAGGGTCTTTTCAAATGAGTCAGCTCTTCGCATCAGGTGGCCAGAGTATTGGAGTTTCAGCTTCAGCATCAGTCCTTCCAATGAACACTCAGGATTGATCTCCTTTAGGATGGACTGGTTGGATCTCCTTGCAGTCCAAGGGACTCTCAAAAGTCTTCTCCAACACCACAGTTCAAAAGCATCAATTCTTCAGTGCTCAGCTTTCTTTATAGTCCAGCTCTCACATTCATACATGACCACTGGAAAAACCATAGCCTTGACTAGATGGGCCTTTGTTGGCAAGTAATGTCTCTGCTGTTTAATATGTTTTTTAATATATGTCATAACTTTCCTTCCAAGAAGTAAGCGTCTTTTAAATTCATGGCTGCAGTCACCATCTGCAGTGATTTTGGAGCCCCCAAAAATAAAGTCTGACACTGTTTCCACTGTTTCCCCATCTATTTCCCATGAAGTGATGGGACCAGATGCCATGATCTTAGTTTTCTGAATGTTGAGCTTTAAGCCAACTTTTTCACTCTCCTCTTTCACTTTCATCAAGAGGCTCTTTAGTTCTTCTTCACTTTCTGCCATAAGGGTGGTGTCATCTGTATATCTGAGGTTATTGATATTTCTCCTGGCAATCTTGATTCCAGCTTGTGCTTCTTCCGGCCCAGTGTTTCTCATGATGTACTCTGCATATAAGTTAAATAAGCAGGGTGACAATATACAGCCTTGATGTACTCCTTTCCCGATTTGGAACCAGCCTGTTGTTCCATGTCCAGTTCTAACTGTTGCTTCTTGACCTGCATGCAGATTTCTCAGGAGGCAGGTCAGGTGGTCTGGTATTCCCATCTCTTTCAGAATTTTCCATAGTTTATTGTGATCCACACAGTCAAAGGCTTTGGCATAGTCAATAAAGCAGAAATAGATGTTTTTCTGGAACTCTCTTGCTTTTTCAATGATCCAGTGGATGATGGCAGTTTGATCTCTGGTTCCTCTGCCTTTTCTAAAACCAGCTTGAACATCTGGAATCATGGTTCACGTATTGCTGAAGCCTGGCTTGGAGAATTTTGATCATTACTTTACTTGTGTGTGAGATGAGTGCAATTGTGTGGTAGTTTGAGCATTCTTTGGCATTGCCTTTCTTTTGTATTGGAATGAAAACTGACCTTTTCCAGTCCTGTGGCCACTGCTGGCATATTAAATAAACAGGAATATTAAGTAAGCAAAATTAAGATTGTGGGCTTTTACCAAAAAGTCAAAGCCAATTTCCAAGTCCTTATATAATCTTCTGCATTCTGGATTGTTTTTTTACTATTCTGTTGAATTGTTCTTTCTTTATAAAGTGTTTTATGCTACTTTTTGAAAAGGAAATATGTTCAAATAGATTGAAAAATCAAAGCAATGTAAAAAGTTTATGGTAAGGATTCTCATTCCTACTCCTGTTTTTACCTTTCTTCTTTCTCTGTTCCTACAGTTTATTCTACAGGTAACAATTTTTATTATCTTCTTTAAATCCTTCCAGTTTTTCTTTATCTAAGTACATATTCTCCCCCTCTCCCCGCCCCCCGCGCCCCACCACAGTTCACTTCATACATAGACAATTCTAAATCTTTCTGTGTTATTTCTTCTAATTATTTTCTCTCACCCTGAACTGTAAACATGTTCCCCAGACTTTTTGGCTTTTTGGTCAGACAAACCTGTATTATAGTGCTGACCCTACTACTTACTAAGTGTGTGACCTTGAGTTAAACTTGAGGGTCTCAGTTACTTTACTTTTAAAATGGAAGTTTCTTTACCTATGAGATAGGGTTGCTGTGAGTATTAAATGAGGTGATCTATGACTGATAGCCTGTGGTGGGCAGTGTGTATCAGACTTTTTTCCCTTGGCTTTTTCTCTCTCCCATAGTATAACCACCCTTTTCCATCATCCCTTCCTTGAGGCAAAGGTACTATAACCTCACAAATCACATAATTAGCCCCTGCCCATCTATTCTTCACACTGCAAGTAGAGGGGCCTTTCTGTGGCTTGTGTCACCTGCACAAAGGATGAACTTCGAAGATCATCATGTGATGCTCATCATGATCTAGGCTCTTCTTACCTGTCCAGCCTTATTTTATGCAATTCCTCTTTTGTGCTCTATACTTTATCTACCTGTCCAGAGGATATTCTTCATTTTACAGTTCATAGATCTTTTCTTTAGAGTCAATTATTAGAGCTTTCTTAGTTTCCTTTGGTGGTATCATATTTACCTGGTTTTTCATGATCCTTGGTTTGTTATGCTGGTCTCTGTGCACTTGAGTAAAAGGGCTCCTCTTCCAGACTTTGTCGGTTTGCTTTGCAGAGACAGTTCTCCAGCAGTTGGCTTAGTTTGGGTTTCTGGGTGTGTCTGCTGGTGATGTCTTTGGGCAGATGGTCTATTTTTGAGTGAGGTGACTATTTGAGCTCTGAGGATGGGGATGAGGGGTGTGCCACTGGCTGAGAACATCTGGATAAGACTGCTGGCCTGGTTCCCTACCCATGTGAGGTTTTAGGACAATTTCTGTGCTTGCTTGAGTTCTCTGGTCAGGCTTACTACATGGTCAGGACTGGGTACTATAGTCAGTAGCTGATGGGACTATAACTTATTAATAGCTTCCCTTCACTGGCAACAGGCCACGGCTCAGGGCCTGTAGAGATGTACAGTTTGTGGGCCTGATTCTAGCCTGGTCAGATGTTCTCACCAATTTTGCTCTGCAGACAAGGGAAGTCATGGGCTGTGCTCTGTGTTCAAGTGCCACTATATGTAGGGCTGTTGAATGGGCTATTCAGCTCTGGGTGTGCTCTGGTTAGATTCTCTGGTCAGACAGCTGAAGGCTGTATCTAGTAATGAACAAGGCTACAAGTTAAATTCCCTGTCTGGGTGCAGTGAAAGAAGCAGCTTTAAAACTGGTAAAGCTTTTTGTTGTCTTAACTCAAGCCATTGCACATCCCATGTTCCCTGGCTAAGGATGTCCTCTGACTTCGCTCTACAAGCTATTGGTTCCGTCTGCCCTCCTCTCAGCTTAAGCCCCACAGGTACACACAACCTCTAGGACTTGTCACTTGCCCTTCTGGTCAGAAGACTCTCTCCACAATAGGTGGAGGTGTGACTCAGCACCTCGCCTGAGTTTGGGAAGCTGGGATCTAGGATAGAGAAAATTTCTCCTTAGAGGACTCAAATCAGCAGATTGGCATCCTGTCAAGCTCCCTGGCCAGAGTCCACCGCCAGCTTGTTGCTGCGGGTAAGCAAAGCCACCAGTTGGGTTTGCTATTAATACTTGGGCACTGCACATGTGAACTTGGTCTGACAGAATCCTTGTTGTTGCAAGCCCTTCCCCACTTCTCTGTCACAATCAGATTCACAGTATTTGAGGCCCATAGATTCCTCTATGATCTCTGTGGTAAAATCAGAGTAGAGTTCTACTGTGAGAAATTAGAGCAGAGTTTCCCCAAAGTGACCCACAGTGCTTTGGAAAGCTAGTGTCCCCCCGCCTCCAGCCCCTGGTTCTCTTTTCCCACCGGAGGAACTGGAAACTGATGGGAGACCTCTCTGCATGGTACTGCCTTGGCCTGGAGAAGGGGCAATGTGGTCAACATGTAGACACTTCCCTCACCCTTCTTATGCAGTCTGCCTTGATGGCTGAGGTGCAAGGGGTACTTCAGACTCACCACTGTGTTCTGGGATTCTCTTACTGGTGTTTTGATCTTGAATAGATGTGAGTGTTCTTGTCAGGGAGAAGAAATGACCTGTATTTTGCCATTTAGTCCATATGCAGTTTTTTTTTTTTATTATAAGCTTTTTTATCATTGCATAAAAAAGAAACTAGTGTGAGATTTAAGTGAATTGGCTTTAATGGCGACTCATAATTTTCCTCTATCACTAAGTACACTGTTTAACCTGCTAACTTTTCCCTGCATAATAGCTAGACTTTTCCAGTGAAGAAAGTAGTGCAGTAACTTATATTTTGACTCAGATTCCTTGTTGTTGTTCAGTCACTAAGCCATGTCCAACTCTTTGTGACCCCATGGACTGCAGCACACCAGGATTCCCTGTCCTTCACTATCTCCCAGTTTGCTCAGACTCATGTGCATTGAGTTGGTAAGGCCATCCTACCACCTAATCCTCTGTCAAGCATTTCCTATTATTAGAGCTATTCCATTTGACCACAGTCATATACAAAATTTAAATTCCAGACCACATGTGTTGACAATGTTGAGAATTTAGAAGTTTATACAGTTCAGAACTAGTTGTGTTTATCAGCAGTGTAGCTGGAAAGTAATCACAAGTATACTAAAAATTGCCATGTTAACAGTGAAATTTACTTTACTAGCTCTATTTGTTCTATGAATTGAGCTTCTATACCATTAGCCAGTGCCTGGCTATGCTGGGCTATTGTGTTATTGAAAAGTAGTTTTTGAACTACTTTCTTTGCCCTAGATTCACCTACATTTCCAATAAAACATTTTTGTTTTTTTTTAGTCTTAGCAATCGGCTTAAAAGCACTCGTGTTTATATGTGAGATATTGAACATCTGCTTCTATTAACTTTTTAATTCAAAACCCTTTCTTTCAAAAAATTCTTTGGCTCTGAGCTTATTTCTTTTTTATTTACATGTAAGATCCGCTTGAGTTTTGACCAGTCAGCTTGTCTCTACAAATAATGTATTGTGATTTTAGTACTTTACCCTCAATTATGACTACACACCTGAAGTCAATATACAAGGTATCATATTTCTAATAGAGTTGGTACAAATTTGTTTGGTCCTCATTTACTTGGAGTAAACTTCACCATTATCACTTGATTTACTGCTGCTGCTGCATGCAGAAAAATGAGTGCCTCTTCTGGAAAATATATTTCAGTGAGGTTTATCTAGGCATATGTAAGTTAGAGTTAAAAATAAAATTATTTTATGTTTTAATTTAGCTTATTAAAGTATAATTTAAAAAATAAGCTTAATCTAAAATCTAAACAATTATAAAAATATTATAACAAGTTTTAAAAATAGAGACCTGCATTTTATCAGATTTTTATTCCCTTGTGGGTTACAGGTGATAAATTCATTAGAAATATCACATATTTCAAGGTCTTATTGTGTGCTTAGCTAGCATGCAGTTCAGGCCTCGTGCTGCTCACCACTGAGTTTGACAGCATCCACACTTGTTTATACCTTGTCTATCAGAACGACTCCACTGATCCCATACTTGCATGTTGTGGCAATGCCAAAGTGTTTAGTAAGTTTCTAAACTCTTACTATCATATTCTGTAGTTATCTTGTCAAGGACTGATAACAAACTACTGGTTCACAGACCACATTTTGAGTAATGCTGGCCAGGCAGATATTAACGGGCTGTAATACCACCAACTAATGTATGTTAAATTTGTATGCCAGGCTGTTTGGCAAGAAGTTTACATGTTAGTCTCATTTAATCCTCACTATAATCCATTAAGACATAGATAGTGTTATCATTTCCACTTTACAGATAACAAAAATAAGGCTCAGAGTAGTTTAGTAAATTTTCAAGGTCATAAAGTCTCCCCAGTTGGACCTGGGATTTAAGACCCGGCCTGTGGACTCCAGAACCTGAGCTCTCAATCTCTAACTCAAATGCCATAAAGCAGGGGTCCCCAACCTCCAGGATCTAATGCCTGATGATCTGAGACGGAGTTAATGTAATAATAGTAGAAATAAAGTACGCAATAAATGAGATATGTCTGAGTCATCCCCAAACCATCCCCTTCCCCACCCCACCACTCCCCCGCCCACCTCGCACCCCTCCTCCCTCTCCGCCCTCGCGGCCATGGAAAAATTATCTTCCACAAAACCAGTCCCTGGTGCCAAAAAGGTGGGGGACTGCTGCTATAAAGCATTGTCTTAGACCTTGCAGGGTGAGTTACAGTGGAAAACATGAGAAACTAGGTTCTGTTCTTAGTTTTGGTGCAACCTAGTTGTATGGCCTTTGTCAAGTCATATTATCTCTGGGCTTTGGTTTTTCTATCTGAATGTGACATGGGGAGGGTAGAGACATCGATTATATGTTCTGTAAGTGGTGGTGTGCTGAAGGCAATTATATCATCTCGGAAGAGCCAGTTGTTAAATTCATATGTATTTTTTTAAGCTGGGTTGATGTCATCTTGATAGCTTGAAACTGACCATCATGATAGTACTTAAACCATGGAAATCAGCAAACTCTGTAAGTTAGGGCTTTCCCTTGGTTATTAAACATTTGCTAGCATAAGAACACTGCTTTTAGGTCTCTTCAGGTTAATTCCATATATTTTCAATCTTTCTGACAATCAGGAAGCAACTCCTTTGTTTCTTTATCTCGGATGGTTAGCATAGTAGATATGTATCTAGTACATATTAGATGATGATGATGATGATGAAATCACCACATCTATACCTTAAAACTTTGGATGAGCCCTGCTGGAAGGTATTTCCCTGGGAATAGTGGCCCCTTATCGGAAGTTCTTATGGCTCCAGTGACCTGTGTATAGGCCTAATTTTTAGTGGAGATACTCTAACACTGTTTATAGCTTTCTTTTGCAATCCAACTGGCCTTTATCACATTATTATGCTGAATGGGAAAGTATAACACAGACGGTACATATGAAGTCATTATCCTTTATGCTAGTTTTACTGAGTTCTGGATTTAAAGAACATCAGTGGTTTTCATTTTTAGTTCACTACAAGACCCTACTGTGTTGGTCTAGCCTCCTTTACTAACTTGGGTAGCATCCCTGCTGTTCTATCTCCAAATTTTTTTCCCTCCAGTTTCCCCTGTCTTTCTGATTAGCTCTTGGTCTCTCTATTCGTTTAACTCATACCCTGTAGCTGTTTTCCTATAGCTAATCCTCATTTTCATGCTCTCTCTTAAACAGTCTTTCTCCTTAGATCCAAAGAGTTACAACTGGTTCTTAATGTAATGTTTGGCATACTACTTTAGTGTATTGGGTTGGCCAAAAAGTTTGTTCTTTTTTTTTTTTTTAAATTAAGATGAAGAAACCTGAAGGAACTTTTTGGCCAACCCAGTAATGATGATGTAACTGATGAGGTAATGGAAAGAATCTCAGGCTTTCGGTAAAGGAGACCTAGATATTTTGCTTTTGCTTTTTTTCTTTAAGCATTTGAACTTTTTTTCATTTATCAGATGATGCAATTAGATTATATCGTGATTCCCAAACCTGCCTGTGCCTCAGTATCACCCAAGGAATTTGATTAAAATATAGATGGCCTGTCTCACCTTACTCCAGAACTAATGTGTCTCTTTTGGGGTTGAGGGACAAAGAATGAAGTGGAGAGTTTATTTTTTTCTATATAATGGGTGGTAGAACTAGAGTTTCAGACAGTTTCCACATTCATTTCTTTCTTTTCTTCTTGTAATGGAAACAAATAGGACTACAACCAAGTATCGGTGGAATATTCTACTGATATTATACTCAAAAATTCTCATTTATCATTGTAAAATAAGTAGTTACTTTTTTAATGTAATAGCAGCATTTATAGAAATCAGTTAAACATTTCTTTTTTGTTGAGTCACCTAATGTCTTTTCTGGTTATTGAAGGTGGATTCCTGGTCAGTGAAATCCCCCAGGGGTCTTGAGATCTGAGAGAAATTCCTGTCATATGCTTGTACCCATGAACTACTTGGATGTCATGAGAATCAGGGTTCAAATTTGTGTGTGTGTGTGTGTGTGTGTGTGTGTGTGTGTGTGTGTGTGTGTGTAAGATAACTAGAGACACAGTGAAATGAAACTGATTTGGGAAATTAGCTTCCTGGGAGTTCTTAAAGGATACAGATTCTCTTCAGATACTAGGATATGAGCAGAAATAAGCCAATGTGATTTTTTCTGTTCTTGTTCCCAAACTCCAGCTTCTGCTGCCTCTGAACTTTGTACCACAGTTGCTGACACGGTGACACTTGCTGAATTCAGCAATTAGAGCATTTTTACAGGGTCCAATGTTGATTGTACACCTGACCAACATTTTGTCTTGACTTTTTCCTGAGAGAATTCTGACTTTGTCTGAATATCCAGGCAAAGCTTCCCAGAGCTTTGTGCTTTAGAGGATGTTGGTCTCAGCAGTAGTTACAGTAGGCAGATTCTGTTTAGACTGAGCCAGTCATGGTGATTCCAGTGGACCACATACTAGTGATTGGTTTAGAGGTGATAAATGATTTGTTTTGGCCAATAAGATGTGAGGGAAGGTCTGCTGGTGTGGAAGTAGGGGGTTTGGGGAAAGGTTTTCTTGTTTTTATGAAGGATATACCAGAAGAGACCATTCATTTTCTGACTCTTGACATTATTTTGTTTGTATATTTTATCTGGAACTACTTCCGCTTTTACCAGCAGTCTAAGGATGAAGTTAACGCAGAGGAGAGAGCAAGCAAGATAATCACAGGGAAGTGGAGCTGGAGCCCCAGTCATATAATGTCTGAAATTGCTCTAACTCTGAATTTCCCCACATAAGAAGCAATACATATTATCTCAAAAAGTTGAGTCTGTCTGTGCTTGCAGATGAAGTCATTCTAACACTTACATCTCTCCTGTCTGTTATCCTGCCATGGTCATAGGCTCTTTTTCTAATCACTCATAGCACAAACTGAGGCCAGAATATAATGAAAAGGATGTGCAACGTGGAGAATAATTTTCAACTACTCATAATGCAGATCAAGCCTGGGGTCTCTCCCTAGGTGCAGTGGACACAGAGATGTGACATCCAAGAATCCTGATGGGCAGTGCTTTCTCCAGAGAGTCCCACCAGGTTGGTCAACGCTTTGTCAGGCCTGCATCACAGTGGAACTTTTGTTTTGTCCTAAATCGCCTCCTAGTGCTTCCTTTCACTGAAGTTCTTTCCTAATAAACACCTTGCCCCCTCCCCATAACCATCTCAGTATCTGCTTCTGGAGAACCCAGACAGTGATTCCAGGCCAGCTTCCTGTTCCTCCTGTTTTGTCTCTATGTGGCCAGGAGCACTTCGTCTCCCACAGTTATTCCCGATTGCTTTGAACCTTGGTGTCCAGGTAAATGGGTCAGAAAGTTTTTAAAAGAAATGCCCAGCTTCAGGAAAAACTTCTCCCCAGGATGTTTTATAGTGGGGTAGTCAGTTTTTTTCAGGGAAACTCCATTCCTATACATAGGGGACAGAGTCTTGCTGCATAGCTCCAAAAAGACAAAACAAAGTAGTGTGATATTCATAAATATATTGTCTGGTTTATACAGTCTTATCCATCGTTGTTTTTTTAACCATACTAGATGACTTCAGGTGAACTGTTTAATCTTCTGAACCTCAGCTTTCTCATTCATTGAATAAAAATAACCGTCCACCTCACAGAAATTGTAGTTAAATAATAATTATATATGAAGAGTACCTAGGACAATATTGACTATAGTATGCTCTCAATCGGAGAAGATGATGGCAACCCACTCCAGTACTCTTGCCTGGAAAATCCCATGGATGGAGGGGCCTGGTAGTCTGCAGTCCATGGGGTTGCTAAGAGTCAGAAACGACTGAGTGACTTCACTTTTACTTTTCACTTCCATGCATTGGAGAAGGAAATGGCAACCCACTCCAGTGTTCTCGCCTGGAGAATCCCAGGGACGGGGGAGCCTGGTGGACTGCCGTCTATGGGGTTGCACAGAGTCGGACACGACTGAAGCGACGCAGCAGCAGCAGCATGCTCTCAATAGTGGTTAGATTTTTTTTTTCCATTTTAACTCCTGCCTTTTTCCCCGATGTATTTTGTGTCTTGGTGAAATTAAGTTGAACATCTAGGGCAATCTTGAAGGAAAAAAATAAATGTGATCTCATTAAATGTGTGTATAATTGCTCCTTGGTATTACATGTAGGAACTCTGGTAACACGCAGTCCCTTCTGGCTTCTTTTGTTTAGCATAATGTTTTGTTTGTTGAGTTATTTTTGGCTGTGCTGGGTTCTCACTGTTTTCGGTAGGCTTTCCCTAGTTGCAGTGAGTGGGGGGCAACTCTTCATTGGGGTGCATGGGTTTCTCATTGTGGTGGCTTCTCTTCTTGCTGAGCACAGATTCTAGGTGTGCAGTAGTTCCAGTACATGGGTTCATTAGTTGCAGCATGTGGGCCCCAGGGCTCTTGGGCTTCAATAGTTGCAGCTTGTGGGCTCAAGAGCGTGGGATCAGTAGTCGTGGTGCACAGGCTTAGTTGCCCCAAGGCAGTGGGATCTTCCTGGACCAGGGATCAAACCCTCGTCTCCTGCATTGGCAGGCAAATTCTTATCCACTCTGCCACGAGGGAAGTCCTAGTATAATGTTTCCAAAGTTTATCCATGTTGTAGTATGTATGTATCAGTACTAAATTCCTTTTTATTGCAGAATATTATTCCATTCTATGAATATAACACATATCATCATGTCCATTTACCAGCTGATAGACATTGAATTGTTTCGATTTTTGAGTCTGTTTTGAATAATGCTGTTATGAACGTTCTTCGTGCATAAGTCTTTGTGTAGATGTATATTTTCATTTGTCTTTCACTCATGAGTGGAACTACCGGTTCACATGGTAAATTTATATTTACCGTTCAGAGAAACCACCAAACTGCTTCTCAAAGTGGTTGCACTATTTCCTATATTTATTACCTTTGATTTTTGGAATTATTTTAAGATTAATTGTCTGTTGTCTATTAAGAAACAGAAAGTTGTGAACCACAGTACAGAGTAGTTATGTAGCAGACACTCTGATGTGACACCCAGATTTTCCGTTAGGACTGAAAGATCTGTCCGTCTGCGTTCTGGAAGTGCTGCCAGCTGACAGTCCGCAGTGTTGTCAGCCCTTTCCAGAACTGCCCTTGGCTAATTGGCCACCTTGTTCAGGGTAATGGCTGCTTCCTAGAGGCAGAATGTATCCAATGACTAGTTGATATGAGCCATGTCACTGTCTTTTTGCCCCAATTGAGGGGGCCATCCAGTTTCAGGGTTCTCTGGGGAGCTGATAGAGGCCCTTGTTGAGACTGCATTACAGCCCCAACTCCTGTCTTCTTTCTTCCCTTCCTCCAGAAGGACGATTGCTACTCAGACTACTATCTAGTAAGCATTCTGCTCATTAGTCTGTATTTGTCCATCTGAATTGGTTCTTGAAGGAAACCAGTCTTGAAAACAACGAATTTCTACCTTTTAAATAATATAGAATACATTTATGCTTGTTTTATTAGGTAGATCCCTCTGTTGACAAGAATCAGAGTATCTTGTTGAAGCGTAAAGCCACGTTCTAATCCCTGCATAGAAATCAGCTTCTGTTACCTCAGTATCTACCAAGAGAGGGCAGTGAGATGCTAGTTAAACTAGCAGAACTGTGCTGAAAATAAAGCAGAGTTTGATTATCACAAAAATTCCCAGTACTTTGTTCTCCAAAATAAAAGATATATATATTTTTTGCTGACTCTTCCTATATATTGAGAGATCTGTAGGATATGTAGGGATTACTTCTTTTAAAATGTTTTAAATAAAGCAGAATTCCAATGAGTTCCCTTTTTTAAAGGACACTTCTAAGCACAGACTGGGGTTTTAATTTTTAATTAGTGCTTCATTTGAAGCATTTGAACAAAGTGGATTCTTCTTAAAATATAGTTATGGATGACTTATAAAATCATACAACATTAGACTCCAGGGTTTCTTTAGTTCAGTCTCCCTATTTTGTAGGTAGACACCTACACCATGTATGGTGTGAAAGACTTGAGTTCAAGAGTACCAAGGAGAACCATGACTAAACGTTGGTCAGCTGTTTTTTCACTGTACCTTACTCGTCTTCCTCTCTTGTAGTACTTTGGTTATTTGTAGTTTTTCAGGGAGTTAAAAACCCTCATTCATAAAGAAAAACACTACAGAGATCCCCCCGAATAGGATTAGTGATGGGTATTAACATCAGAGAATTAGCCTGACTATGATATTTTCAGTGACTGAGTTTGGCATGTTCCAGGATTTATTTTCTCTCTCTGCATTTCCAGTCATTTAAAATATTACTCTTACCAATAGTTGATAATTAGCATAATTAATTCAGTCTGATCTAATTGACCAGTTACTGTTTTGCATGATTTGGTTTTACTTTGTAGTACCTAAAACTCTTCCCGTGGTGAAATTATATTGTTTAAGAATATAGAACTCTCTAGGAAAGTTCCTAATAAAGTAAGAATCAAATAACCATCTTTGTTAATACCAATATTAAGTTTTCTAACCTCTTTGCTTGGCAAAACCAGGAAATATCCTGCACCAGACCTGACTCAATTTTTAACACTAGTGATATTTAGGGAGCTTCCCACATACTGGTGTCCTTTGTTAAAATCAGAGGCAAAATTCAGTGCCATTTATTTTTTGATGATCTTCTTTCCATGAATTAAAATTCTCCTTACACTTAATTCTGTTTGTCTCTGTAAACAGTTACCCTTGTTGTGACAGAATCCTAAAGAATTACAATGTGTAATTAGAAATGCATTGCTTATTCAGTGGTTTAAGTTTTCCATCTCTTCATCAGTGTGCTTTGAATTTTAGTGGTGTGTGTGTTTGATAACAGAGAAAGATGAGAGAGAGACAGACAGATGGACAGACAAGAAAGGAAGGGACCATTTCTTTGCTGGTCTCTTTGCTTGTTTTCTTTTCTTCCGTATTGAGACCTGTGGTCCCTTTATCACCTGCAGAGTTGGTTATGCTTCAGTTATTGTTTCAACACTGAGGTTTCTTTTTAAGGAGCCTAAAGCCATCTTCTCATCTTCAGTTTAGCACCAGTTTAGCTTTTCCAGTGGTCCAGCTCTGACCTCTGATTTGTCATTTGTTTTCCCTGAACTTTGAGTAAATGGTCTAACTATTCTGAGCCTCGGTTTCTTATACATGACATGTGTTAAGAATACCCAACTCATAGTTTCAGCGTGCAGTGGTAACTATGAAATATTTAACATACAGCATTCAGTCAATATGTGGTATCACTGCTTCATTGTAAGAGCTTCACCTTCAAAAAGTTCCTTTTTTTAACTGTTAGTTGCATGGAGCGTAGATAAACTAGAGCAGCTTATGTTATTATATGAGCTCTTTGTTTCCCACTCCATCCCCAAATGGGTGGAATTCTAATAGTGTCAAATAGTCAAACAGCAGGGATGCATGTCTGGTAGAATTTCAGGCATCAACCAATCAAATGGAAGAGTCTGATGGAGCGTCTTTGTTAAGTTTCTCATGACTTCCAAAATTATTCCATATGAGGAGTTTTCCTCTTTTGCCTTTGGGCATGACTGTTGAATTTTGGGAAACTTGAATTTTTTACTGTCAGGATGACCACTTTATTCATTCTTTCATTCCCGTGCTTCCCAGGCCTTTACTCTTTTCTCCCCTATTAATGGTGCCCTATCTTTTGCATATATCAATTAATTTGAAGCATGGCACTTTTTAAAGATTACTTTGTATTTTCAAGTATCTACTAGATATCCTTTAACTATGATGCATGACTAAAATTTTATTTCTATATTTAAAGCTTGAAAATTTCAATGCTATAGTTCCAATACTTTGATAAGTGTGTGTTGCTAAAAAATAGATTAGTTAAGCCTCAGATTTCTAAAGTGCTATCTTGTAATTCTTTCATTTTTTAAAAATTAAAAATATTATTTTATTGCTTAAAAATAAATTGGGAAGATTTAAAATATATTTTCTTTTTATGAAATGCTATAATCTGGGAGTAGTTAGGTAAGCTTGGAGCTGTTAACAGAGATATTACTGTGAGAATTTAGATAACATTTGTGAAAAAATGTCTTATAAGCTATAAAGTGTTATTTATTTGTGGAATCCTTATTGCCAAAGAAACTGACAACCAGACTTGAAGTCACTGTTATAAATAACAATAGGAATTTTAGAGGAATAAAAATATGGCTTGCAAGTTAATCTCTTGGTTCAAGGTTTGGCTGTGTGCATGCTAAGTTGTTTCAGTTGTGTCTAACTCTTTGTGACCCTAGGGACCGTAGCCCACCAGGCTCCTCTGTCCAGGGGATTTCCCAGGCAAGAATACCAGAATGAGTAGCCATTTCCTCCTCCAGGGGATCTTCCTGACCCAAGAATTGAACTCATGTCTCCTGCGACTGCTGCATTGTAGGTGGATTCTTTACCATTAGTGCCACCTGGGAAGCCCCCTGTGTTTGGCTACATTGTCTTTAAGATAATCAGTCTTGGAGTCTCTGAAAACACAAGCAGAAATTCAAAAGTAAAACAAAAAAATTAACACAGAGCTTTCCATGTTCCCACCAGATGCAGAGGACACTTTTTTTGTCCTACTTATTAAGTGATGAGAGTTGGGGTCAGATGTGTTAAAAATTACTACTGTAATGATGTCTGATATTGGTTAAGTATCTCTTTTGTAGTCTGAGAGTCAGGGTGCTTCTTCTCTGACATACCCCTTGCATTTACAATGAGCCTATTTTCTGATGATATCCTTTTAAACAGTATCCATTTTATCACCCAATTAATCAAGCTTGATGGAAAACCTAAATGGAATGTTATTTTTCTCAAAAGAAAAGCACTTTAAAAGTAGTGAAAGGGCAGCTGAGTTAGATGTTTGCAAGTCGTATCTATGGAAAAATAAAATAATGTGCCTTTCCATGGTGTCTTCCTTTTATTAAAGTGTTCTGATGCTGCAAATTACAAAAACACTTATGGCTTATGAAATTATCATTATCGCAAACCCCTTTTCCCTTAATTGTTAGTGTGATAATGTGTGATGGCAAGAAACGGACTCTGGCCTTTTGAAGAGGCATAGTACTAATGCTATGGCTTGTGGTGGCTCTTTTATTAAAAGTCTCACTGTTCCTTTCCAGTGACTCCCTAATTAGCTCAGGCTCTGGCCCAGAGGACTGTGCGTGGCTGTATTTAACTGCCTGGAAAGTGGCTCTGCAAAGATGCTGGCTCAGCGTAAGTAACTGGGTTGTATCCTGGCTGCCTTTTGGGTGAGAGCTTTATTTTTAACTCTGCTCCGTGTTTCAGATGATTGCTAAAGTTAGACTGTAGTGACAAGAACTTGGTTTCAGTCCTCGACCTTTGCTTCCTACTTGGTAGTGTTCATAGCCATTTTCTTCTTCTCTTCTGCCACTAAGAGGTGGAAGTAAAATGATAGGCTTCTCTGGGAAATTTTCCAGAAAATTTTCTGAAAACATTTTCCAGAGTTATATGCACAGTACTTAAGATTTGCTGTGTGTTTCTCTGTCTATAGCTCTTGCAGGAACAACTCTGTCTTCTTTTATTCAGGTCTTCTATCACTGAATGATATAATAAATAACTAAAGTAATACAAAACAAAATAAGCAATTCAGTTGCAATTTCAGGGTGGGAAAGAGGCTATAAATATATGGAAAATAGCACATCCTTGCCCACTAAGAGTGTGTATCTAAGTATAAGGTAAGGTAGACTGAAATAAGGGTCAGAGGGGAGTGTTAATGTTAATAATATACTTTAACTCAGAGAGCTTAATAAGGGGATCAGGGAATGTTTCCTGGAAAACGTGTTGTGTGTGAGGTTTTTAAAGATGGGTTTTCTAGGCGAAGAATAGACTGGGGGTATCTCCTAGTCATGAACTGAGAAGAGCCATGGCAAGGCTTGGTGACCAGCATTGATGAATGTGGCATAATGATCGGATATACTAGCAGCGAAAGCTAGAGAGTCAAGGAGGGTCTTGAATCTGCTAGGCTAAGGAATTTTAATATTTTATAGTACTGGATTTTTATAGTACTGGATCTCTCCCAATCGTGTTTGAAACTGTTGAAATATTTCTGTCTTTGTTTTTTGAAAAAACATTATATACCTATTACTTGAATTACTTTGGAGTCATGCTCTTGGTTTCAGAGCAGTACATTTTAGTGAAGCAGAAATCATTTGGAAGACATATCCATGATGTCATTTGTCTTATGTAGTCATCTCCAGAAGGAGTGACTTAAACTGGTCAAATGAGGTAATATACATGGACACTTTAAAAGGAATAATGTCAAATGGTAGATTCTATTATTCTGAAGAAAACCCTTGTATAAAGAAAACCTTTATACTATCGTATCTACAATTATTTACAACTTAGCATTGTTTTTCTTTTTCTTTATTCCACACCCTTCACCTTCATTAAAAAATAAAGACAATATAATAACATTAAAGAAAATTTGGAAACAGAAAGGAAAATATACACACAAGTCCCCTCCTCTCATTGAGCTACTTCCATCACTGTAGTCCTGGGTTAGGGCAAAGTTGGATTTTGGCTGTTTTTGCTAGGCTGGATGGCATTTGTTCTCTTTTTATCTTGAGTATCATTCTGACTTTCCCTGAAGAAACAAGCTACTCTTGGACCACATGGTTGGTGTGAGACTGACCTTTTACTTTGTCTGAAGGGATCACGGCATGGCCACATGGCAGTTGTATCATTCTAGTTATGATGATTGGTTTAGGGATGGACATGTGGTCAAGCTAGGGCTTCCCTGATAGCTCAGTTGGTGAAAAATCTGCCTGCAATGCAGGAGACCCTGATTTGATTCCTGGGTTAGGAAGATCCGCTGGAGAAGGGATAGGCTACCCACTCCAGTATTCTTGGGCTTCCCTTGTGGCTCAGCTGGTAAAGAATCCACCTGCAATGCAGGAGACCTGGGTTTGATCCCTGGGTTGGGAAGATTCCCCTGGAGGAGGGAAAGGCTACCCACTCCAGTATTCTGGCCTGGAGAATTCTGTGGGCTGTATAAACCATGGGGTTGCAAAGAGTCGGACACCACTGAATGATTTTCACTTACATGTGATCAAGCTACGCTATTCAGAACTACAGACTCAATTCTGTGACTTTTGTTAGAACTTCTGGAAAAGAAGCGTGCTTTTCCCCTGGAGTTGCTGAGATAATAGAATATAAGCCTAAAGCTACTCAAAGTCATCTTGCTACCACTTGAGTAAGAATGGGGCCAACTTGGAGGAAAACAGAACCAAGAGCCAGAGAAAAAGAGAAAGTGTTTTCTGATGGCACTGCTTGAGAGGCAGCCATGCCAGGAATTGCATTACAGTCATGGATATTTTTTAGTTATGTCTGCCAATAATTTTCTTTTTTGCTTTGGCCACTTTGAACTGTATTTTTGTCATAGATGAATACACAGAGAAATACCAGAGGTGTTAGAGTTTGAACTCAGAGGAAGAAGATTATCAGTGGGAGCTGCAGTGGTCTGGGAAATCAAAATGTTGGCAATGACATTTATAAGGCTTTGAAGGATGGCTCAGATTGCATTGTTTTATTAGACACAGCCTCTCCATCATGCTGTGGGGTTTGTGCTGAGTAGTGTGCGTCCTCCTGCCTGGCCCAGGGATGACCCACTTCCATGTACCCTCAAGGTCAGTTTTTAGGAGAGGAGGGACAGCCACCCCACCTTTATTCTGTCTGCTTGGCATGAGACATGGCTTAGACCTACTTCAGCTTACAGTAGCTCTGTGTGCACAAAGAAGATTAGAGATGCTATCAGTTTTGGCCATTTTGATAAGAAGAGAGACAGACTATGTTATATACTTGGTTTCTCCCTTTGTTCTCATCCCAGAATATTTTCCCTGGTGAATCTAGCTGATGTGAACATCAAGGACAGCCTGAAAGGACAACTTGTAGGCTGTAGACAGAGATGGATTGGGATGCTTGCTCTGAACCTTTAGAACCAAACAGTAGAAATGTCTCCTGTCATCCCCCCTCTCTATGCATCAGTGCTCAGGTGCCTTCAGCAGAGGCACTAATTGTGGCACCTTTGGAAGAAGTCTTTGTGTATCACCAAGGCTGTTCTTCTACTGCACCCTGTAAGGGGAAGCAGGAGTGAAAGTGGACAGATTTTCGAGCAGGCTTAAGCTCTGATGTCCTTCACGCTGCTGACTTTGGCATCTCTCTTGCCGTCGAGCTGTGATTGCAATCATCATCTCGGCAGGCATATCACAGCTCCAGTTAGACTGCAGATGGTTTACACCCAAGCCAACAGAAAATGTGCATAATCCATGGGCTAACAGATCCTCACAAATCCTCCAGAGACAGCAGGACATGCAACCCTATGCCCAAGCTGCTTTCATTTCTGCAAATTCCAAACTGGTTAGACAGTGAAGCATCAAAAGCAGGCATTTATGTAACAGTAAAAAGGTAGGCTGATTATGTAGTGGAGTGGCTTTGCATTTTAAATTGAATTTATCTCTTTCTCTCTTTCACTTACTTGTCCTTTTAACTAGCTCTGAATCCCAAACCAAATGTTACTACTCCAGTAAGTTCTAGTTAAACAGAATGTTTCTCTTTTTTTCCTTTTTCTTTTTCTTTCCTGTCCTCACCTCTCCTCTTTCCCCACCCTCTCTTTCTTTTCTGTGCATGTTATTGATTCCACTCTTATGAGAAAATTGCATAAAAACAAACAAACACTAAAGCAGTCAAGGCAGGTTGGTACAGAGGGAAGATCACCAAATGTCTTTTTCTCCTAGCTTCATCTTTATGCTCTGTGGACCTTAGTTTCCAAATCTATAAAATGTAAGGCTAGGAACACTATATTGTTTTGTTACCATTGTTCTAACAAATAATCATAAACTTAGTAACTTAATACAAATTTATTATCTTACAGTTCTGTAGGTAAGAAGTCTAATACAAGGCTCATGGGCTAAAGTCAAAGTGATAGCAAGGTTTCATTCTTTCCTGGAGGTTCTAGGGGAGAATCTGTTACCTTACCTTTTCCATCTTCTAGGAGCCACTACCTTCTTCAGTTTGTTGCCCTTTTCTTTCATCCTCGTAGCCAGAAACAGCAGGTCAGATCCTCATGTCCTATCTCTCTGACCTGCCCTTTGGCCTTCCTCTTCTATTTTTAAGGACTCATGTGATTACGTTGAGTCCACCAGGATGATCCTAGATAATCCGCCTGTTTCAAGCTCCTTAATCTTAATCACATCTGCAGAGTCCCTTCTGCCCTGTAAGGTAACAGAGTCACAGATTTTAAATGATCTATCTGCAATGCAGGAGGCCTGGGTTAGAATTCTGGGTTGGTAAGATCCCCTGAAGAAGGGAACGGCTACCCACTCCAGTATTCTTGCCTGCAGAATTCCATGGACAGAGGAGCCTGGCAGGCTACAGTCCCTGGGGAGACAAAGAGTCGGACACGACTGAGTGACTTTCACTTTCATGTCTTTGCGGAGGGTTCAGTATTATTCTGCTTACATGTTAGTGAATCCCTAAGTTTTTATACATATTGAATTCTCTTTGTGGAAGCTTCCTGTCTTCCCATCTTGTCCTATAGATCAAGACTATGATCTAAGTCTAACTCAAGTTCAACTCAATCTCTGATAACCAAACTGGTAATTAATAGGGCAATTTAGGTTCATTGGTATGCAAGTTAGCTTACATGTTTTAAAAATGTCTGTTTAATTGAAAAATTTTTAATTGGAAATTTCACATAAAAACACAAATTTCCAGCTTCTCTCAAAGGAGCAACACCACCACCACCACCAGCAAAACAGGAGAATTTGATAACACTAGGCTATTTTTTTTTTTTTTTTTACCCTTCGCATGACAACCCTTAACCAGAATTGAGTAGTGCCTATTGGTTATGGTTTCTCCAGTGGTCATGTATGGATGTGAGAGTTGGACTGTGAAGAAAGCTGAGCACCGAAAAATTGATGCTTTTGAACTGTGGTGTTGGAGAAGACTCTTGAGAGTCCCTTAGACTGCAAGGAGATCCAGCCAGTCCATCCTAAAAGGAAATCATTCCTGGGTGTTCATTGGAAGGACTGATGCTGAAACTGAAACTCCACTACTTTGGCCACCTGATGCGAAGAGTTGATTCATTGGAAAAGACCCTGATGCTGGGAGGGCTTGGGGGCAGGAGGAGAAGGGGTGGCAGAGGATGAGATGGCTGGATGGCATCACCAACTCGATGGTCATGAGTTTGAGTAAACTCCGGGAGCTGGTGATGGACAGGGAAGCCTGGCGTGCTGCGATTCATGGGGTCACAAAGAGTCAGACACGATTGAGCGACTGAACTGACTGAACTGATTGGTTATCAAGAGACAGGCATTTTGTACTTTTTTGGTCTCTGTGAGCATTTGAATTTTCTAGCTCTGCTCTAGCCCTTCTCTTTCTTCAACCCTACTATATAACTGCTCTTCACCCTGATGACCAAAATGTACTGCACATGCCTGGAGTTATAAATTATACTTTATCCACTAATTATTGAACTAGGCAAACAAATTACTGTATTTTATCTCTTTCATTTTTTTTTCTGGTTCAAAAACAATACATCTATTATGGCATTTGAGAATACTTTCTAAATCACCACAACTATACCTCCTCCCTTGAGGGTTTCAGTTAATTGAGGTTTTCAATATTATTGGCTTCCTTCTGTTTATAAAAGAAAAATGAAAAAGGGTAACTGTCTTTTGTAGGTAGTAATTTATGGGTTGTTTTAATAGCCTTCATTTTGAAAGTGTATTTTCCAGCTTTCCAAAGTGCAGGTGATACTTTTATAATATAAAAATATTTAGTGGAAGTTACTCATTTCATAAACATCCTTTTGCCACTACGTTTTGTGCTGCTACTGCTGAGCTCTAGGCAACGAGAACTGAATGGAAAATTATTCATTGCTTGGTATTTTGAGACTTGCAATTCCCTTCCTAGATTATTCAAGGCCAGTTATAACCCAAAAGGCAAGGTGCTATAATTTATTGATAGAAAAAAACAAACAAACAAACCACAGTTCCCAAAAGTCACATATCCCACATCTCATCCAAATATTACTTTGATGAAAAAGCATGAACATGTAAATAACTCACATCTGAGATTTTAATTCTGTATTGAATGATCATATCATCTTAAACAATTATTTATTCAACAAAAGCTATCTTTTTGCCTTCTGAAATATGTAGGTTAAATGGGGTGCTCTTCATTTAAATTCAAATTGTGATAGTTGTGAAAGTTCAGGAGCAATGGAAAGAAACTTTGCTAGAGATAAGCAATGTTCATTCTCAGTTTTTTGAAGGAAACATAAGAGGTGGAATGTAAACCAAGAATTAGTTACATAAATTGAGCTTATGTCTTAAAAAGCTTTCTAACAGTGCCTTTTTTTCTTACACTACAACTTATTGGACATGTAAAATTTAGCTGGATCTTAAAAAATTTGAACCTTTATGGAAAAGCATATAATTAAGTCAAATTGGTGATGAATTAGGTTGAAAGTTAGGTGATGTAACTCAAATGTTCCCTAATTCTGGTTTCAGAAGAGCAAGCATCCAGTGGAGAGGTTGGCATTTTACAAAAGAATATACCATGAACACTTTTGTAGAGGGTATCTTTTTGTGTTTAAATATCAAGAAACAGAGGTGCAATTTCAAATTATCTGTTCACCACCTGAATATTCACCAAGTCAGACAATTTGCAGTTTTTTTCATCTTAGAGGTAGAGTTCCTTCCTGTGCCATGATTTTCCACTGTACCTGGTGAAAGAACAGATTTTCCCTTTTATTGAAGAGGTTGGCTGGGTGCATATAGTAAATTGGGAAGAAAGTGGTTTGATAGAAACTGCTTGAGGTTGTAACTTTCAATTTTCCTAGTTTTCGTTCTCTCCCTTAGACCTTTGAGTTGATTGTACCCGTGAAAAAGGAGAAAAGGCAGGCTGGTAATGAGCTTGGCTGCCTTCGTTCTCCATTCCTGCCACTCAGGGTTTTATTTTTCAATATTTGAAAGTTCAGCAGTTTCAGAAGGGTAAATCTATTTAGGGATTACTTTGTTTTTGTATTTTGGGAGAATAAATTATGTGGGAGGTTGTACAAATGTTTTTTAAACAGCTCAGGGTGTGTGTGTGTGTGTGTGTGCCTGTGTGCATGTTTGAAGGGGAATCCAAAACCTCCCGCAGAACTATTATCTGCTACTTTGTTGTTACTTTTCAGGGGATTTGGTTGTCCCAGAAATGACACTTATGTAGCCCAAAGAAAATAAAAGGCCGTACTTGAAACATTTAATTATATTTCTATTTTGTAGATACTGTGTATTTTGTAGGAGATTAGGATCTTTTTCAGAAATATATTATTTTTTTCACATAAAACATGCAAAATTGCACATTTATCCAGTTAATTATGTCAGTGGTATAAGGACAATGAGGAAATGAGGATGAAAACTACCACTGTTTATATTTGGAGGCTCAGTAGAATACCTAGTTTATAGTTAACTAAAATTACCTTGATATTTGGTTCGCTACTTGTCAAAGACAAATGGCATCCAACTCTGTGAGAGAACACAGAGCTTATTTATCTCCCTACTAATTTTCCAAGCCAATCCTTTAGAAAGACATCTGAATTGGGAACAGGAATCCCCGTCTGGCGTGTGGCTCAAGGCACGTGAGCAGATGTCAGTCAGTGAAAAAGGAATAATGGAATGAAAGCTCTTACGCAGGAGCCAGCATGGCCTCTGTGTCTCCCTCTTTGAACGTGTATCACGCTTTAAATCCACTGATCCTCTCAAGCAAGTCTGCAGGCCCAGTGGGGGCAGCTTGGGCATGTCTGGTTTTTTCTGTACCATGTGTAGTTTCTAGGAATATGTTACTTTCATAGACCTTTTCTCTGAATCTTGTCTCCCTCTGTCTGTAACCCCCTCTTTCTCTACTACAGCTTCCCCATGTTGGTTGAGTATATGCTGAAAGTTTTAATCCTCCTCAGATTCCAGGTGGAAGTAGGAAAAAAGCTCCTTCTACTCTTGAATCTTCAATGTATAGCTGAGGGAGGGCTGTTCCTAGTACCCATTCTCTGAATCTAGGAATGAAACCTGGGTCTATGGGGGTGGTGGGAGGTGGTGAAAGGAGCCCTCACTTACATCTAACTCTTCCCCTTTTCCCTCCAGCTGCTTAATCCAGCTCAAGAATGGTTTTGAGGGCTTTCCTTTGTAGTGGAAAATTGCACTTGCATCATATCCTCTGTCTTTTTTTTTATTCTACCTCTCACAGGAAAAGAAAAATAGATACCTTAAAGTAGCCCCTGGTTTTTACTATAAAGAAAGGCTTCTGGAATTTAGGTAACCTTTTTTCCTCCTAAGTGTGTGGTTCTTGATGTTGAGGCCTATTACTTTCGTGAGTGTTACCCTTTTTATGACTTAAATTGAGGTTTGAGCCATGACTCCTTTGTTTCCTGCCCTCTAGTAGTGGCTGCTTCAGCCTCACAATGGCTAGAGGATCACAGGGGCTATAACACTTAGGCAGGATGAAAATATATCAAACAATATGCAAAATATTATTCCATGAAATCAATACTACTAATAGCGAAAGCCGTACAAATACCACCACTACCACTTCTACATTTGTGTGTCATTTTGTGTCTTACAAACCATTTTCTAATGAAATGTTTAATTCCTCCCACAACTTTGCAAAGTAGCTTTCTAAAGTTCCTTTTTTGTATGAGGAGATTAAGACATAGAGATCAAGGGGCAAGCCCGAGATTATCTATGTCGAGAGTTTTCAAATCTAGATCGGAACTGAGGTATTCTGATTCCAGGTATACTCTTTGCATTTTATTAGACTTGATTTCTGCATTAATAGGTCTTGTGGCAACTTGTCTGGGTCATTACATTCTTCTGCTTCATGCTTTTCTAGGCCTTCAGTTCTTGACTGACTCCTGTCTGTTTTGAAACTTGCTCCTCTTATTTTAGTTTGGATGTCAGCTGCTTGCTCCAGCTTCTGTCTTGCTTAGATTTACTGTCATTCCAGATCTCCAGCTGGGCTTCTCACCCCATCTAATCCTCCTCTGCTTGTGTACTACAGTAGATTATAGTCAGATTTCCTGAAAGATTAATGTAGTGAATAGTGAACAATTCGAGTTTCTAAAATCCTGAATTCTAGTTTTAGAACCTAGTATTAATAGCCTTACATAGAAATCTTTATTGGTATTTTGTATCCTGTTGATTTCATTCTAGGATAAAGTTAAGAGTTGAATTGATTTCTGCTGTTCATGGGATAATCGAGGACATACTAGCTCCAAGTGTGTGCGTGTGTGTTAAGTCGCTTCAGTTGTGTCTGACTCTGTGTAGGCCCCACGGACTGCAGTCCTCCAGGCTCCTCTGTCCATGGGATTCTTCAAGCAAGAATATTGGAGTGGGTTGACATGCCCTCCTCCAGGGGATCTTCCTGACCCAGGGATTGAACCTGTGTCTCTCACGTCTACCTGCATTGGCAGGCAAGTTCTTTAGAGTGGGCCACATGTGGAAATGGTAGAACATATTCCTCAGAACTGAATCTTTTGTGCAGTGGAGTTTGCATAGTAAATTAAACAGCTGGCCTTGACTCTGGTCCCACCGCTGTTGCTGCCTCAGTGTTTCACCAGGTAATCAGTGGGGCAGTGCAGACTATCTGTCTCCTGTGCCATGTATGTCATATTATTTTACTATTTGCACAGACTCCATTTAAGTAGCAAGATAGAAGATAATACTTAAAATACAAAGTCCACTCATAGATATGCCTTGAAATCAATTGCCCATGCTTAAAGCTCCATAGGTAATAAGGACTCATTAACCCTGAAACAAATGGGTTGAACTTAACTAAAAATGAATTGTGTGTTAAGAAAATATGTAATACAAAAACTGTAGATCCGTGACCTACAGAATTTGTGCTGTGCTTCTTCAGGTTACCTTTATATTTGCCCTTATTCTTCTGTCATAGGAAAATATGAAGATGTCAGAAGTTAGGGGGCATTTGTCTAAAGCTGGCAGCTTAACCACTTCTCTTGATGGCTTGTACAATAGCTTCAGTTAAAAGATATCAGGAAATAGAAAAGCAAAAGTCTCAGCTGACGATGACAGCTATAAAGGCGTGGGAGTTTCTAATGAATCTCTGTATCAAAAGTCATATACCAAGGCCAGCTTTTATACAAATTGTGGCAAAACTGTGAGAATGTAATTACATCAGAGTAGCAAAAGGTTGTGGAGTCAGGGGGCAGCATTTTAACAGGGTTCTCTATCACAAAACAAAGGCAGATGTATTTAGCAGAAGTAATATGAGTCAGCAACTGGTTCTTCTTCTGTGCCAGAAGAGAAGAGGTCCTGATAATTACTGAAAATTTGAATAGACCTCTGAAAGATAGACTCCACTCTGCTAAGGGAACAGCATCATGATCTAAGTGAACTAATGATCAGAATTATTTAACTCCTGTAGGGACCAGGGACTTGAAGTAGATGGTAAATGAAAGAAACACACTGTCACTTAGGGTAATTAAAATATTTTAAAGTATTTTGGTTCTTTGGAGTGCTGTGTTTTTCATTTTTTCTCTTTAGACTCTTATTATGTTTTGCTGTTATGTTTCATCTTGTAATTTGAGGGACAAAATTATAATTTGTTAATACCACAATGGTATATGTGTAGTAGGCACTTATTTGTTGAATTGAATGAGTGATTGACTCAATAATTATAGTGAAAATAGAGCAGTTACATTATTTTAGTGGCTCACAGCTTTATATTTGCTGTGATTGCTTATTGATGGCCAGGCTTAAGGCAAAAATTGAGGTTATGGATCTTTCAGAGCTGATTTTAGCATTTGATGTTTCAGAATGACAGATTTTGGAGAAAAGGATGTATCTACTATTAAAAAGTATAGATGGGTAGCTCCCTCCCCCCCAACCAAAACACACTTACAATTAACCTTTTTAAACAATCCTATATCTCTTATATGTCTTTCTGAAACGTTTTGCCCCCAACAGGGCTAGTTTAGACAGTGCTATCATTTACTTGACACTTTAAGTGAGTTGGACTTCCCTTGTGGCTCAGCTGGTAAAGAATCAACCTGTGATGAGGGAGACCTGGGTTCTATCCCTGGATTGGGAAGATCCCCTGGAGAAGGGAAAGGCTACCCACTCCAGTATTCTGGCCAGGAGAATTCCATAGACAGTATAGTCCATGGGGTTGCAAAGAGTCGGAGACAACTGAGAGACTTTCACTGGCTTCACTTCAGTGAGTTACCCTTATCTGTGTTTAAAACCATTTATACAAAAATGGGAGCAGTTTAATTAAGTTATTTTAGAAGCAGTAGGGATTTGGAGTTGGAATAGTCTGGCTATTTCTCTTGTCTGTCCTTTGAATAAGAGATGTGGTTTTGGTAGACTGGCCTCCTAGAGCCACTTTGAGCATTGGCGCCACCGTGACACGGAGGAGAGCTGCAGACCAATGAATCTTTTCAGTTACTCCACAGATAACACATTGTTCAGTGAGTGACCAGATTATTTCAAGCACTCTTTCTAAGATTAAGATAATTATTAAATGATAATAACATGTGTTTAAAGGAAAGAAGTATCTCATAAAATCAAGGGAAGAAATAACAAACGTAGAAAAGGCTCTTTTGGTTTTTTAATATGTACATGCAACACAAATAAGCAGAACTTTAGCAGGAGCTGGAAGGGACAGGCAGAGATTGAATAACTTGGCAGGAGGAACCTGTTGGTAAATGCTAATAGGTGTTGGTAGTCGTGAAGCAGAAGGTACAGTAATGGATATTTGTTTTGCCAGTTCTGTGTTCTTTCACATGTATTCCGTAGTTGAATCTACTTAGGTGCTTTGAGAAGTGGGTCTTATTTATCTTATTAGAGAAGGAAACTGAAGCACCCAGAGATTGAATAACTGACTTCATTCTGAGCTGTTGGCAAATAGAGCCAGGATTTGAATTCAGAGATGATTCCTTATCCCCACATTTGAAGCATCTCACACAGTGAATGTTTCCCAGTTGATGCTCTGGTCTTTGTAGTTTTCCCTGACTTTTCTTGAGTCTCTAGGTCAGATTTCCTTAGAAGGTTGAACTGTGTTGTCACAGGAAGTGTATACACCTTGTCCCCCTGCTCTGAGCCAGGGGTGCACGACTGAGACTGAGGTCAGGTTCATCACCATGCTGTTCCTCCTGTCAGTTGGTTTAACCTCTGCCTGCCCCTTCCCGCTCCCCCAAGTCCTGTCTCTGTACTCTCAAGGTTTGGTCTCCAGCTCCTTTTATTAGTTTCTTTGAGCCTGGATGCTTATTACCATCAGTGTCTGGGTCACGGCTTCGTGTTCTAACTGAAGTTCTTGCTCCTTTTTCTTGCTCCCTGTACCCTCACTATGTGTTTATACTTTGCACAGTGTGCTAAAATCCAGAACCCTGTGATACCTCTTGATGCCTACCTGCTCCTTCTCACCTCTGCCAACCTCCTGCCTCTCTGATCTGGGCCACTAGTTTCACTTTCCTTTGCCAAGACCCCAGTTTTGCCCTGCCATGATGCTTAAGGATGGGTATTATTCCCTGCATATCATCCTTCCACAAGTACATGCAGATGTGGATAAAAATCCAGAGCAAATAAGCAAATAGTACCACCAACTTGTATTCATTTGGTGTGATTTTCTTTAAGATATTTTGTTGGATATAAGTAATACCATTTACCTATTTTATAATCTTGAATTATCATTTATGTAAGAAAATCAGTTAACATGACTAATCTGATTTGTATCTTCACTTTAGAAGAGTAGTTATACTCTGCTAGGTCATGAAGCAAGTCTATGCCATCAAGAAATAAACATAAGTTTTTTTGTTTTATTGCTTTATTTTATTGTGGTGATTATAAGACTTATAATTTTAAGATTTTAAATAAATTATCTGTATGAATAGCATTACAATAAAGTTCACTTCTACTGTCACATAGTTTTGACCTAGATAGTGTCATTTTAATGCTAATAATAATAATTTAAAATTATTTATTAAAATAAAGAAATTTTGAAATAGTTTCAGTTACCAGTTGTACATAGTTCTTCCTTGGTATCCATGGAGGATTAGTTCCAGGATACCCCATGGATATCAAAATTAGTAGATGCTCAAGTTCTTTGTATAAAATGGTGTATTGTTTGTATGTAACCTACAAACGTCCTCCCACGTTCTTTAAATTATCTGTAGATTGCTTATAATACCTGATACCATGTAAATGCTATGTCAGTACTTGCCATTGTCTGGCAAATTTAAGTTTTGCTTTTCGGAAATTGCTGGAATTTTTTTTCAAGTATCTTTGATCTGTGGTTGGTTGAATCTTTGGATGTGGAACCTATGGATATGGAGGTGTGACTATTAGTGATGGGAGGACAATGAAGGTTTTAGCACCAATGAAATAGTGTGTAGGTTGTGTGAGCTTAATGTCCCAGTGCTATAGCAGCTCCTTTCTCTTTCATTCAAGAAAGCATTTCAGGATGGATATGAGTGAGAATGGAGTTATTATAGGGAAATCCACAAAGTGGTTGATCATGTACTAACTTTCTACTGGTACTTTAAATTTTATTCGAATCCAGTTGCTTTTGACATCTCACTGTTGATCAACACACTAGCTTATCTTAATACTAAGGATAAGACCTCCATTCTAGCTGTTGATGTCTAAACTTATAGTGTTTGCTAGAATTTTCTAGTTTTTCCAGACTTTGGCCCTTGCCTCTTTTAATCTTCTTATTTTCATTAATCAAAATATGTTGGTATATTGTGTTGGAAAAGCATAAGAAAAATGAGACCCAAAACTCATTGCATTTTATTGATTTCTCCCACACATTATTAGGTTAAGGTTTAGGTTAAGTTTTATCAGAAATCTCTTGTTTTTGGCCATCAATATTGCCTTGTAGTAATAGGGCCAAGGAAATACAATGGTCTTTTGAAGTTAGAATGTTAATAGAAAGTTTTCAGGTGTGGGAGTACCTCTGTGTATACAAAAAAATCTATATGTAAAAGATACAGTGACCTGGCATCTTGATACATTGTGGGCAGAACTATCTTTCCAAATACAAAATGGATCTTGTCACTTCACTCCTCATTTAGCTTTCAGTGGCTGTCATTGCTCACAGAACAAAGACAGAAACACTTAACATAGTCTGCTTTTTTACTCTTATCTTACCCTTCCTTCATTTCTTTATGTCTGTGCTCTGGACAAATTGCCCATTTTTCAGGTCTTGAATGTCAGTGTCCTGTACCACAGGACCTTTCCTAATGCTGATCCCTCTACTTGATCCTTTTACTTTCCTCTCCCTTGTTACTCATCTCTCAGTTATCAGCTCAGGAAAGGCTTCACCAAGCTAACAGGTCCAGATCATCCCCTTCAACTAAATATCCTTACTTTTCATTATCATCCCAAATTCCCCTTTGTATTTATGTGATCCTGTGATTGATGTGTGTGTTCCCCTCTTGGTGGGAACTCCAGTTGCTTTGTCTGCTTTTTGTTCCTTGCTGTTGTTTCCCGTGCCTGGCACATAATCTGCTCTGAATGAATAGACGAGTGAGTAGATAAAACAACACGACACAGAAATGGCTGGTGATGCATTTGAGAGCTTGTCTAGTTCCAGCTGGGAAGCACAGGTGCAGGTGAACTTCAGCCAACAAGTGGCCCTTGTCTGCCTGAGAAGGTCATCTGCATTTCGGATTGAGCCTCAAGAGTACTACATGTGGAGCTGTCAGGGAGGAAGAGGTTGCTTGCCTTGGCATCCAGATGTCTGTGACTTGCCCTTTCAACCAAGAATGCAATTTTTGATCTTCTGAATTGTTACTGGAGGCCAAACAATCTATTGTTGATAGGTTGAGAATCATTGTATTATAAAATACATCCATTTGGTTAATATGTTTTAGCTCTCATTTATATGAACCTCATTTATTCCTCATGACCATGCTGTGATAGAGACACAGCTGGTATCATTAACATATGAAATAACTGTTCCATATTGGTTGTATGACTTTACCCAAATCATGCATTAGATAAGTAGTTGAGCTGAACCTTAAACTTGGACCTTCAGACTTAGTCCAGAACCTGTCATACCAAGCTGCTCCCTCTTTAATTGGACATTTTATTTTGGAACAGGAGGTCAGTGAAATTTCATTTGATAGCCTTTTGCCCCACAGTGAAGCTAAATGACAGACATCAGGATAGGCTGGGTGTGGCTTATATCACAGGGTTTCAGAAGTTGAAAACCCTTTGCTCTCTTTTGAGATACCATATTACACAGAGATATTTGAAGAGTCTTCTCTGGTTCCTGACAATAATCTTATCATTTATCCTTCCTAACCCCAAAATCTCTCTTCTAATTATCTCAGCTCTCTTCCTAATAAACCAAACTCTCCTAATTACTTTCCACTGATTTCTGCTCTGAAGTTTTATGTGTGTTTTGGGTGCTTAAATCTGTTTTGTGATAACAGTGGGAAAAGGCATCTTATCTTTATTTTGGTCCCAATGTCATTTGTCACTGTAAATCTTATTTTGAGGGCTTTTATGAAATTTTAAATCCTTTCTGATTGTAAAACTAGTATATATCATATAAAAATAAAAATAAACATAAATAACCTACATTCCATTTTTGAATTGATAACATATTTGTATATCCTACCAGGAAATTAACAATTGTTTTAAAATGTTATTTTTAATAGCTTTATAGAATTTCATCATCTGGGTATAATATACTTTATCTAGCCATCTTTGTGATTTTTTGATACTTAGGTTGTTTCCAATTTCTCATAATCATAAGTAAATGTTCAGAGTGTTGAATAAATATCTGTGTCCAAACCTATGGTTATTTTCTTAGGATAATTGCTTAGAAGTTGAATCACCAGGTTCACCATCCTTCTAAAACATGCAGTTGGAAACAAAAATAAAATAGTAACAGTGGTTTCAAAATAAAAATTAAAAGCTTTCTTTTTAAACTTGATAAAAATTAACTCAAAATTAGTTGTGGACCTACATGTAAAATGTAAAACTATAAAACTTCTGGAAGATAACATAGAAGAAAATCTAGATTACCATAGGTTTGGCAGTGACTCTTTAAATACAAGACCAGAGGCACAGTTCATTAGAGAAATAATAATCTGAATACATTAAACTTATAAACCTTTGCTCTGTAAAAGACATTGTCAAGAGAATGAACTAAGCCACAGACTGGGAAAAAATATTTGCAAAGAGGATCTCTGACAAAGGCCTGTTATATAAAATATACAAAGAACCCTTGAAACTCAATAGTAAGAAAGTGAACAGTCTGAAAAATGAACAAAAGATCTGTACAGACAACCTCACCAAAGAAAGTACATAGTTGACAAGTAAACATGTGAAAAGATGCTTGACATCATAAGTCATTAGGGAATTGTAAATTAAAAGTGAACTACCACTACATGCCTATTAGGATGGCAAAAATCTAAAACATTGACAACATTGAATGCTGCTGAGGATTTGAGGCAACAGCCACTTTTGAAGACACTTTGGCATTTTCTTACAAAACTAGCGTACTCTTACAAGACTCAACAATTGTATTTCTTGGTATTTACACAAAGGAGTTGAAAATATATATCCACACAAAAATCTACATATTGCTGTTTATAGTAGTTTTATTCATAACTTCCAAAACTTGAAAATCCGCAGGCAAGAATATTGGAGTGGGTTGTCATTTCCTTCTCCAGGGAATTTTCCTGACCCAGGCATTGAACCTGTGTCTCCTGTATTGAAAGGCAGACTCTTTAACACTGAGCCATCTGGGAAGCCTGCAGTTCAGTTCAGTCGCTCAGTCTTTGCGACCCCATGAACCGCAGCACGCCAGGCCTCCCTGTCCATCACCAACTCCCGGAGTTTACTCAGACTCATATCCATCGAGTCGGTGGTGCCATCCAACCACCTCATCCTCTGTCGTCCCCTTCTCCTCCTGCCCCCCATCCCTCCCAGTGTCAGGGTCTTTTCCAATGAGTCAACTCTTCGCATGAGGTGGCCAAAGTATTGGAGTTTCAGCTTCAGCATCAGTCCTTCCAATGAACACCCAGGACTGATCTCCTTTAGGATGGACTGGTTGGATTTCCTTGCAGTCCAAGGGACTCTCAAAAGTCTTCTCCAACACCACAGTTCAAAAGCATCAATTTTTCGGTGCTCAGCTTTCTTCACAGTCCAACTCTCACATCCATACATGACCGCTGGAATTACCATAGCCTTGACTAGACGGACCTTTGTTGGCAAAGATATGTCTCTGCTTTTTAATATGCTATCTAGGTTGGTCATAACTTTCCTTCAAAGGAGTAAGCATCTTTTAATTTCATGGCAATCACCATCTGCAGTGATTTTGGAGCCCCCAAAAATAAAGTCTGACACTGTTTCCACTGTCTCCCCATCTATTTCCCATGAGGTGATGGGACCAGATGCCATTATCTTCGTTTTCTGAATGTTGAGCTTTAAGCCAGCTTTTTCACTCTCCTCTTTCACTTTCATCAAGAGGCTCTTTAGTTCTTCTTCACTTTCTGCCATAAGGGTAGTGTCATCTGCCTATCTGAGGTTATTGATATTTCTCCCGGCAATTTTGATTCCAGCTAGTGCTTCTTCCAGCCCAGCGTTTCTCATGATGTACTCTGCATATAAGTTAAATAAGCAGGGTGACACTATACAGCCTTGACATACTCCTTTTCCTATTTGTTGTGATCCACACAGTCAAAGGCTTTGGCATAGTCAATAAAGCAGAAATAGATGTTTTTCTGGAACTCTCTTGCTTTTTCAATGATCCAGCGGATGTTGGCAATGTGATCTCTGGTTCCTCTGCCTTTTCTAAAACCAGCTTGAACATCTGGAAGTTCACAGTTCACTTACTGCTGAAGCCTGGCTTGGCGAATTTTGAGCATTACTTTACTAGCATGTGAGATGAGTGCAATTGTGTGCTAGTTTGAGCATTCTTTGGGATTGCCTTTCTTTGGGATTGGAATGAAAACTGACTTTTTCCAGTCCTGTGGCCACTGCTGAGTTTTCCAAATTTGCTGGCATATTGAGTGCAGCATTTTCACAGCATCATCTTTTAGGATTTGAAATAGCTCAACTGGAATTCCATCACCTCCACTAGTTTTGTTTGTAGTGATGCTTTCTAAGGCCCACTTGACTTCACATTCCAGGATGCAATGGAATATTATTCAGCACTGAAAGTAAATTGACTGTTAAGCTATGAAGAAACATGGAGAAGTCTTAAATGCTTTTTACTGAGTGAAAGAAGCCAATCTGAAAAGGCTACATACTATAAAGTTCCAAATATATGGTATCTTGGAAGGGGTAATACTATGGAGAGAGTAAAAAGATCAGTGTTTGCCAGGGCTTGGGAGTAGGAGGAGGGATTAATAGGTGGAGCACAGAGGATTTTTAGGGCAGTGAAACTATTCTGTATGAAATTGTAGTGACGGATACATGTCATTATCCATTTGTCCAAACTCATAGGATGTAGAATGCCAAGAGTCAACCTTAATGTAACCCATGTACTGTGGATGGTTAAGGATGTGTGAATGTTGGTTCATCCATTGTTACAAATGTACCACTCTGGTGCAGGAATGCTGTATGTGTGTGAGGTGGAGGCAAGGGGTTATGGGAACTCTGAATTTGCCACTCAGTTTTGCTGTGTACCTAAAACTGCTCTAAACATAGATTCTATCTGAGAAAAAGCCCCTTCCCCTTTTCCCCTTCTTACAGGCTCACTTCATGGGAAAAAATCCACCTTTGACCATTTCTCATCTGTTAGTTGCAAGATGCTTATACTTTTAGTCTTCAGTCTCTCAGGGTGGGAAATTTCTGTTGATGCGTATTGACGCTGTAGTAAGAAAGATGAGGAATTCAGTTCATGTATTATCCTCTGCCAATTTTTGTGCGTTTATGGTTTATCTGTTAGTTTCTTTTGTAGCTTTTAAATTAAATTGTGGTACCTTAATTTTAATATATTGTACCTCTTAGAATAGTGGTGTATTTGTCTTTCCTCCTCAGTACTTCCCCATTGTCGTGAAAACCTCCCCAGAGATGGCTTGGCATGGTGGTGTGGGAGGGATGCAATAATTCAGGGCAGCGCTGCGTGGAAAGAAGGAAGGGTGATGGCGCTCTTATCCTCTGGTAATGTCCGTTCAAATATCAGGAGGTATAAGCAGTACTTGCCTTGCCCCTTATCCCAGCCTTCCACTGCCATGAGAAGCATGAGGCTCTGTAAGAATTCCCCAAAGAAGGGCCTGGGATGCCTCCATGTAAGTATTGATATGTAGTGGTAATATTAGTACTTTAAATTTTGTGATGTACCTTTTAAATACAGAATATCATAAAACATATTTCCTAAATATAATTTTTATTACTGCTTAGTTTCTATAGAATTATGTAATAGTTTATTTAGTCATTTGCTGACTGATTATCTCTAAGAGCTTTCTTCTTGATCCTATTTTCTTCTTTCTTAGTGTTTTCTCCCTAATTGGTCTTACCTTCGGTATGCGGTTGACTCCCAAATCTTATCTCTAGTCTAGTTTATTATCACAGGTGCCTCAAATTTATGAAATTCAAAACTGTACTTATCCTTTCTTTCTGGAACTTTTAAATCTTCCACATTATTGTGAATGGCACCACCATCAACTAATTGCTTAGACAAGAAAAGTAAGTGCCAACCTTGACTCTTCCATCTCCCTGAATCCCCCCACATCTAATTGGTCATCAAATCCTAGAGCTGCTCCTTGGTACTTTTTGTTTTTATTGTTTCATTCACTTTTCTCTAGCTCTATTATTGTTATCCTTCCTTGCCCAGGTCACCGTTGTTTCTCAACTGGATTGTTGCAGCTGCTTTCTGTTTGGTTTCTCTGCCTTCAGTGTTACTCTTAAAATTTATTCACTGTGCTGTAACCAAAGTGACCTTTTTAAAGTATCAGTTCAATTGATGTTATTCTCCTTAAACCATATATGTGTATCTGTGTGTGTATATATCTGTCTATCATATATGTGTGTGCTCAGTTGCTTAGCCATGTCTGACTTTTTGCAACCCCATGAACTGTAGCCCATCCGGCTCCTCTGTCCATGAGAGTTTCCAGGCAAGAATACTGGAGTGGGTGGTCATTTCCTTCTCCAGGGGATATTCTTGACCCAGGAATTGAACCTGCATCTCCTTCATTGCAAGTGAATTCTTTATCACTGAGCCACCAGGGAAGCCTTATATGAATATATACCAGCATTCATGTCCATGTTGTTGAGTGAATACTTGAATGAGCATAAGAAATGGGAAGATTCCATTCAACATCTATGTAGGGCTTTGGTGTTACAAAGAAGTCTGTAGGAGGAAAAGAAATGCAAACAGGATCATAGAAGAAAACATTTAATAATTGAAAGTAAAGTTTTCAATTACTGCTTCTATTTGAAGTGAAATGGTATGCAATAATAATATTCACCTTGAACATTGATAAACTGATTAATTTCCCTGAATCTTATTTCATAAAATAGAAATATTTAATTATGAAAATAGTTCAAATAGTCTAACCCCTAATTTTGAAAGTAAGAAAACAGGGTCAGAGAGGTAAAGTGATTTGTTTTAGGAACAGAATCAGAACCCGATTCCAACTCTCTTGGCCCTCAGGTGCTATGTATGATTTTAAACATCCATAAAATGGTTAGCGCTGTGCTTCCTGTAAAGAATTATTCAAGTTTCCAATTTGGGTACTATAGGAAAATGAGCATACTTTTATCAGGCTAGGAGGCGTTAGTGCCTATAAGATACTGATGAAGAACAAAATGTTAATGACTAGTTAGGCAGGCATGACATAGTTAGTTCCTGGGAGAATCTGGTGAATGTTGCGACGCCTCTGCATATAATGAAATATTTATTAGTACATCATTGGAAGCACAGTTGCTTTTGTTTGGGGGAAGGAAACAGCAGTACACAGATTTCCTTCTGTATCCTTCTTTCTGAGGCTCATTTAATACTAACTTCAGTTTTATAGCTCATGTCCTCACCTAACTCCTACAGGTTCAGGGACTGCCTCTAGAAACTTCTGTAACAGCATTTCATGTCTGCTCGTATGTGCCCTTGTAATTTCTCCTGACTCAAACTTTTTGAAAGTACAGTGTGATATTTTAAGGCCTTACTGAATTGCATACTTCATATTAAACAATTCAAATTGGTTGTGTGTTCTGTTAGAACAGGGTAGCCTCTTTGGATATTCAAAAACACACCAAATTAAGTTGGTACTTTTTTATAGCTTAGTAATTGCTGACTGAAAACACATAGGCTGACTACTTCCTCAGGGACCAGGAAGAACAGCTTGTGATCATTTTATATTAAAAAATGAAAATTGGTTATAAAAAACAAGAAAATTGCCCATTATAGGTAATAACTCCTTACAAGTTTTATTATTATAACTTAACTTCTCATTGTTCTGTGAAGTGGGAGGATTTGAAGCAGAGGATTTTTGAAGTGCACCAGCTCACACTGCTGTGATAGGTCATAATGGCATCCCTCATGGTACCATCTGCAGATCTCAGAGTAAACGCTGGCTGAGTTCCCACAGAAGGTGTAGTGTTTGCTCAATGATCTACAAAGGGCAGGCTGCTGCCAAATAGCCATTTGTGCCTGGATCTAAGGATGCGTATTCCTAAATCAGGTCATTTGTTTCAAATTCACAGTTGAAAACCTGGCTCACAATAGTGTACAGATATTGGCCTTACTTTAATCCATAGGCTTTTGTTAACTGCAGCCACACATACAAAGTAACCACATTTGAGTGTTAGGGACTCCTGGTGAGACCTGCATTTTTTTATCCTCCTCTAGATGAGGAGGGAGTAAGGGCAACACCCCACTGAACCTGGGGGTTTGGTCCAGAAACCAGGTGCTTGGACATTCTTGTTTTGAGTACAGGTATAACAACCACGTTGGAATCACTTTCTTACTGCACAACAGCTTGGGTATCTGAGCTAGTGAGAGTGGACCCGAGATTGTACTTTCTGGCTGCTGAGATCTTTCATGACCTGAGATTGTCTTCTCTATAATATCATATAACCTTGAAGTCTTAAATGATAGATAAACACACATACATGTTGATAGCTTTCTTTCTGCTTCTTTTTTCTTTTGGCCACAAGCAAGCATACATCTTTCCTTCAGAGTAGTACCCTGATTTCTGTTGAGAGAACTGTCCTCTATCATTTCATGTGGTGTTATTGGGATGGTAAATTTTCAGGTGCCTGTCTGCCTCCATGAAATCTGAAAAAGAGAGCCTTCTGCCCCCTCCTCCTCCTGGGGGCTGACAAGCAACCTGGCCCTGGCAGTCAGATTCTTTCTCTCTCTGGAGTGAGTGATTTAAGGACACAAAGTACAGCTGGGCATCATTCATCATGGGGAGCAGCTGCAGTGGCATCCTGCTCCGGCTGCAACAATGAGCTTATTGTGTTTTCTGCTTCTTGGCTCCTGGGATTCCCTTGCTTACTGCACGGAGCTAAACCTGCTCGTCTAGACTCCCCTTGGTTCTGTGACACTGTACGCCCACAATATGCTGGCTTTTGATTAAATGAGTCAATGTCCATTCTGTTGCTTACAGTTCAGAACACTGATGCATGTGTCTGAGTCTGGTGGTGTAACATGAACTCTACTTCCATTTATCGACGAGGTACTAGGAGGAATTTACACTGGATGCTTGCTAATTTTAGTTACTATCCTAATCATTTCTAATAAATTAATTCTCTCCAACGGCACCTATACTCTTTGGAACTCAACAGATTAAGAAATTTTTTCTTCCCTAAGCTTAATAAAACATGGAATGAAGTCCTCTATGATGAGATCACTCTGAATGTCAATAATGTCTTTATGACTGTGGCATAAAGAAAGGTAAGGTGGTTTTATACCCTAGATCCCCGTGAGCACACATATATTTACCTCCTACTGCCAGGATTCTCCTTTGCCCAGAGTAGAATGTGTTGTTGACCTTCTCCTCCAATAAATGCAATGATTTTCTAATGTGAAGGAGCATTTGTTATCAAGATATAAAAACCTATGGCTGATTCATGTTGATGTTTGATAGAACCTGACACAATACTGTAAAGTGATTATCCTTCAGTTAGAAATAAATAAATTAAAAAACAGATAAACAAAAAAAAGAAGTGTATGCTATCATACAGTATTTTCTTAAGGAAAGGCTTTTACACCTGCCCTTGCCTGCTCAAGAGGATATCTCTTTCCCAGAACTTATTAATCCCTTAAACTGGAGAGAGAGAGAGAGAGAGAGAGAAAAAAAAAGGAGATGCATCCTTCTTTGCATGTAAAGTAAAGGGCGTATCAATGGAGTTCTCACGATGGCAAATACCTCTGTGACCTGCTCCTCAAAATCATCAGTTCAGGTTTCATTTCTTGTGGACCAAGTTGTTTACTGGTTTGGATAAAAGTTAGCGACCTGGTGAGAGGTTGACATAAAATAGCAGGCTTTCCATCAAGTTCTCCATATTATTTTCCATGGGCAATGGTAACCTTTCTAGGGTTATTGTGTTTGAAAGCGACAGTGGGCCTGAAAAACCATCCATGTACAACTATCTCATTTCATCAGCTAGAAAAGTGAAGGTTATGTGATCTCGCTCATGCTGTAGAGTTGGTTACATCACCCTCCTCCTCTTCAGTGTCTTGTAATAAACTCATTCTCACAACTCAAAACTGGATGGTGTCCAGCTTTTAACAGGCCAACTCTCTAGTTGCTTCCAGGGTAGATTTTGTGTTCTGTCATCCTCTTGAATGCTGAATTGTTTAGGAATATCAATTAGCTGACTTGGCACCTAGATATTGAAATGAGTGAGTCTTTTTTTGATGATATTCTTTCCCTTCTAGAAATTATTTGTGGATGTAGGTCTATTAAACACTGTAATTCAAATTTACTTCCTCTTACCCTACAGACTCTTTCTGAAGTTTTGCTAAGTTAGCTTTTGGATACCCAAGTGTGATACAATAAGGAATAGATATTTGGTCTTTGTTCCAGGTTCCTGGCACATAGCTCCTAAAACCCTTGTTATCTGAGGAGTGATCAGAGTGTCTTTTATAACCCTACAAAGTGACTGATGGCTGGGGACTCCCAGCAACTTCAGAATGGGGATTGGTCACCAGAAAGACCAAGGTATAATTAGAACTTTGACACTTTCATTCCAAACCCTGACCTTCATTGAAGGGAGAGGGGTTGGAGATTGAGTCAATCACTAATGGTCACCAATGGCCAGTGATTTAATCAATCATGCTTACGAAATGAAACTTATAGAAGTCCCTAAACAACAGGGTTTGAGAGCTTCTGGGGTGGTGAACACATTGAGGTGCTGGGAGGGTGGTGCCTGGGCGCTGTGGCTGTACCTGCCCCTATGCATCTCTTCATCTGACTGTGTCAGCATTGTATCCTTTACTGTAAACTAGTAAATGTAAGTTGCTGGGGAAAATATCAACAACCTCAGATGTGTAGATGATACCACCCAAATGGCAGAAAGTGAAGAGAAATAAAGAGCCTCTTGATGAAGGTGAAAGAGGAAAATGAAAAGGCTGGCTTAAATCTCACCATTCAAAAAACTAAGATCATGGCATCCAGTCCCATCACTTCATAGCAAATAGATGAGGAAACAATGGAAACAGTGGCAGGTTTTATTTTTTGGGCTCCAAAATCACTGCAGATGGTGACTGCAGCCATGAAATTAAAAGACACTTGCTCCTTGGAAGAAAAGCTATGACAAACCTAGACAGCATATTAAAAAGCAGAGACATCACTGTGCTGACAAAGGTCTGTCTAGTCAAGGTTCTGGGTTTTCCTGTAGTCATGTATGGATGTGAGAGTTGGACCATAAACAAGGCTGAGTGCTGAAGAATTGATGCTTTCAAAATGGTGCTGGAGAAGACTCTTGAGAGTCCCTTGGACAGCAAGGAGATCAAACCAGTCCATCCTAAAGGAAATCAGCCCTGAATGTTCATTGGAAGGACTAATGGTGAAGCTCCAATACTTTGGCCACCTGATACGAAGAGCTGACTCATTGGAAAAGACCCTGAAGCTGGGAAAGATTGAGGTCAGGAGGAGAAGGGGACAACAGAGGATGAGATGGTTGGATGGCATCATTGACTCAATGGACATGAGTTTGACTAAACTCCGGGAGATAGTGAAGGACAGGGAAGCCTGGTGTGCTGTAGTCCATGGGGTTGCAAAGACTCAGACACGACTTAGTAACTTAACAACAACAAATGTAAGTGGGGTGTTTTCCTGAGTTCTATGAGCTGCTCTAACAAATTATCGAACCTGAAAGGGGGATTTGTAGGAACCCTCAACTTTGTAGCCCAAGGAACAGCAGTGTGGGTACCCAGAGCAGCTAGTCCTTGCAACTGCATCTGAAGTGGGGGTAGACTTGTGGGACTGCACCCTTAGACCTGTGCAGTCTGTGCTGATTTCAGGTATTAGCATCAGAATTGAATTGAATTGCAGGACACCCAGTTGATGTCTGGAGAGTCAAAGAATTGGTTAATGTGAAGGAAAAAACCCATACATTTGATGTCAGAAGTGCTGTGAGTAGAAACAGCATCAGGTCCCATTTATAACACTCTATAGAAATTTTCTGTCTAAAAATTTTCTATCTATGGGAAATACATGTAAAAGGAAGATTCTTTTAATATTGTTAATAATCTTTAATTTATCTATTTGAAAACTGGGATTTTTATACTTATATTTTCTTGGAGCAGATCATATGTAATAATATGACAAGTAATAGCTGGAATTTATTAAGTGTTTGCTATGTGCCAGGCACATTGCCAAATGCTCTGTATGAGTTTTTTCATGTAATCCTCACAGCAACTCCATATGAAAGGTATTAATAATTTTACAGATGAAAGAAGTAAGGCTCAGAGAAGTTAATACTTTGCCTTATATTAATTACTCAGTCAAAAAAGAGTGGAGCTGAAACTCTTAAGGAGAAATAGCATGTTTAAAATAAGCTGTCCTATTTTCTCATTTTTACTTTTGGGGCTGTAGACATTTAAAAGATGTGGATTATCAAAAGCCCACCAGAGGATTTTAGAGGAATAAAATGTACGCAGCAGCCAGATGCTAGATTATTAGAGAGGAAGATTGGTGGGGTGGGCAGTATATCCGTGTGACCACTAGGGAAGAATTCAGGAAGGAACAGGGCTTCCTAAGTTTAGAACAGCCAGGAAGAAATTTACCACACAGAGTATATTTATTTGTTCAACATTTTACTTATTGCTTTGTATGTCCTTGTTTTATTTCATTTGTAGCTTGTGTTCCTAGAGGCTAATTGTTGTCTTGATCTAAATTGCTTTGTACACCAACCAGCACAGTTTCTTGATGATGAAGGTCACACAACACAATGGGTATGGGCATACTTTTTGAATCTGGGCTTGATTCTTATTGCCTACTTTTACCACCTGGGCATCCTTTGTCATAAAAATTTACCGTTTAGAGCCTCAATTTTCCTCTTTATAATTTGGGGAAAGTTGTTGCATCTACTTCATAAGTTTATGAGACAGAGGATGTAGGGGCTCCTCCAGGTACCTGACATGTAATAATGTCTATAAAAAGCATTTAATGCTATGGCTGCCCCTACTGATACTTCTGTAATTAACTAAAGTGGTCCATTTAAAATAATTGATATGTCAGGGTTTAAGAATTTACAGTGTTTCTTAGGATTTGTGACCTTGGAAAGCTGGAGGAGAGAATATTGAATTTCCTTTACTTAGAGGGAGCAGGTGTTTGAACACAGTAACCACATTGTCTGCTATTCTTAAATTTCCCTTACATCTGATCTAGAGAAGCATTGAAGCAGAGCTGCATAAAGGTGAGGGCAGATTAGAGAATGTGGCCATCACTAGTACTTAGAGTTGGATATTGGCTCTAATTGGCCCCACAGGGGCCATTGTCCATAAACATGGTTCTAGCAGAAGATGAGAAGAATCTGGACCCAGAATCTGCTAAATGCAGTTGAAAAGTGTATATTGAAAAATTCAAGAAGATAAGATAGAGTGGCTTGGTATGGGGTAGCTATATTTCAAGCTAGAGAAGTTTTTTTAGGAAAATTCAAAGTAGTGAAAGTGTTAGTCACTCAACCATACCCAACTCTTTGCGACATCATGGACTGTAGCCTGACAGGCTCCTCTGGAATTCTCCAGGCAAGGAACTGGAGTGGGTAGCCGTTCTCTTCTCCAGGGATCTTCTTGACCCAGGCATTGAACCCAAGTCTCCTGCATTGGAGGCAGATTCTTTACTGTATGAACCACCAGCAAAGTCCAAGGAAAATTAACATGGGCTAAAGTAACCTGAGTTTAAATCATGCCATCAAATGTAGATTTATGGTGATGCGTAATATGCAAAAAATGAGTTACCAAGTGTGCCGCATACCCTGCATAATCTGACCCCATCCTCATCCCCCACAACACTGATCCCACACAAACCCTGCTTTTAGTTTATTCAAAAAACTCTTTCCCACCTCAGGTTCTTTGCATATATTGTTCTCTGTGCCTTGAACCTTGACCTCCAACTCTCCCCTTGACTACGCCTCTTGCTCATTCTTTAGGGCTCAACTCAAACATTAGTTCAAAGAAGTGTGTGTGTGTGTGTGTTTAGTCATGTCCAACTCTTTATGACCCCATGGACTGTAGCCCACCGGGCTTCTCTGTCCATGGAATTTCCCAGGCAAGAATACTGGAATCAGTTGCCGTTTCCTTCTCCAGGGGATCTTCCCGATCCAGGGATCAAACCCATGTCTCCTGTGTCTCCTGCATTGGCAGGCAGATTCTTATCACTGAGCCACTGGGAAGCCCAAAGACGTTGACCTCAAACATAATTTAGGTTTCTGTTCTTGTAGTGGTTATTTCTGATAAAATAATAAAAATTAGGCTGAAAAAGGAGTTCATTGGTCTCTGAACCAGGAAGCGCAGGGGTGGATCTGGAGTTTCAAGCTTGACTGTGTCTAGAGAGTTAAAAACAGAGCCTCTTAGATTCTGGCAAATACTTGTCTAACGTTAACTCTCACCAATGACTAAATGGGCTGTGGGTTGGGCTTTCTTCACATCAAAGCCAATCCCCAGATGCAGGGTCTTTCCCTCCTTTTACCTTCTAATGGTTCCTTGTCTTTCTACCATAATTAATTGGGTATATGGCCACTTCTAAGGTTTGCCACAATGAGCAGAGGAATTTTCCTCAGAGCCTTCAATTGTATGTGACAAACCCAATTTGAACAAGCTTAAGGGAAAATAAAGGGTTGATTGACTCTGGTACCTGGGAAGGATGAAGGTACAGATCACAGAATTAAAGAAAGAACTGCAGGATCCAGGAATTTGAGAATCAGGGCATAACTTCACTCAGATTTTCTCTTTGTTCATCTCTTATTCCTGCCTGTCTTTGTTTTCATTCTGCTTTCATATCTCAGGCTTCATGTCTTAGCTATCCTAATGTAAAAAAACTTTGCTTCTTTTTCCTAAAAGACCTTATTTGTCATTCCAAGAAAAGGATTCAGTTGGCCCTATTTGGTCATGGGTCCACTACTGGCTTTCTCATACTGTTCATGTTCATGGGGTTCTCGAGGCACAGATACTGGAGTAATTTGCCATTCCCTTCTCTGGTGGACCACATTTTATCGGAACTCTCCACTATGACTCATCCATTTTGATGGCCCTGCACGGCATGGCTTATAGATTCTTTAAGTTTCACAAGGATCTTCACCACAACAAGGCTGTGATCGATGAAGGACAGAGGATGAGATAGTTAGATAGCATTACCAACTCGGTGGACATGAATTTGAGCAAACTTTGGGAAATAGTGAAGGAGAGGAAAATCTGGCATGCCTCAGCCTATGGGGTAACAAGGAATCAGACATGACTTAGCAGTTGAACAACAACAACTGCTGTTGGGCTCATCATATGGGAGTGGGCAATGCTGACACTAGTGGTACTTGTTAACCATGGTACTGGTTAACTGTGGTAGTTTATGCTGACTGGTGGTGCCCTTGCTATGCTGATTGTGCTGTGCTGATTGTGAAATATTTTGAGGAGCATCCTTAGAAACAAGGTATTCTGTCTGCTGGGTTATCAGTCTGTCTCTGTGAGCCCAGGTTGAGGGTGGTGGTACACATGGCATGATTTGTTATAAAAATAAGGGATAGGAGAAATAGGCTAGGGAGCCCAAAGCTATTGTCACTGTAATATGACTCAAACATTAGGTCGCTGAATTCAACATCAAACAGCCAATAGTTAGGCAGCTTATATCTAAGTACCCCATTTAGGTCATCTGTTGATACTTGTAAGGCTAAGTTCTTGCTTTTCCTCCCCTTCCAGGTCTTTCCTGATGCCAGGCTCTGCTTTGCTTCCTGATAGAAACTGTTTTCTTGTCAGTCTTGTGGCATGAGCCCTCTGTCTCTGTCTCTAGGAGTCATGACTGTCTTTTCTCCTAATTATGAACATGTGGTCCCCACACTATTCCCCCTCAACTGAATTCTTGTCCGTTTTTATCAGCCCTCACCACTGCTCACTCCCCACCCCTTTTTTTTTTTGATCTACCCTTGATTATTTCTACCCCACCCCCACCCCCGCTCGTCTTTGCTTGCTTTTTACCTTTAATGCTCTTCTGTATTAGTCTGTTCCTGACAGAAGGAATGGCTGAAGGGATTATGACGTGTGCCTAGTAGATGGAAGAAATGAAGGCGCAGAGAATTTAAGGTGATTTATTTGTTCCAGGTCACACAACTGGTAGTTGGCAGATTAGCAATTTTTGTTCAGAGCCTTCTGACACCACAGCTTAGGATCTTTCCTCTTCCTCAAGTTCTCTCACAGTGCTTGGTCATTTTATTTAACTATATAGTCACCCTCCCAATGAATTATCATAATTTGGAAAGGGAGATTATCACTATTGAGGGATAATTTTGGAGTGCTGAATCTTGAGGTGAGTCTGGAATAAAATTCAGGGTTTTGATAGCATAACAGGAAGGAAGGCCATTCCAGGGAACAACAGCCACCTGAGTAAAGCAGCTGAAAAAGAAGTGCCTTCTGTCCTGTGTCAGAAAAACAGCCTGGGAGTAGTGATAGTAAGAACAGTAGCCCAAGGAATGTGATGATGAAAAACCGGTGGGCAAAGTGAGCAGTTGCCCTGCCCGAGGCATTTTTCTGGCACTTTCATGCATTATCTTGTTTAAAGCTTAAGGTAGCTCCTTGAGCTGTCTCAATTTTCTTGCTGAGGAAATGGAGGGACAAAGAAGGTAATTAACTCGCCTGAATCACTTAGCTAGTAAGAAGCAAAGTTTGTACATAGACTTGAACCTGTTTGATCCTGATGTCTATTCTCTTAACAAGTCTTTGCTGCTAGAGGGTGTGGCAGGAATTTGATAAGAAGTCAAAACAAGTAGTCCTGGAAATCTGTCCAGAGATTTGACAGAGAGCTGATGCCATGAGTAAAAATCGTTCTGTTTGTCGGTGTTTTTATCTTAAAAAGGTGTATTTTTATTAGATTTGAGCTTGAATAATGAATTCAGAAATATTATGCAATCTACCTGTCAAAGATTCAGACAATATAGTGTGGGCTTCCCTGGTGGCTCAGAAGGTAAAGCTGCCTGTAATGCAGAAGACCTGGGTTCGATCTCTGGGTTGGGAAGATCCCCTGGAGGAAGGCTTGGCAACCCACTCCAGTATTCAGATTTGAGCTTTAATAATGAATTCAGAAATCTTGTGCAGTCTACTTGTCAAAGATTCAGACAATATAGAATCAGAAGCAAATGTGGAGCTTTTCTTTTACCATTAGTGACCCTTCATTCTGTGCAGAGTATTTTGTATTTTATCTCTCTGTGCTGCAGTGTGGGGAGGAACTCTGTCACTAACTTGCCCAGGAACCTAGGCACGTCGTTTTTTTTTTTTTTAAACCTCTGTAGCCCATTTCTCCATCTGTAGCTTGATCTTTTTGCTTACTGTGCTTCCAGACTCAAGTTTCTCTGAATCTCTCTTTTCCTGCCCAGCAGCAGTGACTCAGGAATCCTGTGGGTAAAATGTATCCTGTTCTATATAATGAGCCCTTCCTTCTGTTCTGTCTGCTAGTTCTCCTTTTCACAGTGAACCTTGATGGGCTGAGGCAGAAGAGCTGAGTTTAGAGATGAGCTCCTACCCCTCGGAGGTGCCCTGTGTGTGAGCAGATGAACGTGACAGGCAGTCTGGAGAGAGCTAGGAGCGAGGTGGCAGGCCGCCGGAGAGGGGGCAGTGCTACTGCCTGCATGACTCACAACCCAGCCCTGGACACTGGTGGCCACGTGTCCTGCCAGGGTTTGAGATAATCACTGAAGCTCCCGGTGTTCACTGACAGTGATCAGATGCCAGTGTGGGTGAAAAAGCTTAAGTACCTGGTACCTCCCTCACAAGAAAAAACTGTGAACAGTACCTTGGTGTTAAAATGGCAACAGACTCAACAAAATGTATAGTCATTTAGCAGAGTGACCACGTGTGGCCTGAGGGTGGAGATGGTCAGAGAAGACTTCCCAGAGGCAATGAGATTCCAAGGATAAAGGAAGTAAAAATTTACTACATGTTTATTGTAGAGCTTAGATAATTTTAAAAAACCATTAAAGACAAAATGATCTATTATACCACCAAAGATAATTGCTATTAATATTTTGGTATGTGTCTTTCTGGTTTACTATTATTGCATTCTATAATCAAAATGAAATCTTATTACACATGCTGTTTTGCAACTTTAATTTTTAGCAATATATGACATTTTTCTATGTCAATAAATCTTTAAGCACGTGAAATTTTTACAATGGAGAGGCTTTTTTCTTATTATAAAAGTGTAATGCAAAAAAAAAAAAAATCAACTATATGACATTACAAGGAAGAAGAAAAAAAAGCACATAATCTTACCCATGGCAATTGCTGCAATTAACATTTGAGTGTAAAACTTCCTGACTTTTATCCAAAAAAGTGTGTGTATGTATATAAAATTCATAGATATAATATATACTAAATCTTATTCCTATCCATATTTGATTAATCTCTTTCATCCACCTTCCAGCCAGATTTTAAGCCTCATAAACCAAACATTGTCTTTCTCATTCACCAGTTTATTCCTAGCTCCTTGCATAGTGCCCAGCACGTAATAGGCAATTAGTAAATATTTATTAAATGAATGAATGAGTTAATGGTAACTCCATATTGTGGTGAATCTTGAATGAGGAGATAATGTGTGCTGTCTAATCACTGAGAAATGAGCAGAGCATTCAGAACTATGGACATCAGGACATCAGGACATTTCCTTGTATATGTTCAACATCCTTGCATTTTTTTTTAAAGCCAGAGTAAAAAAATAAACATAAACCAAGCCAAACCCAAACTTGCTGCCTTTAGCTTGATGAAAATTTGACTTTTAGTAATAAGATTCATGGCAAGTTAAATCACTTCCTTCTCTCACTGTCTACATGTCTCTGGCTAGCTTTAGGAAGGCAAGGAACATGTCTTGTTCATCTTTGTACTGCTCACGCAGTGCAACAGTGTTGCCCTTGGCATCAGCACACCTTTCTTGGTGAGTGTGATGGTTCAAGGAGGAAGGCAAAGAAAGATTATCCACAGAGACACCTGTGGTGAATAAAAAGCATACAACACTCTTCTGATGTGACCAGATGCTAAGACGACTGCTTATTTCATCAGCATTCCTTTCCCTTATCTAGTTTTGCTACACCTGATTAAAGAAGTTGCAGTGAGAAATATGTGTGGGCAGACAGTTAAGAAGCTAAACCAACTTTATTATAGCTCCACTGCTGTTAGCATAAGACTCTAGTGCACATTCTGAGAGACATTTTAAATGCTCTGAACTTAAATGAACCAGAGTAATTTGGATCCAGAGATTTTAAATGTTCATGTTGCTGGGATCCAGAGAGGTCAACTTGTAGAATTGTAGAGTATTTGTTTGAAGGGACCTTGGATAACCATTGGCGCAGTCTTCTCATTTTACAGATGAAGAAGCTGAACTCCAAAGGGAGAGTTGAATTACTCAAGGTCCTGCAACAAGGCAGTGGAAAAGCTGGAACTAGAACTCAGGTATTCTGAGTTCCAGGCTCATGTGATTTCTGACTATTTGCTGTGAGAAAGATAAAAACTCAAAACATCCAAGAACAACTCGTGACCACAATTTGAGTGTGTTTTATATATAGGTAGAGAGAAAGGAGGCAAGAAAGAAAAGGAGGTAAGTGAGGACAAGGGATAAAGGAAACAAATGAAAAATTGAGAGCTTTTCTAGGTAATGCATTCTGTGGTTTCAGCTCCTAGGGAACAAAGTCTGAGTCATACAAAAGGATTTGTAAAGTGATGCTCTCATGAACTTCTCCAGTGTGTACAGAAAGCAGAGGGTTGTAGTTTTAAAAATGAATTTGAAGTGCTTTGGATATCAGTAACAGAAGCTCACTACCTTTTCTTTGAATCTAAATGAATTTAGCAAAGGAACTCAGTTTTAGTCGCAGGAGACTAATGAAGCCATCTTGCATGCAGAGTATCACACAAGGGGGAGATGAGCTGAACGGTGGCACAGTGCAAGATGCTCAAAGAATCCACTTGGCCTCAGTAGTGGGCAGTGGAACCATGGTGAAATGGAAGATTTTGTAAAAGATGAAGAGAGGAAATTTTAGTGATTTCTGTAATGCTCCTTACAATTTTTCTTTCTATTCCTATGCTTACACTTCCCTCCCATCCTACCCCTCAGACTGTACTGCTGCAGTAATCTCAGTCTCTTTCCTCTCCAGAATAGTCTAAACACTGCTTCCAAGGTTTATGTTTTTATAATAACCCTTTGGTGATCTAGTTTCTGGCTCAAAACACCTCAAGGTTTTCCTTGCTGAAAGCAGTGGCTCTCAACTTGTTACCAACAACACATGAGGGCACTTGTTAGAAATGCACATTTCTAAACACACTCCCCAGAAAATCTGATCCCATGGATCTAGCATGATGCTGGACAATTTCTATTTTTCCAAGTGTATTTCTGAGGCAGGTACCTTAGTTACAATACTGAGAGAAATTTACTTACATGGTCAAGTCCAGCGCTTTAGCCAGAGGACTGACTTTTAATGGTGGAAATTCAGTTCTAGGGCAGGCAAAAGAGGAGGAAGAGTGGTTTGGGGACACTGGTCTCCAAAATATCCATAGGGATGAGATACATTGGCAACCATGATTATGGGAGAATTTGCATCATATGGATGGAAAGGAATTTGTTAAATCATGCCATCTGTTTTTTGACTTAAGCTTGCCAGATATCTGGCATAGTGAAAAGTCTAGAATGAGGGCAGAAGACATAGGTGTACCACTTAACTTCCCTGGGCCTCAGCTTTCTCATCCATAAAATGGGAATGTAAAAATGCCTTCCCCTCTCATTGTTATAAGTATCAAATGTGTGAAAATGCTTTGAAACTTGGAAAGTGTTGAATAACATGAGGTGATTTTTTATATTAATAATCTGTTCTCTTTATCCTCTGTTCTCTTCACCTTTGCCAAATGACAAAAAAGAGCTTGCTCAGGAGAGTAATTGTGGTTAAATACTCTAGGCTAAGCCTGTGGAGGGAGTGCGTGTTATTGACATAAATCCTGCTACAGTTATTTTCAGGAGAAAAGGTATAAGTCCTATAGCAGCCAGAAGAATGTTTTTGATTACCCCATGGATTTGGGTAGCTTGGAGATCTGCTGTAGAGCTGGAATCTGACTTTCTCTGTGAGCATGAATTTGGCTGAGTTTAGCAGTGAGAAAAGCTTAAGAAAACCCACACATGCTGAAACCCAAAAGGCTAATGAGGAGAATAAACAGCTTGTGTAATTAGACCTTGTGCATTTCCCTAAAAAGGAATCATGAAATATGAACAAAATGTTGTCTCTGAAGGCTTCATGGTTACTTGGTCTAGTTTTCAATTTGGAAACTATGCTCATTGCCTGCAGGAATTTAAGAGCAATAGGCTTCTGGCTGCTTAGTGCATTGATGCCCTCGCATGGATTCTGACATTTGATGTCCTGGCCTTGGCCCCACTCACAGCGGCAGGGCACTCATGCAGGCCGAGTTTTGCTCTGTTCTGAGCACTCACAGCTTAGCAACCTTAGGTGGCTTTATGTTGTGACTTCTTGATGAGCTAAAGCCTTTGGTGATTTTGATTTCAAACATGTTTATTCTTCTCTGTGTGTCTTGTCCACAGAAAGCTATGAAATGCTTTGTTTTAAATAAATTCTACTGTTTTTCTCAGAGTCCTGGTGTTTTTAGTAAAAAGGACACAATTCCCTTTCCCACCCAGGTTTGTCAGATCTCTGGATTTTGCCACTTTTGCTCTGTGTCTTTTGTTATATAATATATATCTTTGTTTTTAAAACAAATAAAATGGAGATGCAGTTCAAGCTCCTGTGAAATCCCCCCCAGCCCATTCTTGTTTCTCTTCCTCTCTTCCCAGAAGTGACCACTGTGCTGAATGAAGCAAGCAACATGAGGCTCAACTGAATGTTTTGACCAAGTAATAACATTTCAAAATAAAGTTCCTATCCCTTGTGGAAATGTGAGAAATCATTTTCTCAGCTGGTATAAACCTTTAAAACTTTCCCTGCTGAATTTCATTAGTAGTACCTCTCTTTAAAAGATAAATAAGACATTACATGGTTCAAACTTCAAAATTGTTTCCAAACAATATATATTGAGGCTTCTTTCATCTACTTTGGTCCCCTCATTCCCAACCTTGTGGTTAATAATTTTTATTAGTTTCTTGTTTGTATTTCTAGTGTTTTTATTTTATACACAAAAGAGTGTGAATATACATTCTTACTTTCCTGCTTTCTTTTCTCTGAACATTATATTCTATATTCATTGTTTTACATCATTTTTTCCACTTAGTAATATATCCTGGAGGTGTGTACTGCAGCATCCCCCTTCTCTCTCTCTTTTTATACCATGTTGTATTTTAAAGTTGTATAACATTGCATCCATCACATATTAATACATAGGACTTTGTTTATTTTACAATTACATGGTATTTAATTGCATGGATAGAAAATATTTATCCTAAATGACAACTGGACTTTCTTTTTCTATTGCTTTGTGAGTTTCTTCTTCCTTTTCCTTTTTTAAAAATCTTTTTATTGAAGGATAGTTGCTTTACAGAATTTTGTTGTTTTCTGTCAAACCTCAACATGAATCAGCCTTAGGTATACATATATCCTTTGAACCTCCCTCCATCTCCCTCCCCTCCCGCCCCTCTAGGTTGATACAGAGCCCCTGTTTGAGTTTCCTGAGCCATACAGCACATTCCTGTTGGCTGTCTATTTTACATATGGTGATGTAAGTTTCCATGTTACTCTTTCCAAGCATCTCACCCTCTCCTCCCCTCTCCCCATGTCCATAAGTCTATTCTTGATGTTTATTTCTTCATTGCTGCCCTGTAAATAAATTCTTCACAACCATTTTTCTAGGTTCCATATATATGCATTAGAATATTATATTTATCTTTTTCTTGCTGACTTACTTCACTTTGTATAATAGGTTCTAGGTTCATCCACCTAATTAGAACTGACTCAAATGTGTTCCTTTTTATGGCTGAGTAATATTCCATTATGTATATGTACCACAGCTTCTTTATCCATTCATCTGTACTCAGGGAGTTGGTGGCTAGGGTGGCAGGAGATAGAGTGCTCTAGAAGGATATGGCAACCAGTATTGACCAATACACTCCAGTAGTCTTCCCTGGAGAACCCCCCTCCCTGACAGAGAAGCCTGGCAGGCCCGAGTCTACAGGGTTGCAAAGAGTTGGACTCTACTGAAGCGACCCTGTGCATGTAGATACAAGATTTTTTTTGCCTGTTGCAGCTCTGCCCCAGTGAGAGGTGAGCATGAAGATAGTGCAGCTGCTTGGCTTGCGGGGACCCTGGCAGTGCCAAGTGTGCAGGAACACGGACTGCCTCTGCTGCAGGAGTTCTGGCCCTATCAGAGTCTCTTTCTGAGCCTCTTGTAGCTGGGGATCAGAACACCTCTTTGGCCGATCTTTCTCCTTAGCTCCACCCATTCAGGCACTTAGAGGGCTCCTTGCCTGCGGTCCTTCTCAGTCGTTCCGCATGTCAGGCACATAGAGGGGCCTCCCTGGCTGGGGTCTTACTCTGCAGATTGGTGGGTCAGGCACTTAAAGGGGCACCCTGGGTGGGGTCCTGCTCTGTAGTACATCAGGTGTTTGATGGGCCAGCCTGTCTATTGTTTAGCTGCCCATGCTGGCATGTGGGGAGAGAGAAGCTATGGTGATGGCTCCACCCCCTATGCGTGACTCAGCAGTAACGCCTTCCTTCCATGACTGCCCTGCTTTCCTCCACAAGCATTTCCCACCACAATCTCCTCCCTCACATCCCCTCTATCTGTCTCTCCACAGTCAACAGCAGCCCTTGCCCTGGGATTGCTCCACAATCCCTAAACTCCAGCTCCCAGCCGCTGCGTCTTCCAGGGGACCTGCGACCCTGTCCAGGGTATGTATGGCTGCGACAAGGACTGTCTGATTCTCATTCCGTTTAGGCTGCCACAGATCAGCTGTTTCACTCTCAGCCTTAAATGTTCCTCCTCTGACTCAAGACAATTGCTCTGATCTGGGAATGAACTCCTGCTTCAGTTTCCCCACCCTCCAAGAGCAAGTCCAGTCCTACTAATACTCCTGTTTTCCCCCCTGGTTCCTTTGTCCTACCAAGTTTTGCGTGGTTCTATATATTCTTTTCCTTTGGTCAAGGACTCCTGTCCGCTCTTAGCTGGTGTTCTGCATGCACTTCTGTTTCTGAAGGTGTCTTCCTGATGTATCCATGGAGAGAGACGTACCCCACATCCACCTACTCCTCCGCCATCTTGTTCTCTTTCCTCTCCTTAATTTTTAGGATTTCCTTATAAATTAGGAATAACATTTTGTCTGTGCTGTGAGTTATAAAATTTTTTTCTCAGATTGTCATGTGTGGCAAAGTTCACTTTTACTCTTTTATCATGGACCAAATTATTTTAAAACTGAAAGGATCTTAGAAATCTTCTACTCTTTCATTTTGCAATGAGGAAACTGGCTTATGATGCCTGAGTACTGAGGCCCAGCTACCAGGTAAAAACAAAAGCTGAACTTGAATACCAGTCAACGCTTTGTCCACCATGGTCCCTTGTATAATAAAGTAGTGCTTTTTATTATGGAGTGATTGACTTGTTAAACTCCATGAAAGTAAAAATTTATGTTTTCTCAAAGACAGCTATAGAGCTACCCATATCCTAGTTCCCCAATGATTTAGTTGAATCATCAAAAGAATAATATCCCATGAAGACGTGTCCAGGTGTAGATGGTTTAACTAGGGAACTCTATAAGATATTTAAAGAAAATACAATACTCATTTCACACAATGTTTTTCAGAAAATAGATGTGAGACCTTCTTAATTAATATAATTGAAGATGGTATTACCATGATACTAAAGTCAGATAAAGCCATCAGAAGGAAAGAAAACCATAGACCAGTATCTCTCATGAACATAGAAGAAATCAACCTTAACAAAATAATGGCAACCTGAGTCTAGCAATGTGTGAAAAGGATTATCATCATCTGCTGCTGCTGCTGCTAAGTCACTTCAGTCGTGTCTGACTCTGTGTGACCCCATAGACGTCAGTCCACCAGGCTCTCTGGTCCCTGGGATTTTCCAGGCAAGAACACTGGAGTGGGCTGCCATTTCCTTCTCCAATGCGCAAAAGTGAAAAGTGAAAGTGAAGTCGCTCAGTCGTGTCCAACTCTTAGCGACCCCACGGACCGCAGCCTACCAAACTCCTCCATCCATGGGATTTTCCAGGCAAGAGTACTGGAGTGGGCTGCCATTATCATCATCTAAATGGTACTTTTTCTAGGAATGTAGGGTTAGTTTATCGCTTTTTTCTCCCTCAGTTATTCCCGTTATGTGTCACACCTTTTATAGTTGTCCCACAGTTTTTGGATATTATTTTCTGTTCTTTTTTGAGTCTTTTTTCCCTCTTTGCTTTTCAGTTTTGGAAGTTTCTATTATGATATCCTCAAGTTGAGAGATTCTTTCTTCATAAAATTAATAGCTGTGCCCACTATAACTAATAAATGCATGTAAGGCATTCTTTATTTCTATTACAGTGCTTTTGATCTTTAGCATTTCTTATATATTCTTTCTTAGATTTCCCATCTCTTGGCTCTCATTATCCATCTGGTCTTGCATAATGTCTACTTTTTCCATTAAAACCCTTAGCGCATTAATCATAGGTTTTAAAAAAATATTTTAATTCCAGCATTCCTGCTGCATCTTAATCTCTTTCTGATGTGTTTTCACTATCTTCAAACTGTGTTTTTTACCATTCAATATAGCTTTTGTTTTTTGTGTGTAAGTGATTATGATATACTGGGTAAAAGGCAACTGTGGTAAGTAGGGCATTAATAATATAGTGATACTATGTGGAGAGAAGGGGAAATATTCTAGCCTGTGATTTGGGTTCAGCCTTTTGGGGAGCCCATGCCCCTGGATTGTGACTTCTGCAGTGCCGCCTAGTGCCTGCTACCTCACGTCTCCCTCCCCCACCACTTAGGTGGAATAGGATGGCCAGAGGGAGCTGGAGTTTGTGCTTCTCTTCTACCATGTAAGTTAGTCTGTGGTAAAATTGCTTATCCTGAAAGCAGGCCTTGTTAAGAAAAACAGAATGGGTTGATGTATTTCAAAATGATACCTTTTCCCCTCCTCTGCCTGCTGGAAGCACAAGAGAATTTTTCTCTCATAGTCACATTGAAAACAGGATGAAGTTCTCACAGATAAAACTTAGAAAAGTGTGGCTCCTACCCCATGACTGGGTCCCCCTGGAGTTTGTGGTCTCTTAGACTTCTGGGCTGGAGAAGGCAGTGGCACCCCACTCTAGTGCTCTTGCCTGGAAAATCCCATGGACGGAGGAGCCTGGTGGGCTGTAGTCCATGAGGTCGTGAAGAGTTGGACACGACTGAGTGACTTCACTTTCACTTTTCACTTGCATGCATTGGAGAAGGAAATGGCAGCCCACTCCAGTGTTCTTGCCTAGAGAATCCCAGGGAGCGGGGAACCTGGTGGGCTGCCGTCTATGGGGTCACACAGAGTCGGACACAACTGAAGCGACTTAGCAGCAGCAGGGGCAGCAGCAGACTTGTACGCACTGAACCACCATCAGTTATCAACTACAGTTCAAGTCGTCCTACCCTGGTGCTGCTTTCCATGGATGTTTCTGCACGTGGGTTTCTGCTCCAGTAAGTTGTAAGCTGTATCTCTGTATCTGCTTGCCTTTCTCTCCAATTTTTAGACCAGCAGTTTGTCCTGTAGCTGATCTAAGGAGAGCTGATGTTTTAACTCTTTCATCCTTTTACTTGTTGTTAGGATGAAGTGCTGACTTCTAAGTTTCTTACAATGCAAGGTGGTCCCAAAATTGATTTGTGTAATGTACCATGTTAACAGAAAAAAAGGACAAAAACTACATGATTATCTCAGTAAACATGAAAAAAATTTTTTTTAATATCCATCATGCATTCATGATAAAAGTTCTCAACAAATTAGGAAGAGATGAAAATTTTCTCATCCTGATAAAGAGCTACAGCTAACAACATGCTTAATATTAAAAGCTTGAATACTTTCTCACCTTAATATTTGAACAAATATATGCTCTTGCCTCTTTTATTCAGCACTTCACTGAAGATTCTACTTGGTACAGTAATGCAAGAATAAGAGATCACAAGTTACAAATCAGTATTTAAAAATCAATTAGTATTTTCTATATATATTAGTGGTTCAGATTCCAAAAATAAAGTTAAGAAAATAATATTATTTATTATGTAATCAAAAAGAACAAAATATTTAGGTATAAATTTAACAAAAGGAGCAGAAGTCGTATGCTGAAAACCCTAAGACTTTGCTAACAGAAAGTAATGAAGACCTAAGTAAGTGAGGGATAGACTATGTTCATGGACTGGAAGACTCCCTTTAGTTAAAATGGCAATTCTTTTCTCGAACTGATCTATAGATTCAACAGAATCCCTATTAAATTCCCAGCAGGTTTTTTATTTTTTATTTTTATTTTTTTGCTGTTTAAGGAATTTTTATTAGATTTAAATAATTTTTTCATCCAAATTACTTTTCCTTGCTTCATCATCAATTCTTTATTTTTTCCATTTATTTTTATTAGTTGGAGGCTAATTACTTTACAATATTGTAGTGGGTTTTGTCATACATTGACATGAATCAGCCATGGATTTACATGTATTCCCCATCCCAATCCCCTCTCCCATCTCCCTCTCCACCCAATTCCTCTGGGTCTTCCCAGTGCTTTTACAGTAATATCCTTGGTGATACTGTGACTTCTTCAATTCCAAACTTTCTTTTCTAGATCTATGTGATATATGCCCATATTGCCTTCTTGCCTATCTGGAAATAAAACAAATGATCAAACTCCTGCTTAGCAAGGCTTTATAGCATGATGGATAGTAGGGCAGACTCTGAAGAAGATATACCTCATGCATCCAACCTGGGCTGGTGATCTGTTTCACCCTAGATAATGTACATATTTCGATGCTGTTCTCTCGAAACATCCCACCCTCGCCTTCTCCCACAGAGTCCAAAAGTCTGTTCTGTACATCTGTGTCTCTTTTTCTGTTTTGCATATAGGGTTATCGTTGCCATCTTTCTAAATTCCATATATATGCATTAGTATACTGTATTGGTCTTTATCTTTCTGGCTTACTTCACTCTGTATAATGGGCTCCAGTTTCATCCATCTCATTAGAACTGATTCAAATGAATTCTTTTTAATGGCTGAGTAATATTCCATGGTGTATATGTACCACAGCTTCCTTATCCATTCATCTGCTGATGGACATCTAGGTTGCTTCCATGTCCTGGCTATTATAAACAGTGCCCAGCAGGTTTTTTAATATAAATTGACAAGTTGATCCTAAAATTTAAATGAAAATTGAAAGTACCTAGAATAAACAATGCAATTTTGAAAGGACAGTGTCAAAGGACTTGTGCTACCTAATTTTCAAAGCTTAGTATGAAGTCACAATAATCAAGACAATGTGGTGTTAGCATTAGACTATGAATCACTGGAACAAAACAGAGCCCACAAATAAACCCATACATGGCCCCTTGATTTTTTACAGACTTGTAGGTAATTCAGTGGGGTAAGAGAGTCTATTCAACAAATGGTGCTGGAACAATTGGATGTCTCTATGCAAAGCAAAAGTAAAGCCAAAAACCCCTTGGACCCTTACTTCACATCATATACAAAGTTCTATTCAAAATGGATCATAGATCTAAATGTAAGAGATTAACATATCATATATCTAGAATTAAACAGGAGAGAAAACATTTATAACTTTGAATTTCTTAGGACACAGAAAACATGAACAACAAAAGATAAAATGTTTACTTTTCAAAAGACACCATTGAGAAAACAGAAGGACAAAGACAAGTAAAAAGAATGGAAAAAATATTTTAAATTAGCTGATAAAGAATTTGTATTCAGAGTATGAAGAAATCTTGTACAGTAAATAATCTGAAGGCACACAACACAATTAAAAATGGATAAAAATTTGAATAGACCCTTCAAAAAAAAGATCTGTGAATAGCAAATAAGCACATGAAAAGATGTTCAACATTGTTAGTCCTTAGGGAAATGCAGACTGAAATCCCACTGAGAATCCACTACACATCTCTAAAATACATGCTACCAGAAAAGACTGAGAATACTGTGTTACTGAGGATACACAAAAACCAGAACTCTCATATGTTGCTGATGGATGTGGAAAATGATACAATCCCCTTTGAAAATTTGCCTAGCAGTTTCCTAAAAAGTTGAACTTACATTTATCAAATGACCAAAAAATTTTCCTTCCTAGGTAGGAATATGCCCAAGAGAAATGAAAAGACTTGTATGTAAATATTTGTTACACACAATATCTCTTTTTGGAATATTTGGAAGCAATCCAAATGTCCATCAACTGGGGAATAGATAGACAACAGTTACATCTAAACAATGATAGATTGCCATTCAGCAGTAAAAAGGAGTGAATTATGCATGTAACAACATGGATAAACTCCAAAAACATTGTAAGTGTAAAAAAAACATGAGACTATATACTGTGTAATTGCATTTATAGGAAATTGCTAAAAAAGGCAAAACTATAGAGACAAGAAGCAGGTTGCTTGGAGCTGAGATTGGGAGTAGGGATTGACTGCAAATGTACACTAGGGGACTTTGGGGGAATGATGAAAGTGTTCTAAAGCTTGAGTGTAATGATATTTACAAATGTGTAAATTTACTAAAAGTTATTTGATCTGTATACACCAAATGGGTAAATGTTACACTATTGTAAACTATACTTTAGAAAGCTGTTAAAGAAGGAGAAATCTCTAAAGATGAAGTTGTATCACATGGTAATAGCTTGGAAGTTATCTTTCTTAAATGATTCTTTCTTGTTTCTTCCTTTAAAGTGAGTAGGGTTTTAATTGTTTTTGCTTTTTGAACAGGCTACTTCCTGGTGGCTTTCTGGAGGGATCATTCCCTAGAGCAGATGTACATTATAGCTCACACTGAGCCTCTTCGTCAGTAGAGACAGTTGCCAGCCAAGAGTGAGACTCAGCTGGAGAGGCTGAGTGAGGCTTCTGGGGTAGGCGCCCCTCAGGTTTTCCTCTAATTACTCCAGCTGAGCATACAAGAAGAAAGGCAAAGCCATGGGGAGGCATATTAATTAAAATGTCTCCTTTTTCAGTGGGCCATTGTGATTCTCCTAACTTTTAGGAGGCTACAGTTGTAGGTTTACAGTTTGTTATTTCCTCCCATTGCCAACATAATTGCAAGATGAAATAATCCCACATTTTAATATTCAGAAATAATCACTTCGATAGATTAATAAGCAGGATATCTAATTACCAATTGGGATCAGGTAAGAAAAAGAATCTAGTTTTTAAATGAAACTGTTTAGAACTGTCCTGAACGGGGACTTTCTCTATAGATTTCCTTCTGGTGTCATTTACTTGGACATAGCAGGAAAGATCTTAGTCCTTGAGCTTTTGGTGTCCAACTGCCTGTTATGTGAAAAAGCTCCACTCACTGGTTTTGTTACCACTGTTTGCTTAGACCTTTACTGCCAATTAATAAGGAACGGGAGAAACATGTCTCTTAGGGAATATAGAGAAAATTTTACTTTGTTCTTATCTGCTGCCATTATTGAAACATTTTCCCTTTGACCAGTGCCCCCTTTCTCTTCTCATACAAAAAGCCTAAAACAAACAAAAAGATAAGAGCAATTTACTTAAACTAGTTGTTATTCAGAAGTGTTTTTGATTTGATTTTTTAATTTTAAGATTGCTCTGTACATTGTAAGACTAGAGGCTTATATTTTCAGGGCCATATGCTGCTTTGGTCTCATGAATGGACACCCTGTGGATCTCAGCGGGAGTTAAAGCCGAGCTAGTTGCAGGATGGTGCTTTCTTCCTTTGGTTGCACAAGGAATTTTTCACTTGATTTTTTCAAAGAGTGTAATCTGCATGTATTAAGGGCACTTGTTTGGCATGTATGTTTACTGACATGTTTGGCTTAAATGTTTACTGACATGCTAGACTAGACAATAGCAATTGTTTTATAGGCATTTCTTAGTTTACTTGCCAGGACTAGACCTGTTAAAGATTCTTCCATAAGAGTGGCTTTCCCATCCCCTTGCTGGGCAATTATGTTCAGTTTCTTGAATCTAAATATTGTCTGTCCTATTCTCAGAAGAGTGGGATGTTCCTTTCTCTATACTAGGAGCTCATTTCTTCTGTAACAACCTTTCCTTAGTCTGTGTGTCCATCTATCATGCCCTCTGATCTCCAAACCTTATCTATTCAGAACACAGTTCAAAGTTTAATCTCCTTTATGAAATCATCCGCTGGATCATCTGGATCTGCTGGATCATTGAAAAAGCAAGAGAGTTCCAGAAAAACATCTATTTCTGCTTTATTGACTATGCCAAAGCCTTTGACTGTGTGGATCACAATAAACTGTGGAAAATTCTTCAAGAGATGGGAATACCAGACCATCTGTGCTGCCTCTTGAGAAATCTATATGCAAGTCAGGAAGCAACAGTTAGAACTGGACATGGAACAACAGACTGGTTCCAAATAGGGAAAAGAGTACGTCAAGGCTGTATATTGTCACCCTGCTTATTTAACTTATACGCAGAGTACATCATGAGAAATGCTGGGCTGGATGAAGCACAAGCAGGAATCAAGATTACTGGGAGAAATATCAATAACCTCAGATATGCAGATGACATCACGCTTATGGCAGAAAGTAAAGAGGAATTAAAGAGCCTTTTGATGAAAGTGAAAGAGGAGAGTGAAAAAGTTGGCTTAAAGCTCAACATTCAGAAAACTAAAATCATGGCATCTGGTCTCATCACTTCATGGCAAATAGATGGGGAAACAGTGGAAACAGTGGCTGACTTTATTTTTTGGGACTCCAAAATCATTTCAGATGGTGACTGCTGCCATGAAATAAAAGGATGCTTATTCCTTGGAAGAAAATTTATGACCAACCTAGATAGTATATTAAAAAGCAGAGACATTACTTTGCCAACAAAGGTCCATCTAGTCAAGGCTATGGTTTTTCCAGTAGTCATGTGTGGATGTGAGAGCTGGACTATAAAGAAAGCTGAGCACTGAAGAATTGATGCTTTTGAACTGTGGTGTTGGAGAAGACTCTTGAGAGTCCCTTGGACTGCACAGTGTTCCAACCAGTCCATCCTAAAAGAAATCAGTCCTGAGTGTTCATTGGAAGGACTGATGTTGAAGCTGAAACTCCAATATTTTGGCCACCTGATGCAAAGAGCTGACTCATTTGAAAAGACCCTGATGCTGGGAAAGATTGAAGGCAGGAGGAAAAGGGGATGATGGAGAATGAGATGGTTGGATGGCATCACCAACTCAATGGACATGAGTTTGGGTAAACTCCGGGAGTTGGTGATGGACAGGGCTGCAGTCCATGGGGTCACAAAGAGCTAGACATGACTGAGTGACTGAATTGAACTGACTGGTGAAATCATATCCCTTTGGCTCAGAGCACACTTCTCTCTCTTTTCCGAACTCCTGAGCCTTTATTTTCCCCATTGAACTCATTTCCAAATTATGGCAAGCGCTGATGTTTGGTTCACCAACTGTTCTCTCTGTAGACGACACTCAGAATGCCCACGTGTACCTCAGTTAAGGCCGAGATGGTGGCAGTCTGCTGTAGGGTCTCTGGGAAGATTTGTTTTTCTTATGTAGGGGATAGGCTGCCAAGTGTTGAGGTGGTCAATTAGGACAATGAGCCATTCTGAAAGTGTCAGTCAAGTCTTTATTTATCGTGACAGTGCAAGCAAGCGGCAAAAAGTGGCTCTGGCTCCCAGGTGCTCCATGTTTCCCTACGTAGCAGTGCCTAACAAGGGTCAGAGACGTGTGGTGCAGAGGAGGGGAAGTGTTTCATTGCTAAGGAGCAGAGGGCGGTTGTCTTTTCATGGATCTGGGGGATATGGTAGAGGGAGGGGGGAAAGGGTAAGGAGTAGGAAAGTACTACTCATCATGGAGAAAATACCTTAATCCAGTCCCAGTAATGAGGTTGGTGGAGGTGTCTGAAGTGCCTCAGGCAAGGCCTCTGATAAGGGGACCTCTGAAGAGAAATGCCTGGGCTAGATGTGTGTATACTGATATGTGTATGAGCATGGCTGGCTCAGATGGGTGGAATAGAGGTGGGTTTCCTTGATGGTAACTCTCTCCAGAAAATTGTAGTGCATTAGTGATAAACAGGTCTGGTGTGGGGAGGGCAGCTTTCCACTGTGAGGCCTGTCAGGCAAAGCCTTGCAATTGCCTGTGGTGGGCCTGGATGATTACACACAGACTTTTTGATCTAGAGATGGACTCTTCAGTAGGTTCCACATGTTCTCCTTTTTATTTTTTTAAGCTGGAATGTGACCTAGTGGTTGAAATTGTAGCAGCCAACCTGTGTCCACGAGGGAAATATGAAGGGAATTCAAAGACTCTGGAGTCAACTAAACCAGAAACAAGAATAACATGCATTTGGACTTCCTCTTATGTGGGGAAAAATAAGCTTCTAATATTTAAGCCACCATAGTCATGTTTTCAGCCCTGTGTAGCCTAAAATATTCCTAACTGGTACATCATTTAATCATGCAGTGTTTTTTACTATTCCATAACTGATATTGATCTAAATTATTATATATCACTTGAGAAACCTCAAAGGAACAGTCTCAGCTCTCCTCTGCTACTGTAGTACAATTTTTTTATTCTTAGTGCAGTTCAGAGTTGATGGTAGGTACACATTTAAGTTGTCAATGTTTCTTTTTTTGTAGCTAAGTCACCAGAGATGAAAGCCATATAATTCTTAATTTATTTGTTGCCACTCATAGAGGAGTGATGCTGACAAAACTCCTAGCATCAACTGCCTTGAAATTGAAGACCTGAGTCTGGGTCCCAGTAGTAGTTTCTGATTAAAGAAAGCCCCAGGTAAAGGTCACTTGCGTTTGGAATATTCAGCCCTGTTGTCCATGATAGGTTTAGATCCTTGTCTACTTGTAGGGCTTCCCTTGTGGCTCAGCTGGTAAAGAATCTGCCTGCAATGTGGAGACCTTGGTTTGATCGCTGGGTTGGGAAGATCCCCTGGAGAAGCGAAAGGCCAACCACTCCATTATTCTGGCCTGGAGAATTCTGTGGACTGTATAGTCTGGGGTCACAAAGAGTCGGACATGACTGAGTGACTTTCACTTCACTTCACTTCACTTCACTACTTGTTACTCCTATTGCCTAGAAGTAAACAAAAGCCTGGGATCATATATAGGATGATTTTAGTAAAAAATACTTTGTGATCTCTCTAAATGATTCCATATACAAGATGATTTTAGTAAAAAATACTTTGTGATCTCTCTAAATGATTCCATATACAAGATGATTTTAGTAAAAAATACTTTGTGATCTCTCTAAATGATTCCATATACAAGATGATTTTAGTAAAAAATACTTTGTGATCTCTCTAAATGATTCCATATACAAGATGATTTTAGTAAAAAATACTTTGTGATCTCTCTAAATGATTCCATATACAAGATGATTTTAGTAAAAAATACTTTGTGATCTCTCTAAATGATTCCATATACAAGATGATTTTAGTAAAAAATACTTTGTGATCTCTCTAAATGATTCCATATACAAGATGATTTTAGTAAAAAATACTTTGTGATTTCTCTAAATGATTCCATATAGATGTAGACCAATTTCATTTTTTATAAGCTGCTACTCTAGGTTTCTCAGGACAGTGTTTTTCAGGAGTATGTGGGTCATAGACACAGCGCTTGTCTTACTGGGCAACTTTACATAAGTTACATCAGTTAGTGAATAAGTTTTTTAGGAACCTTGAATAAACCGTGATTTCATTGACCCTGTATCAGGCCTAGGCTTATGTGCAGCAGTAGGTTATGCTCTCGATACAGAATCCTAGACATTAACACTCAGGTGAGACTTATCACACCGCTGCCCAGATTGCAGGTTGTTGGCACGAGCAAGTTTCTTGGTGGATTAGACAGTATCCTCAAGGAGGCAAACGCAATGTGTTCGTTCTGCCCCTGAAGGCTTAGCTTAACGACTTGGTGTTATTCCTGGATGGGCCAAACTCATGCATCCCTGCTATAGGGGTCAGGCAGATAAACCTTGCCTAGATGCTGATGATATAGTTCATTTTCTCAAATTTGGAGTAGCCTCCACAAACAGTGGCTCTTTGATCTAATGACTTTAAATCAGTTACTTCAAAACCCAAGTCACCAGTTTTGTTTTTTTTTTGATTTTTATTAGTTGGAGGCTAATTACTTTACATCATTAACAGTAGTTTTTGTTATACATTGATATGAATTAGCCATGGATTTACATGTATTCCCCATCCCAGTCCCCCCTCCCACCTCCCTCTCCACCCGATCCCTCTGGGTCTTCCCAGTGCACCAGGCCCGAGCACTTGTCTCATGTACCCAACCTGAGCTGGTTATCCGTTTCACCCTAGATAATACACATGTTTCAATGCTGTTCTCCTGAAACATCCCACCCTTGCCTTCTCCCAGAGTCCACAAGTCTGTTCCATACATCTGAGTCTCTTTTTCTGTTTTGCATATAGGGTTATCGTTACCATCTTTCTAAAGTCCATATATGTGTGTTAGTATACTGTAATGGTCTTTATCTTTCTGGCTTACTTCGCTCTGTATAATGGGCTCCAGTTTCATCCATCTCATTAGAAGTGATTCAAATGAATTCTTTTTAATGGCTGAGTAATATTCCATGGTGTATATGTACCACAGCTTCCTCATCCATTCGTCTGCTGATGGGCATCTGGGTTGCTTCCATGTCCTGGCTATTATAAACAGTGCTGCGATGAACATTGGGGTGCATGTGGCTCTTTCAGATCTGGTTTCCTTGGTGTGTATGCCCAGAAGTGGGATTGCTGGGTCATATGGCAGTTCTATTTCCAGCTTTTTAAGAAATCTCCACACTGTTTTCCATAGTGGCTGTACTAATTTGCATTCCCACCAACAGTGTAAGAGGGTTCCCTTTTCTCCACACCCTCTCCAGCATTTATTGCTTGTAGACCAAGTCACCAGTTTTGACAGAGTTCTGCAAGCATTTAATTGGTCACAACTAAGAACCCTATATAGAAAATCGACTTGTTTACTTACCACTAGGTTTTCTTAAGAGTTAAGCAGTAAATAATACTGTTTTCAATTCAATATTGTTGCTACATGAGCACTGCATTGAGATAATTAACATGTCCAATTGTAGTTGTCACAGGCATATTATATAGCACAGAATAATTCTGATAATGATGATAAAAGAGGTACAATTGATTGAATGTTTGTTGTGGAGGGCGTTGTGCTAAACAGTTATATGCAGTTTCTCTTTTAATTCTCACTACAACCTGATAAAGTTGGTAAAACTTTGGGGTTTCTTATAAATTGTAGTAAATTCTGGGCTGTTTTCTGAGGAAAGCCTTGTCCGCAAATATTACCTTGGCCCAACTCCATGTCAAAGTCAGTGGGCTTTTCTCCAGGCCAAAGCCTGATTAGTAGACTTCTTGGCTTACATAACAAAATATTAAAACCTGTTTTTTCTTGAATACCCATGGAACACATGGCTCTGCCTTTAACCAGTAACTTGGACTTGAACTCTCATCTGCAGTCCTTGCTGGAAGCTTGACTGTTATAAACATTGTTCATGAAAGAGCACTCAAAGGGCATGTGGGCACTCATATTCCCTAGTTGTCTTCACTGTCCAATGTGTGGTAGCCATTAGTCTCATGTGCCTATTTGAATTCAAATCAAATAAAAATTAAACAGAATAAATATTCAGGTCCTTCATCAAAACAACCGTATTTCAAATGCTCAATGGCTATATGTGGCTGGAAGGTTTTGTAATGGACAGGATAAATATGGAACATTTTGTTCATTCAGAAAGTTTTATTGGGCAGTGTTATGAGATACTGTTAGGCTTTCACATCTGGACTGCATCTTCTTTAAAAAATATTTTTCATTAAATTGTGCTTTGATGTGTTGACAGTGGCCTGCCATTGTGGTCCATTCTAATAATGAGTATTGAATTCTTATATGTCAGAAATGGTTTTAAACACTTTTTATGAATTAAGTCAGTTCTTTTAATAGTTTTTTAAGAGCATTATTATTATCTTCATTTTACAGAGCTTGGAGAGTGAAGCGACTTGCCTGTAGTCACCCAGATGGTACAGGGCAGTGGTGGAATTTGAGTCCTGAAGTCTGGCTAAAACCTTTGTTCTTCACCACCACACTGTGCTACCTCTGAAATCCTTATAAAGCTTTCTTGGATTTCATTCTTAGGATATAAGTAGTGACCTCATTATTTTTATCTCTTTATTTTTGTATCCCTATTCCTCTTGGCTGTAGCTCTTTATTTATTTAGTTTCTGTTATTATTATGCTAAAGTGCAATTCTGATGCCAAGCACCTAGTGTTAGCATGGACTCTACAAATTAAGGGCATGATTCCCTAAAAGATTACCTTCACTTCTAATACCAGCCACAATTTCAGAAGTCCTCAGACCAGTTGCACTTCTGACCAACTGGCTATAAATATGGGGGTTGCTTTAACTCTTTTATTCTGATAATTTGCTAGAATTACTTACAGAATTCTGGAAAGCACTGTATTTACAGCTTTATTATAAAAGTTGTCAATTAGAACCAGCCCAATAGACAATTAGGATGATACCTGGAAGGGAAGTAGAATACATCACCCTTCCCCAACACTTGATGTGTTCAGCAAGGAGGAAGCATAGCTGAGGCAGCTCTCATCCAGGCCGCTCGCTCGAGGCTGTGGAGTGCTGAGCCGCACGTCATGCCCTGCGCTGCTCAGACTGGTGAACAATACAGTCAAGATGGCTAAAGGTGATCCCAAGAAACCAAAGGGCAAGATGTCTGCTTATGCCTTCTTTGTGCAGACATGCAGAGAGGAACATAAGAAAAACCCTGAGGTCCCTGTCAGTTTTGCTGAATTTTCCCAGTAATGCTCTGAGAGGTGGAAGACCATGTCTGGGAAAGAGAAGTCTAAATTTGATGAAATGGCAAAGGCGGATAAAGTGCGCTATGATCAGGAAATGAAGGATTACGGACCAGCTAAGGGAGGCAAGAAGAAGGACCCTAATGCCCCCAAGAGACCACCATCTGCTCTGAATTCCGCCCCAAGATCAAGTCTACAAACCCTGGCATCTCTATTGGAGATGTGGCAAAGAAGCTGGGCGAGATGTGGAATAACTTAAGTGACAGCAAGAAGTAGCCATATGTCAACAAGGCAGTGAAGCTGAAGAAGAGGATGTCACAGACTAGAAGTCTAAAGGGAAGTCTGATGGTGTCAAGTGTCCAGCTAAAGTTGCCGGAAAAGGTGAAAGAGGAAGATGAAGATGAAGAGGAGGAGGAGGAATTAAAAAAAAAAAAAGAAAAAAAACCTGTTGATCTGTCTTATTGTGAATACTTTAGAGTAGGGAGCGCTGTGACTCACACACCTCTCGCCCAGGTGTGTCTGTCGCCCTCATTAGGTTTAATTACCCAGCTGGATCGTGATCACATCGTGGTCTGTCAAAGTGCTCTGGCAATTGTCAGTGGTTTACATGAAGTGGCCATGGGTGTCTGGAGCACCCGGAAACTGTATCAAAGCTGGACATATTTCCAAACAGTTTTAAAGCGAAAAAGCTCTCATGTTCTCCTCACTTCATGCAATTTGCTGTTGGTGTGACAAGGCATTTAAAGATGTTTCTGGCATTTTTAAAAAAAATTTTAAGGTAGTGTGTTAACTGTATGGTCATTGGCTAGAAATCTTGAGTTCTCAACTGTAATATCTATAGTTTGTAAAAAGAACAAAGCAACTGAGACACACTCTTGACCATCCTTGCTTGGTGTGGAGGTTGTGGGGGCATTGCCTTCCGGAGGGGCCATAGGTCAGGGCATGCACTGTGGGGCTGGACTTGTGGACACTGCAGCGGGCATCCGTCTAGCTTCAGGTTGTCTTGATTTTGTATATAGCACCACATAGCATCCTGCTGCCATTCTTAACTGTGGAGAAGGGGAGGTCAGCTGGCATGGTAAGTGTTTTGGATCCTTTTTAGTTGAAGTGCTGTAGTTTTAAACTCTTTGTTTTTTTAAACAAACCACAGAACTCTTCATTATCAGCAAAGCCAAGAGCCACTGCACCAGTGAAATTTCAAGAACCTTCTGTACTAAACACAGCCTGCAATGTTCTCTTATTTTTTTATTTTTTGTATGTTTAGAATGCTGAAATGTTTCTTAAGTTAAGTAAACAGTACTACATTTAAAAAGAAAAGCATATCTGAGAGTAGATGTCCATAGTTTTTATTGGGGTTTTATTACAGTGGCATGATTAATTGAATCATTGGCCATGTGATTGAACTCAGTCTTTAGCACCCCCTCTCCTTCCTGGCTTCACGACCCAGATAATCATGATGGTATGATCACTCACCTAGAGCCAGATATCCTAGAATGCGAAGTGAAGTGGGCCTTAGGAAGCATCACTATGAACAAAGCTAGTGGAGGTGATGGAATTCCAGTTGAGCTATTTCAAATCCTGAAAGATGATGCTGTGAAGGTGCTGCACCGCAATATGCCAGCAAATTTGGAAAACTCAGCAGTGGCCACAGGACTGGAAAAGGTCAGTTTTCATTCCAATACAAAAGAAAGGCAATGCCAAAGACCACACAATTGCACTCATCTCACACACTAGTAAAGTAATGCTCAAAATTCTCCAAGCCAGGCTTCAGCAATACGTGAATCATGAACTTCCAGATGTTCAAGCTGGATTTAGAAAAGGCAGAGGAACCAGAGATCAAATTGCCAACATCCGCTGGATCATTGAAAAAGCAAAACAGTTCCAGAAAAACATCTATTTCTGCTTTATTGACTATGCCAAAGCCTTTGACTGTGTGGATCACAATAAACTATGGAAAATTTGTGTGGATCACAATAAACTATGGAAAATTCTTCAAGAGATGGGAATACCAGACCAGCTGACCTGCCTCTTGAGAAATCTGTATGCAAGTCAGGAAGCAACAGTTAGAAGTGGACATGGAACAACAGACTGGTTCCAAATAGGAAAAGGAGTACGTCAAGACTGTATATTGTCACCCTGCTTATTTAACTTCTATTCAGAGTACATCATGAGAAACCCTGGGCTGGAAGAAGCACAAGCTGGAATCAAGATTGCCAGGAGAAATATCAATAACCTCAGATATGCAGATGACACCACCCTTATGGCAGAAAGTGAAGAAGAACTAAAAAGCCTCTTGATGAAAGTGAAAGAGGAGAGTGAAAAAGTTGGCTTAAAGCTTAACATTCAGAAAACTAGATCATGGCATGTGGTCCCACCACTTCATGATAAATAGATGGGGAAACAGTGGAAACAGTGTCAGACTTTATTTTTGGGGGCTCCAAAATCACTGCAGATGGTGATTGCAGCCATGAAGTTAAAAGACGCTTACTCCTTGGAAGGAAAGTTATGATGATCACCCTAGATAGCATATTAAAAAGCAGAGACATTACATTGCCAACAAAAGTCCATCTAGTCAAGGCTATGGTTTTTCCAGTGATCATGTATTGATTGTGAGGGTTGGACTATGAAGAAAGCTGAGCGCTGAAGAATTGATGCTTTTGAACTGTGGTGTTGGAGACGACTCTTGAGAGTCCCTTGGACTGCAAGGAGATCCAAGCAGTCCATCCTAAAGGAGATCAGTCCTGGGTGTTCATTGGAAGGACTGATGCTGAAGCTGAAACTCCAATACTCTGGCCACCTGATGCAAACAGCTGACTCATTGGAAAAGACCCTGGTGCTGGGAGGGATTGGGGGCACGAGGAGAAGGGGACAACAGAGGTGGCTGGATGGCATCACCGACTCGATGGGCATGAGTTTGAGTAAACTCCGGGAGTTGGTGATGGACAGGGAGGCCTGGCGTGCTGCAATTCATGGGGTCCCAAAGAGTCAGACAGGACTGAGCGACTGAACTGAACTGACTCCTCCCTGGAGGCTGGGCTGGTTCAAAGCCTGAACACTCTAATCCTGTGGATTGGTCTTTCCTATGACTAACTCCTATCCTGAGTCATCTCATTTGTATAAATCAGGCATGATGCAAGGGACTGATGAATAACAAAGCCACTTCTATCACTCAGGAAGTTCTAAAGATTTAGAGGTTATCTCCTGGGGACCAGGGACCAAGACAAGATAAATTCTTTATTATACAACAGTAGGTATTTTTCTTCTTTATTGAAGAATAGTTGACTTTCAATATTATATTACTTTCAGGTTTACAACATAGTAATTCAATATTTTTATACATTATGAAATGATTCCCACTGTGAGTCTAGTTACCATCTGTCACCATAGAAAGTTATTACAGTCTTATTGACTATATTCCCTTTGCTGTACATTATATCCCTGTGACTTACCTATTTTATAACTGGAAGTTTGTACCTCTTAATCTCACGCACCTCTCTCACCCACCCCCTTCCCTTCTCCCAATCTGGAAACCACTAGTTTATTCTCTGTATCTATGAATCTATTTCTGTTTTGTTATGTTTGTTCAGGAAATCTCTAAAACTATGATTAGTAGTCTTCTTGCACCTGTATAAAAATATGTATTTATATATATCTACATAAATGTTCTGTTACTTCTATGTATCAGTTCAGTTCAGTTCATTTCAGTTGCTCAGTCATGTCCGACTCTTTGACCCCATGGACTGCAGCACGCCAGGCCTCCCTGTCCATCACCAACTCCTGGAGTTTACCCAAACTCATGTCCATTGAGTTGGTGATGCCATCCAACCATCTCATCCTTTTTCGTCCCCTTCTTCTCCTGCCCTCAATCTTTCCCAGCATCAGGGTCCTTTCAAATGAGTCAGCTCTTTGCATCAGGTGGCCAAAGTATTGGAGTTTCAGCTTCAGCATCAGTCCTTCCAATGAACACTCAGGGTTGATCTCCTTTAGGATGGACTGGTAGGATCTCCTTGCAGTCCAAGGGACTCTCAAGAGTCTTCTCCAACACCATAGTTCAAAAGCATCAATTCTTTAGCACTCAGCTTTCTTTATAGTCCAAATCTCACATCCATACATGACTACGGGAAAAACCATAGCCTTGACTAGATGGACCTTTGTTGGCAAAGTAATGTCTCTGCTCTTTAATATGCTGTCCAGGTTTGTCATATATTACTTTAGGCTGACTCAAATCCTTTTTGAAGTAAGGTGGCAGATTTATGTGTGTGTGTGTGTGTGTGTGTGTGTGTGTGTATGAGTATAAATAGAAACAAGCATTTTATGTATACATGTATAAATATATATTTTTAATACAGGTGCACGAGGACTAACCACAATTTTATTGATTCCCAGATCTATAGGTTACTTTCAAAATAACTTAGTTTTATGCTTTTATTTTTCTGATGAAGAAATAAACCCAGAGATGTGAAGTATCTTGCCCAGCTGGTTAGTGGCAGAGTTGGGACTGGAATTCAGGGTTTTTAATCTTGCATTTAATACTCTTCTTGTCTTCATAATTTTAAGCTTCTCCTTTACATTAGTCATATACTTATCACCTCATATTTTTCTCACCACCTTGCTAGGTCCAGAAACCTCATGCTGCCCTCCAGAAACAGCTTTGGTGCAATAGGGTGAAGCTCAGCACAAACTATTTTTGTACTTTCTGCCTTTACACATGTGCTGTTCTTTCTGTCTCAAGTGTCCTTCTCACTCACTGGTCATTTCTTGATTGTTTTAAATGTACAAGCTAAACCTCATTTCCCCATGAAGGCTTGCCTGACCTTCTCTCACAGAGTTAGTCTTTCTCTTCCTTTTCACATTATTTAGCATATGCCTTTATCTCAGTGGCATTTATCACACTGCATTTTAAATTCTTTTCCCACATATCAAACCTTAACAGAATTATTGATTTCACCCCCTTGTTACCACTAAACCTATTACTCTCTCTGTCTCTCCAATTCTGATATAGCATCATCAGTGACTCAGCTGCTCCATCCAAAAAATCTAGGTCACCTTGATTTCCCTTTTGTCCTCATCTTGCACATTTAATTAACAGCAAGTCATTTGGTTATACAGCCTAAATATTTCCCAACGCTTTCACCTCTCACCTTCAAACTGGTTTGTTTCCACTCTTACTTTTTTTTTTCAATCCATTCTCCAATCTGTGACCAGAGTTCTTTCAAAATAAAAAGCATCTTATGCCACTTCTAGGTTTAAATTCTCCATTAGCTTTTACTTTTAGTAAAATAAAATCCAAACTTCTTAATTTCAGGTGAACAGGAAAGTGAATCAGTTATACATGTGCATGTATCCACTCTTTTTCAGATTCTTTTTGCATATAGGCCAGTACAGAGTGTTGCACAGTGTTCCCTACACTATGCAGTAGGTCCTTGTTTTATACACAGTAATGTGTATATGTCAGTTCCAATGTCCCAGTCTATCCTTCCCTCCTCCTTACCCACTAACTGTAAGTTTGTTTTCTACATCTGTGTCTCTATTTATTTCTGTTTTGTAAATAAGTTCATGTGTACCCTTTTTTTAGATTCCACATATAAGAGATAGCATACATTTGTCTTCCTCTAGAAACATGTTTTTTTTTTTTTTAAATGAATTTATTTATTTTTTTGAAAACATCCAAACTTCTTTCTGTACTTGGAAGTACCTACATGATGGTGCCCATCCCTTCTTCATTTTTACCAGGCTCTTTCACTGGCCAGGTACTGGCCTCTCTTGATTTCTTTTGGTTTCTCAGACACACCAGGTTTGTGAATGAATACCCCTATTGTTTGCAGCAGGCTATGTACCCCATGGGGGCAGGTGGTGTGACTTGTTTTCTGGTATCCCTAGTGCTCAGCACGAAGAGTTGCACAGGGTGAGAAATCAAGGAAAGTTCATTGAGTAATACTGAATAAAATTTGGTCTACCATTTATTACTTACATGATCTTGGCTAGTCCTTTAACCTCTTTAACTTCATTTATAATGCCCATATCTTAGGACTGTTGTCAAGATTAAAGGAGGTCAGTGGGTACAGTATTCTACAAATGTAGGGGATTGTTACTGCTATCATTGGTCACTTTTCTGCTCAACATGCCTTTGGGGTTTATATTAACAGTGCATTCCTCAGTAATGCCAAAGCTACTCCTTACTGGCTTTCTTAGGCCTGAATGCATCATATGGTAAATTCTAGAGAGGCTGGAAGGATGTTATAACTCTTTTGCTTCTGTTCTGTTTGTAGCAATGCAAGCCTACTTGGTAACTTGGAGCTGCCTATAGATGTATTGCTATTGCCAGCACGTAGTTCTTATTCTGTGCTTCCCTAGTGTTTCCATTAACATTAGCCAGGTAATATAGTTTTTCCAGCTAAATGATTAGTATCCAGCAGTTACTATGTAAATGCTTGTGTCCATTTCATTAAAAAGAAACAACAAAAAAAACACCACCTCCCAATAAGGATTCTTAGTTAATTAAATAACTGTTTAAAGCACAGAGAATATTTATTTTTTTGTTAAAAAAAAAAGTAATCATTCAACTCAGGGACATTTTTTAGTGTGGGATTAAGAATCTCTACAGATATCAATGACTATTTCAAAAAGTTAAATTGGAGGGCAGTTCACTGATGTTAAGTACAACAGCTACTGGAGCTATATTTAAAAATATGTTCCAAAGTGAAGGGTGAAGAAAACTGATTTTGCGGATGCTCAGTTGAAAGCAGTCACTTCATATTAGGCAGAAAAAGGCAGTTTGAGATAATCTCAGTATGAGAGAAATGTGATTTTTAGGCCAGCCAAAGAATAGGAGCACACTGGGACAGCTGGAGGTGTGGAAAGTGTTATCACTGATCCAAAGGGATAGAGGATTAGGGATCGGATGGGAAGATAGTGTCAGCTCAGATAAGGGTAGATAATTTATTTTTAGTTTTCTCCTGACTTTAGTTCTTAGACAACCTGAGTCTTTAATCTTGGCCTCCCATTCTCTTTCTCCTACCTTGAAAAATTTAACCTTTTCTATCATTTGTCTCATCACAACATATGCATCTTCTCACCTGTCCATCAGCCATCTGTTGGCTAAACTCAGACCCTATTTAGTGGGTACTAAATGAGCATAGCATCAGCTTGTTCAGTAATATTTGTCAGAAATGCCCCGGGAATATCACTTCTGACCCCAAGATAATGATGAATGCTTTTTTAGAAATGTAATGCATTTTGTTTTACGATGCTTATCTTTTCAAAATTTTCCTGGAATCACTTCCCATAGATATTATCGTTTATTCCCAAATGGACAAAGATAGACTTGAGTGGGCCAGTGGGCAGTCAGTTGTGTGTGATAATCAGAGAGGTATAGAAACATGCTCATGTGGTGTATTCAAGTTCCTCCTTCTCCCAATTTCAGTCCTCCTAAATTAACTTCCTCTGTCTTAAGACCAGACCAGGAACACAAATACAATATAATACCAACTTATTATATTCAGAGACTATTACCAATGGATTAATATTTTGAATTTGATTGTACAGACAGCTGTACAAATCCCATTTTCTGATTTAACAGAACTAACTTGACCAAATCACCTGTGTCTTAAGCCCATAGAATATCAGATAAAACCCATTGAAACTGTTGTTTTTGTATGTCAAAGTGGTGAATTATTGCTAATTTCAGTCAAAACTAATAATAGTAATCACTAACAATAGCTAACCTTAATTGCATGTAACATGTATTAACTGTGGTATTTATTCAAATTAATACAAACAAAGCACTCTGGACAGCTCTTGGCAGAATAGGGTCACACCATGTGCTTTGTTTTACAATGATGACCCCATTTAATCCTCACAGACACTTTCTGTGGTCATGATACTTATTAATCCTGTTTTATACATGAAGAAAATAAGGCTCAAAGAGTGACCTCTTTGAAAAGGTACTGAGAGACGATCCAGGATCCAATCCTGAGCAGTGTGTCTTCTCCCAGCCTGCTCTCTTTTTATTTTTTTATTTTTTTATTTTTTCCATTTATTTTTATTAGTTGGAGGCTAATTACTTTACATCATTGCAGTGGTTTTTGTCATACATTGAAATGAATTAGCCATGGATTTACATGTATTCGCCATCCCGGTCCCCCCTCCCACCTCCCTCTCTACCCGATCCCTCTGGGTCTTCCCAGTGCACCAGGCCCGAGCACTTGTCTCATGCACCCAACCTGGGCTGGTGATCTGTTTCACCCTAGATAATATACATGTTTCGATACTGTTCTCTTGAAACATCCCACCCTCGCCTTCTCCCAGAGTCCACAAGTCTGTTCTATACATCTGAGTCTCTTTTTCTGTTTTGCATATAGGGTTATCATTACCATCTTTCTAAATTCCATATATATGTGTTAGTATACTGTAATGGTCTTTATCTTTCTGGCTTACTTCGCTCTGTATAATGGGCTCCAGTTTCATCCATCTCATTAGAACTGATTCAAATGAATTCTTTTTAATGGCTGAGTAATATTCCATGGTGTATATGTACCACAGCTTCCTCATCCATTCGTCTGCTGATGGGCATCTAGGTTGCTTCCATGTCCTGGCTATTATAAACAGTGCTGCGATGAACATTGGGGTGCACGTGTCTCTTTCAGATCTGGTTTCCTCGGTGTGTATGCCCAGAAGTGGGATTGCTGGGTCATATGGCAGTTCTATTTCCAGCTTTTTAAGAAATCTCCACACTGTTTTCCATAGTGGCTGTACTAATTTGCATTCCCACCAACAGTGTAAGAGGGTTCCCTTTTTTCCACACCCTCTCCAGCATTTATTGCTTGTAGACTTTTGGATAGCAGCCATCCTGACTGTCATGTAATGGTACCTCATTGTGGTTTTGATTTGCATTTCTCTGATAATGAGTGATGTTGAGCATCTTTTCATGTGTTTGTTAGCCATCTGTATGTCTTCCTTGGAGAAATGTCTGTTTAGTTCTTTGGCCCATTTTTTGATTGGGTCATTTGTTTTTCTGGAGTTGAGCTGGAGGAGTTGCTTGTATATTTTTGAGATTAATCCTTTGTCTGTTGCTTCGTTTGCTATTATTTTCTCCCAATCTGAGGTCTGTCTTTTCACCTTGCTTATAGTTTCCTTTTTTGTGCAAAAGCTTTTAAGTTTCATTAGGTCCCATTTGTTTATTTTTGCTTTTGTTTCGAAAATTCTGGGATGTGGGTCATAGAGGATCCTGCTGTGATTTATGTCGGAGAGTGTTTTGCCTATGTTCTCCTCTAGGAGTTTTATAGTTTCTGGTCTTACATTTAGATCTTTAATCCATTTTGAGTTTATTTTTGTGTATGGTGTTAGAAAGTGTTCTAGTTTCATTCTTTTACAGGTGGTTGACCAGTTTTCCCAGCACCACTTGTTAAAGAGGTTGTCTTCTTTCCATTGTATATCCTTGCCTCCTTTGTCGAAGATAAGGTGACCATAGGTTCGTGGATTTATCTCTGGGCTTTCTATTCTGTTCCATTGATCTATATTTCTGTCTTTGTACCAGTACCATACTGTCTTGATGACTGTGGCTTTGTAGTATAGTCTGAAGTCAGGCAGGTTGATTCCTCCAGTTCCATTCTTCTTTCTCAAGGTTACTTTGGCTATTCGAGTTTTTTTGTACTTCCATACAAATTGTGAAATTATTTGTTCGAGTTCTGTGAAAAATACCGTTGGTAGTTTGATAGGGATTGCATTGAATCTATAGATTGCTTTGGTTAGTATAGCCATTTTGACAATATTGATTCTTCCAATCCATGAACACGGTATATTTCTCCATCTGTTTGTGTCCTCTTTGATTTCTTTCATCAGTGTTTTATAGTTTTCTATGTATAGGTCTTTTGTTTCTTTAGGTAGATATAGTCCTAAGTATTTTATTCTTTTTGTTGCAATGGTGAATGGTATCGTTTCCTTAATTTCTCTTTCTGTTTTCTCATTGTTAGTGTATAGGAATGCAAGAGATTTCTGTGTGTTAATTTTATATCCTGCAACTTTACTGTATTCGTTGATTAGCTCTAGTAATTTTCTGGTAGAGTCTTTAGGGTTTTCTATGTAGAGGATCATGTCATCTGCAAACAGAGTTTCACTTCTTCTTTTCCTATCTGGATTCCTTTTACTTCTTTTTCTGCCCTGATTGCTGTACAGCCTGCTCTCTTAACCGCTACAGACAGCATCTCAGATGCCTATGTATGCCTGTTGTACTCTCAACAAACAAACGTTTTGTTTAAAACCTACTGCCTAGAATTCTGCCCGGGGTAAGGTTTTATAGAAAATACCTCACTTGTGCATAAAAAGCTTTTATTATCAAGGGTCAGTAAAAGAGAGTAACTTTGGGGTGTCTCAAGGAAGTACATGTTAAGGTCCAGGTGCATGGTCAGCAAATACTGTTAATTCTGTTAAGTTCAAGCATTATTTGGCAATGTGAGGTCCAGAGGAAGTTTAAGATAAACTACTAGTAGACATTACATCGGAGAAGGCAATGGCACCCCACTCCAGTACTCCTGCCTGGAAAATCTCATGGATGGAGGAGCCTGGTAGGCTGCAGTCCATAGGGTCGCTAAGAGTCGGACACGACTGAGCGACTTCACTTTCACTTTTCACTTTCACACATTGGAGAAGGAAATGGCAACCCACTCCAGTGTTCTTGCCTGGAGAATCCCAGAGACAGGGGAGCCTGGTGGGCTGCCATCTATGGGATCACATAGAGTCGGACACGACTGAAGTGACTTAGCAGCAGCAGCAGACATTACATTCAAAATTAAAAGAAATTATTGATTTCTTCTATGTTATTAATAAGTTAATATTTCCACTATCATTGACATGCATACTCAGATACTATCATCCCCATGTGCATTGCTATGTTTGGTGAGTATAGATGCATAACTACTCACAGTTGCTGCATTGAAAATAACTCTGATTTTCATTTATTCAGAACCTCTTTAAAACTGTGTCCTCTTCAGTTTAAAATCCACCATTCTATTTGTTCATTCTTTAAAGACTTACTGAGTATCTGCAGTATACTAGGCACTGTAAATTATATATCAGCAAATAAGACATAGTCCCTGGGCCTAAGAAACTCATCCTATTCTGAATGAAAAAAAAAAAGCACACGTTTGGACAAGAACTCAAATGTCTGAAGAAGAAAATCAATGTTTCAGCGTAGCACAAATCTTAAAATTAACAAAGATTTACTCAGCTGATTCCTGACTATAAAGTCTGTGTTTCTTCTTAATTGTTTCACCATTTCAGAAGATCTACAGTGTACTTTCCACTGTATAGTACAACAGTTCAGGTCCTACTGGAAGATGCTAATAACTTACTGGTTTGTATCTGTTGCCTTCAGGGTCATTTTCAGTAGATGTCAGATTCTGGAGTAGATCTAAACTTTTACTGGAATTGGGTAAAATTCAACCAACATAGCATAGAGAAGAAAGAGAAGAGTTTGACTCAGTACACTCTTAGAAACTTTGCTAACTTCATGAATTCCTAGAATCATGGGAACAAATAACTTCTCACATTTTCTTCATGGAGAAAATTTTAGTTAAGTTTAAATAGTTAATTTGCATCTTTACAGAGAAGTTATTTTCTGTAGTGTGTGTAAGACAAAATTTGGGTATAATAAATATTACCTCTAAATATTCAATAAAATTAGTCTTAATCATATGGACATTCTTATTTTTTGGCACAAAGTAACTGAAATTGGTTAAGAAATGGTGGATCAATGCATTTCACTTCCCACTCACTGTTGGCCATATACTTATTGAATGAAATGGTAGACAGAATTGCCTACATTATTTAAATTATTATTATTATTACTTTTACTGAGCAACATATATTTGAATTTGTCTAAGTGTAAAGAGCACATGATGATAATCCACTGTATTGATTATGCCCCTGCTCCTTATAATTCTCTTCCAGTTCAGCTATACGCCCATTATTGTAACAACTCACATGAGTAGTCTTACTAAAAAAATAGAAGGATTGAAGTTCCAAACACAAACTTGACCCCAAGTTTGGCAGTGTTGGTCTTCAGGTTTTCATCATTGTCTTGTAGGTTCTTGGTATTTTATGATATAAAACAGCTGCCCATAAGCATAAGGTTCCAAATTGATCCAGACTGTCCTAATTTAGTCCCACCTACTGGCTCAGACAGTAAAGTGTCTGCCCGCAGTGCGGGAGACCTGGGTTTGATCCCTGGGTTGGGAAGATCTCCTGGAGAAGGAATTGGCAATCCACTCCAGTACTCTTGCCTGGAAAATTCCACGGACTGAGGAGTCTGGTAGGCTACAGGCCATGGGATCGCAAAGAATCGGACACGACTGAGCGACTTCACTTTCTTTCACCATAAACTACTTTTTCCATGGAAAAACCATTCCTGAATATATAAGAACAAGAAAATCCTGTTTAAGCCTGCATAATTCACAACCCTGATAATTAGCACATGTTTATGATTATATGTAAATATATTAATTTATAATCACTTATTATTATATTTACAATCACTAATTATTAACTGTGGCATCCCTTGTATTGTTGTTTTTAGATCCAAATATTAAATTTCAACTGCTCAGTTCTTGTCATTACTGACTTTGAAGTTACCTTCAGCGTGTGTGTTTCTGTCCGCTAGGCCTGAGGCTTAGAACATTGGAGACTCTCAGTAGATTTTCTGTGGAACACAGAAAACATGGGAGCTTTCATGGTGGTTACTGGACTGGAGTAGGATACTGTATCTTGTGTTAAGTACTTCACCAGCATCTTTAGTTGTCATGAGATCCAAACAATGAAAAATAAAATAAGCCCATCATCATCTTCTGCAGCTAAAAATCATTATTCACCCAGTATTGGTTATTGAGTGTACATGTAAGCATTTAGAGCGTACACAGTTCCATCTTTATAGCAATATGTGGTACATATAGTATACATATAGTATTCACATGATCTCTTTGAAGCTTTAACTGTGGATTATTCAGTAAGGATACCTTCTGAATTCTGCATACAATATAATTTCTCTAGGGAAATGTATATACATAAAAAAAGCATGATATGTTAAACTCCTAACTTCTTATTTTATAAGACAGCCTCGTAGGTCTGACTGTCTTACAGCCAAATTTTACCAATAAAATCTAGTATGTGACATAAGATGATCATACCTTATTTTAAATCAGAGAAGTTTACAGCATGGTTTTATTAATAATATATTTTTAAAGGCACATGGGAAAATGTCTAGCATATTTTAAAGCAGGAAAAATACTTTTTCTGTAAATACCTAGAGAGGTGAAATTGGATTTAATTAATTATGATCTGAAATCTGAGATCACAAAACATTGAAAGTTTAAGTGACTTTCAAAACTGTCTTGAGACCAAGTCTCTCTTACCTGTTTTGTTTAGTACCTTTTTTTTTGGGGTATTTACTTTTTATAAGGTAACCCATTTCCTTGTGGACCAGCTCCCAATTATTTGCTTTAATTAATGAGAATTCTGTTTCCTTTTAACTTCCTTCCATTGGTCTTGGATATCCTGAATCATATACGCAGGGTTCAGGAAAATAAGAAAATCATATTGATTCTGATTTTCACTGTGAACACTGATTTTTCCTTGAATCTTTTTTGTCATTAACACCATAGATTCTTTAGGTGCAGATCCTGCCAAAGAAGTGAGCCTGTGACACTTTTTCCTCTAATTAGTTAACTCTGAAACTGAATTAGGTCTGAATTAGCAATCTGTAGTAAGTATGTTAAGATTATTATCTGATGAGTGCTATCAATTTCACTTCTGTTTCTGAATTATTAGCGTCTTATTTGTTTACATTACAAATTCAGTAGGAGTAATTATATAATAAGAAAATGATGCTGTCACTTTAAATAAACTGCTTAGTAACTAAAACATCAGGACTATAATTAAAGGCATCACTCACAGCTTCCATTTTAATACATAAAGGAGAAGGACATGATTAGATTTTAATGAACTTGCTTTTGTTTTAGCTTTATTATTGTTTTATTTTAACCTGGATGTGGTTATTTCAAAACACCACTAAATGTTACTAAGCATTCTTAATTTTGTACATTGGTGTTAGCGTAAATTTAACTCTGACAGCAAGCTTTCAGTTTTTAATCAGTTCTTTAAATGTAAGCACAATTCCTTCTCGTACCTGGAATGGAAATATTCTCCAACTTCCAGGCTAGTAAACTGTCTAGTTCCAGCTAACGAGTGGTAAAAATGTGTCAGATCACATAATAAACCCTCAAGCAAATGCTATTGTCTACTGAAGTCCTTAGTTTAAAATAAGCCTAGAGAGTCTGCCTGAGGAATAATGGAAGGAGTGATGAGTAAGAGTAATGGAAGGAATACTTGGAGACTCATGACTAAGGCTGAGTGTATGAGTTGCTGAGTTACCCCCTCTTTTAGCCTCAGATTCATATGTAAAATGAAGATAATATAATCTACCTATGGAGTTATTGTGAGGAATGTCATAAATTATGGATTTGAGCCTGTTTTGTTAACTCTGAAGCTTGATACTAGTTTTGACTATGATTTCTATCTGCTAGTATTAACTGAAGTGTTCTGAAACTACACCTGAGGTTCCCCTCCCCCCCAAATTTTCCCACTGTGCCTGAAATTTATACTACAAACATAATTTCTTTGAAATAAATAATCATTTCTCAATGTATCATCTGTAGATCTCCTCAGGTACTTTTTAGAAGTTCAGACTCTTGTACCTCACTGTTGGCCTACCGAATTAGAATCTGGGCTGGGACTCAGTAATCTGAATTTTAACAAGTGTTTTTGATGACTTATAGGCATACTAAAGTTGAGAACTCCCCAGTAAGGCATTGAAACCTCTGTTAAAATATCAATACTTTGGGTCAGGACTATTACTCATTAACATTTTTTGTGAATTAATATGTTGAAATATATAAGTTTACAGGAAATCAGGGATAGGCCAGGAAAAATCAAAACAAAAAACTAGGGGCAGAGCAATAGGCAAAAATCTAGTTTTAACTAAAACGTACAGAACTCTGAAGACCCGGACTCTTGCATATGAATCTCTAGGGCAGCCTTTCATATTTTTAGGCACCAGTGCAAGAATACCAAAGATAGCTCACTACTGTGTATCTAAATATTTAAAAGTTGTAAATCACACTGGCCAACTATCAAATATATTCTCTCCTCCTACATTAACAAATTAATATTTCAGTGACTCAGAAGGCTAGGTTCTGTACCCCTCTGAGTGTCGGGTCAGTACATGGTAGCGGAGGCAACCACTCCGTAGCCTGTGCCCTCTCCGACCTGTCCCAGGTTCATCTGTGCGTGTGGATGCTGAAGTCTGCATGGTCATCCTCTGCGGACAGCAGCCTCTCTGGAAGCTGGCTCAAGGCCCTTTGAGCAGAGAATTCTAGTCTCCTGGATGGAAATGAATTCAAGGTTCAGCTCATCCCTTTGGTCCTAGGGACTCTCTAAAGGATGAGGCCCAGGACAAGGGCCCTTCTTGCCCAGGTATAAGGACGATTCTGGGAATCTTGCAAAATACGTATATAAAACTGAACAGGAATTTAGAAATCACCTGATTCAAGGCCTTCATTTTGCAGACAGAGTAACTGGGATGCAGGGTTGATATACTTGCCCAAGGTCACATTGTAGCTAATGGCAGAACTAAGACTAGAACTCAGATCTTCTTTCACCCTTTCCTTTCTGTGCAACCTTTTTATTTATGATGATATCCCCAGGTAGGGTATTTTCTACTGCTTCTTCAGTTTGAGAATGTTGTTCAGGCATTTAAAAAAATTTTTCTTTTTAAATTTTAATTGGTGGAAAATTGCTCTACAGAAGCATTCTTCTACATAACCATGTTCCCCAGGGTAAGTTGTGATGTATGCCAGGAGCCTTGATGGTAGTGGCATTGCACTACAAGCAGGTTGAGGTAGGGAGATGGGCACTCCCTTGAACAAAAGATCTAATGGAAAAGAGGGCAAAGAAAGCATCAGTTAAGGATTCATCGTCTATCAAACATAAGACGGGGCCACCCTCACATGGGAGCACAATAGGAGATGCACTTAGTTGCATGCCAGTGTTTTCCTGTTATTCTCAGTGTAAAAATTCCTATGACTCCTTCTGGTGTAGATAGTCATTTCATAAACTATGTTTTTACTCTTTTTACTTAATTTTCTAACCTCCAAAATGAACACTATTTATTATTGTTACTATTATTACTTTGGTTAGGAAATGAATCATAAGCTTATTTTCCTTGAATATTCAAAGAGATATGTTTTAGCAGTAGAATTTTTAAGAACCAATATGGAAATCAAGTTTAATTTCCAGATTGAGTAACCATAATCTAACTCTAGCTAATAATAGCTAGTTATACGACTTTGGGTAAATAGCAATTTCTTGTTTGTAGAATGAAGGTTTGGCTAGATATCTTAGTGTTTAAGAAAGTGTGCTATGAAACCCACTCCTAGCTGTGACCTTAGGCAGGTCACTCAATGTCTTTGAGCCTCTATTTCCTCATCTGCCAAACAGCTAATAATAGCACCTATCTTACAGAGTTGTTATGAGGGTTAAATGAATTGTATATAGAAAATGCTTGTAAGAATGTCTGCAATTTAGTAAAGTGTGCTATTCATTATTCTTGGCTGGGTTTTAGGCCTTATTTTTTAACATATACCTAGAAAATACACATGTAAGTATGATAGCCTTTACAAACTCCCTACATCCAAAATCAAGCCTCTCATCTTTCAAAATTCTCTTCTCCCCTTCGGGTATTTAATCTTGGTACTGACGTCACCATTCACTGGGTGATGAGTGAGAAAACTGGCCAGTTTTCTCAAGCCAGAAATCTGAGAATCAGATGGCTCTTCTTTACCCTTTTCCTGAAGTCTAATCAATTACTAAACATTGTGGATTGAGTTTTTCAAACACTTCAAATCAAGATTTAGATTTAAGTACATTCTGTTCTTGCATTTGTTGTTCATTGACTTAGTCATGTCTGACTCTTTGCGACCCCGTGGACTGCAGCATGCCAGTCTTCCCTGTCCTTCACCGTCTCCTGGGGTTTGCTAGAATTCATGTCTATTGAGTCAATGATGCCATCCACCCATCTTATTTTCTGCTTCCCCCTTCTTCTCCTTCCTTCAATCTTTCTCAGCATCAGGGTCTTTTCCAATGAGTCAGCTCTTTGCATCAGGCGGCCAAAGTATTGGAGCTTCAACTTCAGCATCAATCCTTCCAATGAATATTCAGAGTTGATTGATTGTTTTGATCTCCCTGCTGTCCAGGGGACTCTCAAGAGTCTTCTCCAGCACCATTATTTGAAAACATCAATTCTTTGGTGCTTAGTCTTTATGGTCCAACTCTCACATCCATACATGACTGCTGGAAAAACCATAGCTTTGACTACATGGACCTTTGTCAGCGAAGTGATGGCTCTGTTTTTTAATATGCTGTCTTGGTTTGTCATAACTTTTCCTCCAAAGAGCAAGCTTCTTTTAATTTCATGCTGCATTCACTGTGGTGATTTTGGAACCCAAGAAAACGAAATCTGTCACTGTTTCCATTTTTTCCCCATCTATTTGCCATGAAGTGATGGGACCTGATGCCATGATCTTAGTTTTTTGAATATTGAGTTCTAAGTCAGCTTTTTTCACTCTCCTCTTTCACCTTCATCAAGAGGCTGTTTAGTTCCTCTTTTCTTTCTGCCTTTAGGGTAGTGTCATCTGCATATCTGAGGTTCTTGCATTGCCACTATCCTATTTGAAGTCTTTGTCTAATAGAAACTTTCTAACTAATCTCCCTGCCTCCATCCTTGCTGCATCATATTGCTTTTGACAGGATCTTTCTAAAATACACATTAAAAAAATAAAATAAAATACACATTTAATAACATCACTCCTCCAGTTGAAGGTGCCTATAAGAATGAAGTGTGCTTTCATCAGCCTGGCACAAAAGGACATCATGGTCTCATTTCTTACCACATCCTCTGGTGCCTCATGTTTCAGATGTACAGAAGAACTAGCTTATTCCTGAAAGCACTTATTGTGCTTTCTCTCACCTCCGAACATGCTCTTCCCTTTGTTTAGCATATACTCCCCAGCCCACAGCTCCATCTCCTTGCCATCTCAGAAGCCCATCTACCTGCAATGCCAGTCATTCTACAGACTCAGTTCAAGTGTAAAGCCTTCTTTGGCAAGGAAACAATCTACTAATTTATTTTTGCAATTGTCTGGTCTCATTTAGATAAGATCAGGCAGCCTGAATTGTTCATATGATTCTTGGATTTGTTTGGTACGTTTAGATACATTTATGAAATTCCCATTTAACTATCCCCTAACCAACACCTCAAAGTCAATTTACCCTTTACTTTAAACTTTATTGCCTGTTCTGGAACCGACTTCTTATATAGGCTTTCAAGTGCTGATCAACATTTTGTTAAATAAATGACGAGGGGATTTCTCTATGTATGAGAGAATCCTAGACTAGATTATAGAGCATCTGCAAATATTTTTTGCTGCTGCTTATGTCAAAATCTTTAGGAGCTGGCAGAATTCTGTGTGGTAGGAGTGGTAGTGGGGACTACCTTATGTGGAGCAAGGTATTCATTCAGCAATACTTGAAAATAGGGTGTATTTCTTCCTTCAGGATGTTTGACTAATGCTCTTACTCAAGTGTGAATTTGAGGGTAAGATTCTGCTTTTTCGTCTTTAGGACTAAGTAATCTTCATATTTAGAACCTCACAAGTATTCTCATGAGGCTAATCAGTTTGGGAGAATGGCATAAAAGACATACATTATTACATTCTTCAAACTTCTTTTATGTTTTCTTTCTTATAAAAACATTGAAGTACAGTCCATGCATCAGTGTCTGACCTATTGTGTTTCTGGGTTTACCCTTTGTACAAACCATGAATAGAAAGCTGCTATTCTCTTTGTGTATGAGTGTGGATAATGGATTAAAGTTCACCTTTTTGCTAATGGGTATTCAACAGTTCCAGCACCATTTGTTAGAAAGAAATTCTTTCTTCATTGCAAAACACTTTCACCTTTGTGAAAAATCAGTTATCTATATATATGATGACTTAATTCTAGGTTCTCTATTCTGTCCATAGGCCTGTAGTCTCTCATTTTGACAATACCACACTGCCTTGATTACTTGTTTTATAGTAAGTTTGAGATTTGGTTGCCTAAGTCCTCCAACTGTCTTATTTTACAAAATAAAACATTTTTTGATCAACTATCTTTACCTCTCCCCTCTGCCTTAAATTACTTTTACTGGTGCTTCTACTTAGTGTAAACTTGAAGCATTTTTCTGAGTGTGGTCATTGAAACTTGTTAGAAATGCAAATATTAGACCCCATCCCACATGTTTTTGAGTCAAAAATTCTGGTGAACTCAGCAATCTGAGTTTTAACATGACCACCAGGCTGATTCTGATACTTGCTAATATTTGAGAACCACTGATACAGAACATTCTACTTCAGAATTCAGCAGACCTTTTCTCTAAAGAGCCAGATGGTAAATATTTTATACTTTGCAGACAATATGGTCTCTGTTGCAGTGACTCAACTCTGCTGTTGAAGCATGAAAGGAACCATAGATGATATGTAAATAAGTGATCATAACTGTGTTCCAATAAAACTTTATTTACAAAAACAGGTGGTGGGCAGATTTAATTTGCAGGCCACAGTTTGCCCACCTCTGCTGAATTCCATTCCTACCTATACCCCATCTAAAATCTTAGAGTTTGTCCCATTTCTCTTGCTCATGCATATTCTCTATCATTTTGGGCCCTCTTTGTTTTAAAGCTCCTTAAGGAAGACTCTCTCAGTGAATCTATAATAAGTAGTTCTTGTAACAGGGCTTTTTCAGTGCTGAGGTCAGATATTTCCCGTATTCCAGTTAACCTTTAAGGCCTGCTACCATATAGCTACTTTTTATTGTAAAAGCAGGCAATTTGCAGTTTAGCTTTGCTCTTGAGCATGCTACTTGCACGAGCCCTGTACACTGGCCATATGTTACAGGACCTTCCAATTTTCTTCAGATCAGCAACCCCAAAGATGGTACTGGTAATAGTGATTTTACTAGCTTGCCAGGTTGAAGTACCCCAAACTGGATGGCTTTAAATAACAAGAAATTTGTGTCACAGTTCTAACGGCCAGAAGTCTGAAATCATGCTGCCTGCAGGGTCATGCTTTCTCTGACAGCTCTAGAGGAGAGTGTTTCTTGCCTCTTCTAGCTTCTAGTGTTTGTCAGCAATCCTTGGTGTTCCTTGTTTTATAGATGCATCACTTCAGTCACATGGCTCCTTCTTGCCATGTGTCTTTTTGTTTTCTCTGAACATGTCTATCTCTGTGTCCAAACCTTCCCTTTTCCGAAGGACACCAGTAGTGTTGGATTAAGATATACTCTCATGACCTCATCTTAAGCTTTTGATCATCTGCAGATTTTTTCCAAATAAAGTCCATTTCATAAGTACTGGGGCTTAGGACTTCAATATCTTTTGTGGAGTTAAAATTCAACCCCTAACAGTGGTAAAGATGAGACCTAAGGTTTAATAGTAGCTGTTCTAGATAGAATGTTTGCTCATGAATTTGCAAGCCATATCTGTTTAAACCTCTACAACATAATATTTACCTCTGGGAAAGGTACAGATAAATCTCTTTGCTTTCTGTCAGTGAAAGAGAAAATAGTCACAATTTGCTAATTGAATTTTTGCTTGAAAGAGAGAGATCATTATTACCTGTATAGCAAATGTTAGGGGCGCATCAAATTATCAAGAGGAATTTAATCAACAAGTTCTTTAAGCAGTGTCTAATATGGTTGCTGGCGTACAGTATGTTCTCAGTAAGTGGAGGAATGTGTGGAGTTGAGACGGAGATTAACATTCATTCATCTATATTAACTGCAGCTACCATTTGTTAATCTCTTCCTGTGTGTTCGGCACTATGCTAGGTGCTTCACATGTACCTCACTGAACCTTTACCACAACGCTTTACCATGACATCTCCTTCTAACAGATAAAGCTTAGAGAGATGAAGTGTGAAGTGACATGTTCAATGTCATGACCAGAAGATGGCAAGGCACAGATTTTAATCCAGTCAAAATAACTTGACAGCTCCCTAAAAAATCTTTTTAATATTTTGAAGTGCAATATGTGCACATAGCCAACTCATTGGAAAAGACCCTGATAATAGGAAAGACTGAGGGCTGGAGAAGCGGGCAACAGAGGATGAGATGGTTGGATGCTATCACCAACTCAGTAGACATGAGTCTGAGCAAACCACAGGAGACAGTAAAAGACAGGGAAGCCTGGCATGCTGCAGTCCTTGGGGTCACAGTCAGACACGAGTTAGTGGCTAAACAACAACATGTACACTGAAAAGTGTACATGTTTTAAGTGGAAATAAAGCCCATTTTTTAACCACTGAGCCACTTTTATCTTTCTGTAATTCTTTTGCATAAAACTTTTATTGACTACCTACTGCAAAATAGTTTAATGATTATTACTGTGGAGACCATGCTGCTGAAGAGGGCTGGGATTTAGAAGGGCAGATAGCCTCATCTGTCTTCAGATCACAAAAAACTCTGAACTCCAGACTAAAGAGTTTATACTCATCCGTAAGCAAATCTGGGTCATTATTGATTTTTAGGTAGGATAGAGACCTGATTAAACTGAAATTTGGTGTATGTGCTTTGGGCGGGGTTGGGACATCATGAGAAACGCTGGGCTGGAAGAAGCACAAGCTAGCTGGAATCAAGATTGCTGGGAGAAATATCAGTAACCTCAGATGTGCAGATGACACTACTCTTATGGCAGAAAGCGAAGAACTAAAGAGCCTCTTGATGAAAGTTAAAGAGGAGAGTGAAAAAGTTGGCTTAACGCTCAACATTCAGAAAACTAAGATCATGGCATTTGGTCCCATCACTTCATGGCAAATAGATGGGGAAACAGTGGTAGACTTTACTTTTTTGGGCTCCAAAATCACTGTAGATGGTGACTGCAGCCATGAAATTAAAAGATGCTTACTCCTTGGAAGGAAACTTATGACCAACCTGGACAGCATATTAAAAAGCAGAGACATTACTTTGCCAACAAAGGTCCGTCTAGTCAAGGCTATGGTTTTTCCAGTAGTCATGTATGGATGTGAGAAGTGGACTATAAAGAAAGCTGAGCACCGAAGAATTGATGCTTTTGTATTGTGGTGTTGGAGAAGACTCTTGAGAGTCCTTTGGAACTGCAAGGAGATCCAAACAGTCCCTCCTGAAGGAAATCAATCCTGAATATTCATTGGAATGACTGATGTTGAAGTTGAAACTCTGATACTTTGGCCACCTGATGCCAAGAACTGACTCATTGGAAAAGACCCTGATCCTGGGAAAGATTGAGGGCAGCAGGAGAAGGGGACGACAGAGGATGAGATGTTTGGATGGTATCACCAACTCAATGGACGTGAGTAAACTTCAGGAGTTGGTAATGGACAGGGAGGCCTGGTGTGCTGCAGTCCATGGGGTCACACAGAGTTGGACATGACTGAGTGACTAAACTGAACTGAACTGGGACAGTAATGCTGCTGCTGCTGCTGCTAAATCGCTTCAGTCATGTCCAACTCTGTGTGACCCCATAGACGGCAGCACACCAGGCTCCCCCATCCCTGGGATTCTCCAGGAAATGGAATGGGTTGCCATTTCCTTCTCCAGTGCATGAAAGTGAAAAGTGAAAGTGAAGTTGCTCAGTCGTGTCCGACTCTTAGTAACCCCATGGACTGCAGCCCACCAGGCTCCTCTGTCTGTGGGAGTTTCCAGGCAAGAGTACTGGAGTGGGGTGCCATTGCCTTCTCCGGGGACAGTAATAATAGAGATTTTGTCCAATATCTGTCATATGGTGGTTGTGATCATATTTGGAAATGGAAACCTTTAAATAAAAACAAAATTAATTCAGCTTCTTAGTTCTTATCTTATTGAAGGCATATAGTCTGCTACATGGTAATCTCCTTAAAGTAGAGGCTCTGTGTGTTAGATAGTAGACACTGCTAAGTGTCCGAGGTAATACTAAACCTTTGTGAGCATATTAAATTCTCCTGTGAAAGATTGTGGTCCTCCATAGTTGAAATACTGTACTTCATGCTGGGATTTCAGAGAAGCAAGTAATGATCAGATGCCCACTTTGCCTTTTCCCAAACCTAAAAAATAAGTAACAAGAGACTGTCTCATCATTCTCAGAAAAATGCAAGCCAAATCCCACAACTTGCTTCTTTGACCTTTTTGCTGTGGTCCCTACATGAAGAAATGAGCAGAGTTGTTTTCTTTGACTTGCCACTGCTACCATCAAGCTATATCTGTCACCCAAGTAGTAGTTCTGACAGTTTTCTGACTTTTTATTTGGCTTCCCACAAGTGATTCACAGTACTGGCTTCTGTGTGTTCCATGGCAGAATTGTCTCGGAAATCGATAAAACATGCCATTCACCTCTTTACAAGGCAATTCTTAGAAAAATATATAATGATGGCTATCTATTAAAAGACTGATATTAGAAATTAAGAAAAAATATTAAACCCAAACATGCATATTGATTTCCGTTGATGTGGTGTGGAAGAGTTGAAGGAGTATGGACTGGGAGTCAGGAAACCAAGGCTCTTGTTTCAACTCTGCTTCAGTTTAGATCTCAAGCAGGGCACATATCTTCCTTAGGCCTCAATTTCCTTCCATACAAAGGAACTGAAAGATGTGTCTGAGAAAGTGGTTCCAGGAAAAGTATCCCAGGATGCTGATGCAGGAAAACCAAAATGTCACCAAACAAATTGAAGGATGATCCTAGAATAGGTCTTCAAGAGGTTCATAGGTCACAAGATAGATTTTTTTAAAGTCTTTATAAACTTCTGTCTTTTCTTTCCCCTCCCTCCCTGCCCACCCTGTCTCTCTCTCTCTGTCCTTCCTCTCTCCATCCCTCCCTTCTTTCTTCCTTTTTCCTTCCTTTCTTCAGTGAGAATCCACATGAAAAAGAATACTAAAAAGGACAGGAAGAAGACTGACATTGCTTTTGGTATGATGAAAACAAGGAGAGAGAATTGATTATTTGAGTGTTTTTGTTACTTTTCTGTTCAGTGGGCTCATGTGCAGTGACCTGGAAATCCTGGCAATCTACTGGAAGGAAAGTGGCATACATGTCCTTGGTTCAGAGGTACACAGAGAATTTTACAGACTGCTGCATAGTTCAATACCCAGTGACTTTGCATCAGACTTTTATAAGTTTTTGATCCATCCTGGGTATTCTTTCCCCTTCAACTTGCCCACTTGGGCTAAATAATAACTTTACTCTTTTAGAGTGACAGCAAGGGGTCCTAAGGTGATGAGTTTGCAGTTTTGTAAAACATTCCACATTTTTCAGTTTTTCTTCACTACTATTCCAAAGCTTTATTTATATATTGTAACTTACCACATTCTTCCTTGGATATATGTGATTATTCATGTCAACATCTAAGACCATAATAAGATCCTTGAAGGTAGAGACTGTGTTTTTTGGCTTCTTAGTAATTGTGAAGGATACCTAGTGCAATACCTGGCACAGAGCAGGTGCTGTCTGAATTGAACTTAATTGGATTGGATTCTCCTGGGTTGTCTAGCAATTAGGGTACTAGCTTAAATAAAAATCAATGCTTTCCTGTAATATGTTCAACTTCCCTGCTCCAGGTATTGAGCAGGGCTATCAGACCCAGAAGGTGTAAATGCAGAATGCAGTATTAGATGCATGACCTAAGTATAGAAATATCATTCAAATGGGCTTGGTGCCCAGAAGCTAAATAGCTTTTGGCTTGATGACAAGGTGCAGAGCCTTAGTGTGTTTTTATAGAAGTAATTGCTAATAGATGCCTTTCTGTCTCACTTATGTAGCAAGAACTTAAAATCTGGATTGCCTCATGTTGCAGAAGGGAATATATATAGAAGTATATAGAGATAAGCAGAACAATAAGGCAAACAATATAAATCCTCTTGATGATTAGAGGGTAGAGCTCTGGGACGAGAAGATACATAGGCCAATTAGAGCAGGACATTCACCAGTCAATGCTTGCTCTCCAATTCATATAGTGATGCAAATGATTCTGAGAAAGTGACCCTGAGGTAAAATATTATGATATAAGACTATGAAGAGAATCTACTGATTAAAAAATATTTTGGATAAAGAAAATCACTTCTTCCTGAATGAAATGAAAGATGACAAGTTGAAGAAATGAATGGATGGATTATTGGCTAGATTGTCAAGTCAGATCGGATTCCTTGGGTGAGTGTCTTAACCTAAGCTCCAATTTCCTCGGTAGTGAGATGAGGATGGAATTTTACCTCTCTGTCTCCCACCATAGTTGTGAGGATCAACTGTGATTGTGGAAGTAACCTTTCAGGAAGAGCCCTGAAAGCTTGTTTGGTGTATTCAGAAGACCAGAGTTTGGTGAAGGACTAGGTTTTTGCTTAGTTTATGCCATACAACTAGCTTTCATTGTGTTGGTGGAGATTATAAACAGACAGTGTTTTATGTATATCTAAGGAAAACATAAGCTGCAGAAACTAGAGCAGTTGTCAGGGAGAGATAATTCTAGAAATATTTCTTCTGTATACTCATGAATCCATGAGCAGCAGTGACATTACTCAACACTGCTTCTGGAACTGAGTTTCTGAGATTTTGAGTGAGGGAATGGGGACCAGCAGAATCACCACTGATACTGGATTTAGGATGACTATGGGCCACATGAACCACTGGCCCAGTGAGGTGTAGGCAGTTTGGATTACAGATGTAAAAGTGGTCTGTGTTGAAACCCATCTCTGCAGTGGGTTATGGAGTGGATCCATATACTGTCCCTTCTGCTTTAGAAACTGGACTACCTTTCCAGAACATCCGACAAATGACCAAATGCCTTCTGGGATCAAGCCCTTTCTTCTTTTTCCATCTCCCACTGATTTGTCCCAGACAAGTTTGTAAATAAGTTTGTTTATTTTAAATATCCAGATTCTTCTAGTCTTTGTTCCTTGCAGTGCCTAATTTAGTGCTTCTGTATGATCCTAATCTTTATTCACTTTTATGGCCCATAGCCTGGTATCAGGAATCATATGAGCTATTTATATATTTATGTGACATTTATATCATAAATGATTCCTTTTTAATCATGCTAATTCTTGAACTAGGGAACAAAAGGCATTGTTTCCCATAAGCAGGGTTTTGGAAACTACCTAGCAAGTAGAGGAGAATTTTGAGGGTGACATGATAGAAACTAGCATGCTTATATTAGAAGGTAAATTATGCCTAGAGTTGTCCTATTCTAGTCCCAGTGCATCTTTTCACTGGGCATAGAGGACTGGTCTCACCATTGCTTCCTTTTCTTATTGAAAATAAAGTTGAGAGAGTAATTCCTAATCTACATATTTTTGTTCGACAGTGAAATGCACAGAAGTGGTTTTTTAAAAGTACAAATCAGTATACCAAATCTCTAGAGGCTAACTTTTAATGTCTAAGACATCCAGTTGAAATCTACTGTTATAAACATGAGCCTACTGAAGTGATGTTTCTCATAGGCAGAGCAAATAGACAAATGGTTCAGATGGATCATCAGCTGAAGCCAGCAAAACGCTACTGGACTCCATCCATCACTACTTTGCTTTGCCTCTTGGCACCAAGTAGGACAGCAAACCTGCAGGCAAGGAAGCAACCCCACGTGTGAGAACCACCCAGTCTTCCTGACCAAAATCGCAAAGTTAATACAATTTCAAAATGGTTGTGTATGACCATAGATTTCAATGGTGTCAAGTGGGGACAGTTGCTTCCTGTTTGGCAATTGTCCATAGTAGCTACAAAGCTTATGGGAGATAGATAGTTTAACTTAATCTGAGGAAGAAATTCCTAATGGAGTGGTTCAGGAAGGAATGTGTCATCTCCAGAAGTCATTAGTTTCCTATTGTGGTAGATATTTCATCATATCTACCAGACTCATCATATCTAACAGGCTCAGTGAGCTGTGTGGGGATGGGGTCGAGGGGTTACAAGAATTGAATAGGGCTGGGGTAGGTATACTGCCATCTTATTTTATGCTGAGGTAGATTTTTTGAGGGCTTCCCAGATGTCTCAGTGGTAAATAATCCGCCTGCCAATGCAGGAGACGTAGGAGACATGGATTTGATCCCTGGGTCAGAATGATCCCCTAGAGGAGGAAATGGCAACCTATGCCAGTATTCTTGCCTGGGCAATCCCGTGAACAGAGGAGCCTGGTGGGTTACAGTCTATTGGGTTGCAGAGTCAGGCATGATTTGGCGACTGAGCAGAGCACAGCAGCACAGGTAGATTTTAAGACTGCTCATTATAGTAACTGTTGGAAATCCATTATGAAGACACCATTATAGAGAGCCTCAAACTCTCTCAGCAGATTCATTGCTTCTCTTTCCCCTCCATTCTTGGAGATGACTGCTGTTTTGTTTTTTGTTTTTAGTTGAGCTCCAGATTAGGTAATTTGTGAGTGGCCTAGTAAGAAAGTAAAAGAGTATCTTTAAATGATATAGCTAAGACATTGCTCTGCAGGGCAATGTGCTCATGTGATGAAAGCTCTGGACAGTTTCAGAATTCCTCAGGAACTTCAGAGGGGTCAGAATCAGGAAAGGTGAGAGATTAAGGAAGCATGACATTTCTCTCCTCTTCCCTTAGATCTTTCTTCCTCACCAGTCATAGGTTAAACTAAATGCAATGATAGGTTAGTTGTCTACAGTGTATAAATTGTTAATTGTTTTTCTCTTTCTGTCTCTTTGTTTGAACTTAGAACATATGAAGTTGAATTTGAGTAAGTAAATGCACAGTTGATATGATTCCTGTGTTAAAGTCCTTCTAAACATGAGATTTTGCAATTTCGACTCAGTAGGTCTCTAGAGATCTGGTTTAAGAAGTTGCTAACCTTTCAGCCCAGGATTGATGACCCAGTCTGCAGACCAAATTTGGCCCATTGCCTGTGTTTATAAATAAAGATTTATTAGAACACAGGCATGTGCATTTTTTTTTATACCTTGTGGCTGCTTTCAAGTTACAGTGGCAGAGTTAAGAAGTTGCAGTGACAAGTGTATGGACCTCACAAGCTAAACTATTTACTGTTTGGTCCTTTACAGGAAATAATTGGCTCACCTCTGCTCTAGTTTTATTATTTTTTTAAAAAGAAAGCATGCATGTACTTATCCCTTGCACATAAGATGGCTTCCTGTAAGGTAGAGTTTTCTAATGATTCTGGGAAATAGTTCACCTGCCTAAGCACTCTGACCCAGAAAACTATTAGTACTTGTATTTCCAGTAACTAAATTGAAACAGAGAACTTTTGTAAAAACAGCCTGTGAAACACTGCTTATCACTACATCAAAACTGTCAATAGAAATCAACCCCCATCTTTTGGGTGAGAAATTCCGCTAATGATTATGACTGTAGAGAAAGATATTTATTTCATCCCTTGTCTCAACAGCCGGCTTTCTCCGCCTGATTAGCTAGGGTGGAATTTAATTTGGCATTTGTAGATTTCAGATTAGATTAAAAGAAATGTTTGTTCAGAGGTGTGGGTAGGAGCTATACCTGCATGTGGAAATGCTGGTATTAAACCTTGTGATTAAACTTAGTTAAAAAAAATTTTTTTTAATGTTCCAAAGGAGGTTTATATTTCATCTGACCTCAATTTCCCTGAATAGAGCTGAGTGAAATTTCCTAGCATAGTGCAGAGCTGCTTATCTTGAGGTGGAAAAAAAGAAAAGTATGATTAACTGATTCCTGCTGAGGCATCATACTTAGAAGGCCTAACAGTTAGCTGGCTAACTTAAGATCAGGGAAGGGGAAATTATTGCTTTTTATAGGACTATTTCCACCTCTGATTTGGGTCCTCATTTGATGTGATAATTCTGCAGACTTAGGAATACAGGAAAAACGGATGGTGGTGCTGGTTCTTTTTATCTATGTGCTCTATCACAACTGTTAGAGGGGAGCAACTAGTTCCACAGAGCAATAAGTTAGTCACAATATGTGGCCATAGTTTATTTTCTAAAGGAATTTTTGTGTAGGTTTGGCCTATAGCTTTTGCCATTTTCAAATCAGCTAGGAAAAGACTGTAAATTCTGACAACAAATAGTGTTTCTGCTGAGGCATTTATTATTTCAACTCTGGTACCAATCAGGGGCCAGCTGAATAGAGAAACTTCCATTCTCTAAGTCCTTACCTATAAAATGAAAGGTTAGATAGATGATTCATGTGGATCTTGATTTCTGATCTTCCAATAATCAGTGCTGTTTAGGACTATGAATTTTCCTAATCCACTTATTCATTCTCTGACAGTGTTGATTACATGCAGAAGGTTGGAAAATGGTACAGATTTCTCTGTTCACCATCCCCTCCATCCTTGGGGATGACTGTTTTTGTTATTTTTTTTTTTTTTAAGTTGGGCTCCAGATTAAGTAATATGTGAGTGCCACAGTAAGAAAGTAAAATAGCCATAAACTATATGCCTCCCCTGTCTCTACAGGAGGTGTCATCACTCTCCATCCTTTCCTCAGACTTACCTCCTTTCCCTTCACCTCTTCATTGCTCTCTTAAACCTCCCACTTTCACTCCCCCCTCCATTCCCATCGTATCTATTTATTTCTGCTCTTTTCACCATTTTCCCCCCTCCCCTGCCTTTTTTCTTTCCCCTTTTCATCCTCCTCCACTTTTTCACAGATTTGTTTTGAAATCCCCCGAGCACACTTGTGATTCTCTTTTCTCTCACAGTCCTCAGGTCCTTAGGTGAAATGCCTTTGCTGGAGTTGTTAGGCAAATGCTAAGTGTTTTATGGACCTACAAAGGTCAAGTACCTGTCTGCTGGAATAAATGAAGACTCAGAAAACTAAGATCATGGCATCTGGTCCCATCACTTCATGGCAAATAGATGGGGAGACAGTGGAAACAGTGGCTAACTTTATTTTTGGGGGCTCCAAAATCACTGAAGATGGTGACTGCAGCCATGAAATTAAAAGATGCTTGCTCCTTGGAAGAAAAGTTTTGACCAACCCTCTGCATGTTAAAAAGCAGAGACATTATTTTGTCAACAAAGGTCCATCTAGTCAAGGCTATGGTTTTTCCAGTGGTCATGTATGGATGTGAGAGTTGGACTGTGAAGAAAACTGAGTGCTGAAGAATTGATGCTTTTGAACTGTGGTGTTGGAGAAGACTCTTGAGAGTTCCTTGGACTGCAAGGAGATCTGACCAGTCCATTCTAAAGGAAATCAGTCCTGAATATTCATTGGAAAGACTGATGCTGAAGCTGAAACTCCATTACTTTGGCCACCTGATTCGAAGAACCGACTCATTGGAAAAGACCCTGATGCTGGGAAAGATTGAAAGCGGGAGGAGAAGGGGATGACAAAGGATGAGATGGTTGGATGACATCACCAATGGGTTGGACAGGAGTTTGACTTGGCTCTGGGAGTTGATGATGGACAGGGAAGCCTGGTGTGCTGCAGTCCATGGGTTCACAAAGAGTCAGAGACAACTGAGTGACTGAACAGAGCTGAACTGAACTAGGGTGAGACCAAGGTGACACCATGGGGAGAGGCAGTGGATTTTTCTTTTTTGTTAGTCCATGGTGAAGTCAATCATAATATGCCTCCCTGAAAACTGAACTCAGAGAACTGGAATCAGTGAGGTTCTTTGTAACTGTACCTGAAGGAGTAGGAGGAGAAAGGAGAGGTGAATGGGCTAGGCAGCCTTTTGTAATAAAATCTTAAAATATTTTTCCATTGATGATTCATCCTTGTCCTCTACCCCCATTGTCTTATATACAGAACAAATAGAACCTATTCATCATGAAACCCAACCTCCCCCAAACTCCTTGATTGTGAGTTGAATATGAATTCTATCTATTTGTTGATGCAGTTATAAAGGAGGCATAGAGGACTTGTGGCTAAAGTTGATTGTGAACTTCATATATATCATGAGTCAAATGCATTATGTACATAAATGAAAATAACCCCAAAGTAATATATGTGTAGATTGGAAGAGCACTGTACTTGCTTAGAACTGAGGGATAGTCATGTAGAAGAAGAAACAGATTTGCTCTTTACAGAATCAAAGTGATTGGATGTGAATTGCAGGAAAGTAGAATTTGGTGGAGTGTCAGGAAAGACTTGGAGAAGGCAATGGCACCCCACTCCAGTACTCTTGCCTGGAAAATTCCATGGATGGAGGAGCCTGGTAGGCTGCAGTCCATGGGGTCGCACAGAGCCAGACACGACTGAAGTGACTTAGCAGCAGCAGCACCAGGAAAGACTATCTAATAAACATACCTTCCTACTAAGTAACTTATCTCTGAGTTTCCAGTTCAGGAGAAGTTGGAAGGAAGACCACTCGCCAGGAATTTACTCATTCATTCTGCAAATGTTTACTGAGTACTTATTCGATACAAAGCATTCTTCTCAGTTCTGGGACTCAGGAATGAGCAGAGAGATACCTGGAGCTTTCAGACTTTACTTACTCATGTGACTTTAAGATCCCTCATACGTTGAGGATAGGTATGGGAGTAATTCAGCTTTTAGGATTTTAACAAGCTAAAAATAAATGAAGCCATCACATATTAACTATCTGTTTTTCAAGAATAGAATGAAGTAAAACTTGCTCAGAACTGAAATTACACTGAATACAAAAGTCAGATAAGTTCCTCTCTGGATTTTAGGTGCTATAGGGTCATCATTACAAATATCAGTTACAAGTCCCAGAAAAAAGCTGATTGATTGTGTTTTGCAGTGACTTGGATTATAAATAAGTAGGTATAGGTATTCACCTCTCTTATTAGTTTTTTCTTAAAGGCTAGTATTAAAATGCATTTATATTCTATACAGACCTATTGTTAGAGGAAACTAAAAAGAAAAGGACATTTACTTTTAGTCCCGTCCTTCAATTTTTCTTTCCTCTTCCAGCTTCAGAATTTTCTTCTTATTTGCTTCAGAGATAGTGGTACTCTTAGGGTCCAAGTCTCCCATAATTCACTTTGTCTCCTATCTTTCAGCATCCTTCTGAAAGCATCTAGAGCTTTCCAAATGATACCTTTCTACCACTTCTCCTCTCATCTCTCAAATGAATATTCTTTTCCTCAGTCCTCCTTCTCAAACTGTCTTCAGAACAATAAGAACTTGACTGCATTAGGGAGACCACATTGTTTGGTACAGCGCTTCTCAAACATACACATCATTTAATGTATGCACATCACCGTGGCTCTGTTTAGGATGTGGAAGAAGTTTCAACAGATCTGGCTTGGAGCCTGAAATTATGCATTTCTAACAAGCAAGCAGATGCCACTGCTGCAACTGCACTGCAAATCACAGTGTGAGTAACAAGAGCTTGATGAATTAGGCTTTGAAACTTTCTCACTTAATTTTATAACCTTGAAAACGTTACCTACCTCCTTGGGCCTAACTTATCTTATATAAGAATGGAGATACACCAGTCCTGCCTTATCTCTACATGTTCTCAAATCTAAGTTCAACTAGCTTTTATACAAAGAAAACTACCTTCTTTCATAAAGTGGGGTTGTGTATGCCATTAGGTCACATTTTATGTCAAAATAATACAGACTGTAAGCTACTAAATGATTATCATAATTGGGATGCATTGGAATGTCAAAATTGAACTCCCTGTTCAGACATAATGGCTATTGTTCTTGATCAGATTCTTACCATCTGACCTTCTCATTATGTTCCCTTGGAAAAAACAAAACTTTCTTCATGTGAGATATACTTGACATTGCTATAGTCAGGATCACCTTGGAAAAACTATTGCCATGGAACCCAACTTATCCCTGAATTTCAACCAACTTTTATGCATTGGTCTGTTCTGGAATCTGGCACTTAGCAGCTGTCTAAATTTAGTGGGCATTTTCTGCTTTAATGAATATCTAACTGTGTAAATATAGATGCTGTTTGGTCAGCACTTTCCCCAGCAGTATTTTCCAGTGGTAATTTGCCTGCAATAAACTCCTGAGGCAAACATGCTTTTCCTCTACCAGCCTTGTACCAACAGCTGATCTAGGCCTGGGGACATAAATAACCTTTATTTGCAGAATGACACTTACCTCCAGAGAGTCCCAAACTTTGTCAGGGAAGGTTTTGTCTTTTCACATTTCTATGGTTGAGTCTTTGAGTTCCTGTTGGGACTTGATATTGGCAAGTGTGGCCATCCTCTGGGATTGTGGGTCTTTTTAGAGCTAGAAATTCTTTGAGACGACCTAACTTAGTCATTCTTTTTCTTTAGTTCAAGGATACTTGATTTACAGTGTTATATTAGTTTCAGGCATATAACATAGTGGTTCTTTTTTTTTCAGATTGTATTTCACTGTAGGTTATTACAGGTTATTGAATATAATTCCCTGTGCCACACAGCAAATTCTTGTTGCTTATCTGTTTTATGTATAGTAGTTTTATCTGTTAATCCTGTATACCTAATTTTCCCTCCCTTCCTCCCTCTAACCTTTGGTAATTATAAATTTGTCTTCTGTGTCTGTGAGTCTCCTTCTATTTTGTATATGAAATTTCATATATAAGTGATATCATATAGAATTTGTTTTTCTCTTTCTGATTTACTTCACTAATATAATATTTTATAGGTCCATCCATGTTGCTGGAAATGGCAAAATTTTGTTCTTCTTTTTATGGCATATGTATTTATACATGTCATATCTTCTTCAGCAAATCATCCATTGATGGACAATTTGTTTTTGTTTTTTTCATTTATTCTCATTAGTTGGAGGCTAATTACTTTACAATATTGTAGTGGTTTTTGCCATACATTGACATGAATCAGCCATGGATTTACATGTGTTCCCTATCTCGGTACCCCCTCCCACCTCCCTCCCCACTGCATCCCTCTGGGTCTTCCCAATGCACCAGCCCTGAGCACTTGTCTCATGCATCCAACCTGGACTGGCGATCTGTTTCTCACTTGATAATATACATGTTTCGATGCTGTTCTCTCAGATCATCCCACCCTCGCCTTCTCCCACAGAGTCCAAAAGTCTGTTCTATACATCTGTGTCTCTTTTTCTGTCTTGCATATAGGGTTATCATTACCATCTTTCTAAATTCCATATATATGCGTTAGTATACTGTATGGTGTTTATCTTTCTGGCTTACTTCACTCTGTATAATGGGCTCCAGTTTCATCCATCCATTAGAACTGACTCAAATGTATTCTTTTTAATGGCTGAGTAATATTGCATTGTGTATATGTACCACAGCTTCCTTATCCATTCATCTGCTGATGGGCATCTAGATTGCTTCCATGTCCTGGCTGTTATAAACAGTGCTGTGATGAACGTTGGGGTGCACGTGTCTCTTTCAGATCTGGTTTCCTTGGTGTGATGGGTGCTTTGGCACCTGGATTCTTTCCATGTCTTGGCTGCTGTAATAGTAGTGCTGCTATAAACACTAAGGTGGATGTGTCATTTCAACTTATAGTTTTTGTTTTTCCTGGATATGTTCCCAGGATTGGAACTGCTAGATCATCTGGTAGCTCTATTTTTATTTTTTTAGGGAATCTCCGTGCTGTTTTCCATGGTGGCTGTACCAATTTACATTCCCACCAACAGTATAGGAAGATTCCCCTTTCTCCATACCCTCTCCAGCATATATTTTTTGTAGACTTTTTGATGATAGCCATTCTGATCAGTGTGAGGTAATGCATCATTGTTTTTCTGATTTGCATTTATCTAATAATTTGTGATGTTGAGCATCTTTTCAAGTGCCTGTTGTCCATCTGTATGTCTTTGGAGAAATTTCTATTTAGATTCTCTGACCATTTTTGATTGGGTTGCCTATTTCTTTGTTATTGAGTTGTATGAGTTGCTTTTATTTTTTGAAATTTAGCCCCTTATTGGTCTCATCATTTGCAAATATTTCTTCCCATTTTGTAGGCTGTCTTTACATTTTATTAATGATTTCCTTTGCTGCCTAAAAGCTTTTAATTAGGTCCCATTTGTTTATTTTCACTTTTATTTATTTTGCCTTGGGAAATTGACTTAAGAAAATATTGCCATGTTTTGTGTTTAAGAGTGTTTTGCATACATTCTCTTCTAAGAGTCTTATGGTGTCATGTCTTATACTTAGGTCTTTAAATTGTTTTGAGTTTATTTTTGTATCTAATGTGAGGGAGTGCTCTTATTTCTTCGATTTACATGCAGCTTTCCTAATGCTGAAGAGACTGTCTTTTTTTCATGGTATATTCTCACCTCCTTTGTTGTAGATTACTTGACCATAGGTGTGTGGGTGTGTTTCTGGGCTCTCAATCCTGTTCCATTGACCTATATGCCTGTTTTTGTGCTAGTATCATACTGTTTTGATTACTGTAGCTTTGCAGTATAGTGTAAAGCCTGGAAGAATTATGCCTCTAGCTTTGTTCTTTCTCCTCAGGATTGCTTTGGCAATTCTGTGTCTCTTCTGGTTTCATATAAATTGTAGGTTTATTCATTCTAGTTCTATGAAAGATATCATGAGTATTTTGATAGAGATTGCATGAAATCTGTAGATTACTTTGGATTCTATGGCCATTTTAACAATATTAACTCTTCTAAACCAAGAGCATGGATATCTTTCCATTTCTTTGAATCATCTTCAACTTTCTTTGTCAATGTTTTATAGTCTTTAGTATATAGGTATTTTGCCTCCTTGGTGAAGTTTATTCCTATGTATTTTGTTTTTGTTTTGGATTCAGTTTTGAATGGAATTGTTTTTTAAGTTTCTCTTTGTGATAGTTCATTGTTAGTGTAAAGAAATGCATCAGATTTTTGTGTATTGTTTTCTGTGCTGAATTCATTTACTAGTTGTAATAGTTTTTGTGTGGATACTTTAGGGTTCTCTGCGTAGTGTACCATGTCATCTGCAAATGGTGACAGTTTTGCCTTTTTCCTTCCAATTTGAATACCTTTCATTTCTTTGTCTTATCTTATTGCTGTACTATGTTGAATAAAAATGGTGAGACTGGCCACTCTTATCTTATTCTTGAATTTAGTGGGTCGGCTCTCAGTTTTTCACTGTTGAGTATTATGTGGGTTTGTCATAAATGGCTTTTATTATCTTGAAATATGTCCCTCTATACCCATTTTGGTGAGAATTTTTTTTTTTTTGATCATGAGTGGATGTTGAATTTTGTCAGATGCTTTTTCTTCACCTGTTGAAATGACCATGTATTTTTTGTCTTTCCTTTTGTTACTGTGATGTATTAAATTGGCTGATTTGCATATGTTGAACCATGCTTGTGGTCCTGGAATGAATCCAATTTGATTGTGGCATATGAGCCTTATTATGTATTGTTGAATTTGGTTTGTTAATTTTTTTTGAGGATTTTTACATCTATGTTCATCAAAGATATTGGCCTATAATTTTATTTCCTGGTAGTGTCTTTGTCTATTTTTTGTGTCAGGGTGACAGTGACCTCATAGAAGGAATTTGGGAGTGTTTCCTCCTCTTCAGTCTTTTGGAATATCTGGAGAAGGATAGGTATAATTTCTTCTTTGTATGTTTGGTAGAATTTCCTAGTGAAGCTGGTAAGTCTGGTCTGGCACTTTTGTTTTAGGGAGTTTTTAAAAAAAATTGTAGATTCTATTTCACTTCTTTGTCTAGTAACCCATAAGCTCATGATGGCTTATGCGGGGCTTAGATTGAAGATCCTTTTAAAATGTTTGTACACTTTGGAGGATATGGGGGCTGTGAGAAAGGTGCAAAGCAATTTATCAGATTCTTAGGGAGTCTATAATTAAAAAATTTTGAGGACTTCTGATCTGATCAAGGGTATCTCTTTCTCAAAAGCATTTCAAATACATAAAATAATAATTAGTCTTTATCTATGTCTTATAGTTCTTAAATAAGCAACAAATTGGTTATATTAGGTACTCTGGAGTGTGCAAGGAAGTGCAATGGACAGTCACTAATTTACTATGTCTTAAAATATATTATTTGTTTACTTATCAAACAGTTAAGGATTGAAAATCACATGGCATGTCCTATTTGGTCTGGGGATACAGAGACAAAAGACACGCCCCATGATCTTAGTAAAACAGAGATGAAGACCTCTGACCACACAGCCATATGTGCTAAACATCAGTGTATCATATGTCCCCAAGTTTCCCAGAGGAACTGTAGCACATATGCTAGAACTGCCAAAAGTACTGATTCCATAATCAGCTCTGTGAATTGGGAGACCTAAGTGACGATTCTGTGTATTCTGCAGCAGTACAAAAAACAAACAAACAAGCCAACCACTTGTTTCTCATTACAAGAGAAAATAAAAATAAACCAACTATTCCCTGTGAAAGTTCGGGTAGAAATTAACAGGTATCCCATGTTTAGGGGATACCTAACACCCTAAGCAACCACATTCACTGAGTAGTTTTCAAGTTTGGCTTTACATTAGAAAAATTTGGAGGAATTTTTGTTCTTTAATACATATTATAGCCACATGTTCTGGAAAACAAACTCACTCAGAAGGACGATGCAGATAGTGGAGTGCAGTTTATTACACCAGCGGGCCCAAGGCAAAGTCTCCTCTTAGCCAAGGACCCTGACCAGTTTTTGTGAAAACCTTATATACCCTAAGTGTACGTGCCCAAACCCACCTCCCCAAATTTCCTGAAATTAGTCTGAACAAAGGAAAACAAAGATACATCAAAGTTAACCTGTGATTCATATGCCTTAAGCCTAGGTAGTTAACAGTGGATAATTATCAATAGGCCTGTGGTCATACCCCAATAAGCATAATAGAATGTATGATTCTATTCGGTTACACAGATAATTAGGGTTTTCTTTTAGGCGAGGGAGAGTCTAGGTACGAGCCCTGGGGCTCTTCCATCCGGGGGGTCTGGTTTTCCAGCTGGTAAGTCGTTTCCCTAGATGCTGGGCATAGAGCTCAAAGTCCACAGTCCGGCCCAAGATGGAGTCCTGCTTTCAAGATGGACCCTGTCCTGTCTGTTTCCTCCTTCAATATTAAAGTAATTAATGCATACAGTTATAAATATCAAAAACATATAGGCTACCCAGATCTAAAGATCTCCTAATCATTTGGATGAGTGGTAAAGGTCCCAAACTTTTATGTTGTACTCAGCAGCAGTTTCTAAAGTTCCCTATAGACTTGTCCCGGTTGACTGATTAGAATCACTTGACTTGGTACCTTTCTCCCCACCCAAACATTTTAGGCCTTTGATGCCTGTGGTTAAAGTGCCATAAAAGTGCACATATAGATGTGTTCTTAAGGAAAGATCATATCTACAGTCATAGTCATTGTCAGCTTACTGAGTGACAGGGCATTGAAATGACTCTTGATGAACAGGCCAGATTTTGAGGCATACCATGCTCTTCTTATCCTGGGAAGCTAGTTTTCATTGCTGTTCAAGTTATCTTATGAGTGGTGGCATGAATATAGTGTAGCATTTCTAGCAAGGTCTTTTTAAAGACTCTTTGAAAGAGTTTCTGAAAATTCTATAAATTGAGGTGAATTTCAATTTTTCCTCTTTCTTGACTATCCCAACAGAACTTTTGCTTTCCCATAATGTCTAATTGCAATATGCTCCCTGTTTATTGATGATTACCTCCAGATGAGGGAGAAAATGAGATAAAAGATCAAGGCAGTACCCTCACTGTTACATTTTCTTAAAGCCAGTACACATTGCCTTGTAAAATGCTGTGGCAGAAAATACAGTGGACCAGAATGAAAATATGCTTATGACTAACTTGACCTATTCTCATAACAATCTCTAAATACTAATCTTATTATGTGCTTCTAATGTCATACATGAGGATGGATGCTTCTAAAGGTCAATAAGTGAATGTATTAAAATAGTCTCTTACTTGCTTGTCAGGTGAAAATCCAAGCCATGCAAGCCTTTTCATTTTCTAGAAACTTTTTTCCCCCCCTCCTCCTTGTTTCTATCACATTTCTTTGATTTTCATCTCTGCAGGTTGCTAGTAATCTCAGTTGAAAGCTCTATGATCTTCAACAAAACAAAAACTTTTTTGTTTTCCATTTACAGTTGGAATTTTTCCCTTTCTAAAGGTATCCCTCTACTTTGAGGACAACCTGAACTATTCTCTGCTTAAAGGATAAGAAAACTAGATATTTTTTAATAATGAAATAATTTGAAATCCTTAGGAGAAAAGTACTATATAAAGTAGTGTCATGTTGTTTAAAAGGAGAGGTAATGACAAGAGTTGGGTTTAGTCAAGAAATGGTATAAAGGATTAAATAGGAATAGAGGAATAGAAAAAAAAAGTTTTATCAACTACAGGAGAAAGAAATGTATTTCATCTTTATTTAAGTAGGAAGTAAAGCAAAGAATAGATGATTCCAAGGTATAGTATTTTTTCATACTTTTCAAAAAGCTAAACTCTGCTTTGAAAACTGAAATAGACAAATGATGGCATTCTAGTTTGAAATAGAGAATTACACAAGAACAGAGTAAGAGGCAGTTTTCTGAATCCTTTTAAAAATTACGTTCAAATAATATTGTTTGGTGGAAAGGAAAGAGAAACCCTAGACCTTGGGAATGCTTACAAATGCATCAGAGAAGTTTAGTTAAGTCAAGTAGGGTTTAGGCTTTAAGAAAAGCTGATAGGTATGAATTCTAGAAAGGGAAAACCAGAAAGGCAAGTTCATGCCCAGGTATCCTTTGGAGAATTAAGTCAACTGCAGTGGAAATTAGAATATATTCTAGTCCAAGAGTTAGGATTATTGTTGTTTAAGTCACAAAATTCTGTCCGACTCTGTGACCCCATGGACTGTAGCCTGCCAGGCTCCTCTGTCCATGGGATTTCCCATTCAAGAATACTGGAGTGGATTGCCCTTTCCTTCTCCAAGGCATAGGCAGGAGGATTCTTTACCACTGAACTACCTGGGAAGCCCCTTTGGAAAAATACTGAGAAGTAAAATTGCTGGATTTTATGGTAGTTCTATTTTTAACTTTTTGAGGCTCATACATACCTTTTTCCACAATGACTTACCAATTTACTTTCCCACCAACAGTACACAAGTGTTCACTTTTCTTTACATTCTAACCAATACTTGTTATTTGTCATATTTTTTATAATAGCCAGTCTGATAGGTATGAGGTGTGATATCTCACTGTGGCTTCTCATTGTGGTTTTGACTTCATTTCCCAGATGATTTTGAGTGTCTTTTTATATGTCTTTTGGCCATCTGTATGTCTTCTCTGGAAAAATACCTATTCAGGTTCTCTGTCCATTGTTTGTTCTTTTGATGTGGAACTGTATGAGTTCTTGGTATATTTTGGATATTAACTCCTTATCAGATATATCATTTGAAGATATCTTCTTCCATTCAGTAGTTGGCCTTTTCATTTTTGTTGATAGTTTCCTTCATTGTGTGAAAGCTTTTTAGTTTGATGTAGTCCTATTTGTTGATTTTTGCTTTAGGAGAAGAAAGAAGAGACAGACCAAAAAAAAAAAAAAAAAAAAACTTACTTCTAAGACTGATGTCAAAGCATACTGCCTGTGTTTTCTTTTGAAAGTTTTGTGGTTTCAGGACTTACATTTAAGCTTTAATCCATTTCAAGTTTATTTCTATATATAAATTTACAAAATGTGTGAGAGAGTAAATCCTGTTTGGTTATTTTGCATAAACGGTCTAGTTTTGCAAATACCATATATTGAAGAGGCTATCTTTTCCTTTGTTGTTCCTTAATTGTCCATTTAATTGTGGATTAATTTCTGGGCTCTCTATTCAGTTCCATTGACCATTGTGTCTGTTTTTATGCCAGTACCATACTGTTTTGATTACTGTCGCTTTTTTAGAATAGTTTGAAATAAGTAAGCAAGATTCCTCTAACTTTGTTCTGCTTTCTCAAGTTTGTTTTGGCTATTCTGGGTCTTTTGTGGTTCTATTTAAATTTTATAATTATTTTTTCCAGTTCTGTGGAAAATGCTGCTGGTATTTTCATAGGGATTGTGTTGAATCTATAGATTGCCTCAGATAGTATCTCCATTTCATTTAGTTCTTCTTTGGGGGGGGTGGTTATCTTGTTTCTTTGGAAAATATTCTTTTGTTGCCTCATTTTTCCTAATTCTCTCTGTTATTTGTATGTATGAAGTAGGTTGGTTATGTTTTCCCATCTTGGAGAAGTGGTGTTATGTGGGGGATGTCATAGGGGACCTGGCAGCACACTCCCTTCTGGTCACCAGAACCATGTGATTTAGGAGTGCTTCCTACGTGGGCTGAACGGACCCTTCTGTTGTGATGGGGCCCACTACTGTGACAGGGATGGTAAGAGGCTCGTCTTCTGTTTGTTGCTGGCTCTTCCCTTGTGTGGAAGTTGCCAGTCGTGAGTGGGCAGGGCTGGTTGTGGTGTAGCGTCCTACCTCGCCTGGGTAGTCCTAGGGCTGCTGCCAGCCCACTAATAAGCGGGATTAGATCCCAGGATGACTGACTCCTGAGCTTTGTGGTTTGGGACTGGTGATGGACCACTGATGAGTAGGCATGGGAGGTTCAGCAGCAACTGGCTGCAGTGCCCTGATTCTGGCCTGATGGTGACTGGTAGAGAAAGTGTTGAGTTAGGTCAGGATAGTGACTGAGCAAGAACTAAGAGAAATGAGTTAAGAGATTTCAGAAATGCCCTAAGATATTTATGACTCACTCATCTTGGGTTTCTGCAAAGGTTGAGTGGTCCTTTGGAGTGTCTGAGTAGCTGAAAGAAATATAACAGTCAAAGCACATATGCCAAGTGCACATGTTTAAACAGCCCACATAAACCTGTGGTATGTCTGTAAAGAGTAGGCTGCAGTCATTGCAGAATTGGTCCATATCATTTTTTATGAAATAATGGTGACCCTTCTACCCTTCTAGTTGTCGGCCTTATTTCTATGTCTAGAATTTATCAAAACCAATCATGTAATTAGGTTTATTGTACAATTGTTTGTCAAATGACTACGACTGTTGCCTCGAGGATAATAACACTAAAGTTGGTAGTGTGCTGGTAAGTGAATCAATCACCTAGAGCCAGACAGGAGTGCAAAGTCAAGTGGGCCTTAGGAAGTATCACTGTTAACAAAGCTAGTGGAGGTGATGGAATTCCAGTTGAGCTATTTCAAATCCTAAAAGATGATGCTGTGAAAGTGCTAAACTCAATATGCCAGCAAACTTGGAAAACTAAGCATGGCCACAGGACTGGAAAAGGTCAGTTTTCATTCCAATCCCAAAGAAGAGCAATGCCGAAGAATGTTCAAACTACTGCACAATTGCAGTCATCTCACAGGCTAGCAAAGTAATGCTCAAAATTCTCCAAGCCAGGCTTCAGCAGTACATGAACCGTGAACTTCCAGATATCCAAGCTGGATTTAGAAAAGGCAGAGGAACCAGAGATCAAATTGCCAACATCCGTTGGATCATAAAAAAAGCAAGAGAATACCAGAAAAACATCTATTTCTGCTTTACTGATAATGCCAAAGCCTTTGATTGTGTAGATCACAACAAACTGTGGAAAATTCTTAAAGACATGGGAATACCAGACCACCTGACCTGCCTCCTGAGGAATCTGTATGCAGGTCAAGAAACAACAGTTAGAATTGGACATGGAACAACAGACTGGTTCCAAATTGGGAAAGGCTGTATATTGTCTCCCTGCTTAATTGACTTATATGCAGCATACATCATGTGAAATGCTGGGCTGGATGAAGCACAAGCTGTCATCAGTTTGCCAGGAGAATATCAATAACCTCAGATATGCAGGTGACACCACCATTATGGCAAAAAGTGAAGAAGAACTAAAGAACCTCTTAAAAACTGACTTAAAACTCAACATTTAAAAAAATTAAGATCATGGCATCTGGCCCCATCACTTCATGGCAAATAGATGGGGAAACAATGGAAACAGTGACAGACTTTATTTTCTTGGGCTCCAAAATCACTACAGATGGTGGCTGCAGTCATGAAATTAAAAGACGCTTGCTCCTTGGAAGAAAAGTTATGACCAACCTAGACAACATGTCAAAAATCAGAGATATTACCTTGCCAACAAAGGTCTGTCTAGTCAAAGCTAAGGTTTTTCCAGTAGTCATGTATGGATGTGAGATTTGGACTATAAAGAAAGCTGAGCACTGAAGAATTGATGCTTTTGAACTGTGGTGTTGGAGAAAACTCTTGAGAGTCCCTTGGACTGCAAGGAGTTCCAACCAGTCCATCCTAAAGGAAATCAGCCCTGAGTATTCATTGGAAGGACTGATGTTGAAGCTGAAACTCCATTACTTTGGCTACCTGATGCAAAGAACTGACTCATTGGAAAAGTCTCTGATGCTGGGAAAGATCGAAGGCGGGAAGATATGAGGTCAACAGAGGATGAGATGGTTGGATGGCATCATATACTCAATGGACATGAGTTTGACAAACTCTGGAAGTTGGTAATGGACAGGGAAGCCTGATGGGCTGCAGTCCATGGGATTGCAAAGAGTCGGACATGACTGAGCGACTGAACTGAACTGAAGTGAATTAACAAATGGATCTCAAAAAAAAGAGTGTGCATATACATATCTACTCAAGGTTATTATATGTTTTACTGACATAAGAGAAGTCTACCACACAATTTACAAATAATAATAAACTATCCAGTACTTTTTATTTTAAATTCCATATAGCCAACTGATTCCTGCAGAATGTTCTTATTGATTTCCCCCCCCAAATTCTTGTATCAATAGTCAAGTTATGGTTGCAGTTGATAAATGAGTATGGTTCTGACATGAAATTTGGTTGATACTTTAATTTACAATTATGAGTGATAGGGAGGTGAAACAATGAGGACATATGCTGGAACTTTACTTTTTTGTTCAATGATGTCAGCAATTTCTTTACTGAATTTTATAATAATTTTCAAATACTGGAAGAATATTTTTTCAACTCTGTGATAATCACAATTAAATGACAATAAATTCAATAAACTGTTATGTTTAATCTGTATTATTAATAGTTTCACTATAAGCAAAACAATTGATTAAGCCCTGATTTGTAGCTTTTGCTGTTTTCTATTATATAAATACTCTCACAATCAGTTGAGAATTGACCATGGTGAAATTTCAAGGTACCAACTTGAAGTCATTGCACGTGGAGTTGGGAAGAGATCTTCATTACCAAACAGTGATGGAATAAATCCAGTGTACATATAAAATACACATAAATACCTTCCAGAGCATCAGATTGGCTGTCTATAAGCTTGAGGAGTCCTACAACCGTCTTCAGATTTTATAATTCAATAGAACAACTCACAGAATTCAGGAAAGCACTATACTTATGATTATAGTTACAGCAATGGATACAAGTTAGAACAAGCTAAAAGAAAATTTGCATAAGATGAAGGCTTGGGGGTATCCATACATGAAGCTTCTTGTTGTCTTTTTCTTGTGAAATCTTGGGTGGCATTACCTCCTCCCAGCCTTCATGTGTAACTGTATTCAAAACCTTCAAAATTCCCAACTTGGAAAGCTTACCTGAGCTTTTGGTGTATAGAGTTTTTATTGGGGCTTTATCATATGTTGCTCACATGACTGATTTTTAATCTCCACCCCCTGATGGAAATTCAGCCTATACTTTAAGTATTATTTCCTCCAGGAGTTAAAACTGATAAGGAATATCCCAAAGTTCTCATTGTAAATTACAGAGTTAGATTATTCAGTGATTAAAGCCTCAGGCAACACTCCAAATCAAGCAGGGTATTGCAAGGACCTAGAGATCACCTTCTAGTACCTGATGGCAGAGACAAGACCACTTTTTCATTTCAGTTCAGTCTCTCAGTCATGTCCAACTCTTTGTGACCCCATGGACTGCAGTATGCCAGGCTTCCCTGTCCATCACCAACTCCCAGAGCTTGCTCAAACTCATGTCCATCAAATTGGTGATGCTATCCAACCATCTCATCCTCTGTTGTCCCCTTCTCCTCCCGCCTTCAATCTTTCCCAGGATCAGGGTCTTTTCCAGTGAGTCAATTCTTTGCATAAGATGGCCAAAGTAATGGAGTTTCAGCTTCAACATCAGTCCTTCCAGTGAATATTCAGGACTGATTTCCTTTAAGACTGACTGGTTTGATCTCCTTGCAGTCCAAGGCACTCTCAAGAGTTCTCCAGTGCCACAGTTCAAAAGCATCAATTCTTCAGTGCTCAGCTTTCTTTATGGTCCAACTCCCACAACCATACATGACTACCGGAAAAACAATAGTGACCACTTTTTAGGTAAAGTTAATTTTTCACTGTATAGATTTTGATAGAGGTTATGTTGAGACTATAGGTAAGTTTGGGTAGTATTTTCATTTAAAAAATATTATGTCTTCCAAACCATGAGCACAGACTATCTTCATGTTCACTTAGGTCTTTAATTTCTTTCTACCATGTTTTGTAGCTTTCATTGAACAAGTCTTACACTTCTTTTGTTAAATTTTTTCCTAAGTTATTCCTTTTGATGCTATCATAAATGCAAAATTTATTTTAGGATTGTTCACTGCTTAGTGTATAAAAATACAATTATTTTTGTGCATAATTTCTATCCTTCAACCTTGCATAACTTGTTTATCAGCTCTCCTTGTGTATCTGTGTGTGTATAAGTGTGTTCCTTAAGATTTTTTATATACATTATTGTGTCATCTGCAGATGGAGATAGTTTTACTTATTTTTCCAAGTCGAACCTTTTTATTTATTTTTCTTGCCAAATTGCCCTGGTTAAATCTCCAGTACAATATTGAATAGAAGTGATGAGGGCAAATAACCTTGTCTTGCTCTTGATCTTAGAGGGAAAGATTCAGTCTGTCATCATTAAGTATGATGTGAATTATAGAATATTCATAGATGCCCTTTATCAAGTTAAGGAAGTTTCCTTCTTTTCCTGCTTTGTTGAGTATTTATGTACTTTAAGTTTTAATAGTGGTTGTGTTTAACAACCAGATTATAAAGTTCACATGTAACAGTTGGCACTTGAGTCAGTACAAGCCAGCTCTAGCATACTGCTGTAAAGTTGACAATTTTACTCACTTTAACATGCTATTTTCAACTTTGGCAAATGAGGCCTCCCACATTGCTGATTGAATGAATGCTAATGTGCTTATAATGCTAAGTGCCTTCAGGAAAAGATTAAATAAAAATGTTAACTTCTATAATAGATATCAGTTACCACATACTTTTTTAAAAGCTCACAATATATTATCTTTAAGTAGCTTGCATTGAGAGTAAAAATTGTCAAGTACCTAGTATATTCATTTATGTAATTTAGTAAGATGATTATGTATAAAGTGAGCATATTCTAATATATTATCCAGTAGCCTGGCTATCCTAATTCAAGTTTAGTTTGCAAAAGATATTATCAACGAGCATCTTGTTTTTTTGATTAGGGAGGTTTCTGTCGTTGTGAAAATATTAACTCTAAAGCAATACTCAGTAATAACAACAAAAACATTAGTACTATAGCTGTGGAAAATGCCTCATTAAAAACCACATTTCAAGGTACACTATTTTGATTTTGCCTCATTACATGTGAAATTAAGGAAAAAACAATGAGAAAAAAAGTTTTCTCCTCTACCTCAGTTACCTTTAGGAAGTTTAATTAATCCAAGAAATTTGCAGAAGAAGTAAATTTGAATATGAAACTTTGTCATGTAGTTTGAAAGCTTGTTACTGGAACACCATAATAGTTTATACCTGCTATTATTTCCATTAAAATAGGAGAAAAAGGCATCATTGAAGTCAGAATCTATCATTTATGACTTTTACTTATACTTAATAAATGTTTTCTATTCCTAGATTTTTATTAAACCATAAATTTAATGAGGCGAATTGGTTACATAAAGACATGTGAGGCTTATATCTCTATGATCTAGTCTTTGAATGTTCGAATAATTGAGATACTGTTGTATTTTGTATTCTTATTGAAACTAAGTCCCCCTTCTTAGCACTTACCAGGGCCCTTGGGGGAAATTTATTGATTTTTCTTAGAGCAGTAGAGAAGTTTGGTCAGAGTCAGAAAAGAACCTCAAAAGTCAAGAATCCACATGTAAAAATCCTCATTGAAAGCATTTTGAGCTAAAGGATGACTCAAGAGGGTTGACAATTCTCAAGAAAGTTTCTAGTTATAATAGTGGGAACAAGAAAAGGTATTAAGATTTAAAGAAAAGACATCGATTCAAAGAGTGCTCTCTTACCAACTTAGACTTATTGGGGTAAAGTAGATGTATTTGGGCATGTCTTTCTATCTTACAACAATGTCCTTAACCTTTTCTCGAGTCCATGGACATTACTTCCTGGCAGCCATCTTCATACAATGTGATTGTACCTCCTGGGAACAGCAAGTTACAAGTTGGAAGGAAGTTTGATCCAACCTTTAATAGACATTGATTTGTGAGAGAATGAGTCTGTGTGTCTGGAACTATAGCATAGGAACATGGGAATTCTGGGCAGCTGTCTTTTCTCTGCCTTGCTTATTGAGGTGGATAGAAAGTCAGTTAGAAGGGATGAAACAGATGTATATGCAAAGAGAAGACAAGACAAGAGAGAAAAATTTGTGATGTTTAAAATGTCTAAGGGTTTCCGAGCATGAGGAGCAATACTCCTTATTCTTTGAATTTTGTTTGTGCTGTGCTTAGTTGCTCAGTGGTGTCCTACTCTTTGCGACCCATGGAATGTAGCCCACCAGGCTCCTTTGTTCATGAGATTCTCCAGATGAGAATACTGGAGTGGATTGCCATGCCCTCCTCCAGGGGATTTTCCCAACCCAGGGATTGAACCCAGGTCTCCCACATTACAGGCAGATTCTTTACCATCTGAGCCACCAGGGAAGCCCCCTGTATTTTGCTTATTGCTCAGCTATTCATCTTGTATTCATCTAGGAAGCTATTTTTGTTGAATGCACACTTAGATATTGATTACAAATTTTGATTTAAGTCCTCCAGACAATGTAAACTGAAGTAAAATTCTACTTATAGCTTGTTTACAGAAAGAAGAGTAAAGAAGGGTGTTTTAATGGTATAACAATAGCAGAAAAAATTAGGAAAGGCTAAGCTAACAGAAGAAAGAGAAAGATTCTGTCAGATTTTTTTCTACTTGACTAAGTAGAATATTAATGGAGAAGAAAGTTGAAATCCACAGGGAACATCTCATTTTAACTGAGTTTAAAATTATCTAGGATGTAAAAATTATGTACATGGGTGCAAAGAAATGACTGGACTATTGTCAGAGATCTTTGTGGACTCCTGAATGAAAGGAGATTGATCCGAAGGGCACTGGTTGTATGTGACACTCTCTGTGTGTGTGTGTGTGTGTGTGTGTGTGTGTGTGTGTGTGCGTGCGCATTTAGTTGCTCTGTCCTGAGTTGTAGTTGCTCCGACTCTTTGTGACCTCATGGACTGTAGTCCACCAGGCTCCTCTGTCCATGGGATTTCTCAGGCGAGAATACTGGAGTGGGTAGCCATTCCCTTCTCCAGGGAATCAAACCTGGATCTATGGCATTGCAGGTGGGTTTTTTTACCATCTGAGCCACAGTACAGTACTGTGAGGTGCGAACATGTAATTCTAGTAATGGTTTGTTCATACTTGGAAAAGGTGGCAGGAGAGACTGGCATGGGTTTAATGATCAGTGACCATGACAGAAGAGCCTTCTATCCTCTGTTTATTTCCTTCAGCAGAGTTACAGATGTCCATTACAATAGACACTGGGTACTTGAATTTCAGCAAGACATTTGATAATATCTCCCATGACATTATTATGAGTAGTAAGAAGATAGTTGGTTAATGGCAAAAAAGCAGGCAAGTTTATAACTGGTTAAAAAGTATACTCACCGTTGTTTATGTACAGATTGGTATCTATTGGAATAATCAGTTAAAAGAATGAAAAAAAAATTCTCTCTTAGGGCTGCATAAAGGTGATACAACTCAATCCTTTTTTTTCTGTCCCTTTGTACCAGCACTGTTCAATAGAATGTTCTATAATGATGCAAATGTTCTGTAACTATGCTGCTCAGTACAGCAGCCACTGACTACATGCAGTTTTCTAAGCATTTGAAATGTGACTAGTTCAACTAAGGCACTGAATTTATAATATTTTATATTTAATCACTTTTAATTAGCATAGCCCCATATGGCTAAGGATACTCTATTGTATGGCACAGTTTTACACTATTTCCAGATTTTTAATGAAACACACACAAAGTATATATATTTTTATTACGATTAATTTAAAGGTTCATTTTATAGGATTTTGATGTGGTTTTACTAAGAGAATCTTCAACTATATTACAGCTGTTTACAGATGATAAAAATGAGACCTAAAGGAATTAAATGATTTATTCAGAATCACACACTTATCAACTGAACAGGGACTCAAACTAAGATTCTCTGAATCTCAGTGAATACATTTTCATATGTACCATAGTGTAGAAAATAGCCCTTTATATGTATGTAAGCGGGTATCAGACATTGACTTCCAGTGACCAAGCAGTAAAAAATTTTGCCTCTCAATTGTTTTAGTATTAGGTAAAGATATATAGTATTCTGAAGTCATACAGTGACTCTTTGTAGATAGGGATTCCTAAAAATGAAATGTTGAGGTTTTCTTTTCTCAGTTGTGAAGGCCAAAGCTAATTAACGTTAGCTTCCAGTGAGTAAATGTGTATCCTCTTGGGAAGACTATTTTTAGGTTCCCTGAACTTCAGAGTTGACTTCCTCTGTTTTTTCTCCACTCAATTAAAAAATATATTATTAGGACTATGGCACTGTGCTAATGTATTTCTGAGAAAAGGAAAGAGATGACCTGCTGCTGTGTAAAATAGTAGAAAGAAATCAGCAGGGAAGGGATTAGAACAATTAAAATCTTAGTTCGCAAAGGGAGGAAATGAAGTTTGATTAATAAGATTTATAGTCTGTATTTATAGGAAAGAACAAAACTGTATTTCAAATATTACTTGTACCAAACTAAACTCGTATCTTCTTCCACTTTCCAAGATTATAAGACAGTTCCTCTTCCTAATATCAAATTGGATGGGCGTATGCATGTTTGTATAATTTTCTTAAAAGGAGAAATGGACTGTCTTAATGCCATTTTATAGAAAAATCTCTTTGTTCTCTCTCCTTAAGTGCAGGGAGGTTATGTGTAAAGTGGAACTTTTGTTTTTCAGAGAGGAAAAATATCCTCGGGGGAGGAGCCAAGATGGCAGAGGAATAGGACGGGGAGACCACTTTCTCCCCTACAAATTCATCGAAAGAACATTTGAACGCTGAGCAAATTTCACAAGACAACTTCTGATCGCTAGCAGAGGACATCAGGCGCCCAGAAAAGCAGCCCATTGTCTTCAAAGGGAGGTAGGACAAAATATAAAAGATAAAAAGGGAGACAAAAGAGCTACGGACGGAGACCCGTCCCGGGAAGGGAGTCTTAATAGAGGAAGTTTCCAATCACCAGGAAACCCTCGCACTGGCGGGACTGGGGGAAGTTTTTGGCAATCTAACTGGGAGGAAAAATTAAATAAGGCCCACAGATTACGTGCCTAAAAGCAACTCCCAGCAGAAAAGTACCCCAGACGCCCGCACCCACCAGCAACAAGCGGGGGCGGAATGGAGAGGAGCGGGCGGCATTGCTTAGGGTAAGGACTGGCCTGAAGACCCTGAGAGCAATCGGAGGGAGCTTTTTTAAACTGTGGGATAGCAAGGGACAAAATTAACCAGCCGGAACACACTGCCGCTGGTTCGCAAAACAAAGGGACTGAGAAACTCCAGAGAAGAGCTGGCCCATCCCCACTAGAGGTAGGAGGCAGGGGGGAGGGGAAAAGGGCAAACTCAGCCCCTGAGAAGCCACCCCCTCCCACACTGCAAACAGGCCTCCAGGTTCTATCTAAAGACTTCCTGAGACCCGACTGGCGACGCGCGCTGGGGCCGCGGAGGGAAAAAGCACACCGTACCCGGGGAGAGTGCGCCCAAGCCTCTGGCTGCCTGGGCCGCTCGACACGGAGGGAAAAGGCGCGCTGCACCCAGGGAGAGTACGCCCAAGCCCCTGGCTGCCTGAACCGCTCAGGCCGGGAAAGGCCCAAAACGCAGGCGCAACCGAATCCGCGCTTTTGTAGAGTACCTGAATACTGGAACCGCACTCAACGCAGGGCCCGCTCCATATAGAGCAGCCGGGAGCCTGAGCAGTGTAGATGGGGAAAGCACAGACACCCGTGAGCGGGGCAAACCCAGTGTGGCCAGAACACGGTGAGTGTTATCCACACAGAGCGGTATCTGTCTGCAGTGCCCCGCCCTCCCCATAGCAGGACTGAACTGAACTAGCGAACCTAAATAAGAGATCACCTCCGCCTGCCTGTGTCAGGGTGGAAATTAGACACCAAAGAGACGGCAAACAGAAGCCAAATAAACAAAGGGAACCGCTTCAGAAAGGACCGGTGCAACAGATTAAAATCCCTGAAGGTAACACCGACTACACCGGAAGGGGCCTATCGAGAAGTGTAAGCTGGAAAGAGGCGCTATCTGAAATTGAACTGAACCTACACTGACCGCAACAACTCCAGAGAAATTCCTAGATATATATGTATATATTTTTTTTAATTAAAAAAAAAATATTTTTTCTTTCCTTTTTTTAATTTTTTATTTTTTCTCTTTTATTTTCTTTTAAAATTCCCTATTACTCCCCCATTACTCCTCAACTTTCATTTTCATATATTTTTATGATTTTTTTAATTAGGGGAAAAAATTTTTTTTCTTTTCTTGTTTTTCTCTCCTATTTCCTTTTAAAGTCCTCTAATACTCCTCTATTCTTCCTTAATTTTCATTTTCATTTCACTATAACCTTGCCAAAAATAAAAAAGAGAGAGAGAGAGAAACCCTATTTTTAAACTGAACTTCATATACATTTCTAAATTTTTTTGTGTGTTTTTTTTTTGTTTTTAAATATTGTATTTCAAAGAGTCTAACCTCTACACTAGATTTTTAATCTTTGTTTTTCAGTATGTGATATAAATTTTGGACATTTGAGAATCCAATATTCAGTTCCCATTTCTATTCAGGAGTGTGGTGATTACTCTCCCACTTTTGACTCTCTGTTTTCTACCTCAGAACATCTCTATTTCCTCCTTTCCCCTTCTCTTCCCAATCCAATTCTGTGAATCTTTCTGGGTGTCTGAGCTACGGAGAACACTTTGGGAACAGATAACTGCATAGATCTGTCTCTCTCCTCTTGAGTCCCCTTTTTCTCCTCCTGCTCACCTCTATCTCCTTCCTCCCTCTCCTATTCTTCATGTAACTCTGTGAACCTCTCTGATTGTCTCTCATGGTGGAGAATCTTTTCACCATTAACCTAGAAGTTTTATTATCAATGCTGTATAGTTGGAGAAGTCTTGAGACTATTGGAAGAATAAAACTGAAATCCAGAGGCAGGAGACTTATGCCCAAAACCTGAGAAAACCAGAAAACTCCTGACTACACGGAACATTAAGGAATAAGAGACCATCCAAAAGCCTCCATACCTACACCAAAACCAACCACCACCCGAGAGCCAATAAGCTCCAGTACAAGACATACCATGCAAATTCTTTAGCAACGCAGGAACATAGACCTGAGTGTCAACATACAGGCTGTCCAAAGTCACACCTAACACATAGACCCATCGCAAAACTCATTACTGGACACTCCATTGCACTCCAGAGAGAAGAAATCCAATTCCACGCACCAGAACGCTGACACAAGCTTCCCTAACCAGGAAACCTTGACAAACCAATCGTCCAACCCCACCCACTGGGTGAAACCTCCACAATAAAAAGGAACCACAGACCACAAGAATACAGAAAGCCCACTCCAGACACAGCAATCTAAACATGATGAAAAGGCAGAGAAATACCCAACAGGTAAAGGAACATGAAAAAAGCCCACCAAGTCAAACAAAAGAGGAGGAAATAGGGAATCTACCTGAAAAAGAATTTAGAATAATAATAATAAAATTGATCCAAAATCTTGAAAACAAAATGGAGTTACAAATAAATAGCCTGGACACAAAGATTGAGAAGATACAAAAAATGTTTAACAAGGACCTAGAAGAAATAAAAAAAAGTCAATTAAAAATTAATAATGAAATAAATGAGATCAAAAACACTCTGGAGGGAACCATGAGTAGAATAACAGAGACAGAAGATAGGATAAGTGAGTTAGAAGATAAAATGGTGGAAATAAATGAAGCAGAGAGGAAAAAAAGAAGAATCAAAAGAAATGAGGAAAACCTCAGGGACCTCTGGGACAATGTGAAACGCCCCAACATTCGAATCATAGGAGTCCCAGAAGAAGAAGACAAAAAGAAAGGCCATGAGAAGTTACTCGAGGAGATAATAGCTGAAAACTTCCCTAAAATGGGGAAGGAAATAGCCACCCAAGTCCAAGAAACCCAGAGAGTCCCAAACAGGATAAACCCAAGGTGAAACACCCCAAGACACATATTAATCAAATTAACAAAGATCAAACACAAAGAACAAATATTAAAAGCAGCAAGGGAGAAACAACAAATAACACACAAAGGGATTCCCATAAGGATAACAGCTGATCTATCAACAGAAACCCTTCAGGCCAGAAGGGAATGGCAGGACATACTTAGAGTAATGAAAGAGAATAACCTACAACCTAGATTACTCTACCCAGCAAGGATCTCACTCAGATATGAAGGAGAACTCAAAATCTTTACAGACAAGCAAAAGCTGAGAGAATTCAGCACCACCAAACCAGCTCTTCAACAAATACTAAAGGATCTTCTCTAGACAGGAAACACAGAAAGGTGGTATAAACGTGAACCCCAAACAACAAAATAAATGGCAACGGGACCATACCTATCAATAATTACCTTAAATGTAAATGGGTTGAATGCCCCAACCAAAAGACAAAGGCTGGCTGAATGGATACAAAAGCAAGACCCCTATATATGCTGTCTACAAGAGATCCACCTCAAAGCAAGGGACACATACAGACTAAAAGTGAAGAGCTGGAAAAAAATATTCCACGCAAACGGAGACCAAAAGAAAGCAAGAGTCGCAATACTCATATCAGATAAAATAGATTTTCAAATAAAGGTTGTGAAAAGAGACAAAGATGGACACTACATAATGATCAAAGGATCAATCCAAGAAGAAGATATAACAATTATAAATATATATGCACCCAACATAGGAGCACCACAATATGTAAGGCAAATGCTAACGAGTATGAAAGAGGAAGTTAATAGTAACACAATAATAGTAGGAGACTTTAATACCCCACTTACAACAATGGATAGATCAACTAAACAGAAAATGAACAAGGAAACACAAACTTTAAAGGACACAATGGACCAGCTAGACCTAATTGACATCTATAGGACGTTTCACCCCAAAACAATCAACTTCACCTTTTTCTCAAGTGCACACGGAACCCTCTCCAGAATAGATCACATCCGGGGCCATAAATCTAGTCTTGGTAAATTCAAAAAAATTGAAATCATTCCAGTCATCTTTTCTGACCACAGTGCAGTAAGATTAGATCTCAATTACAGGAAAAAAATTATTAAAAATTCAAACATATGGAGGCTAAACAACACGCTTCTGAATAACCAACAAATCGTAGAAGAAATCAAAAAAGAAATCAAAATAGGCATAGAAATGAATGAAAATGAAAACACAACAACCCAAAACCTATGGGACACTGTAAAAGCAGTGCTAAGGGGAAGATTCATAGCATTACAGGCCTACCTCAAGAAACAAGAAAAAAGTCAAATAAATAACCTAACTCTGCACCTAAAGCAACTAGAGAAGGAAGAAATGAAGAACCCCAGGGTTAGTAGAAGGAAAGAAATCTTAAAAATTAGGGCAGAAATAAATGCAAAAGAAACTAAAGAGACCATAGCAAAAATCAACAAAGCTAAAAGCTGGTTTTTTGAAAAAATAAACAAAATTGACAAACCATTAGCAAGACTCATTAAGAAACAAAGGGAGAAGAACCAAATTAACAAAATTAGAAACGAAAATGGAGAGATCACAACAGACAACACTGAAATACAAAGGATCATAAGAGACTACTACCAGCAGCTCTATGCCAATAAAACCGACAACTTGGAAGAAATGGACAAGTTCTTAGAGAAGTATAAGTTTCCAAAACTGAACCAGGAAGAAATAGAAGATCTTAACAAACCCATCACAAGCAAGGAAATCGAAACTGTAATCAGAAATCTTCCAGCAAACAAAAGCCCAGGACCAGATGGCTTCACAGCTGAATTCTACCAAAAATTTAGAGAAGAGCTAACACCTATCTTACTCAAACTATTCCAGAAAATTGCAGAAGGTAAACTTCCAAACTCATTCTATGAGGCCATCATCACCCTAATTCCAAAACCAGACAAAGATGCCACAAAAAAAGAAAACTACAGGCCAATATCACTGATGAACATAGATGCAAAAATCCTTAACAAAATTCTAGCAAACAGAATCCAACAACATATTAAAAAAATCATACACCATGACCAAGTGGGCTTTATCCCAGGAATGCAAGGATTCTTTAATATCCGCAAATCAATCAATGTAATACACCACATTAACAAATTGAAAGATAAAAACCATATGATTATCTCAATAGATGCAGAAAAAGCCTTTGACAAAATTCAACATCCATTTATGATTAAAACTCTCCAGAAAGCAGGAATAGAAGGAACATACCTCAACATAATAAAAGCTATATATGACAAACCCACAGCAAGCATCACCCTCCATGGTGAAAAATTGAAAGCATTTCCCCTGAAATCAGGAACAAGACAAGGGTGCCCACTCTCACCACTCCTATTCAACATAGTTTTGGAAGTGTTGGCCACAGCAATCAGGGCAGAAAAAGAAGTAAAAGGAATCCAGATAGGAAAAGAAGAAGTGAAACTCTCTGTTTGCAGATGACATGATCCTCTACATAGAAAACCCTAAAGACTCTACCAGAAAATTACTAGAGCTAATCAACGAATACAGTCAAGTTGCAGGATATAAAATTAACACACAGAAATCTCTTGCAGTCCTATACACTAACTGAGAAAACAGAAAGAGAAATTAAGGAAACGATACCATTCACCATTGCAACAAAAAGAATAAAATACTTAGGAGTACATCTACCTAAAGAAACAAAAGACCTATACATATAAAACTATAAAACACTGATGAAAGAAATCAAAGGGGAAACAAACAGATGGAGATATATATCGTGTTCATGATTGGAAGAATCAATATTGTCAAAATGGCTATACTACCCAAAGCAATCTATAGATTCAATGCAATCTATAGATTCAATGCAATCTATCAAACTACCAAAGGTATTTTCCACAGAACTAGAACAAATAATTTCACAATTTGTATGGAAATACAAAAAACCTCGAATAGCCAAAGTAACTTTGAGAAAGAAGAATGGAACTGGAGGAATCAACCTGCCTGACTTCAGACTATACTACAAAGCCACAGTCATCAAGACAGTATGGCACTGGCACAAAGACAGAAATATAGATCAATGGAACAGAATAGAAAGCCCAGAGATAAATCCACGAACCTATGGTCACCTTATCTTCGACAAAGGAGGCAAGGATATACAATGGAAAAAAGACAGCCTCTTTAGCAAGTGGTGCTGGGAAAACTGGTCAACCACCTGTAAAAGAATGAAACTAGAACACTTTCTAACACCATACACAAAAATAAACTCAAAGTGGATTAAAGATCTAAATGTAAGACCAGAAACTATAAAACTCCTAGAGGAGAACATAGGCAAAACACTCTCCGACATAAATCACAGCAGGATCCTCTATGACCCACATCCCAGAATTTTAGAAACAAAAGCAAAAATAAACAAATGGGACCTAATGAAACTTAAAAGCTTTTGCACAACAAAGGAAACTATAAGCAAGGTGAAAAGACAGCCCTCAGATTGGGAGAAAATAATAGCAAATGAAGCAACAGACAAAGGATTAATCTCAAAAATATACAAGCAACTCCTGCAGCTCAACTCCAGAAAAATAAATGACCCAATCAAAAAATGGGCCAAAGAACTAAACAGACATTTCTCCAAAGAAGACATACAGATGGCAAAAAAACACATGGAAAGATGCTCAACATCACTCATTATCAGAGAAATGCAAATCAAAACCACAATGAGGTACCATTACATGACAGTCAGGATGTCTGCTCTCCAAAAGTCTACAAGCAATAAATGCTGGAGAGGGTGTGGAGGAAAGGGAACCCTCTTACACTGTTGGTGGGAATGCAAATTAGTACAGCCACTATGGAAAACAGTGTGGAGATTTCTTAAAAAGCTGGAAATAGAACTGCCATATGACCCAGCAATCCCACTTCTGGGCATACACACCGAGGAAACCAGATCTGAAAGAGACACGTGCACCCCAATGTTCATCGCAGCACTGTTTATAATAGCCAGGACGTGGAAGCCAGCTAGATGCCCATCAGCAGACGAATGGATGAGGAAGCTGTGGTACATATACACCATGGAATATTACTCAGCCATTAAAAAGAATTCATTTGAATCAGTTCTAATGAGATGGATGAAACTGGAGCCCATTATACAGAGCGAAGTAAGCCAGAAAGATAAAGACCATTACAGTATACTAACACATATATATGGAATTTAGAAAGATGGTAACGATAACCCTATATGCAAAACAGAAAAAGAGACTCAGATATATAGAACAGACTTGTGGACTCTGTGGGAGAAGGCGAGGGTGGGATGTTTCAAGAGAACAGCATCAAAACATGTATATCATCTAGGGTGAAACAGATCACCAGCCCAGGTTGGATGCATGAGACAAGTGCTCGGACCTGGTGCACGGGGAAGACCCAGAGGGATCGGGTAGAGAGGGAGGTGGGAGGGGGGATCGGGAGGGGGAATACATGTAAATCCATGGCAAATTTCATTTAAATTATGAAAAAAACCAAAAAAAAAAAAAATAAAAAAAAAAAAAAAACCAAAAACCTATGACTTAAAAAAAATAAAATAAAACTAAAAAAAAAAAGAAACAAAGCAGAAAAAATTATATTGGTTTGATAAAGGACTGGAAGCAGGTATTAAAGTTGAGTGCCTTCATTTATAATTTTGTTGCAGGAAGGGCAATTTCCCATGCTGAGATAGAGACCTCATGGGTGTCCATTTGGAAACAATAATTTCTTGCAGGAGTGGTATGATATCCAAGCTTATTTTACAGATGAAAAGAGGAAGGTTTAGAGGAGCTAAGTGGCCTGCCCACCCTCAGTTCCTAAACAGCCAAGTGCTGCCTGAGGCATTTGGGTGCCATCCCCAGGACTGGTGTTCGGGTTTCCGCCTCCCCCCCAAAGCACGCACACACAGGGGGACCCCAGGAAAACCACACTCGGGGAAGATCACAGGGCCCACACAGGGTCGTTAAACACTGATTAGGACAACGGCTGCACAGGGGAAAAAACCCGGCCCCCACCCAGCGGGGCTCTGATGGAAGGGGGGGCGCGGGAGGGGGCAGCAACCACAAGCTGCCGATTCCCGAACACACTCTGTGCTCCGGGGCGATTTTCTGACCTCAGAGTAAGCGGAGAACCTGGCACCGTCCCCCAAACCCCTCCCCCCCACATTCAGGCCCTCTTAGGGAAGATTTCTGAGTGAGAGATTCCAGGTATAGGGCGCCAGCCATCACAGAGGCACAGTGGAGAGCCCTGCCACCTTCCTCCCTGGTGAGAGGTCTGTGCTGGGAGTAAGGAGCGTGGTAGAGGAGGTCAGGTTGGAACAGAGGAGGCAGGCAGGGATGTGAGAGCATTTCTCATGGCCACTGGAGCAAGTTGATCCTGGACATAAAATGGTCCCTCCTTCTGTTGGGATTACATCTCCCCCTCCAGGCAGTCCTCATGGGTGGCTCCCTCCAGTGTGCCACAACTGGTATCCTTGCCCGAACACGGAGGAGTTAACTCGCTCCACCGCCTTCCCCCTTTCTGCTCTTGGGGCCCAGGCTGATCCAACCACAGCCACTCAAGCAGCTCTCAGGATTGGGTCTCTGAGTGCACCCCGTAAAGCTCCCCCTCTCCTGGCCTAGTGAGGGGAAACCCTGCCTCACGAACAATCTTCCTCTCTTTCTCTCCTCCTTCCTCCCTCCGTCCCTTCTCTTTAACAAGAGGACATACATCTTGCCCTTTCAAAGAAAAAAATTCAGACATCCTTTCCCTCCAGTCTCCCCGAACTCTATTTCATTTCTTGATTCCCTGAGGTAGGTCATGAGCTAAAAGCAGCAAAGTCAGTTTCAGCCATCCCTCCTGCAAGTCTCGCATAGGTTACTTAGGCCCTCATTTGGAACAAGGGGATGTTTCACACTGTTTGGTCCCACCTGGAGGGCTTCAGAAGGATTCCCGTTGCAGCATCCTATCCTAGAGCACAGATGAGTGAGGTATGACTCACTTCCGGCCGCAGGGCTTGTCCTGGGCTCCAAGCTCTCCATAGCTTCTTCCCACCCACACGACTAGATTTCTAGCACGTCCCCCACAACCTGAGGTTGCCTAAGAGAAGGCTCACTCCACTAGTGGGTGCACGATTTAGTTTAAAGCACCTGGACCAGGATTCAGGCAGTCTTGTCATAAGCCTGTCTCCTCATGAAAGGGCTGTGGGACCCTGGACAAATTAGTTACCCTCTCAGGGTTTATTTCTTTGGGTCTTTAAAAAAAAAAGTTTGATCTGATGGGCCCCCGGCCTTTTTATTCTAGGAGTGAAATTGGTCTAGAGGACTGTGCAAGGTCAGGGCCAGGCCCATTCTAGGACAGAGATGACGTCCAAACCCTCTGGGCAGTTCCTGACATTTCCATTCCCTCTGGTGGGCTGCTTTGTATCAGGTGACATGATTGTCCCCAGGATCTGTCTCCTGCCTTGGGATCATGCTCTCCCCCAGAACAGAACAAAGACAAGGACAAGTCCCTGAGCCTGGGGGCCCCAGGGTGACTCCAAGCCTCAGCAGATCAAGGAAGCTGTGTGTTCCAAAGAGCTTTGTCCCGGGACCCAAAATAGGCAGCGGCAGGAATGGTCCAGGCTCCCCCTCCACTAAATATAAAAATATCATGGGCTCAGGGATGTTCCCAGTTGTAAATGAATCAGCTAGGCATTTCCTGCCCCTTTTCCCCCTTTCCCGGAGTTCCCTACAACCCCCTCCATCCTTCCTCCTGTCCTGGGTTCCCAGCCACCTAACTGGATAAAGGGGTTTTTTATGCTCTGACAACAGTCCACAACTTGGCCAAGTCATCGTGAGAGTCCTAAGCTGCCTAAAGCACAGGCGAATAGATAGGCATTCGGGGTCCTCCACCAACCTCTGGGAGCCAGGGTAGCATGGGTCCACTCTGACAGGCAGAGCGACACCCAGTATACGC